>NW_026526788.1:1342500-2542500 GCF_024362965.1 Panthera pardus | reverse complement strand
TCATATTTAAATTTCCACTGCCCTATTTTGATTACTTTGCACCTGGATTGTTACACAGTATTATTATTTGTTTCTTAATTCACTCTTTTCCATGTACTACTTGTATCCATCTTTTATAAATTCAACATTTGTCAAAAGCTTACTCAGAAATCTCCTGAGTTTCATTTAAAAAAAATTTTTTTTAAATATTTTTATTTATTTTTGAGAGAGAGAGACAGAGTACAAGCGAGGGCGGGGCAGAGAGAGAGGGAGACACAGAATCCGAAGCAGGCTCCAGGCTCCGAGCTGTCAGCACAGAGCCCGACGCGGGGCTTGAACTCATGAACTGTGAGATCATGACCCGAGCTGAAGTTGGACGCTACGACTGAGCCACCCAGGGCGCCCCATCTCCTGAGTTTTATTTAAAGGAGACAGTTTGATTCTTATGCACATAATGCTCACCGATGGCCTACAACCACACCATCTGTCCGTTGGTCTTTGCTTCTCCTCTTTGACAAACGCGCTACTTCTGCCAGCCTGTTTTCTTCCTGTTGCCCTTCTCACTCCGCCCAGCACATCTGTGAATTCTTTGACTGGTTTATGATTCGCACACCCTGCTCCAGCAATTTAAATCTTTTGTGTTCTTTAAGACCTCGCTTAAATCCCATTCCCAAATATCTCCTTGAACACTGTGCCTCCACCGATCTCTCTTCTCAAAAACTTTGTATACCATTTATTCCTGACGGATCTTCTCCAGAAAGAAGGGCAGAGGGGCTGTTTATATAGCGTTCTGACTTATGCAAAGCACCTTTTGTTGTTGTTCATGGTTTTTATTATTCACATATGAACACTTAGTCGTACCCAACTGCCCTGCACCACAGCACACCTCACCCTGCTCCCCCTTATTTCCGTCTCATTTCTAAATCTACAGTAAGGGGTTTAGAAAGTCCATGAGGGCTTCTGTCCTATCGTGGTCAGCTTTCCTTTTTGTGCTTACTGTGCTGCTTCTAGTCCCTATTTTTCCAGATAAAAATAACCCAGGCCAATATGGCCTAAACTATTTTTAACTCCTAAGTCTGGGTGCTGTGAAGATAAAATGAAGTTTCATGCCATTGCCTAGGCCCAAAGTCAGTTGATCGGGTTACAGATGGCTGTAGAATCCTGCCCGTCCGTGAATCTCAAGGGGGACGGGCCTGCGTGCGTATCTTCCCTCCCTCTCCCCCACCAGTGGCATGAGAATCCCCAGGGAACATGCGTCACTTCAAAACAAAGCAACATAATAAACATGATGTTGAAAGTGACCCCTTGTGTATTCTTCTGCATGACCTGGAAGAGAGAAGCTTATGGCTAGCAAGCTGACACGAAGTTCAAGTTGACATTGATACCACATGATTAATATCCAAAGTAAAAATTTTCAAGAGCAAACTTTGAAACTTCTAAAATTATCCTACTTTTGATTTGGTTTTAGAACTATGTTCAGAATTTCAAATAACATTAAAGATGGTTTAAGAGTGATATTTAACACCAGAGGACATGGGTTAAACAAGGTGAGACATACTTCTTTATGATCAGAAAACCTGTGACTTTAGCCACATTCAAGCATTCAATCAGTTTGGGGGAAACTGTTGACTTAACTGTTCCAAGAGGGCACCAGTAGTGCCGATGATGGAAACCCGTCAGTGTCATGGTCATTTGAATTTGGCCTTGAAACGTATTCGGACATTCGTATGCTTAAAAAGAGTTGCATTTCCTAATTTTGCTGAATTTTGGTACTTAAAATGTGTTTTCCTTCTCTGAGTACAGTTTTGGGGTTGGTAAGGAAGGGAACCTGAGATTTCATATTTACTGCAGATAATTCATGTGTGAAAGAATGGTTGTAGTTTTGGTGCATACAGCCTGGAGTATTGTGTATTTTTTGAATAAAGAAAACTTAGACTAAAAATCATGTATAATAATAAAATAGCATCCTTCCCCAATAGCTTAGGAGTTTTTTTTTTTTTTCAAAGTAATTATGCATGTTAGTGGTTTATAACTTTGTATTGCTTCTGGACCCCTTGGGGAATCTAATGGAAGCTGTGCAGTTTTTTACCCTAATGAAGAACATGCATGTAAAGTTTTGCTTATTATAACACGTATCATAGACCCAACATTAAGAACACTTGTTACAAGAAGAGTTCTAAAAGAGTAAAACAAACATTTTTAAGCATTTAAAAATTAAATGTTTGTGGTAGAGTGAATTTCTTATTTCTTTTATTTAAAATTTTTTTTAATGTTTATTTTTGAGAGAGAAAGAGAGACAGTGCAAGCAGGGGAGAGGCAGAGAGAGAGGGAGACACAGACTCCAAAGCAGGCTTCAGGCTCCCACCTGTCAGCACAGAGTCCGACACGGGGCTTGAACTCAGGGACCGTGAGGTCATGACCTGAGCTGAAGTCAGATGCTTAACCAGCTGAGCCACTCAGGTGCCCCCAGGTTTCTTTATTTATTCAGTTGCTGTTCCTCCCCTGTGTCTGTAGAACTGTGCCTTGGATTTCCCCCCCATGGTAGTACTCAAGTTGTAGAGACCCAGATAATGGGATATACATTATAATTTAAAACTAGTGGTGTATATGTATGGACTTCTGAAAGATGTTTGCCTCATACAATCTGAATATAATAAAACAAAACAAAGTTAACTGGCATGTACCAAGGTGGAAACCATAACCTTAGTACTTCTCTAAGCAGGTGCTGGGTTAAGCCTTGCTTTAGTATTCTAGATGTACAGTTCCATAAGATTGAGAACCTTTACCAGAAATGATTAACACTGCATTGTGTTTCTTTCTCTCTTTTCTCTTCCCTTTATACTGTCTTATTCCCTGCTCCCATTGCGTGCGTTCATGTGTCTTTTGCTTTTATTTTGGTTTCTTACTTGTAACTAGCATTTCAGTAAGATTAATTTGAATTTTTAAAAAATAAAAACCTCAGTAACAGTGCACCAGGGGCCCAGGAGTAGGGGTACTCTCTTACTAATAAAAATGAAACTAGAATTTATTGGTTGGTTTTATTTATATTAAAAATAGTTCCTAGAATTGTTAAGATCTAAAGCATCTCTTGATAGTTTTGGTAGAAAGTATCTTTAAAATATGTAAGAACAATTTGTTCATATTGTTAGTTTCTAGGAACTGTGTTTTGATGTTGCATGACAACAGTGAGGTATTTCTCTAGTGTATACTTACTGTAAAGGTTCCTGCAGGTGTTTCTTTGCTTAGAATTGTCTCGAGAAAGGGAGGACAGTAGGG
Organism: Panthera pardus; assembly: GCF_024362965.1. Taxonomy (NCBI): domain Eukaryota; kingdom Metazoa; phylum Chordata; class Mammalia; order Carnivora; family Felidae; genus Panthera; species Panthera pardus. The sequence continues at coordinate 2,539,245 of NW_026526788.1, read as the reverse complement.
AAAAGAGGTGATTGTTGACAGGAGCCAGGAATGGGAATAGACTGGCCACCCTGCTCTGGGTTCTTGTCCTCTGTCTCTCAGTGCTGAGCGAATCACTCAGCATCTCTCCCAGTTACTTTATCGATGCAGTGGGAATCATATTGACCTAGTTAAAGGAGATACGTTGAATAATTGATTATTGTAAGAAGTTTTTTACATTTTTTTAAATTATTATTATTTTTTTAAGATTTTATTAAGTAATCTCCACACCCAGTGTAGGGGCTTGAACCCACAAGACCGAGATCAAGAGTCGCACGCTCTCACCAACTGAGCCAGCCAGGAACCCCCGTAAGAAACTCTTAAAAAAGTGATTATATTTTTAGCTTTCTGCAGCACCTTTTCAAATTGTTAGGACTTGGCCTTGACTCTAGACCTTTGTTCTCCTGCCTCATGTTGATTAACATTAGCATCACAAGTTAAAGTTCAGTTGTAGATTCTGAATTCTTGACTTGTCTTTAATGGGATACCAGAACCGTATTTTTATTTTGGGGTTCTTTTTTGTTTGTTTTATTTTATTCCCAGTTAGTTAACATACATTGTTACATCAGCTTAAGGTGTATGATATAGTGATTCAACAATCGTATACATTATTCAGAGCTCATCATGGTAAGTATATTCTTAACCCCTTCACCTAGTTCATCAGTCCCCGCCACCCACCTCCCCTCTGGTGGCCATGAGCTTGTTTTCTATAGTTACAGTTTTTTGGTTTGTCTCTTTTTTTTCTTTGTTCATTTGTTTTGTTTCTTCAATTCCAAATAGGAGTGAAATCATATGGTATTTGTCTTTCTCTGACTGACTTACATTGCTTAGTATTATATTATACTCTCTAGCTCCATCCATGTCGTTGCAAATGGCAAGATTTCATTCTTTTTATGGCTGAGTAATATTCCATTATATATATACGTATACACACACACACACACACACACACACACCCCACATCTTTGTCCATTCATGTATCAGCTGAATGGATACTTGGGCTGCTTCCTTATTTTGGCTATTGTAAATAATGCTGCAATAAACATAGGGGCGCATATATCTTTCCGAATTAGTATTGTTGTATTCTTTGGGAAAATACCCAGTAGTGGGATTACAGGATCTTAGCGTAATTCTATTTTTAATTTTTTGAGGAACCTCCATACTGTTTTCCACAAGTGGCTGCACCAGTTTGCATTCCTTGCAGCAGTGCACAAGGATTCCATTTTCTCTACATTCTCACCAACACTTGTTTCTCGTGTTTTTGATTTCTAATTCCCTGATGATTAGTGATGTTGAACATCTTTTCATGCATCTGTATGTCTTCTTTGGAGAAATGTCCGTTAATATCTTTGGCCAAGTTTTTAATTGGATTATTTGGGTTTTTTGGTGTTGGATTATATTTTGGGGATACTAACCCTGTATCATATACGTCATTTGCAGATACCTTCTCCTCTTCAGTAGGTTGTCTTTTAGTTTTGTTGATTGTTTCCTTTGCTGTGCAGAACCTTTTTATTTTGATGTAGTGCCAAGAGTTTATTTTGGTTGTTTTTTTCCCTCGCCTCCGGAGACTTATGTAAGAAAATGTTGCTACGGCCAATATCAGAGAAATTACTGCCTGTGTTCTCTTCTAGGATTTTTATGGTTTCAGGTCTCACATTTAATCCATTTTGGTTCTTAATCCATTTTGAATTTATTTTTATACATGGTTTGAGAAAGTGGTCCAGTTTCATTCTTCTGCATGTAGCTGACCAGGTTTCCCAACACCATTTGCAGAATCTTATTTTTAATTAAAATGTATTTAATGTTGATTAGGCAGTTGGCACATAGCCTTGACACTGTAAAAAAAGAAATGGTCCATTGATAAGGGCATCTTGCACTGAATTTCAGGTAGTTGTGTTACATCATGGATAATGAAATAACAGACAGGGACACTTTGATCAAAGCATTTCTCTCTCTCTTGGCCCTCTTTTCCCCCCACTGTCTTCACTCTGCCACTCTATGTCCTCTTAGCAGAATGAAGTCAGATGGCAGTGAATATTTTATTTATTATTAATTTAATTACTTAAGGTGCATCTAAAAAATTGAATCTTTTAGGTGTTAATTTTAGAAGCTAGTCATGCATACAAATTAGCTAGTGCCTATAAAATGATTGGATCAGATCTCGCACAAGTGAGTTTATACTTATTTTATAGTTTTTATTGGTGATGTACACATAGATCCGGTTGTTTTGTAATCTGTTGGTATTAGTATTTCTTTTATTTACCATAGTGTCTATGGCTTAATAAGCTTTTATTTCATTATTTTTTTATGTTCATTTGCTCTTGAGAGAGGGAGAGAGTGCCCGCACATGAGCAGGGGAGGGGCAGAGAGACCAGGACACAGAGTCCGAAGCAGGCTCCAGGTTATCAGCTGTCAGCACAGAACCTGACGTGGGGCTCAAACTCATGCAGGATGAGAGATCATGACCTGAGTGGAAGTCTGCCGCTCAACCAACTGAGCCACCTAGGCACCCCAACAAAAAGCTTTTAAAACAAAATCCTAAAAGTTAATTCTTAATTCCCTAAAATGATGGAAAGTGTTTGGCGTTAACTAGTTATTTTTCAGCCATGCTTTATGGCTTCTTTTTACCCTTAATGTATCATATCATCTTGTGGCTGTCATCAATTCCTAGAGTTACTTTGGTGTCTGCTCTGTTGAATTTAACTCATGATATTTGTGCTCATAGTGAAAGATGCATTTTAAGAAGCCTGTGTTGCCCTTGATTTAAGAAATTGCTTGGGGATGCCTGGGTGGCTCAGTCAGTTGACTCTTGATCAGCACCTCAGGTTGTGATCCACCGTCGTGAGATTGGAGCCCCGTGTTGGGCTGTGTGCCGAGCGTGCAGCCTGTTTGGGATTCTCTCTCAGTCGCCCTCTCTCTCTCTAAATAAACAAATAAATAAACATTAAGAAATTGCTTGTAGATTCCACACTTTTTTTTTTCTAAAATTGATCGTTCTTGACAGTTGAAACATGAAACCATTGAAACCATTGAAACTTTGCATATTATAGGAAGCAGCTTTACTATGTTTTGACTCTGGTTAAGATTATTTTAGTTGTTTACAAAGGAAATAAAACTTACTTGAAAATAAGGAATGGAAGGGCAAGTGAAGTTAAACGGCACGTGTCCATAACTGAATTTTTCTTATAGCAATATATCTATCCAGATATTATAGAAGAGTAATTGCTTTGAATTTCACAAATACTTTGGATAATTTAATTAATATAGCTTAAATACGTGGTAATTTTAAGACTTTTTTAATGTTCATTTATTTTTTTGAGAGAGAGGGGGGAGACAGGATCTGAAGCAGGCTCTGTGCTGTCATGGCAGAGCCTGACATGGGGTTCAAATTCAGGAACCGTGAGATCAGGACATGAGCCGAAGTTGGACGCTTAAATGACTGAGCCACCCAAGTGCCCCAGCTTTATGTGTTTCTGATGAAAAATAATACAGTGCTTCAAAATACATGAAGCAGAAACTGATGGAATAGAAAAAAGCAATAGACAAATTAAAAATTAAAGGTGAAGATTTCAGTGCTTAGTTCTAGTCATTGTTATAGCTATAACAGTTATGTATAAAATAGAGGAAAATCAATAAGGGTGAGAAGACTTCATCACTATCAACCAACTTGACCTAATTGACATCTGTTGAAAACAGAAAATCTTTGTGACCTTGAGATAGGCGGAGATTTTTCAGGACAAAACAAAAAGATGAACCATAAAAGAAAAAAACCGACAAATTAGACTCTAAACATGAAAGCCTTTTGCTTATAGAAAAATATCGCTTAAAAAAAAAAGATGATATTTTCTCTCTTTTGAGAGAAAATGTTTATAAAACATAATATCTAATAAATCTGGAATATATGCTTTTTAAAAAATATAAGCATATATTGTAATCTACATATACAGACATAAAACAGGAAAGAAATAACCACTGTTAATGTCTTAATATTTACTTTTTCTCTCTCTGGGTTTTGCTATTATGGCTAACTTGTTCTTCATAATTTGCTCTTAAGCTTTTGTTACTTAGTTTTTGTGTTCTTTTATGAAAAATTTCTTTAAATGGGGGTTGCCTGGTTGGCTCAGTCAGTTGAGCCTCTGACTTTGGCTCAGGTTATGATGTCACGGTTCATGGGTTCAAGCCCTGTGTCGGGCTTTGCTGACAGCTCAGAACCTGGAGCCTGCTTTGGATTCTGTGTCTCCCTCTCTCTCTGCCCCTCCCCCACTCATGCTCACTCGCTCTCTCAAAAAATGAGTAAACATTAAAAAAATTTTTTTAAGGCAAACAGCAGTCAAGGTGATTCATTAGATATTGGAGTCATGGAGATAGATGAGTCTGCTCGCTTAGGTAACAACAGAGAGCTGGTAGAGAAAAATCCTGTCGTGTTTTCCATTCTCCCGTAAATGTCTCTCTGTTTTTTCTCCTTGGTTGTAGGTAGGATCCAGTTCATTGCAGACTGTTCGACTGAAAGCCTTAGTTTCTCACTGGCTGTTGGCTGGAGGACTTTCTCCTTCCCTTGATCTTTTGTAGAGTAGGAAATATGGACAGTTTCACAGTGTGGCAGCTGCTTCCCTCAGAGTGGGCAAGTGAGAGAGGGTGAGAGGTTTAAATATTTCTTATAACTCGGTAATAAGTGAAACAACTTAGGAGAAAATAGGCAAAATATTTGAGCAGGTATTTCACAAGAGAAGATATATAAATGACCAAATATGTGAAAAGATTCTCAGTATATCATTGGTTGTTAGGGATATGAAAATTAAAAGTGCAACGAGATACCGTTGTACATACACTAATATGGCTAGAACTTAAAATCCTGAGAGTACCAAATTTTGGTAAGGATGTAGCAAATACAACTGGAATCCTTCTACACTGATAGATTCGTTACTTGAGAGAATGCAAAAGGGAATGCCACTTTGGAAAACAGGTCGGCCATTTTTCTAAAGAGTCTAAATATAGACTCTTCTTATGGCCCTACGTATCTAAGTATTTGCTCCTAAGTACCCACCTAGAGAAATAAAAACATGTCCACACAAAGACTTGAGTATTATTATTCACCATAGTCAAAAACAGGTAGCAACCCGAGGGGCCATCATCTGGTGACTGGATAAATAAGATGTAGTGCGTGATGCAGTGGGATCCTGTTCAGCCATAGAATGAAACGAACTGTACTCTTGGGCAACAACTTGGATAAATCTCAGAAACATCGTGCCAAGGGAGAGATCGTACTATCAGCTATTTCGCTACTTGTAATGGAAGTTTGTGTTCTGATTTTTTGCTATGGCCTTAGATACCCTTGAAGATACCCACAGTTTTTGTAAGAAAAATTTCCAGTAGTAGAATTGCTGGGTTAGAGAAGGTTTTTATATGCTTATATGGCCAGCATTACTGAATGCTTATGTACCAAGCATGTTTGTAAGTACTCTTTCCACCCAGATTATCTTGTTCAGTTCTCATAACAACCATAGAAAGTAGAGGTACTATTATTTCCCTCATTTCTCACTAGAGGAAACTAAGGCACAGAAAGATTTTTTTTTAAAAACTTGTTTCAAATCACACAACTAGGAAGTTAGAGAGCCGGGGCACAAATCAGGATAGTGTGCTTACAGAGCTATTTATGCATGTTTTGAGGGTATTGTATTTATTTTCAGGTCCCCTACTTGATCTTGCTCTGTGCATTACAGAAATTTCTTAATTTTAGGAAGTTGAGGATAAGCCAAGTGTTTATCAAATGAGTCTTTCTCTTTCCTTACTGAAGTAATTTCAGAAATGTACCATTGGAATGTTGTTTAATTGCAACATAGACAAGCTCATACTCAAGGAAAATACCAACCATTCACTTAAAGGAACATTCTTTTGAGAGTATACAAATATACTATGCAATTCTTTGAGCTGGTTTTTCCATGCAGATTGTATAAAGGTATCAGATAGTAAAATCCATGTTAACCTCAAACACTTATCAAGATACTGTTTTTTTGGGTTTTTTTTGTTTTATTTGAGAGAGCGTGCACGCACATGAGCAGGGGAGAGGGACAGAGGGAGAGAAAGAGAGAGAATGCCAAGCAGGCTCCACACTCAGTACGGAGCCTGATGTGGGGCTCGATCCCAAGACCCAGGGATAATGACCTGAGCCAAAATCAAGAGTGGGACACTCAACCCACTGAGCCACCCAGGCGCCCCAAGATAAGGTTTTCAAATAGGCAGTGTGTGCAGAGGGTGTTGTAGTCCTTTTGGCGTGTAAGTTTTGCACCAGAATCACGTTAATGTCAGGGGCCTGCTGTACATCTCCTGAATCAGAGATTTTGAATCCAGAGTGAAGGCCAGACAACTTCATAGAACTTCACAGAAATTGATTCACATTTGGGTCTGAGGAAAATAGTATAGGACATACTGTTAATCAGTAAGGGATCTTAAAAATGTAATGTCCGATATATGAGATACCCAAAGGATGTTTATTAACTATCCTGAACACTTCTTAACCCAACGATTTGCAAAGAAAAAAGATCTTTTCATTAACTAAAATAATGGGTTTACATATTCTTGATTGCATTAATCCCATAAATTGCTATTTTCTCACCTCCCCCCGCCCATGTCTTCTACAAGTAGATGATACTATCTGCCTTTACTTGTTCGTCACTTACTTATTCTTAACCTCTCTCATAATGTGGCATGTGCCTTCAGGCACTGTACTGAAATTCATCTTCTGAAAGTTGTTATTCCCCTCTTACAAGAGGACCTGTCCTTTTCTGTCTCCCACCTTTTCTCTTTCCCACCTTTTCTCTCCTTAGCTACCCTGTAGCGCTTGACCCCAGTATTATGTGGTGTATTGGTTGGGGAGTGTAGGATTCAGAATCAGAATGGCTGGATTCACAACCTCGCTCTGCCATTGGCTAGTTGTGTGATGATGCTAACAAGTTATCTGCCTATTTTTCACATTTGTTTATGGGAAACAATGGTACTTACGCCATGATCGTGGAGAGCATTAAATGAGCTGATGTATGTAGCGCATTGTACCTGACGTGTCATAAGCTATCAGAATTCCCGACTGTTAGGCAGCCTCTTCCTTTTCCTTTTCTCCCCCTTTGGCTGACATGCTGCGCTGCCCTGGCTTTCTGTAATCTCTTGAAGCAGTCTTCTGCTGGCTTCCTTTCTTCTCACTGAATGTGGGTATTTCCCTCTGATTTGGTGTCAACATTTTTCTCTTCACCTGTAATAGGGAGACTGGCCACTGGCTTTGGTATCAAGTAGACCTGGGTTTCAATTCTTCCCCTGTCACATACTAGCTGTGTGACCTCAGAATTTAACCTGAATCCTTTCCAAGCTCAGGTTTCTGATCTGTAAAACCGGGGTGATCTCTGTATTCCAAGACGGCTGAGAGGATGAGAGAACCCAGTGCCCAGTATAGGGTCTGACACATGCAGCTGCTGTGCTCCTCCTGCTGTCATTTCTAGCATGTCTCATCCACTCAGTCTCACTCGGTTTTGTATCTTCAGGTATCATCGCTGAACTGAGGCTCCTTAATGCCGTTTCTCTAGTTGGATTTCCTTTATACACTGCAAAGGTGTGCTTTCTGTATGTCTTTTGATATCCTGCAGTTTTCATATCTAAGATCAACTAATCCCTTAGAAACTTTCATCTTCCCTCTGAAATGTCCTGTGTTCTGTTTTATTTTATTTTTAATTTTTTTTTTTTTAACGTTTATTTATTTTTGAGACAGAGAGAGAGACAGAGCATGAACGGGGGAGGAGCAGAGAGAGAGGGAGACAGAATCGGAAGCAGGCTCCAGGCTCTGAGCCATCAGCCCAGAGCCCGACGCGGGGCTCGAACTCATGGACCGCGAGATTGCGAGATCGTGACCTGAGCTGAAGTCGGACGCCCAACCGACTGAGCCACCCAGGCGCCTCTGTGTTCTGTTTTAAAATTCACGTTCTGGGGCGTCTGGCTGGCTCAGTTAGTTAAGCGTCTGATTCTTGGTTTCGGCTTAGGTCATGATCTTGTGGCTTCATGGGTTCGAGCCCCACATCGGGCTCTGCACTGACAGCATGGAGCCTGCTTGGGATTCTCTCTCCCTCCTTTTCTCTCTGCCCTTCTCCCTCTTGTGCTGTCTCTCTCAAAATAAACTTAAAAAAATTTTTTTTAGATAAAACCCCATTAAAAAAAATAAAATTCATGTTCTTGACGTCCTCCTAGTCACGGTACTACTTAGCCTTGAATTGATTTGTGCTCCTGTTCAGTCTGTCTCTGGCTCCTCACTGTGCAGGCTCCATTCTTACCCACACTGAGACTCAACCCGTATTTGGCTTGTAGTTCTCACTACTATAGTTTAGACACTCGTTACCTTGTTTGTGAGTTTTTTCTCAGTAGCCATGAATGTCATCATCCCACCTCCATTATTCCTTGTCCTTCCTAATCTGTTTTTTACATTCATTTTCCTCTATCAGAATCATCGTCTCAAAGTGGGAAATCGGCAGATTTTCCCCAAAGGGCTAAATAAATAGCAGATATTTTAGGCTTTGTGGTCCATACAGTCTTTGTTGCAGCTACTCCACTCTGCTGTCGTGTTGGGAAAGCAGCCTTAGACAATATGTAAATGAATGAATGTGGCTATATTCCAGTAAAACTTTATTTTAGAAAACAGGTGGTGGGCTAGAGTTGACCCACAGGCCAGAGTATAGCTCAGATTGTTATCTGTGCTTGTTTACATGACTTCAGGCATTCAGTAGCTTGAAAAATGGTGTCTGAATTCCTCAGCACAGTATGTAAGATCTGCTATTATGGGGCCTCCGTTTCACTTTATTTTCCTCTTCGCTTTATTTTCCTCTTCTCCGCATCACGCATTCCTCATCCACTGGAACTACCTCCTGTTCCTAGGACGTGCCGTGCTTCAGTCCGGTATCTCATGGCTCTTTTGTTGGTTAAGGTCCTAGAGTAAGCACTCTACTTTTCTTCCCTACCTCCCTAATTACCACTCCGTACAGTATTTCTTCAAATGATTCTCTTTTTTAATACTGATTGCAATGTAGGACAGTCTTCCTGGTGCCCTGCTTTCTTACTCTTAACTAAAATATTTTGGCTTTAAGTATAGTTTTGCTGCTCATCATTTGGAGAAGAAAAATACGATGCAGTTGCCAAAGTTCCAGAACTACTGGCTTTTACAGCATTTGCCCTGAATGATAGTTTCTAACTCTTTCTTAGATGCTACCAGACACAGGTTAGTGATACAGCGCTGTATGGATGGAGGTTCTTTGGGAAGGCAGCTTTAGGTTTGATGGGCCTGTTTCTTCAGAACCTGTTTCAACCTGTGTAGTAGTCTTCTATTTTCCCTACCTCATCTCATCCTTTCAGATTACACTGGATGATGAAGGAACATCTCTTCCTTAGGGCTTGGGGGCATTCTGTATCAACTTTGTGGGCACATCCCTTATGAGCCCTTGGAAATCTTCCTGGCAGTATTCTAATTTCTTAAGTTAGATATTTTTTAGTACTTTCTCTAGACCTGTGCTGGGACACAAAGACATGTAAAATGGGCCTAGCCTTAACAGTCCTCGTGGTCGAATGCAGAGGTCAGTAGGCTTTCCCAAAGGGCCAGATGGTAAATGTTTCAGGCTTTGTGGGCTACGTGATCTCTTTTGCACCCCTCAACTCTGCTGTTGTAATTTGAAAAGAGCTATAAGCAATACATAAATGATAGAACTTGGCTGTGTTCCAGTAAAATTTTACTTGCAAAACATGCGATGGGCCAGATTTGGCTTGTAGACTGTAGTTTGCCAGCCTGTCAGGCATAGTGGCGTTGTGCCAAAGGATATTTGAAACTACAGGTAACCAGTGTATCTTCCTTGAGTGTCACTTTTACTTAGTTATCACGTGGAAAAATTTAAGTAGTTTAATTGGTAAGTAATTTAAAAGATTCTTTTTTTTTAAGTAGGCCTCACACCCACCTAGCGTGGGGCTTTAATCATGACCCTGAGATCAAGACCTGAGCTGAGATCAAGACTCAGACAGTAAATCGACTGAGCCAACCAGGCACCCCTAAAAGATTCTTTTAATAACAAGTAGCTATTCATGGACTAGAATGTAAAATTGAAATGACTGTTTAAGGTGAAACTGAGTCTTGCAAGGAGTGTCTTGTTTATAATGCGCTTCTTAGATCTGGATCTCAAACTTTTCTGCAATTTGTTGGAAAAGTTTGAAAAGTGCTGCTGAGCATTGGAGCCATTGAAGGATTTAGAGGAAAGCAGTGACACCCAGGTTTTAATTTTGGAAAGCTAACCTGGGTGGGGCATGGAGAAGGGTTTGGAGCAGGATGTGGCCATCCTGGAGGCAGGGAGACGAGTTTAGGGGGATGTTACAGGAATCCAAGCAAAAGACAAGGACCCCTTTTAAGATAGAGCTAATGAAGATGGAGAGATTCAGACAGATTGGAGACAAAGCAAGGATGTTTGGTTGGATTGATTGTGTAGGAGAAGGAACAGGGAGAAGGATGAGTCAAGGATGATTTCTCAGATTTTCTAGGGAAATTGGTTGAACAAGGGTGCCATTTGGTAAAGGAAAGGGTATTGAAGAAGAGCCACTTGAAGGCCAGGGAAGATAGGCAAGTGAAGTGTTTAGGCTTTGTGGAGCCTCCTGTGCCTGTGGAAATGCTCCTATGCTCGGAGAAATTGGTTTTAGAGGCCTAAGACTCCAGAGAGCCTTCTGGACTGTGGTGGTTGGCATATAGACAGTAGCTAAAACCACAAAATTGAGTGCAGTCCCCTGAGGGAAGAGTTTTACATAGCAAGAGTAATGCTAATTACAGAAGCCTTAGGGAAAACAAAACTCTTCTTTGGGGTGGGGGGGGGGGGGTGGTACTGTTGGAAGAAAAAGAAAACCAGAAGACTATTTTAGAAACAAGAAAGAATAGAGGTGCAAGACGATCAATAGTATCAAACACAGCAGAGAGGCTTCATTAGGATTGGAACTGAAAGATGTGTATTGCTTTTATTAAAAAAGGAGGAGGGCCGGGGCTCCTGGGTAGCTCAGTTAAGCATCTGACTTACAAGGCTCAGGTCATGATCTCGCAGTTTTGTGGGTTTGAGCCCCCCCTCAGGTTCTGTGCACTAATCACATGGAGCCTGCTTGGGATTCTCCCTCGCTCTCAGCACCTCCCCTGCTCATGTTCTCTCTGTCTCTCTCTCAAAATAAATAAATTAAAAAGGGGGTGGGTGTAATCTGGGACTTTGCCCACGGCACTTTCACTGGAGTTGAGACAAGTCAGAAAGCGGTGATCTGAGCAGGAATGATCAGAGGAGAGGAGGCAAGGGGCACCTGGGTGGCTCAGTTGGTTGGGCTTCTAACTCTTGACACTGGCTCAGTTGGGCTCAGGTCGTGATCCCCGGGGTGGTGAAATCAAGTTGCACTTCGGGTTCCCCACTGAGTATGGAGCCTCCTTAAGATTTTCTCTCTCCCTCTCCCCCTCCCCTGCTTGCACCCCTGCTCAGATTCCCTCCCTGCCCCCCCCCCATAGGCATTCTCTCTCTCTCTTAAAAAACAAACAAAAAAACCCCCCAAAAAAACAAAAAAGGAAGATGTAGCCAAGCACTCTAGATCAGCCTTCTCACACTTTAGTGGTGTCTCAGTCACTTGGAGATCTTGTTAAAGTAGTCTGAATCAGTGAGCCTGGGGTAAATCTCCAGGTTCCCTCCCAAGCAAGGAGAATGCTGCTATCCCAAGGACCACTAATTGCACACCAAGGCACCCCAGGGCAGACTGCGGCGTGCCATGGAATGTTTTTAAGTCTCAAGAGAAATACAGCAATGTCTCTTAGATGCTACAGTGTGAAATCACTATATTCCTTTTGTTGATGTCATACCTTTGGAAGGTGGATGTTCGGTGCTTGCTCTGATAAAAAAGTAAGTCCCACCTAAAAATAAATGTGAAACAGGAAATGAAGCTGTCTGTCCAATCTGATTCCAAGGTTGGGAAAGTTGTGCAGCGCCCCAAAGGTGCAAAATTGTTAGGACTTAAATGCTTGCCAGGTGGTTTGGCCCATACTACTTGACGAAGAGAATAGATATTTCTTTTGGCTTAGACGTGCCGTGAAAAAATTACTGAGACATTAATTACTCTGTGAACCAAGATAGTTTGAGAACCATTGAATGTTTCTATGTTCTTCATAGAAACTTAGCTGTGGAGCCAAGCAGTTAAAAACATTGGATGGTAGCTAATGGAAGAGCAAAGGAAGGTTTGTTTTGAAGTCGAGGAGACAGATATGTTAAATGCTGGGGAAAGGAGTAGTTGATAGAGAAGCAGATGTGAAGATACAGGGGGTAAACAAGTACTTGGAGTAAAAGGTCTCTGAGGAGATGAAATACGATGGATCTAGACATTGCTTTTTCTTTCTTTCTTTCTTTTTAAAAAATTTTTTTAATGTTGTTTTTGAGAGAGAGATTGTAGAGAGGGGTTGGGGGGGAGGGGCAGAGAGAGAGGGAGACCCAGAATCATCAGAAGCAGGCTCCAGGCTCTGAGCTGTCAGCACAGAGCCCGATGCAAGGCTCGAACTCACAGACTGCAAGATCATGACCTGAACCAATGTCAGACGCTTAACTGACTGAGCCACCCAGGCACCCCTAGACCTCGCTTTTTAACGTTTATTTATTTTTTGAGAGAGACAGACAGACCGTGACTGGGGGAGGGGGAGAGAGAGAGGGAGACCCAGAATCCGAAGCAGGCTCCAGGCTCTGAGCTGTCAGCATAGAGCCCAATGCGGGGCTCGAATTCATGAGCCATGAGATCATGTCCTGAGCTGAAGTCGGATGCTTAACTAACCGACGCCGACTGAGCCACCCAGGCACCCCACCGTGCTTTTCTAAATGTTGCTCCAAACCAGCAGCACTGTTTTGTTGGAGAAATGCAGAATCTCAGGCCCCAGCTTCAGACCTCTTGGATCAGAATATGGATTTTAATAAGATCCCCAGGTGATGTGTATGCATGTGAAAATTTCAGAAGCAGCTTGGGAGGCAGGACAAGCCCTATTAGGAGAAGGAGCACCTCTTTTACTTATCCCATCACCATACGTGTATCTTGTACGTGCCAGCCATTCTGATTAAGGCAAATGAGGTGGTGGGCTTTTAGATTTCGATTCAGATGCCTTAAGAAATGTGGAAGTAAGAAGCTGAGGAAGTTTCTACCTGGTTGCCTTAATTACCTCAGGGAAAGAGGAAACATCTCCATCTAGTGAATTAAAAAGTTGGGGCTGAGATAATGGCAGAGACAGCCTGCGGTGGGCGTAAGAGCTGCAAAGATTGGAGTCATTTAAATTTTCCCATTTGCAAGGTGAGGTTAAGGAAAAAATAAAGAGGGATAGCAAGAAATCTATCCTGGATATAGAAAGGCATGAGGCCACAAGGAAAAGATGAGGAACAGGAGGGGTAAGAGGATTAGAGGCTTCCTTGAAAAGTCAATGAGAAGGTTGCACCTCCTGGAGTCAGAGGGGTCCTGCCCTGTCCTCATCCACCGGGAAGAAGAGCATTCTTTCCTGTCAGGGCTACAGAGACTTGGCGGGACTCCGTGATTGATTGGGTAACCGAGGAGAAGGATGAGTCTGGAATAACTCCTAGGATTCTGGAATCAGAGACCACTTAGAACACATTAATCGGTGAAGCATTGATCCCCAGTGAGGGTTGTTTGGGAGGGGCAGAGGGAGTGATGGACAGTGTGGAGATAGGATAAGATGAGATTTGACAATGTTAAATTTGAGGCCAGGGGGCTAACCCATTAGAAATAAAGACCTGGGACTCAGGTCAGATATGAAGATGGATTTGAGGATCAATGATATAATAATAGCTTCTACTAATTGAGTATTTACTGCCTGTAGGTGGAAGGCTGAGCAGTTTATAGGCATTGTCATATTTGTCCCCTCATCAGCCCTTTTTTTCTTTTGCCACTTTATTTACTTATTTTTAAGTAATCCCTGCACCCAACGTGTAGCTCCAATGCACGATCTTGAGATCAGGAGTCGCATGCTCTTCTGACTGAGCCAGCCAGGCGCCCTTCTTATCAGCCCTTTGAGGCAGGTATCAAACTGCTTCATAGATGAAGACGTAGGCTTAAACAAATTACCCATGGTTCACGCGTCTCTTGAGTGCTACAACCAGGATTCGAAACCAGATGTCGCTGATTTCAAATCTGTGCCCTTCGCCGGAAAGCTCGACTACACCCTGGGTCACCAGCTTCTGGAAAGTGATTGGGACCACATGTGTCAGATCACAGATGCAGATATCAAAAACAAAATGAAATATCCCTTAAATGGGCTTGAGCAAACCAAAAAAGAAATTTATTGGTCCCCATAACTATAGATCCAGTGATCAACAGTCTGGCATAGTTGGAACCAAGGGCGCAAATTATACACATCAAAACTTGCTCTCTCAGCTCTTCTGTTACTCTCCTGTAAGCTTTCTTCACGTGACATCAAGTTGGCCCCAAAAGTTTTAGCTTTACAACCTAGAGATATACATAGGAAGAGAGCTTCTCTTTACCAGAAGTTTCCAAATAGAATCCTGGGGTTTAGTCCCACTGGCTCCAAATGGCTTGGGCCATGTGCCCATTTCTGAACCAATCTCTGACCAGGCTTAAGCCTCATGCTCACCCTGGAGGGTAGAGAGTGAACCTCACCCAAACATAGGATTGAGGACAGCAGATCGGGGTTCCCAAGGAAGCCGGGGGTGGGGGTGGGGTGGGGAATGGGAACTGGGAAAACAAAAGCAGGTGTCAGCACATGAGCAAGGATGAAATCCTCCTGTGTCCGTGTTTGAGGAGCATATCGGCAGTGCTGCTAATAGCTCACATTTATCAGATGTTTACTGAGTACCAGGTGCAATGCCAGTCCTTTATGTGCATTCTGTTTTCAGTCCTCATAGTACCCCTTTGGGGTGTATGTGGTTGTTAATCCCCCCATGGAGGTAGTAGTTGTGGAGCTGAGATTTGAATCCAGGCTGCTGGCTCCGAACCTTACTAGACCATTTTACTGCATGTTGCTTTACCCTCTGTCTGCCACCGTAACATTTTTTTGTAGGTTTCCCATTGCCACTTTTTGTGTATTACAGTTAAGGATTTATGGTGGGTGGAAGCATACTGAATCAGATGGGTCTAGGACATTTGTTCTATATAATATGCTTAAGAAATAACTTATAGTGTGACTTAACTAACATTTACCTTAAGTGTTAGAGTAGAAATTGCTTTTTTTTAAAGAATCTTATTTATTTCTCTTTGAAATATTTTGTGATATTTTATAGTTTCATCTCAAAGGTTTTTTTTTTTTATATGTTTAGCCCCAGTACTCTTTTTTTAAAGACTGTATACCATCCTTGAATATATAAAATTCGAGTTGAAGTTTTGCATTTAACATGTCTCCAGAGACTGTGACAACTTTTTGTTGTTGTGTTTGTTTAGCCTTTATAACAATAGTTTCAGAATCTTATCCAGGATTTCTATAAATGCTTTAAAAAATAAAAAAGCTAGTGCTACTGCAAGGCTGTTATTATAAAAAATTTATTCTGGGACGCCTGGGTGGCTCAGTCGGTTGAGCATCCGACTTCGGCTCAGGTCATGATCTCGCGGTCTGTGAGTTCAAGCCCCGCGTCGGGCTCTGTGCTGACAGCTCAGAGCCTGGAGCCTGTTTCAGATTCTGTGTCTCCCTCTCTCTCTGACCCTCCCCCGTTCATGCTCTGTCTCTCTCTGTCTCAAAAATAAATAAACGTTAAAAAAAAAAATTTTTTTTTTTAAATTTATTCTGAGGTTACCTTGTTCATTTATGAGAATTGGGTATTCACAAAATTAAAAGATAATATTACCTTATTTGAAATGCTTATTTTAAGCAGTAAAACCTGGTGTTTTGTAGTGACTAATAAAGTGAGTTTTTAGAAAATAGAAGTTATTAAGTATTGTTTACTTTTGGCACCCATGTTTTTTGGACTTTGTGATCCCAGTAATATTTCTTTTAATCCTGTTTGAAATGTCTGCTCTGTGTCATTATAAAAGAAGCAATGTAGGTTTGGAAATCGATTGGGAAACCCAGATTTTTGTCCTTTGGGACTCCCAGGTTTAAAGAGTTTGGGCCAGTCCTGTATGGTCTCTTCCAGTTTTGAAATTCCAGAGTTTTTGTTTTAAACCTCTGCTATATCAGAAGTGTTGCCACATGGAACCATATAGTCTTCAGATGAGATTGGAAGATTGTGCAGACCAGGTTCCATGCCTTAGAAATAAACCTGGCCCAGATTATGTGACCCACGATCTCTCCCCACTCAGTGGCACAGGGAGCAGAGACAGAAGCTTTTCTACAGCTTTGCTTTCCTTACAGCTGTACTGAGTTGAAGACGGCTAGCATTCATTTATTTGATGAAGGAAACACTTACTGAACATCTTATCCATTTAAGGCATTTTACTAGGCATGTTATTAGTTGCCGAGATATACAAATGAAGGAACGTGTATGAAAAGCCGTATATAATGGAGGCTCAAAACTGGGCGACAACAAACCTGGGTTCCCAATCTTCGTGATGACTTAGCTCTGCGGCCTCATGTGAACTAGCCATTCCAAGCCTGTTTCCTTGTCTGTAAGCGAGGGTACTAGAAGCAGGCCTTTTATAAAGTTGTGGCAAGGATTACATGAGATAATAAAGGTTATGCTTAGCATAGTGCCTGGCGCATAGTAGGCTCTCTCAGAGATTATGACAAAGGTGTTTATGAAAGAAGGAAGGAGTTAAGATTTACCGAACACCTGTTGTCTTGTTTCATTCCTAGCCCTGTGAGTAAATAGTGGTAATCCTAATTTTTCAAGTGAGGACACAGCTCTGGGGGCTTGGGACTTCTCCAGTGCCCCATAGCTAATGGTCGTAGCTAATGTTAATGCTGCTTGCACACTGGGCAGTGTTTGTAAGCAATTTTCTATGTACTAATGTATCAGCCGTGCAGATACGCCACTGTTATTTTCATTTTACAGACAAGGGAAATCAGGCCCAGAAATGTTAAATAACTTGTGCAGAGTGACCCACCTGGGAAGGGGCAAAATTGGAGTGTGAGTAACGGGCAGTCTGGCTTCATAGCCCCGTCTTGTTAATCTCAGTGTGCTTCCTTTATTTCATGTGGCCTTTCGGGAAGGTAAAAGACATTTTGCAAAGTGGAAAGCACCATGTAAAATGTGGTGCTATTTTTATCTGACTCGGGCCCTGTATTCCAGAGATTGCAGCCCACTGGGAACATCTTCTCTAGGTTGAACCTCTTCACTTCCTGCCCCTTTTCCTTACTGGACGTTGCCCTCAGCATTTTGGCTGTTTTTTTAAAAAATACTTACACCAGGGGCACCTGGGTGGCTCAGTCGGTTAAGCATCTGACTCTCCATTTCGGCTCAGGTCATGATCTCACTTGTCACTCACATGTTTGAGCCCCGTATCGGGCTCTGTGCTGACAGCGTGGAGCCTGCTTGGGATTCTCTCTCCCTCTCTCTGTCCATCCCACGCCCCCCCCCCCCCACCCCCCACCTCAAAATAAATAAACTTAAAAAAAAAATGCTCTAGCTTATCAGTATCCTTCCTGTAATGTATCCCCAGAAATGAGTAGGGCCTGAGTCGTACAGAATCTAGTTAACTATTTAATGTGGCTTAAGGTAGGCAGAGCTTTTTAGCAACACTTGAAATTTATGGTCAACCAGCCGTACTAGGTTTGTTTTGTTTTGTTTAAGGTGTCTGTTCTGCCAACCAGTCTTATCCCCATTGTGTAGTTCACTCCATATGAGGAGCATGATACCTGCCTCACAGGGACTCTGAGGATCCAGTAAAAAAGTGTAAAGTTCCTGGTGCAGTGACTGGCACGTGGCAATTCCGCAGTGTTGCTGGCGGTTTTCCCGTCGAGTGTGCTCACCTACACTTTTCCTGTTCACAGAAGTCACACTGATAAATCACAGTGTCTTTGATTCAAAATCATTGATAAAAATGTAGATTAGTTAAAGGCTAATGGCAGCAGACTCCCCTCCAGGCTGACAAAGGCCGAGATGTGGATTCATAGAGAAGTGAGCTATTAGTTTGTGCAGCACAGCATACTAGCCAGATATGTGAGGATTTTTTTCAAGACTCTTTTAGATGTATCTGGTTGGTTCTCCATAATTAATTTACTGAAAATTCTCTCAAATTACACACACAAGTGGAGCCTTTAATACTTCAGCTTAAGACTTCTTGCAACATGGAACATCCTTTTCAAATTCCTATCCTTATAGCAATGGTCCTCAGATTTTATCTTATGGCCCATAGGTCAGTTTGGTTAGAGCCACTGGGCCCCATCTGGAACCAAAATAAAACTTCCTCTTTTACCAACAGCACGTTTACACATAATATTGAATAAGAATTTGCCTACAGTCGATTGACGTGTCATGTTGATCGGATGAGCAGGGTAGATCAGTTATTAATAGGATTCAGTAAACATTGTGACATAAAGACAGCCTGGGCCAGCAGAAAACTGTGGATCAGAGAAGCAGGTGGCTCTGAAGAACAGGGGAGAAGCAGCAGAGTGGCATAGATGCTTGTCTGGTGGGCAGTGGGAACAAGGGTTGGAGAGAAATCCTGGAGGTTGCTAGTTACTGGCAATATGCCTGAAAGTCTCTAGGTATAAAGGCTTACAGAACTTAACTTCTTAATACTTGTTGTAGAAATCTTGTGTTTTATTTAGATTCTTTTTCTAAACCATTCACTAGGTATACTTGAACATTCTTTTTTTTTTTTTTTTAAAGTAGGCTCCAAGCCCAACGTGGGGCTTGAGCTCACAACCCTGAGATCAAGAGTCGCATGCTCTACTGACTGAGCCAGCCAGGTGCCCCTACTTGGATGTCCCCCCCACCTTTTTTTTCCTTAAAATAGTTTTAAATCTAATCTCTACACCTCATGTAGGGCTCGAACTCACAACCTTGAGATCAAGAGTTGCATGCTCCTCAGACTGAGCCAGCCAGGCATCCCCCCCGTATTTGAAGATTCTTAAAAATAAGCTGTGCATGGGCCCAAAATAAAGGCATATGGTACTGAATGAAAACCAGTCTGTAGTAGTAATTTGGTAACTTTGTGTATATGCATACATCTCTTTTGCCTGGCTAATTCGTATTCTTCTTCCAAGACCCATTTTTCAAGAAGCTTTCTCTGACCCCAGCTTCCCCTTCAGTGGACTAATAGTGCCTGGCCTGGTCGTTTCGTTGGTTGTGTTGAAATGATTAGTTTTCCTTTCTGTTCCACTGGAATATAAGTTCTTTAAGACCAGGGACTGTCTTCCTAAAACTGTGCGTTATGCATGCCCCAACTGAACATGTTCGGAATGAAACCCCTGATCTCCCACATCCCCCCATACCCAGAGTCATCCTCTCATACCACATGTCAGTCTTTCTGGAAATCCTTTTGACTCATCCAATCATTTCTTAACCACCGTGGCCCAGATAGTCATTATACCTCACCTGATTTAGCTCAGTGGCCTTCTTAACCAGTCTTCGGCCTTTCACTCTGCCAGCCTTCAATCCATTCTGTACATCAGGGGTCAGTAAGCATTTTCTGTAAAGGGCCGGCCAGATGGTGAACATATTAGGCTTTCTGGACCACACAGTCTCTGGCATAGCCTCCCAGATCTGCTGTTGTAACATGAAAACAGCCATTCAAAATGTAAACGAAAGAGTGTTCCAATAAAACTTTACTTACAAGAACAGGCAGTTAGCTGTAGTTTGCCAGTCCCTGCTCTACATGGCGGCCAGGCTACTCAGAACCCTCCAGTGGCTTAGTCTTTACAGTGGTCTCTATAAAGCTCGACGTGATTTGTGCTCCCAACCCTGTTTCTCTGATGTCATCTTCCGTATCCCCTGCTTTGCTCTCCTCTCCAGCCACACTGACCCTCCTTTTCCTCAGACATGCTGGACACAGTGTGCATGGGACGCTCACTTCCTCATCTCTTAAAATTTTGTCAGATGTCAGCTTCTCAGAGAGGTTGACCTGACAACCCTATTGATAATGCGACCCCAGCATTGTGTTCCCCAGTCCCCACGGTGCTTCCCCAGTGTTGATCTTCTGACATGTATTACCCAAAGGTGGTCATTTCTTTGTTCTGTTCATTATTGTATCCCCAGGATCTAGAGCAATGCCTGGCATGGAATAGGTGCTTCGAAAATATTTGCTGAATGAACAAATAGTGGATATATTTTAAGTTGTGGGTTTTTTTGTTTTTTGGTTTTTTTTGTTGTTTTTAAGTAAATTCTTCTCCCAACATGGGGCTCAAACATACAACCCTGAGATCAAGAGTCACATGCCCCTCTGACTGAGCCAGCCACATGCCTTGGTTGTTGTTTGTTTTTTTTTAATGAGTTCTTGTTTCTCTCTCACCACCACCAAATCCTGTTTCACATTTTTTATTTGATCTTTAGTTTTATTATTTATTTATGTATTTATTTAGAGAGTGCACACGAGCGGGGGAAGAGCAGAGAGAGAATCCCAAGCAGACTGTGTGCTGTCAGCACAGAGCCCAGCACGAGGCTCAAACCCACAAACTGCAAGATCGTGACCTGAACCAAAATCAAGAGTTTAGACGCTTAACTGACCGAAGCACCTAAGCGCCTCTATTTTATTTTTTTTTTAAGCAGGCTTCACGCCTAGTGCAGGGCCTAACACGGGGCCCGAACTCACAACCCTGAGGTCAAGACCTTGATTTGGTTGTTTTGCTGCTGTTATTCAAAACTTGGCCACTTGCTAATCAGAATCCTATGGAGTGCGTGTTTAAAATTCCAGGTTCCCAGGTCTCAGTCTGTGCCTGCTAACTCATGATTTCAGGTGGAGGGTTGGGCAGCGTATGTTAAGAAGTACATCCAGTGATTCTTACTGAACATATCTGGCTACACTGGCTTACAAAACAAAGCTCCTGAGCAAGTCAGGAAGAACTTTCCTGACCCCTGCTCATCTTTTCTGCCCCATCATCTGCTCTGCACCACACAGTTCATCTCCCAAAGGGTTTACCCAGGTGCATTTCTCTTGGGATGCCCTGGTAGTTCTTTTTGTAGATACTCTGTTTCCTGTCCTCTGCTGGGAATTTCCCCTGACTCTAGAAACCATGTACTTTTATCCTTCAAATTCTGCTCATTTGTCACTTTCTCCACAAAGTCTTTTCTGAGTCCCCATTCCCACAAGAGCATTCATGATCTTTGCTGCGTGGGTACCTTGTATAAGACTGTTGTGTTTATCACACTGGCCTGGATGCTTTTGCATGATGTTTCCCTGTTGTGATTCATCTTGAATAGATTCAGTTGTTTGGGTATTCGGTTCTTTTTTTGTTAAATGTTGTTTAGTGTAAATATATATAAATATATAAGTATATTTATACCTCTCTTTTCTAGTACTGTAGTCATTTCTGATATCTGCGCTAATAATTGCCTACCTTATGGATTTGAGATGAGGAAACTGGACTTAATCTCACTGGAGTAAGATTTTTTTTTTTTTTAAGTTTATTTATTTTGAGAGAGAGGGAGCCCATGTGTCAGCGGGGGAAGGGCAGAGAGAAAATCCAAAGCAGACTCCAAGCTAGTCAGTGCAGAGCCCCATACGGGGCTCCATCTCAGGAAATACAAGATCACAACCTGAGCCAAAATCAAGAGTCAGGTGATTAACCAACCAAGTCACCCAGGCGCCCCTAGAGGTTTTTTATTAGAAGCTTTCAGCATTAACCAATGATTGTGTATATCCAGTAGTGGTTAACCCCTTGCTCCAGGACAGATATCAGGAACCTTCAGTCCATGCCCTCCAGTCCACTAAAACAAACACGCATTACACTCTGTGCTGAAATCATTTAAATAATGTTTTAAAATCACAACTCTCTTGTAGACTCTGGAATTGAAGTTTTTCATTGGTGTCCCCATGTGGACTGCAGTGCCTGCTCAGGAGGCCTAGGGAAGTGCTGAGGCAGGTGTTTGTAATGTTAAACAGCTGAGTGTTTTGTTCTGTTTTTATTTTTCTTTTAATGCTAAATTGCATACTCTGCCAGGGAGTTCTATTAATAACATAACACGTTTACCATAGCTGTCTGAGTATGTATGTTACCACTGACCCCTCCTTGCATGGGCTCGAATGAAATAACATAACTCCCTCCCTGGGTGGGGATCAAGCTGAGGCTTGCCTGGGATCCCCAGCCTTCTTGCCGAGAGAGGTTGCTCTGTCCTCCTCCTCAAGTTTGCGGTTGGTTGGGGGACAGGGGCGTTGTGGTTGAGTGGCATAAATACAGAGCCCTGCTTAGGAGCCTGGGGGAAGAGTTGTGCAGAGTTGGTGAGATTGTAGCCAAGGTTAGCAAATTATAGGTCTCTGTTCTGATGGCAGGGTTAGGCAGCTCAAATAGAAACTGCTTCACCAGATAGATTCCTAATTTATAAAGTATAACTTCACAATTCCTAAAAGGGAAATGGAGAGTTAGTAAGGCAGCATCATCGTACAGCTCCAGATTGCTGGAGTAATCCAGTAATGCTGCCTACTGGGAGCATTGCCCTTCAGCAAGTCGATTTTTAAATGTATATTGAAGTTTTTTCTCTTAGGATAGAATTAGGGCCCAGGAAGGAAAGTAGTGTGTGTGGTGTTAAACAGTCCGTCATTCCTGAGCCACGTGGGGAGTAATTTGGAACAATGCTGTTTATTATCTTTGCTTTTGTTCCCTGCATTTTTCACATTCCTATGAATATAGTCAGAAAGTCTCTTGGACTTTTTAAAACTTCAGTTTATGTTAATAATTAATGCGGCCATACTCTGCCTTCGTGCACAAATAATAACTACTTTGTATTAAAATATTCTGTAGGAGCACAGTAAAAATGTTGAAATTTTCCTGTTATGTGGCAGAAGGCTAGTAGTAGCTAATGAACTCCTAAAGTTCAGTAGAGAAAGGATAACCGCCTGGTAGGAAAGCGAGTAAATGATGTGAGTGAGCAGTTAACAAAAGAAGAATTTAATGGCCAATAAAAATATGGAAAATGTTTGCTTTCACAAATTGAGATGTAATTAAAATATTAATATACATGTTTACCTATCAAATTGAGCAGTTTTTAAAAGAATAAAATTTAGTAGCCAGGATTGGCAAATGAGTAGGAGGATGTGTATACTCCCAGCAGAGCTGGTGGGGGTGGAAGCTAATATAACCATCCTGGAGAACATTCTGGCAATAACAAATTTTTAAAGGCTTATAATTTCACTCTTAGGAGTTTAATTTTAGGAAAGTATTGAGGATGTTTACAATGACAAGCTCCAGAACTGTTGTTGATCCCAATATTGTTTATAACAGCAAGAAACTTTTTAAAAAAATTTTTTAATGTTTATTTATTTTTGAGAGAGAGAGAGAGAGAGAGAGAGAGAGAGAGAGAGAGAGAGAGATGGAGCATCAGCGGAGGAGGGGCAGAGAGAGAGGGGAAACACAGAATCCGAAGCAGGCTCCAGGCTCTGAGCTGTCAGCACAGAGCCTGATGTGGGGCTTGAACTCGTGAATCACGAGATCATGATCTGAGCCGAAGTCGGATGCTTCACCGATTGAGCCACTCAGGCAACCCAATAATAGTAAAAACCTCTTAAAACATTTTAAGAAACAACCTAAATGCCCCTATTAATCCCATTTTGTAGTATGTGTTTATCATGTACAATTAGTCAATGAATAATTAGTCAAAAAAAATCAGCCATAAATCATTTACAGTTATCAGCCTTTGCCTGGTTATTTAACTGTTTTTGCTGTGATCAGGAAAGCAAAGTTTAATGAGCTTTTATTCCAGATGAGTTTATGCCATACGAATCTGTGCTTTGTTTTCTTCTCTCCCTACACTCTCTTCCTTGGCAATGTCTGGGAGCCACACGGCTTCAGCCCCTGTGAAGAGGCCGCCTAAGTCTGCATCTCCAGCCATGACTCTTTTTGGAGTTCCAGACTTGCATTTCCAACTGCCTTTTGAACATCTCCGCCTGGATGGCCCATCGGCATGGCAAACTCAGTGTGTCCAAAAAAGGAACCGGCCTCTCCCAAGCCCATGCTCCCTGCTTCTGTTCATGGTCTGTTAATCTCAACCAGGCACAGACCCTCGTAAGGCATCTTTGGTTCAGCCGTGTCTCCCCCGCCCACCGTCTGTGAAAACCTTACCAAGTCCTTTCCCTTTTTCCTGGCCAGGATTCCTCCCCATTGCGCCCAGCCCTGGCTCCCTCTTTTCCACCCTCCCCAGAGACCCTCCTCCACATCACACTGTTTTCCCTTTCTTGATGTGTCGCAGTTCTGCGTGTTTCAGTGTGTTCTGGCCGGTCTTCTCAGTGTCCTGCTTGTTCCTGCTCCCTTGAGTGAATCCATCTTACATTCAACTTGCCGTGTTCTGATTATGTTGCTCCCTTGCCCAGGATGCTGGCTCTCCTCTGCCTGTGGAGTAAGAAGGTGCTCAGGTTTGTCTGCAGTCTGGCCCCTCTTACCTCTTCTCAAGAACTCGGTGCGCTAGCAAATCTGAACGTTCCCTGTCACCAAACGTGTTCTGTTATTTTCCCGTGATTAAAACTGCCCTTGTGAAATTCATTCTGTTGGAAGTGCCCACTTTCCACCTTACAGATTTCCTTTTTAAGCTTAGTGCGTATACGACTTCTCCCATAAACTCTGCCATGATCTGCCATAACACTTTCCCAGGACCTCCTTTTCCATTCCTCTCTTCCTCTTTAGAATGAGTTGAGTTTCAGTGAATGTTGATCTTCTGAAAGGTCTTTATTGCCCCATGTGGACTGGAGGCTTTTGTACCAAGAGAAAAACTGGCCTTGTTCTTACTGCCCAACCCTGTTTTTCAGTGCTAGTTTCATTTTTGCCATGACATGGATTTGCAAAATTTGCCTCCCAAAACGTAAAGTCTGGGTTTACTTATGGTGAGATATTTATTTATAACATTAAGCTTAGCAAATAAGAGATTAAAAACGTTAATGCGTGTAGATTGCCCTCTTTCATTACCCCCTCCCTCCGAAGTAGTTAAAGCGGTGAACAAAATTCATGACTTTCTATAAAGTTTTTAGTGGTATTTTTTTGGAAATGAGATTTACCTAAACCGGTGTAATTGAAGTCTGCAGTTTTAAAATTAGGTTATTCTTACAGTACGTGCTCTTACTTCAGTTCTTTTGATGACCAATTATTTTTCCCCATATTTGAATTAGATGTATATAACCACAGAGGTAGCGATGATGGGGCCGGGGGTGTGCTTTCAGAACGGATGGGGAAGAGACTTAAAAGGTAAGGTGTCCTATAGAGCTGGAAAACATCTGTACGTCTGAGAGTTGAGCATTATGCGAGAGTCTGGCATATAGCAGGCGGGGGAATCCTGTAGGAGCCTGTGTTACGGATCCCATCTGAACCTCTCAGACTGAACACAAGCCTCACTGGGGCCAAGAATTGAAGAACACAATAGGCAGAGTGATTTTTCCCTCCAGATTGCCTCAATTTATGTCCCACCTCCACCGCTGAGAGCCTTTGGCAAGATTTTTATTCTCCTTGTAGTTCAATTTTCTAACCTCTAAAATGGAGAGATTAATTGTACCTTCCTCATAAATTTGCTGTGAAGTCTAAAGGAGATCGTCCACACCTGGCTTGCAGGCAGGGACCGCTAGTGTTAGCTGTCAGCATGGACAAAGGGCAGAGGGCTGTGTACCCTTAGGCGGTACATTGTAATAGGATAGATTTTCAGAGCATGAACAGTTTCCCTTCATCCAGGGAAAATAGTACTTTGACAGCCCGTAAAATTTTAGTTCTCTTAGCTTCGTTTTTTTTCTTTTGTTTTTTGAAGATTTTGTTTTTAAGTGCTCTCTACGCCCGACTCAGGACTCGAACTTACAACCCCGATATCAAGAGTTGCATGCTCTACCGACTGAGCCAGTCAGGCGCCCCTAGTTCTCTTAGCTTTGAATCCATGTTTTAAAATAATTCTGTTCAAAAAGGAAAAATTTTTTTAAAGTTTCCTGGTTCAACTTCATATTGAATACAAGTCTTCCAATGCCAGAAATAAATGTCTTCAGATTCCAAAGAGGTATCACAAACCTCTTCCTTCCTTTTATTCTCAGAGTGAAAAACAAATTTATGGTGTTTCTTATCTTAAGAACATCCTCAATCATGTATATTTTCATATCAAAAAGGAAAAAATAGTATTTAATTGTTTTGCTTATGTTTAAATAGGCTTTTCCCAGTGGGAAATTGAAATATTTAAAGCTGGCATCTCAAAGACATGGCAGATTAGGATCATACCTCAGAATTGTAAATGAGCATTTGCATTGTTTGTTTGTTTGTTTGTTTTTCCGGGCAAATGCCTAGATTCTTCTGCTATCCTCAACCCCAAACCTTAGAGGAGTGCAGGGTCAAGTCTAGTCCTGCTTCTCCTGGGAAAGGACAGAGGACAACCAAGGAGTGTCATTTCAATCCCTGATAAGCCTCATTTTGAGTTTTCTTGATAGACTTTAATGCATTTCCTTATCCTTAGAACTAGTACATCTAACATAAATCTGTTGGAACAGTTTTATCTTTTACAGATGTGACTTGGTCCATTCAGACTGCCATAACAACAGCAACAACAACAGCAAAACCAGATTGGGTAGTTTTTAAACCACAGAAATGTATTTCACAGTCCTGGAAGCTGAAAAGTCCCAGATCAAGGTGACCAGCAGGGCCTAGTGAGGGCCTTCTTCCTGGTTCATGGCCAGCTACTTTGCCCTGTGTCTTCACATTGGTCAGAAGGGGCAGGGATCCCCCCAGAGTCACTGTTATAAGGCACTAATCCTATTCCTGAGGGCTCCACCCTCATTACCTCTCAGCACCTCCCAAAGGCCCCTCCTGTTACCATCATCTTTGGGGGTTAGGATTTCAACATGAATCTGGGGTGAACACAGACATTCAGACCAAAGCAGTGTGCTTTATCTTAGAATAATCTTTCATATAAATCCTAGAATAAAAAAGCTGCCTTCTTAAAAGCTTTCACAGTGGTCATACCCACCCAAGGACCACAGTGGCTCACCGTTGCTTCCCTTTCATGTCCTACTTCCTCTGCGTAACTTTCAAGATTTCATCCTGTTTCCACCAAATGAACTTCACCATTTAAGTAGTTAAGTAGTGGAGCAGATCAATAAAATACCCCACAGTCACTTAACTGCTGTATTTGTTATGCTCTTACACTCTGCTTTTCTTCCTGTCACCTTTTCAAATCACATCTGTCCTTCAAAGATAAGCTTCAGTCTTATGTGTAGCCCAAAGCCTCATCCCCTCACTTTTTCTTTATCCTACACAAATACTTCCTTTTTTCAGGATTCTTTTTCTGTTTATTATTTATACGACTCAGTTTATTTGTTTTGTGTGTGCCTATTTTTTTTTTTTTCTTTGCAGTTAAGTCCTTTGAGACAGCTACCATAGCAGGCCTTTTTGTAGTTGCAATATGGTAGGTGTGCCATAAATAACATTTTTTTTAATTCCTTTTTTAAAGTTTTTGTTTAAATTCCAATCAGTGCCATAAATATTTTTTAAGGCTGTTGATGACATCTAGATTAGAATGAGTGGCTATTAGTTGCTTTACCAACTGATTCATAGAAAAAAAAGTGAGTTTACTAAAAGTATTATGAATAAGAGCATGTTAGGTGCATATTGAAAGCAAACAAAACAAGAACAGCAACATCAGAGTCTTTTTACACAAATATATATAAAATGCACTAGGAAAACAAAAGTACCAATTAAGAAATAGAGCATGAATATTATTTCAAAACTGGAAGAACTGGAAAAGCTATGTTACTTTTGAGGAATTTTATTCATTCATTTTTTTATTGAGAGAGAGTGAGCAGGGAAGGGGCAGAGAGAGGAAGAGAGAGAGAATCCCAAGCAGGTTCCAGTGCAGAGCCCACCTTTGGGACTTGATGCCACAACCCTGGGATCATGCCTTTGCCGAAATCAAGAGTCAGACACTCAACTGACCGAGCCACCCAGGTGCTCCATATTTAAGGAACTTTAAATTTTGATAATTCAGATATTTTAGGATAACTGTTTAAATATGAATACTGGCTGAAGACAGTTGTAGCTGCCAGATTTCATGAGATTAGAGAAATACCTTTTTTTACTGTTTTTAAGTTTTTATTTTGATTCCAGTTAACATACAGGGTTATGTTAGTTTCATGTGTACAATGTAGCAATTCACCAGTTCTACACGTCTCCCAGTGCTCATCAAGACAAGTGCCCTTCTTAATCCCGAGCCCTAGAGAAATACCTTTTTGTGTTTTCTACAGTCCAAATGAGAGGAGTCTTGGTATGTGCGTCAGTTACTAAATGCACTGTCCCCATATCAGTATTTGAATGAATTCATCCAGACCTTTGCAGGTTTCCTACAGGATTTCTCTTTCCCCAGAACCCCCCAGAACCTCTAGGAGTGCCCCCCCCCCCCCCCCCCCCCCGCCTGGCTCACAGGTTTCCTGTGACAATCTGGTTTTTCTGGGTATGCTTAGGCTCTGCCCTCCTAGTGTCTGCCTGCAGGGATGTGCTCTGGGGACTCACTCCTGGCCTTGCTTCCTCAGTTGCAAACCAGCATGCGGGGAAATGCTGCCCCTAGTTGAAGGTTGGGGCAGAACCGCCTACTTTGGTCTCTTCTCATTTCTTTTTTTTTTAATTTTTTTTTTTTAATGTTTATTTATTTTTGAGACAGAGAGAGACAGAGCATGAACGGGGGAGGGTCACAGAGAGAGGGAGACACAGAATCTGAAACAGGCTCCAGGCTCTGAGCAGTCAGCACAGAGCCCGACGCGGGGCTCGAACCCACGGACCGTGAGATCATGACCTGAGCTGAAGTCGGACGCTTAACCGACCGAGCCACCCAGGCGCCCCGGTCTCTTCTCATTTCAATGCCTCCCCCCATCCTCCCCCACTCACTTCCCCTCCTCCACCCCCCCCTTCCCTTACCTCTACATAACCCCAGAATTCCAAGGAAAGCAGTTTAGAAGTGACCAGTACAGACAGATCCCACGTCGAGCCATAATCCCGCTGTGCAGTTTTGTTCTGCTCTGGGGTGTCTGGCTCATCCTGACCATTGCTGAGAAACTTCTTTCCCCTTTTTAATAAAAACCGCTCTTTCACCTAGTATTTCCATTTTGGGGAAGACTTAACTCCATTCATCAGATGATACAGGTAGAGAACCTTGAAGTCATCCTTGGCTCTTCCCGATTTCCACTTCCGCTTTGTTAGCAAATCACCTTGCTTTTCTGCCTTCAGAGTATGCCCCACTCTGCCAGCCTGGGCAGCCTCCTTTTCTGTTTCTCTGCTAGAAACTACAGCGGCCAGCTGGCCGCCTCTGTTTTCTCACTCTTTCTTCCCCGCAGCCTCATGTAGCGGTTCGGTATGCCTGCAGTATACCTGGCTCTACTGTCACATGACCCTGAGTGTGTTAATTAGCCTTTCTGGGACTCCGTTTCCCTCACAGTTAAATGAAGACCAGGATAATGATACTTTTTACCTCGTGTGGTTGTATCAGAGGAGTTCTTACACGCAAATCTCTTAGAACAGTGTGGGCAGATGGTCAGCATCTGGCAAAC
The DNA here is from genome assembly GCF_024362965.1 of Panthera pardus. Lineage (NCBI taxonomy): Eukaryota > Metazoa > Chordata > Mammalia > Carnivora > Felidae > Panthera > Panthera pardus. Next base: position 2,509,626 of record NW_026526788.1, on the reverse strand, counting down.
GTCAGCTAGTAGGTGATACTGAGGTTATTGCAGTTGCCATGTCTTATGCATCCAGAACTGAAACCGACCTTCTTGAAACATTGATCAGATATGTTTCCATTGGCTTTGTGTCCCTTTTAGAGCAGTATCCGAAGTCCTTACCATGGCTTGCTGAACCCTTCCTAATTTGCCCTTGCTCACTCTAGTCCAGCTGGCCTGCGATGGTTTTCCACTTGGCCCAGCCATTTCGGCCTTTGCTCTCATTTTCCCTCAGCCACAGTGCTCACCCACAGATATTTGCACAACCTACCACTCCCTTCATTTTAGTCTCTGCTCAGATGTGAGCTCCTCAGAGAGGTCTTCCTTGATTTCTGTTCTAGAAATCATCCTGTTTTCTGTGTCCTTTAACTTTATGAAAAGATAACTACCTAACATTATATCTGTTTGTTTATTGGTTATTTATTCACTACACTAAGTTCCATAATAAATGAAAACAAGGGACTCTGTTTTGTTCATCATTGTAGCCCCTCCCTACCAAGGCCTTTCAGGTACATAGTTGATGCTCAGGGGGTGTTTGCTATGGGATGGATGGGGTGGGGTGGTGGGTGGATGAACAAAGAAAGATTTTCCCCTTTGTTCTTTGCTCAGGATATGCTCAGGTTACCAGATAGCTGGAGAGGCCTCAGTGAACTTTTTTTAAGATGAGATCACTTTAGAGAAGACTTCAGGTTGGGTGTTTTGGTTTTGTTTTGTTTTATTTATTTTGTGAGAGAGAGAGTGTGCATGCACTCGTAGTGGGGGCAGAGAGAGAGAATCACAAGCAGTCTTCCCGCTATCATCATGGAGCCTGCCTGACATGGGGCTTGATCTCACAAACCATGAGATCGTGACCTGAACCGAAACCAAGAGTCGGACGCTTAACTGACCGAGTCCCGCAGGCACCCTGAATTTTGGTACCTTCTTATACTACTGTTCAAGGTCTGCTACCCATGCCTTTCCTAGCTGCTAGTGACAAGGAAATTATTTGGGTTTATTCAATCCACTGAGCTCATGCTGTTCTGCCTGTTACTACCAACCTCAAGTCCCAAGAGAAAGCATGTAAGTCTATCTGGAATCAGAAAAAATAGAGACGTATGGAATGTTTACCAAAAATTCTGCTTCTGAAAGAGCTGTAGGTCCAGGCTGTTTATGAAAATGTGATTTTTTTTTTTTTAAGCCTTCAGGTTTAAAATGCTTCCTAGTCTCTCAGAGATGGAACACTGAGTTACTTATTCACTAATCAGTTGAATATGAATTTTAAAAATTAGCATTTGCCATTTATCCTTTAAATAATGATGTAACTTAATTAGTGTGTAATAACTTTATACTAATTCATTGACATTAATACTGACCCTATTAAAAAAAAAATACTGACCCTATTGACTTCAATCCATGAAGAGATTGGAGAAGTGAAAGATTTCGGGAATAAGTGGTGACCATCTTTATTTTTGTTTTTTGCATAATTCCTGAGGTTTTTTGTTTTTAATCACTCTTTCTAATTTCAGTTGGTTACTGTGTACTACGGTCGTAGAACCTATGAGTTCTTTTAGTGCTTTTCTATTTTAGACCTCTCTTCACCTTCGTGTTTATTAACCCAACGGTCTTCTGAACTACATCTTGTTATAATCTGAGTGAAAAAACGACTTTCTTTCTGGTTTGAGGAGGAGTGAGTCACGTGCTAATTTTACACTTAGCCTTTTTTTTTTTTTTTTTTTTTTTTTTTAAGTCACTGACAAATGAGTTAATGTTTGGAGTTGAACTAAATTCAGAGACAGTGTCAGATTGGGTGTTTGGCCTTCAGACAGTAATAATGTAGGTGTTCTTTGGTTGAGCTCAGGGATGATAGAAGTCTCCCCTGGAGCAGAACAAAGACTCACTTGATCTTGATTATCAGTACGAATGAAGGCGCAAGTAGTTCCTGAATCCTTCTGACCTTTGGGGTTCTAAGCAAGGGCACATGGCTTGTAACAGCCAAGTGATACTCTCTGATTCTTCGATGTCAGTTCTTCCCTTCACCGTGAAGCAGATTTCCCCAGGCTTTGGATTACTCACCAACCTACCTTTGTAGTCTTTGTGTCAACGTAGAATATCTTCGCCTTTTCTTACCTACAAAATACGGTTTTTGTTTAGGAGAATGTAAGTGTAAAAGTAGTCCCAAATCAGAGATTTCTTTTATAAAATGTTTTCCTTTTTATTCATGTATGTATAGACTTTTAAAACCATCATCGTTATTATTACAGGCTATGGTTGCTTGTTATCCAGGCAACGGAACGGGTTATGTACGTCACGTTGATAATCCAAATGGAGATGGAAGATGTGTGACGTGTATATATTATCTTAATAAAGACTGGGATGCCAAGGTATGCAGCTTGCTTGACCGTTCTTTTTTTTTTTTCTTTTTTCTCATAGGTATTAAGACTCAGATTCCTCTTAGGTGAGACTGTCTTTCACACATGGAATAGTTTAAAATTTCTTAGATTTGTTTCAGTCTTGGGTATTAGGAGTGGATCTTTGTAAAGTGAAATCTAATAATATGTCTCAAAAAGTGGATTCCCTTGTTTTCAGATATTAGAGCATTCATCCAAATGTAACATTTTGTTGTTGTTGTTTTTTCTCTTTTAAGTAAGCTCTACTCCCAACGGGGGGCTCGAACTCACGACCCCGGGATCAAGAGTCGCATGCTCTACTGATGGAGCCAGCCAGGTGCCCCCCCAAATTTAACCGATACCAAAATGTATTTAATTAAAATATATACGTTTTAGTGGCTTTTATAAAAAACACTTCTGAGAACACTTGTTTTATAACGGCTTTTGAGGGAGATTATATATAAATATTATGGGTTATTTCCTACTTCTTCTTGTTGCAGAGATACTGTCTGGCATTGAGTTATTGAATTGAATATTGGAGGCAGGATTCCTTCTCTCCTGATTCTGGAAAAACTAGAAGTTTATCAGTGCTGACAAATCCTGTAAAACCTACTAGAGTTTACAGTACATTTAATTTTCTCTTGTTTTAAGTATTTATTTCCTTATATTAGCCTGAGTTTCACTTGAGTTTAAATGATTGAAACCTCAGAAGTATGTCATGCTTTGTTACTGCTTTGTAGGTTGTTTAAACTAATTTTGGGTTGATTTTTTAAAATCTGTATTTACTTTTATTGAAGCAAAATATTCAAATAGAAAAATGAACACACTGTATATAATAGCCCTGTGGATTTTCAGAGGGAACACACCTGTATAGCCAGGGTAATTTTTTTTAATGTTTCTTCATTTTTGAGAGAGAGAGAGAGTGAGTGTGTGTGTGTGTGTGAGCGAGCGGGGGAAGGGCAGAGAGAGAGGGAGACAGAATCTGAAGCAAGCTCCAGGCTCTGAGCTGTCAGCACTGAGTCTGACATGGGCCTCGAACTCCCGACCCATGAGATCATGACCTGAGTTGAAGTCGGATGCTTAACTGACTGAGCCACCCAAGTGCCCCAGTAATTTTTAAAAATCAAATAACCTTTAAACACTTCCCTCCCACAAACAAACATATACATAGAAATGGAAAGCACCAAGTCTTAATTATGTAAAAACCTAGTCCTATCCTAAATCATACCCTAAAACCTAAGGCATGCTCACAGTGTTGTTCCAGTAATCTTTCTGTGTTATACTGATTTAAAGATTTTCCTCTGGTTTTGCCCAAGTTCAAAATGAAGGTAAGTTTTACTGCTAAGTAGATGTTGAGGCATTACAACGTGCATGGTTTTTCTATTACAGCTTTCAAAGTTTAAAAGAAAGAAATTTGGTCATTCACCTTGAGCCCAACATACAAAACAGATTGATGTAACTTCGGTTAAAACTTAAAAAATATTTCTCCCCAATTCTGTGAATATCTTGACAGCTAGAAATATGTTTGAACAACTCCTAACTTCTGTATTTTGTTAGGTTCTTTCTAGGCTGATCTCCTTTTAATTTTGATATGACCTAGCCAAGGTCATTAATACGTAGTTTCTAAATTAGTACATAAGAAGAAAAAAGTCATTAGGATTTTTGTATATAGATCTAAAAGCTTCCATTGCAAGATTACACTGAGTATGTACAGCATGCCAGACATCATTCTGGATGCTGGAAATAGACCAGAAATAGAAATAGCCCTCATGGAGCTTGGAATCTAGTGGAGGGAACAGATGAGTACATTAACAATTGCTTATGCCCAGTGCAGGATAGACTGCTGTGGGACCACATAGGGGGCCACCTAATTCAGGGTTCAGGGAAGGTTTCCCACAGGGGGATTGGAAGCTTTAATTACGTGTTTTCAAATATTTTCAGCAGATCACCTGTGATATTCCCAGTGACTCCAGTCAAAGGGCAAGGGGAAGAAAGGATATGTTCTTGGTCACAGTCTAGAGATTCTTTAGATGTTTGCATGAGTGCCACAGGAATCCATCTGAAGAGAGCCTGAGGAAGGCAGGCCAGGGTACACAGTAGCTCAAATTTAACTTAAGAATGAGCCTGATAAACAGCTTGTCTACAGATTCTGGGCATAGGCTCAACCTCCTTGATGTCTTGATTAAGTATGAGTTGCTTTCAGTTTTAGAATCTACCTGCTTAGGAGTTCGGTTCTTCAAGGGTAAAGAGCTACTCAGTTGGGTGGGTTTTGCCTCACTTTAATTCCCCCCAGATTGTAAGTACCACAAGGACAGCATCTGTGTGCACTGTTCCCTCCTCTGTCCTGAGGGCCCGGCACAGGTCCCAGAACAGTAGACACTCGGTTGGTATGGGAATAAATAGGTGAGTCCATCTGATCCCAGATAGAGAAGGATGTATATTTGGGTGAATAGTAATTATCCTTTCTGGATGGAATCCAGTGCTGTAAGCAGCTAGCCGTCAATGTGTGAGGCCCAGTCTTGCAAGGGAGAGCCCCCATTTCTAATAAAATGACCACAGTGATGATCATAAATGAGGACACTTTCTACTGATAGGTTGAATTCCTTAAGTAAGAGCCATTAAATTTGTGACTGTCCTGTTAATTACTGTTGAACGTTAAAACACAGTAAGCCCTTTATTTGACATACTTAACCATTTATAGTAATTGAAACGGACACATTTTTAACGAATAGGCTAATTAAGCATATCATTAGCATACCTAAATCAGAAAGGTGTAATGACTAGTTTTTAAAACTTCCAAGTGTCATGTTTAAGCCTTTTGAATTCAGAATATTCATCTGTTTCACCAAATATTTACAAAAAAGTCCCTAAAAAAATGAATTTTTCCTCTTATCATTGCATGTACTTGGAATCTCAGCTCCTTTTCATACCTTGTTAATTGGAATGTATTTGTGAATAATCCAGTTAAGAATTTTCATTCTGAAATGATCTCCCCCTGCCCCCCATCAATTTAATTTTATAGTATTCTTACTCTCATACTCAAATATTTGGCTCTTTTCCTTAGGTAAGTGGAGGTATACTTCGAATTTTTCCAGAAGGCAAAGCCCAGTTTGCTGACATTGAACCCAAATTTGATAGACTGCTGTTTTTCTGGTCTGACCGTCGCAACCCTCATGAAGTACAACCAGCATATGCTACAAGGTAGTATTGCTTTTAAGAAAAATTTGGAAAAGACTGTGGTAGAAGAGGAGGGGATAGATAGGATATACTTGAAAGTTTTCTGCTATCTTCCTGTTCTTGAGTAGTCTTTATCATAATGCTTCAGTCATAACTTTTAACTTGGATAATTTTACATGATTTATTCCCAGTTCAGTGCCAAGCATTTGTGACTTTCTTTGCACAGCCACTTATGTTTAGGCTAAGAAATGGAAATACAGGCCATCTGTCTCCAGCCCTGTCTCCTTGTCTTATGCATCTCTAACTACTATCCATTCTGCAATTCTGTGATAGTCATTTGGGGGATAGAAGAATTCTACAGAGAAGGAAAAGGGCAGTTTTTTAAAAGAGAGTGAGGGAAGAAAAAGAGGGATAATGTAGAAAAATTTTACAAAACAGAAAAATCAGAAGCACTCAGAGTAGAAGTGAGGAGGAAAAAGTTGCCATGTGTGGGAGTTCACGTTAGCCAAGTAACTCTTCAGCTTTAATAGTAAGCATCTGTGAGCCTTATTATATATTCTTTCTGCCATTTTCCTACGTTGAAATGTTAAGAGTATTAAAATGGAAGATGTTGCGGACCTCATTATAAATATTTATAGAAAAATAGCACTGTTTTTCAGATACTGACTTTTCATTACAGAAGGGACCTTGAGCATCATGGTAGTGAATTACCGGCATGCAGTGGGTAGGTGGGGGCAGAGGAGGCCTAGCCTCAGATACAACAGGAGAAGAGTGGGCTTTACCTGGTGATGCTAGGCGTGGGCCAGCCCCAGTGCAGCTCCAATTCCAAAGACTTTGTTGTCGTCTCTCTTTTTCCTTCTTTGCATTTTTTTTGTTTGAAGTAATCCCTATACCCAGCGACCTCCGAGGCCAACAGTTGCATGTTCTACCGACTAAGCCAGCCAGGTGCCCCTCTTTTCTTCCTTCTGAGCTGTGCTGCCTTTAACCCTGATTCACACAGCTAGTAGCAAGCCTAGTAGTTTGTGGTAAGATATCCTAAGAAGCCACAGATGGAAACCAGGGGGGATCCTGTCCCATCAGATGATGTGCCCGTCCTGACTCTCCCATCTCTCCTGCTGGCACCCGGTGCCCGTCTCTGCTCCTGCTGCTTCTTTAAAACCCCTTTGACCTAGAAACGGCTTCATAGACCTTCCTTTTTATGGAATCTTGAGTATGGTCTGCTTGTATCGTTTCTAGATAAAGAGAGAGTGGGCACTGTTAGGTAGTAAATGCCAAACAGCTGTGGAGAGTGGATGCTACAGGACGTTGGAAGAGGGAGAGAGTGGCATTAAATGGAAAAGATGGACTAGATGAGCCAGGTGTCACAGTGAAGAGAGGAGCTCAGCTGGGCCCAGAATGACCAGAAGCGCAGAGTTAATGTGAGGAGAAGGACTCTTGAGTAGGTTGATGGGAGATCAGGGCAGAAGAATAGAATGGCGTGTGAGTTTTCAGCTGTGTTCTGGTGAGGACTATGGGCTAGAGAAGGGGTTGATCCAGATGGGAGGACTCCGATTACTAAGTAACTGAAAATTTGGGGCAATATCTGTGCACCTTTCCCATTGCCAAGGCCACTGGGAAAAATAGAAGAGGCTACATGGTTAGAAGGGTGCTGGAGCTCTGGAAGGAGCAGAATCTGGAAGTCAGGAGGCCTCATTTTGACCTCCTTGTTGTCACTCAGCAGCTGAGTGATCTGTGAGCCTCACTTTGCCCAGTTGTCCAGACTCCCAGACTCTGACTCTCCTCTGCCTTTGACTCCTTCCTTGAGACGCCTACACGATTCAGTTCTCATTCAGTTCACATTCACGGGCTCTTCATTCGATCCGTGTTGCTCCCCCACCAGGGAGCCCTGGCCAGAATCTGCATGATGGTTTCACTGTTGTGTTCTAAGGAATTACCATGTATAGGGTGTTTTTACTTCCTGTGTGTGTGTGTGCACTTTCCCCATTATTGGTACCAGAAGCTGTAACTGTGCTCTGTAGTATTTGGTAAACCAGAGATTCTTCCTTTATTTGTGGAATGAGCTCTTCCAATTAAGTGAAGTTTTCAGAGGAATGGAGTTTAGCTAAATAAACTTGAAATGTTACAACAGAGTGTAATTGTTTTGGTAAAAATCCTGAAAACTCTTAGCATAATTTGAAGTCTTTCTTGATGGCTCCAGGTTATAAACTTGTAAACGTCCCTCAGTCTTTGCGGTAATTCAGCGACGTCCTCAGAAGCGCTTCAAACTGTTAGCCCTCCTCCTCTCCACAGGACCCCAGGCCTGGGGTTCTGTTCTGCGGAACTTAATGCTATTGATAGTGTGCTTTTTCTGTAATAGCCAGTTCTTTTACCTTCTTATTGTCTGTTTCCGATCTACTGTGGGCTTGCAAAACAGATAATCAAGCAGGTTAAGTAGGTGGTAAGAACATCATAAAAACTCATCAACTTGGCAACATCACTGTTAGGTGCTCTTGCCCTCTGCTATACTCTTGAGCATTGAGCTTCCTGGAGAGGTGGGTTGTTATCCTCTGAGATCATTCAACTTAGGCATTACTTTGGCATTACACGTTTTAATAGGCTGTTGGAAGAGCTTACCACTTTTTTTCTTCCCCCCGGTGTGATCATTCTTAACCCTATTCTAAATTTTCTTGTAGGTACGCAATAACTGTTTGGTATTTTGATGCAGATGAGAGAGCGCGAGCTAAAGTAAAATATCTAACAGGTAAACATTATTTGGGGCCAGGGTCTACCGCAGGGAAAGCGCCCGCAGTCAGGCGGTGCTGTCCGTGAGTGTGAGCGCAGACACAGCCTTTATTAATTCCACAAAGACTTGCTCCTTATTTCTGTCAGATTCCTTAATTCCCTTAGGTAAAAGAGGACTTCTCTGAAGCTCTCTTCATTGTTACCATTAACCAACAAAATTATTCAAAGATTAGGAAAGTTTGAGGCAAGAAACCTTCGGAAAATTACTCAAACACAAGCTGAGTTTTTCTGTGATTATATCCCTTTCAATCGCAGGCTGCCAAACACTTCTGATAACTGCCATCTGGCTTCCTCTCATGCTCCTTTTAGCAGGAAGTTCATAAGTATGCTTTCCTTTTTATTTTTTACTTTTTTTTTTAAAGTGTATTTATTTATTTTGAGAGAGAGAGAGAGAGAGAGAGAGAGAGAGAGAATCCCAAGTAGGCTCCGCACTGTTAGCGCAGAGCCCGACACGGGGCTCCAACCCACAAACAATGAGATCATGACCTGAGCCGAAACCAAGAGCTGGATGCTTAACCGACTGAGCCATCCAGGCGCCCAGTACCCTTTCCTTTTTAAAAGTACATGCTCTAACGAATACGTAAAGAATCCAGGTTTTCCACATTGAATGTGAATTTGTGAAGAACATTAATACAAAGGAGATGAATTGAAATGCTTGAAACCATTAAGTGAGGCGTGCTGAGTCTGTACCTGCCGGTGGTGTCCATGGACCAAACACACTTGCACCAGATCTGAAGATCCTTCGGTGTGCTGGCCTCCCCCGCCGTCCCCTACCATGGACTCTCTGCCAGGAGAAGTGGGTCTTACTTTTCTAACAGATGGACCACTTCCTTCTTTAACCCTACCCTAGATCTCCAAAGGCTGCTCAGTGCTCACATTACTGATTAGCTGTATTTTCATGAGCCGTCGATAATCCCACATCAGCCTTTTTATAAAACTATAAAATTGGGGGCGCCTGGGTGGCTCAGTTGGTTAAGCGTCTGAGTTTGACTCAGCTCATGATCTCATAACTTCTGAGTTCAAGCCCCGTATCAGGCTCTGTGCTGACACCTCAGAGCCTGGAATCTGCTTCGGATTCTGTGTCTCCTCCTCTCTCTCTGCCCCTCCCCTGCTCACACTCTGTCTCTCTCTCAAAGATAAATAAAACATTAAAAAAAATTTTTTTTAACCCTATAATTGGATGTTTGTGCTTTTAAGTTCTTATTTGTGGCAGAACCCTAGTGGTGAGCTTTCAGTGACAACACACTGCTATTTTGTAGCAATTCACATTGCTTTTGAAGTGAAAAGGAGATAAAATCATGATCGCTGTAGAGAATGGCTTTTCCTTTTGAAGGTTTACTAGTTCAGAGTGATGCATCAGTTACAACAGTGCTGCCGGTAGATTTTAACAGTGAGTGTGTGATCGTTTTCAGGGGATGTATGTTTGCAAAGCTGAGGCATGGTGCACACTGTTAGCTCAGTGGGAAGCAGTAACAGAAGCTATCTGGTGCTTAATGAATGAATAATAATTGTTGTGTTTTTTTGTTTTTTTTTTGCCTTGCAGGCGAAAAAGGTGTGAGGGTTGAACTCAATAAGCCTTCTGATTCAATCAGTAAAGACGTCTTATAGAGCCTTTGATCCAGCAATACCCCCCTTCACCTACAGTAATTGTTGGCGCGATTTGTTAACTTGTGAATGCAAATAAGTGGGATAAAGACAAATAGACAACCAGTTGGCATTTTAATAAGGAAACAGAAACAACTTCTTTGTGTTGCATCAGAAGGAAGATCTGGACTGCGTGACTTTGTACTGCACGATCGACTCCAAACCTGTGATTGCTAATGGGAAGAGTATAAGCCACCAGCTGACAATGGTATTGACATCTGGACATGAAATAAGTGCCCTCGGTAGAATTTTTTCATTCTTAATATTTTGCCAGATCTGTCATCTAGATGAGTTCATTTCATCGCTCCCTTTTTTATATAGTCAAGTTTGAATTTGAAGTAATTTTTGTATGATCAGGTACAATATATCAAAACTGAATTGAGAAAAAATTACAGTATTATTCCCCAAAATAGCATCGATCTATTTTTGTAAACTTCTTCGTACTATTAAATTTTGCCCTAAAAGACCTCTCATAATGATTGTTGCCAGTGACTGATGATTCCTTTCATTTTCTTTTTACCTAACGTAAGAAAAGGAGCACTTTACTCACCAACTAAAAAATCAGATTGTTTTGTAGTCCCGTCTTGTACACTAATTTGAACTCTTAAAAATTGCTGCTGTCGTTTTTTTGACATTGTTAGTGGAACATAACAGTACAAACCATCACCATTTACTACTACAAATAACTTTCAGTTCACATTTTATAAGAAAAAATACCCAGAAGGCTTTATTTTTTAAGTTAGAATTTTTACAAGACTAAAGTGACTGGCACTAAATGAACTTGATCTGCCCTCCGCATCAAGTTCCCGAGATAAAGGGCTTTCTCACGCTTTCAGGTATATTCTGTAGACGTAGAAGGTAACGTCCCCTTCCTAAGAGCTCTCCTTCCCAGCCAGTCAGTCGTACTTCCAATTTTGCTGTTATGTTTTCCTCCTCCTGCGACCCATGTGATGTGCAGATCAGAACCTTGCTTCTGTTGGATGGTGTCGGGGCGGGGGCGGGCGGACAGAGCGCCAGGGCTGAGCCGAGGTAGCGCAGACCAGTGCCGAGGCAGGTATTCCCTAGGCGTGATACCCGCCTCCTTGTCAGTACTGAAAGGTGTGTGTTTAGCTTAAAAAAACAAAAGAAGTGGAAAACCAGATGATTTTTTCTGTTTTATGATTTTTCTTTTACTTTTCAGAAGAAGAGGGAATATTACAGTATCACACAAGGCCTCCCAGACTTCTGTTTTTGATATATGAACTGGGATGGATACATAAGACTTCATTTTCCTGGGCTAGTCTTTAGCAGAGCCCAGAGGGTGGTATCCGTATTTAACGTGAATTAGGGTCTAGACCTTGCCCACTTCAGTTTTCTATCTCTGTCCTTAATCTTTGCCAAAATGTGTGTACAGAAATATTTCTGTATATTTCAACTTATGACAGTTTTAGTATCTGTATAGTTTGTATTCAATTAGAGACCTTTTCTATGGAAAGCTCAGTAATTTTTATTAAAAGATTGCTATTCATGTAAAACATGAAAAAAAAAATCTAGTGAGACCAACAGTGTGGACTTAGGGTGGGGTTAAATATTCAGTATCGTGATCTCACTTAGAACTTGCAGGAGAAAATTAGAGCTTATGGTTGTTTTTCCTTGCCCGTGTTCAGTTTTGTTCCACTTCCTCTCTCTGTTCCAGATAATGCAATGTAACATCTCTCTAGTAAGTGCCTCTGCCAGCCGGACCTGGGAGAGCAAGCTGTCTTTGCCATCTGGTCTGCGTGCGGCACGCTGCACTCGGCCTTGACTCAGAAACGCTGTCATGTTTAGGTCTAGTGGAGACTGTTCTGTTGATGGGGGGAGGGGGGGTTGTGTGATTGTCAGGGTGGGAGCCCCTGTGTCATTCACATGTGTGTCTCTGCAGTTGTGCAAAGTGTCAGATTCTACTCTATGTGGGTTGTGCTTTCCAGGCAGGTCTTGACATTTGTACTTTTCGGAAAATTTTATCTAATTCCTTGGAGATCATTGTGAAAGGATCAAGGAATCCAGGAGAGCCATTTCTTTAATATCCATTTAAAACCTGTTCGTTTCATGTTAGCGGGACCGTTAACTTGTCACCAAACAGGACTCTGTTTAAGACAAAATTTAAAACTACTTGTGGCCTATATATGTTTAATCCTAGTTAAAGACAAAGCTTCTAATGCTGTTTTTCATTGAATACATTAACTGGCTGTAAAACACAGACCTTTATCAACAGCAGGCAAAGAATTTCAGGATTCATATACAGATAGACGGGAAAGTCATGTAATTTGAAAAGCAGTGTTCCGTTACGAAAGAGCTCTCAAGTTGCTTGTAAAGCTAATCTAATTAAAAAGATGTATAAATGTTCTTGAAAAATTATGGTTGTTATTTCCAGCTGTCTTTTTTTTTCTTTTGGTTTTTAAATCTTTTATCCTACACGGACAGTCTTAATGGGCCCTTCTATCAGATAATGTGCTTTTCTATCACACATCTCTGGCTCAGTCCAGAATGTCTGGGATGACTTTTTATAAATGATAATGAGGGAAAGAGAGACAACAGTAAACACAGGAGTCTAACAATCCTAGAGACGTCCTGGGGGTGATTGGCCTGTCCATGGGATCCATGAGCTCTCCGTTTGGATTCTCAGCAATTGGATTCTTGCCCTTTCAATAGAATTTTTAAAACTACCCTAACACCAGGGCTGCTGAGCATATCTGTATCACCCACTCCGCAACAAACAAGAAGGGGCATCAGGCATAGATCTATAATTGTCACAGGTGTCCTATCTATGTGTGCACAAAAGTTTACTTTGTGTGGTCGTGGACTAAAATATAAGAGCTCTTGTCATGTGAGATCAATAGACACGTTCCTTTATCTCTTATCTAAGAAACTTTTAGTGTGGTGTTCTCGTTATTTTCCAGCCTCTCTCTTGGGGCATTTGGATAACTGTACTGAAATAAAGCTGGGTGGATGAAAGGAGAGGGCAGATGAGTCCGAGACGAAGACTAATTAAATTAGGTAGTGTTGTGAAAAGAGCACAGGACTGACAAATCTCTCTTCAGTTCTGGCCCAGGAACTTAATTATGTGATCGCTGGGGACTTCTTCATCTGAAAATAAACACAGTAGCTCCGGACCTGCAGAGCTGTGTGAGACCTAATGAAGTACAGATTATTTCCCAAGGTGCACATGGCCCAAGGATGGAGCACTCCGCTGTGGCTGTAGACTCCGATGGTCAGTATTTGTACCGTACATTTAATAATGGACTTGTAGACTGGAGTTTCTCTGTTAGTTTATAACCACTCAGGAGTAAATGCCCAGTCTCCACTACCACATCTGAAGTCAGGAATATGTTCCCCAAATTCTGCTGTTGGTTTTAATGCATATTCTTTTCCTGATCCACCAGCAAGTAAATTTCACTTGAAATAGGGCAAGTGCCCAAGGATAAACCGTTGGACCAGTGATGTGGGTGAAGGGCCTGGCCTCACGAGCTGGAAAAAGTTTTGTAAGGAGAAAACAAGAAGAAACCACTTCCCAAGACAGGTGGAGCCCTAACAGCTGCCAGCAGCCAAAGCGCCTTCTATCGAACGGGTGATCTTTTAACTCTGAACAAGGTGTAAAGTTTATTAGATAGGGCGTTACTGGATCAGGTCTTTTCATTGGGATTAGGACCTGTCCTGCCAAAGTTAATTACTGTTATTATTGAGTTCTATAAAATCCCTCTACATTTTTTTCCCTCAGAACCAGCAGAGTAGGCCGAGCAAACCTCATCTCCGTTTAGAATTGCAACAGGATAGCGCAGTGATTGGCTCACAGTCACGGAGCTAGTAAGCGGTAGTGAGCATCGGCTTTCCTTTCCTTGTGTAACTTTTTAAAAATTATTTTTTAAGTAATCTCTGCACCCAGCGTGGGGCTCAAACTCCCAACCCCAAGATCAAAAGTGACATGCTGTACTGACTGAGCTGTCCAGGCGCCCCTGTTTTCATAGTCAAAGCTATACATGTACATGTAGCCAAGTCAACTTGTTCTGTAAGGGTTTTTAAGGAATACAGCCCCTCCTGTTCTTCATCTGAGAATTTAACTCTTACATGACTCTTTGGGTTTAATTAGTGGCCAGAAGAGGTCTAAGTAACATAATCCCATTGCTCCATGTTGGATCTTCAGTGTGAGACCTTACGTACTGACCGGTTCCCCACATGAAAGATAAAAATGTAGGTTCCTGTCCGGCCTCCCTCACCATCCCCGCCAAACATGTACAGCACGCCTCCATATCCCCCCATCTTCCTTTTGTAATTCTGTCGTAACCTAGATCAGGTTGATAGTCAAGACTACTGGTGATATTCAGAGCATGGTTTACACAGAGGAAATTGTGATGACTTTTCTTCCAGTTTTTGCTTTTATCCTGATGTCCTGATTTTTCATACTTTTCCTGTGGCTTCTAGCCTGCAGCAGTCCGGAGCGGCTGTCCTCTCTGCCTGGTAGACAGCCGTCTTCCTGAGGTCTCCTTTCCCCATTGTTCTGGAGACCCCCTCCACCACTCTCTGTTGGGTCTCCTGTTTCCTGGATCCCTTCCTTATCTTCCCCTTTCTCGGCTGATTTCCTCGGTCTGGTGGAGCATGTCCTTCACATGTCTTCCTGGGAAAGAGTATGTGGGTGGTATATTTCCCAAGACCAGTGTCTTTATTTTGCCCTCACGCTTCGTTGGTAACTAGAATGGAGCTTACCATTCGAGTTGGGAAATCATTTTCCTTCAGCGTTTTGAAGGCATTGCCTCACTGGTTTTAGGTTCCAGTGTGGTTGCAGAGAAATCCAAGGCCGTTCCTACTCCTCACTCTTTATATGTAGCCTGCGTGTCCTCTGTGGAAGCTCCTGGAATGATTCTTTGCCTCCGGGTCTCTGTAGTGTTACAGCATGCTTCAGCACGATCCTCTTTCTCAGCCAGTGTAGCAGGCACGCAGACTGTACCTTCACGCCTCACATTTGAGGATGTTTTCTGAAACTATGAGATTATTTCTCCTCTCCGTTGTCTTGCTCTTTCTGGAACTTCTGTTGTCCAGACAGTGTATCGACTGGTTTGTGCATATTACTCTTAGTTACCGTGTGTCTTTGTCCTTTACTTGTTTTACATCTCTTTTCCAGTTACGCCAAGTGAGGATTTGGTGTTAATTTCCAAGAGCTCTCTTTTCTTCTCTTAATGTGTGTGTGTGTGTAGGATACAATAACCTGTTCTATTTAATAGATACAGTATTTAACCTTACTTTGTGTTTAATTTTTCTCGTTCACGTTGTAAGTTTTGCTCAGATGTCATAATTCTTGTGCGTTCATATTTAAGGGGAGGTAGCCGGGCTTCTGGTTTTCCAAGAAATATTGGCAGCTGCCTAAATCTGAATCTCTTTCATAATCTTCCCAAGACCATACAGACAAGGAGAACCAAGTAAGTTCCCTATAACGCATACCTGCAGTGTAAGTGTGAGACACAGACAGAAGTTCAGCTTTCAGGAAAGCAGAGAAATAAGCATCCGAGGCCAGCATCAGGACCCATGTGAAGGCAGAGTCAGGTGGAAACTGTATGATAAGGGGACGAGCGCAAGAGGGGCCGAGCGGTGGCAGTACACGGGGGGGAAAAGGCAGGGACCCCACCACGAGTGATGGAAATACAGTCCCGGCTGATGATGGTTCAACTTAAATGATTTTTTGACTTTACAGGGGTGCAAAAACAATGCACACTCAGTAGAAACTGTACTTCGAATTTTGAATTTGGATCTTTTCCCAGGCCAGCAATACGAGGTACATACTCTCTCATGATGCCGGATGACGGCAGCGGCTTCAGCTCCCGGGCAGCCATGCAATCACAAGGGTCGACAACACACTTCATACCATTCTGCACCCACACAGCCATCTGTTCAGCACAGCATTCAGCCGATTACATGAAACAGTCAACACTTTATTATAAAATAGGCTATGGGGTGCTTGGGTGGCTCAGTCAGCTAAGCATCTGACTTTGGCTCAGGCTGTGATCTCATGGTTTATGAGTTCGAGCCCCAAATTGGGCTCTGCGCTGATGGTACACAGCCTGCTTGGGATTCTCTCTGTCCCTCTCTCTCTGCCCCTTCTCTGCTCTCTCTCTGCCTCAAAAATAAATAAATTTAAAAATTAAATTAAATAGGCTGTGTGTTAGAGGACTCTGCCCAACCACAGGCTAACATAATTGTCCTGAGCCCGTCTAAGGAAGGCTGGGCTGAGCTAGGATGTGGGGTAGGTTAGGTGTATTAAATGCATCTTCAGCTTATGATGGGTTTGTTCCGCTATAACTTGGGGAGGATCTCTGTACTGCTAAATCTGACACCAGTTCACCAGAGCACTGGCCACTGGGTCATCAAGAAGTTTGAAAGTTCATGAGATTGCAGGTGGCTGTTTGGGGAAAGTATTGTTTGTTGGAGGAGGGGCTGGATGGTAAAGTGCAAGAAGGAAGCGGGGGGAGGGGTGGGGGGGTATGGGCAGGGGGAAATCACAGAATCAGAAGAGAACCACCCTCCCAGCTCAAATAGCAAAGTGTTCCCTCTGAGGAATACTGTACCAACAGAACACTCTGGAATCATACCCAGGAAGCCGCACAGACCCCTCATGTCTGCCTAGATAGAGCCAATTTTCTGCAAGTCAAGAGAAAGAATGCCTTTCAAAATGAGCAGAAAAAGGAAGACAACATTTATAAACACTGCCATAGGAAGAAGACAAAATGAGAGTCAATTCCAGCTGATGAAAAGCCCCTCCTCAACCAGAAGGCAGAGAAAACCACAAGAGCCAGGCTGAGTCAAATATCCTTACCCAGGACTTTGCAGAAATTAAACTTCACGCCGGAACTTGAACATTCAAAATGTCAGCACAGAAATGAAACAAAAAAAGAAAACCTTCAACGACCTGTAAAAAAATGAAAAAGACAAAATCATCTCATGATTAAAAGGTGAACAAGGAAGAACAGATTCAGGGAAGGGCAGTGAAGAAAAGTAGGAGAGCAGGCAAGGGTACACAGCAGAAGTTACACAGAGGAAGCACACAAGTGTGTGCATCGTGGGGCGCTCACACAGTGACGAGAACGGACGGGCTACTGATACACAGCCTCCCCTTGTAGATCGAATGGAGGTAACTGGATATCTGGCATTAGGATGCAACTGAACAAGTGTGGGTGGGTCTATCTTCATAAATGAGTTCCCGGAAACCATTTATACCTGTGTAGGTACACACATTTATATACTGGATTTTTTTTTTTTTTGAAGATTTGAAGTAATGTCTCCACCCAACATGGGACTCATCCCTGAGATCAAGAGCTCTACAGACTGAGCCAGCCAGGCGCTCCTCTATTGTTATTTTAAATGTATACCAATACATAAAAAGAATCCTGTGAGGAATCTTGTAAGAACAACAATAAAACAAATACCCTCCCCATTTCTTTCATATAAATGCAGATTTTCATACGTTTCGTTTGTAAGGAATATTTAGTTTGTAAACAGTGCTGCTAACCTGGAATGATTTGCATCTCTTAAGAGTATTCTAGCTTGAAAATGCACAAACTTTGGTTCTTCGGAAAGAGTCCGTGTTCGTGAAGGGATTATTGAAAAAGCACATAAAAACGAACTTGAGAAATGTCTAACTTAACACCACTTAACACCAAGAATCTGAGAGGCTCCTCTTTGTTCTTTTGGACCGCTGATGTAGGGTCAAGCGACATTATATGTGTCCCAGGAGGCTTCCAGACTAATCTATGATACGGAGCAAAGTGCTAGATGTCAGACAGACTCAAAGGAACAGCACTGTAATTTCAGAAATAGTAGGAAAATATAGGTCTTGCCTTGTCTGGAAGGTTTCCTGTTCTGAATTATTACCGTTAGGCCCTATATGTGGGTTCCGGGTGTCTTTCTGGCAGAAGACTGTTCTGTTAGTGTGTCCAGTGAAAGGCGAACTGAAAACAAGGTTGGGGAGGTGAGGGTGCCTTGTGCATCAGCCCTTGTTTGTTTGAACAAGCACACATTCTTGGCCTGCCGTTCCCTTCTCACAGGACTTGAGATCATAACCTGTCCTTTCCTTTCTATGAATCAGAACTGGCAGCTATCATGCCAGTTGCTGGCAAGTTTTCTCCATTTCCTTTGGCTTCACCTTCAGTTTTTCAGATACTGAACTTCCCAGGAGCGCCCCCTGGTGTTCAATAAACGAGCGGTAAATTTGGCAAGGGTAATTCCAGCACAGAAACAAGCCAACGGCAGCTGGTTTCTGTACTACAGTATACAACACTGTGAGCCTTAATGATGATGTGGTTCCAGAGTCATTTAAGAAGAGCCAGTCTTTTGCTCTTCATTTCAAAAGACAGGTGATGATGAAGTATGATACATAACAACATTCTGGGGAAATGTCAGAAAAGCGCTAATTACGTGACGTCCTTTTCTGTTAATTTTAACTCCCTGGGCAATTTAACCCGTAATGATAATTGTCACATTAGAGTTTCACTTCACTAGTCAACAACAACTACAACAAATTGCTAAAAAACCAAGACAAAGAATAACAGGAAACCCTTGCTCTTCAGTAGGAATTAAACTACAGAGAGCTCAGCTTTTTTCTCCAAACAACCCAATGAGAGGAGGTCCTACACGTGCCCCGGGTGCAGGATCCCAGGGAGGTAGCAAGTCTGTAAGAAGATACAGCAGCTATTCCACTTTGACATTGAAATTGACTTAAAAATCCTACGAAGTCCGAAAACATACAAGCTCAGTGCTTCAGGACAATGGGACAGCATGAGATGCTCACTCTTGTGTCTTCCACTTAGATACACATTTATAGTCTAAAAAGCAAGACAGGACTTTCCAGATTTGAAGTCAGGTTTGCTAGATAATGAATAGCCCTGGCTCTAAGAAAACACAGAGTTTTTATAAAGTCTACTCCCCTTCCCCCCAACCCCCCCCGCAACCCATGTCCCCAGAACGAAGGGTGATAGCATTTAAAGGTGGACCCAGAATTTCCAGCTGGTATTAGGGTAGGAAGTTTGCTTTTTTTAAGGGATAAAAAAACGAAACCAACAGAACAGAAAATTGTTATAAATGACTCAGAGTTGGGGGTAACAGAATTCTTAAGGTAACATTTTTTCTCAAAAGTTTTAATGCGAATTGAAGGCTATTTAATTTCCAAATTTAAAAATTAACTTCTCTTTTCTTGCCAGCCAACAGTCTTCCATCATCCCTTAAACCTGACCACCTCTTGATTTTACCAGCTGGCTCTTTCTCGGCCCATCCCTCTCTCATCCCGGCCAGTGCCCTTCCTATGCCCATTGATGTTGCCCCCGGAGAATCCATCTGAACGCTTCTCAAACGTCCTTGACTCTCTGGCTTACAAATCTTTCCAACCCCCCCCCCCCTCCCCGAATCAAAAGATGTATACTCTCAGGGGCCACACGAAGTGGAGAAAGTGACAGACCGGGTCTCCACCCCCGAAACTCTATTCAGCTAGGTCTGTCTGCCGTCCTTCTGCCGTTTTACCCCTCACATCTTAACTCTGTTCATTCGGAACAGCTTACTTCTGCCAGAACAGTGTGGTGGTCTGTCTCCACCGCCTTTCTGGTGCCCCTTCGCTCTGCTCGGCCCTTTCCACCCTTCCTTACCCGGCTAGCTTGACTCACCCTAGAAGACCCAGCTTGGATGTGGTCTCATCCAGGAAACATCCCCCCGAAGTCCTGACGTCCCCACAGCACCCAGCAGAGCACTTTCTGTGTTCAAATTAATCCGCTCTCGTCTCACTCCCCAACCAGGCTGTAAAACTTACAGACATGGGGCATTTTACCTCGTTGCCCCAGAACCTTGTACGGTTTTGAGTCAAAAAAATGCTTACCTGCACATAATTTGCCAAATGAAGAGAAAATGATCCTCTACGCAAGCATATAACGGCATACACGCAACATAATACACATATTTGAAGTCCTTTATCTGTAAATATTAAGTACTATTTTTTAACTTCATACTTAAGAAATATCAAAACTTGTCAACACTTCACCAGACAAGCTAAAATGAAAAGGAATAATAGATGATAGTTAAGGTATTAGCTATTAATAGATAATAGATGGTAATAGATAATAGTTAAGACAGATGGATACCTGAAACGCTTCCATACTGCTGGCCCGAGGGTCCCGTGGCAGCATTTTGTAAAGCGAGACGTACATCTACCCTGCAGTTCCAATCCTGGGTATACGCCCAACAGAAATGAGGAAGCACGTTCTCAGCAGCAGCATTCCTGATAGGCAGCCCCAGATCGGAAAGAACTCCCACGCCCAGCAGCAGCGGAATGGATGAATGAACGCTGGCATATTCATACAAACGCCGCAGAGCAATGAAACAATGAACTTAGGCATCTACACCGGCGGCGGCAGCGAGGACAGTACCTTTATGAAGTTCAAAAACAAGCTCACCCACCCATCTGCGGTGACGGAGATGAAAACCGTGTTACCTTTGGAGGTTGTGGGTTCGGACTTAGGAGTGGGCACCCTTGAGGACACCTCCTGCGGGAACCGCAGCGTTCTCTGACTTGATCTGGGCAGCAGGCGCCCAGGGCCCCCCCCCCGGGGAAGCTCACCCCGCTGTACACTGGGGATCTGGCCCCTTAGGAACACACAGGTCGTGTTGCAACAAAGTCGAGAAAAGGGAGAACCCGTGAACTAAACTCTCGGGAATATGCCAACCGACGTGCTAGAGGCGTCGCCAGAGACAGAAAGTCGGCAGACGAAAGTATCTTCATCTCTTTGCCAGAGGTGGAAAGGAGTATTTCCGAAAAGAATTCTACTTTTCAAAATGCACAAATGGTATTCCTTTTTATTAGAACGATTACAACTTTGGCTTACGGCTCACAATACTGTTTCCAGAGAACGCGCTACCGTGAACACCACCGAGGCAGCTCTGTGACGTTGTACGTTCCAGGTGGGTAGCGCCGGATCCACTCACTCGGCAGCGCGTTGAGAAAACCGCTCAACCCTGGCCTACGAAACTGCAGTAGCTGTTTGTTACTGGCAACATTCTAAAAGAGGTTTATTTTACTGTACTCCTTATGTACTTGAACCTAAAATCTGCTGCCACCTTTCAGTGATGACAGAACTAAAATTCTTTAAAACAGAGAAAATTTACTTCCTGTGAAGACTGAAAAAAAACAAAAACAAACAAAACAAGCCTCTGAGTACCCTGAAACAACTAATATGCTGTGTACCCCAGATTGTGTTTTTTGGTCAGTATGTCTGACATCAGGAAATTAACATCAGTTCTAGGACTGAGTTTTAATGTAACTGAAGAAACGCTCAGTGTAACCAAACACCGGACAGGATTCCTCACGGAGCATTCTGAGGAAGGTGTACAAATAAAAAGATTAACCGCAAGAACACGAATATCTAAAACTTCTACGTGTATACATGCAGAGTAAACTCTGCGCTACGGTATACACAAGGCAGGAGTGAACGGTAGTGCCTTTAAACATAAAATATTTTTCATTATAATCTCATGTGTATATATAAAATAGAACTAGATTCTAACCGACAAATCGGAGTATGTACCAGAACTTCCTGAGGGCCTGACACTAGACGAGTGAGGTAATACAGGTGGCGTGTGACACCCGTCTGTTTTCCGAAGACCTTTTCAACTTTTGCCATCGACGCTAGCGCCTTCAAGGCACCGGTCCAAGTGCTCGTTAATTTGCGACTCTAGGACTTCGTTCCAACAAACAGGACAACTGACCGCTCTGCTCTGACTGGCTGAAGGGCTGGAGCTCTGAGCCGCGGCTGGAGGACGTGAACTCCACTCGGGATCACTTCCACCACGTTGCACTTGCTCTTTCTTGATAAAAAGCTCGTCAGAAACAGACTGGTCTTCTAGCCTGGCTCGTTTACTTGGCAATCTCTCTTCGGGCCCGCTCCCGTCCGGGGCCGCGGTCACAGGTGTCGATTCCGGGGCTTTTAAAGAATTTCTCGGGGCTATCTTAGAGGAGGGGACCCTTCTGTGAGACGTGGAAGAGACGGAGTTTTTAGGGAGGTCGCCGCCTGCCCCGCTTTTTGGTGGAGATCCACTCACGCTTCTGCAGGCCTTCTGGTTGGCGGCTGACACTCTAGGAAAGTAGCTGCTTACGACATTTTGGCGACTGGCAGCAAGAACAGGGGCGACGAGAGAGGTTTTTTTGCTTGGACCATTCTGTTCGGAGTTCACCTCCATTTTAGAATTAGGTCTCAGAGCTGTTGCTGAGCAGTCTTGACTTAAAAGATCTTGGGTTTTATTGACGGCATGTGAAGTGACAAATCTCCCGGACAAAGGCGAATTGCTCGCGTCTCCCAGGACGTATCCTTTCCCACTGAAAGGGATCAACAGCTGGGTCTCACCTCTGTTGGGCTGATCTGCAAAAGAAAGCAGAGGTTTTCCTGACTCGAGATCAACACGGTAACAAATGTCGAGCTAATGGACAGGTTTTTTTTTTTTCAAAATGAAGAAATACGGTTTTATTCTGTAACTTCGGTCCCCGCACTAACTACTTATTCGTCGGGAGGGGGACGATCTGCAGCGGTCAGGGGGCGCTGGTGGGGCAAAGGCCAGAAAACAACATCCTCTCCTATTTAGATCAGGGGTTCTACCATCCGAGGGCCACTAGCGAAGGCACTTGGACCTTGAAAATCGCATAGCGGTCTTGCGGTTCCGCCCCAGGGGGAAAAGTCTGCTCCCACATGCTTCGCTTTCCTCCGGCTCGCACAAAATGAGGATGCGTCATCTCCCCACGGACGTTCTCCAGCGCCTCCGCTCACTTTACGTTTCGGATTCGGGAAGGGCAGCTTACTACGTTCCTGCATCCAATCAGCAACTCGCCAAGGGAAGAAGCATTAACTCAGCGACCTGGTTCCCTCTTCAAGAGGCAGTGACTCTGAACTTCATAGGAAACGGATAAATCTTGCAGATGAAGGACCAGCACATACATGTCATATCCTTTTCCCATTCTCCCAATGAAAACACGTCCATCCACAGAAGTCACTCGGACAGAATCCAACTGATAGGAAGGGGTGGAGTCAGGACTGATTCCGGGCATTGTTATTTGAATCCCTGTTTTTATTTTGACAATCTTTTTGCCTTCTGTTTCCCAGTGACTCAGTGAGCCCAGACCGGGAAAGGGACTTTAGTCTCTAATATGGCCAGTGCAAACCATTTCTCCCTTAGCTCCCCTCCATACAGAGCAGCGTGAGTCACACTGGCAAAGGGACTTTTTAGTCTCTGATATGGCCAGTGCAAACTATTTCTACCTTAACTCCCCTCCATACAGAGCAGCGTACGTTTTTCTACCACCATTTCAGAAAAAAACGTGATCTTTTGAGGTCCACACTCACAAACATCTACACCAGCAACAATCCTTAAGCTCATCTAAACACCGCTCCTCCCCAGGCCGGGGCTGGCTTTTTGGGCCATCAGCCGCGGTCTCGGCAGAGGCAGAAGGACAGACAGAAGTACCTTTCTTTTCGGCCGCCGGCTGCCTTCCTGGTTTTGTCTTCCCCTTGCCTTTCCGGGCGTAGTTCTCCGGCTCCTTGATCTTCACGTAGGTGCCACCACACTTCTGCTGGTGCTCTGCCCACCAGTAGTCGTGAGCGGACGGCGCCCTGTTGGTGGCGCGTTTGACGTAGCCATAGTAGGGCTTCTTGTGCCGACACGGCCCGTCACAGCGCCACCAGTGTCGCCGGTACTCATCCACCTCGTCGTGGAACGTGTGGTACACCTGCGCGGACAGAACGCGGTAGGCGTTAGGGGGGCAGGTTAACGATTTCCAGAAAATACACGGGCAGCCTTTTCTCGGTTTCAACCTGGCAGCTTCCGAGGGCTCTCTGCAGGGATACCCGGGGGAAGGTGGCAACTAGATTTAGCTTCTGTTCGAAATTTCACGTTAATGGAAGGGCAGCAGTTCATACTCCAGGAACTGTGTAAAGATAGAAAACCACGAGACTGGAAGACAAAAGAAAATATTTTCTGACTCGCCAAAAGCTCTATCACATGCTAGAAGTTTTACTGACCAAATCGTAAAACGATCAAATATTTGGATAAAGACAAAACTGTGCATAGTGCCATGATAAGGAAGAACTGTTGCCACTGCTCAGTGGCAACTTTGTCCTCAGAGGTGACAGAACCATAGGGTCCTGGACCACCTGCTGCAAATTCTCGACCCCTGCCACCCAGCACCCTGCGCTGTCCCGGCCTCTGCCACACCCGCTATCCACAGCCCTGCAGCTCTTTGCTCCGGTCTCTGTAACGAGCCTCATGGGGCAGCATTTTATCTGGTTAAGGCAAAGGCTCCCCAGGATCGTTTTCATCTTTGTTCCCCTAGTGGCTAACTTAGGCTCCGGCACAGTGAGTACCTGCTTGCTGCCTGGGTGAGTGGAAAGCTTCACTCCTTGACTCAAATAAAATTCTCTGCGAATGTGCTTTTTGATCCTTACATGAGATCCTTTCGTTTCACCTTCTACATGGAACCTTACTCAGAACCCAAGCAGAGGACAGATCAAAGAGGTCTGAAAGGAAAGTTAGCCCTACCACCTTGGGGGCCTGGAGGATAGCAGGGCACCATTTAAAAACCGATAATCTGGGGCGCCTGGGTGGCTCAGTCAGTTAAGTGTCTGACTTCGGCTCAGGTCGTGATCTCAGAGTTCGTGAGTTCGAGCCCCGCGTCGGGCTCTGTGGTGACAGCTCAGAGCCTGGAGCCTGCTTCGGATTCTGTGTCTCCCTCTCTCTCTGCCCTCCCCCATTTGTACTCTGTCTCTCTCAAAAATAAATAAACATTAAAAAAATTTTTTTAAAAACAACAACAAAACCCCAGAAAGTGTCTTTTAAAAAAATAAATAAAAAATAAAAGCGGGTAATCCTAAATAACCCTGAGTACCTTTTTCTTCTCTCTTCTCAGTGGAATGTTACTATTGTACAAGATAAGGAGCATCTGTAGATGAGACTTTTTTATTTTAATTTTTAAGTAATCTCCACACCCAACGTGGGGCTTGAACTCACAACTTCAGGATCAAGAGTGGCATACTCTACCGACTGAGCCAGCCAGGC
Organism: Panthera pardus; assembly: GCF_024362965.1. Lineage (NCBI taxonomy): Eukaryota > Metazoa > Chordata > Mammalia > Carnivora > Felidae > Panthera > Panthera pardus. Next base: position 2,484,559 of record NW_026526788.1, on the reverse strand, counting down.
GCCCCAATGAGACTTTTCTTAACCAGAGACTGAACTTTCTAATAAATTCCCCTAAGGGAATGTGAAGCCTTCCATAACTCTACACCTAGTTTTATAGCACCTCTCCATCCTAAGCAAAAATCTCGTATCACTTGGCAAGCGTATCAGTAACGCACGGTATATGAGGCACAGAAGGAACTGGAGGGCAGAGGTTTAGGGGCAAAGAGATCTGGAACGCCCGGCCGCTTCTTCGCTTCATTTCTTGGCCAAAAAGATCAGGGAGTGGGATCTGTTTTGCTTCCAAGTCCTGTAACTCCTCCTCCAGCATGGGGATGTGACTTCTTTAACGACGTAGTCACTAAAATAAAATTGTGAAACTGGATGCCCTGTGGAGTTTGTTATAACAGGATGTAACCTGTAAAAGCAAGGGGTGTCCACTCAATAAAACCTCCTAAATGAAAACACACAGACGGCCGAGATAAAAGAATAGATGCTCTTTTTCCAAGGGAACAAGAGGAAGTATACCGGGACTTTGCTTAAAGTGAAAACACCAGTGAGGAAACTAAAAGCCTTTTGTACTGTACTAGCAGCTCCATACTTCTTCTGCTAATTTGGATTTGATGGGACTGATTTTTAATGCAAGCTACTTTCTTGATGTTGAAGGAACTCTATGCGATAATGAAAAGAGCTCTGGAGAAAATGAAAACCAATAGCTAGAAAAAAACACACACAGAAGGTGAACATTTCCATTTTCCACCACACTGGTCTTTACCGCCCTTTAAAGGCAGGAAATAACCAAACACACCAAAGAATTTAATCTTTGTAGGAACTAAGATTCTATTTGTTCAGTCCAATTCGGTATTTGTTAAGGCCCCGTCGGGGCACTGCATTACACACCTTATACAGAGGTCTACAGAGAAACAAGAGCTACCCGGTGTTCAGAGGTTTGAGAGCAGAATAAAATATTATAAAAGGTACAAGAGCTGCTGAGGACATTCAAAGGAGGGAGAAGGTCTAGCCCACTGCAAAGATGAAGTGCATTTGACAGAAAACAGAGGAAATGGCCTATTTTAGGAAGAGGATGTAGGAGGAGAGGCACAGGGGGTGGAAAGTTCACTTCGAAACAAGATAGTACAGGGGCATCTGGGTGGCTCAGTCGGCTAAGTGTCTGACTTCAGCTCAAGTCACGATCTCACGGTTTGTGGGTTCGAGCCCCATGTCGGGCTCTGTGCTGACAGCTCAGAGCCTGGAGCCTGGTTCGGATTCTGTGTCTCCCTCTCTCTCTCCCCCACCCCTGCTTGTGCTCTCTCTCTCTCTCTAAAATAAATAAACATTCAAAATAATTTAAAAAAAAAAACTAAAAAGACATTACGGTCACTTGATAAAATGCATCAGTAATAAAAACAACTGGTATTTAACGTGTGCTCAAACCAGGCTACGACGTTTTGTATTTTCTCCTCTGATCCCCCCCAAGGACCCGCAGATGAGTTCGTGCTGCCCGGGAGTACGCGGGGGTGCAGAGAAGTTAGGGAGGAGGCCTCACAGTTAACCATCCACAGAGCCAGCATCTCAACCCAAGCAGTCAGGACTCCTCACACTTTTTTGACCCCAGGCTCTGCTTCCTACAATATTATGCAGAAAGAGGAATCAAGGAAGACTTTCAGTGAGTGTAACGACACATGAAATGACAGAGCACAGGAACGATCGGAGGAGGAGGCCGTAATCCGGAAAACGAAGTTAACAAAGAGACAAATGTCATAACCCAGAGGTACCGCGGGCCTGCGGTAACCACGCACAACATGTCACACCAGATGTGCCGCGAGGCAACAGCAAGGGTGCTACTGTGAGGCCCAAACAAGCCAGTCAGCTTCTCTCGGCCTGTCTTACCACCCACCGTGGAAAATCCTCAAAGTCGGTACTCGTTTCCACCCTGTTGTCTATTTTCAGTGAAGCCCCAGGAAGTACAGAGTAACTAACGACTAAAAATCATAAACGTGCGCGGCTTTACACACCGTTATGTTGGCTCCGGTCAGGCGATTGATGCGATGCATATGTTTGCAGAACTCTGGGCCGTGCCCTTCCCGGTCTTTATCGTTATTAGTGACAAATAGATAGGCGTGGATCATTTCATGCAAGAGGGTCTGAAACAGAAACATACAAATGCATTTGTTAGGGCGCTTTTGAAGAGAGAAATGCATTTTCCTTCTCTACCTGGGGACCTAACTTCCCTTGGATCACAGGCTCCTTTCAGAAACTGTTAAGTCTTGAACCATTTTGCTAGAAAAATTACGTACACATACATTCACAAAACTCAGCGCATGATATCTGAAGTTCTGCAGATCCCAGGTCAAGGACTCCTGTCGCAGGAAAGCCCTTTTAATTCTTACTCAGAATCCAAAAGGAAAGATCAATGAGCTCAACTACATAAGAACTTTAAAATTCCGCATGGGGGAGAAAGCGGCATTGAGTGAAAAGACAAATTCAGAACAACGTGCAGTGCCTCTCACGGGCTACTAATTCTTCAAATATAAGACCGACTGAAGTCAACAGGAAAATGACCTAAAATCCAATTTTTAAGTGGGCAAAGGTTATAGATGGCTCACAGAAAAACGTAAATGACCCATAAACATGAAAAGAAATGTTGGACTTCATTTATAAAAATAATTACAAATTCATGCTACCTCTCGCTTATCTAAAGGAGTAAATTCCCGAAGTTTGACCCCATTAGTAAAGCTAAGGGAAGCAAATGTTCCCAGCTGTCTCTGGCAGGAGGTGCAAGATGGTATAAACCCCCACGGAAGAGAATTTGGTAAATCTCACAAAATGACAAAAGCATTTATCCCTTGACCCAGCAATACCTAGGCTAATAGGAAAGGTCATAGGTGCAAGGTATTTTCATTGTGGCATTGTTTATGGTAGCAAAACAATGCAAGTAAGTGTCTAGCAATAGAGAGCTGGTTGAATGAACTATGGAAAATCCTTACAAAATTCTATAGAGTTAAAAAAAAATGAAAAAGATCTCTGAAATCATTTGGAGGAACCTACAGAGTACATGGTTTTAATGAAAAAGGCGAAAAGCAGAAGACAGTACACAGTATATCGTGTAAGAAGTCTGTTATGTGATCAGGAGAGGGAATAAGAATGGACATAAATATTTGCAAAACAACAATAAAAGAAAAAAGAAACTAATGGCAAGAGTATCATACAGTAATTGGGGAGTTCTGGATACAGGGATGGGGTGGGACATTTCTCTGTGTACAGCTTTCCAGAGTTTGGGGATTTCTGAATATGTAAAATTTTAAAACACACAAACAAACACTAAAACCTACTGCTCTGGTGAATAGCATCTGAAGGGAAATCCTGTGACTGGCCCAGATTTCGTCTGAGTTTGTACTTAGAGAAATTCCAAAAATCTCTGACTTAAAACAACACCATCACCACGCTCCTGCTCATTCCCACACCACGAATGCAGACGTATAGGTGCAGAATTAAAAGTATTTAAAGCTGCTGTTTCATAATTGGTCCTAAAAAATATGAAGACGTTTTTTAAAAAGTGAAAGTCATACAGGTCTTCAAGAACAAACCTTGTTCATAATTTTTATAAAAAGAATTCCTGCCAGAAGAACCAGATTGCCATTAATGAATTGTAGGCTTATCAAATTATGCCGAACAGAGAAATGGGTGTGTCAAGCACTGTAACTTGGTCATTGTGAAAACACCCCTTTTACAACGATCGACTCTGTATCTCTGAAAATGAACTTAATCTTTTCAAGTAAATGCCACTCTAGTAGGACTCAAATTCAAAGGGCATTCCACATTTCAATTTTGTCCAACATTCTAAAGTAATGATCAGTAACTATTCTTACAAAGGAGGAATAAATTTAGATCCCTAATTTGGGGTTCAACGGAAACATCCTGAAAGCGGCACACGGCACCACACTGAACGTTTCTATTTTTATGTATTTTCTATTTTCCACATTTAGGCTAGATTCAAGGTTCTACTCAACACGGTCCCAAAACACCTCTATTTCCCACCACTGGGTTCTCTACCTGGCCAAAAGCAACTACTTCTAGTCCTCAATATGCCCTGAGATTCACGCCTCAATTTTGCTCACAGCATCCTATTCCTTCTGCCAAGAGTAGTTTTCCTGTACCATCTCTACTTGTCAGAATCCGATCTGTCCTATGAGGCTCAGCTCCACGTTTTCATTTGCAGCAGGAGCAATTACACAGCGGTAGTGATGAGGGGACAGGACAAGAGTTTTAGGGCCAGGGAAACTAGAGCCTACCACAAGGGTTTGTCACTTATGATGCACAAGACCTTGGACAAGTTACAACTTGCTGCTCGTTGCTAAAATGGGGATATCCTAATCTTGCGGGGCTACGGGAAAGGCACACACTGGATTAGCTATTGACTAGATGAACACTAGTCCAAAATCTGGCATATAATACGTGCTCAATAAAGAGTGAGAGGCAGGAGTGGTGATGTTAGGTAGTAATAAAATACACGCGTATGAAGCTTTTCTTCTCTGTCCTCAACCAGACTCAGTCCTTTCCTTTCCTGAATCCTATTCATTATAATATGGGTCGCTACTTTATGTACAGGCCAGAGTCACACTGTTCCTCCGTGGGCCTTCTTACAGTGATCCGATATTGTAACTTTCTGCCAATAGCAAATGCTCACTTGACAGCACTACCACACATTTTCCATTCTCTTCTTGCCTGTTACTTTAAAAAAATTTTTTTTGTAATGTTTATTTGCTTTTGAGAGAAAGAAAGAGAGAGAGAGAGAGAGACAGAGAGACAGAAGAGCGAGTGGGGGAGGGGCAGAAAGAGGGAGACACAGAATCCGAAGCAGGCTCTAGGCTTTGAGCTGTCAGCACAGAGCCCAAAGTGGGGCTTGAACTCACAGACTGAGATCATGACCTGAGCTGCAATCAGACGCTTAACCGACTGAGCCACCCAGGCGCCCTCATCGCCCATTACCTTTAAAAAGAACACTGTTCGTGTGTTTACTTAATCATTTACACAATAAATATTCATTATGCAACTACTACTCTAATTAGGGCTCCTCAGAAGGTTGATTTGGTTAATTATGTTCAACTTTTTTGTTTTATGTCTACAGTTTTTTTTTCCGCTTATTCACTGAGTTACCAAGAGTGTTGTGTTTAACATCTGCAACTATGATTATGGGTCGATTATTTCTCTTTTTGCTTCTACTAATTTATGCTTCATGTAGTTTAAAGCTGCATTATTACTGTTAGAATCATTATGTGTTTTTATTTAATAGATTATTTTACCATTATAAAACGTGAACCTTTTTTTCTAGTAAAACTTCTTCCCTTAAAACCTTTAGTTTGCTACAATAGCTTTCTGTTAGGGTTTTGGATGATATACTTTTTCTGAACCTTTCACATTTAACGTGTGTGTGACTTTAAGCACACCTCTTTTAATCTAGTATGTCACTCCACGTCTTAAACCAGTGCTTAGTCCGTTTACATTTAATATAATTACTGATATCGTCTTTACACCTACTCTTCTTTTTGGAGGGCTTTGTTCCTTTATTCCTCCTTTCTTTTTTATTAATCAAGTATTCCTGTTGTACCATTTTATGTTTAGTAGCTATTTACTTTTTTTTTTAATTGTAAAAAAAAAACCACAACACAAAATTTAACATCTTAACTATTTTTAAGTGTACAGCTCAAGAGTGTTAAATATATTCACAGTGTTCTGCAACCCATTACCTTTTATTACCCTTAAAAACAGCATCTTTTGTATTTCCAAGCATATTTTAATGTACTTCCCACCCAGCCTCTACCACTCTATCTTCTTTGGTGCCTACGTTTCAAGTTATACAATTGGGGCAAGACAAGTCATACTGGGTATATCTTGAGGAATTTCAGACATCTTCTAAACTCAAACTAACCATAATCTGGGAGCTCCTATGGCTCCATTTTGCTAGTCAAGTGCCCTCACTCATGTGGGCTGGTTCTACCAGCTCAGCTAGATGTTCTGGGAGGACAGCGTCATTGTGGCTGAACAGAGGACAATCAAAATTTGTGTGCCTCAATAGGAAGATATGAGTCCTGATTTTGCTCTGCTTCTTAGTATGTAACTTAAACTAGCTTACTTATGCTCTCTGAACCTTAAATTTCTTCATTTATAAAAATGAGGACAACACACACATTGCACATAAACAAGGTGGCTGTAAAGCTCAAATCCGGTATTATACCTGAAAAACTTTAACTGTGAAGAACCATAAAAATATAAGGTAACCATTATTATTGGCCCTGCAATTAAAGTTGTGAGGAAATAAATTTTTTTTTTTACACGTATAGGTGAATTCACATCAGTCTAAATCAATAATAAGCATTTTTAAATAACTGAGGTAAGAACCAAGTTTATGCAAAGGATACCTCTACAAGATCCTTTCTCGGTCTCAACTTTAAAAGAGGTTCACTGAGCCGGATGGAACACATTCCGCCCCTCCCTTCATAGCTGCATATCCCAGCACACCTGGAAAACAACCACCACAAAAGCATTATTTACCAAATATACACAAAAGAGAAATAGAAATGAAAGAGTAAATCACTTCACACTAGTTCACACCAGGACACCCTCTTTGTCAGGAGATATTTGCACCTCACCCTAGGGAGAAAGAGGTGTGAATGGTAGTGACATTCACTAGTGTCAGTAGTGACAGGCAGTGACTGTCCCTTGGCCTTGCCAGGCTGCAAGAGCCCAAAGAAGATCATCCTCTTCTGCTGCGCCCAGTCTCCTCCCTACAAACTGTAATCGGTTTGCGGTGATTACGGCCAGATCGCCATGAACACGTCTCCAAAGCGGTAACAGAAGCCTCTATGAAGGAGATTTGTTCTTTACACACAGTTTTGTATCATTATCTTAACCTGGCTTACTTAAGGCTGTCGTGTAGCACTTCAAAGACAAGCACATAGAACACAATCCCATCTTAAACTTGTTAGCTCAGTTCATGTGCAGGAATAGATGATTTCAAATTGGGACTTCTCTCCTTGGTGGGAAAGGGATCCTTTTAGAGGCATCCCCTAAGATCCCTTGGGTCCAGCAATATGGAAACGGTCAATCCTGTCCCCCTTCTAACACCTGAGCTCACTACTAAGTGGTGGTGTCTTAACGAGCACGGAAAAGGACAACACTCACCCTTGGGAGGCTTCCCTGTGTCCTCAGCATTCTTTCTTTGGGGCAGACTCGCTTCTACCTCCTGGGTCCCAAAGCACTACCATAAGACAAATCTGGAATGTGCTAATTGATTTTCAAGCGACGGGAGATTCAGAGAAATATCCTTTCGGGACCCCTGGGTGGCTCCCGCTTTCAGTTCCGGTCACGATCTCGGGTCCTTGAGTTCGAGCCCCACCTGGGGCTCCACACTCAGTGTGGAGATTCCCTGCTTGGGATTCTCTCTCCCTCTCCCCCTGCCCACTCCCCCCCCCCCACTCGTGCTCACTCTCTCTCAAAAACAACAAAAAAACCAAAGGAATATCCTTTTCTCTGTGTCCTTTATTTGCTTTTTAAGTTTATTTATTTCGGGAGAGAAAGCGCGTGCGCGCGAACACAGAGAGAGGGAAAGAGAATCCCAAGCAGGCTCCATACTGTCAGCCCAATGGGGGAGGGGGATGCAACTCACCAACCGTGGGATCATGACCTGAGCCAAAACCAAGAGTCAGACACTTAGCTGACTCAGCCACCCAGGCGCCCCTCACTGTGTCCTTTATAAATCAAACTCTTGGCGAGATGGGCCACACAGCTTTCCTCAAGTTGTTGGAGCACGAGAGAGAGAGAGAGAGAGAGAGAGAGAAGGGAAGGGAGAGATACACCAGGAGATGCTGGCCCAAAACAAGACCGACACCGACACTCCCCTCCACCCCCCGCATTTCACAGACCCTGGGACCACTGGGGACGGAGAAAGAGGAGAAGTTCACGGCCGGCGGCTGCAGAAGAGCTGCCAGCCGGTCTCTTTTCCCCAGCGGGGTTCGAGACTCACAGGGTCATTCGCATGCTCCACTTCACCTCGACAGCCTCCAGCTGGCCCCAGAAGAACCGATCGTTGAACTGCACAAACAGGGCCTGCAAATCCGGGGTTGGGTCCACCAACTCCCAGGACGCGTCCACCAGCGACAGGGGCGCCTGGGCCCGGTCGCGCTCCGACACCTGCAAGTTCCACTCCTCCTGAAGCCGTAGTGCCAACACCAGATCCTCATCCATCTCTGCCGGGATCCCAGGCGGCGTTCGCCGGCGTTAAGCGGGCCCCCGGGGGAGGCCGCGACTCCACCTCTCTGAAGCGGCGGCGGCGGCCTGACCCGGCTCCTAGGAGATACCGGCTCTCGGGCTGCTCTCGGGGCCGCCCGCCGATCTCGCGAGAATTCAAGAATAACCGGCTCGAGAACGAGAACTGAATTTGCCCCAAACGCCGAAGCCAAGATTCTGCGGCTTAAAGTAGAGAACTCAGCATGACACCTCTTAGTGGGCTCAAAACGTGGGTTCCCAGGCCTTGGTCTAGAGGAAGGTTTCAAGAAACCGGTTGCCGCCTTTACGCTTCGCGACTAACTTCAAATACCAACGTCACGCTCAGAACATGCGCAGTACCCACGTCTCGCTGCCTCGCCCTCCACTCTCTTCCGCAACAGAGCCTCCGGCGCGTGAGCCCTAGCCGCTGGCGTTTCCGCGCAGGCGCGCTGTCTGCGCTCGGCCCCTGCGCAGGCGCAGTCTGAAACTCAGCCCCGGGCGCAGGCGTACTCGTCTCCCTTCCGTCCTGCTTCCTCAGCCCTGGAGCTCCGCGGGACTTGGGTGGGTCTCGACCGCGGCGGCACCCGCGGAGGCGGTAGTGACAGCGACTGCGTGAGACTCGGGGGGAAATGGCGATGGCGATGTCGGACAGTGGGGCGAGCCGTCTGCGGCGGCAGCTGGAATCGGGGGGTTTTGAGGCCCGGCTGTACGTGAAGCAGCTCTCGCAGCAGTCGGACGGGGACCGGGACCTGCAGGAGCACCGGCAGCGCATCCAGGCGCTGGCGGAGGAGACGGCGCAAAACCTGAAGCGCAACGTCTACCAGAACTACCGGCAGTTCATAGAGACTGCCCGCGAGATCTCCTACCTGGAGAGCGAGATGTATCAGCTCAGCCATCTGCTGACGGAGCAGAAGAGCAGTCTGGAGAGCATTCCGCTTACCCTGCTCCCGGCTGCCGCCGCCGCCGCCGGGGCCGCCGCGGCCTCTGGAGGAGAGGAAGGAGGAGGTGGCGCGGGGGGCCGAGACCACCTGCGGGGCCAGGCTGGCTTTTTTCCTACACCCGGGGGCGCCTCCCGCGACGGTGCGGGTCCGGGCGAGGAAGGGAAGCAGCGCACTCTTACCACCCTGCTTGAGAAGGTGGAAGGTTGCAGGCACCTGCTGGAGACGCCGGGGCAGTACCTGGTGTACAACGGGGATTTGGTGGAATACGAGGCGGACCACATGGCCCAACTGCAGCGGGTGCACGGCTTTCTCATGAACGACTGTTTGCTGGTGGCCACCTGGCTGCCTCAGAGGCGTGGGATGTATCGCTACAACGCCCTCTATCCCCTGGATGGTTTGGCCGTGGTCAATGTCAAGGACAACCCGCCCATGAAAGACATGTTCAAGCTGCTAATGTTTCCCGAGAGCCGTATTTTTCAGGCGGAAAATGCTAAAATCAAACGAGAGTGGCTGGAAGTGCTGGAGGAAACCAAGAGGGCCCTCAGTGAAAAAAGACGCAGGGAACAGGAGGAGGCAGCGGCCCCACGAGGGCCACCGCAGGTGCCTTCCAAGGCCAGTAACCCATTTGAGGACGAAGACGACGACGAACCAGCTGTTCCTGAGGTAGAAGAAGAGAAGGTGGACCTCTCAATGGAGTGGATCCAGGAGTTGCCTGAAGACCTGGATGTCTGTATCGCCCAGAGGGACTTTGAAGGGGCCGTTGACCTGCTGGACAAATTGAACCATTACCTGGAAGATAAGCCCAGCCCACCGCCTGTTAAAGAACTAAGGGCCAAAGTGGATGAGCGCGTCCGACAGCTCACGGAGGTGCTAGTTTTTGAACTCTCCCCAGATCGTTCCCTGAGAGGTGGTCCCAAGGCTACCCGAAGGGCAGTTTCTCAACTAATCCGGCTTGGCCAGTGCACAAAGGCTTGTGAGCTGTTTTTGAGAAACAGGGCAGCAGCTGTGCATACCGCAATCCGCCAGCTTCGCATCGAGGGTGCCACTTTACTCTACATCCATAAGCTATGCCACGTCTTCTTTACGAGCCTTCTTGAGACTGCAAGGGAATTCGAGACGGATTTTGCAGGCACTGACAGTGGCTGCTACTCTGCCTTTGTGGTCTGGGCGAGATCAGCCATGGGCATGTTCGTGGATGCTTTTAGCAAGCAGGTGTTTGACAGTAAGGAGAGCCTCTCTACAGCGGCTGAGTGTGTCAAAGTGGCCAAGGAGCACTGTCAGCAACTGGGTGACATCGGACTGGACCTCACCTTCATCATCCATGCCCTTCTGGTGAAAGACATCCAAGGGGCCTTGCACAGTTACAAAGAAATTATCATCGAAGCCACTAAACATCGCAACTCTGAGGAGATGTGGAGGAGGATGAACTTGATGACTCCAGAGGCCCTGGGCAAGCTCAAAGAGGAGATGAAGAGTTGTGGGGTGAGGAACTTTGAGCAGTACACCGGGGACGACTGCTGGGTGAACCTGAGCTACACGGTGGTTGCTTTTACCAAACAGACCATGGGCTTCTTGGAAGAGGCACTGAAGCTGTATTTCCCCGAGCTGCACATGGTACTTTTGGAGAGCCTGGTGGAGATCATTTTGGTCGCTGTGCAGCATGTGGATTATAGCCTTCGGTGTGAGCAGGATCCAGAGAAAAAGGCCTTTATCAGACAGAATGCATCCTTTCTATATGAGACCGTCCTCCCCGTGGTGGAGAAAAGGTTTGAGGAAGGTGTGGGGAAACCTGCCAAGCAACTCCAGGACCTGAGGAACGCATCTAGACTTATTCGTGTGAACCCCGAAAGTACAACATCAGTGGTCTGATGCTCGCGTCGTGGGTATATGTATACGTATATGTTGCTCATATATTATTTATATTTATATATTAAGTTGCATTAGCATATTCTTTATAGTCTCAAACACAGCTTAAAAATAAAAGATGCCCTCTCAAATGCAGAAATGCAGAATCAAAAGGAAAAAGAAAAGAAAGTTCCAATTAAGCCCCAATGACAAAACATTGGAATTGTTAAAATACATGCTTTCCTTTTAAGTTATGCTAAGAATATGTTGTCATACTGCAGCATTTCAGTGTATCCTTTGAGTCAAAACACACTTCCTTACAGTATATTTTATGCAGCACAGAGAAATCATATCTAAAATACGTAGGGTTTAAGTACGTTGTGAAGTTTCCCCGTTGACTAAAATGTTAGGTTTCTTAAAGAGTACAGTTCCATACAAAACACCCTGGTTCATATACTTCCCCACCTTAAAATGTGATTGAACAACTTTGGGAAAAGAAAGGAATTGAGAAGATTGGTTTTAGGGTACATTTTGGTCAAAAGAATTCCTTCTTAAAAGTGGCTAGTTTGTGGACTCCAGTACTTGGAACCTTCTAGAATACAAGGGGGAGCTTTCATAAAAACAGTTCAGCAAACATTTCCAACGTCATTTGAATGGCTGATTATTTTGAGCTGCTAATTAGCAGCTTTATGATACTTGATTTGGGAGCATTTACTTGAATCTTAAGGACTATGGTAAAAAACATTTTCAACATGTTCCTGAACTGTGTGAATTTCCAGCTGGAGCTTTTGTCTTTATCATATTAAAAAAATAAAAATGATTAAAGAAGCAGGACAGACTGAGGAACCTGGCAACCGCCAGTGATTTTTAGCTGCCTCCCCCGGTTTTTTCCGTGTAAATTATATAGTGGCTCAGACTTCATGCAAATGGGAGAAAAGTATACATGGAAATATTTATGTAGATTTCAGGTCTGGGTGGATGGGAAAAGAGAAAAAATCATATGCACACCCTATAGTGTTCTCAAGTATGACTGCTTTGAGCAGAGATCTGCTTTTGGTTTTTTTTGTAACAAAGTAGAGAACAAAAAAGTGAGACAGTGTGCCCAAAGCAAAGGGAGGAAACGAACTTTTGGTGACTCCTACTGCATGTTTCATGTTTTATATTTTCCTTTATTCTTAAAAGTGAATATAATGCTTACTTCAGATTGTTTAGTGAAACAAAAATAGCTCAAGATATTTGAGCCTCCCAAGGTTTCTGAACTACTGTTTCTACTGTACCTTGAGCATATCTCTCATCCGTGGAGAGAAATTGTGCTCAGGTTCATTTCTCCACTAGCTTTCAGTTGTGATTCTTGTCCAAAAGTGCCATTTCTGATGCCACGGACTTCAAAAGGTCATATCTTTTTCCTGAATTAAAATAGTGATATTAAGACTGGAAATTAGGTAAAACTTAAAATTGCTTCCAAGAGTGGCTTACGGTTGCGAAGCTCCTTGACGTCATTACTCATTGGCAGAGGAGCCCTTTTATTTATTTTTAGCGATGCCTTTTAAGGGTGGAAAATTGTCAGAGTTACAGATTTTCTTTGATTAATTTTTCACATACAGTTAGGATTTTCTAGATAACAAAAAAAAAAAAACAACTATAAATTGTCTTTTTTAAGATCACTGGAAACATGAATTTGATAAAAACTTTTACGATTACTTTGTGCAACTTACGGTTTCTAAAATTATATTGTGTGAAACACATAGCGTGTAAATATTTGATGTTGGGTCCAGGAAATGATACTTTGGAAGTCAAAACTTAAGGCATGAAGTTGTAAAAACTTAAATGTATATACTCAGATAATTCAAATGGTTGCGTCTTCATAGAACCGTTTGCTTTTTAAAACTGGAAGTACAGAATTTTCTTCTGGTAAAATCTGTGTGTTCCTTGATCAGAGTTATAGTTGTTGGTGATTCAATTACCGTGGGAAGTTGATCAAAGACCACCACCAGTGTTACAGTGTACCTTTGTGCCAAGACAGAGCCATTACATTGCATTCCCCAAAGTGGAGTCAGTGCTCTTCTCTAATTCTTGTTTCCTTAGATTCCCAAGTGCTAACAATGGAATGAAATTGTCCAAAAATACATAGTACGTGCTGTAATATACCACCGAAGAGTTGATTGCCTTTGCTTGTTTGCCTCAAACAGAACACTGTCGCTCGAGCTTGGAATCACAGACTTGATTGAATTCATTACTGTTGCAAAAAAGACACCCTGTGGTATTAAGTCTCTCTTTGATTAAAGCCTCATTGAATTTAAAGTGCTGAACACTCAGTTTTCTTTAAAATACTACCTATAGTTAAATTATCGGCACTTGTATTTTGCAACTTGCTTACCTGGGATTGGGAATTTGGGGCTCGACATGTAGGATAAAATCAGTACATGTACATCTTGCTTATTGATAGGCTGTGATACGAGGGAATCTGAAATGTTTTATCAAAATAAAGCTTAAAATTTTTCTTACGCTGGATAAAATTGGTATTACAATGTTATATCTCTCTTCTTTAATTAGGATTCAGTATTCTTACATTCTTGTTACTGAAATACTGTTTCATGAGCCCAGGTTTTGTTTTTTTGGTTTATTTTTGTATATGGGGATGATAGGTAGGAAGCTGTTAGCTAATTGAAATAAGTGTTCTGCTTACTATCCGAATTGTGATCAAATCAGATCTGTTTTTGGGGGACTCTCTTGAGTGGGAAATTTCAGACACACAAAGTGTGAATTGGCTCTAAAAAGTGGGTTTGATGCCATCTGCACATCCTAAATGAAGGAAATATAATGTCGGCCATGTGACCCAGGACCTAGGAACATAAATGACAAGGGTCTGTTTTTTTAATACATACAGATCCTGAGGGAGCTTTCACATATGATTGATTTAAGAAGTAAAAGTATTTGTTGAATGCCGTGCCTCACATGGACCATAATGCGGGGTGGGGAGGACAAAATAAATTTGAGCATGCTTTCTCTGAAATGCTTGAGACTTGGAAAAAATAGAGAATAAAAAATTGGAAAAAAATAGGTTGGAAAGGAAATGAAATACACAACAGTGTGATGCAAATTACGTCAATTAAATAATTGAGTGCAGACAGCGTTGCAAAAAACCCCAAAGCCCTGTGTGTTGTCATTTTCGTGCTCAGTAATTTCGTGGGAATACTGAGAAGGAAGAGGGCAGCATTGTTTTGAGAAGTTTGGAGAGTCCTCATGGATTTGTTGGCCTTGGAGCTGGCCCTTGAAGGATGGACAAGATTTAAATGCACAAAGGAAAAGGAAGAGCAAAGGTGAGCAGGGACACAGAAACGGGAGTACCTGAGGCACAGGCTAGGATGGGCTGCAGGGACACACGGAAGATGTTTCAAATATTGGAGGCAAGAAAGGTGGGGTCATTAATTCGTGCTTATTAAGAAAGCTTGAGCCCATGCAGAAAGGCGGGAGGTAAAAAGGGTCATTGCACCCAAGCCCGGTGACCCACTCACCAGAGGTGGCCTCTCAGAAGAGTTTCTCGTACATTTTTTTCCCTCAGAAATTGGACTGGGGACACCTGGATGGCTCAGTCCGTTGAGCGTCCGACTTTGGCTCAGATCATGATCTCACGGTTCATTGAGTTCAAGTCCCACATAGGGCTCCTAGAAATAAATACTTTAAAAAAAAAAAGAAAGAAAGAAAAAAGAAATTAGACTGTAGTATACATTACTGTTCCGTATCTTGCTTTTACTCACCAATTCAGTATTTTTAAGACTTTTACGTGAATACCTGTAGCTACACCTACTGGGTTTTGGGTTTTGTTTTTTTTTTTTTTTTCCTGTGATTTAAACAGTATTCAGTCACATTGAATGGATTTATCATGATTTTGCATTTTCCAATTACAATACTTTGTTGGCTTCAGGTTTTTATGATTACAAAAACTCCTGAAAAAAGTTCCCTGTAGGTATATCTTTGCTTACATGCGTGAATATGTCTATAGGATGCATTTCTAGAAATTGCTCTACCAAACTCTACCTTAAATTTAGGCAAACATTGCTAAATTGCTCATTAGGCAAGTTGAACCATTTTACCTCGTCCCAACTATGTACAGTACCTGTCCACATTCATTCATCCAGTTTTAAATAATCAGATTATTCTTATTAGTAATACAATTTATTTATTTTTACTAATCCTATCTGTGAAAAACTAGTACCTAGTTTCGTTTAATTTTTATGAGTGAGGTGAGCAATTTCGTATTTTTTTTAAGCTACCCGTTTATGTTCTTTGCCATTCTTAGATTATCTTTGTGTTACCATTTTGCCGGATTCTATTGAATACTTGGGAAATTCATGAGTACGAAATGCTATCAGTGTTTCCTACTGTCATTTATTTATCTACTTATGTAGTATAGTAAATTAAAAAATTTTTTTAATGTTTTTTTATTTTTGAGAAGGAGCACAGGTGGAGAGGCGCAGAGCGAGAGAAACCGAAGCAGGCTCTGTGCTGTCAGCGCAAAGCCGGATGTGGGGCTCGAACCCTCCAACCCGAGCCAAAGCCAGATGTTCAACCAACTGAGCCACCCAGGCACCTTTGTAGTATAGTAAATTTTAATTGAACCCAGGTATACCTGGGTTTTTTTTCTTCTCTGTTTTCCATCAGGCTTTGAAAGACCTTACCAGTCAGATTCTTACCCTACCCAGATTCTAAAAATGTCATGTTTTTGCTCACTTTAATATTTGATTTTTTCCCACTTATAGTTCATTTTAAAGAATGATGTAAGAATCCCATTTTCCCACAATAAGCACGTTGTTTTCACAGTTTTGAATTGTCCTTTTTCCTCACTGACTAGAAGTGCCATTTTAATAATACATTACATTTGGGGGTGCCTGGGTGGCTCAGTCTGTTGGGCACCTGATTTCGGCTCAGGTCATGATCTTGTGGCTCGTGGGTTCGAGCCCACATCGGGCTCCGTGCAGACAGCAATGAGCCTGCTTTGGATCGTCTGTCCTCCTCTCTCTCTGTTCTCCCCTGATCGCTCTGTCTCCCTCTCAAAAATAAATAAACATTAAAAAGAAAAAAATATATATTACATTTGTGCTAGGTGTGTATCTGAGTACATTTTTAGGCTCTGTATTCTGTCTCACTGATATTTCTATTTGTGTGCCATTATCAAGCTGTTTTAGTTACCTGTAGGTTTGTAGTATAATTTAGTAACGTGGCACTGGCCTCATTCTTCCCCTGTTTCACATACTTATTAGTCAAGTTGCATTTTGAATAATTTTATGATGTTCTCTACCACCCCCCCGAAAGAGTCGGCATTCTGATTGGAATCATATTGAGTCTGTAGGCTGATTTGTAGAGAATCGATATCTTTGTAATTTTGAACTGTATAATTCCTATTCAGGTATACAAGCAGTTATTCCATGTTTCAGTAGCATTTGCAAATTCTCTTCAGGTAGATCTTGCACGTTTCTTGGTGAGCTTATTTCTTGGTACTTCCTCTGTTAATGCTTTGGGAACGGAACATTTACCTCCATTATGTTTTCTGACTGTTTGTAGGTAGGAAACGTACTGTTTTTTAATTACACATATTGCAACCAGTGCCTTAATTAAGTTATGAGTTTTAATAGTTTCCCAGTTGTTTCTTTGGAGTTTTCAAGTATATAATCACATCACCTGCAAATAAAGATCATTTTGCCTCATTTCAATTTTTACACATCTTACGTAGTTTTCTTAGTATCTGTATTAAGTTGAACATCCAGAACTAGGTTACATCACTCTTTTTGCTTGATATTCCTCCCTAAGAATTAGGAATTATACTGGATGTGTATCTGGTAGGAGCGTTTTTCCTATTTGTCCATTGAAGCCTGACATTGGCTTTTGGTCATTATGTTAAGGAAGTGATTCCCTACTCTTGTTAACTAACAGTTGTTTTTATTTTTTTTAGGTCCGGGATGCATTCTGAAATACCAAATGAATCTTAGCGTCCGCTGAGCTCATCGTGATTTTTCTTCTACGTCATATTAATTGGATAAGTTTTTAAAATCGATTTCCTAACACTGAACCACACTTACACCCTGTGAATTAATTCTATTTGGTTACAATATATAATTGTTTTAATATACTGCCTGATTCTAATGAAGACTTCATTCACATTTTTGTATCGGTATCCATTAGCAATATCGGTCTATGATGGTGTGTGTGTGCTTTGTCATGCTTATGTCATTCATGAGGTGCGCGGGGCCTGATAATAATGATAATGAAATGATAAGACACATTCTCATTTCTTTCGGTCCCCAAACAGTGAGAATGAAAAATCAGACAGTGTGACACAGCTGGCTTGTAGCCCTCAAATCAGAATTAGTCACTCTAAGCTTATATAGGACAGTTAGAGCTCTTACAAAAAGAGATAGGGAGGCGTTCCATTGACCCTCCTCTCCATTCCATTTTACTCTTTAACACAGTTGTACGGGACATGCAAGATACATGTATGTTAAATATATTCCCATTATGTTGAGAAACACATGTATGTTTTATTTTTTTTTATTTTTTTAAATGTTTATTTATTTTTGAGACAGAGGGAGACAGAGCGCGAGTGGGGGAGAGGCAGAGAGAGAGGGAGACACAGAATCTGAAGCAGGCTCCAGGCTCCGAGCTGTCAGCCCAGAGCCCGACGCGGGGCTCAAACCCACCAACCGTGAGATCATGACCTGAGCCGAAGTCGGACGCCCAACCGACGGAGCCACCCAGGCGCCCCTGAGAAACACATGTATGTTTTAATCTCACACCACATATACAGAATATTTGCATTTCATTTTTTCTCATCGGCTTCCCTAGAGCAGTGTTGGGCATAACATAGACACTTGATAAATGCTGATTAATGAATATTATTGACTGGATGATTCGAATAACTAATGACAGTTCTCGGTTATGAAGGTCCTAGTTTGCACCGGGCCCTTTCCAGGCGTTATCTCATTTGACCCTCACAGTAACTCTGGAAGATAGCAATTGTTCTAGTCCTTGTCCAGCTAAGGAAAGAGACAGAGAGGTTGCTGTTTGGCCAAAGCATCTCCCCACTGAGCATGAGAGGCAGTGCTCAAGGCCAGGTCTGTTCAACGCCAAAGCAACATTCTCTACACTCCACCTTTAACCCTACCACTACTAATACACAGAATTCTTTCAAATTGGTGTTTCTTTGTACATTTTCTGAAGATGAAATTTTCTTGACATGTGGCTCCATCAATAAGAATCAGAATATTTAGGGCACCTGGGTGGCTCAGTTAGTAGTTAAGCGTCTGATCCTTGATTTCGGCTCAAGTCATGATCTCACAGTTTGTTAGATCAAGTCCCACATCGGGCTCTGCACTGACAGCACAGAGCCTGCCTGGGATTCTCCCCCGCTCACACGTGCTCTCTCTCTGTCTCTCTATATATATCAAAATAAATAAACAAACATTTTAAAAAAGAGAATCAAAATATTTGACATGGAAAAAATTCAAGTATGATAAACAACATGCAAACCTTCCTTTGGAGAACCATTTATCCATGATTACAGCACCTTTAACAGGTTATTTTATCTAATCTTCACATCAGTCTCTGAAGGCATTAAGGTTTTGTGAAGTTAAGTAATTTGCAAGTAATTCAGCCTGTAAAGAGTTCCCATAAGTAGCCTAGATGGGATTTGAACTCAGACAGACTTTCTTCTAGGGCTGGCTTCTGAGCCAGTAGGCTAGATTATTGGATTTTGTCTGATGGTTGACATCTCACTAGTATAGATCACTCTTTATTTCAAAGGTTTATCCATTTACAGTTGTAAGTATTCTGTTAAAGTTAATGGTGTTTTGACAGAGGATATCATAATTTATCATTTCCTTAAAGTGGCAGATTTGAGTTAATGAGATAAATAAAACCAGATTATTTGCATTAGCACCAATTTGGGTTTTTTAAAAGATATTTTATTTCTTTGTTTATTAAGTAATCTCTATGCCCAATGTGGGACTCAAACTCATGACCCCAAGATCGAGTCACATGCTGCACCAACTGAGCCAGCCAGGTGCCCCATTAACACTGACGTGTACATTATTGAATTCTTTGTAATTGGCAAAATCAAACAGTCTCAAACTTGAAGAAATTTCACTGGGCATGAAGATACATATCACTTAGCTGTTTAGATGAGCCTTCTAAACAGGTGAGTAGGTGTCATTTAAGTAGGAAAATTGCAGGACAAGAGCTTATGTCTTAAATGTCACATTTGATTACTTTTACCTAATATGTTGACTTACCCTCTCTAGCTAAACATGTCCCTCAAAGTTACAGGATCCACGCCAATGTTGAAGTGTCTCTAAAATATTTGTGTGTGTGTAGCCTCAGCCATTGCTAGGGGGAATTACAGTAAACTGGGTCACTGGCACTTTGGCGATATTTACAGATTGGAAATAATTACAGAGCTATGGGGCACCTGGGTGGCTCAGTCGGATGAGCATCCAACTTCAGCTCAGGTCATGATCTCATGGTTCATGAGTTCGAGCCCCACGTCAGGCTCTCTGCTGTCAGCACAGAGCCTGCTTCAGATCCTCTGTCCCCCTCTCTCTGACCCACCCCTGCCTCAAAAATAAATAAAACATTTTTAAAAATACAGAACTATACAAACCATTTGACCCTACGATCCATTTCTGGAGATTTATTCTACAAAAATATTAGCATACTTCCTAAATTAAATTTACTCCGTAAACTTATGTGATTTATGAATCAGATATTTTTAAGTTTATTTATTTTGAGAGGGAGCCAGTAGGGGAGGGGCAGAGAGAGAGGGAGAGAGAGAGAATCTCAAGCAGGCTCCACACAGTTGGCACAGAGCCCAAGTCAGGGCTCAATGCCACGAACTGTGAGATCATGACCTGAGCCAAAACCACGAGTCAGAGGCTAAACCGACTGAGCCACCCAGGCCCCTGTAAATAAGTTTGTAAGAACACTTCTAGTTTCCGGTTTTGCATGTAAGCCCAGAAGTCTCCCTCTGTCCTGATAAGTAAAAGCTGAAGAGACTGAAAAAGCAGCCAGTCTTCTTGGATCCACAAGTGGGGGTGGGGGTGGGGCACAGGTGGGGTCTGCCTCCAGACTGAAGAGACCAGTTGGCAGATATAGGATGTCTTATCTTACTAGAGCAGAAAGAAGTTTAGGGTAGAAAGCAGTGCTGGGGCAGAGAAATCTGAACACTCACTGGAGGCTCAGTGCCCAAAACTCTGAGAGTTAACTCCAGGGGGACCCCCACTGATGAGGGAAACAAAGGCAAGAAAAATGTCATTTAAATTAAATGCCCTTACAGCCTGCAGCCCATTGACAGATGTCAGTGTAATACTCCCCAAGATGTTCATGGCTGCCTTAATGCTTAATGTTGACACTTCCTTAAAAACTAAAAGCAACCTTACCTTGACAATAGCTAAATCTTCAGGGTCCTGGGAGACCCTGCTTTCAGCATCCAAAAACTCCTTGGAGACCTCCGTTATCTATACGTCCACAAACTTAAAAGTATATAATCAGTCATTCCTCACAACCCCAGTGCAACTCTTTCTGCCTACGGTCCTGTCCCCGTGCTTTAATAAAATCACCTTTTTGCACTAAAGTAGTCTCAAGAATTCTTTCTTAGCTCGCGAACCCCACTTCAAATTTCATCACTCACCATATTGTGAAATATACCTCCTTCTAGGTTCTCCTAGTATCAGAGGAAAATCCCCAGAGGCTTCCAGCAGGGGGCAGGGCAAGGTACTTCCTGAAAGAGGATTGAGCACTCTTTTTCTTAACAAGGCCCGCCCTCAGGGGAGACTAGTTAACCAGAGCCTAACCTACTGGGGTATCATCAGAGCCTAGCTGACTGGGGAAGGGAATACCCCACCCCAGCCCACTCTAGCCAGCCTGTCCCACCCGAGGGGGGCGAAAACAGCTGAGAAACACTCCTGAAATTCACTAAAGACAGACCTCCTCATTGGATAGTACAGCCCTGCTCCCCCGCCCTCACCATATCACTAAAGGCCTATTTACAGCAGTTCCTTTCTTCCCTGGGAACCCCATGTGCAGCCACCAAGAAAAAAATGACAAGGCGTCCCAAAAGGCAAAAACAGAATTTGAAGAGACAGAGCAAGCATCAGAACCAGACATGACAGTGTCCGTTGAATTGAAAACAGACTGGGAATTGAGAACAACCATGATTAAAATGCTAAGGCCCCTAACGGATAAAGAAAACAGCCCGCAAGAACAGATGGGCAGCAGTAATGCAGAGATGGAAATCTTAAGAAAGAACCAAAAAAAAAAAAAAAAAATGCTAGATATAAAAGCAACTCACAAAAGCCCACATCGTAGTGGAAATGAAGAGTGCCTTTGATGGGCCTCTTAGTAGACTGGACCTGGTTGGGGAAAGCTTCAGGATGTATCAACAGAATCCTTGAAAACCGAAAAGCAAGGAAAACAAAGACTGAAAACCAACCAAACAAACACAGAACAGAATATCCAAGGACTGAGGAACAACTGTAAAAAGTGTAACAGGGGCTCCTGGGTGGCTCAGTCGATTAAGCATCTGACTCTTGATTTTGGCTCATGGGTCCTGGGATCGAGCTGACAGCACGGAGCCGGCCTGGGATTGTCTCTCTCCCCTCCCCTACTCATGCTTTCTCTCTCTCTCAAAACAAATAAACATTAAAAACAAAGTGTAACATATCATAATGAGAATACCAGAAGGAAAAGAAGAAGGAAGAAACACAGAATATTTGAACGGGTTTCGCTGAAGCAGTGTTTGTATCAGCAAAGGAATGGAAACTACCCAGAACCGTATCAAACTTCAGTGCGCATGCACAGTATAATACCATGCAGCTTAAAAAGGAATGCCCTCTCCAGGTACCGAGGTGGAAACATGTCTTAAGTAAGTTGTTAAGAGGGGTGGCTGGCTGGCTCAGTGGGCAGAGCGTATGACTCTTCATCTTGGGGTCATGAGTTCAAGCCCCATGTTGGGTATAGAGATTACTTAAAAAAGATTTCTTAAAACAGGGGTGCCTGGGTGGCTCAGTCAGTTGAGCATCCTACTCTTGGTTTCGGCTCAGGTCACGATCCCAGGGTCGTGGAATCGAGCCCCACGTCAGGCTTTGCACTGAGTATGGAATCTACTTGGGATTCTGTCTCTCTCTCTCTGCCTCTGCCCCTCTCCCCCACTTA
Source organism: Panthera pardus (assembly GCF_024362965.1). Taxonomy (NCBI): domain Eukaryota; kingdom Metazoa; phylum Chordata; class Mammalia; order Carnivora; family Felidae; genus Panthera; species Panthera pardus. The sequence goes on along the minus strand of NW_026526788.1, from coordinate 2,462,330 downwards.
CGCTCTCTCTCTCTCTCTTTCTCAAATAAATAATAAATCAATTACTTAATTAAATAAAAATATGTTGTTAAGTATAAGACAACATACAGAATAATCCTACAGTGTGCTGCTTTAGGAGTAAAAAAGGAGAAAATACAGTTGTATATTTGCAGAGAAATTCTGAAGGGGTCTGGGCAGCTAGAACTGAGTAGATGGAGACAGGGATAGAGATGCACTGTAGATTGGTTTTGTTTCGTTTTGTTTTAGTACTTGAATGTATCACCTTTTCAAACCATTAAATAAGAAAAAGAAAATTAAGTACGTGATGTTAAAAATTAGATCCACTCTCTGTTCTGTGCTACATCTTTCCAGCACTTTTGTTCTATACATTATGTGTGAGGTCTAAGGATACTTATTATTTTTTTTAAATGTTTATATTTAGAGAGAGAGAGAGAGAGAGAGACAGAGCACAAGCGGGGGAGGGGCAGAGGGAGAAGGAGACACGGAATCTGAAGCAGGCTCCAGGCTCTGAGCTGTCAGCACAGATCCCGACGCGGGGCTTGAACCCACAAACTGTGAGATCATGACCTGAGCCGAAGTCGGATGCTCAACCGACTGAGCCCCCGCTAAGGACACTTATTTTTAAAGACTTTTTATTTTGAATTTTTCAACACATAGACAGTAACAGAGCAGTGTAAAGAATCCCTGTGTCCTCGTTACCAAGCTTCAAAAATTGTCAACATTCGGCCAGTGTTGTTTCACCTGTACCCAACAGCTCCCCCCACCCCACCCCATCTCCACTGGTTGTTGTTGATTATTATTATTACTTACAGTTTTGCTGGAGATAAGCTTTGAACGCACTGGAATGCATAAATCTTGGCTCGAAAATTTGGAAAAATGGTTGTGCGGATGTAACAACTCCCCAGTAAAGATGTAAAACGTTTGTGTTTTCCCACGTGGCGATGGCGTTACCTTTCCTGTGTGGAGCACTGTGCTTGTTCTTGCCCTTACCTCAGGTTCTTTTTCTGGAAAAGAAAACCAAGTATGTTTTCAAACATACTTGAGAGTAGTAACACTTAGACCCCGTTGCTTGGAGCTTGAAGGTCTCAGTCAGGTACGCTGGGGAGGATGTTAGGAGAATCTGGGGTGGGTGATTCTAGTCTTTCTCTAAGAGATGAAACATCTAAGGTTGGACTGTCCAATATGTAGTCACTTAGCCACATGTGGCTGTTTAAATATAAATTATCAAAGGACGCCTGGGTGGCTCAGTTGGTTGAGCGTCTGACTCTTGATTTAGGCTCAGGTCATGATCTCACAGTTTTGTGAGTTTGAGCCCCACGTTGGGTTCTACGCTGACGACAAGGAGCCTGCTTGGGATCCTGTCTCTCTCCCTCTCTCTCTGCCCCTCAGCCTCTCATTCTCTCCCTGTCTCTCTCAGAATAAATAAACTTTAAAAATACATACAAATTATCTAGGGGCGTCTGGGTGGCTCAGTCAGTTAAGCCTCCGACTTCAGCTCAGGTCATGATCTCACGGTTCGTGAGTTCGAGCCCCCTGTCGGGCTCTGTGCTGACAGCTCAGAGCCTGGAGCCTCCTTCGGATTCTGTGTCTCCCTCTCTCTCTGCCTCTCCCCCACTCTCACTGTGTGTCTCTCTCAAAAATAAACATTAAAAAATATAAATATATATATATATATGTATATATATATATATATATATATATACATATATATATATATATATACTATTAATAATAATAACAATAAACTCAGTTCCTTGGATATACTAACCACATTACTAGAGCTAAGGAGTCACAGATGGCTAGTGTATACCCTATCGGACTATGCAGTTATAAAACACCTCCATCATTACAGAATATTCTACTGGACAGCACTGATCTAGGGCACGAATGAGGGGTGAGAGGGACAGAGAGGGATGGGGGGGAGAGAGGGACAGAGAGAGGGAAAGAGAGGGAGGTGGGGGGGACAGAGAGGGATAGAGAGGGAGGGGGGAGAGAGGGACAGAGAGAGGGAAAAAGAGGGAGGTGGGGGGGACAGAGAGGGATAGAGAGAGGGAGGGAGGGAGGGACAGAGAGAGGGAGGGAGACAGAGAGAGAGGGACAGAGGGGAGAGAGGAAGGGAGGGAGGGGGGACAGAGACGGGGCCTAGCGGGGTGGGAGGTGGGTCGGGCACTGACGGGAAAGCCATGGGCAGCCAGAAGCCCTAGCTGCCTCACCTGAGAACCTGAGGCTCCCAGTCCAGGGCTGTTCCGTCCCCAGCAGGGTCCTAGGGCTTCTGGAGTCACGCCATCCCCCATGGCCCGGCGGTGTCGCTGCCCCAGCTCTGGGCCTTTGCCTGGGTTCCGGCTGCTCTGGCCATTAGCCCCCTGACCCGAGATTTTTTTTTTGTCTTGTTTTTCACGGAAACAAGAATTGGACTTTATAGTCTTGTTAGTCCATGATTCTTTCACAAAATTCATGTGAATGGAACCGGGAGATGATTTACTCCCTCGTGTCGCTGACCTTCCATGGGGCCCACTTCCCTTGTTGATGAAAAGGGGGTAATCCTCACATGACCCTCTGCACACTCGTCCCGAGCACACAAAGAGTTAATGTTTTGGGGCACCTGGTGGCTCGGTTGGTGGAGAATCCGACTCTTGGTTTGGGTTCAGGTCGTTTCCCCAGGGTTGTGGGATCGAGTCCTGTGCGGGGCTCTGCAATGAGAGGGTGGAGCCTGCTTGGGATTCTCTCTCTGTCTCTGTCTCTCTCTCTCTCCTTCTGACCCTTCCCCTGCTTGCACGCACTCTCTCTCTCTCTCTCTCTCTCTCTCTCAAAAAAGAAAAAAAAAGAGCTAATGTCTGGAAGGCACTTCTAGAAGTGCCTGGCACACAGTAAGTGCCCGGTAAGTGTTACTCAAATAGAACAAGTAAGTCACAAGTCTTCCCTCTGCAGGGGACACAGCCAGCCCGTCAAGGCCTGACATGAGCCCAAGGTCCCCCGGCTCCCCACCTGCTTCCCCCAAATTAAGCTCCTCAGTTCAGACGCTGTTGCACAAGACAAGGAGTGTGCTGGGTGAAAGTCACCTTCGGTTTTTTGAGCATAACATTACCTTCCGTTTTAATAAGCGATTTTTACACTTAAAAAAAATGTTGATTTATTTTTGAAGGAGAGAGAGACAGCGTGTGAATGGGGAAGGGGCAGAGAGCGAGGGAGACACAGAATCCGAAACAGGCTCCAGGCTCCGAGCGGTCAGCACACAGCCTGATGCGGGGCTCGAACTCACAAACTATGAGATCATGACCTGAGCTGCAGTCGGAGGCTTAACTGACTGAGCCACCCAGGCACCCCTAAGCTTTTTCTTTTTTTTTTTTTTCAAAGTAGGCGATTGAGAGAAATCTGGCAAAAACGTCGCAGGCGTGCGCTGAAAGTTACCTGACTTAGGAGATCCAAACCTTAACCTGCAGGAGACGAAGCCAACCAGTGTGTGCCAGGGAACCCAGCCCCGGAACCCTAGCGAGGCTCAGGAGAGGCAGGAGCGTGAGGACGAGCCTGGGAACCTGTGAGAGAAGCAGTTAGAGTCCTAGAAAGCCCGCCCACCTCGCCCCTCCCAGCAGCGGTTCCTCATCCTCCGGGTTAGAGACTTACTTTCTGAAGAGGTTAAACCAACGTGACCCTAGTCTTAGATTCACCGAGCACACCGGGGCCGGGTGTTGTGAAAGCCTATACGCTGGAGGAGACCCCCAGGCTCCCGGATGCTAGGAGACCAAAGGATTTCTCTCTGGAGAAACGAGGGCTGCCGATCAGCTCAGTCCCGTCTCACTCCTAAATGTGGATAGATAGGCAGAGGTCGCTAGGCATCTGGGGAAATCTCATTAAGATGGTAGTGTGTCCCTCAAACAAAGACAGGGGGTTAGCAAATTAGAAGCCAGGGGGTCCTAAAATAAAATAATATGACTTTTAGCTGTAAAGAGTAGAGGAAACAGAAGGAAGACAGTTATAAAAGAAATAATACAAGGACATTCCCTAGCACTGAAGAACACGCATCTATTAAAAAGGTCCACTGAGGGACCAGGATAAAGAATTTAAAAACATTGACAACAAATCAAAAAAATGAAAAGGCAACCTACTGAACAGGAGAAAAGATTTGCAAATCACACATCTGATAAGGAGTTAGTATCCAAAATATGTAAAGAACTCATACAACTCCGTAGCCAAAAAAACAATCCAATTAAAAAATGGGCAGAGGCTCTGAACAGATATTTTTCCAAAGAGGACGTCCAGATGGCCAACAAGTACACGAAAAGGTGCTCAGTCTCACTCATCCTCAGGGAGACGCAAATTAAAATCACACTGAGATATCACCTCACATCTGTTAGAATGGCTAAGAAGGTTAGGTGTCTTCAAAAAGACAAGAAATAAATGTTGGTGAGGATGTGGAGAAAAGGGAATCTTCGTGCACCGTTGGTAGGGATGTAAATTGGTGCAGCCGCTGTGGAAAACAGTATGGAGGTTCCTCAAAATATTAAAAATAGAATTACCATATTATCCAGTAATTCCACTTATGGGAATTTATCCAAAAGAAATGAAAAGATACCTGCACCCCCATTTCACTGCAGCATTATTTACAACAGCCAAGACATGGAAGCAACCGAAGTGTCCATTCATGAATGAATGGATAAAAAGGTTTGGTTCATGCACATGAAATATTATTCAGCCATGAAAAAGAAGAAAACTTTGCCATTTGCAACCACATGGATAGAAGTTGAGGGCATTATGCTAAATAAAATAAGGCAGACAGAAAAATGTAAATACTGTATGATTTCACTTATAGGTAGAATCGAAGAAACCACCCCTCCCAAAAACATCGACAACAAAAATCAGTTAGTTCATGGATACAGAGAAGAGATTGGTGGTTCTCTGAAAGGGGTTTGGAGATGCATGAAATAGGTGAAAGCAGTCTATAGGTATAGATTTCCAGTTATGAAACGAGTAAGTCAGGAAGATGTAATGCACAGCATAGTGACTTTAGTTAATACTGTATTGCATATTTGAAAGTAGATAGATTTGATCTTGAAAGTTCTCATCACAAGAAAAAAAGCTTTTAGAACTATGTGTGGTGACAGATATTAGCTGAACTTAATTGTGATCATTTTGTAATATATACAGATATCAAATCATTACCTTGTACGCCTGAAACTAATATACTGTAATGTCAGTTATATCTCAATTTAAAAAAAAAGTGGAAGAGGAATATGGAAGAGAAAAACAAGAGGATGTAGAATGAGGCCTCCACCTGACATTGCTGGATTTGAAGAAGCCCCAAGCCAAGGAATGAAGGGAGCCTCTAGGAGCTGGGAGAGGCAAGGATACTGATTCTCCTACTAGAGCCTCTGGATCAAGGGGACACCTTGATTTTATCCTAGCAAGATTCCTTTCAGATTTCTGACCTTGTCAACTGTAAGATCATAAATTTGTCTAAGCCACAAAAACAAAACAAAACAAAACATAAAACACAACAAAGCACATCACCCGAAATTTCAGAAAGTATAAAAAACAGATCCTAAAAACTTCCTGAGAAGGCAAATAGTTTGTATTCAGGAATCAGAATGTTCTTTTGACTTCAGAGAAAAATAACTTTAGAAACTAGAAGACAATGGAGAAATATGCTTTTCAAAATTTTCGTGGAAAATTATTTCTAAACTAGAATTTCTATACCCAGCTAAATTGTCAGACAACTGTGGGTGGAAAAAAGACAAGGTGATGTCTATAACATTAATCCCTCCTACAGCTGGAAGATAGGCTTCACTAGAATTGATAAACAAAAAGGAATAAATGGGACCCCAAAGAGGGGAATCCAACACAGAAAAGTGAAGGGAATTGTCAAGAGAACAGTGAAGGGAAATCCCAGGTTGACAGCTGTGCAGCAGGTCCAGAGACGGCTCTAGAAAAAAATGATGCTTGAATCTATTTTTTTAAAAGTCTATTTATTATTATGAGAGAGTGCACATATGCGTGCATGGTGGGGAAATGTGGAGAGAGAGAGAATCCCAAGCAGGTTCCATGCTGTCGGTGCAGAGCCTGAAGCAGAGCTCGATCCTATGGACCGTGAGGTCACGACCTGAGCTGAAATCAAATTGATGCTCAACCGACTGAGCCACTCAGCTGCCTAGATGTTTGAATTTGTCGATGGGAGATTTGTGCTTCTGTCAGAGTTGGTAATTTAGAAAAAAAGAAAGAAAGAAAGAAAGGAAAGGAATGAACAAAGTCAAACGACATCAAAATCTACTTTCTACCCTACATTGAATGTTCCCATTCTATTAATGGAAGAAGAGATGTAGGGAAAAGTTGTGATTTCCAGCACCGCTCAGCTGAACTTGGAACATGACAGGTGTCTGTGGATGAGGTACTGGGGCAGCGCACAGCATGATGCTGTTGGGCTGAGCAGCTGGGCTGAGGCACAAGCATCTGCAGCCACAGAAACCACCTGAAAGCATCCAATCTCATCTTCTTTGAGAAGCCAACTAGGGTTTGTCCCTGTCAGTAGTAGAAGATAATAAGTAGATAGATAAAGATAAGTATAAGTGTAATAAGATTACACTTATTGCCAAAAACTGTTTCAAATGTGCTACCGGCATTTCTATTTCTTTTTAAAAAAATTTTTAAATTTACATCCAAGTTAGTTGGCATATAGTGCAATAATGATTTCAGGAGGAAGTTCCAGTGATTCATCCCCTACTTATAACACCCAGTGCTCATCCCAACAAGTGTCTTCCTTAGTGCCCCTTACCCATTTAGCCCATTTCCCCACCCACAACCCCTCCAGCAACCCTGTTTCTTCTCTATATCTACGAGTCTCTTATGTTTTGTCTCCCTTCCTGTTTTTATATTATTTTTGCCTCCCTTCCCTTATGTTCATCCATTTTGTACCTAAATTCCACATAGGAGTGAAGTCATATGATATTTGTCTTTCTCTGACTTATTTCACTTAGCATAATACTCTCCAGTTCCATCCATGTAGTTGCAAATGGCAAGATTTCATTCTTTTTGGTTGCCGAGTAATACTCCATTGTATATATATATATATACCACATCTTCTTTATCTATTCACCAGTTAATGGACACTTGGGCTCTTTCCATACTTTGGCTATTGTCGATAGCGCTGCTATAAACATTGGGGTGCATGTGCCCCTTTGAAACAGCACTCCTGTATCCTTTGGGTAAATTCCTAGCACTGCAATTGCTGGGTCACAGGGTAGTTCTATTTTTTAATACTGTTTCCATACTGTTTTTCAGAGTGGCTGCACCAGTTGGCATTCCCACCAGCAGTGCAAAAGGGATCCTCTTTCTCTGCATCCTCGCCAACATTTGTTGTTGCCTGAGTTGTTAATGTTAGCATTCTGACGGGTGTGAGGTGGTATCTCATTGTGGTTTTGATTTGTATTTCCCGGATGATGAGTGATGTTGAGCAGTTTTTTCATGTGTCTGTTAGCCATCTGGATGTCTTCTTTGGAAAAGTGTCTATTCATGTCTTTTGTCCATTTCTTCACTGGATTGTTTTTTGGGGGTTGAGTTTGGTAAGTTCCTTAGAAATTTTAGAAATTTCTTTTTGCTTTTTGAAGTAAGCTCTGCGCCCAACATGGGGCTTGAACTCATGACCCCGAGATCAAGAGTCCCATGCTCTACTGACTGAGCCCCCCAGCATTCCCGTTTCTCACAGCCCAAGAGGGATCATCATCCCTAGTTGATGGATAAGGAAGCTGAGGCTTTGAGTATAAGTAAATCCTACAAGAACACAGGGCTAGCAGATGGCAGCAGCGTTGGATTTCAAACCCGGTTGTGTTCCAGACCCTGCATTCTCAGCTGCAACATTGTGTTGGGATAGCAGACTTGGAAAGCCACATGCTAGGGGCCTTTCTACCCACTTCAAAGCAGTGGCAGCTTCAGAATTTATAGATGGGATGGAGTGGAAGGGCGTAGGCACAGCAGTGTGGTCTGAAACCACGTGTGTGTAAAGGAGCATGCGTGGGGTAGGATAGCATGCTTTGAAAGTACGTTAGCATAGGGAGCACGCTATTCCCCAAAACTTTAGGTTTGCCTGGGTGACCCGAGGGGGTTTTAGGGGAGCAGAGCCTCTGCTGCAAAGCCTCATTTGGTTTTGGCCACCCCCGCCCCTCTTCCTGCCCCTCTCTTTATCTGCTTACTTGCTGGCTCGGATGTCAGAGCTGGCCAGGAGACAAGTCCGTAGCCACCTGTGCCCAGAACCCCAGGCTTTGCCCCCAGACCTGAAACGTGTTCAATGTAAATAAGTCGTCTTACTCAGTCTTCAACATTTATATGCATAGCACGACTGTCATGGAGAAAACCAAACCACCAAAATCGGCTGTATGGGGACTCTTTCGAAGGCACATCTACTCGGGAGGAATTGGCCAGGGTCCCAGGTTGCCAGCTGCTTTGAACTCACTTTCTCTCCCTGGATGGTCAGCTTTGTGTCCCCGTCTAGCTGGCATGCCATGAAATCCTTTGCCAGGAACACTGTTTAATTGACTTCTTGTTGTCAACACACATAAATCTCTGGCTTTCCATACAAGCAGAGCCACACAGAGGGCCCCTCTGCCACCAACGTGTGGACCAGCACAGCAGCTCTCCACAATCTGCACGTGCAGCAGAAACCGCCTGGCCTCTGCAAAACAAATGCACATTCCAGGAATCTGGATACAGCAAGTCCTGGCACCACATGCCGAAACCTTCCAACATTTTCCATGGCACTTACGTTCCAGTTCAAATGTCTTACGAGAGTCCCTCAGTCCCCATGTGTTAACCCTGCTGCTGTGGACTGAATCGTGAGCCCTGAATTCTGATGCTGAAGCCCAAACTCTCCCAAACGTGACTGTGGAGAGGGAGCCTTTGGGAAGTCATTGGGGCTACACAGAATAATGAGGGCAGGACCACCGTGTGCGCTCATAGCAACATGGTGGCCTCCGACAAGCCCAGAAGAGAGGCCTTGGAATGAAACCTACCTTGTTGGCACCTTGATCTTGGGACTTTCAGCCTCCAGAACTGTCAGAAAACGAATTTCTGCTGTTTAAACCACCCAATCTGGTATTTCGTTATGGCAGCCTAAGCAGACTAATACACCTGCCTTTCTTTTTAATTCCGCTGCCCTTGACTGTGGTTTCAGCCATGTCAGCCTTTCAGGTTCTCCAGAACTAACCCCAGAACACTGTGATCACCCTTCTCTCAGCACACTCTGCTCCTCTGTCCCCGCTCTGTCCCCCCATTCCCACACTTGGAGGGCTGGCACTCATCTTAATTCTTAGCTTAAATGCCACTCCCAGTGGTGGCTGGCTGTCAGTTTTTGGTGTCACCCATCTTATTTCGAACTCTTCTTCTCCTGGATTCTTAAGCCTATTTTTATGATCAATCACATAACGTCTCTTTGTTGCACGTACTTTCTCCAATGCAGCTTTATTGCTTAAGGCCCCCGGGCGGCAAGCTTTCATGTAAGCTGGCTGATTTATCACACACCTCCATCAAACTGGTACTTGTTTGACGCCATGTGAGGTGAAGGAAGCCACAGGAAATATAGGTGTGCCACTTCCGACAGCCACCGCCTTTTGCGCTGATGTCACACTGTAATTCAACAAGTCGGTGTAAATGTTTAATACATGTAACAAGTTAGTGAAATAGGAGCTGGGCTTTGTTTTTCCAAACATGTTTCCAAAAGACTGTTTTATTTTAAAACACACACAGAGTCGGACACAGATGCCTTTTTAACCGTCACGGTGGAGAGAGTTACACTGATTGCTTACGGCGGCTACCTCTTCCTCTCTGCTGAGCCCATGGCTCTCACGTCTCGTGAAGCACGAGCAGATGACTCTCTTCCTTCACACCACTGCTTGCTGGAATAAGAGTCCTCAGATGACAGCAATTATGTGACCACATTTCGCATAACTGTTTGGCAATTATTAAAGTTTTGCAGTTGCCGGCTTTCCTAGGGGTATCTTACAACCTAAGGAAAAAAAACCAGCTCATGAAATGACCTTGAGTTTGCCCATCCCCATACAGCTGTTTAAGCCTGACACCTGTGTGGTTTCACAGGCTGACAAAGCCCCGATGGAGACACCTGACTGTCCGCAGGGGAAGCAGCAGCCCCTCCCCCGCTCTACTCCCACCCCCGCCCCACTGGCCAGGCCCAGAGCCAGGATTAGAACCCAGTCTGCTTTCTGAACTTCCAGCCTCCTATGTTCTAGTACATCCACACCCACGTTACATTTGCCATCCATGATTAAGAAACCCATTCTGTCATCCTCACTGAATGAGGGTTTTATTTAGGGTTTGTTTTGGTTATACGCACCTCTTACCAAACTCAAAGGTTGCATGTTCTGAGACTGCAGACAGAATATGACAGAAGACTGGGATTTCATCGTTCATATTTTCTTCAGCAAGAAACTAGCATTTCCACCTTCGCTATTTATGTCAACCATTCCTTTGTCCGTCTACCCTTTCTCTTCAACCCTTCTCTGTCAGCCACACGCCCCGTCCTGGTTTTCCCTTCATCCTGGCAGACATCTGCCTAAAGCTCTTTCATGTAGGTTTGACAAATGTACTGAATTTCATGTAGGGGTACAAAACTGCTACTTGTAAGAATATCCACTCAACGATGTAGTGCTTATTCAATATAATCGGCAGACAAGTATTTTTTTTCAGATGCTAACACTCTCCCCTTCTAAAACTATCCCATCATTCCTATGAGAAAATGTTTGCTATCTCCTCTGACCTTTAGATCTCTTTGCTTATATCCATACTCTCAACTCTCTTTGCATACCATAAACAAATGACCCTGCCTTTCTGGACTGGATTATTTGTTGATAAGCCAATGGCATCTGGAGAAGAGTAAGGCTGGATTATTCTCCCAAGGAGGTGCTATCGGCCCCAATTCTGAGTTCAGAAAGTCTATATGCTGTGAACACTGACCCCAACCCTTTACTGGGGAAAGAAGGGATCCAAGAGTAGACAGGGAGAAAATGAATCCAAGGACTCAGATGAGAGGTATTTTCTCCATGTCCGATAAGATTGGATGTGAAGGGTCCAGATCTCAGACCCTGATTAATTATGCTAGAAGCTGATAATTTTTTTTTTTTAATGTGTATTTATTTTAGAGAGAGAGAGCATGAGCAGGGGAGGGACATAGAGAGGGAGACAGAAGATCCAAAGTAGGCTCTATGTTCACAGCAGCGAGCCCAATGTGGGGCTTGAACTCACGAACCAGGAGATAATGACCTGAGCTGAAGTTGGACGCTCAACCGAGTCACCCAGGTGTCCCTGAGGCCGATAATTTTTTAATTTAATGAAAAAAATTTTAAGTAGGCTCCATGTGGGGCTTGAACTCATGAGCCCTGAGATTAAGATCTGAGCTGAGATCAAGAGTCGGACAATTAACCGAGCCACTCAGCTGCCCCATATAATTTCTTTTTAAGGTTTTGTTTTCAAGTAATCTCTACACCTAGTGTGGGGCTCAAACTCAAACTCTGAGATCAAGAATTGCACGCTCCACCTACTGAGCGAGCCAGGCGTCCCTAGAAGCTGATAGTTGTTATGTTGTGAGGAGACTGCCCATTTTATGCTTGCTGTGTGTTCTCTGCACTTTGTCCTCACTTCCCTTTGGAAAAACCTAGATAATATAAATAGTTCTCTTTATATTAAAACTCTACTGTTGTTCATTTTGATGAAGTCTCTGGTGCCACAGTATACTTTCTTTTTTTACTGTATGGTGATAAATACAATGTGAAACCACATATGTCACTAAACTGTACTTACCAAGCATTTCTTCTAATTTTGTCGCGGCAGGTTCATTCACATTAAATACACTGTGACTATTTCTAGGGGAAGAAAATGCAAAAAACTCTTATCGCATAAACTTGGGTGGGGGGAAGTCAATGTTCATTATTTATACAGTAAGACTACTTTTCTTTTGTTTTCAAGTTTATTTTATTTTTTAGTAGTAATCTGTACACCCAGTTTGGGGCTCGAACTCACGACCCTGAGATCAAAAGTTGAATGTTCCACCGACTGAGCCAGCCAGCCGTCCCTAAGCTTGACCGCTCTTACCTTCATTCACTCAGAAGAGGAAACATCTAATGATCTGCACATACACGTATGTATTTAGGTATTGCACGTGGGCATATACAAGTGTATGCATGCACACACACACTCTACTGTGCTCCCCCAAAATCTTTCTTATAATTAATCTATAAATTTCAATATTCGGTCAAAGCCAAACTGCTGGCCTAAAACACTTTTTTTGCTTCAGTATCATTTTTCTTCATATCCACATAAAATTTGCACAGTAACTCATACTGACGTGACCCATCAGCAGATGGGTGAGGGAGGTACGGTATAATGTTTACAGATCATCTGTTTCTACGACTTTGTCTGGATTCGGGGCTCAATTGTCATTAGCCGTCGCCGCCCCTTCAGCACCCATGCGGTCCCACGCAGTACTTACACTTTCTTCTTCTCTACCACACCTAGCCTCACAAAAGCTGCTAAGGCATTTTTCTGTACATTGGAAGACAATACGTCGTAACACTGCGAGGCACCTGGGACAGAGAAAGAAGTGAGTGGACCACTTCTTGTTTTCAACCACAGGAAATCACCACCCACAGGGGTGTGACTGACCTTGATCAAGAAGCTCACTGGTGAATTTTCTAACTGCATCCAAGTACTGTTTCTCAGTGAAGTCTTCTTCTTCTTCGTGCAAGAGGTATTTGCAAATTATCTGGTTTTAACAGAAAGAGAAAAAGGCAGCCAAATACAATAGGACAGCCAGTAACGTGATAGTGCCCCTCGTCACAGAAAGATACTTTATGTAAGAGCAGAATAAATGCCCTCCAAGGTTTGGGCACAGAAAAGCCACAGAATTCTTGGGTCCCTCTTGAGCTCGTATCACTGCTTATAGTTAGAAAAAAGAGTTTGAAATAGTAGTGACATTTATTAAAATACAATTTCTCACTTTGATGGGTTGCAAATTAAGTGAATCACCATCAGCTTAACAGATCTTACACTGCTTAGGAAGAGAGGACCGAAAGTTTTGCAACTGTTTTTTCTCTAAAAACACCTAATAGGCCCCAAATGCTTGATGGCTTCTAGCACAGAAAGGTGCTTTGAGATAGAAGGAGCATTTATCATTTATCTACTAAGTGCCAGACTTTGTACAAGAACTATCTCATAGGCCACAGCGCCACTCTGCCAGGAGGTCAGTCCCGGGCGCCTCTAACCGGTGCACAGAGCTCAGAAACAGAGCCCTCTTCTTGCAAATATGTACAGTCCCTTGAGAGCTTCCACTGCAAACTCCCCTTCTCCCTTTGAATCCTGGCACAGTTCTTGCTGGGCATATAGACCCTCCCCCCTCTCGAAGCACTCCTAGAGCTCTGACACACTCTTTCTGATACTTGCACCCCAACCTTTCCTTTCCCTTCCAGCATCAGCCTTTAGTGATAGAAATAATTTCTGTATAGAAATTCTGATAGAAATGACTTTCTGCATCATTCAAATCTTGCATTTACTGCGCGCCTACGATGTATCAAACACCTTGCTACGTGCTACGAAAACAGCTGTTAAGATACAGCATGACAGTGCTTGGGTGTAAGTGTAGTTATGTGGCGTCATAAAGCTGCTACCCTCTGGGGTCTGAGAGGGTGAATCACCTGAGAGGTGAATCTTTCACCCTATTGATCAATCTCCCTACTGTTCCACCATTCACCTGGGGGAGACCCTTGCCCTTGGGACCAGAAGGAAGTACAGGCTGGGGGGATCTTAGTTGTACCGGATACGGGAGGATGAAGCAGAACTTCCCAAGAGTTACATACCTGATAAGATTCCACAAAAGGTTTAAAGAGGCCTATTAAAAATTCTAAGACAGGATTTCCTTTCGGGGTGACTAGGATGTCCCTTGTTGTCACTTGTATTGTCTCACTTTTACAGAGCAGGTAACAGCCTTCTTCAAAGTCCTGGTAAGGAAGAGGAGAAGACAGAGTGCGTCCACTAATTTAGGTCAACGGGGACACTGAGAGAACACCAGTTAATTCCACAACCCTTCCGGAAGGTTCCGGTCGTTAGCAGCCAGAGAAGCGTGTGTGCTAACACACAAAATGCGGAACCTCAAACAGCAAACACACAGAAGATTTATAACCCTTAGAAATCACGACCCGGGGGATGGATTTTCTCACTCTGCATGGCCACACTCCTTACATTCCAACAGGAAGGACATCCAGCAGGTCCTCAAAATATGTGGGGTTATGCTTATGCTCAAAATCTGCTGCCCTCATTTTCAACTGAGGAAAACCTGTGCTCCCTGGCACAGCATACAGAAACCTAACTACTTGCCATCCTGGTACACCGCCCGCCGCGGCAAACCAGCGGGCCAGCAAACTACCGGGAATCCGGGAGCCCGATTCCTCATGAGCTGTCTATACCACTGGGTAACACTACTGCTCGCCTATCTCAAAGCAAGAGGCCCGACACATTCCAACAAGTTGTTAACGGGAAAATGTGTGGCAGTCGGTAAATTTTAAGTTTATTTATTTTGAGAGAGAGAGCGAGCCAGAGAGCCAGACAGAGCGAGTGGGGGAGGGGCAGAGAGAAAGGAGACCTAGAATTCCAAGCAGGCTCCATGCTTGCCAGCACGGAGCCCAACATGGGGTTCAAACTCACGAAACCGCAAGATCATCACCTGAACCTAAACCAAGAGTTGGACGCTTAATGAACCAAACCACCCAGGTGCCCCTGCTGGTTGGTAAATTTTTAACAAAACGGTGTTGATTTATTTACAGTGGCTGCACTGAAGGTTGAAAGAAAGACTCTCTTCTCACCGAATAAGCCCTACATTACTGATTAAACTTGACCAAGAACCAAAACAGAGCTTGCTGAGCTGTGAGTGTCCAAGTGTCTCTTTAATTCTGCCAAATGAAGCCTTGGAGAAAGGGAGGTCACACTCGTGGATGCAAGCCTACCATTTCCAGAACTCACACTGCGAACACACTTGGGCTCTTCGGCTGTAAGGATTTACCTTGACTGTGTTTCCTGGAAGGAAGATGAACTCATCTGAAAAAACACTGACCAGGAAGCGAAAGCAACCGTAGACATCCTCTGGAAATAAATTAATTACATCAAATTACAACATTGCTTTTGAAGGGAGTACCAAGAGGTCCTTGACTTTCCAAAATGCACTGCTTCAAAGGCATGTTATTCAAAGCCAGGGACAAGAATTAGGGCCCCCAAAGGAAGCTATAACCAATCCAAATTTTACGTACAGAACAAACTATAGTTTAGCAGTTTCAATATTGAATCTTAATCACAACTAGGCCTCAAACCAGTCAGTTTGGTGACGAACAAGATGCCACATTTCTTGGACGCAAGGGTCCTTCACTTTCTCCTGCCCATGGTTCCTTAGTAGAGACGGAAAGCAATGACTTACTTCAGTCCCTTCTCTATTCATATTTCCTGCTGTCTTTACTGTATCTTTAGCACTAGAAGACACTAGCACACAGTAGAAAATGCGGATTCTCCAGACACGTAGGTCTACCTCGCCCATCAACCACAGAGCCTTCTTCATTTTTCTGACATATGCTATGAACTTCTCATTAGAAGAATATACAGACGCATGGACAGGAAATGTTGCCTCCAATTTCAGGGTGTCCCCAACACTCTAGAAGACCATGCATGTGATCCTTAGTTGTGAATGAATTTCAATGTAAGAAACCTCAGATCAAGATTTGAGTTTCCTGGGTCTTGAACTAAACTGTCTGACTTCTCTCCAGGGCCATTTCCCCATCCACAAAATGAGGGCATGGACACAGGACCTGTGAGGTTCATTCCAATGCAGGTCTATGGTTGGCACTGATAATTCTTTCTTTGGAGCTTTGAAAAACAAAAACAAGCACAGCAATGTGTGGGCCACAGTCCAGACCCACTGAATCAGAATGGGGCTCGCCCTTAGTAATTCCAGCATAGCCTGGGTAGAAAACCCCTGACCTCGACTACAGGTTCCGGTGGACAAAAACGGTTTTATTCATTGTTTACACTCCTCATCGCCACTGGGACGCTACTGGGTGTCTAGTAAGCACTCCTGCACTGCTGGATTGTTGTGCCCATGCTGACCGGGACAAGGACAGCCGTGCTCTAGTCCCAGAACCTTCCTTAGGTGATTAGGTACCTTTCCAGGCCTCACTTCCCTTACTTATAAATGGAGAGGTTTAGGTTAGATGATTTCTTAGGTCCCTTTCAACTCCCAAATGTTAAGTGGATGGCCATGTATTTAGGGAACAAGCCTAGCTTCTTCTGAGTACACAGGGCCCCTTCTTTGATGGTGTCTGGGACGCACACGTGTGGCTGAGCGTGATAAGGCTTCAAATGCTGCTCCCTGTATACGGAGCTGAACGGCCAGGTCTCTTCTAAAGTTCAAGACCACATTCCCGAAAGTTACCTTTCCGCAACCCGGGGGTCATGTGCAGTGCCATGGCTACTAAGGAAGGGCGGACAAAAATGTTGAGCAACTGGTTCCTGTAAGCTGAGCACATGAGGAGAGTGATATGCTGGAAGAGAAGCCCATGGACCACTTCTGAGTCTCCGGAGTCCACATTCAGAACCACCTGGTCTTTGACAAGGCTGGCGATGTTGGAATGCAGAAGAAGGTTGGACTGGATAACTTCTTCAGCAGCTTCATTATCTACACACAAAGACAATGCGTTCAGGCAGCAAAGAAATGGGATGGGTTCCCTGATGGGAGTCTTAGGCCAGTGTATGCATCAACGTTAGGGACCTGACAGATTTACTTTCAAGCGCCAGGTTCTGGTTTTAGGCTCTACCAACTGAAGTAGTGATACCCTACGTAAAAGATACCTATTTCTTTCTCTCTTTCTTTTTTAAGTAATCTCTATGCCCAACGTGGGGCTCAAACTCACAATCCTGAGATCAAGTGTCACATGCTGTTCCCACTGAGCCAGCCAGGTGCCCCTGTGAAGGGTATTTTCTAAAAGCAGTATAAACTCTGAGGACAGTTAATGCACTTTCTTATCTACCCCTAAATTGTCAGCCACTCTGAAATGCATACCAATTCCCAGTCTAAAAACCAACACTTCCTCAGGAACCAAGGGTATCCAGAGTTTTGTAATAGCAAGTTACAGGATAAGAAAATCACATGCATGTGAATTCACAAAATACTAAGAAGGCTCATGATGAAAACATACTTCACACACACACACACACACACACCCCTTGCTTAGACCAATTAATTCCAAGATGGCAAGAATATTGCTTTGCAACTTTGCTGGTGAACAAAGGGTAATCCCAGAGGCACTCCCCTAGCACCAGGCTTCCCTGGGCACAGGCAGACGCTGAGGAGGTTTTCTGGTTTTTTCACATCGGAGAAAACTAAAGAACTGAGCCCCTAACAGATGCTGGTAACTTACCACCTGACACTATGCTGGCCTAGAGAAGGCCAAGAAGTTAGTATTACAGAAGCATAAGGAAGAGATGGTGATATTTAACCAACATTCATGGCAAGGGAAATCATTTTACTGTTTCCCTGAGCCAAAGAGCTGGTTGCCGGGTATGTAGCCAGGCACACTGGTCAAGCTGGGCAAAGTCTGCTGATGCTTTGTGGAAGAGACAACTAAGGGGCGTGGGGTTTCCTTCTGGACTCGATCACGTCGCTCTAGATGCACATGTCTTGTCTCCGCTTGCTCAAAGTAATGACATATGGTAATGTTACATACATGATATGACATGGCATAATGATACATGTATCATGAAGACCTCTTGATAGGAGAATGCTTAGGAATACGTGGTAAGTGGAGTAAGGAAGAAAAAAGGAACTGAACGGATATACCACATTCTGAATCGGAAATCATATTTAATCACTCTGTTACTGTTACCTAGATACCAACAGACTCTCACTCTATAGTAACAAGTTATTTTAGTTGCTGAATAGATACTCTTAGCTACAGACTGGCCTACTTCTTCCATCTTGAGAAAACAAAAACGCTTGGAAAGACAGGTGCCTAGGTTTTCACATGCTCCTGGGCCAAGTAGGAGTCAGCACTTTACCTACGCTTTTCTCATGATTTTCTACCTGAAGCACACTCAGCGTGTCCTTTGCCGCCCACGGGAACATGTGTCTGACTCATCTTTGTTTCCCTGCTGGTGACCACTTCTGCTGGCAGTTCTGCCTAAACGCCTCATAGCCCCACCTCAGCTCTGCCATTGTCTCGTTCAGGCTCCTTCCCTTCCCATTCATGTGGCCCAGCTTGAAAACGGACACTGGTTGTTTTCTACAGTTGTTTGCAGTCATGTTCCCCTGCTTAAAATCCTCGACTGTGGGGTGCCTGGGTGGCTCAGTTGGTGAAGTGTCCAGCTCTTGATTTCAGCTCAGGTCGTGATCTCACTGTTCGTGGGTTCAAGCCCTACGTCGGGCTCTGTGCTGACAGCATGGAGTCTGCTTGGGATTCTCTCTCTCTCTCTCTCTCTCTCTCTCTCTCTCTCTCAAAAATAAATTAAGGGGCAACCAGGTAGCTTAGTCAGTTAAGTGTCCGATCTTGGCTCAGGTGATATCTCACGGTTCGTGAGCTTGAGCCCCGCATTCGGCTCTCTGCTGTCAGCACAGAGCTTGCTTCCGATCCTCTGTCTCCCTCTCTCTCTGCCCCTTTCCCACGCTCTCTCTCTCCAAAATAAATAAACATAAAAAAATAAATAAACTTAAAAAACAAATCTGCGATTGAGTCCCGTAAACTACAGCTTCCAGTCCAGATCCCCCAGGCAGCAGGCCCAGCTAATCCAGCCTGTGTCCACATCTTTACCTTCCATCATCCCTCTCCCAGAGCCAACACTGTAAGCTCACCCACCCACCTGCAGGCCAGCATTACCATGATGCGGTGCTGTTGCACCATTTCACATTTCCCAATCCCTACGTTAGCAATCCCTTGCCCGCTCGTCTTTCAGAATGGCTCCTGCTTTTCCATCAAGATAGGTTCAAAAGTCATTTCTATGAAACCTTCCCCGAGCGTGGCCCTTCCCTACACAGGGGTCTCAGCAACGCTCTGCGGTCCATTCAAAGTTCTTTGTGTGTGTTTCGCTGGCCCCGCTTCACTAGATGCCCCGCCCCTGCCTTCCACACGCCAGGAGGACGTCCCACACAGGGGTTGCGCCTTGTTCTCTCCGGCCTCTGGGTAGTTCCCACCACCCACCAGGCACTCAAGAGGTTTAATGAGTGACCAGTGGGGAGCTATGAACGGATTACATTTCCAACTGTGGTCTCTGCAATTTTGACTCAAAGAGATTGGAAACAGCTAAAGCTAACACTTGGCACACACGTCCCAAACTCCCGGCGAAGTATTTATAACGCCAATGAGGGCTTTATAAAGTTGTCATTTTCCGAGAATCGTATAAAGGTCCACGAGACTGGCCCTTTGGTCCTTTTGATGGGGTGAAGCGAATGGGCTGCAAATCTAATGTGGTTTAAAACGAGGTGGGTGTATTACACCGACGACGGTGAGCAGTGAGTAATGCGTAGAACTGTCCAATCAAGGCTGCACACCTGAAACAAAACACGTGACGCTAACTGTATTTTAGTAAAAAAAAACAAAAAAAACTTTGAAAAAATAAAAATAACAAGAAGTGGGTACGGAGGGAGGAATATGCGGAGGAAATAAGATTCATCCACTCTCCACCCTGCTAGGTGCCAAGGAGGCAGCATTTTAATTGACATACCCAGAGTCTCATAGGAAGAAGTGACACATAAGCAATTGTTCTCAAATAATCAACATACTGTATTCAGTGTCCCCCAGTGATAAAAACAAATGACGTTTTCTTTCTGTCTGGGGTGCCTGGGTGGCTCAGTCAGTTAAGCATCGACTCTTGATTCGGCTCAGGTCATGATCTCACAGTTTGTGAGTTCAAGTCCCTCATAGGGCTCTGTGCTGAGCCTGTGGAGCCGGCTTGAGATTCTCTCTCTCTCCCCCTCTCTGCCCCTCCCCTGCTTGCTCTCTCTCGCTCTCAAAATAAATAAATAAACTTAAAAAAAAAGTTTTCTTTCTCTCTGAGCAAAGCTTTGCTCGGTGTCCTGTGTAGGTGTTTCATGTCTAGGTGACAGCTTTTCCAAATTAAGAAACAAAAAGCAAGCACGCTCCTCACATACATCTCACATACGTACCGGGCCAGGTGAGAAACCCCCCGAAGGCCTGCGTTAAGCTTTTCAGCCATAAAGTCTTCTCCACCAGAGCATCAAAGTCCATGGAAGGCTGGTTCTGAAGCAGAACAGCAGCCATGAGGGCCCACGGGCTGAGAACCAGGTTTTGAATTTGCAGAAGCTGCATTTTATAGGCAACTTCAGTGACAAAGGCATGCATGTCCTCTGACTGTTTCTGAGGGATATACCTGTAAGGAAGAACAGGGAATAACAAATTACAGTTTTGCTACCCACACTGATGTGAATGGTGGGGGAGGGGAACGGGAGAAGGCAGACCCTTTAGAAGGGTTCTCATTCTTTCTGCCAACCGAATTCTCTCAGGTCACAGTGCAAGAATATACTTTCACTGTGGTGTAATCTGTCCCTCTGTCTCTACGGTATGCTCTTGAGAGGTGATAAAATACACTCAGGGGGACACAGTCCTATTCTTCCTGGTTCCAGGCAAAACAACTTCTGTTGTTTTACAACTAGGATGTATCACTTCCTCTGAAACCTGATGCTTCCCCCAGTGGACTGAACTACTCTGCCCTCTCAGAATTCGCTCGCTGCCCTTTGAACACCTCTCTCACAGAACACACCAGCTTACATGGTAACTGCTCATGCCTGCCCTGGATGGGCTACACAGCTTGCCTGACTGCTACGCTGCTCTGCTGAGAAGCTCACGATCCTCGCCTGACAGATTCTTCAGGCACGGATCACCAAACTTGGCATCAAATATCAGGAACCTATACAGGACAGGCTAAAGCAGGGACAGGCACAGGACCTGAGAGTGTCCACACCGTAAGGCGGCTTAATGGGAAAGCTAGAGCCAGTGAGGGCACCGCGTCCTACGTATCCGAGATCTACGGCGTGAAGCCTGTGGCAGCATAAGGCTACCATCTGCTTGATCGCCAGCGAGGCCGCTAGTGAGGCACTCCAGCTGCCGTGGAACCACTGGCGCTACGGATGAATTACGAATGATGATGTGGTCATGTGAAGCCTGTCTGAGCAGGTGGTTTCTGTCTCCCTTACTTCCCCATGTGTATTTCTCTAAATTAAGAAAATCCAAAGGTGTATCTGCACCTGCATCCTGAAAGAACCTAATACATTTCTGTGCCCATAAAACAATAACCTGTTTTTAAAAAATTACTTGAGAGAGAGAGAGAGAGAGAGAGAGAGAGAGGGAGGGAGAGCATGCGAGAGTGGGGGAGAGGGGCAGAGGGGAAGGGGGAAGGACAGAGAGAGAATGCCAAGCAGGCTCCACGCTCAGCGCAGAGCCCGACGGTGGGGCCTGATCCCACGGCCCAGGGACCACGATTTGGGCCAAAATCCAGAGTAGCGTGCTCTACCAACTGAGCCACATGGGCGCCCCAAAACTATAACCTTCTTGAGGACTGGGACTCACCGCCATTCATTCTGGCCACATAATCCTTTCTAGGATTAACCACACTTTGGCCGACCTACCAATAGTGCTCAACGATTCCCACACATGCAGTACGGGCAGCGCACTGCACACTGTGGTGTAGCGTAGGCGGTAGGGCACTGGCTCCCCTGAGAAAGAGCACTGACCTTGCCTATTTGACACACGTATCCTGCAAATGTAATTCTTTAATTGAAGCTTTCTGCTCCTCTGATACGTCATCTCGGATAACTAAGTTGCAGTCCTAGAAGGGGTCAACTCAAGAATCACAACTACCCTTCCAGATTTTCATCCTAATATCTATGTCGGTTATGAAAACACAGGTCTTGCACCTTGGAATCAAGTTATACGGGCTCCGACTCATCCTTCCAGCTGCCAGAGATCGAAGTGACACAGGGTCTCCGAAGTACACGTGGATATTTCCAAAATTTTCAGAGAGAATCTTCCTGGCTTTCAACAATCCCTAGTGGCGTCACGACAGGGGAAATGGGGATAAACAGGAGTAAGTTCAGAAAGGAGTTGGTGTATAAATGAGCATTTTCTCTGAATTCAAGTAAAATCAAATTCAAATAAAAGTTTGGTTGTCCTAAATTTACGCACAGTTGTGGACTCCTTTGGCTTAGGCACCCCCAGAAGCTCATACGCATAAAGAGTTTCTTCCAGTATCTTGTCGTAACTGATGCTAACTGGAACAAGGTACGTATCAAAAACTTCTCTTTTAAAAAATGGTTCCATCACAATATTCAGAAGACCTGTAAACAGGGAGAAAGGGTTTTCCAGATGTATTGAAAAGTGGAGTAAACAAGGGGACACAAACAGGAAGACCCTGAAGTGCACAATAGATACTAAGCCCATAAATAGAAACAGTTACAACTTAAACAGTTAGGCTTAAAAAAGAAAGAATATCTTGCCCAAAAGAAAAAAAAAAAAAAGTGCCAAGCTCTATCCAGTAGCTGTGACCACACCACATCTTCTGGATTTGTATTCTTCCTTCAATCTCTAAAGGACCTACCAAATTTTGGAGTCAGTGTCTTGGCAGAGCGACTTCTTGTCCCTTCGAGGAAAAATTCAACAGGAGCATAACCACTCTTTAAAGAGAAAACAGAAACAAAACAAAACACAAAACCCATTGCCTAGTCTCAGAGTGAGAAATGCTTTTTCCCCATACCCAAACCATTTATTTATATATTATATATATATGTAATATATATTTATTAAATATAATTTTAAAATATAATTATTAAACATAATTATTAAATGTAATTTATCATCAGATTGCCTCCATACAACCACCCAATGCTCATCCCAACAGGTGCCCTTCTTTTGATTCCTTCCCCCAGGCTCCCGACCCCCCACATCCAGCCTTTGGAACCAACACTGTGCACGTGCAGGGCGCAGGGGCAAAGCACGGGCGAGAGGGCCACAGGTCACACAGGCTGCGGAGGTCATGTGCGTTCCTGCAGCGGGACGAGTGGCTGAGTGTTCGGGAAGGAGGAATTTAAGCTCCTCCAGCAAGCTCGAAAGTACTCGGGAATTATCTGCATTTACCCGTAGCATGGTTTTCACGTATTCAGAGAACACGGCCCAGTAAAGTTTATTGCCACCAAAGGTGCGTCGCATGAAAAAGGCACCCGACATCCGCAGCAGCTCACTGACCATTTTCATTCCGAGGAAGTCTAGGAAATAAATACAGAAGGGGATCATCTTTTTTTGCAGGTCTTGGAACTTTCCATAAATACCTCAACTCACATTCTATGAAGAAAGATTTTGTGTGTGGAAAACACCACTATGATATTAATAATTACACTTCCCAGGGCGCCTGGGTGGCTCAGTCGGTTAAGCAACTGACTTCGGCTCAGGTCATGATCTCGCGGTTCATGAGTTCAAGCCCCGCATCGGGCTCTGTGCTGACAGCTCAGAGCCTGGAGCCTGCTTCAGATTCTGTGTCTCCCTCTTTCTCTGGCCCTTCCCCTCTTGAGCTCTGTCTCTCTCTTTCTCTCTCTCTCTCTCAAAAAATAAACATTAAAAAAACAATTAAAAAAAAAATAATTACACTTCCCTACATGAACATCCGTTAAGGACCTCTAACAGTCTGATGGGAGAGGAGGGGCCGTGTGGGCAGGCCAGCTGGGAGGCTACCTCAAGGGCCACCGGGCGCCTTGGCGTTTATGGCCAGACCCACCAGAGACCGTGGCCTCAGTGGGCAAGTGGCTAGCTCAATGATGTCATCATGCCGAGGTCTTCAGTTAGCACTGCTGCCGACCTGGACGACAGACCAGCACATGTGGTCCATGCTGGACAGCTGTCCAGAGCGACCTTCTTTTTCTTTTTGTTATCCACCTTTCTTTTTTTACCCGGCCTTCTCTGAGTGGCACAGAATAAATCCACCAAGTCCCGGATGAGAGGAAGAGTTCTATCATCAGTTTAAAAACCCTCCTTCTTTCCATTTTCCTTACTTTTCAAATAACTCCCTCACATGTCTGTACAGATGAAAATGCTTTTAAAGTACTTAAGTCCCTGGCTGTTTTTACCTTACTCTTTACTGCATTTATTAACCAAGGTGTATTCTTGAATCCCAACTTTCCTGGCTACCTCAAAAGGGAGGTGATAAACAATTATTTGCTTTAGCAATCCCACTTTTGGGAATCAGTCCTACAGAAGTAAAAACACTCATATAAAAATACGTAAAATTGAAATGGAAGAAGGGACAGGGTATTTTCACCATCATCTTCAAACACCTCAGTAACTATTAAAATCGCTTTGGTGAGAATTTTTTATTTTTGTAATTAAAATAAAAACCGGGGGAAACAATACGTACCCATTCCTGCCGCTATGACTGGTACAGGTAAATCATAGTTGTATAAGAGAAAAGACAACATCAGAAAGTCAATGTAACTTCGATGACTGGGCAGCAGAACAACCGGGTGCTCCTGGATAGCTCGCTGTAGCTTTAAAACAAATGTTCCCTTTTGAATCATTTCAGTTTTCATATTATTAAAAACACATGCCACATCAGAACAGGAAGAATGTGTATATTTCCAGAGGGAACACTAAGGATAACAAGGTCTTTCTGCCTCCCCTGCTACATACAGAATCCCCTACTACATTTCAGAGTTTTACAGAAATAAGCACACATGATGCAAGAACATTAAAAATGTAAATTGCATAGAAAATAATAATAGTGATAAACACTAACATATCAGCGGGGCACCACATTAAGCATTTCACATATGAAGCATTTTACACGCATTGTTTAATTCCACATATTTGTAAAGAAGGCCTAAGCATTAGGTTCCTCATTTGCGACGTGGTGATGCATCTGATTGATGGCCGGGCTGGGGATACAACTGAAATCAGTCTGAATTAAAAAGTCAGCTAGCTGTCAGGGCACCTGGGAGGCTCAGCTGGTTAAGTGTCTTGATTTTCAAGCTGAGCTTGATTTCAGCTCAGGTCATGAGCTCTCCTTTGGGGAGAATGAGCCCTGCCTTGGGCTCCGTGCTGACAGCGTAGAGCCTGCTTGGGATTCTCCCTCTGCCCCCCTCTCTGCTCCTACCCCACTCACACGGGTGCGCTCTCTCTCAAAAAATAAACTTAAAAAAAAAAAGGTCAGCTGTTACCCACTGTGCTAGACTGATTGTGTGTATAAGAGGGAACAAAGCTTCTCTCGGGTAGATTAATGAAAACAAATCTGAATTAGCAGGATAAATGAGAGGCACGGTATTTCTCTATACACTGGACTGGCTGCAGGAAGAATGGGAGCCCTGCAGTTAGAAGGAATTTGAGCCTCCAGATATATTTTGTAGGCTGTCAAGATACCTCAAATACATTCACCGTATCAGTGTGTTATCTGTTTTTTTCTTTTCTTTTTTAATCTAACTATAATTCGCCAAGGCAAGGTAATGTGTGATCAGTTAAGAAGACATGGCCAGGGGCGCCTGGGTGGCTCAGTCGGTTAAGCATCTGACTTTGGCTCAGGTCATGATCTCACGGTTTGTGAGTTCGAGCCCCACATCGGGCTCTGTGCTGACAGCTCAGCCTCGAGGCTGCTTCGGATTCTGTGTGTCTCCCTCTCTCTCTGCCCCTCTCCTGCTCACGTTCTGTCTCTCTCTGTCTCTCAAAAATAAATACATGTTAAAAAAATAAAAAAAAATAAAAAAATAAAAAAAAAAGAAGACATGGCCAGTCAACACCAGTCAAGATTCTCTGGATGGCTTTTTTTTTTTTTTTTTAAGGTTTATTTATTTTTGAGAGACAGAGAGAGACAGATCACGAGCAGGGGAGGGGCAAAAACTGAGGGAGACACAGAATCCAAAGCAGGCTCCAGGCTCCGAGCTGTCAGCACAGAGACTGCCTGACGCAGGGCTCGAACCCACAAACTGTGAGATCATGACCTGAACCGAAGTGGGTACTCAACCAACTGAGCCACCCAGGTGCCCCTCTCTGGATGGCTTTATCAAGCATTCTTTGACAGAGATCCAGAGAGTAAGTCAGCAATCTAGAAAATAGTCAGAGGAGGGAAAAAAGAAGAAATACTTGAAAGTAAATGACTGAATAAAACAAAACCTTAAAAGACATGTACAGGCAGGTCAATGAAGGTTAGAGCTTCTTGGTAAGAGGAAGAACGATATTAAAAAACATAAATGAATAAAAATAGGAAAAGCTCTTCCTTTCAGAGGAAAGCAGGCTGTTAACAGTGATGGAATTAGAAAAATCACCATTTGGCAATCATTAGAGTAATAACTGGTTCAGGCAAAAATCATCAGTCAATGTAAAAACTAAGGGAGGAAGTAAGGCGGACCCCTCTTGAAGCATCTCTCCACAAGACACTTACTCATTACAAAGGGAAATACCACCTTAACCAAATGCTCAAAGTGCACATCACTGTGTTCCTGACCTGCTGCACTGAGAAGGACACAATGTTTTCCCACTGAGAAAACATCACTGGAATCCAAATCAAGGCAAGCTATAAAACAACTGGTCTGGTTTTGTTTTTTGGGTTTTGTTTCCAAAACTAATATGAAACACAAACAAAGGCCGAGTTATTGTTCTAACTTAAAAGGGTCTACAGAGATAAGGAAGCTGAATGTGATGCGTGATAGAGGATTTTCTTTTGCTGTACAAGACATAACCGGGACGATTGGTGGACTACGAATGAGGGAGGTCTGTATTCTAGCGTTAAATGTCAGTTTGCTTATTTTGATAATTGCGCCAGATGGGAGTATCCTAACCCCTTATGGGAAAAACACACCGGAGAACTGAGGAAAAGGATGAAGGAAATGTTGGAGGGGAATCCAGGTGAACCGTGTACAGAAATTCTCGGCATTACTTCTGTAACTTTGTGGACATCTGACATTAGGTTAGCCTGTAAGTATTACCTGACTAAGTAACTTAATCTCAAGTCTGAAGATCTGAAAGTGACAAACATCACCCTCCAGAGAGGCAGAGCCTCTTCCGGCCAGCCTGGATGCCTGATGCCAAGGGCCCGCTCATTTGGTGCAGAGTGAGATGTCTCTGCGTTGATTGTATCATGAGGGGTAGAAGAAGAGGTTGTTTTTTAACCAGCAATACTCACTTTCTGAATACCTTCTTCATTTACACACACTTTTGAGAAAATTTGTTTAAATATTTTGCTCAGCGCAAAGGCAAAAAAACGGATGGCTCCCAGACGCAGTTTGTGGCTCATTTCATCCAAGATCTCACAAACTTCCTCTCGGAGGACATCAACGGATTGAAGGGATTCCTTGGAAAGCTAGAAGGAAAAGGAAAAGCAGGGAGACGTTTCTGAAGGAAAGAAGCCAGAACTGTATTCCCTCAAGCCAATATGACTAGTTCCAAATGGACCAATACTATATAGCTCAAAAATGCTACGCTCTCTTCTTCATTTAAATTGACATAATTTATTTTCCAATATAACCACAGTAGATAAATGATCCTATTTAGATAACCTCACAGACTAGAAATTCAAAGAGAATCGTCTTTCAAGGATAGTATTTTAGACTAAAGAAAACCTCTCACCTTTCATTTGATTTGTTAATAAGCTTACAACCAAATTCTCTAAAATAAGTTGTTGCCCATGTATTAGTGTCCTAGAATACATATTTAGCAATTTCTTTCCCTAGAATGTTGCAGCACTCCATCTGCTTGCTCAATGCTATTACAGGGTAATATACAAGGTAAAAATACCAGATTATATCACAATAACCGTTTAAACTATTCAGATATAGAGGTCACTGGGACAAAACTCTCCCAAGTATCAAAGGGTAACTAGTGAAATCAATGACCTCACAATGGAACTCTCTTTATTCATATGGCACACCACATCTTCTTGTAAAGAGAACAAATATGGGCGTGTGCTAGGCCTGGAGATGAACAAGTCCGTTTCTGTCCTTAAGGAATCCTAATCTGACTCTTTTTACTTCCCCCTAAACAAGCATGTTGGAAACAAGTGTGGAGTCTATGTGATAAATAATAATTATCCTTTGCAGAGGAGAATGTTCTGCTTTAGGATGAGGTCCAGAAGATCAGAGGGTAGAATGCTGGAGTCCCAGCTTCCTAAATTACATGTTTTTTTAAAAAACAATGAGGTGAAATTAATATAGCATAAAATGAGCCATTTCAAAATAAACAGTTCAGTGGCATTTGGTACCTTCACAAATGGATAATTATCCTCTACCTAGCTCCATATTTTATCTTTTTCAGGGAAACGGAGGAATCAGTGGATTAGTGGTAAGGATGGATTTCAGGAAACAAGCCTAGGAAAGGGAGTACATTTGAAGAACTATCAAAATAGTTGAGGCCAGAGACAGAAAAGGCCCAAACAAAGGTAATAAAAGGTGCTGAAGAGAAGGCGAAGGGCAGACAGACGCTCAGTTCTTTTGGGCAACAGAATGGATGGTGGGGCGGTCCTGAGATGGGGGAGACAGACCAAGGGTAGAAGGCAGTGTGGTGCAGGGGTTGAGAAGGCAGGGATACTGATTCTGAGGGGTTTGTGAGACATACAAATTAGATGACCTTCAGGGAACAGGACAGTCAGAGATAAAAGTGTGAACCCTGATAATCTAGGCAAGGCTAGAGATCCTGTCTGGACATCACCAGACTACAGGTGAAAATGGAAATGAAGACAATGGACAAAATGGATCAGGGAGGCTGCAGGGATAAAGGAGGCTGAGGGTTTGACCTTGAGAAACACTTGCCTGGTGGATGGAAGAACCTGTAAAGAGATTAACAAGGGAGATATTCAGAGAACTACACCGGGTTGCACCATAAACATCAAGAGAGGTCCTGCAGGAGACTGCCCAACAAAAACTGACACAGTTTAGATACAGCGAAGACTAAAACGGCCCCTGGGATCGGGTCCCTTGGAGATCCACAATGACCTTTACTGGATGAGGTGCATGGCCTGCTAAAAGTGGGGCGTGAATGGGGAAGGACAGACTATACCTTTGAGGAGCTGAGCCGAGAAGGGAAAGAGAGACAGCGCATCAGAAAGAATACGTGGCCGAGAGGGCCCTCCCCCAGCCAGGAAGCGCTTATGCCAGCCGGACCGGTAGAGAAGGCTGAAAAGTAGGAAGGACATGACCCCCGGGGTTCTGAAAGAATTACACACATGAGGCATTCAGGGGAGCAGACTGGTCGATTCAGAAGGAATGCCTTCTCCAAAACTGGACGAAAGCACGGAAGCAGAGAATGACCTGATCCCTTATTCTGTGCACCTGGGCTTCTCATTTGCTCAACAGGTATGTCTGTCCTTCCAGCACCCTCTTCCTGGAAACCTCAGATGAGATTAAAAGATGAGCAATAGCTCTGTAAGTCCTTGTCCGGGTGCTGTCCCTCTTCAGTCTGCTCTCCGCACCACAAACCTGAGTGGTCCCTTAGATGCAGCAGTAATCTCATCTTTCCTCGGCTAAAAGCCCTTTGATGGCAGCTCTTGCATTCCTGTGAGCCAAAGACAGCCTGAGTTGGAGAAGCGGCAGCAGAGACGGAAAGAAACAGACAGGAGCTATCAAGGGGAGCACAGCAGCCGCTCCTAGTGACTGACTAGGATGAAGGCAAAGCAGGAAGCTGAAGACGGCATCCAGATTTGCGGTTTGAGCAGCAGGCACATGGCAGGGTTGTTCTTGGAGTACAGAAAACAGGGGAAGGCGGGTGTGCGTGGTACAGCGGTAGGGGTGGGAGGGTAAGAGAGTTTGATTCAGAGATCCTGAATTTGAGAGGTTTTTGGATTTTCCAAGTAGGTATTCCAATAGACATCAAAATACGTGTCTCAAAAGAGATCTGGACTGAAGCAACAGATAGTAATTATTATTTATTACATACTGTTGTTTATAACATATTACTAACATAACAACGTAAGTATAAGGAAGACACTTATGATTCTGGCAATAAATAAAACTGCTCAGAGAGTGAGTTAGAAGAAGAAGTTGAAGAACAGCAGCATTTAAAGACACAAGCGAGGGGCGCCTGGGTGGCGCAGTCGGTTAAGCGTCCGGCTTCAGCCAGGTCACGATCTCGCGGTCCGTGAGTTCGAGCCCCGCGTCAGGCTCTGGGCTGATGGCTCGGAGCCTGGAGCCTGTTTCCGATTCTGTGTCTCCCTCTCTCTCTGCCCCTCCCCCGTTCATGCTCTGTCTCTCTCTGTCCCAAAAATAAATAAAAAACGTTAAAGACACAAGCGAAGGAAAAGAAGCACATCAACGGAGGAAATCAAGAAGATTTGGTGGGAGGGGGGATGCCTGGCTGACTCAGTTAGTGGTGCACGTGTTTTGTTTTGTTTTGTTTTAGTTTATTTATTTTTGAGAGAGTGAGTGAGCCAGGGTAAGTGGAGCAGCGAGAGAGGGGGAAAAGAATCCCAAGCAGGTTCTGCACCGTCAGCGCAGAGCCTGATGTGGGGCTCCATCTCACGAACCATGAGATCATGACCTGAGCCGAAATCAAGAGTTGAACGCCTAACTGACTGAGCCTCCCAGGCGCCCCGGATCACGGGATTCTTGATCTCGGGGCTGTGAGTTTGGGTCCCATGCTGGGTGTAGAGAGAACCTAAAAACTTCTAAAAAAAAAAAAAAAAGAGGGAGAGTGTGCCAAAGGCTACGAAGGATTTCAACAAGGTTGATTTTAGCCATAAGGAAGGAAGTCATTATTTGCAATCCTGGAGAGATGAATTACAGCGGGTTGGAAACCAGATTCCAGTGAGCTGGAGCTGCGTATACACAAAGGGTGAGAAAGTACAGAAAACAGCCAGCTGCTTCTAAGAGTAGAACACAACAGGGAAAGGAAGTGCTGAGTCATAAGGGGGAACAAATGTGCTCAAAGGCTGATTTAAGCTGGAAGACAATTAAGCATGTTCAGTGAGGATGTAAAGCAGTAAAGAACAGTAAGAAGTTAAAGACATTTGGGAGGACGATCGAGCAAACAAAGTCCCGGAGGAGGAGGGAGCAAGTGAAGTTCAGAGCAAAGGAGTAGGGGAGGGACTGAACTCCCAACAGGAGAAAGGGTTCCCTGTCCCCTCTGAACAGGAAGGAAGAGGAGAGTTATGGGTATCAGATGCAGGTCAATTAGTAGCTTGATCACAGGAAGTTGAGAGTGGTCATATAATGGTTTACACTTTTTTGTGAAGCAAGAAGAAAAATCTCATGTTGAGGGTAAGGGGGGGAGACGGGAGGCTCAGAAAGAATGGGACGGACACTGACGCCGTCATTTTGGAGAATGGAAGAGACTTCACTGGGGAAACAAAGAATTCCTGGGTAACAAGAATTACAGAGGGCCCAGTTGGGTTACATAATCTTGAGTTATAACAATTCCAATCTACTTACATTATGGGATTTTTTTTTCTCAGTAGCACAGCCAAGTTTGAGAAACACTGGCTTGGGTCAGTCACGCTTGATCTGGCTATGCACTAGAATTATTTGGGGAGCTTTTATTAACTTTTTTAATGTTTGTTTATTGACAAAGAGACCGACCATGAGCAGGAGAGGGGCAGAGAGATGTAGACACAGAATCTAAAGCAAGCTCCAGGCTCTGAGCTGTCAGCACAGAGCCTGACACGGGGCTGGAACTCATAAGCCGTGAGATTATGACCCGAGCTGAAGTTGGATGCTTAACCAATTGAGCCACCTAGGCACTCCTACTTGGGAAGCTTTTAAAAAGAAGATGAAAAAGAAGAGGAAGAAGAAGAAAGAGATGCCTGGGTCCTATTCCAGAGTCATTAAATCAGAATCTCTGTGGACAGTACCAAAGCATATTTTTTTTATTCATTCATTCAAGAAATATTTATTGAATGTGTACTATGTGCTAGGCACTAGGAATACAGCAAAAAAAAAAAAAAGTCATTAAGGGAGATAAAATTTTTGCCTTCATGGAGTGTATATACTGGTGGATAATAGCAGTTAACTTTCTGTAAAAGTTCTATCAAAGAGCCAGTATTGAGAACCACTGTCTTTGGCTTCTAATTGACGAGGAAACTTCATGCCGCTGATGGAATAGGACCAATCAGAGAAGACTAATTGTTTCTTCAAGACAGATCATGACAGAGAGATGAAAACAAAAGGATTAGGAGCACAGGTCATACGTCCAAATCAGAAGAAAACAGCAGAGATAAAGAGCTTTTCTGAGGCCATACATCTGACTAAATTCCGCTTAAAAGTCAAAGAAGCAAAGATCTCTCCAGGTTCACCTCAAGGCACAAGAGCACTTGGGCAACAGAACAGGGAGGGCCGGCCGCCAGGAAGCTGTAGTCCTGCCCACTGAATGCCTCTATCCTGCTGCCTTCAAATCACACGTCCAAGACAGAACTTAGTGTTTCTCCCCAGTCCATTCCTTCTCCTGGGCTCCCTATCGCAATGAATGGTGCTCTCATTTCTAAGTCTTTCTTGCCCTTCCCTTCATTCAATAAGGTCTACTCCACCTCTTAAATTTCTTAAATCTGTCCAACTCGTTTCTACGACCACTTACCGGTCTAGGCAAGTGTGATCCCACAAAGGGAGTATTGCAAAAGCATCATAACCAGACTTCCCCTCTCCGTCTGGAGCAGAACGGTGCTTCTAAAACATAAACCGATCAGGCCACAGTCCAACCTGAAACCTTTCAATGACTTTGCACTGTATGTAGGGTAAAATCGAATTCCTCTGGATGGTTTATAAAACCCTTCACCATGTGGCCGCTGCTTCCCTCTCCAGTCCCAATTCTTACCACTACTCCTTCTGTGCCCTCTTCGGTCTGGTCGGACCTGCTTCTAGTACTGTGAGTACACATGCTCTCTAGTCTTTAAAATAAGCCGGTGGTTCCCAAACTTTGCTATACTTTGGAGTTGACTGGGCTTCTCTAAAAACTACTACTAGAATGTCTGGTTCCCTCCCTCTGACGTTCTGATTTAATTCATATGGGGGTGAGATCTATGCACAGGGATTCCTGAAAGCTTCTCCAGCAATTTTAATGTGCAGTGAAATTTGAAAACCACGGGGAAAATGTTATCTGCTCTGCTAGGAACATTTCTTCACCCACTTCACCTGGACAACCCCTAATCGACTTTTAGGTAGGCATCATTAAAAAAAAAAAAAATCAATTTTTTTTTTTTTTTTTAATTTAAATTCAAGTGAGTTAACATACAGTGTAGTCTTGCCTTCAGGAGTAGAACCCAGTGATTCATCTCTTACATAGGACACCCAGTGCTCATCCTGAAAAGTACCCTCCTTAATGCCCATCACCCATTTAACCCATCCCCCCACCCACCTCCCCTCCAGCAACACTCAGTTTGTTCTCTGTATTTATGAGTCTCATATGGTTTGCCTCCCTGTTTTTATCTTACTTTTCCTTCCCTTCCCCTATGCTCATCTGTTGAGTTTCTCAAATTCCACAGATATGTGAAATCATGAGATATTTGTCTTTCTCTAAGTGACTTACTTCACTTAGCACAATACCCTCTAGTTCCATCCACGTTGTTGCAAATGGCAAGATTTCATTTTTTTTCATCACCGAGTAGTATTCCATTGTGTGTGTGTGTGTGTGTGTGTGTGTGTGTGTGTGTACACACACACACACACACACACACACATACACCACATCTTCTTTATCCATTCATCAGTCTATGGACAAAAAAAAAAAAATCGCTTTCCCAACTCCCTACACAAATTATTTGCCTTATAAGTAATTAGTGCCCCTGTATACTGGGCTCCCGTCAGCATGTCTTATATCAGATTTCATTGTCAATTCAATGGATTATACAACTGTTGTCATTCCCTATCAGACTACAGTTGACCCTTGGACAACGTGGGGGCTGGGTGCCAACCCCCCATGCGGTTGAAAATCCATGCATAACTTTTGACTCCCCAAAATCTTAACTAATAGCCTACTATTGACTGGAAGCTTTACCGATAACATGAACAGTTGATTTACATGTATTTTCCATGTTATATGTATTATATACTATATTCTCACAATAAGCTAGAGAATATATTTTTAAGAAAATCATAAGAAAAAAATCATAAGGAAAATACATTTACAGTACTGTACTGTATTTATTAAAAAAAAAAAAATCCACTCTAAGTAGACCCGTACAGTTCAAACCTATGTTGTTCCTTGTTGGCTGTGGTTGAAGAGGGAATCACTTACCTGTTTAATGACATAATGAACCTCTTCAGAATTGAGAACACTGTATTTAATATCACTTGGCTTGCAAGGAGTAATCCCCTTATAGACAAGAGGTGTGTAGCATTTCATTGCAAACTTCAAGTCACTGACATGCCTCCTCTCCTCTAAAATATCTTCAAATTCATCCCATTTTTTGAGCTCCTTCTGTGGGTAAGGAAAATGAAAGAAAGTAACGCACATACTGTAAAATAAATTAGGGCAGATTAGGGACTACGCTGGTAAGGTTTCATCTTTGCCAACATTTTTATTCAAGGACACATGAACAAGAGCAGAGTGCACTGATAAAAGGTTCTCCTATACTAAAAAAAAAGGAAATATAATGACAGTTAGGGGTCAATAAATTGATATTGAATTATCACAATATTTTATTATGTCTGTTTGCTATCTTTGTAAAGCCAGTACCCTTTTGGAAAAGTCAACAAAGATAGTAAAGATGAGAGATTAAGCTCTAGAATAATCTGACCAATTTTATAATCAATTTTATCTGGTCAATTTTATCAATCACATTGATAAATATGTCTTGCCTGCCTCTTCTCCTTAGGATTCACAATTAAATCAAAGCATACAATAGAAATTCAAAATTATGTCAAATCAAACTATATGGGTGCCAATCCACTTAAGGCACCCCATATGTCCTCCAACTTCTTCAAATACTTTTTTCCTCTGGTGACTGAAGGGCGGAAGTTTGAACTTTACCCTCTTGGAGAAGTGCTGTTGGGGCGGCAGGGATGCCCAGGTCATGGCTCCTGCCACTTCCATCTACAGGCTGTGATGAGACGCAAAGAGCCACCTGCCTTCTCCCTGGCTACCATGCGTGTTGCTGACACAAAGGGTGTCCTCTATCTGGGGTTGGGCAGATCCTAGGAACTTCTATTTATCTTTCCTGCATTAACCTGTGTGAGCAGCGGTCAACTTACTGGGGAGAAAAAAATGCTTAGAAATTCTGGGGCACTTAAATAGCAATTCAGATTCTAGTAAAATGTATTATTATTATTTTTTAAGAATTGTTTTGACCAGGGAATTAAAAAATTTTTAAATTAGTTTTGAGAGAGCATGTGTACGTGAGCACACGTGTACAAGCGGGGGAGGGGCAGAAGGGGGAGAGGGGGAGGGGGAGGAGGAGGGGGAGATGGAGAGAGAGAGAGAGCGAGCACGAGCGAGAGAGTGAGCGAGCATGTATCCCAAGCAGGCTCCATGCTCGGCAAAGAGCCTGATGTAGTGCTTGATCCCATGACTCTGGGATTATGACCTGAGCCAAAATCAAGAGACACTCAACTGAATGAGCCACGCAGGTGCCCTTAATAAAATGTTTTAAAGCCAAAAATAAATAAATAAATAAATCTGGAAGTTACAGTAAAGCTCAAAGAAGAAAATTTAAATCACCTGTTGTCCAATGACCCAGGGACCATTCTAGTGAATGCTTTTTTTCTGGGCATGTACACACATTCCCACCTGACACACATACATTTTGATTTGTCACTTGAGTTTTTCACTTCCTGTATAAACTTCCTTGTCCTTTCAGTTTCTTCCACCATATTATTTTTACTAATGGAACTTTTAATTATTTTCCATTCGTTGCTATTAAAAAATACAACACACATTATTATTTCTTTCTAATTTAATCATTAAACCCTGACCTCCTTCTAGTCTTCATCTTCCCAGACCTCCTTATGGCCTGACACCATTCTTAAGGGCTCCCTCCTTTCCCCACTTCCAACCATCCTGAAATTTTCCTATTTTTTTTTTTTTTAACATTTATTCATTTTCGAGAGGGAGAGAGAGAGAGAGACAGAGCATGAGTGGGGGAGGGGCAGAGAGAGAGGGACACACAGGATCTGAGGCAGGCTCCAGGCTCCGAGCTGTCAGCACAGAGCCCGACGCGGGGCTTGAGCTCACAAACCTTGAGATCATGACCTGAGCCAAAGTCGGTCGCTCAACCAACTGAGCCACCCAGGCGCCCCTTTACTTTGGTTTTTAATTCATGACTCTTGTCACAGCAGAAGATCCACCTCATTTCTCTAATCCAGTGATTTCTCAACCTTGGGGGAAAATTTCAACCAAAATGAAAATGTTTCTTCTTTCCTCCCATTTCCCTTAATGTTAACAAATCCAACTGTCCTGTCTCAACCCACTGTACTGCTCATCTGGCTTTAGATACTAATTGTACATGTGGTCGAACCTCCTGCTTGGTTCTCTTCTCCCATGGGAGCTCCTGATATACACATTTAGTTGCAAACACTTCACATTTGGCCCTCCTAAGGTTTATTTATTTTTTAGAGACAGAGAGAGACAGATCATGAGCAGGGGAGGGGCAGAGAGAGAGGGAGACTTAGAATCCAAAGCAGGCTCCAGGCTCTGAGCCGTCAGCACAGAGTCTGACACGGGGTTCGAACCCCTGAACTGTAAG
Source organism: Panthera pardus (assembly GCF_024362965.1). NCBI lineage: Eukaryota > Metazoa > Chordata > Mammalia > Carnivora > Felidae > Panthera > Panthera pardus. Next base: position 2,425,667 of record NW_026526788.1, on the reverse strand, counting down.
ATCATGACCTGAGCCCCAGTCGGATGCTTAACTGATTGAGCCACCCAGGCGCCCCGGCATTTGGCCTTTCTAAAACTGAACTCATTTCTCCTCTGCACAATCCTACAACCTGCTTATTTTCTGGAGTTTTACACCAGAAATCTCAACAACCACCATGCCATCTACATCCCTTTGCATTATTCTAGACCCTCCTCCCTCACCCTTGTGTGCATCCATCTGATCCTGTTAAGGTGGCCTTTAAGAACATAGCACATCTACTCCTCAACCACAGGTCCAGCCTGTGCGCTTTATCACAGCAGCCTCCTCACTGGTCTCCTTGACCCTTTGACTCTACCCTCCATGCTGCCATGTGCTCTTTTCAAAACACAATTCTGACCCAGTTGTTCCCTGCTTAAAAGACTTAAGTGACTCGCCACCTCCTTTAGAGTAAGACCTAAACCATTTCTGATGTCATACAAGCACCCCTATGAGCTGGTCTGTCCCTCCCTCTCCAGACTCATTGGCCACCATGCTAAGGTCTACTCAATAGCAAATGATTTGCATTTCCCCAACACAGTTCATTGTTGACATGCTTCTGGGTCTTTGCACATGCTCATCTCTGTGTCTGGAAGGCCTTTTTGTTCCTCTGTCATCCTTGCTCAGGCATCACTCTTGTGAGAAAACTCTCCTTGAGTTGCTCAGAGGGACTTAGTCTGCCTTCCCCATCAGAATGTCTTTACCCAGTACCTCCACCTATGATGGAATGTACCCATAATACTGGAATCGTTTGCATGTCATCACCCCAAAATGCAAGTATCCTCAAGACAAAACACATGTCCTCTTTGTATTTCCCAACATCCAGCTGTGTTTGGAATAGAGCACAACTGAATGACTACATGTTGAAGTAACAGAAAAAAACATAGAATATTAAACTGAGAACATGACTAGGCATAATGAGAATACAAACAAAAGGGCACTTAAGAGGAGTTTCAACATCAAAAGGGTAGCATGTAAAACATGTGAAATATGCAAACACGAACATTGTTATGCCCACATATATAAAGAATAGATGAGGGAAAAATCTTCTAATGCTGGGATTCTACCGTAAAACTCTGTCCTTGTAACATATCATACTCTTGCTTGTAAGGTTCAAGAACCTTCTCAAATCTCCCATTTCTCATCAGTAAAAGAATATACAGTTTATGTATAGACTCAGACTGGGTACAATGTAACAAACTGTCATTATAGATTATATAATTTTAGGGATGAAAGGGGATTTAGAGACTTCCCACTTAGTGGTCCTGGGAGTGGGAAGAGAAAAGGATTGGAATCAGCTAGGGAGACAAAGATCTTCTCTCTCTCTCTCTGCACACACACACACACACACACACACACACACGTAAGGCATTTATGTCTATAAACATTTTTATATTACATATGAATATATAAAATAATTATAAATAAGTATACATATATAGACAGGGAGAGAGATGGAGGAGGGAGGGAGACCCTTCTGCGCTGTTCACCTGAAAACACTTAGCCATCGACCTCAGCCTCTGTTTACCTCTGTGTACCATTTCCTGACTCTCCCCCCTCAACCTAGACTGAACTGACCATCTTCTCCTTTGACTCTTAACTGAGCCTTTCCTGACAGCATCTAAAATACTACATTAAACCCAGATTGGTATCTCCCCTGCAAGACTGTAAACTTCTTGTCTGCATAGGTAGTGTGTCTTATATGTTTTTGTATTTCCAGTTCCTAGTAGGAATTCATTGTAGAATGAAAAAATAAATTACTGAATGAAGACACTTCCTGAGCCCTGCTGCTGCTGGCTCCCCAATATTCATAGGCTAAAGCTCAAAGTGCTCCCAATCTGGTCCTGACCCAATGGCTAATCCAGTGATTTAACCCAGGCTGCACGTGAAAATAACTTGGGCACTTAAAAAATATACTGATGCCCAGGACCCCCTAGAGATTCTTGATTAATTTAGTCTGTGAATGGTACCTGGGCATCAGAATTATTTTTAAAAGTACTCCAAGTGATTCCTACATGCAGCTAGGGTTGAGTGTTAACTACTCATTTGTTGGCCTTCCCTATACATGATGGAGAAGTATTTACTACCATAAGATAAATGTATTTGCACAGCTCCTCATCTAGGGGCACAATACAAAGAGGAGCCCAAGTAAGATTCCAGTTATTTCCCCCCATTGTTTTTCTATCTTAATTTTTACAGCAGCCCCTTCTTATTTGTAGCTAAGCAAGCTTCTCCTTGTACCTCCCTTTCAACTGCTCTGGAGGATCCATTCATTCAACAGATAGTTAGGGAGAGCCCACAACATACCAGGCACTGTTCTACAGGCTGAGAATAAAATATGAACAAGGCAGACAAAGAACATGTAGGAAAAGAGCTTACGCTGCCTTACGGAAAGACAGGCAACAAATAAGTTCACTTAGGCATACTCCCAGTGGCACGCTGGTGAATGTTTAACCATGGGAGAGCCCTGGCAGATTTCGAGCTACCAACACGACTTCCGTGGGCGGAGAGCTGGGGAGGGATGTGCAGTAGCCACTATTACATAGCATCTCTACCTTACAGTCTGATGGACATAAATAACCTCAAAAGTGTGGGTAACAGTAAAATTTAGTAAAATAATTAGGAAGTGCTGAGCTTGGGGTATTTATTACTTTCGTTTTTAACAGAATTTATTTAACTGTAAATTTACGAAAGTCAATCTTTAATTTTTCATAACGGTTGTATGTCAACAACGGGCTCTACAAACGTCATGAGAAATTAACACACAGCTTTGAGAGTCAGTACAAGACTAATGTTAACACGGCATTGGAAAAGGGAATATAAAGAAAATAAAATATAGTAACTAACAAGGAAGGACTGGAGAGCTACTTTAGATTGAATGCTTGGGTTGAGGCCTCTCTGGGAGGTGATAGTTGAACTGGGACCTCAAATGGGACAGGGGAAGCGATGCCAATTTCTGGGAAAACAGCATGCCACACAGAGGGAACTGTAAGCACGCTTGAGGGGAGAGCCTGCTTACTGTCAGAGAAACAAAGGCCAGTGTAGCTAAAGCCCAGTGAGCAACATTAGTAGAATCAGAGAGGTAGCAATGGTGTAGTCTTGTAGGACATTGTAAGGAGTCCAGATTTTTCCTTCAGACTTTAGCAGGAAGCCATAGTTTGGGTTCTGGGTACACCAGGAAGTATCTATCCCCAGTCTTCTTTTCATCCCGTGCTCTCATGAAAAGGTTTCGAGCAGACCTACGGCTTCAGCTACAATTTGCTTGCTGATGTCTGACAAATCCGTATCTTTAGGCTAGACCTGCCTCTTTTCCTCTGGTACCATGTTTCTAACTCTGTCTGGAGTCTCCCAAACACCTGTGAGGTATGGGGTCCATAACGTAGTAATCCACGACTTAAAAATCATTCATTCTACCACTCGCATCTGGAATTGAACACACCTGAAACTGACACAACCTGTTCCTCTCCCCAGATTTCCTATCGGCAGCGTCCGCCCAGTTGCCAAATCACAGAAACCTCCTTTTCTTCAGCCACCGCATTCAACTATCCTAACCAACTCAAACTAACCAATTTACCCTTCTCCCTAGGCTCACTGCCATTGCCTCAGGCTTTTATGACTTCTCTGGATGACAGCGATCGTGTTCGGTTGCTCCCCAGGCTTAGGGCGTCAGATTCCTTCTCCTATCAGATTCTCCTTCTACGTCTCTACTTAAGTGAAGGTTATCCACACAAATAACCACTCCAGAAACCCAGTCTCCTTAGACTTCCAAAAATATAAATCCGATCATCCTTAAAGGTTCCCTTAGAAAGCTTTTATTCTTAAGGGTGCGTAAATATGATATATAAAATCCCTCTAGGAACTATCTTCTGCCCACTTCCTCAGTTTTGTTTCCCACGTCTCCTTTATTCTACCCTTACCTAACTACTAGGTTCTCCCAAACATGCAAGGGAGTGGCTTTCTTACATGGGTGCCTACCATGGGTGTCTTCCTCTCCTTCATCTCCCATTCACACCTCAAAAACTCAGCTCACATGTCGCCTTCTCTTAAAAGTCTCCTCTGAGTCCCCAGACAGGTCAGGTGCTCCTTCTCATTCCTGCCACAACGTGCTGTGGATGACTTGACCTTTGCCCTTACCTCACTTAATTGTAACTGCAATTGTTTATTTTCATAACTTCAAGTCCATGGAAGCAAAGGCTGGGTCTTTAACTTCCATATCCAGGGTGTTGAAAATAATGACTAGGACGCTGTAAGTAACCAGTGCTGTAATGTTTGTTGCAATCAGGAGTATCTTACATATCTCTAAGTACTACTCTCACATTAGAGTACTGCACAAGAACAGTGTGGCTGAGGAAATAAGGACAGCCTGAAACAGTAAGAAAAAGTTCAGGTTATCCTAAGAGTAAAGCCTATGCAGTTACAAGAATAGTGAGGGCTTCTGTCCAGCTTCAGAGGCAGAAAAAGCTCACGTACAATCGCCTTAATTTTTCATGTGAAAAAGCCGACCAAAGTGTTATCATTAAAGAACCAGCAGTAAATGGGGAAGTAAAAAAAAAAAAACCCAACTCTTTCCTTTATATGCATGTGCAAAATTGCAGTCAATTCACAAGCCAGTTTAGGGCTGAAAAAGCTACCTATGGTGAGTCAGGATCTACACAGCAACCCGGTTCCCTGTATGCCTGGTCTGGAACAGCAGAGTCAGAAAATGAGGTCAAAATAGTTCCCCCACAGAGCTGTGGGGTGAGGTCAACAACTAGAGAGGTTAAAGTAATAACTCTCACAGAAGTGGGCAGGTGACAGCAATTATAAGCCCAGAGCTCTCCACATGGAGGGAGAAGTTTCCCCATGTTCCAAAGAATGCTGGTGTCCCAATTTGAAGGTAGCCCTGTATCTACCTTCTCTTTTGAAACTGAGTTTCTGGTTTATCTCATTGTCTTGTCTTTTCCCTGTTACGACCTTCCTACACACATTAACATTATATTTAAGACAGAAATTGGCACTAACCTCCATGACATAGTAACATGCTTTTTAAAATGCATTCTTTCATTGCCTTGTAAAGTACGTAAAAATTAATTTCGTAATTATTAATAAATTAAATAATTTCGTAATTATTAATAAATTAAATAATAAACTACAAAACGTTCACCTCATAATTTCTTCATATAAATGGTGAGCGACCGACATTCTGTTGGCAAAAAAGATCAGTTAAAATCGGGAGAGGGAGAGAGGGTTGGGGGTTAGAAGGCAAGTTGGGAGAGGCCGGGCGGCATTAGCTTCCTTCCGCAAAAGGTACGGATGGAAGACAAAAAACGCAGTAAAATTTTCCAGAAGTTCCCAATCTTTCTATTTGAAAAACTTTTAAGTCTTATCACAAACTCTGTGTCCCCATACGAGCCAAATACTTTTCTCCCAGGAACATCACGGCAGCAAAAGGGCGGGGTGGGGAGCCACACGCTGACATATTAGGCCAGGTCGGAATCGCAGGTTTCTCCGGTTCCACCTACAGGCAGCCCCTCGCTGGAGGCAAAGAGATCCCTTTCTCACGCCTCATTCCTGCGTCAGGGCTCTCTGAAGGCCCCCCGCCTGGTGGAGGCAAAGAGAAGGAACGAGTGGAGAGGAACCAGAGGAACCGTCGCCCATAGAAACTTCTAAAAGCTTACACACATTCACACACACAGCGATACACCGTTGCCTTGGAAACCAAGTCAACCACCTCACCCCTCCTCGGCGGCCCTGGCACCCACTCTTTTGGGCCAGGGGTCCTGGCCCGCAGGAGGCCGGGACCGGCAGGGTGGGGTCCTCTCTTGCGGCCCCGCCCCGGGCCTCGTTCCCCGGGGCGCCTACCGAGTAGAGGAGCACGACAGCGCCGGGACTGGCGGAGCTGACGGAGAAGCTAGAGTTAGATGAGCTGGAAGAATCCATGATGCGGCTGCCGTCCGGGCGGGGCCTGAAATTCTTTGCTAAGCGGTCGTAGTGATGCTGCTGGGGGCGGTTCTTCCGCGCAGAGCGGCCCGACCTCGCCTAGGGCGGCGGCACCCTCTGCGGCCGCTCTGCAGGACCCCGGGCGCCGCCATCTTAACCAGGACGGAAGCCGCGCCGGGACCCGCGACGCACGCGCGCGCGCTCAGCGCGTCAGAACTCGGAAGTGTGGGCGTCCGGGCGGGCTCTGGGCCGCACCGCGGTGGCAGACCCCGCGATGGCCCAGGATCGGGGATCGGAGGCCCCAGCGCCTCCGGGTTCTCAGACACTTCTGGACGCCCTGCTCCGGAACCTCTACGACTTCGGTGAGTGAGGGGCCTCGGAGCCCACGTGGAGAGTGGACTTGCAGCCGAGGTGTCTGCTGTGCCTTCCGAACTGGGTCGCCTTCGGCGTTCAAGGCCAAAGGTTCTTGCACGTGGAGCACCCCTCCCTTGGCCGACCTGGTTCCCAGGATGGGTTCAGCACACACCTGCGTCCGAGTTCCCCCTTTCTTCCCCCCCCCCCGCCCCCCCCCTCAGCGTCTGTTGTTACTCTTTACGAATACAGCCTCCCACGTCGCCCCTGAGTGTGGGCACCACTTAGTTACTCGTCATGAGCACCAAGGCTGTCAGGCTTAAAGGGTTCTCGGAATAGCCCACCCTTTCACGTTTCTCGGCCCTCTGGGAAGCCCACTGCCCACCCCACATTCTCCCCCAAACTCGGTGATCCTGGTGCCCTGGTACCACCTTGTGACGTTGGTGCCCCATCCTTCAGTGTGTTCCTCCCCTACGGACTTCAGAGACCAGGCACTTTAGTAGGAAGACACTTCCACACACTGAAGAACTTTCCTCAGGGAAGGCGACATCCCTTGTTCATGCAACAGAGATGATTGTTAGGCGTTAACGCCCTTAAGGAGCAAGCATTTCTTAAATTTGTAAGGTGATGTTTCAAAAGCTATTTTAGTTTGGAGCCATTGCTCAAAATGATCAGTTTATTTAAACAGTAAACACAATAGCTAAAAGTATAGAGAATTTCCCACGCACTCCATATTTTTCATGTATTTACTCATTTGATTTTCACAACCCAGTGAACTTGATCCTGTCCTTAGTCCCATTATTACAAATGGAGAAACCAGCACTAGAGGTTAAAATGCTTCCCAAAGCTCACCTAGCTAGTAATTTGCAGAGCCTGGGTTACAATCCTCAGACTCTCTTGTATGTACAGTCCCTGTATTTGTATGGACTTGTACTCTGGACGATGGGAAAACTGTGATACTTACCTATACCCCTAGAAAGTGTTAAAAAACCAAATTAAACAAAACACCAGCTGCAGTGGCAGACATTTTCAGCATAAAACGTGAGCCAATTGGGATTACCAGTTCCTGGGATTATTGCCTTGATGTCACTTTTATTACGGAACAAGGTGAGAACTTATTATGCTGCAAGGGTCAAAGGCATGGATACAGTCAGTTACCTAGGAAAAGATGTTGCATTTTGGATTCTTTTCTTTTCTTTTTTAATGTTTATTTATTTTTGAGACAGAGAGAGAGAGAGAGGCAGGGGATCTGAAGCAGGCTCTGGATGTGGGGCCCACACTCACCACGAACTGCGAGATCATGACCTGCACCAAAGGCAGACGCCTAACCAACTGAACCACCCAGGCGCCCCACGCATTTTGGAATTCTATGAATTGTGCAAATACATCCCTATCTGAAGGAAAAGAAATCGTTTTGTTTTTTTTTCTTTGTATTTCTGGGTGTTGATAGCTGTGGCGTATGTACAAGTGCCTTCATCTCATTCGATAGAACCAAAAATATTTATCTTTCCACTCTGTGTTTGAACAAACAGGGGAGACAGAAGATGAGGCAGAAGAGAAAAGGATCAGAAAGAAGGGAGAAAACAAGAGGAGAGATGTAGGGACTCCAGTGACCTTGGCAGCAGACCCAGCTCCTGTACCTGGTTCTCCCGTGAGAGGCCAAAGGAAGAGAGCCTCCAGCTTCTTCAAGGAACTCAGGGAAGAGCTGCAGGGTGTTCCTGCTGTGACCCCCACCAGCTCTCCTTCAGGACCAGACGCCCCTAGTGCTACGGCATCTCCCTCAACACTGAGGAACAGCAGGGAGCGAGTACAAGTGATAGAATTTCACAGCAGAAATAAAAAAAGGAAAGGGAAGCCGGATCAAGATGAGAACACACAGGTAATGAGTTGGTTAGTTTCTTTTTTTTTTTTTATTTTTATTTATTTAAAAAAAAAATTTTGGGGCGCCTGGATGGCGCAGTCGGTTGAGCGTCTGACTTCAGCCAGGTCACGATCTCGCGGTCCGTGAGTTCGAGCCCCGCGTCAGGCTCTGGGCTGATGGCTCGGAGCCTGGAGCCTGTTTCCGATTCTGTGTCTCCCTCTCTCTCTGCCCCTACCCCGTTCATGCTCTGTCTCTCTGTGTCCCAAAAATAAATAAAAAACGTTGAAAAAAAAATTTAAAAAAAAAAAAAAAATTTTTTTTTTTTTAACGTTTATTTATTTTTGAGACAGAGAGAGACAAAGCATGAACGGGGGAGGGTCACAGAGAGGGAGACACAGAATCTGAAACAGGCTCCAGGCTCCGAGCTGTCAGCACAGAGCCCGACGCGGGGCTCGAACTCACGGACCGCGAGATCATGACCCGAGCCGAAGTCGGCCGCTTAACCGACTGAGCCACCCAGGCGCCCCTGAGTTGGTTAGTTTCAATGTATGTGTTGGAAACCCTGATATTGCAGTTGTAGAGAAGTATCTTTTTGTTTCTTTGTTAAAATTTTTTATTTATTTAAGTAATCTCTACCTTCCCCTCCCCTCCATGGAGCTCAAACTCCTGACCTCGAGATCAAGAGTCGCATGCTTTTCCGACTGAGCCAGCCAGGCGCACCTAGATGAGTACTTTTACAGACCGTGTCAGAGGTCCCCAGAACAACCCTCAGGCTTGCGGATTGGCTAAAAACATTCACAGGACTCAGGACTTGGCTATAGTCATTGTCACGGTCACAAATTATTACAGCAAAAGGATACAGAGGAAAACTAGCGAGGGGAAAAGGTGCATGTGGCCAAGTCTGAAGGAAACCAGGTGCAGGTGTCCAGAGGTCCCTACCCAGTGGAGTTGCGTGGGATGCGTTTAATTTCCACCCGCAGTGATTCGTGACAGCAGGTCGGAAGTGTTGCCGACCAGGGAAGTTCACTCCAGCCTGGGTGTCCAGGGTTTTTATTGGGGGTCGGTTGTGTAGACATCCAGACTGACCTTAGTTATTGAAGCTCTTAGACCCCTAGGAAAAAGGACGTGTTCACCATAAATCCCACGGCTAGTGTAAACTATCCGGGCAGCCTTGATGTGCCTTGACTCAGGGGCTCGGGGATGTAAAAACACTCTTATCAGACAATATTCCAACGCAAGCCTGCCGAGTTGACTCTTTCATGCGCCTGGGGCTTCTGCTTAACGGTGCTTTGAGAAAACGGAGTCATTCAGCCACTATTTCTGGCTGCTGTTGTAGGCACTGGGTTCCAGCATTGAACAAAATAGACGAAACTGCTCCCTCTCAAGGAACTCCCCTTCTCACGGAAAGCAGTTTGATTTCACTGAGCGGTAATCTCAGACTGAGTTTGGAAGTCTCACTCAAAATTCAGTCCAGGAGAGAGGTATGGTTGCTTATCCAGCTTTGCCCACAAGGATATCATTATGGTTTGGTCAAATTCATTGCAAAACTCCAGGGACTCTATTTCTGTTGCATTCTTCATGTCCTATAAACTGTGTGTCGTAAACGGAAAAGGGGATTGTATTAGTTTCTAGGGCTGCTGTGCAGAAATTCATTCTCTCACAGTTCTGGAGACCAGAAGGCCAGAATCAAGGTGTTGGCTGGCTAGGCACCTTCCGCTCTGAAAGAGAATCCTTCCTTGCTTCTTTCAGCTTCTGGTGGCTCTAAGTGTTCGTTGGCCTGTGGCTGCGTCACCCTAACCTCTGCCTGTGTCTACACATGGCCTTCTTCTCTATATGTCTGAGTCTTAAATCTCCCTCTGCCTGTCTCTTCAAAGGACAGCTGCCATTGGATTTAGGGCCCACCCGAAATCTAGAATGGGTCTTGTCATGAGATCCTTAATTACACTACAAAGACCCTTTTCCCCCAATAAGATCCATTCATTGATTCTGGGGGTTTAGAACATGTCTCTTTGGAGACCACAACTCAACCCACTGCAAAGACAGTCAGGCTTGCATGGTTCTCAGTGAATATGTGTGTGCATGTGCTGGTCGGTGTCCAGTGCTTACCACATCTTTTTTACGATTTAAAAACCATCTGTATAATCTTTCCTAGAATTCAGGTAGCACTTCATGTCAAGTGAAGTGATCCTCATCAGGATCTCTTCCTCAAAGATTAATAGTGCTTCTTGTAATAATCTACCTTTATTTTAGGATTCCCGGTCAGTTCCCAACTCATACTCCAAATGCTGGGGCACTGGGCACTGTTAGAGGTGGACTAGGAAACGGATTCCCTTGGTCCTTCAGCCAGCAGGAACTCCCAAGCTGATCAGCCAGGGAAACTCACAAGAGATCAATATTATCATAGTGTCCCCTAGTGTGCCATACAAATGTTAGTATTTTCTGTGTGTGCCGTGCAGTGAGAAAGGTTGGGAAACAGTGCTTTGCATTATATATAATTCTGCATTTGGGGAGTTTAGCAAAGCATCTGAGTACCCTCCCTCATTTCCTCAGGTCCTCGGTCTTTTGTTTCCTCCTACACCTGCTTGTGTTCTCTCTAGAATGGAAAGTTTTCTAGTGGAAAGGACAAAAAGGTTAGCATTGAGTGAATGCATTTCTCTGTCTCTTAATAATAGATCATCTGCAGCAGGCTGTTAGATTCTTTTTCTTCCAATTCTGATTGATCCCTTTTTCATTGTAGTTGGCTTTTCTCAGGAACCTCAGCTCATTGGACATTTTGGACTTCCTGACCCTAATGAAACTTCTCAGTTGCCCTTGGCCGTTCTGCCCTTTCCTCCTTTTTAAAATTGATCCTTAGAATTTTTTTTATGTTTAATTTTGAGAGAGAGAGAGAGCGTGTGAGCGTGCAAGTGGGGGAGGGGCAGAGAGAGAGAGGGAGACACAAAATCTGAACAAGCTCCTGGCTCTGAGCGATGCGGGGCTCAAACTCAAGAACCGCGAGATCATGACCTGAGCTGAAGTCAGACGCTTAACCAACCGAGCCACCCAAGGGCCCTTAAAATTGATTCTTTTGAAAATGTGAATGTGTCTGGCTAAGGAGACGGGATATGAACACAAGAAAAACACATATGCCTGTAAAAAGACTTCAGCCTGTTGGCATTGCAACATGTAAATAAATACAAACGAATACAACACTGCTTATTAATGGCATATCCTGGATCTAGGGAATGCCAGGTAAGGAATAGTCAGTCAGCTGGGAGTAATTGGGATATGTGATGCGACGCTAAGAGTTTGTACAACATAGTAAAAGATAGTTGTGGCCCCTGCTCTCTGAAAGCTTACAGGTCATTGTAGGACAGTTCAAACAGACATGGAATCAGCAAAGAAGTATAATAATGATAGCCTGCATGGAGTCAGCTGGTCGTCTTTGGAGAATATTTGAGAGGTACTAACCAGTTAGATAACCCTGCTGGCCCTGCCTGAACCCAGGAAGTGACCGTCTTTCCCTAGAACTTAGGCTTGTGCCATTAATACTGTGATTAAACTGCATTGTGTATTGAAACAGTTTTTCATGGTGTGGTATGGTGATTTATAATAAGAAAAAATATATATACATATACTTGGTGTGTGTGTGTGTGTATGTATATATCTATATCTATATCTATATCTGTATCTGTATCTGTATCTGTATCTATATATATCTATTTATGTTTTCTTTGTCCCCTGTTTCAGGCACAAAACCCTTATAACCCTTGGACTTTCCTAGTTGATAAGAGCAGTAAAGGTATCTTTTGTAATGAGTGAGTTGGAAAGGCTGTAAAGATGGGACAGACTGCCAGGTGAACCCACCCCGTGACAAGAGGTTTGGAACTTTCAATCCTGTCTCTCTGACCTCTGAGGAGAGGTAAAGGGCTGGAGGTTGAAGTTATTGCCAATGGCCAGCGATTTAGTCCATCATACTTAGGTAGTGAAGCCTCTATAAACGCAAAAGGGTTTGGAAAGCTTGTGGGTTGGTGAACACTTGTAGGTGCTTAGCGAGTGACACACTCAGAGAGGACATGGGAGTGCCTTGTCCTGTCCCACCTGCTGTACCCTGTGCGTCTCCCCCATCTGGCTGTTCCTGACTTGTATCCTTCTGTAATAAATCAGCAATCTAGTCAGTTAGACAGGTTTCCTGAGTTCTGTGAGCTGCTCTAGCAAATTCATCCAACCCAAGGAAGGAGTCGTGGGGACTTGTAACCTGTGGGTAGCCAGTCCTAAGTACAGGTAACAACCTGGGCTTGCAGCATATGAAGCGAGGGACAGTCTTGTAGGACTGAGCCCTTAGTCTGTGCAGTGTGGTGCTGTCTCCAGATAGAGTTGGATTATAGCTGGTGTGGGAGGGTTGCTTGTTGGCTGTGGGGGGAAACCCTCCCCGCTGACATCACCCCTTTTAATGGGTTCATCTGGGAACTTGGCCACCATTTATGTAACATTTTACCCATCCCAGGTGTCTAACCTACAGATGAACTTCCTAATCATATCCTTTTTACAATGGAGTGACTATAGAAGTAGTCTATCAGGAAATAGTAGGTAAAAGATCACCTGTGTACTTACTTATTCCACAAATAATTTGGGTGCCAGCTGTTTGTCAGACCCAGAAGATCCATTGGTGAATGAGAGAGAGTCCTCTGCCCTCATGGAGTATACTCTCTACTGGTGGGGTCAACCAAACTCCAGGTAAATTAATAATATAATTAAAAAGTTATAAACCTTCTGAAGGAAAAGAAATAGGGTCTTGGGAGTAGCAGGCAGAACCTCCTTTCGGTAGAGTCGGTGGAAGTCTCAGGAGAAGGTGACAAAGCTCTGCTGAGGTTTGTCAGAGAAAGGAGCCGGGAGACTAACGCGGGTGGAGAGTACACAGCATTGCCAGCGTCCGGGTGCGTGAGAAGGCCTAATGTGTTCTGGAAGCTGGAAGCCTAGTGGAGGAGGACGGAGAGGAGAATGGTATGAGCTGCGGTGGAGGAACAGGCCAAGGCCAGGCCCTGCCGGGTCTCGTAAGCAATGGTAAGACCTTTGGAGTTCAGTTTAAAGTATGTGGAAAGCCAGCAGAGAGTTTTAAGGGCATGAGGTGCCCCGACTTAACCTTTTAAACATCACTCAGGCCTCTGTGTGGTAACTAGATTACAGGGAAGCGGTAGCAGAGGCCTGCAGGAGCTGAATCAGGAGTTTACCGCAGTGGTGCTGGGTCAGGATGGGTGGCCTGACGGAATATGAGGAATGAGCACCGTGAACGGGTGCAAGGCTGCCTACGAGGAAGGGTCTTGAGAAATGAAAGCATCGGGTGTGGCTGGAAATGATGCAAGTGTTGTTTGGCTCACAGGGATGTCTCACCAGTGTTTTTTCCACCCTTAACGTCGGCCCCTGCCCTGAACCTTAGCCTCCTTTGTGGCCTCCGTAGAAAAGAAGGGGTAAGAAAGACAATAGAAATAATAGGACGGTGGACTCTAGATCAGAAGGGGCTCTTGGCTCCTGGGGCCTGGACCCAGGTGCATGTGGACTGTTCCTGAGCAGGTAGCCAATCACTCCTAATAACCAAGATGGGCTGGTGCGTACTGCGTTCCACGAGTGATGATTTCTGTTCCCTAATTCGTTATCTCGTGGAATCCTCACAATTCATGCGCCCTGTCTTCATGTTACAGAGGAAATTGATGCCTAGAGAGGTGAGGGTGCATGCCTGCGTTTAAACAGTCAGCCGCCCCATACCTGCAATCCCAGAACCCCGGAGCTTTGGAAGTCACAGTTAATGTTTTGTTTCGAAGTTTGATGCAGATAGATTTATTTGGCAGCAAAACCTGAACTGAACTCAGATGAGGCTTAGGAATTATTTCTGTGTGTTGCATTTGGCATGAATATTCATAGATACTGCTGCAGAAATGTGAACGTGCTTAATGGTTTATGGGTTGCTGTCTCGGCCCCCACTGGAAATGACGTATGATATTCAGTATAGTCACGGTATTACCTTTCTAAAATGTGAAAACTCCTTAATTTTGTAAGGATTCCACACAAAGGATTATGGATGTGAAGTAAATACCAGAGCTCAGGTTCGGATCCCGGGGTTTCTGGCTGTGTGAGAGCTGTGTGCCTCACCACTACGCCAGAAAGAGAGAATACAGGTCAGGTTAGGCTCTTTGCCCTTTGAGTAACACAAGTGCACCGCTTCCCTGCATCTTCACTAGATAGAGAGACCTGTCCCCAAGTTATTTCCCCAGGTTCTTACTTTGTTCCACACCCCGGTTCTTTGCGAGGTCCAGTGTCAGATAGGTGTAAGAGTAATGTAGTTGAAGAAACTTCTCCTCAAGAAGATCAGAGTACCTTTCCTGATGCTCTTGGAACTGCTTGCATTTAAATTACATATATGTTATTATATTTTTATAAATACAGTTATGTAGATACATACTTTGTATTTATATTTTTTATTTATATTTTTAAGGAGGCTCCATGCCCAGCACGGAGCCCAGTGCAGGGCTCGAACTCAGGACCATGAGATCAAGACCTGAGCCGAGACGGAGAGTTGGATGCTTAACTGACTAAGCCCTCCAGGTGCCCCAGAACTGCTTGCTTTTTAAAACGAGGCTGTTTATTTCCCCAGCTACTCTCTAATTGGACAAAGGTTGGACAGTGTAGCTGATAGAATAAAAGAATCTAACCAGTGCAGGAGAAAGTACTCGTGGTCAGCAAGTCAACCCATGGATGAGTTCACTGAGCCTAGGGGGCTGCGGGCCTTTATCCATCGTCCCCGTGTGTTTCTCCCAAACGGTTGCTTCTTTCCACAGCTTTCTTTCTTCATAGCCTAACACGCAAGTTCTCAAAATCTGCAGACATTTCTCTTTCCCGTGTGTGGGACAGTAAGGCTTTGCCAGTCAAGTTAGATTAGGCTGTGGTTTAATAACATAGTCTGTCCATCTTAGTGGTTCGAAGGCAAAAATTAATTATTTTTATATCTCCTAAGGACAGACTGCTCTGCCCTACACCGTCCTCAGCTAGGGGCCGGGGATAATAGGGGCTCCACCATCTGGAAGGTTCTTAGTTGCTTTGGGGAAGAAGGGGAGTCAACAGACGACTGGTAGAGAGAGGCTCCATGTGCAAGGGGCACACTTCCTTTCTGCTCACACTTCTTTGGCCACAGAAGGTCACGTGGCCCCGTCTAGCTTCAGGTAGGCAGCAAAGCCTAGAAGCAGGAGAGGACCCGGTATTGTCTGCAGGTGCTGTGCCTCCTACTGCAGTGGGTCCAAGGGGCAAGAAAACAGGGAAGACCACCGATTGTTTCTCTACCGGGCGATACGTTATGAATAATGTACTGAAGTGGCTTTAAAGCTGTGAATAAAAGTTAGGTAATGGGGGGGGGGGGTCATGCCTATGGATTCAGCATCACAAAATAATTAGCTAAGAATTATTTTCCAAATGTTTATTTTTATTGTAAACAAGGATCTAGAGGGGCGCCTGGATGACTCAGTCAATTAAGTGTCCGACTTCTGCTTGGGTCATGATCTCACGGTTCGTGGGTTCAAGCCCCGTATCAGGCTCTGTGCTGTCGATGCGGAGCCCGCTTTGGATTCTTGGTCTCCCTCTCTCTCTGTGCCCGTCCCCAGCTCGTCCTCTTTCTCTCTCAAAAATAAACATTAAAAAAAATTTTTTTTTAATAAAAATGAAAAGATAAATAAACAGGGATCTAGAATCTAGACCTTTTCTCAAATACATCGACGGCTACAAAGCTGAGGAGTTTCTAGTGACATGTTGATACAGGGCTTGGGAACAGCAAGATGATCTGTGTGAGGCCAGGCCTGCCACTCAGGTCTCCACAGCCCCTCGGCCCAGGTGTCCCCAAGGCCAAGATGAACAGACGCCTGCATGCAAGGACTGGGTAATCTGTGGGCTGGCGTTGGGGGAAGCAGGGACATCAGAAGCCATGCCCCTGTCCTTTGGGGACCAATTTCTCCCCCAGACCCAGGGGTTTCAGCCCTGCGGTGACTGTAGCACAGGTGGCTAGGAATTTTATTACAGTGCTTCCTTCCTCTTGCTGACCTTCTAGTAACAGTCAGTCAGGGGCGTCTGTGACCTCTCCAGTATTGCTGGAAATCTGATATTCCTGAAAGAAATTTTCAACTTGAAAGAGTTCAGCCATTACTTGATTGGATTGTTGGGACAGAAGAAGAAAGAGAAAAGAACTACTTCAATACTTAGAAATGGAGGTAAATGTTTCATGGGATTTTGGAGATCTGTGACCAGCATACAGGTTTCCTTTTTTCTTTCTAAATTTTATCTTCGAGCACACGTGGGTTAGAGGGGCAGCGCGACGGAGGTGGGGTGCGGGGAGGGACAGAGGAAGGCAGAATCCCAAGCCGGCTCCATGATCAGCGCAGAGCCCGACGTGGGGCTTGATCCCACAACCCTGGGATCATGACCCGAGACAGGAGTCGGACACTCAACTGACCGAGCCACCAGGGCACCCCTACGGTTTCTTTTTAACATATAATTTGTATTTGAGGATCTGGATGATCCTGAAGTCGTTAAGACTTAAGCCATTTGTTTTCCAAAAGTGGTATTAGTGTTCATCATATTGAGTAGATTAGACGCACGTACCAGTGGAGAAGAGTTTTTACCTTCAAGGTAGACGTAGACTTTTTCCAGTCATGGAACAGGAAGTAAGACTTTCTGGGATAAATGAATGGAGGTGCCTGGCGTCCTCCACGTGCCCATGGCCTTAATTAAGGCATTTGAGTCTGTGCAATACACGATCGAAGAAAATCGTAAGTGTAGTAAAAGTCAGGAATCTTGATACACTAACGCGGAAGGTGCATTTATTGGGACTGAGAGCACAGAACGAGGCTGCGTGCTTAGAGCATCCTTGGTGGTGCCCTGTTCTGTCTGTCACCGTCAGCACGTGGGCCCGCAAGAGTCCGTGTGCGGCGTGACAGCGGGCGAGCAGTGTTGTGGTGCCCCCCAGGAGGCTTGTGACTTCGCAGCATTGGCCACGTCTTCCTGTTCACTGGACCTCGCTAACGTCTACCATTGCACGCTTCATCCACTTTCATCGTAAGAACCTCTCTGTGAGGTCAGTACATGGCCTCGTGGAGACAGAGGCTGTCCCCTGTGGAAACAGTCACTGACTGACCCACACAGCCCAAACAGCAGGGGTGGGGGGGACAGGCTGAGCTGAAATACAGCTCCCCTTTGCAGAAGGAGAGTCCAGGAGACCTGTAGATTGCAGTGTTTCTGGCACTTCCCAGCATGGTATGGGGTAGGGCACTGAGCCAACCCAGCACCGACCCTTCCCCCACCCCCACCTGCTGAGCAGGAGCAGCGGGAGGTCCCATCCTGGGAGCAGAGCAGCCGGCCATCCATCCCTCTTCACCACTGTCCTGTGAGGGAGAAGGGTGCCTTTTCTTTTTTAGAGCCTGCTTCCCGTTGGTCCAGATCTGGTGGCTGGAGTTGAGTAGCGACCGCTCTTGTTAACCAGATGTGACAGTGTATTTCCTTCAAATCTCAAGCTTCTGGTCAATTCTGTGGGTCAGTAACCGTAGCTAGTAGATACATCGATGTAAAGAGTCACATGCTTTGCAGGCTTTTGCAGTATCATCATTTTCTGTTGGGAAGTATAAGCCATTCCAGAAATCTGATGTTCCTGAAAGAAATACTCAAGTCAAGAGAGTTTTGTTAGCCATCATTCTAATGGCTGGATGGGAAGAAGAAAGAAGAGAAAGAATTATTCAAATATAATATTACCCTCCAGAATCCCTCAAACACCCAGCCTTTTTTAAACCCCGCACCAAACAGAATCTTGTACATGTGGTTTATGAGAGACAGACATTAGTCTCTCATCATTTTGTTTTTATTTTTGTATTTAAAAAAAATTTCTCATCCTGGGGTACCTGGTTGGCTCAGTTGGTTAAGCATCTGACCTCGGGTCAGGTCATGGCCTCATGATTTGTGAGTTCGAGCCCTACATCGGGCTGTGTTGACAGCTCAGAGCCTTGAGCCTGCTTTGGATTCTGTGTCTCCCTCTCTCTCTGCTTCTCCCTCTCTCGTGCTCTGTCTCACTCACTCTCAAGAATAAATGTTAAAAAAAATTTAAAAGAAATTTCTCATCCTTTCTTAAGCTTTGAGACCTCAAAAGGTTTTTTTTCTTCCATTAACTGGTAATTAGGCTTTTGTGCAACATGCTTGTGTTATTGTTCGGTATGTAGACATCTGGGCCAGTTTCTGGGCTTTTTAAAACATGGCTACCCTGGGGGTGCCTGGGTGGCTCAGTAGGTTCAGCTTCTGGCTGTTGATCTCTGCTCACATCATGATCTACTGGTTCGAGGGTTCAGGCCCTGCATCGGAGCCTGCTTGGGATTCTCTCTCTCCCTCTCTCTCTGCCTTTCCCCCGCTCATGCACACGCATATGTGCACTCTCTCTCAAAATAAATAAGCTGAAAAACAAAAAAACATGACTACTCTGTTGGTGACAAATACTCTAATGGTACAGTAACAGATGATCTTAATAAGAATTCTCTTTCTTTTCAGACCAAAACTAATATCCTTCGGAACGATGTGGATAGACAAGAATTTAACTTAGAGAAGGTATGTGTTTTGAAATTGTTAATCTGTTCAGCTTTATAACACACACACACACACACACACACACACACACAAAAGAATATACTTACATGTCCATTGGTTGAGTAAATGGCTAAGCAAATCACACTACCTTCTCTTGGTGATTATCAGGCTGTCAGTTAAAACCCGAGGGCTTGTGACCACAATGCCAATAATGCAGTGGTAAGTATGAAAAGCCAGGCATGTGTATTTTGTAGTCAAAACTCGGTTTTTAAAAATGCATGAAAAAGAAGAGAGGAGGAAGGGATTGAGCTGCTAAGCGTGGGCACTGGTGACTTTTTCCTCTTCCTCTGCGGTGTCTTTAAACAAGTGAGCAAACCCAGATCTGCATTTGAAACCTCCATGAGGAATGGTTTCTCCTCGTGAGTGTGTTTGGAGGGGTACCTTCAAGTGGAAACTCAGAGAGCATCTCTGCGTTTAATCCGAATTCTGTTGCCAATTGGTGTGGAGAGAAGTCTTTGCTTCACCTGTCCAAAATTAAACGTGGGAGAACGGAGACCTCCACCAGGCTGTGCAAACCACCCTTCGCAGAGTTCTTGCGACAGCACGTTGTGTCTGACGTGTGTTACTCCCCGGGATGCGTCTCCTGTCTGGAGGCTTTGGAACGCACCTGGGTCTGATTCTGCTTTGTGCCCACAGGCTCGCTTGGAAGTGCACCGGTTCGGGATCACGGGTTACGGAAAAGGAAAGGAAAGAGTCCTGGAACGGGAACGTGCCATAATGCTGGGTGCTCAGGTGGGGGGCTGCTTCCGTCTTCCAGCATCAGACAGGATACAAAAGCGGGGGGAAGAGCCCGGGGCAGGTCAGGGCATGGGTCACTGGGAGGTCTTTGCAAAATAAAAAAAATGATATCTTTTTTTTTTTTTTTTCCTTTCATTTCAGCCTCCCAAAAATAGTTATGTGAATTACAAGGTCTTGCAGGAGCAAATCAAAGAAAAAAAGGCAGCAAAAGAAGAAGAAAAGAGAATGGTAGGAGTAATAGCCTTTTCGTTCCTAAGCTAGAACAGAAAGGTGGCTGCATTTGGCCACAGTGGAATGCTGGACCGGCTGCTTGGAAAGCAGTGTAGACAACAGTAACATCTGGAGTTAGAGGATCATTTTCTCCACTTGTTCAGGTCCGCCTTACTCCGTAATACCAGCCAGGTAACCTGGCATATTTACATGAGAGGTTTGCTCTGAAATAGCAAACTCCCACTCGGATAACATAAGCTGCCTTGCTCTTTCTCCTGTATTGCATTTTACATTGTGTAGAACACAAGGACCCATGAAAAACCTCAGAGGAACAGAGGTTACACTCGCTCCCTTTCATCTAAAACGGAAGATTCGATGTTTCTACTGTCAGTCTTTTCTGGAATGACCTTTCACACTCTGAAAGAGTTTTAGGAAGAAACTAAGTTTGTGTTCATACACCTACTTGAAAAAAAATATTAAAGGATAGCTTACTGGCTTTTGACCACAAACCTCATCCTTTTTTTGAATCTCCATTATCCGTTATTGACACATATATTATCTTAAATTCTGAAATCAGGCCCAGGACACAGATATTTTCAAGAAAAAGAAGAGGAAAGGGCAGGAAGACAGGTGAGTGACACATCATCAGCTACTGGGGTGGAATGATCTGGATAAGCATACTGGATCAGTTGTGAAAATAGCACCTGGAGTTTACACGGTGTTTCTAGCCCGTTAGAGTGCTTCACAGTCCCTCGTGGATTCTCAGTAAGTCCCGTGAGGGGAAGACCGGGTGTAGGACATTGCCCAAGATCGAATAGCTACCTCAGAACCAAACTGGGAATTTTCTCCGGTCTCCCATTTCCAAAGACCAGACACCTCAAGTGACTGGTGGAGAAGCTGAGATTGACGTTTCCAACAAAAGACTTGTGTCCCCCCCCCCCCCCCCCCAAGAGCCTGCTGATAAGACAGCACGGCCTGGGTCTGTACTGCCAGTTCCTTGACCTACCACGTAGGTAGGGCGCCACGGTCTGAGTAACGGGACATTGATTTTGTTGCTCTACTTTCGTTTCTTAGCTTTTGTTCAAAAATGCCTTTTCTCCCTCCTTGAATTACTGGTTCAAAATCGACTTCTTTTGTCTTGGCCTTTTCCTTGGACTCCTAGTGAGCTTGCACATACCGTCAAGTGGTCATTGGTTCTGACCATACATGTCTGTCCGTTGAGGGTCCCCTGCGTGCCAGGCACATGGGTGTCTTGGGTGTCGGGAATATAGGCATCGTCACACTGGCAGTTTCTCTGTCTTTGAGGAGCTTACACTGTAGTGAGGGAAACACACCAAAACATACGAACAGGTTAGCGAGGGGATGTCAGGCCCCGGCAGGTTCTATGAAGAGGTGGCACTAAAGCATCGGAGGAGAAAATCACCGGGGATGGGCCGGGATGTCATTCTAGCGGGGTGACATCCTGAGTTGAGAACTGAGTGAAGAGGAGGGGGCAGCCTGGAAAGATCTGTAGAGAACATTCCACATAGAAGAAACCAATGCAAAGGCCCTGAGGCAGGAAGGAGGCAGCATGTTTCTGGGGCCACGTGAAGGCCCGCAGTTGTTGGGGCGGGGCAGTGGGGGGGACGCACAGGGGGACACCCGGAGTTTGTAGGGGCGGGGCCCCGGCCACCTGGCTGGCGGTGTGATAGCCCTTCCTCGTAAGCTTAACTTTAGTACCCTTCTCTAATTTTTAACTGCAGGAGAGCCAAAAAGAAGAAATCAGCTCCCAGTATTTTGTCAAGTGGACGGATTGGACAGGTTGGAAAATTCAAAAATGGGACACTGATTCTGAGCCAGGTTGACATCAAGAAAATAAATTCCTCCCGAGTGGCTAAGTGAAGTACTTCGTGACATAGAGGAACTCTGTACTGGAACTGGACCCCTATGAGACTTCTAGATTATTCTTAATTTCATATTTTAGAGACTGCTTTTCTATTTTAGGGGAAAACGTCAAGTAGAAATAATAAAATTTGTACCGGTGAGGTGTGTATATCTTATGGTGATAAGCGTACGGTGGGAAGGGCCAATCGCACTGTGAGTATAATTATAGCCAGCCTGTTGAAAAGGACGTTTAATCCTGGCCAGCGAGATTTATGCTAGATTGGCTCTGACTGGTGTTTTGTACCTCTGCATGTAATGATTTTTTATAAACTTCATGATTTACTGATTTGTAAATGCTGGTAATTAGCTTTAAGTTGCCTTTTTTAATTTTCTAAAAATGGTGTCCTGTTACTTTGTCATGAAAGAACCACGTGTGATAATTTGTCAGTTGTTTTTGTGGGAAAAGCAGTTTTGATTTCTAGCCTACCCCGTGCGTGAAATCTCTGTAAGAAGTTATGTAAATAGAACACAGCTTTTGTGGTATATGTGACTGTGACAGGTAACACAGCAGAGGATTTTAGCCACACCTACATGTAAGCTAATGTCCTCTCCAGAATAATCACCGTGGATGGCTAAACATATGTTTTAAATTATATTGCACTTACTGAAAGCGTCTGGAACTTCTCAAAGCTTGTGACCCATTAAACACAAAAAGTCTTCAATGACAGTAATCACTTTTGGCATTGTTTCTCTTTATGACAAAAAATCTTATCACACGGTAACGTTTTGGTCAAAACAAAGGGGTAAAAATGGCTGACGTTTTTATGTGGCTCCAAGGTGGACTCCAAAGCCATTGCCAAGTGAGGAGCTCCACAAAAGCCCTGAGTTGAAGCAAGAGTAGAATCAGCATTCTGTTTTCCAAGTTTATTTTGAAAGGCAGTACTTGGCAGAATACCTACTCTGGCAGTTTTTAAGAGTGAGGTTTTTAAAAAAAATTTTTTTAATGTTTGTTTTTGGGAGAGCTGTCAGCACAAAGCCTGATGTGGGGCTCGAATTCGTGAACCGTGAACCTGAGCCAAAGTCAGACGCCCAACCAGCTGGGCCACCCAGGCCCCCAGAGAGTGATTTTTTTTTTAAGGTGTAGAGGATCCCAAGCCTGACAAAGCACCAGAAAATATCTGAAGACCTAGAGGTGACCTATCAGAGCAGCGACCGGGACAGTTTGGTTCCCCTTCTCTACAGGCAGCCCAGGGTCCGAGGCCGCCCCACCCCACCCCCGCCTCCACCGGCCTCGAAGCTCAGACAGCTGAACGCTTAGCCAGACTCTGGACCAGAACTGCAGACTAGTCCACTCGGGAGAAGCATGCAAGTTCTGAGTTTAAATTACTCACCTTGCTTTGCTTTCACCTTTTAATTTACTGAATAAATACTTAAAGAGTGGTCTTGTTACCACTGGGCGCTCCAGGAATCCTCAGATATTTAGGGACTAAGAAAAACCTGTACTTTAAGGGCTAGAGAGCAGGCTTAAGATCACACTTTTTATTTCCCTATCGATGGAAGTTTCCTCTAGCAAGATAGCAGCCGAGAGAAGCCACCGTGAAAACCAGTCATCCAAAGAAAGACGATTGTGACTAAGATTGTGCCAACAGCCACAGAGGGAACAGACGGCTTCCGTGCGGTGGGTACGTGTTTCCTTACTGTCATCACACCGCCATTTCCCCTTTGCAGGGGTGTCTTTCAGTCCCCGACACGTCTGGTGGCTCAGCCGTTGTTCCACACGACACCCTGCCTACCGTTATTCCCAGTGACCCACTTAGGGACCTGGAGGTTCCCGTCCCTACAACTCTCGGCCCCGGACACCTGGAGACCCTGCTTCCCAAAGGAAGAAACAACAAGCACATGTCCCGCTGAACCAAAGTTGTCCAGGCAAGAAGAGCCACCACCTCGCAGGGGTGACCTACCCTTGACCATCGAGAGGAGACGAGGCCGCCGTCACCCGGTGGGGCAGGGAAAATTCTGCACCCAGGTGGGACTCAGGCATCTCTTCATAGTCCTTTGGCCTGATTTTGATGGTAAGTAGACAAATGCAGCAACCCTGGGTGCGAAGGGCCTGGTGACCTGTGGCTCAGACCCCCAGGGATGAGGGTCCCAACCACGATTAGCAGAGGCACTAGGTGAGAGTGAGGGTAGTCTAGAATGAATAGGAGAGGAGGCTGACCACGAGTGTCCCTTGCAGCTCCAAGACCAGCTCCAGCGTCCCTGGCCTTCCTTGGCTAAGCTTCCCTCACTGGAATTCTGAAGGAGCGGTATAGACCTGTGGCGCAGGGGAGTCGATGCCCGGATGTCTCCCTCAGATCCTCTTTCGGGTAGAAGAACTTACTGTTCTGAGCACTGAAGGCACAGCCTTCAGCCGTTGGCCCTCTTCAGGGATCACCTCACCTCCTTCCCGGGGTGGCCCACGTCTGTGCTGGATCGAGACGGGAGTATTGAACCCAGTGCCCCTCTCCCAACTCAGAGCGGCAGAGGCCTTTGCTGGGTCTGCGTCCCAACCCGATGTCTCCCTTGGCCGGCCCTGCTTCCTTCGCTCCCAAGGGGGTTGATCCGCAGAGCCCTTGCTCATAAATGCCCTGCTGCCTCATCTTGGAGTCTGCAACCGCCCCTCCCCAGGGAAGCCATTCAGGGATCCAGCAGCTAACCCGGCAGTGAGGCCGGGCCGAAGGGGCTGCTGGGGGAGGCGTGTTGAGATGGGTGTTTGTGAGGACCACAGTTTGAGGAAGGCTGAGAGGTTTCAGGTCGGACGCACCTGGGCTCAGACGGTGTGGTTGAAGGGGCCGGTCGGTCTCCCTGATGCTCCTAGGTTATTAGGAGGTCTCCCCCAAATCTCAGTTTCTTGTAACCCCTGACCAATGTTTTATTTACGAATGTACCTTAACCATGTGCTGTTACCAATGTCTAGCCCTGTCCCCTCTTGCGAGAATGAATTCATAAAGCCCCCCTTGTCTGAGATGCACCTTACTCAGAGCCATGGAACCGCTTCAAGATCTCGTGGGCACACGCAGCACAGCCCTATGGCGTCTCACAGGTGCAGGCCCTGTGGTGGAGAGACAGGGTGGCCTCCCTTCCGCCTCCCCTGTCCCAGCCGCCCGCCGCCACCCAGGGCCCGCGTGGCAAGAGGCGCGCCGTGCTTCTGGGCAGTAATCCAGACCGGGCCCTGCCTTTCGGTTGTTGGCAGTGTCCAAAGAATTTATTTCAAATCTGCTCAAGACTGTGATAAAACTCAGGTTTTCCAGAAGGCAATACACAAAGTTAACCAACCCCCCAAAGACCAGAAAACACAGTGTTTGCAATTCAAAAAATACAAACGCTCGTGGATACCAATACAAAAATTAGAAAAAAGTTGCTTTCCCCCCCCCTCCCCCCCTCCCCCCGTGTTTCCAGTGGAACACGAACACCAACGGGACCGAGAGCTGCCACCGTATACGGACAACTGTGACAGAAAGTGGATGCGATGGTGGGGGGGGGGGGGTGGCGCGGGGGTAAAGGAAGGCAGGGAAATGCGAGAACTGTGGACAGCCAAAACAAGGACACAGAGCTTGTTACTTTTTAAATTCCTTTGCCAACGTGAAACAAATCACTCATGCTGAATACAACAAAGTTAGTGGGAAAGCAGCACGTCTACATCATGCATTTAGTGTCTTCTGCTTGGCTCACTCCGCGCTTCCTCTTGGTGCCGAGGAAGTCAGGCTGGGGACGCCCAGCCACCGGGCGCGGGACGAGCTGGAAAGGTCTGCAGGCCCTCGCCGTGTTCCTGCTTCCACAGCCACTGGAGGCCGCTTTTCCGGATCTGAAGTCTGTGTTTGGAGTCTCCTCAGAGGCTGCCTGAGGGCCTGGCCTGGTGACTGGCGCCCACCTTGCGGGGGTCTTCCCCAGGACTAGGTTGGGCAGCCCGCGCCCTCCAGACAAGACTCCCCTGTGGGGTCTGGACTCCCAACTCCTGCCTGAAGCCAAGTCGTTCACAAGGAAAGCCGGGAACCACCCCCCACCCCCCTCCCCAACAGGTAGTGCGAGTGGAGTCCCAGGGCCGTGCAGACTCCCAGCTGCGGGGTCAGGTGCCTCTGGCCTTACTCTTAGACATTGGTTCTCAAAGCCACTCCCCTGCCGAGATCTTCGGAAACAATGGAGACACAGCATGGGTTGGGGGACACCTCAGATGTTAGAACTTAAGGTGACCGAGGAGACAGAGAGGCAGGTCAACCTCTTTCTATGTTTTATGGGGGCTTCTGCACACAGATGCCTTTGGGACTAACAATGACAATGCTGACGTGTGGCCTGCTTACAGCACGTTGCACCAAAGTACCGTTAAAACAGGCCTCGCTGGGAATGGGAACGTCTGGGGTGTTGCTTTGCATGGTCATGTGAAGCCTATTTCAAATGTCAATTTTCCCTCCTCAAGGCCAGGCAGCAGTGCTAATACATACATGCTCCTGGTCACAAGAGGCTGGGATGGAAGACACTGTCTTGTGGTGGGAGAACATTCTGGAAGGTCACCACACAGGCTTGATTCTTTGAAGGGGACCATTCGCCTAGACTCAATAGATGAGAGACTATATTCTTTTCTTTCAAAAGCATTCCCTCGGTGGGGATACCGAGGCACAGAAAGATTTAAGACGTGTGAACCAATATCAAAGCCAGGCTCAAAGACACGAGTGTCTGAGGGCTGAATGCGGTGCCTGAGCCACACATCCTACCCCACACCTACTCCTACCTATCGTACAGTCCATTTAAAGCGAAAGCCGCCAGGATCCCTTTCTCTTTAAGGAGGAACCTGCCAAGGAAAGTGATCCTTGAAAACAGCTTACTGGCTTACTTGCAAAACAAAAGTAGAGATTTCCCAGAATCAGCAGAGACCCTAAATATCTTCTAATGAGATCTGATTAGATTTTTAAAACCAGATAATAGGCCACAAATCCATTAAGTTCCTGTTGCCTCCAGGCCAAAGCGGCCAAGGAAACATTTGGTAACAAGTGTTGCCTTCTAGGAATGGGGGGGTGTCTTCTAGGAGTGGGGGGGGCGGGTGGGGGCATCTTCAGTAAATACAAAGTGAGACCTGACAGCTTGACCTCTGTTGGTGGCTCACCTCCATTTCCCCCTACCTGCCCCGGCTGGCAGAGCACTGCAGGCCTATGGAAGGACAATCCTGGTCTTGGGTAGGAAGGTCCATACATTGTGATACAGGCTTTCTGGGTAACGCTGAAGTGGATACCCCAGCATCACCCTGCATATCGACGCATGGACACATGACAAACCGTTAGTGGTTCTCAACCCAGGGTGTCCCCTAGGGGACATCTGGCAATGCCTGTAGACGCTTTGGGTCGTCACCCCTCACTTGGGGGGGTGCTACCGGCATCTAGTGTGGGGAGGCCATGGCCAGCCCACAAAAATAAGAGAACCCCGGGGGGTGCTGAGGTTGAGGAACCCTGGCATTAGCCATGGCCTGATGTGAGAGTGTTTTCCGGCACTCCTGTGCTGAGTGCCCCCCCCCGCCCCCACCTCGGAGTGTTACCTACCCTCCCTATCCTCCCCATCTCACCGCGTGTGGGTGGCCACAGGACAACTGTCTGCTCGTCTGTGCTGAAACATGCCTTCACAGGGGACCGAGCCTTTCACTTGCAACCAGAATTAAGGCTAAAATGCAAATGTCCCCGGAAGAAGGACACGTAGAACCTGCGTTGTGATCCCTTCCTGAGAATCTGTAGGCAGAGGGCACGGGCACCGCAAGGCTGGGCTTTCCCGGGCACCCAGCGCAGGAAGCACGAACCTGTTCCCAGCGTCCCTGGTGAACTCCGGTTCTTCCCAGGCTCACTCTGGAAAGCATGACCCTCCTCACTCTCGGTGGGCCACGAGGTGCCCGAGGGCGCTGTCACAACCACAGGGTTCACAGAGGGCTGAAGATTCAGCCCAGAGCTATATATAAAACTGTATACATAGTTTTTATGCCAGTTACTTTGTGGGTCAGGATTACTGATGTCCACTTTGATTAGAATCATTATTTTCCCCGACGGGGCAGAGAGGGCTGTGTGCAATGTTTTAGCTTTTGCTTTGAATTAGGAGCTAGGGTGCTTTGCGGTGAGTCGCCAGTGGACGCTTAAAAGGGATTCATTCTAAAAGGAAAGGCATATGCTTTGAGCAAACTTGCTCACGAGCAGAGCACGAACCGCGGAACGACGTCAAGGAGGCATTATTTACAATGCATTGGGACCTGACATTTAAGTTACTTTGAATTCTCTTCTCACTGAAACTGCTTGATAGACAAACACCAAGTGATTCCTCAGCAAGCCCAACAAAAGCATCATTCTGATACAATTCCAAGTACAAGAATGCCACCACATTGTAAGGGGACAGGGAATTCGATGGCCAATGAGACATTCACGACCTGTAGCCTCTGCTCCGAATCCCAGGGGCTTCCTGGGAGGGTGACGTAAGTCAGGCCACAGCCGTTGATGATTCCTTCTTTGTTTGGCCGATCCCTCGAAAACAAGTGTGGCACAGACCTGCCTTCTCTCCTAGGTTCGTTCTTGTCCCTGAAAGGTGTTTTGTGCTGAGGACAGGAGAGGTGGCTTCAGGACAGCCTGACACGGTGCTGCTGGGTTCCTGGAGGAGGAGCAAAGCCGGAAAGGTGCCTGCTGGGGACACTCACGGGGCCTCCTGGAGCTGCTGACCCCTGCAGGGAGGCGGCAAGTTCTGGCGGCTTCCCTCTGAAAAATTACCTTTTTCTTCCTAAAGAGACCCTCCCCGCCCCCGCCATTGTGGGACTGCTGCTTCTCCCTGTTCCACATTTCCCTCTGACCCCAGTGCTGGCTGTCCCGAGGGTGTCACCAAGTCCAGCTGAACTCCAGCAGCTCCTTTCCGGAGAGGCAGAGCCAGGGCTGCCTGGGGAGCCCAGCTTCGGGGATTCTGGAAGCTCCCAGCCTTTCATCCAGCCCCCACCACAGGAAGCCACTGCCACCTTCCCCAGCCACACTCACTCCTGGTGTCACTCCCGGCACGCTGGCCAGTCTTTTCCCAAAGCCGATGCATCTGGACCTGCCGGCCATGCTTCATCAGCCCCAGCAAGGCTGTGGCTCCTCTGTGTCCTCCAATCTTCAGGAAGCTTCCCCAGCTTCCAAGCTGAGTCCACCCGGAGCTATGGCTAAGGAGTGAAACGGAGAGGCAGGTGCAGGCGGGAGGACAGGCAGGAGCCTGCATCCCCCTCGGGGCTCTGGCGGGGGTCCGGGACAGGACGAGGAAGACCTCCGGGTGCCTGAGAAACCACGCCGCTGGTGGAGAACCAAGAGGCAAGACCTCAGCTCCACACGCAGGTGGTTGCCAGGACCCGAGCTCGGAGGCCGAAACAGCACCAAGCAGCTCCTGAAGACGCCGGGCAGGTGGCCTAGCCGGCCACGTCTGCCCACACGGCGGGGACGAGGCAGCCTCGAGGTCCGAGGGTGCGCGGGCTCTGAGGTAGGATTGTAGGATCTGCTGCTAGGGGGGCAGGATCTACACAGCGTTGGCCTTGGCCGCTCAGAAAACAAGGGCAGTGTCTACACAAGCAGGTAGAACCGAGTAAACACAGTTGCTGCCGGTTTATGGGCTAAGTTTTATAAAAATCCAATCCAGCAAATGGACAAGGTACTCCTCAACCTCAAAAATAAAATGCTTGATAAAATATATTCTTTTTAAAAAGGAGAAAGGTTCGCCACCAGATGGAAATGGAGGTGGCAGGTGACAAAGAGGAAGAGAAGGAGGGGACAGGAAGGTGCTCTGGGGACAGGACCGCGGCGGGCTCCGGGCTCAGACCCCCGATAGCGAGCTCTGTTTCTGAGGGATGCAAATGACTCTATGGGGACCTCCTGGGCCCATGAGGGCGCCCTGCTAGGGGGCTCGGCCTGGGCCTCTGGCACAGCCAGGCTCACCCCGGGAGGCTGGGGTGTAAGGGACATGCTGATATTGCTATTTCCTGCCTTCATTAGAGGACCTGCCCATCCCAAGGCAGAGGCACCACTGCCATGGGGGCCGTCTCCTACTTTGATGATGACAGTAGGGTAGGTCTGGAAGAAAAGGTAGGCAGACTCTAAGAGGCTTCCCCAGGGTCCCCCTGGGAGGACCAAAGCCTGAAAGAGAGCAACTCAGACAAGCTTGCAGTTCCAGAAGACAGCTGCCGGCCAGCAGACACGCTTCATGTGGTCACTCCAATTCCATTGTTTTCTTTTGTGTTTAAGGACGAAGAACTGAGTGAATGCATTTTCGCAGACGTGTGTGTGCGTGTGTGTGTGTGTGTGTGTGAGAGAGAGAGAGAGAGATGATTAATGAAGGACCAAAAGAAACCATTTTAAAGGTTCTCAATAGTTCAGTGGGAATGGTGAAGGTCAGTGGGAATGGTGAAGGTCAAGATTAATGCCCCTTTCTATTGACCTTGGATTAGGTCTGCAAGGGCATAATGTTGTGGAGACTCCAGGACCGAAAAAGCAAAAAGGAGAACCTTTCCTGGAGGAGATGTGAACCTGCAGCCTCGGGACAGAGAGGTGTCCCAGCAAAGGGTCAATCAACACTTGGGGAGTGGGATTCCGGAAGTGCCTTCCCGCCTCTGCTCTCAGGATGCCAGTCTCAAAGTCGGCCCTCCTCTTGCCCCCCCACCAGCAAAAAAGACAAGCTTTGAAAACAGATGGCAGGAAACATAATCATAAACCCCGGATGCCTTCTCCCTCCCTCGAGAAAGTTCCTTCTCTGTGAGCATTCGTAATGTCCAGGAGGAATGAGAGAAACACACACGCAGCTTCACCACCGACCAGTGGCCACTTATTAACCAGCTGCCTCAACAAGCGTGGCCTGCAGACCTATTCTCACCCCCCCAAAGAAAACACGTCTCTAAGATACTGAGCGGCTGCTGGGCTGCACCCCTCAAGGCGATCGTCCTGCCCTCGCGGGTCCTTCGACCTCAGCGAGGGATGGTGGGGCTTTTCCCAGACGCCGGTGAACAGCTGGGGCCGGGAGGCTAGTTGCCCGACAGCTTTGGCCGCCCCAGGTTTGTTGGTACTTCCAATCCTGTGTGCAGGGTGACCTGGAAAAGACGACCCAGTCAGTGAGGATGGGGGAGGCCACTACGAGAATCCTGAGTGCTCAGACAGCCCAGCGGCCGCGTGCGAGGCCCCCTGTTCACTGGGGTCGCCACAGGCAGCAGCCTGAGGGCCTCTCTGTCCTGCGGGGTATGCTGTTTATTGTCGCCCAGTCTCACTAACATAATGTCCCCGAGTTCATCCTGAGGAGCCGGTCTGGGCCTGGGTTTCCCACCTTGTCGCAGGAGCCCCGGCAAGGCTGATGCTCCATTACAGCAGGTGAACGGTTCTCATGGTTGTATATTTGTTTCTGCATTCTTCCCATGGCCTTTGTTCCTTTCTTACATCTGTTATATTTCAGGCTGCCTCAAAGCCCTTTCGTGAGTGAATGCAGGTACAAATCAATCAATCAGTGATTGATGTAGGCCTGTGAGTATTCACAGCCAGGACTCCCAGAGGGAGGAGGGCTCTGCTAGAAGCTAAGGGTAGTGCCCCCACATTTCTCTCCCACCCTCGCCCCCTCACTGAGCTCCCATTTTGTCTCTGTCCACTTGGGGCCTCCCGAGCCCTCGCCAGCCCCCCAGGACTGGCTCCAGCCCTGAGATCTAAAAGCACAACATTCCTGCCTGCTTCAGGTGGGAGCCAGAGGGGGCAGGGAGGGGTGAGAGGGGGCAGAAGGAGACTCAAAGCCCCTGGGACTGGTCTCTCCCAGCCCCCCTGTACTTCTCCTCTCTGGGGAAAGCCATACCTGAAAGGCCCCAGCGCATACCTGGCCATCGGCTCAAGCTGGGCAGGGGGCACTGACTTCCTCCTGATGGCTTAACGAATGCCTCCATCGCACCCGTCCCAGAAAATGGAACCCCCACCTGCCTCCCCCTCCATTCCCTTTTCCCCCCTCCCTCCCACTGTGGCTCCACAAGCTGGCAGCTTAGCGCCTCCACTTATCTCAAGCGAACAAGTACGAACTGATCATGCCACAGAGGACCGTCCCCGGGGAATGCCCAAGGGGAGCTGGTAGGTGGCTCTCTGCCTGGGCGGGCAGCAGTCAGCTTCTTTATAGCCCACATCGTCCAAGTGCACTTCGGAGGCCCCAGCACCCCGAGAGGAACAGCCAGAGGGGCTCCCGCCCGGAAGGGTAAGTGGTACCTGCACGTTGCGGTTGAGGCTGAGGGCTGGCATGAACACCCCATCCACATGGCTGAAGGCTGTGGGGCCCTGCTGCTGCCCGTTGATGAAGAAGGTCAGAGTGTGCTTATTCAGGTCCAGGAGCACGCCGACAGTGGCCCCCTTGCACACACCGCCTTCCGTCCTGGGAAGAGAAGCCCCAGGAAGCCCCATCACCACCACATCTAGCCTGGGATGTAGGTGGTGGTTCAGAAGATGCTAGGAATATCCTCACCTAAAACACAGCCCTCATGGAGGTGCAGGGAGCTGTTCTTCTGGGCTGTGAGACTTGCCTTGAAACGCACTCTCCAGTTAAGGGCCACACAGGAAGACCTTACCCTTCGTGTAAGTTTCCTTACCCCGGAGGGATCGGCCTGTTCAGTCCCTGGTTTCCTGGCAGTCCCTGAGACCTGGGCACCCAGGGAGTTAGGGTGTGGATGAGCGGGTCCCACCTGAACACCGGGAGCTTGGAGCCTGGGTAGGGAAGGCTCCTTTGCCCTCCAAGGGAAAGAACTAGCTTGGCACCCTTTATAGTTTTAACCAGCGAGAACGTTGAGATCCACAAAGAGGCAGAGAGCCAGCCCTTCGGGAGATCTCGAGGCCCACTTGACGTCAGCTGCTCTCCGAAACATCCCAGGGACTCTTGAACAGCCATGCGTGGCAGGGGACAGATGCTGAATCTGGAATCAAGTCCCCTGTCCCGAGTTGCCATCCCATGAGTGCCAGCGGTGGAGCCTTGAGACTAAATTGTGGAGCTCTTGATAAATGTCTGTGATCCCACATTCGGCAGTGGTGGGAATTCATATTGGCCCGCGAGAA
The DNA here is from genome assembly GCF_024362965.1 of Panthera pardus. NCBI lineage: Eukaryota > Metazoa > Chordata > Mammalia > Carnivora > Felidae > Panthera > Panthera pardus. Next base: position 2,392,994 of record NW_026526788.1, on the reverse strand, counting down.
GCATCTCTTCAGATGCTCTCCCCAGGCTCCCTGGCTGATCCACCTCCTGTCCGTGGAAGAAGAGGGTCCATCAGACTCCCTTCCCTTAGCTGAGGGCTGAGGGCTGAGGTCTCATCCTCCACCCCAGGTGCTCCGCTCTGATGAGAAAACCATTTTTAGCCTTTCCTGATGGGGCAGGTGCTGATTAGCGGGGGGGCTGATGGCCTGGCAGAGAGCACAGGAAAGTCGTGAGGAAAACTCGGTGCGCTGACGGGAAAGGCACTTCCCAGGAGGTCAAATTTCCCCAGGGCGGGAGGCGTGGGGTGGGGGTGGGGAGCGGTGTCAGGACCCCAGGACAGGATCCTGCAGGTGGGAAAAGGGAGCTACAACCGGGCTCCTGGTGCTATTCAGACACTGACCGCCGGGTGGCGGTAGAGACCGGCGTGAGGCGCAAACACGTGATTCCCACCCAAGCGCTGGCTGCCCCAGGTTCATGGGCTCCCCACCGCAGCCCCCTACCCGGGCTCCCTTGCCCCCCACCCCCCCCAGAACCGGAGGACTCTGAGCCAATTCCTGACAGCGCCGCTAAGTAGCCCTGTGACTTGGGACGCTTGTTTCACCTAAGCCCTTGGTCTAATCGGTAAAATGCCAATCATAATAGTACTTTTCGGAGGACTAAGGGAGATCATGGAAGTCAGGTGCTTCCTACAGCCTCAGGCACCAAGTAAGCTCAATAACGCTCCGTTATTACCCCCACCAGCCGTGTATCTGGGCACCATTTGGTTTAAGCAGGTAGAGATGGAGCTGGTAGGTCTAGACTCCACTCTTCTGTGGTTTGGGAATAGCGGCGGGGGGGGGGGGGGGGGGGGGGGTAGATCCAGTGCCGGGTCAGCCCGCAGCCCCTGGCAGCCTGCAACACCCAGTCAGCCTGCAGGGCCCAGGCAGAGGGGACAGAGGGACGAGGTGCTACCCTCCCGCAGGCCTCCAGAGCTAGAGGTCACTGCCAGAGAAATGGCAGGTGGGAGAGGTGCAGTCTGCTTCCCTGGGGACCCTCAGGCAAGTCCCTGCCCCAGATCAGGACTCCTGGGGCCAGTACACTGAGAGCCTCCAGGCTCACTGACATGGCCTAGAGCTGGGCCCCGTGAGGTTGGCTCCTCCTGGGGAGATGGCCCTGAGCAGGCCAGGAAGGAGATTGCGCGGGGAGAGGGCAGCTCCAGGTGACTACCATTCCTTATTTCTGGGCTCCTTGGCCAGTGCTGGCCTTAAAAGATTTTCCATCCCCCACCCCCACCCTGGACACACAGGCCGGGTGTGAACACGGAATCCCTGGGTGAGGAGAAAGTAAGCACTGAGCTATGATGGGGGGGGGGGGGGGGCACTGCCTTCTCTGAGGAGAGAGATCAAGGTGCCCACAAGTCCCTGAAGGAGCCCAGGTATCAGGGACATCTTCCCAGGGCGACCCCAAAGGGCCCATCTTCCTGTGTCCGCCCTGGTAACACCACTCCCAGGGCCGGCCTCAGAGTAAGGCAGCCCTGGCAGGGCCCTTGACAGAGTCCCCGGCAGTGAGCACCCAATAGTGCCTGCCACTCCCAGGCCTGCCCTTCTGGGGGCACTGTCTTGGGTCAAAGCCCACACAAGGCTGGGCGGGGTGGGGAGGGGGGGGTCACTGCCAGGGCAATGGCACCTGCTCCCTCTGTAGAGACATGGTCACAGCCACGAGGACACCGGCTGTGCCCCTGGCTGACAGTGTCTAAAGGGAAACGGAGCAGAAGTGGGAAGGGAGTGGCAGCCGAGGAACCTGGCAGGGCCTGGTCGTGTGGCTGGCCGGGTGACGTAAAGCCACATGCCCTGGGGCCACTCTAGTCTCTGTTGCATGCTGTCCCTTGGGCACACGCTCACTTCTCCCTGGAAATGGGACACCCAAGTGGCTGAAAGGCCTCCCCCACATTCCTGATGCCTAGCAGAAGGGATGCTGTCCCCCACAGGAGCCTCATTCCCCAACTGCCCCCCCCCCCACCACTGGCAACGCACCTGTTGGTGTGGGAGTTGCAGTGCATGAACCAGCTGCGGTTGTTGTCCACGTACATGGCCCAGGCCTTGTCGTCCTTGCCCAGCATCATGTCCTTGACCACGCTGGCCCTGGCCACCCCGAAGGCGGGGTCTGGGTGGTTGTCGTACCGGTCCACGTGCAGTTCCCAGTAGTGCACGCCCTTGGAGAACGCGGCTGTGCCCAGCACCACCCGGTCGTCATAGCTGCTGCAGGTGGCCGTCTGGTTGTCATTGGATAAGATGATGTCCCGGTGCCCAGAGTTGGGGTCAAAGGTGAACCAGGCCACTGGAAAGGAAGGAAGCAGAGGCAGGGATGGGACTCGCTAGCAGTCTCCGACCTGGGCTCGGAGACAGACTCACTCACCCACAGCTACCAGCAAGTTGGCATCCAGCATCACACACGCTCTTCCCTGTGTGATTCCCAGGCACACACAGGGACACACGCGCACACACGCGAACACACACACACGCACTCCCCGATCTCTGTTCATCCAAGCTCTCGGTCCCACGAACCCAGCCTTGCCAAGGAACGCAGACATTCGAGCCCCGGAGCCCCAAATCTAAATGCATTCTATGGAGTCTTGGTTTCTGACATCCTTCCGTTACGCTTCCTACGCCGTTGTAAGTTAAAGAGGAAGGAGGTAATCCCTGCCCCACTTTGTGGGTGTGGGATCCGAGACCCCGAGCGGTGAAGTGATATAACCAAAGTCCCCACGCTCCATCCTCCTGTTTCGCAGTCCTCCTTCTGTTCTCCGATATCCTCAGGCTGCGGGAAGTGAGGTCCTGACTCTAGAATCGTGACCACAGTGCTCAGGGCAAGAACTACTGTTCTGCAGGGCGGAGGGCACCTAAGGGCAGAAAGCTGGTGATCTTCAGAAAAGCGTCCCCAGCCGTGCCCTTGACAACAGCATCTGCCCCTGCCCTCTCTCCCCTGCGTCCTGGGGAGACAAGCCAGGCGTGTCACATCTTCCTCAGGGTGACCGCAGGATGTGCTGGGATACACGATGACAATAAACAGGATTGACACCATCCTGGGATGCCCGGGTTAGCAGGGCAGGCTCTTGTTGGGACATGTTTTTTATTTACATCATCTCTTGCTGCTAAGGACACAGATGACCAACATCCCACTGATGCTGATGTGCTCCTCTTGCCTGAAACCTGAAAGGACGCAGCTGGGTATGTGAGCCATCAGATCTGGGCTCTCGTGCCAGGTGTCCGAGGGATAGTTTCCCACTGGGGGGAAGGTCAAACCCAGGGACTAAGTGGTCTTTTCTCCAGGTCTGTCCTATGCAGTCTCAGTCCCTGGGTCTCCCTGAGCCTCTCACATCCTTGTCTCCTTTCCCACGCCAGCAAATGGGGTGAAGAAATGGCCTTTTTTTTTTTTTTTTTGTGGCTCATGAGTAGGGAGAAGTAGGCAAGGGGCCGTGGTGAGAAGGACAGGGACAGGGCTGGGAGGAGACACATACATTTCGCTGCTGCCGAATTTCCTCCATCCCTTCACTCCCCTGCCCTGCACAGCTGATAGTCTCCCCCCACCCCTCACCCCCTGCCATCCTCCTTTAGAAGCTCATCCACCCGTGGCTGAATCTGGTCCTCCCCCAGCACCCCAGTGCTCACCGTCAGATGTCTGCAGGACTACAGTTTTACTATAAGGCCCGACGCCGGAGGAGTTGAAAGCCTTGACCCTGGCATTGTAGGTACTGTTGAAGTGAAGACCATCGATGGTGCACAGGGTCTCCTTGCCCACATACACTTCCTAAAAGACGGCCAAGACTGCTCAGGAGGTGCCTCCGTTATTGGGAAAGTTTCTCTTAGCAACATGTTGACATTCAAAGTGCTAGCAGAGTTCTTGAACAAGGGACATTTGGAGGACTGGAGGCAGGGTCATAGACCGTGTCCAAGTTGGGCACAAACTCTACTCCTGGCCGGCCAGCCCCTCTGCCCGTGAGAATGTGAGGTGTGACGGGGTCTTAGGGAGGCGGGGAGGGATGGCCGGTGTGTAGCCAGCTAGGCAGCTGCCCGAGAATGTCCTACCTCTGCTGAGGCCAGCCGATCAGATAGGACCCTGGATCCCAGGGACACCCACTCCTCCAGGAGGGGTGGAGGTGCAGAAACCCCCACCTCCTTCTTGGTTGTCGGCGGGAATTTAAGCTAGCGAACATGAGCTAAAGCAGCTAAATAAACAAAATAAGCAATACTTTTAAAAGAAGGGTCATCACAGGGCGCCCGCGTGGCTCCGTCGGTTAAGCGTCCGACTTCGGCTCAGGTCATGATTTCACAGTTCGTGGGTTCGAGCCCCACGTTGGAGCCTGCGCTGACAGTGAGGCGCCTGCTTGGATTCTCTCTCCCTCTCTCTCTCTCTGCCCCTCCCCAACCTGTGCTTTCTCTCTCTCTCTCTCTCTCTCTCAATTTTAATTTATTTTTTTAAATAAATTAAAAAAAAAAAAAAAAGAAGAAGGGTCATCACCCATGATGGGAAAAAGTGGACAGAGGAAGGGCGTGACCAAGCACAGGTGGGTTCAGGTGGGTTTGGGCCAGGATCGCTTCTGGATCGAGAGGGGCGTTCCGCCCCCCTCCCCAACTTCTGCCACCACTGAGGTTGCCATCTTCCCCTCGTTGGCCCCCCTGCCCCCTGAACGGCTTTTCTCATGGCCTCCTGAGAGGTGAGACATTTCTGCAGGGGACCCCAAAGATCCGTTAGTAGGGATTGACTTTGTTCCCCACTCACTTCAAACTTACCTTTGTCCTATTAACTCCCTCAGATGCACAGCCCTGCACCCCGTCCTGTGTCACCATTTCTACTTTGTCTCAAACATCTTTCCTCTCTCGTTGTCTAGGGGGTTCACTCTTCATTTGTTATGGCAAGTCATTAATAATAACAGCTGGGTGCGAGGCATTGTGTAGGGCATTTTAATCCTCACACAACCCTTGGATGTTGTTATTGGTTTGTTGTTGTTGTTGTATTTCATACAGAAGGAGACTCGGAGAAGGTTGGAAACCTGCCCAAGATCCAGATGAACCCATTTGGAAGCCAGGGTTCAAATCCAGGCCTGCCTGCACTGAAAGCCGACACTCTTCCCACTCTAACAGGTGGTTCCTCATAAATTCTAGCCCTTGTATCCAGCTTTTGCTGGTGGCTATGTCTCGGAGGGAAGGGGCCATCAGTATGTGAGCCCTGTGGCTGCTTCTTTTAACATCCGGAAACAGTCTTCCCTTCCCGTTTCAGAAACAGGGGCTCTTTTCCTGGTTTCCAGTCCAGGAGTTCTTTCCAACCTTAGCTTCTCCGCACAGCCACAACGACTGAGGTTCTGAACCCAGTGAATGATCTGCCATTCCTCAACTCCTCTGTCCCCTAAATTGCCCATATATTCACACGGGACCCAATAATTCCCAAGGGAAGGCTGCTATTATTTCCCCAACGCTTACGTTCTTGTAGGATAGGTCTCAAACAGAAAATGAAATGGCCTATGCATAAATCCCTTTGAGAGAAACGAAAGGAATATTGATCTTCAGCAAGATTTGTTCAATGGGGCAGCCCCCCAGGAGAAGGGATGTCGGAACTGTCGTGGTTGCAATGCTTTGTTCCGGAACATCTTTATGCAGTCTCCTCGGGAATGGAAAAGGAGGAGCTCTAAGAAGACCCTGGTCAACAAAGCAACTTGACAGTGACCTGAACTTTGCTGTGTGAAAACTCAGGGAAGAGTTCTTTAGGGGGCCTGGCTTTGGGGAGGTCTCTACCGGATGGGGGAGTAGAACACCATTTTCTGGCTCACTAAGAGCCTCTCTTGTCCCCGTGACATTTCATCCCTGGAAACACGAGGGTAGAAGTTCATCTCAACCCAACGGCCATTTACCAAGTGGCTGTCCTCACCCACAGAGCACCTCGCCAGGTAGAACAGTCAGTGACCCAGGCGGGGCAAGGAGGGATAGAGCGTTGAGGGAGTGGCGGGGGCGGGGGGCGGGGCGGGGGGAGCCTGCGTGAGCGGGGATATCTGGGAAGGTGCTGAGGAATAGCCGGGACTGCACTGGTGGGGTGAAGCAGGAAGTAGATCAGGGCAGGGGATACCTTTTCCGAGCTCTTCCTCTGCCTCAGACCTGTGTCAGTCTCCGCAGAAAGGCCATCCTAAACTTTCTCTGTGGCTGTCACCTCTGCCTGCCCCAGCTGCCCAGACCTAGCCCCCGGCAGAGAAGCCCCATTTCCCAAGGTTCCAGATCCACCAGCCCTCTGTGTTTGGGCCAACGCCCTCTAGGGGCAGCAATGGAGCTGAGGGCAGTCCAGAGGCCTCCGCGTTAGGACCCCCCAGTCCAGCATCAGGGCCTCACCCGGAACTGGCCCCCGTCGCCGTCATCCAGCTCCAGGATGTAGCCGTCCACGGGGCTGTGGGTGAAGGGCGGCATCCTCCAGGCCAGTGTGACACTATTGTTGTGGGTGCAACACTTCTCCAGCTGCAGCAGGGGGCCCGGGCGGCACTGTGACAGGAACAGGAACGGCGGGTTCAGCTCACGGACCCCGACAGCATGCCAGACACCTGTGTGGACTCTCCTCCCCCATCGCAGGGCCCCCGGCCCCCAGGAGGAACGGTGGCGCCACCCTGCGGTCCCTCCCAGCCTCTCGCAGGCACACCTCAGCCCCGGGATCTCAGTCTCAAGGCTGGCAGAGGGAGGGTGGGGGCAGCGCGATCTCAGGTGACCGTGCACTTCCAGCCTGTCTTGGAATCTGGGGTGGGAGGTGGGAGAGGCATGGCCCGTGCCTCCAGGACTCTGCCTCTGGAGCCCCAAGGAGGAGCCCCACCTACCCACTGAGAATCCCTAGTTTTGAGTCTCAGACCCACAAGGAGCCCGTGAGGGTTGCCAACAGAGCTGGGTTCCAAGTGCCTCGGAGCCACTGCGGGGCCAGCGTGCAGCTGACACTAGGCTGGGAAGGTGCTGGTGGGGTGAATTCAAGGACGCATTTAAACCTTTGGCTGGAAGCACGTTAGAGGCCCAGGGAACCAGAGCCGGGAAGGAGAGGCAATCGGAGTATCCAGTGGTCAACCCTCGGAATCAGGGATTTGAATCAAATGTTATCATGGTAAGTTCTGTCACAGCAAATCCAGAGAAAGTTTTTATATTCTAGCCTTGTTCCGGCTCCGGAGATTTTAGAAATAAATACAGTCCACACTGACAGTTTTTAAAGGGAAAACTGCAACATCAGATTTGTAAAACTTCCAGATTTCCATTTGGCCCCCGTTATTAGGGGCGTCTCCCAGATTTCCCCCCATGGTTTAGCTGGGTGCAGCCCTGTCTTACTTACAGGCTTGGTCTCAGGGCTGGCTGAGCGTAGCTGACTCCCCCGGGGCCTCGGTTTACAAACAGGTAGGGGTCCCCCTCTATCCCTAGGCTCTCCCACGCCCTCTGTGAATCCCTCCCGGAGCAGCGTCCAGAGCGGCTCCCGGCCTCCACCTTTGGCACCTCAGCTTTCCCGAGCCCCCCTGTCTTCTGCCGCACCCCTGCACACTCTGCCAGGCTCCTCCTGCTCCTCAGCACCACGTCTCATTCACACCCAGGGCAGGCAGCATTTCCAACCCTGGCCCGAGGTGCAAACCGAGTATGGGAGGGAGCATGCAGATGTGCAAGACTCCTGTTTCATCTTTGGCGTAAAAATGGCCACACGTTTGGCGGGTAAGGATTTCTTGCACTCAACAGATTCTGCAGGTGTAGCACTCCATCCTTCGATATTTTGGTTTTAAAAAACCAAACAGCTTCCTTGCCTCTCCTGAATGTGGCCTCGATGCCTCTGGAGAGGCGGCCTTTGGATCAGGACTGGTTCGGGCCATCGCTTGCTACTTTGTAACCTGGTGCAAGCCACGCAACTTTATCTGACCCTTAGCCTGTGTCCCTCGTGGCTCTCTGAGCTCACCTCCCAGCCTCCTCCACCTTGTTCATTCTGCTCTCACCTCTGACCTTCTTGCTCTTCTTCTTGGAACCCAGAAAATGGATTCCTGCCTCAGGGCCTTTGCATTTGCCACTCCTCTGCCACCTGGAATGTTCTTTCCCGATACTGCATCTCTCTCCCCTCAAAACATCCCGCTTTCCCCAAAAGCCTCTTTTGGCCATGAGACGATGTATCTGTGTACTGTCTGTTTCCTTTTCTGGAATATCAGCTGAGTCTTGTGAGCGAGTGTGTTGGCTTGTTCAAAGCGGTGTCCTGCACCTAGAACAGTGCCTGGCACAGGGTGGACACTCACTAAGTGTCTGAATAAACAAAGAACCCTCTTTTACAAAGGAGAGAACTTGGACTCAGACTGGGATGCCACCCGTCCTAGGTCCTCCAGCTACCCAGGGTGACCCAGGCTGAACTGGGACTCGGGCCCCGGCCTGTGACTCGGGCAGCCTTCCCCTCCCGCTCTGCCTCACTCTGTGTGTCACCCGTCTTCTGGTGACACTAAGCTGCCCCCCTCAGAGTGGATGCCCCTTCCAAAAGAGGCACGGACAGAACTGGGCCAACCACGGCTCACCCCTACATTTCATCTGGATGAAGTCCAGCTGGTGGATGGCTTGCAGCAGTGGCTCGCTGTCCAAGGTCAGGTCAAACTCCGCAGACACTTTTGGCTCCAGGGCGCCTTTGACCCACTGCTCCTGAGACACCTGGACGCGCTTGATCAGAGCATCCGAGATCTTAAAGGGGAGCACAGAGTTTAGGGTTTCGATGTGCACAGGGAAAATCATGCAGCAAGTGATGGGTTAGGAGGAGGGGCTTGGTGTCTGTGGCTTGGGGACAGGAAGGGGCTGTGTCAGCCGTATGCTCTCAGGCCAGCCAGGGCAGGGAGTATATGATCCCTGCCGGCATGCCACCGTGCAAATAAAAGTGAACTGTATTGTTTAAATCGTATTTAAAAAAAATTTTTTTTAACGTTTATTTATTCTTGAGACAGAGAGAGACAGAGCATGAACGGGGGAGGGGCAGAGAGAGAGGGAGACAGAATCGGAAGCAGGCTCCAGGCTCTGAGCCATCAGCCCAGAGCCCGACGCGGGGCTCGAACTCACGGACCGCGAGATCGTGACCCGGGCTGAAGTCGGACGCTTAACCGACTGAGCCACCCAGGCGCCCCTAAATCGTATTTTAAAAGGGCAATAATTTAAATGTAAAGAAGAACCTGCTATCTAAAGGTATCAGGTGGGGCGCTCGGGTGGCTCAGTCGGTTGAGCGTCTGACCCTTGATTTCAGCTTAGGTCATGATCTCATGGTTGGTAGGATCGAGGCTGGTGTGACAGTGCAGAGCCTGCTTGGGATTCTCTCTCTCTTCCTGTCTCCCTACCCCTCCCCTGGCCTCTCTCTCTTTCTCTCTCTCTCAAAATAAATACACATTAAAAAATATGAAGATACCAGGCCAAACCGTTTTGTGAAGCAAATGCGCAAAAGCATTCTTCCTTATACTGCTTTTGTGAGATCCAGTACTTTGCAAAGTGAAACATACTAGCAGTTCCTCCCAGGGTCTGAAGAGAGCGCTTCCTGTATCCCCGGAATTTTGAAGCTTGCTCCCCACAGTGTGTCCTCCCCCTCCCCCCAAGTTGCTCCAAACTGTCCCTCCATTGCACTCCCAGCTCCGCTGTCTTCCGCTGGAAAGTCCTGCTCATTCAGACACTTACACGTGTCCCTGTCGAGCCATCCTGTGAACCCTTCGTGGGGACTAGTGAAGGGGGCCATCATTTCCCCATAGATGGAGGGCTGAGCCCCTGTCACTGCCCTGTCCTCTAGAGATGCTCGTGGCCCTGAGTCAGCCTGGCTGTTGGAGGGATGCCCTGGCAAGCCTGCATGGGCTCTGCAGGCAGCGGCCATCTGTCCAGGCCTGTGGCACTCTGCACATTGAGGTAATGGGCCGTGTGGATTCTGCTAACTCACTTCCTCCAAGCCTCCAGCTTGTTTGGCAAAGACTGTCCTTTCCCATTTGTGGAGAAAATGTTGAGTTGGGGTCTCTGAAAGTCAAAGCATAAATGCACGACACGTTGGCCCTAGGGATTAAGACATTTGACCTCCTTTTTTAACGAGGGCACAGAATCAGGGTCACAGCTAGTGAGAGGCAGACGAGAGACGAGAACCTGGGTCTTCTGGAATCTCTGAGCAAGGGAGAATCTACTCAATTCCAAGCCACTGGTAGGGACCGTCCTAAAACTCCGGATAGCTTGGGAAGCGGTGGTGGACTTGGAGGCAGGAAGCCAAGCCTGCCTGGGTCCTCCCAGTGCGCAGGCTCACCTGTAGGAAGCCAGAGGGGTCGTTCTCCTTGATCACCTCTAGGCAGTACTCCATCAGCCCGGTTGACTGACGCAGCTTCAGTGTGCAGTGATTGATCTGGTCCCAAACCATCTGTGATGCAAAGAACCCCTAGTAACCATCTCATCAGAGGAGGGGCAGCCAGGCTGCAGTGGAAGTTGGAGAATTAGCACAGAGAAAGCCCTAGACGCTGCAGCGCTGGTCTGCGCCACCTTGCACCCTCTCCTCTGGCTGTTCTGCTCCTGAGCTCCACGCGCCCTCTTCCTTGGGGAATAAACGGACCCACCGCCCAACAGAACAAACTCTCTGCCTGAACCCTGGGCACTAGAGAAAGTGCACGGTCTGAAACGGTCCACGTGATCAGTGACCACCTCCTGTCTTACTTTTCATCGTTGGTGGTCCTGGATAACTCCATGGGCTCGGCCTCTTCACTTGGAAACCATGGGCTATCCCCAACACGCATTCCTCCTTTCCTTGAAAGTAATATTTCCTGCTTCAGTTGGGAAATGTCTATGAAATCGGTTGAGCCGTCAAGGCAATGAAGCAGTCCTCTGTCAACGCAGAGCGTTCATGGCACCTGCCCGGAGCAGGAGCCCAACGTCCCGTGAGGGGACACCCTCCCTTCCCGTGGTGGATATTTAACAACGCAATAAATATTTAATAATGCCATAACAATATTGCATTATTATTGCTGATTATTGAATGTGTGCGATGTTAGAGAGGGCCTGAAGAAGGTGACAGAGCTGGCGACCCGAACAGAGGGCGGCCTCACTACGGTCACTGGTCACTACTGCTCTGCAAGCTGAGAACAGGCAGAGTCCCTTAGATGGAAAACAGGACTTCAGAGAAGATAGGAGAAGGGTACCCCTGACCTGAGAACAGCAGGATTCAGTGCACCTGACTGTGGCTTTGCAGGGACAGTGTGGGTGATGGCTGGCTTTGGGGAAAGTCACGTGAGTGTGAGCACGTCCAGGGCAGCTGGCTTATCCCTTCCTTGCCTCATTCATTCATTCATTCACTCACTCACTCATTCATTCATTCATTCTCTCACCCACCTAATATTGACCCAGTACCTACTGTGTGCTCCAGTCCACTCGCGGTGTGGAGGCCACGATGGGAAACGAGGGTGTCGTCACCCGGGGACGTACCTTCAGCTTGTGCTCTCTCTCTTTGGTGACCTTGGTGAGCAGCTTGGCTTTCTGCCGAGTTAAAGCATCGACCAGCGCATCACACTGAGCAACCAGGCAGGCTTCGTAGTCCAGTCCGTTTTCCTGGGGGGAGCAGAGAGCTTTAGACAGAAGACATGCTGAAACCCGGCCAGTGCTAGCCGCGAAGACGTATTTCAGAGAAGCTTTCCCCAGAGTCATCTGTAACATTACTACATTGGAAACAACGTAAATACGAATCAGGAGAGGGTACCATGAATCCTGGCACACCAGTATGGTGAAATATCCGGTAGTCGTTCAAACCTCGTCCGTTGAGAGTTTTTAACGTCTTGGAAAATGCTCATGAGGGACTGGGAAGAAAACAAAAGGGGGGCTACAAGTTGCACACAGCATAATTCTGTCCTGTGTGTGCGTGCACACGTGTGTCTACATTGCAGAAGAACGTGTCAGAATGGCGAGGTGGTCACCCAAGGTGGGGAGATATCGGTGAACCTTTCCGTGGCTCTCTCACTCTCTACTTTCCAAAATTTCTATAATACATGCTTTTGCTTTTTATAATCGGAAAGCAGGAAAACAACGGAAGACTGCAGGATCTCAGTCAGTCTCACAAAAGAATCCTTCTAGGTCTCAGAGATCAGCAGGGATCCGGACCTCGTGCTACGGCCTCTGGTGAAGCTCTCACACCCAGGAACTCAGAATGTGACCGTGTTTGGGGACAAGGCCTCTGGAGAGGTGATGACATTACAATGGAGTCATTCGTGGGGGGGCTGCTCCAAGATTAAGAAGTCGGTGCCTTTGGTCCGGTCTGTACGAATGGGCCCTCCACGCATGCACGTTCGTATAGAGCACACGCGTGTGTGTCCTCTCCCCTGCGGACAGCTCCTGAAGCCAGAGACTTCTTGATCTGTGTTGGGCTCAGTACGTGGCACAGTCAACACATTTATGCGGTAAACGATGTATCGATTCCCTGGGTACAGAAGCGCCGTGCACAGATATTACATAGGCCTCCGTGGCCGCACGGAGTGCTGGCCCCTTTCCAGCTCTCGTTCTACGATTCTCCGTAACTGGGTGCATGGGGGATCCCTTTCCAGTATCAGGTGCCACACGACTGTCGGCGGCTTGAGCGGGTGATGTCTGCAACGTCCGAGGCCGTGCAGCAGGACAGTTAAGCCTCCTGTGTTCGTCCCCCACAAGACGCTCGCCACAGGACCCTCCCTTGCTACACGCCTGCCCTCCCCGTGCTGCAGCTCTGCTCACCTGGACCTGCTGCAGGATGTTCTTCAGCTGAACCAGAAACTCCTTTGCTTCTTTTGCCTTATCGGAAACTCCATTTAAGGCCTGTGACAGTTGGGCCTAAAAAGATACCGAGCGGTGAAAAGACAAATCCGGCGTGAACGGCCCAGAGTTTGCGCCGCACCCGAAAGGCTTGTGGGTCTGTGAGGGGCTAGAACGGATCCCGCGTGCCGGAGCCGTATGGACTGGGAGCCCTAAGGCATCCTCTGGAAGTGGGACGCAGCCTCCTGTGGCGGGCCCCTTAGCCCTCCAGAGTCCTCCCCTTGCAGAGGGCAGTGTGGACAGAGGGGGCTCGGAGGGGACACCAGTTGCTGGCACCCAGAGGTGGAACCGCCAGCCCGGATGGAATCTATGGCCTTTTTAACAAAATGCATACACGTGCAATCGAATTGGTCTTCGAACCTAGCTGCTGGAGACTGATGACCTTGATTGTGGCCATATTGACCATGAGTCACATTTTGCTAATTAAAAAACCGAAGACGGGGCCAGAAAGGCCGGGGTCATATCCGGCCCGCCCTTCCCCTCTAGCTTCAGGTCTTTGTTCCAATGTCACCTGGTCAGCGAGGCCTTTCCTGATGACCCTATGAAATAGCCCTCTCCCCTCGCCCTGCTCTGTTCTTCTTTATAACATTCATCACCACCTGACACAGGTTTGTTTACTGACGGTCTTCCCTCGCCCGCACGTAAGCTCCCTAGAGCAGGGACCTTGCCTGGTTTGTTCACCTCTAGCACTGGGCATATGGTAGCACTACATGAATATTTGTGGAATGGGTGAATCCGTGAATGAGATTCTTTTTTTTTTTTTTTTAAGTTTATTTCTTTTGAGAGAGAGAGAGCGAGCATGCATGCAAGCAGGGGAGGGGCAGAGAGAGAGGGAGAGAGGGAATCCCCAGCAGGCTCCACACTGTCAGCACAGAGCCCAATGCAGGGCTCGATCCCATGACCCATGAGATCATGACCTGCGCCCAGAGTTGGACATTTAACCGAGCCACCCATGTGCCCCAGTGAAGGTGATTCTTTAGGCCGTACCAATGATTCTCAAAGTGTGGTTCCTAGACCGGCAGCATCGGAGTCACCTGTCATCTGGGACTTTGAAACGTGACTTCTCTGGCCCCACCCTCGGCCCTACTGATCAGAAACTGGGAGTGAAGGCCCAGGAGCCTGGCTTTTATGAAGCCCTCTCAGGGGATCTGATGTAGTTTGAGATCCACTGAACTGTACCAACACAGCCTGGTTGAACATCTCTGGGGAACATGGTAAACGAAGCCCTGGAGTGGAAAAGACCACTCAGGGAAAAATGAGGAGAGAGAAGGAGGGAGCCTCAGACCCAGGAAGCATCCACACTCAAGATGAGGTCAGGGTGAGGTCTGGGCTCTGTCCTGCTCCTTTCTCCACTGGCCTCCCCATCCCTACCCCCACCCCAGGTGGTTTAGGCTCCGCCCCCCACAGCTCACACAGGGGGTACCACTTTCTATTATAAGTATCTATGCACGAAGACTAGCCAATGGAACTTACGGGAATGACAGAAGGATTCCGTGTCTGCTCTGATTTGGCAGCCACCAGCCACGTGTGGCTGCTGAGCACTGAAAAGTAGCCAATGTAACCGAGGAGGTGCATTTAAAAATTTTTTTTTTTTCAACGTTTTTTATTTATTTTTGGGACAGAGAGAGACAGAGCATGAACGGGGGAGGGGCAGAGAGAGAGGGAGACACAGAATCAGAAACAGGCTCCAGGCTCCGAGCCATCAGCCCAGAGCCTGACGCGGGGCTCGAACTCACAGACCGCGAGATCGTGACCTGGCTGAAGTCGGACGCTTAACCGACTGCGCCACCCAGGCGCCCCGAGGAGGTGCATTTTAAATTGTATTTAGTTAATGCTTCACATGTGGCCAGTGGCTGCTGGTGTGGACAGGCTTGGAAGGTTACAGGTCCCAGGATAACTCAGCCCATCCCCAGAAAGCTGCACCCACAAAGAGACTGAGATGTCAGGATCGTTCATGGGCCCCAAGAGGATCTTCAACAATCGGGATTTTACTTATTTATTTTTTCAATATATATTTATTTTTTTTAATTTAATTTTTTAAAATTTACATCCAAATTAGTTAGCATAGAGGGCAGCAATGATTTCAGGAGTAGATTCCTTAATGCTCCTTACCCATTTAGCCCATCCCCCCCCCACAACCCCTCCAGTAACCCTCTGTTCGTTATCCATATTTATGAGTCTCTTCTGTTTTGTCCCCCTCCCTGTTTTTATATTATTTTTGTGTCCCTTCCCTTGTGTTCATCTGTTCTGTGTCTTAAAGTCCTCACATGAGTGAAGTCGTATGATTTTTGTCTTTCTCTGACTGCCTAATTTCCCTTAGCATTATACCCTCCAGTTCCATCCATGTAGTTGCAAATGGCAAGATTTCATTCTTTTTGATTGCCGAGTAATACTCCATTGTATATATATACCACATCTTCTTTATCTATTCATCTGTCGATGGACATTTGGGCTCTTCCCATACTTTGGCTATTGTTGATAGTGCTGCTAGAAACATGGGGGTGCATGTGTCCCTTCGAAACAGCACACCTGTATCCTGTGGATAAATGCCTAGTAGTGCAATTGCTGGGTCGTAGGGTAGTTCTATTTTTAGTTTTTTGAGGAACCTCCACACTATTTTCCAGAGTGGCTGCACCAGCTTGCATTCCCATACAATAGGGATTTTAAATGCAATTTTATCAGTGTCCAGAAAATTGTGACACCTTCCTCCCTATTACACTCTCCCAAAGCATGGGGCCCACAGTGGCTGCAACAGTTCCTTCCCCAAGTGGCGGGGAGGCATCTCCCATGAACCTATATAGTCCTTGATGCTGGGGACTTTGTCTTTTGTCTTTGCATTTCTAGCCAGTGATGCCGGCACAAAGCAGGGGCTCAGAAAAGCCTCACTGGCTGGATAAAAAAACAAAACAAAACAGATTGATTGCTTCACTGGAGGTACATGCTAACATGGGACAGATTCCAGGAGACCTATCACTGCTGCGGGCACCCTTTGCCAGCAAGAAGTTCTGAGAGGCGGCATTAGTGAGGGTCCTTCACCCTCCTCCTGGTACTTGGCGCCAACATGGCTCTGTCCCCACTCCATCCGGCCAGCACCGGCCTCCTAGCAGCCCAGCCCACCGCAGGGCCTGTCCACCTGCTTCCTGCTTGGCAAGGAGACCAAGGAGCGTGGCAAGGAGCCCAAGAACAGAGTGATTTTGAAGGACACAAGTGACCTTAGGCAAATACCCAGCTCCAAGGGGAATAATCTCACAGCTTGGTAGACACTGCTTCCAGACCCACCAGCCTTGCTGCCTGATCTTTCCAGCTCCTTCTTCTCAACGCACCCCCAGAGAGGCTGTCCAAGCACAGACCATCCCAGGGCCCAGCAGCGTGCTCATCCACGTGGGGGCTCCTATACCCTGGTCTGCTGTTTCCCCACGGAAGAGCCCCTGATGGCAGTGTGAATGCCGGGGGGCATTAATGGAAGTCCCACAAGCACAAACTTGTACTTTTCTTGACCCCCATTGCTCTGTGCATGAAATGGCCACAAGTCACCTCTACTTGCCGGGGGGACAGCATTGTAGAAGCTGGACCTGGGCATTCTAGTGGAAAAGGAGCAAAGGTTCTGGGGGCAAATGTGGAAATCACTTCTCAAGGGACAAATGGTTTATATGTTGGCTATGTATTAGGGGTTTACAGCATATTGTGTTTTGCTTCAGTTTTTCTTTTTTTTTTTAATTTTTTAAATGTTTGATTCTATTTTTGAGACAGAGAGAGGCAGAACATGAGCAGGGGAGGGGCAGAGAGAGAGGGAGACACAGAATCCAAAGCAGGCTCTAGGCTCTCAGCAGTCAGCACAGAGCCTGACGCGGGGCTCGAACCCATCAACTGTGAGATCATGACCTGAGCCGAAGCCGGACGCCCAACCGACTGAGCCATCCAGGCGCCCCGCTTCAGTTTTCCTTAAGACATGTGCTTTTTCTTTTCTACAGGGACTATTTGGAGTGCTAGCAGAGGACATGGACAATTGTCCTTTTCTTTTATTTATTTATTTTATAAAGAACATTTTTTAAAGTTTTACTTATTTATTTTGAGAGAGACAGAGACAGTGTGAGCAGGGGAGGGGCAGAGAGAGAGGGAGAGAGAGAATCCCAAGCAGGCTCCACACTGTCACTGTCACTGTCAGCCCGACTTGGGGGCTCGAACTCACATAACCATGAGATCATGATCTGAGCCAAAACAGAGAGTCGGATGCTTAACTGACTGAGCCATTTAGGTGCCCCGAGAATTGTCTCTTTCTGGTCTGAGAAATAAGGATGGATCGTGTTGTCTCTTTGGATGATGACTATACCAAACTCTTGGAAAGAAAGGAAATCTCCAGGCAGAAGGTAAAATTTTTTTCATGACTGAATGGATTTTTAAAAAATCTTTGATTCCAGGGTGGTTAACATACAGTGTTATATTAGTTTCAGGTGTACAATACAGTGATTCATGACTGAATGGATTTTAACCCGAATCAAAAAAGTTGGATTTTATGTCTCCCTATTCTTTTTTTTTAATGTTTATTTATTTTTGAGACAGAGAGAGAGGATGAGAGACAGCACGCGGGGGAGGGGCAGAGAGAGGGAGACAGAGGGTCCAAAGCAGGCTTGGCACCAAGAGCAGAGAGCCCAATGCGGGGCTGGAACTCACCAACCATGAGATCATGACCTGAGCCGAAGTCAGACGCTTGACCAACTGAGCCACCCAAGCACCCATTATGTCTCCCTATTCTTTTAAGGTTGGAATTACATTCCTGTAAAGTCTCTGAATGGAGACAGGCAGCTTGAAAATATAAGTATTTCCCAGCTGGGTCAAACCAGCTGCCTGCCTGGCCCAGCAAACTGTCTTCACCAAGAGCAGCTTCTAGGTACACAGGGCAGTCCTCTGCCTTCGTCTTCCATATTCTGGATGGCGGTGCAGAGCATTATAACGCATGGGGCACGAGAACTCTGGGCTAGTGTGGTTCAAATCCTGGCTCTGTCACCGGCTGTGTATCATTTTTATTTCTTCCTTCCATACGCCATCTCTTTGTTCTGTAGTGTCCTCTACAAGACGGGGATGATAGTAATAACCCCTCCCTCCAAAGACGTCTTACCATTATGCAAAGACCATGTGAGGATACAGTGATGGGGTGGCTGGCCATTGGTAAGGCAGGAAGAGAGGTCTTAACAGGCAGTGACTCAGTCAGCACCTTGATCTTGGACTTGCAGTCTCCAGGACAGTAAAAAATGAATCTGTTGTTGATTACCTCGGTCTGTGGTATTTTGTTAGAGGGGCTGAAAGAGACCAGGGCGTGAATTTATCTAAGTTACCCGACTGGAATCTATTATATTTTCATTGCAAATGGCCTCAGAGATCATTCTCATCCATTTGTCATGGGCTCTGTGCAGAAGGTCCTAAGCTGCCTCCGTTTAAACTCGGTCCTTGTTCTCGAACATCCTTGGCTAGACACCAGGGGTCTAGACATGGCTCAGTCCAACCTCTCATTTCATACACGAAAAAACTGAGCCCCTAGTAAAAGGTGACTGTCAAGGAGTGCACAAATGCATTAGTGTATTACCTTGATGGTAGATTGCACAAATTATACGGGTGGTATGCCTTACACACAGTAAACACTCATGAAATGTTTCTTTCGTGAAGTTGCCCAAGGTCATACAGCTTGCTAAAAGCCATTCCTGTTTGAATGTAAAAGGTCTAGAACCCCTAGGCGCCCCTCTCAAGGAAAATATTGTCCATAGGCTTGAAGGGGGTGGAGGAATGAGACCCATGTTATTACAGTGTCTATTTGTGTTCATTTAACACCAGCTACTCATGTTTGGAGAACATTTCTCCCATGAGCTGCTGAATCCTTCCTTTTAGCACTAGAGGCCCCACTGCCAAATGAGAAAAGGCAAGGCTCCCAGTAGAACTGTTAGCCCCCATCAACTGGGGAGTGAGGTAGGGCTTTGAGTTCAACGCTGCCCATATGCCCTGATGGGGGAAATGTGTGGTTACATGATGAAGATCACCACTTAAAGGTCATGCCAGGAAACTGAATCCTGCATATCCAAATTACCTTGTGACTGTTGTCTCTCAAACAGCTCTGACCATGTCATTTCCCCTCTCACCAGTGGCCTCCACTCCCCACTGAATCACGGTCCAGTCCTTACCTCAATGTCCAAGGCTCTGGACATTGTCACCCTCTCTGGCGTTACCTCCCAGGGCTCCCCACGTGGTTTCCACCCTTCAGTCAGACTGGACTCAGCAACCCCTGGGCTCCCCTCCTCCTTGCTTGGGCTCCTGAAGTTCCCTCTGCCTCATAAGCTCTCTCACTTCTGCTTTGCCTTCTGTTGCCTGTTAACATCCCATCCATATTTCCATCCATCCATCCCTCCTTCCATCCATCCATCCGTCCATCCATCCATAAAGATCCTTCCCAAATGCTACCTCCTCCTGAAGTTTTGTGACCTTCAGCAAATGGAGTGTTCCCTTTGAATTCCTCAAACAGGGCTGGCTTCTAGGACATATCTCACTGTCTTTGAGACAGGTGGCCCAGGAGAAGTGCATTAACTTTCCTGTCCTGTTGGCCAGTCCCAGCCCCTGGTGCCTGGCAAGCTTGCCCTGTGCATGTTGTGTGGGCAGCACAATGCCTTACACCTAGAATGTGCTGCATAAATATCTGTGTCAGTGAATTGATTTTGTTCTGGATTTTGTCTGACTAGCTCCCTTGAGCTATTCAAGACTCAATTCTCCCACCTGCTGGGCATAATTAAAATGGCCATGTGGCCACTCTGAACCCACCATTTCCAGGGCACAGAGCCCCATATGGTACTGGGCATTGGCAATCTGACCCTACCCTAGTGATTGAGATGATTTTCATGACTTCTGGGTGTTAACTCTTTCTAGTTAATTGCCACCACAGATCCACCCAAATGTAGCAGTACTAGGTGGGACTTCTGATGTCCTTCCACTCCTGGCTCCTGCTTGAAGACCTGAGCAAACTGCCAACAGCTGGAAAAGCCCTGTCTCATAGCAGCACCCTCCTTTCTAGCTGGCAGACAACAGCTTTGTTTTCCAGTCTTCTCCAACCTGCTAGCCACACGCTTCAAGAGCCCAGTAACTAAATGAATAAAACTGTCCTAGTTGTCAGCCTAAAGTGAGGCTCGGAAAGCCAGTGGTGGGATTTGATTGCCATTACTATTGAAGCAGATGCAGTGACAGAGCTGGAGACTGGAAAGCCTAGCACTCCAGTCCTTGGAGACAGCTCACAGGGACAGGTGGGTACATGGAGTTCCCAGGAGGGAGGAGTGGATAGACCCACGCAGGGTGCTGAGATGGGAATGAGAATACCCTCCCCACAATGAGGCAGTGGCAGCCAGGCCTCCCAGAATCCTCTAACCCATAAGACCCTTCCTTCCCAGTCGGCTCCCAGGACTCAGCCCCCACCCCCAAGGGGCCAAGTCATAGAGACTTTGATCCACAGGGTGTGAAGGACTGATGCTAAGGGGGAACATGGACAGGGCCCTTAGGTAGAAGTCTGCTTTGAGACAGATCAGACCAGTATTTGCTCTGAGGGGAGCAATGCTGAATGGCAGACTTCTTCTGGGTTTACTGTGGGTCACAGGCTAAGGGGACCCCCCCAGTAGCACAAAATATCTTTGCCGGAAGAACTAAGCAACCAGGGGTTACCCAGACAGCTTCTTTCCAGTGGATGTGGGCCAGGTTTGTGGGGAGTCCCCTGAAGCAAAACAGTTTAGAGGATCACAGCTCTGTCCCCACTGGCTCCCTGTGTTTCTGGCCACTAAGCCAGTAAGGAAGAGACATGGTGTTTGAATGGGGCTCTAGATGCTAATCCAATGCTCTGCTCTATGAGCCTGCCAACCCCAGAACCTCTAGATGGAGACTACTGCCATGGCCCTGTCAACACTGAAGAATTGTTATCTACGAAGACCCCACCCTCCCTTACTGCCCCCACACAGCGTTGATGCAAAATAAGAGAATGTTCTGAGAGGATCTGCCTTGTCTTGACTTCTCAGACTCATTCAGTTCCCCTGGTTGTGAGTTCTTAGGCTGTTATTAGTTGCCTGTTGCTGCTATGACACGTTACAATAAACTTAGTGACCCACGCCAACACTGGTTTTATTCTCTTACAGTTCTGGAGGCCAGAAGTCCAAAGTGAGACTTATGGGGCTAAAATCAAGGTAAAATCATGGCTCATTCCTTCTGGAGGTTAAAGGAGAATCTGTTTCCCTGTCTCTACCACTGTCTAGAGGCACTACCCCCATCTGGCTCTTCCTTCATCATCCAGCCTCTTGCTGTTGTCCTCATGTCTTCAACTACCAACTCTGGCCTCCTGCCTCCTCTTACAGGGACGCTTACGATGACATTGGACCCAGTTGAGTAATCCAGGACCATCTTCTTATCTCAAACTCCTTACAAAGTACTTTTTGCCATATCAGGTAACATATTCACAGGTCTGAGGATTGGGAAGGGGATGTTCTTGGGGCCATTACTCAGCCTGCTACACCTGGCAGCTGAATTTATCTTTTCCATGAACACTTTTTTTTTAATGTTTATTTTTGAGAGAGAGAGAGAGAGAGAGAGAGAGAGAGAGAGAGAGAGAGAGAGTGGGGGTGGGGCAGAAAGAGAGGGAGACACAGAATCTGAACCAGGCTCCAGTCCCGGAGTTGTGAACACAGAGCCCGACGTGGGGCTTCTGACAGACTGGCTATAGATGGGAGGTTCCCATGTTCTCCTCCTCAGGGTTTGATTAATTTGCTAGAGCAGCTCACAGAACTCAGAGAAACACTTTACTTACTAGATTATTAGTTTATTAAAATGGGATATAACTCAAGATCAGTCAGATTGAAGAGATGCTTAGGGTAAGGCCTGGGGAAAGAGTGCAGAGTGACCATGTCCTCTCTGAGCCATCACTCTCCCCAAATGTCCATGAATTCACCAGCCAGGAAGCTCTCTGAACCCTATCCTTTTGGATTTTGATGGAGGCTTCATTACAGAGGCATGATGGATTAAGTCATTGGACACTGGCAATTGATTCAACCTCTAGCCCCTCTCCCCTCCCTGGAAGTTGGGTTGGGGGTGGAGGAGAGGGTGCCAGAGTGGGGAGGGGCTGAACAGCTTAACCCTCTGGTCCCATGGCCAACTGTAGGTTACCTAGGGGCTTCCCAAAAGTCACCTCATTAATGTAAAAGAAACCTTTATTGCTCTCATCACTTAGGAAATTTCTAGGGTTTTAGGAGCTCTGTGCCAGGAACTGGGATGAAGACCACATATATATTTTATTTTTAAATCACAATATCACACTATCATCGCACTAGGAGGGTGTGAGAGGCAGACTAGAGAGGTGGGGGAGAAGCACATGGGCAGCTAAACTCTAGAAGAACAAACAGAAAAGAGGACTTGCTTTTCATCTGTAAAGGGCATTCCCAATGGCTCTCTCTGCTGTCACTAAAACTAGATGTCCTGTCCCTCAGCCTAATCAAGTGCCCACATCCAGCAAGTCTCCACAGGGAAGTACCACCAGGAGCCCTCTGCACACAGCCCGGCTCAGAGACAGTTTGCTGTCCCTCCTCCTCCTGTGCTTCTGGGGCACTTGGCTTCCTCTGGACCTGCCTTTCCTACACCTCCTCTGCAGCGTGACACCCCCTCGGGAGACACTAGAGAAGGGATACATTGGAAAAGGAGCTGGATATTCACAGAGCATCTGGCACGCTCACACAGAGGAGGAGGTGGTGAAATGGGGTTGCATGGGCCCCAGGGTATTTCTCCCACCTTTTCATCCTCTGCTAGTAGTAATGTGTTGGTTTTTAAAATTTGTGGCTGGAGACGCATGAGCAGTGTTAAGACATACCCACCCCCGCCCAAGCAGGTGGCCTCCTCAGTCTCCCAGGGTAGAATCCTACTCCCCACTTGGGGAGTCCAAGCCCACTGACGTCTTTTCCTTGCATCTTCTGAAATGTTCTCTTCTGCTGTGTAAGAGCCGGAGGACCCAGCAACTGGGACCCCAACGACTAACACAGTGGTGACCTTCCAGCTTCGACATTCCCCTGGGAGGCCTCTGAGCTTTCCGTTCGTAGATTTATCTTCTGTTCGAGATTCATGTGCCTGGTAAGACGCATGACCTTGCTGATCAGGCAGACGTAGATGCCATGGGACTATGTTAGTAAGACGGGCAGGCCTCTGACAGGGGATAGAAGCAATCCAGATGGCCAGAGCAATACCTTTCCATTATCCCAGCTTCCATCTGGAAGGCAGCAGGGAGAGGCTGACTGCCATTTTCCCGCAGTCAAGATACTTCTCAATTCAAGCCCTCACCCTTGATCAGCTTCAAGGGGATGTGTTATGGGTTTAATTGTGTCTTCCCAAAGAGATATGTTGGAGTCCTAACCCTAGTACCTCAGAATGTGAGCTTATCTGGAGATAGGGTCTTTACAGAGGTGTTCAAGATCAAATGCCGTCGTTAGGGTGGGCCCTAACCCAATACGACTGGGGTCCTTATATACAGGCACAGAGATAGACACTCGTGGAGGGAAGACACCATGTGAAGACTTGGGTTATGCAGCCACAGGCCAAGGAACTACCAGAAGCTGGGAGAGAGGCCTGGAACCAATCTTCCCCTAGAGCCTTTGAACCAAGTGGCCTTGTGTTGCCTTCATTTCAGACTTCTGGCCTCCAGAATTGCGAGAGAATAAATTTATGGCATTCCAAGTCACTCAGTTTGTGGTACTTTGGTGTTTTTTTTTTTGTTGTTGTTGTTATTTACTTAAAAAAATTTTTTTTTACATTTATTTATTTTTGAGAGATGGAGAAAGACAGAGTGTGAGCAGGGGAGGGGCAGAGAGAGAGGGAGACACAGAAGCCGAAGCAGGCTCCAGGTTCTGAGCTGTCAGCACAGAGCCCGACGCGGGGCTCGAACCCACAAACTGTGAGATCATGACATGAGCTGAAGTCAGACGCTTAACCGACTAAGCCACCCAGGTGCCCTGTTTATTTACTTTTTGAGAGAGAGAGAGAGAGAGAGTGAGAGAGAGTGAGAGAGAGTGAGAGAGAGTGAGAGAGAGCTCAAGCAGGGGAGGGGCAGAGGGAGAGAGGGAGACAGAGGATCTGAAGCAGGCTCTGTGCTGACAGGGGAGAGCCCCATGTGGGGCTCAAACTCACACACCATGAGATCATGACCTGAGCCAAAGTCGGATACTCAACTGACTGAGCCACCCAGGTGCCCCAGTTTGTGCTACTCTGTTATGGCAGCCTTGGCAAAATGCAAAAGGGTCTAAGCAGGACATTCACAGAAGTCCTGCTTAAACCATAAAGCCAGGGGTTGATCCTGATCTGTTCTGTCCTACCTTGAAATGGATTCCTCCTTCTATAAAAAATCCTGTCTCTGCCACAATATCTCTCCCTCTGACCCTTGGGGTTCAAGGTTTTCTCTTCTGCAGCTCATGCAGAACAAAGTCAGAACTTCTCCACCAGGCCGTCAAGACTTTCATCCATTCATTGGTTTACTCAGTCAACAACCATCTGTTGGCCTCCCATAGATGAGGAAGACATGTTATATGGCTGGAAGGATTAGCACCTTCTCCCTCCCTGGGCTAGCTTGAAACCCAGGCACCTACGTTCCAGAAGATCCACAACCCTGGTGTCTCCCCCACAGCTGTGAGCCCTTATCCCAGCTGTCACTTCCACTAATAATGGACTCTGCTTGCCCAAGTCTCACTCACAGTTCTCCTCTTCCATGAAGCCTTCCAAGAGTCCATGAGTTTGTGGGACCCCTTCTCCACTGTTCTACCTTGGCCTTTTGCTTTCCCCAGTGATAGTCCTTATCACTGTGTGTCTTGAGATCTAGTTCCTTGCCTACCTGCCGGTGTCACTCACTGGCTTGGGACTTTCAGAGTGAGAAGTTCTGTGCCTGCACAGAACAGGCACTCAGTAGTGTCTGTGAATTGCTCGCTAGTGAATAGTGAATTGACTGAATCTTGTGCCAGGGACTCTAGGGGCAACAGAAAAGCAGGGATAAGTCTTAGTTCCCTTGGGTGAGGTCCAGGGGAGCAGCTGTGGACTGTACTTTGTCCTATTTCTAGGGACTCTGATGCCCCGTTCCTGAGGTAGCCTCACCTCCTGGCCTGCCCCGCCTGGCTCATCCCAGCTTCATGGCCCTTTCCAGCGGTCCTACCCTGGTGGGGGTGCCTGAGCTCCACTCCTTTGGGCAATTTTAGATTCTTCCCTATTTAAGATGAGAAACATAGAGCCAGACACTTTTCTGACTCCCTTCCTTTGCTTTCCTTAGATCCCTCCAAAACAGATGGGTGGAATGGAGGGAGGTCTGGGGGGAGGGGAGGCTCCTTTCTTACAGAGAGGTTTCAGATAAAGGCTATGCCAATCCAGACAACGGTGGAGTGTGGCCAGGAATGGATGCCGTGTAGCTACATGTTGGCTGGCTTGACTCAGAATTTCCTGCAGATGGATATTTTCCCTAAGTCAGCCATTCAGGCTTTGGTAGATGGGAGACGGTGACTGAAGTGCTTCCAAGATCCCAGTTCAGCTTCACACTAACTCAGGGCCTGAGAGCACAATAAGCTGACCCTCTACCACCTGCCAGCCACGAGTTCAGATGCCCTGCCCCGCGTTCACCCAGTGACTCCTAGAAATGGACTTTGGAGTCCGGGTCTGAATGCAGACCCTAATTTTATGTGACCAAGTTTCTTCCCCTCTCTGAGCTTTTGTGTCCTTAACTGTGAAATGGGGTAATGATACATGCCCCCATAGGGCTGTGGCAGGGTATTAGTGAGAGCGTTCACGGAAAGCCCTGGGTTCAGGGACATTCCACTGGTGGTTCTGAGCATAATGAAACCCCAGAGAGGGCTTCTCCAGGCAATTGCAGGGCCATACTTTTCTTTTCTTTTCTTTTTAAACTTTATTTATTTATTTTGAGTGGGAGGGGGCAGGGAGAGAGAGGGAGAGAGAGAGAACCCCAAGCAGGCTTCACACTGTCAGGGCAGAGCTGGATGCGAGGCTCGAGCCCACGAACTGTGAGATCATGACCTGAGTGGAGATCAAGTCAGATGCTTAACCAACTGAGCCACCGAGGCACCCAGGACCATAGTTTCCCTGCTGTTGGCCATCCAGTTCTTCATAATAGTACTTTATGCTGCTTTGAGAAACTGCCTTTTCCCCCATGGGGGACAGTCTGGTGGGACTGGAATCAGCCCTGATATCATCGCCTTCACCCCTACAAGGGGCAAACGCATGCCCTGATCTAGGCCCTTAGTATACCAGCTCCTTAGAATTCAAAACTCAGCAAAGGGACAAACAGACCTGGAAAAATAAGCTTTTTTTCCATTGCTCCCTGACCAGATTCCTGCAATTAGACCATTCCTGTCGGGCTTGCTTCTCAGCATTTGGAAAAGCCTTTGGAACTGGAATGCTGGGTTCGAATCCCGGGTCGCATACTCCTGTGTCCTTGGGTGAATCATTTCATCTCTCCCTGCCCCCATTTTTCTCAACCACAGAAAGGGGATAATGGCGGTAGGTACCTTCTAGCGTGATGAAGTGTGTTCAGACGTGCGAGGAGCTGAGAACAGAGCGCGTCTCCCATGCAATGCTGTGCATGTGCTCACCACTGCTATGCCTTCAATCCCGGCCCTCAAAGCTCCCCCTGACTCTGCAAGCGCTCAGCAAAAAAGGATGATATTTCCAATAAATCCTCTTCGATTCGAGTTGCCCAGAATTGAATTCTTTTGTTTGCAACACAGAACTCTAATTTAGTGGCAAGGAGGCCAAACAAACACAGATAGCTGTGTTATGATTCATGATTCGATGAATCTGATCCTTATGGAGATGGGGAGGCGGGGAGACCTCTTTTCCTTCCTACCCACGACTCAGCTTCAGACTCCCAACTCTCCAAATGCTTACAGCTCAGGAGTTCTCCATGAGCTCTTGCCCCCAGGCATGCAAGGGTTGGGGGGCAGTCTGGCCTGTCCGCTGGGATCTTGAAGGTGCCAATATTGATATATCAGAGCCCCCAACCAAACTTCCTGGCTGGGACTTCATGCTGAGGTCAAAAATAAGAAGAGGCAGGCCTCCTGGCTGATATCACCAGGAAGTAGCTTCTAATCATTAAATATACCCATGGGCACGCGGTTGCTTCTTATTCCGAGAAGGGGGTCCATTAGAGCCAAGTGACCCTCAAGGGTGCCCATGTGCAGGAACCCAGACTCAGAATAATTGGAAATTGCCTGTCCCCCCTGGGACTCAGGCTTGTCAGTTCCTGTCGCGGTTAACAGGCAAGGGCAGCGGCTGCGGCCGCCTTCCAGACACAAACCACCTTAGCACAACCTGTTGGTCTGCGCTATACCTTTGCACCCTTGCCTTGCTGTTCACCTGCCTGATGTGTCCTCCGCTTTGCCGACGCACACAGTTGTCATTCGAAAATCGGCTCAAGTGTCCCTCCTCCAGGTTGTCCTGTCCCCTCCCTCCTTCACTCTCCCGGAGTCTATGGAGATGCCCCTTTTCTGGGCCCCCGTGTCACCCTACACCTTATTATATTATACTGTTGTCATGCGTTCATTTTCTCTTCGGCTAAGCTGAGTGGTCCTAGAGGATGGAAATTCTGTTTGCTCTACCTCTGTATGAACTACCAGGGTACAAAGTATCTGCTGAAAAAATGAATCACGTTTTTTATTAGACAACAAGACATGGAATTTCATAACGTGAACCACGGATTGGAAGCAAGGATTAGAGCTCTATTTTAGCTTTGAATTCTTTTTTTCTTAAGTCTATTTATTTATTTATTTTGAGAGAGAGAGCATGAGTGGGGGAGGGACAGAGAGAGAGAGAGAAAGGAGAGAGAGAGAATCCCCAGCAGGCTCTGTGCTGACAAGCACAGAGCCCGATGTTGGGATTAAACTCACAAACCGTGATATCATGACCTGAGCTGAAACCAAGAGGTGGACGCTTAACTGACTGAGCCCCTCAAACTGTCACTTTTAAACTTGCTCAGGAAGTATTAGATTTATGTTTCTACCATAGTAGAATACATGGATTTTAAGCAAAATGAAACCATCCAGAAAAAGGTTCAGGACAGAGAAAAGAAGTTCAAGGAAAACCAAAGTGATAAAAAAGTCACCTCTGGACAGGATGCCCTCTTCCAGGAGTCGTATGTGTGACAGGGAATATCTATCCCTTCATAGTTCAGGGGTTCATGAGAAGAAGCCCAAATTAAAAAAAAATCAGGTCTGAAAACAAATCTAAACATGGTTCTGGTAGAGGACAGTGCTAGATTTAAAAAGTGGTTCCTCATTATTATGAAATCAAATGAAAAGATAGAATTTTTTTCTTTATTTTAGAAAGAGAGAGAGAGCGAGTGTGTGTGTGACAGTGGGGGGGGGGGGGCAGAGGGTGAGACAGAGAGAGAATCCACGCTCAGTTAGGAGCCCGATGCGGGGCTCAATCCCATGACCCTGGGATCATGACCTGAGCCAAAATCCAGAGTCGGACGCTCAACTGACTGAGCAACCAGGCACCGCAAAAAGATAGAAACATTTTGACCAAGAAACAGAGCAAGGCTCAGAAGGGAGAGGCAAGATAGTGAAGTGGAAAGAGTGTGGTTGTATCAGACAGTGTGAAGCTAGTTAAGCCATCGTAACAAACACTCCCACACACAACTCAGACACTTCCAACAGCAAACATTTACTCCTTGCTCTCATTCCTTGTACGGATGGGGCAGGAAGTACAACCATCCCACAAGGAGGGCAGAAGGTGCTTTGAAGAAATAATAAAATGTAGTAACATGGGACACCTGGATGACTTGGTTGGTTAAGCATCCTGACTTTGGCTCTGCTCATGATCTCCCAGTTTGGGAGTTCGAGTCGCACATCAGGCTCTCCACTGGCCCCATGGAGACTGCTTTGGATCCACTCTGCCCCTCCCCTGCTAATTCTCTCTCTTTCTCCCTCTCTCTTTCTCTCTCTCTCAAAATAAATAAACTTAAACAAAAGGGATGTTCTTAAAAAAAATATATATATATATATAGATGGGGCACCTGGGTGGCTCAGTCTGTTAGTGTCTGACTTCAACTCAGGTCATGATCTTGTGGTTCATGAGTTCCAGCCCTGCATCAGGCTCTGTGCTGACAGCTTAGAGCCTGGAGCCTGCTTCAGATTCTGTGTCTCCCTCTCTCTCTGCACCGCCACCCCCCTCAAAAATAAATAACATTAAAAAATTTCTTTTTAATATAGCAACATGATGCCTGGAGTCAGTCCCTTTACTAGCCATGGGCTCTTGGGCAAGTCTTCGCTCTTCTATAGAATCTATATGTTGTGGATTACAGCACCTACTTCTGACTTGTGACAATTAAAATTGAAAAACATATCACACCCTGTGCCTTTTTTTTTTCTTCCTCCCCTTGGGTCATCCACCCCTCCTTCTACGATTGCCTTCTTCCTCCATCCTCTACTTTCCATGCTGTTGACTTCAATGCAATGGATCTGACAGGAGTCAGAACAGCTTAGGGCAAGGCAAGTATTCGAGTGAGGGGGACAGGAAAGGAAGACAGAGACAGTGGGAGGAATTGCTTCTTAAATACAAGTGCTGACAATTGCTTCTTAAAGACAAGATCGTGGCTTTATATATTCAGGGAGAAATAAGAAATACATCCCTAATGTGTTTTAGTATTTGTATAGGACTTTATTTTAAAGGAAATAACAGGCTAAAAAATAACATGCAAAGATATATATGAATGACCACTACATTTGTAAAATTTGTGATACAAATTTATACACAATCTAAATTTTCAGGAATAATGATTAGATAAATGGTGCTTTATCCAGGTAACTGAATACTCAGCATCCATTAAGATGCCAAATATATTTCTATTTTGACATAGAACAATCTCTGTGATAGAATGTTCAGTAGAAAGAAGAACATTACACCAAAAAACACATATAAAAAATCTCATTAAAAAATTATATATATAGGGGTGCCTGGGTGGCTCAGTTGGTTAAGCGTCCGACTTTGGCTCAGGTCATGATCTCACGGTTCGTGGGTTCGAGCCCCGCATGGGCTCTGTGCTGACAGCTCAGAGCCCGGAGCCTGTTTCAGATTCTGTGTCTCCCTCTCTCGCTCTCTGCCCCTCCCCCACTCGTGCTCTGTCTCTGTCTCAAAAATAAATAAACATTAAAAAATATTTTAAAAAATTATATATATAAATAAGTAGTGTGTGTGTATACATGGTATATACCGTGTGTGTGTGCGTGTGTGTGTGTGTGTGTGTGTGTGTGTGTATACTGTATCTATCTATCCAGCCACTATTAAGGTAACTATATACGTGTGTGTGTGTGTCACACACATTGTAAGTTGTAAAGGTACAGGTGATTTTTCACATTTTTCTTTGCATCTTTGTATTTTCTGAATGTTTTAAACAATGAGTGTTATTCTTCTTTTTCAATCAGAAAAAACAATAAAGCTATTTGTTTCAAAAAAATAACGTGACTAAGATCTCATTTGAAATCTCCACCACTAAGCAATTTTAGAACGAAAACTAACAGCCCCATGTTCTTTCCCCCAAATACCTTCTAATGCAGGATTTAAATGTGAGAACAATGTCTTGATGCAGCAATAATACATATGTATTGTTGCTGCTTTTATTTCTGTATTGTAATTCCAGAGTAGCTAACATACAGTGTTAAGCGATGATATTTCTTTGCTGTAATCCTGGATGGTTAATACTTTCAATATAGTTACTTCTGGTGATTATCGTGAGGACTCATGGGAAAATGGTAAGGCTGAAAAGGCTCCCATGAAGCCACCTTCCCCTCCATCCCTTCTCCTACTCTTTGCCCAGAGTCTTCAGACACCTGTAGATGTTCAGCACTGCCACCTAACACCCTTGGTCCCTCCCTTACCACAGGACCTTCATTACCCCTGACCCACAACTGGAGTCTAAACCCCCACGGCCTTAGTGAGCCTGGTCTCTGCAACGTCAGGAGCAAAGCCAGTCAATGTGGCTGAATATTGTCACAGGGTTTTAGGAAACAGTTGGTTTGACCTGCTTGGATTTGTAACTTCTGCCTCTCGATTGCCAGCTCTTTTTTTGTTTCGTTTCTCCGTCCAGGTTGATTTATGAATGTTATTGTGTGCCATGGGTTGAACTGTGTCCCACAAAACTTCCTATATTGAAGTCCTAATCTCCAGTATCTCAGAATGTGACTTATTTGGGCTGAGGGTCATTGCAGATGTAATTAGTTAAGTAAAAAAAAAAAAAAAAAAAAAAAAATGAAGTAACAGTGGTGTAGGGTGACCCCTTATCGGATGTGACTGATGTCTTTATAAAAAGGGGAAGTTTGGGGAGGTCTGGGTGGCTCAGTCGGTTAAGCGTCCAACTTGTGATTTTGGCTCAGGTCATGATCTTAAGGGTTCATGAGTTCGAGCACCATATAGGGCTCTTTGCTGACAGTGTGGAGCCTGTTTGGGATTCTCTCTCTCCTTCTCTCTCTCTGCAGCGCCCCCCCCCCCCCCACTTCAAAATAAGTAAATAAACTTAAAAAGCGAGGGAGGGGAGTTTGGATACTGAGACACACACACACACACACACACACACACACACACACGGAAAATGGCATGTGAAACTGGGAGTTCATGGCCACAAGCCAAGGAAACACACCGAAGTAGGAAAGAGGCCTGGGCTGCGTTCCTTCCCTAGAGCTTTCAGAGGGGGCGTGGCCCTGCTGGCACCTTGATCTCTGACTTCTGACCTCCAGTACTGGGAGAGAATAAATTGTGGTGGTTTTAAGTCACCCTTTGTGACAATTTGTTTCAGCGGCCCTAACAAGGGGCCATGATGTATACTCCTTTTACCTATCTATCTAACCATGTATTCTTTCATATGTATTCACCGCATGGGATCATATCGCACGTCCTCAGTCTCCACATCATAAATACAAGTAATGAGTTAAAGGGAAGGCAGGACAAGTTCCTCGTACCTTCAGGAAAGAAGTCAAGGACCGCAAGGAATGAGTGCCTCAAAAGTATGATAGGGACCTTTACTTACTTCATCTCATTTCATCCCACACCAGCCTTTCAAGTGGAGGGAAAGTGAGGCAGGAGAGCCATTAAACACTAACCCAAAGACACAGCTCTGAAGTGATCCTAGATCTTTTGATTTCAATTCAAATCCTTCCCATGACTTCAGCCAGCGAAGGACCAGAAGGTCAGTTCCGACGATCCTGGGATAGATCTCTCTAGATATCCATTTTATGCGATGGTGTGAAGTGGTCCCGCCAGAGGACCGACTCTGGAAGATGGACCCACTGCCGTTTCACACCACACTTGACCCTGACAATAATACCGCGACAATGATGATAATAGTGGCTTTCCTTTATTGAACACCTACCAGGGCGTGTGCACTGCCTTAGTTTCTTAAAATGCATTATCTCATTTAGTACAAGGTCATTCCCTGGCAAGTGATGGAGCTAATATTACACTGTATATTAATTACACTGGAATTAAAATTTTAAAACTTAATGACAAAAGCGATGTAGCAATGCTAACATCTAGGAAAAATCCACCAACATTTCCAGCTAGCTTCTGTCATGCCATGAGATCAGCTCACTGTTTCCGATACCACTTCCATATATAACGAGAGAAGGGAGTGCCATGCCAGCAAGTGTGGATGGCTCTTTTCAATAGGGGGACCAGAAAAATGCAAAATCCCTCCTCCCCTCATTTTCCATACCATTGGCTGGAATGCCCCTCCTTCATGAATCACTCTGTTTCGTGATTCACCACGGATTCATAAGGATTCCACTGGAATAGTCATTTGTGGCATTGCTCTTAAAACACATTTTGGTATTGTCACTATTCCTTTATTAAATAAATGTTTCTCATAGCCTACTGGGTGCCAGCGCTCTGCTGGGTACTGTGAATACAAAGATAAATAAGACAGTTCTTGCTGTCAAGATGTTCAAAGTACAGTGTTATTTATGCATGTGATGTATAAAGTTGGTTAAATAAGGACAGACACCTGGTAAGTCTCTGTTAGCTGCAAGACCCCATCGATACGTGTAAATAAGGAAAGTCTAATCGAGATGGGATTTTATTTTTAAAGCTGTCTGGAGTATTACAATGAGTATTACTTGTTATAATAAAGACTCATCTCTGTAATAAATTACTTCTCGGAGTAATAAAGACTCTGAGAGGACCCTATTGGCAGAAAAGTAAAATTGGGCACAGCCATGACCATGAAGACCGGCCAGAGAGCAGACAGTAATTCAGATCATGTGTGGGTGGTACCAAACAAGCCTGGGATAGGATGTCGGGCCCACAGACCCCACGGGACCAGAATCCTGACTTTGCCAATGCACAAAAAAACATTTACTGAGCAAAGGCAAGGGGACCTTTTTATGGCCCAGTAACCCAAACTGCTTCGTTAGGATCAGGCCAACTGTCATCACTGGTAACCATTAATAGAATTGTTTTTGTGAGAATCACGTTTGATGAGAATTGAGAGTTTTCTTTCCATGGTCAAATTATGGAAAATACCATTTGCCTTTTTGTTGGGACACCTCCTTCCTTTTCACCCCTCCAAATTCTTCCAGTTCTCTGAAACTCAACTGCACCTCCCCCTTTTCTCACAGCCCTCCCTAATGTCTCTGCTGGTATGACTCCCTACTCTGAGCCCGTTCATTCTTAGGTTGGTTCCATGCACTTTCAGCACAAGTTACTCGTGCTCTGGAGTTGTTCTTTATCTTTTGTGCCTCAGTGGAGAGATGAGCCCTCCTGTCTATCTAATGACCAATCCAAAATCACCCTATTAATCAGCCCTTGGGTCCAGTCCCTTTTATCGCCTCCTTTCTCCTGTGAATCTCTTTTCTCATCCAGCTCTCTCACTTCTTCTTTTCCTCCTCCTCTTCCTTCTTCTTTTCCTTCTCCTTCTTCTTCTCCTCTTCCTTTTCTTCTTCTTTCTTCTTCTTGTTCTTCTTCTTCTCTTTCTCCTTCTCCTCCTTCTTCTTCTCCTTCTTCTTCTCTTCCTTCTCCTCCTCCTTCTTCTCTTTCTCCTTCTTCTTCTCCTTTTGTTTCCTCTCTTCCCTCCCCTAACCCATTAACCGAGCAAAGCAAGTTGAAATGTTCACAGATTTTTGTTACCAGGTTTTACTGGCAAACAGGGTAAATATAACACCTGGGGAAATGATGAAAAATTACAAGAATCTTCTAAAGGATTATACCCAAGCTAATCCTGTTCTCCATTGAAATTGAAATAAAGCTAATGTTTAACCTTTCTTAGCCTCTCAAGCTAGATGTCCCCTTAAATGCAGCTGCTGGAATCCAATTACCCTCATTATTCTTTTACCACTCCAGATCCAGTATGTTTTCAGTAAGTCTCAGGTGCTAAAAAAATGGGTAACTGAGGATCCCTTGTTTGTTTGTTTTTTTAAAATCAGGAATGGCATCATATTTCTCAATGTCCCTTTGCTTCAAATGGATATATGTTAAGCCCTGGCTTACTCTACCATAAAACATTCTTCTTAACACCTCACACATTGCTGTACGTCTAAGTTCCTTCTTTCTTTCTTGACTGATAAAACTCACACTCATCATTCATAACATTAGCTCAAAGATCTTGTCTTCAGTCTCCCCCTTACTACTCTTTTCCCCCTCCCCGTTTGAAACTCTAGGCAGAATTAACTGCCTTTTCCTCTCTGTTCCCTCACTGGCTTATTCACATTTAAAATATGGCACTTGTTCCACTTAAAAAAAATTTATTTATTTACTTAGAGCACAAGAGAGCACAGGTGAGGGAGGGGCGGAGAGAGGGAGACCGAGAATCCCAAGGAGGCTCCTCACTGTCAGTGCAGAGCCCGATGTGGGGCTAGATCTCACCAACCGTGGGGTCATGCATGACCTGAGCTGAAATCAAGAGCTGGATGCTCAACCCACTGAGCCACCCAGGCACCCCATCTGTTCTACTGTTTAATATTAATTCTATGCACATAAGGTTGTGCATAGAACAACATTATCAAATGATCCTTCTTCTCCAGTTGGCGCTGAGCTCTCCTGTGGCCTGTTTTATGCGTATCCCCAGTCCCCAGCACAGCCTGTGAATTACAGTAGGTGCCCAACAAATGCTTATCCAATGGAATGTTTTGATTAGATAATACAGAGCCATGAAATGATGTTTGTTGTCATTCATATGCTAGAGGAAACATGAATAGACTCAGGAACGAAAGCTACCTTAACTGTGCAATGTTAACTCATAACATTATTTGGGCTCCATTACACAGATTCCATCACCACCACCATCATGATACCTGGCAAACCCTAAAGGAGCAAGAAACGTGACAGATAACAGCATGAATCCTTCCTGCTTTACCCAGGTGGCCCTGAGACCTGTGTACCTAAACTGAAAAGAAGCTTTGGGCACCAGAGGGGCCTGTGTAACTTCCCATGAAGCATATGAGGTGGAAATCACTCGAGGAACTATTTAAATTTTTTTTTTAATCCTGTTGGAATACACTTTTCTGTGGGTCTCACACATTTCTGCAAGTCTGACCATGAAGTACTGATTACTCCTTTTTTCTGGACAGTCTTTCCAAGAATGTTTGTAGAGACAACAATCTTGGAAACTAGACAGCTGTTTCTCTCTGGAGCAAAGTGCCCCATGATAACTGCCCTTTGTAAAAGATTTGGGCTCTCTAAGTTCACGCTTCCTGTCTTGTGATGCAACCTACT
This sequence comes from Panthera pardus, assembly GCF_024362965.1. Lineage (NCBI taxonomy): Eukaryota > Metazoa > Chordata > Mammalia > Carnivora > Felidae > Panthera > Panthera pardus. The sequence continues at coordinate 2,357,474 of NW_026526788.1, read as the reverse complement.
ATGCGTGCAGGTGGATCTGGCCCTCTGCATACAACCCAGGGTGAATGGAGGCTCAGGGAATTGGCACAGATATACTGATTGATACTCTGACTACTGCTACTGCTGGGAGTGATAAATTGTTCTTCATCTCTGCCTCGAGTCTCATGTCTTCTGCCTTCATGCATGAAATTGTAGTAACTGGATTCGAGAGCTTGTACATAGGCTAAAATTTCAAACGTCTCACAGTTCCTGACACGACTACTCCCAGCAGGATCTTCTTGACTTTAATGTGCCCTGGCTTGCCCCTTTGTGCCTCTTCGTATTCCCTAAAAGCTACAGGTGTGGCCCCTGCTAGATTGGACTGTAAGGAGGACACACATTCATCAGTGATAAGCTGCAAATACTTGGAAAGGAAGCCAGTTTGAGAGGTAGTAATCACACCCTCCAAACAAGCCAATGGTATATGGTGTTGTTCCCATGAAGAATGTGAAATAGGGTGAATGATCTATTGTCTAGAGCAGGCAGTCGTTTTGGAGTCTCTTTATTACATAGGACTGAAAGGGAGCAGCCACATGTCCCAGTGACTGGGAAGATCCCTGTTCCCTGAACTGAATGTTTTCAAGCAGCATTTCTTTAGCAGTGACTGAGCACTGCTCAGAAGTAGGGTACTATCTTAATGAGGTTTCTTATTCTTTTTGGTTTGATTCAAGTAGGCCACTGTTTGCTTCTTTATTAATCTATTTCAAAAGGTTTAAGGCAGTTTGCAAGGGGCTATAGAATTCAATAGTGCATCACTTAAACGAGAGAAAAAGAAGGGTGAGGACATAAATGGAGCCAGAAATAAAGCTTGGAATCCGTAACATAATTAAATCTATTATGTATGTATCAAATATTTGTCTCTAGACATTTTAACAGCTGAAGAGAAAAGGGAACCTGATTAGTTACATAATCTAAAGTGATCATTAGATTAAAAAAAGGGAAACTTCTGCACCCCAAAAGTTGCGTTGAAGGAGGCATGTGACAATCACTACAGGAAAGTACAAAGCTCCACTGGGATCCTTCTCCCATCCAGAACAAAATCCTAAGCCACTGAGGACAGACAGCAACTCCTGTCCTTCTACCTCATTGCTCTGAATAAGGTGAAGACCTCTTATGGCTGGAGAAAGGGAAAGGGAAAAACCCTATGTTTCTGGGGCTTATGCAGAAAACAGTCATGGGTCCAGACTATTTGAAGCTTCCTACTGCTGGAGAAGGGACAAGAAACTAAGAAAATGCAGAGGAAATCTGGAAATAAGCTTATCAGTTGACAGGACACGGTCTAGGAAAGAATCAGCGAGTTTGAAGAATAGTCAATAGAAATTATTGAAACCATAACACAAAGAGACAAGAAAAACGATTAAAGAACAAAGAACAGAGCATCCAAGAACTGTGGGATGATATCAAACAATCTAACATATATGTTATTGGAACTCCTAAAGGACAAGAGAGGGGCTCCTGGGTGGCTCAGTCAGATGGGCATTCGACTTTGGCTCAGGTCATGATCTCACAGCTCATGAGTTCAAGCACCACATCAGGCTCTGTGCTGACAGCTCGGAGCTTGGAACCTGCTTTGGATTCTGTGTTCTCCTTCTCTCTCTGCCCCTCCCCTGCTTGTACTCTGTTTCTTTGTCTCTCAAAAATGAATAAATGGTAAAAAAAAAAAATTTTTAAAAAAAAGGACAAGAGAGAGAGAGCAGAGCAAAAGAATTATCTAAAGAGACAATATAAGAGAATTTCCCCAAAATAATAAAAGACATCAGACCACAACTCCAAGAAGCTCAGAGAATTCCAAGTGGGACACGAATATATAAACTTCTCTCCATCACTGCTGCCTCTCTCCCAATTAAAGTAGCCCAAACTACTGCAATCACCTCCAATTTGTCTTCCTGCCTCTATTCTTGTCCCCCTACTATGCATTTTGCAAACAGCAGTCAAAAATGATATTTAAAAAAAACATCACTTCCAAGCTTGAAGGTCTCTGGCAGTCTCCCACTGCATTCATTTACCATAAAATCCAACCTGTTTCCTGTGGCCTGCCAGGTCCTGTGTCCTCCAGACCCTGCCTATCTTTCTGCTTCTGCCACTTATTCATCTTTCTTATACTCCAAACACAGGGGCCCATTTCTGTCCTATGAACACACTGGGCACCTTCCACCTCTGGTTCTTGGTTCTTGTTTTCCCTATGAAATATGCTACTTTCAGAACTGGGCAGGGCTGGCCACATCTCATCCGGTTTTCAAGTCTTGCTTTTTCCATCTTCTCCTCAAAGAAGTCCACCAAGTTTTTTTTTTTTTTTATCACATTATTTTACTTCCATCTTAGTGGATATCAGATAGTTTCTGATATCCACTAAGAAATAATCTAATATTAGAAATTTATTGGGGCACCTGGGTGGCTCAGTCGGTTAAGCGTCCGACTTCGGCTCAGGTCATGATCTTGCGGTTCGTGAGTTCAAGCCCCGCGTCAGGCTCTGTGCTGACAGCTCAGAGCCCGGAGCCTGTTTCAGGTTCTGTGTCTCCCTCTCTCTCTCTGACCCTCCCCCGTTCATGTTCTGTCTCTCTCTGTCTCAAAAATAAATAAAAGCGTTGAAAAAAAATTAAAAAAAAAGAAAGAAATTTATTTATTTGTACACTTGTTGATCTTCCTTCTCTTGGGACTACATTTATGCTCTTTGTGAGAAGAGAGCACACCCTTCTGTAGCCTTGGTGTTTAGAATGGTGCCTGGTATGATTTAGACATTCACAATCTACTTGTTGATTGAAGAAGTAATTAGTTGAATTGAAGAATAAATACTTATTAGAGACATAAGCTCAGAAAAAGGACTTAATGGTCAAGAGGCACCCACCAGCTTTTAGTTATCCATAGTTAAGTACTAGAGATCACTTTTAGTTATGTGGGTATACCGCTCAGTTGATAGGCAAAGTCAACCATATGGCAACACATAATTCATTGAATGATGATAAGCCACAGTTTTCATTTTAAGAGGCTTCTCATTTCTGATTATTCATATTTTATTGGTTTCCAGCCTTTATTACTACCACCCAGAATCCAACAATTAATAAGAATTAAGAGATTGGACAACATTTGCTTACATTTCTTAACACAGCCTTGACCTCATTTTAAAAAACTATGTACTGTCTGTGGGTGCCTGGGTGGCTCGGTAGGTTAAGCATCTGACTCTTGGTTTCAGGTCAGGTCATGATTTTACTGTTCATGGGATGGAGCCCCCTGTTGGGCTCTGTGCTGTCAGCACAGAGCCTTCTTGGGATTCTCTGCCTCTCTCATTCTCTCTCTCTTTCTCTCTCTCCAAATAAATAAATAAATAAATAAACAACAAACATAAAAAAACCAACAACTATGTATTGTCTGGGGTGCCTGGGTGGCTCAGTTGGTTGAACATCGGACTCTTGATTTCAGCTCAGGTCATGATCCCAGCGTTGTGGGATCAAGCCCCAAGTTGGGCTCTGCACTGAGCATGAAGCCTGCTTAAAATTCTCTCTTTCTCTCTCTCACTCTCTCTCTCTCTCTCTCTTTCTCTCCCTCTGACCCTCCCCCACTTGCACTCACTCTCTAAAAAATAAAAAAATATATATATATATCTTAAAACAAACAAACAAACAAAAACAATGTCCTGTCCAAACAGATTTTTCAAATGACATGTGACCAAGGCCCAGTCTTCTGGCAGGTGCCAGTATTCCATTCTGTTATCTCTGTCACTTAGACCTCTTCTACACTCTTGAGCTCACTAGCCCCACCTCACCGTTCCTGTCCCTTCTGGACCATTCTCTACTCTCTCCTCCAAACCACTTAACCCCTCTATAGCCACCTGGAAAATAAAGAGGCGGTGCTATGTGATCTGTTACATTCCCTCCAGCCCTCAAATTCTTTCATCCTATTTATTCTAAACAGGATGCTTTGTCTCCTCCACATCCTTTTATTTCCATTTTATTTAATGCTGCCCCATTGCAGTTGAATGGAAGAGAGGCCATGCCCAATCTCTGTCCCTACTTTTTAGAATATTTCTTCCATTCACAATTACTCTCTCAGTGATGCCATACACGTGTTTTTGTTCAGATACATACACAGCATTCTGTTACATTTTTGTAGTTAATCAAAAGGTACAATGAAGAGATTGAAAGGATCATCTTTTTACGAAATCATTTCACAACTTGCTGTGCAACAATAGCAAGCCCCTGGGCCTCAAGTTCCTCATCCGCAAAATGAGGAGGCTGGAATTCACCACGTCTGCCGGAAACAGTCTATTCTAGGAATGAAAAACTTAAAATCCTGCACAGCTCTTGCTTTGCAAGAGGAAATTGCAAGCAGGGAAGGGTGAATTCATACCCTCCCCCCCATCTCTGCCTGGATTTTCCCTTGCCCCTTAGGTTCCATGGTTTTGATACTTCCAAACTCCACCATTCCCTGGGCAGGCCCTTCAAACCTGGCTAAAGAGTGGATAAAGACTCTCTTTGCTTCTTCACAGAACAACTAAGTCATCAACCCAAAGGAAATCCAGAGATACAAACAGTAAATCCATTTCTGTTCAATCCCAGGGAAGCAGCAAAGAGCATTTGTCCAGCGTTCTCTTCTCCTGTGATACCTACGCTTGAGCCCAGGAAGGCTCAGCTTTGCACACGCCTCCACCCCTCAGAGATTCCTGCCCCTCCGGGCCAGGTGTTCTTCGAACACTGAAATGTCTCCCAGCACCCAGAATTTGCTGAACCTAAAGATTCTGTTTGGTGCCAGAGTAATTAAGGCTCTCTGGTTCAATCTGCTTAGACTCCCTAGAGTCTGCTTACTGAGTATCAGCTTCAGGCTTGAGGGGGCACCCCACTTCTCAAATGACTTGCACAGTTAGAGTGATAGGCCCAGTGCCCTGAAGCCCAGAAAGCATTTCCATCAGGGTTTTTCAAACTTTGAAGTACACACAAATCAACACGGGATGTTGTTAACATTCAAATCTGGAGTCATTAAGACTGTGGCATTTCCAACAAGCTCCTGGGTATTGCCATTGCTGCTTGCTGCTCAGCAGACCACACTGTGGTCGCAGGTCCTTGTCCAGAGGTCAGCACGCTTTTTTCCACAAAGGACCAGATGGTAAATAGTTTCGGCTCTGCAAGCCACAGGTGTCTGTTGGAGCCACTCAACTCTCCCCAACAGCAACTGTAGCCAAATGCAGCCATGGGCAATATGTAAACCAACAAGCGTGGCTCAGTTCCAGTAAAAGTTTATTCACAAAAACAGATGGTGGGCTACAGTTTGTCAACCCTCTCCCTAGTCTGCCTCAGAGAGGAAGAGATAAGCTCCCCTCTGGAATATTCCACGTTGTTGACATCCACAGCTAAAGTCTCATCACCATGAATATCCACCCACCATAAATATCCATCCATACCTCCCAGTGCAGGCTAAAAAGACAACATCTCAGCCATGGAATGACTACCATAGCACACAGTATGAAATCTATTTATCACTAGCAATGTCCTTTCACATTCTTTGAGGTCTTCCTAAATTTTAAGTACTCCTATCTCTATAAACAGCCTTCAAGGAAAGCAGTTCAAGCTTATGGATTTTTGCCGTCTTCTCTGAAACCCACTTCTGTTTTCCAAATGTGTGGAGTGATGAGGAAAGCATATATTTCAAAGGTTGTTAACACAAGGGTTCTTTCGAGTAATTGTTCTGAAATCACCAACCTGCTTGGGATTAAATCCAAGAAAAGAGCAGGACTATAGCCCAGGTGTCTTTGAAGACAGTGGTGATGTGAACATGGAGGGTGGTTTGAGAGGACGTGGTGGTCTCTAGTTATCAGAGGGAACTCATGTTTCCAGAAATCTAAACAGATTAGCCATTGGTTCTTAGCCGGCCTGGGGCATATGGAACAGAAGCCAGCCTACAGTACATTTCTCAGAACTTTAGAGTTGGTGAAAGATTCAGCTTCTCGAAAATCCAGACTTTCTGGGGTGCCTGGGTGCCTCAGTTGGTTAAGTGTCTGACTTTGGCTCATGGTTCGTGAGTTCGAGCCCCGGGGGGGGCTCTGTGCTGACAGCTGGGAACCTGGAGCTTGCTTCAGATTCTGTGTCTCCCCTCTCTCTCTGCCCCTCCCCTGCTTGCGCATGCTCCTTTTTTTTTTTTTTTTAATCCAGACTTTCCCTCAGATTGCACATGTTTCCATGCCACATGCTCTGATGACACTGATGCATTTTCACTCAGTAGCAGTTGGCTTAGAACAGGCAGCTCAGCTCTTGTGCAGCAATCAGCTATAGAGTAATAGAACTCAGACCTCCCCAAAGGATTTTGCTAAGCACTTCTCTCTACTGAACTCTTTCTCCCCACCCAACCCCACCCTAAAGTGCCGTAGGTGGGCCCTCAAGGCCTGGTCCTTTCATAGGCCTTCAAGATCAAGAGGGCTATTTGGACAACAGCCATGCAGATCAAACCAAGTTTTGAGAGAAGGCAGATCCCCAACTAGTAGTTAGGGATCTAAAATTCTACATGTGGGGGCGCCTGGGTGGCTCAGTCAGTTGAGTGTCCGACTTCAGCTCAGGTCATGATCTCGCCGTCTGTGAGTTCGGCCCCACGTCGGGCTCTGTGCTGACAGCTCAGAGCCTGGAGCCTGTTTCGGATTCTGTGTCTCCCTCTCTCTCTGCCCCTCCCCCGCTCACGCTCTGTCTCTCTGTCTCTGAAAAATGAATAAACCTTAAAAAAATTTTTAAAATTCTACATATGGTAAAACCTTGGTTTGCAAGCATAATTTGTTCCAGAAATCTGCTTGTAATCCAAAGCACTCATATATCAATGTGAATTTCAAGAGCCATTGGCTCAGTTGTGATCATGTGACATTCAGCATAACGTACAACTCGTATTGCAAGATGTTGCTCTCTTATCAAGTTAAAATTTATTAAAAATGTTTGCTCATCTTGCAGAACACTCGCAGAACAAGTTACTCGCAATCCAAGATTTTACTGTATTTGTAATCTTCTTTTTAAAAATTATTCTATCAATAATGTGATGAAAATAGCAAGTAGTAATTACTAGACACAAAATAATCCACCTTTTTCCTGCCCCACCATGGTCCCTCTCTACATGACTTTTTTATTATTTACATAATTTTTTCTCTTGGGATAAAATAAGTATAACCTTTATGAAAGGTAATTTGGTAACATTAATCAAATATTTTTTTTTATATATAGGATTTCTTTAAAAAAATTTTTTTATTTGGTAACATTAATCAAATATCTTTTTTTTATATATAGGATTTCTTAAAAAAAAAATTTTTAGTGTTTATTTTTGAGAGAGACAGAGCATGAGTGGGGGAGGGGCAGAGAGAGAGGGAGACGGAATGCGAAGCAGGCTTCAGGTTCTGAGCTGTCAGCACAGAGCCTGATGTGGGGCTTGAACTCACAAGCTGTGCAATCATGACCTGAGCTGAAGTCGGACACTCAACGGACTGAGCCACCCAGGCGCCCCACATTAATCAAATATCTTAAAGCCAGGTATGTTTTCACATAGTAACTCCACGTTTAGAAATGTAACGTAAGGAAATAATTAAGAGTATAGGCATAGATTTAAATAATTAAGAGTATAGGCATAGACTGAAAACAACCTAAAGTCCAGCACTAAGGTGTGGCTCAAGTAAAATACTAAATCTTTATGCAGCAATGGCGTGCTGTATCAAAAACGATGTACATTAATTGACAGAAAAGATATTTATATTGTATGATGAATGAAAAAAGGACACAAAATAAATGTATGATAGAATTCTACAAGGAAAACCTAAAACATTAGAAATTTTTTTTTCTCTCCAAATTGGGATTTAGGGCTATTTCTTTTCTTACAATTCTAGATTTGTAATTCTAAGTCTTAACAATGAGCATTGGTCACTTGTGTTATAAAATTCTGCCGATATTCAAATAAGTGTACTAATGATCATAGTTCAGCTACAATGACATGTTCTGCCTTTGTTATTTATGTGTTATTTCTTTTAATGGAGGAAGCCTTTACACTCGGGCTTTAAAGGCTAAAAGCCTTTCCTTATCCCTTTTATAAAAATAAAATCAGGTAGGAACAGGGTGCTGAGAAGTCAAGTGCCCTCTGGCAGAACTTCAAGACATGAAAGTAACCTGAAGTCTTGTTTTCCCTGAGATTTCTAGGCCTCGTCATCCCTTCCTTTGCTCTTGTGAAGTGCTGACTCATTAGGAACAGTAATCCTGGGGTCTCAACGAGATTTTGTTTTAATACTCTCTCATTTTCCCGGGATCTTCAAAGACTTCTAAAGAAGGGTTCATCTAGCATTTTATACCTCAGTTCAGGAATCAACTTCTACCGATAATAATTTAGCGTTGACCATTGGCACCCAGTAGGAGTTACAGATGGACTTGTTGATAATCCATGACGTGTCTGTCTAGGGAAGAGACACAGCTTTCAACAATCCTGGCTTCAGGAAAATTAGAATTCCATATTCAATACGCAGAAAGACAAATCTCTCCTAGAAAGCTTCCCTTCCTTTGTCCTATCTTTCCCCACACATTGTTTCTTTACATCAACGTGTCTTTCAAAGGATGAACACTTTTCTGGAAGAATCATCTAAAAAGTGCTACAATAGCCAAGATATGGAAACAACCTAAACATTCATCAATAGATGAATGGATAAAGAAGAGGCGGTCTCTCTCTCTCTCTCTCTCTCTCTCTCTCTCTCTCTCTCTCATTACTGAGCCATAAAAAAGAACGATATCTTGCCACCTGTGACAACGTGGATGGACCTTGAGGTTATTGTGCTAAGTGAAATAAGTCAGAGAAAGAGAAATACCACATGATTTCACTTATAAGTGGAATCTAAAAAAAAAAAAAAAAAAGACAAACAAATAGACAAAACAACACTCACACTGATAGATACAGAGAACAGAGTGGTGGTGGCCAGAGGGAAAGGGGTTCAAAAGGGGGGTGGTGTGAATGGGTGAAGAAGATCAAGACACACAAACTTTCAGTTATACAAAAACCAAGTCATGGGGATGCAATGTACAGTATGGGGAATACAGTCAATAACATTGTATTAAGTTTCTACGGGGACAGGTGGAGATTAGACCTATTATGGTGGTCAGTTTTCGCAATGTATATAAATGTCCAATCACTAACTTGTACATGTGAAGCTAATAGAATATTGTATGTCAAGTATACTTCAATACATAAAAATGTGTTGAGCCAACACCTGAAGTTTTTACACTGTTTTCAAAAGGTGATAATCAATCTCGTTTTAAAATAGATCTCAGTGTCACTTACATTTCTCTTTGCTAAAGAGTCACTAATTAGATGGCAAGCTCTGGTCATGCTTGGGAGGAATTAGAGCAGGGCTTAAATGAAGGCTTCTGCAGTCACAGGAGTGTTAGGGAAATGTTTCCGTCCCAAGTCTAGTTCTGGTAGGGCAGCAAGCCTTTGTCATGGCAGCTGGGATTTTTGGATGATAACAACAACAGAGACTTTAAGTTTTACTGAAGAACTTAAACTGCCCCAGTGGGACTGTGAAATTGAGTGTTCCAGTTTCTCTTTCAAAGGTAGCTACCAGGGCACCTGGGGGGCTCAGTCGGTTGAGCGCCCAACTCTTGATATCAGCTCAGTTCGTGATCTTGAGGACAGATGTGGGATCCAGCCCTGCGATGGGCTCTGTGTTGACAGTGTGGAGCCTGCTGAGAGTCTCTCTCTCTCTCTCTCTCTCTCTCTCTCTCTCTCTCTCCCTCTCTCTCTGCACCACCCCCCCTCCCCCGCCAAATAAATAAATAAACTTAAAAAAAAGCTACTCTCACAGTGGAGGTCTACATGCCTGACCACAAAGCAAGACCAAACGTTCCAACTGTGCTTCCTCATTTATCTTTTCCTTTGATTCCATGCCCTTCAGTGAGCTGCTCATCGTAAGCACTCAATAATTTTCCTTTCTTTAGAAAACCAGTACCTGCTGAAAGAGAACAGGAGAACTTCTATTCATTCTTGGAAATGGGGTTTCACAAAAGTATCTCCCATCATTCCTTCTGGATTTGTGAAGCTGTGATTTCCCTGAAGCTGTGGCATTACATACAGCACTGACACACCAGATTCTGCATAGTTGTGTTTTCCATAGATAACTTTCCCAGTCTGTTGAGCAAATTTCACGTGTGCTTTCCGTATTTTCTCATAACTGTGCATTGTTGGTTGAGGTTAGAAATGTTATAAAAGTGCTGTGGACATCAAGGAAAGGATGACTAATGATTTTTTCTGCAAGAACCAAGAGGCTTTGGAAACCATAGCTCATTATCTAACTCACTTTTCCTGGCAAGAGTCTTAATGTCTTTTAAGACTGCACATTCATCTGGGGGAGCCTGGGTGGCTCGATCGGTTAAGCATCTGACTCTTGATTTCAATTCAGGTCATGATCTCACGGTCTGTGGGTTTGAGCCCATGTCAGGCTCTACACGGATAGTGCAGAGCCTGCTTGGGATTCTCTCTCTCTCTCCATCTCTCTCTCTCTCTGCCCCTCCCCCACTCACAGCCTCTTTCTCCCTGTCAAAATAAATAAATTTTTAAAAAAGATTTTTAAAATAAATAAATTTAAAAAAATTTTTTAAAAGATTAATTAAAAAAAAAATCTCAATTCATGTTGGTTTCCACTCTTCACTAAGTCTAAAGATTTGGGTGGCAATACCTAGAATTATTTCTAGCCTTCAAGACTGTGAAAATTTAACAACTTGTGACATCTGAATGTGAACCTATACTTCTTGTCTTGGTAACTGATCACAACCTCTTTGCAAAAGTTTTATTTGTGACATGATGTCTCTTCTGCAAATTTCCATCTCCTAGGGGGATTTCTAAAGTTTTCCCCATTCCTTTTCTAATTTTCTGATTTGAAAATGTTAAATTACAATAATAGCACACTCATTGTAGCAGATGAAATTATATAGTTAATAGTTACTTATTGTGACTATAATAAATCTATAATAGGAATAGGTTAGTCCCTTCTCTCACGTAGGCTACATTTTCTGTCCATTTCCAGTTGGATGATACAAGGTAACCATGGCAAATTGATTAATTTCCTGTGTCTTTCCTCCTCAAGCAGAATACATAATTCTGTTGGGACCTTAAGATCTCCTGCCTCTTTGTGGAGTGAGAATTTACTGGAAAGAGGATATTGAATGATAAGTGTCCAAATGTGCAGGTGTAGTTGGGGTCATCCAACAGGGACTCTAACTCTGCCAGACCAGAATCACTGACCTTCGGTGCCCCTGAGTCCAGCTGCTTGGCTTGGCCTTTGGATAGGAAATTAAGGTCAATGTTCATTAGAAGAGTTGGACCCACTCTTGCCTGGGGGCCTGAACAAGGGCATGACCTGATTTTGAGGATTCTCTTGCCCAGTGTCAGATAGGAAGACACATTGGCAACCGTGAACTGGCACTTAGAGGCTGTTCCATTTTCACTTGGGAGGTGGCACCCCCAGGCCAGTCGCAGGGGAAGAAGGTTTGCAGCAGCTTGCAGAGGGAAGGGTGGCTTGCTCTGCAGGGCCACCACACTCCCACCAGCATGAGTGACAGAGTCCCAGGAAGAGAAAGTCTCTGGGGGAAAATGATGCTCCTTTCTTAAGAGGGCGCACCGCCAAATTCTCAAAGCCCATGAGCAATTATATCTTCCCTCTTGGCTGAGATACATTCTGGGGGGTAGAAAGTGCTAGAGACTCCTTGAAACAGTAGGCAAATTTCTGTTCTGGTAGCAGAGGGGAGTTCTGCCCTGTAGGAAATAGTGTGTCCCTTCACTGAGGGCTCGGAAAGAATCCTCCCTGCCTTGCAATTTCCTGCAAGCAGGTGGGAACATCTGTACTTAAAAAATCTTTTTCCATGGAGGAAGAGGGCCCTGGATGCCATAAAACCGAAGGGGCCGTCAGGGTAATTTATTAGTCAACTTTGGGAATGAAAAAAACCCTGTTTCTGCATTATGGGTGCCCTTTGTGTAGAATCATACAGTCTCAGGGGAAGGGCACCGAGTAAGTCCTCTTTCCCTGCCTTTCCCATTCTGACACCCAATTCAGAGTACTTGGATTCATTTAAGTGTTTGTCAAATGATTGATGAGGGAATGAGGGAGTGAACAAAGTAATCCCTGCCTCTGCCAACTCTCCAGGGAAGAGACCAGGAGCCTTTCTCCTCCCACCCTCTTTGCACCCGTGATCCACGCTAGCGCACCTTGCACTCACCTTGTGCTGTTTCCACATGGCTCCCAGCGGCTTCACCTCGTGCTTGCCATGACGGCCCTCCTCCAGGCACAGATAGCACACCGGGGTTCTGCAGCTCACGCAGTACATGCTGTAGTTCTCCATTTCGTGTTCGGGGCACGTAGGGAACTTGCGGGCGGCGCTGCCCCCCGCCGCTCCAGCCCCCGTGCCCCCCGGACTCTTGCAGCCGCCACCTCCGCTGGGGGCGCCCTGGGCCGCGCCCGGGGATGCTGAGGCTGCCTCCGCCGGCGCGGGTGGCGGCGGCGGCTGCACCAGGCGATGCTTAGCGAAGGGTCCCCGGGATGGATGGCATTTGAGCTGGCAAGCAGCGCAGTAGAGGACGTCGCACTGCTCGCATAGCGTGGCAGCCGGCTCCGGCGGGGTGCGGTCGCACAACTGGCAGATGGCCACTGCAGAGGCTGCGGACGCCCCCTGTGCGGCCCCGCGGCCCTGCTGGTACCGCTGCACGATGGCCTCGAGCAGCCGGTTGCGCTGGAAGCCGCGCAGGCCTCGGTGGTCCAGGGAAGCGCTGCGGTGGCACTGCGGGCACGTGATGGAGCTTGAAGAGGACGAGGACAGCGAAGAGCAGGCGGCACCCCGGGCCGCGGCGGCCGAGGAGCCTGGCGGCGCGGGCACCATGGGCAGCACGCGAACCCCGTTGGGGGACTTGAGGCTCGGCGTGTAGGAACCATAACCGCTGTCTGTCTCACTGTACAAGCTCAGCTTGTCGGCGTGGTCCCCGCCACCGCCCGCACCGCCGCCCAGGCCGCCAGCTGCGCTCCCGCCTCCGCCGCTGCAGGCCGGGCCAGCCGCCGCGTCGTGGTCCAGAGGGGGTGCCGCGGCGGCGCCGGCGGGTAGCCCGGAGCCCCGGGAGTGCAGGAGCGGCTGGGGCAGGTGCGGCTCACCGTCCGGGGTCTGCACGGCGATGGTACGAGCGCAAGGAAGGCAGACGTTGTGGGAACAGGGCAAGATGATGGGCTCCCGAAACAGGGAGCCGCACACGGGGCACTTCAGCTCCTCCTCCATCGCGGCGCGAACAGACCGAGGTGCTCAGGGTGGGAGATGGAACGGCCCAAGCTCCAGAGACAGGCGGAGGAGGGGACCAAGCGTGGTCAGCACCGGAGAGACTGCAGGCGAGGGCATTACACAGGCATGACCACTTCACAGCCTGGGGGCACGCCCCTCTCTGTGTCCTGGCGCCACCGCCCTAGGACGACTGGGGGCAAGAGAAGGGAAGGGGTCCTCACCTCCTGCCCGCGGGGCTCCTGCGCCAGCGGCTTCAACCTGCGGCCAGAGTCCAGAGTCAGTCCGCTGCCCTCGCGATGGCCTGTGAGGAGCTCTAGGTGATGAATCAGCACTAGCGCCGCCGCCGGCTGCAGCGCGCGTCTCCTATGCACATCAGGAGCAGCGGCCAGGCTGCCGTTTCCTAGCTGTCCTGTTTCAACCCCTCGGCTCCAGTGGGCAGCTGCCCAGGGGCTCCCTTTTGCCCCTGTCCTGCCCCAATCGGAGCGATCAGTAGGCGAGAAGGCGGGTGAGCAGGCCCCTTGGCCGTGGGGCTGGGTTCAGCACCACGAGGCGACGGACAGCGCCCAGAGCTCAAAGTGCCGCCCCAGCTCCTGGAGCGCAGACTGAGAGGCGGCCACCTGCCCTGCCGGGTCGCTGCGCCAGCGACTGTCTCGGTGGGGCCCAGCAGGCTCGGAGACCTTCTCTCGCCTCCCTCCCTGGTGGCTGCTGGTGCGAACCAAATGCGCCCTGGGGTTTTTCCCCTCCGCGGCAAGGATTGACCCGCTGATCTGGTTTGCTGCTGCTGCGGCGGCGGCGGAGCCTCTGACCTTGGCCGCGCGACGCTGCAGCCGGCGGGCGGAGGGCGAGCGCCCGGCTGGCTCGGGAATCCCCTCCCCGCCTTCCTGCCGCCGCCGCCGCCGCTTCCTCCTCCCTGCGCGGCGCGCTGAGGAGTTGTAATTTCCAGAGCAGGAGTAGTGGGGGGCGGGGGGAGCCGAGGAGGCGTCAGCTCAGCGAATAAGGGCTCGCCTTTTGCTGCTAGGGGAGTCAGGGGGCAATTTTAAGGGTTTCGCGGAGAGGATCATTGTTAATAACAATCTATTATTTGGATGGAGATTGCATCTTAAATTAGTACAACGCCCTGCCCCGCCCCGCCCCTGCCATCATCTCTCTGGCCCACTACCGCGCTCCCACCCACCGCCGTAAAAGGGTAGAAAGGGACCTAAAAAGCCAGTTGTTTACAAATGAATAGGTAGCATAGTTTGACAGGCGCTTCCTAAATCTAGGATAGAGCAAAAAATGCAAGTCACAAAATGTCGGATAGCCTGAAGTCAAAGGGTGAGTGAGGTGTTATTTATGCATTGAACCCCAAGCCATTTTCTCTCTTGCTTTCAACCGAGAGCGCTCATCCGCGGTCGATGTCAGTCGTCCATACAGACTGAGCGAGGACACGAGATGGGATTTGTAAATTGGGACTTCATGGTGAAGCGCGAAAACGAGCCGCGTTAGGCCCCGTGGCCCTCGGAACCGAGCACCCGGGGCCCAGCCCTACCCTGCTGCGCGTGGGGCGGTGCGGGGCCGGCGGGAATTCAGCGAGCAGGGATGGTAGTTTTATGAATGGGGAGATCTCCACGCCAGCCACGAGCTACGCGAACAGCCTCCCACCCGCGGCCCTGGCTGTTTCGACTACTCCGCTGTTCTCTCTCAGCTGCCGAGGGAAGCGCGGTGGGGGGAGGCCGAGGGCTTGGTGGGTGGGGATAGGCAGAAGGTAGGGCTCGCCACGCGGCAGGCTCTGCCTACGGAAGTGTCAGCAGCCTTGAAACAGACACACATTGGGAAATCGTTTGTTTAAAAGCGATATGAATAGTGAAGTCACGCCTCCCCCGGTCTCAGATTTTCCCGGACTCCAAACAAAGACAAGATAGGCGCCACAGAGCAAAGCGCGGAGGCTCAGCGCCTGCGGGTCACCGGGTGAGGGGGCTGAGCTGGCTGACGGGTCACAGCAGGAAAAGGCTGCAGCCCTGCGGCTTGGTGCCTTAGGGACAGGGATTACTCGCGGGTACACCGCTGGGGCAGCGGGGTGGCGATACACTCTCTGCAGTACTCCTTGTGGCCCCGCCTGGAACTTTGGGATTGTTGGCCCTTTAACTAACTGATCAGTCGTCCTATCTTGAGCAGCTTGCTTAAGCTTTCCTAGTCTCGGATCCCACCTCTGTCAGATGGGTCAAATTATGTATTCGAGCTAAATGAAGTAA
Organism: Panthera pardus; assembly: GCF_024362965.1. Classification (NCBI taxonomy): domain Eukaryota; kingdom Metazoa; phylum Chordata; class Mammalia; order Carnivora; family Felidae; genus Panthera; species Panthera pardus. Next base: position 2,341,978 of record NW_026526788.1, on the reverse strand, counting down.
TCCTAAATGCAAATTGCATAGCCTCCTTCTGCTTTGAAATCCTAGGACTTTTCAGTTCTGTTTTGTCCGCTATTGAGCAGCCTGCTTCCGGTTTGTCTTAAGGTTGAAGAGCAGTCCAACCTAGTGCCAGATAGAGCACCCCAGCAGTAAGAGACCTGACTTGACTTCCCTTCAGTGACAGGGAGCTTAGAACGATTATTTAACCAGGTATCAGTCTCCCCAGGCAGGAGATGGTGACAAGTCTGTCCTCATCTGCCTTCTGTAGATAAAGCCACAATGAGCTGGATCCTGCCTGCAACGCTTTGATAAGCCTTCAAGGAAGTTGCTACAGTATCAGGTCGTGGATGGTTGGCATGAGCATAGGTAGATCTGTGACTGAATGCACTTGAAGATGCATTTCTGGTGATTTTAGCATTGTCATTGCTCAGTCCAGCCCAGCCCAGCCCAGCCCTGCTTCCTGGTGACTACAAAGAAAGTAATAACCTCTTATGGTTCTTTTGTGAGCAGCCCCTCCTCCCCCACCAAGCAGTCATAACCCTGAGACCTAATCTACTTTGTTATTTTCAGACCCAGGTAAACTGGTTGGGGGCGGTGTGAGGATGGCTGCTGGAGGGGCATGCAAATCTTACCCTACAGAGGACCCACCATTTCAATAACTCTGTCACTCAGGTTGAGCATGAATTTGTTTCTCTTGGGAAGGAAGCTCATGTAATACATCAGGAATGTACGCCTGTGAGTGTATACCATAGGCCCCACCGACTCAATTCCATGACCTAAATCAGCCTAGCCTTCTACTGCATGTTGCTAAGGCATTGCTCACTTGGGAGATTGGTATTCTCTAGCTGCTTCAGATGAGCTCATGTGATACAACCAGTTCCAATACTTCACTCTATAGAACCATAATTACTAATAATTGTCAACAATTATCTATCAAAAGGCCTCTTTCAGCCCCAACTGTGCCATGTACATAGGTGTGTAGAAAAGTCTTTAGTATCTCTGATCCTACTTCGATTATAAAATTTAAGGATAGGATTCATTGAACTTTAAATTTCCTTTTGTTTCTAAAAGGCTCTGTATATTAGTTATTATTAATAATATATCCCATTTCATAAAAATGACTCATGAAGAAATTTGATCCCAGGATTGAATGCCCTATCCAGTTTTTCAAGTCACTAGTATATTATCAAAGGCTGGGCCACTGGGGCACCTGGGTGGCTCTATTGGTTGGGCAACCTACTCTTGTTTTCAGCTCAAGTCATGATCTCATGGTTCATGAGTTCAAGCCCCACATCGGGCTCCATAGCTGGCAGCTTGGAGCCTGCTTCGGATTCTGTCTCTTTCCCTCTCTCTCTCTGTCTCTTAGCTATTTGTGCTATCTCTGTCTCTCTCAAAATAAATTAATAAACTTAAAAAAAAAGTTCGGACCATGTAGAGGGTGAGGCAAGTAGGGCTGGGAGGTCCAAGATCAAGACACAGGCAGATTTGGTATCTGGTGATAGCTCCCATGCTCATGTGCAGACTGCAACCTTCTCTCTTTGCGTCCTTACATGTAAGTGGGGAGAGCAAGCTATCACTTCTTTTTTTTATGTTTTTATTTTTGAGAGAGACAGAGTGCGGGTGGGGGAGGGGCCGAGAGAGAGAGAGAGAGAGAGAGAGACACAGAATCCGAAGCAGGCTCCAGGCTCCGAGCTATCGGCACAGCACCTGACGTGGGCTCGAACTCACAGATTGTGATATCATGACCAGAGCCGAAGTCAGATGCTTAACCGACTAAGCCACCCAGGCACCCCTCACATCTTTTCTTATAGGGGTACTAATCCCACTCATGAGGGCTCCACCCTCACCACCAAACTACCTCCCAAAGGTCCTGCCTTCTGATACCATCACATTGGGGGTTAGGATTTCAATATATGAATTTTGAGGGGATACACACTCAGTCCATAGCACAATGTGAAAGTATATTCTCACATATAATCTCATTTAATCTTCACAAACAACTTTGGGAAGTACAGGTCACCACATTTCCTAAACTTTATGATATACATATCTTTTTTTTAGTGTCAACTTAAAAAAATTTTTTTTCAATGTTGATTTATTTTTGAGAGTGGGTGGGAGAGGCAGAGAGAGAGGGAGACAGAGGATCTGAAGCAGGCTCTGTACTGACAGCAGAGAGCCCAATGCAGGCTCGAAGTCATGAACCATGAGATCATAACCTGAGCCAAAGTTGGATGCTTAACTGACTGAGCCCCTCAGGTGTCCCTATGATGTACATATTTTTACATTTTGATGCTGCTAAAATCAGGAAGTATCCTACAATTGACAGATATTTCTCTCTCTCATTACCCTTACCTTGACAATTTCTTATTAAATTAATGTGCATCTTATAATCACCTAGAATCATGGAAATATTTTATTATTTCCAATTACAAGCAAGGAAACTGAAGTGAGGAAACTCAAGGTCCTGCAACTTGTGATGATGGACCTAGAACTGGTCTGACTTCAAGTTCAAGCATCTTCCTTTAAGCCACAGCTGTCAACTTCCCTCTGAGTTTTGAGTAACTGGTGGTTCGTAGAGGGGAGCTTAGGAACATGCAGACAAGCCAAGTTATCTGTTCTCACTCAGCACTGTTGAACATGCATTAGATATGCAATTCTCTCTGCCTGTCTAGGCTACCCCTACCCTCCAGGTTAGGTGTGCCTCTCATATGTTCCTGGAAGCACCCTATATTATTTCTCTGTAGCACTATCATCATCTGCCATTTTGTTTATGTATCTGTCTCCTCTAGACAAGAAGCTCCTCAAGGATGGGATCGTGTCTGTCTTGTTCCCTATGTTGTGTTTTTTCTACCATTGCCTGGATCCTACTAAGTATCCACCTTTGAGGACCAACCAACTGGCTGTGTGTTCAAGATTATCCATCCCTATATTATGCTGAGTGAAATAAGTCAGTCAGAGAAAGACAGATGTCATATGTTTTCACTCATACGTGGAATTGAGGAACTTAACAGAAGACCATGGGGGAAGGGAAGAGGAAAAAATAGTTTCAAATGGAGAGGGAAGCAAACCATAAGAGACTCTTAAATACAGAGAACAAACTGAGGATTGATTGGGGGGTGGGGGAGAAGAGAAAATGGGTGATGGGCATTGAGGAGGGCACTTGCTGGGATGAGCACTGGGGGTTGTATGTAAGCGATGAATCATGGGAATGTACTCCTGGAACCAACAGCACACTGTATATGCTGTAGGTTAGCTCACTTGATAGCAAATTATATAAAAAAAATATTATCCATCCCTATAATCTTCCCTGAAAAGCATAGTTCTGGGGGAAACCATTTTTTTCTGTAGAAGGTATCAACAAATCCACATGGAAATGTTCTCCTTTTAAGTCTCAGGTTCAAAAAGGTTATTTTCTTTTTGTTCTTTAGCATGAGAGAGAGAGAGAGAGAGAGAGAGAGAGAGAGAGAGAGTGTGTGTACATGTGCTGTTAAAGACAACAGGCTCAAAATAGAGTCACTTACGCTAAGCCCCACATCAACAAACTGAGATTTAATTACAGTTTCAGCTTTCCTAGAAATGGAATCTGAAACCAGTGAATCTGGAATTGCCTGATCAACACTTGTTAGGTAGTCTGCCTAGTAAGACCCTTGTCATCCCTGAGGAAAGTCACTTTCAGGTAATAACCAACCCATTTTTTTGTCTAGTATGACTTCCTTGTTCCTGCTCTTTTCTGCCTATAAAAGGCTTTCATTTTTGTATAGCTCCAAAGAGCTCCTTTCTATCTGCTAGATGGGTGCTGCCCAATTCATGAATCACTGAATAAAACTAAGAAGACCTTTAAAATGTATTCTTGTTGTTTTTTGGCAGTGTGAATGTTCTCTTAACATCCTTTACTTACTTTGGTCTTCAGTGTTTAATTATTTCTACTTGCTTCTCTTTCCTTTGGTCATCTCCATCTCTATTTTAAACTGCTTATGAATCTCAGAAAGATGGCCCCATATTTAATTCCTGGTTATGAACATAAATCCCTCTACTGTCATACTAAGCACTCCGTTTTCTATGGCACTGTTTCTTTTAAAAGGGAAGCATTTGGACACATTGGAACAGCACATTAGTAATTTAAACTCCACAATGCACTGTCATCAAGGCAGAGAAAAACACTCTGCCATGAGTTTTTATTTGTGCTTCAGATACTTTTTATGCTAAAGTGTCCCAGAAACACTCAAGAGGCAGGATAATGTTGCCTCTCCTCCCAAAAAAGTACAAATAAGTTAAATAATTCACTCCAACGAACACAGCAAGTTACAAGTAAAACAATCAATCTGCCTTGTCCTTCAAATTACAAGTATGAATTGGAATGGTATTTAAGGCTTTACCAACTAAAAATAGATGTCGTATTCTCAGGCATAAAATCTCTGAAATTTTTAAATGAAAGCTTATGATATTTTTCTTTTACGTTTTCGTTGGCTTATTTTTTACGGTATAGGAGGATTCAGGAAATGTAATCAAAATCTACAAGCCAGGAACCATATGGTCTAAAGTAGTTTGCATTTAACTAGAAAAAAGCTGCCACGACCCCCCCCCCCCCCCGCCCCCCATGCACAGTGCACCAAAGCCTTTTGTGGCAAAGTTGATGAGGAACAATTACCACTAGCAACATAAAACATCCTCTCCAGGGTACAAAATTGGTTTCTTTTCCAGAAGACAGATTCTATAGAGGAATCTTAAAACCCAGCCACTTTCTCCTTCAGACATCCTTGATCGATGCCTAACGACCTTCTATTTTAACTTTCTGAGTACCAAATAATGACTGCCTCACTCTTCCTCTAAGGCTGAGACTCTTCTCTGCAGATCAGGAAACACGGTCTTGGAAAGCCTGTTCCTCTCTCACTGCATCCTTTGCGAGCAGAAGGTCTAGAATAAAATATCAGATGAAACAAATTGACTCCAATTTACAGGGCTCTTTATATACCCAGAGTACAGTGCATGGAAACTAATACCTGTTACCATAAAAGCGATTTGGCTTCAAATATTGCTCTATGGTTACAAATTTCAGCCACGAAAATTGTAATAGTACTTTACATTTTCATGGCACCCTTTCCTGTATGTTATCTAATCTGATCCTTACAGCAAAACAGACTGGCCCGGGAGATGGTGAAATTGAAGGATGGGCTCTGGCCTACATGGTAGTTTCTCACCAGCCATGCTAATATAACTGGATCCCAAACCTAGGCACAATTGTTTAGTCCAATGGTGGTCATCTGACCAGACTGAGTCAATTCGAATCTTCTCTTCCTAGAACGTAGAATTGGAATCCAGAGAAAGAATCTGGATGGGATGGGCTTCTAACACCAAAGTTAATGAGCTGTTGTGATCTTAGAAAAAGCAAAAGAAGCAACAGTAAAGAATTAAGGAGAAATGCAGAGACAGAGAAGAAAGAGGGCCTTCTGAGGGTCCTACAACCTTGCATGTTCTGACACTGAGCTACACTCCTACCTTTAGGTTTCATGAAATATCCCTCTGCTTTTATGATATTTTTATATCCTTCTTTTCCTTTCAGAAAAGATAGGGGTTCAGAAAGGAGTTCAGAAAGACAAGATTGGGTTGACCATCTGCTTATTCAAATGATTAAGGTAACGCCCTTGATTAGTTGAATACTTTAGTCAACTGTGTCTGGATGTTGATATTTTTCTGCTCTCAACCTGTTTTTATTGAATAATAGACTTAACTTTTCTTCGTTTTTGCTCTTTTCCTTCTTAGGTGCTGTTTTCTACCCATAGCTTGTCCTTTTTCAGTCTCTTAAACTTCACCTCACCCTTTGCTCCTACCCTAATCTCCAACTCAAATGGGCCATTGACTTCCCTTTGTTGGGCTCCATGCTTCTCACTGACCACAGCAGAAGTCATGGCTCCATGATGTCCTTATCTTCTCCACTCAATATTCTCTTAGACGAGAAATCAATGGGATGTTAGAATGGGATGGTAGTGCCTCTAAGTCCAACAGTCTCCTATATTAAAACAAAGGGCCAACCCCCAAAGCTTATAAACCTGTTGGCTAATCGGTGGGAATAAGAGATCAGAGAAGAAGTGGAATATCGTGTAGAAGTGCTTTCAAACTCTGATAGCTTTTCACCCATCTCCCCTGTAAAGATATATCACCAAGGAGAGAAAACACATAGGGCACCAGACAGGGCATCTTCTTTATGGCAAAGTGCTGAAGACCACTCAAAACCACATCACTATCAAATTCACTATCCAAAAGCATTACTTTATGACAGCGAAGTCACTACAAACTTAGGTAGACTGTAGTTTTTTTTTTTTTAATTTTTAAAACTGTTTGCTTATTTTTGAGAGAGAGAGAGAGAGACAGAGACAGAGTGTGACCTCGGGAGATGCAGAGAGAGAGAGGGATGCATAGAATCTGAAGCAGGCTCCGGGCTTCAAGCTGCCAGCACAGAGCCAGATGTGAGACTCGAACCCACAAACTGTGAGGTTATGACCCAAGTCAAAGTCAGATGCTAAACCAACTGAGCCACCCAGGCACCCCAGCACTGTAGTTTCTTAACATCAGTCATATTTGACTTATTTCTACCTAAGGATTCTTCAGGTTTTAAGAGAAATATGACAAACCTTCTGGGTTCTGAGGCAGTATACAGATTAGAAGTGTGCACTTTAGAGCTAGACTACATGGGTTGGAATTCTGGATCTCGCTGGAAAAATTTTGGCAAGATGCTTAATCTCTCAGAGTTGGACTTTTCAGCTGTAAGTGGAGATAATAACAGTATATACCTTGGGCTGGGACAGCTTAGTGAAGTAACATGTATAAAACATTAAGAAAAGTGGACAGTGTGCAGCCTTCAACAAATATTAGGTATAAATACTTTTTTACTTTTCTGCCTCCCACCCCCAACATATGTTGTGTTATATTCTCAATAGATATTGGTAATAAATGAACTGAAAGTAGACTATTTGGGCTCAAATATAGGACCGCATTGGAGGATAGTAGGGAAAGTGAGCCACATGTCTTGTGTGAGTGAGAAAGATAGATGAGCTTTCAGAACCAATCTATCAGGAAATGGGTATAGTATTTAGGAAAAACAATCTCTGCTCCAGAGGAGCTTAATATCTAAGACAGATATCACAGTCAGAGCAAAGAAAACAGCAAGTAATGAACTTGCTAAAAATAGAGAACAGTGATTTTTTTTTAAAAACGAAGGAAGCAAAGAGAGACTTTTAAGCGCTTACACTATGCATTGATTAAAGTTTAACAGCATTGATTTGAAAGCTTTTAGTGAAACAATGTTAAATTAAAAAATTGTGACCAACTCATACTTGCACGTCTTTTATGTGAATGTAACTGGACGATATTTTGATGTATTAGTCAAATAGTCTCAATATTTTTTCATAATTTATTTTCAAGGATTTCTCTTTATATCAAGATCCTTTCATCGAAACTCCATACCCATCTCAAAGGGATGGTGTTCACAGTAGAACCAGAGAGAGAAAAAGAGTCAAGTCTTGGCTTGTGACTTCCAAATAAGGTTTTGAACTCATGGCAAAGACAATATTTTAAGAAAAAAGAAAGTAATTTTCAAATTTGGAGTATAGAAAAAGTTCTGAGCTTGAAATAACTCAGCACACATAATTTGTGTCATAAATAACAGTTTTTAAAAGACCGCAAGATCAGTTAGAATCAGTTTCTCCTGCTTCAGGAAGAAACAATTACCAAACAAACAAAAGTGTCCTTCAGAGAAAATGATACAGAATCAGAAAGAGAGCTGGAGAGTTGAGTGCTGGTATGTCACTAGGTGGGTGTTGCTGACCCCTGTTCCCATACTGACCCAGCAGGAAGGGATGGGGAGAGCAAACACTTCATGTAGATCAGGGGATCTGAAAGCAGAGGGAATCAGTTTTAATTTCTGGGAGTAGCCTGAGAAGCCTCAAGCTTCATGGAGGGCCCAGATGGGTGAAAAGGCAGGAGAGCTGAAATAGCTACACATTGTGTCCAGACAGGCCAAGGCAGTCCAGCTGGGTCCCTGCACTCCCCACAAGTGTTCCAGAAGCACCAGAATGTTTTTTTTTTGTATGACTTATAATGGTTCAGATCTATCCCCAGAAATCTGGCAAGCCTAAAGCAACCTTTTAGAATCTACTAGATTCTAGATTTAAATTCTAGTAGATTAAATCTACTAGATTTAGAATCTACTAGAATCTACTAGTTAATCTACCATATAACTAGAAGCAGACTGGAAACCGTATATGCCAGCTGATGCCAATGTGTGTGAAGATGATGGTTACATGAGACTAGATGCTTAGTGTCTCTTCAACGGCACATGCTCTCACAGTGGAAAGCCCTCCAGAACTCACGTTAACCCCAGGGAGGACAGAAGTGGGGAGTGTTTGCCTGGACATGACTAAGAAAACACTTAATTGGCAGATTATTATTATTATTGTTATTATATTTCCATCATCCAGCAGACTGGTGGCTGAAATAGAAACTGAATTCACTTACAAAGACAATAAAAAAGTTACATTTCTTGTTTTCCTAAGTGTTTGGCATGAGAATCATACCTGATGTGTATATTCCCCAATTTAATCATCACAAAGTCCCTGTAAAATAGGATTATGATGACTCTACTTTTTAGAAGAAAATGTAAAGGATGGAATACATTACTGCTCAGGTGTGCTTGCCCATTAAGTGGTGGGGCTGAAATTTAACCCACACTTTCTGATTTCACATCATCATCCATTTGAAGGCAATTGTGTCCCTATTATGTATCAGGGACCCTTAACAAAGAAGACAGATATGATTGCTATCTTCATAGAATTTCCAGGCCATGTAGAGGAGAGAGCAATTTTAAATGTGAGATCAAGAGTTGAATACCCACTGAGCCAGTCAGGTGCCCCAATCTTTGGAAAATTTTTAAACACTTGGAAACTAAATAACACACTTCTAGTCCCATGAATCAGAGAAAAATCAAAAGGGAAATTCATATTTTGAACAGAATGGAAATAAAAATACAACATATCAAAGGTATAGGATGCAGCTTAGAGAGAAAGCAATGACTAGAGAAAAACTTACAGCACCAAATGGCTGTATCAGAAAAGAAGAAACATCTTAATCAACAACCTAAACTTACACCTTCAGAAACTAGAAATGGTAGAGCAAATTATAACAAAAGTAAGCAGAAGATAGGAAACAATGATGATCAGAGCAGAAATCAGTGAAATAGGATACTGGAAAATAATAGAGGAAATTAAAAACCAAACATTGGTTCTTTAAGATCAGTAAAATTGATAAGCTCTTGGAAAGACTAATCTGCAAAAGAGAGAAGAAATAAATTACCAGTATCAGGAATGAGAGAGGCACCATCACTATAAATCCCTTGTCATGAAAGAGAAAAAGGGGTTATCATGAACAATTTTATGCCAATAAATTTTATAACTTAAATGAAATGGATAACTTCTTAAAAGACACAAACTACTCAAGAAGAGCTAGATAATGATTGGTCCTGTATCAAATAAGTAAAATGACTTTATAGTTGAAAACCTTCTCACAAAGAACCAGGTCCAGATGGCTTCACTGGTGAATTCTACCAAAAAAGTAAGGCATTTTACCAAAAAATTAAGAAATATGGGGAAGCTGGGTGGCTTATTTGGTTAAGCGTCTGACTCTTGATTTCAGCTCAGGTCGTGATCTAACAATCCTGAGTTTGAGCCCTATGTCAGGCTCCAAGCTGACCGTGGAGCTCTCTTAAGATTCTCTCCCCACTCCCTCTGCCCCTCCCCTGCTTGTACTCTCTTTCTCTCTTAATATACTTTCAAAAAATGAATAAATAATAGCAATTTTATATAAGCTTTTTCAGAAAATATGAGAGAAGGCAACACTTTCCGACTCATACTGTAAGACCAGCATTACCCTGATGCCAAAAACAGGCAAAGATCTTATAAGAAGAGAAAGCTATAGACCAATATCCTTCATGAACATGGTAGCAAAAATCCTTAACAAAATTTTAACAACTCAAATCCTTCCATATATAAAAGGAATATGTATAAAAAGTGCTTCATGACCAAGAAGGGCTTTTCCCCGAATGCAAATCTGTTTCAGCATTAGAAAATTAATTAATATAAATCACCCATCAATAATACTGAAAAAGAAAAAAAACCTATGATCCTCTAAATAAATGAAGAAATAGCATGAAAAAAGAAAGAAAGGTAAGGCTTACACACAATAAAAAATTCTAGGCAAATTAAGAATGGCAGGAACTTCCTTAACCTGACAGAGAACATCTATGGAAAATCTAGAATTAACAACATACTTAATGGTGAAAAACTGAATGCTTTCCCCTTAACCTCAAGAACAAGGCCAGGAATACTTTTTGCCACGTCTATTCAATATTTTACTTGTGGTCTCAGTCAATGCAATAAGCCAGGAAGATGAAATCAAAGGCCTACAGATTAGGAAGGGAAAAGTTAAACTTTTTTGGGGTGGGCTGGGGGGTAGAGGGGAAAAGGCAGAGGGGGAGAGAGAGAGGGAGGGGGAGAGAGAGAGAGCAAGCGAGAGAGAGAGAGAGAGAGAGAGAGAGAGAGAGAGAATCTCAATCAGGCTCCACGCTTAGCAGGACTCAATCCCACAGTCCTGGGATCATGACCTGAGCTGAAACCAAGAGTTGGGTGCTCAATCAACTGAGCCACGCAGGTGCCCCATAGTTAAAAATTTTTTATTTGCTTATGACATGATCATTGACAGAAAATTCCAAGGCATCTACTGAAAAGCTACTAGAACTAAGTGGGTTTAGCCATGTTGCAAAGGTCAAGATAAAAAAAAATTATATTTCTATATGTTAACAATGAATGATTGGATATTAAAAAACTGAAATAACCACTATATGAGCATCAAAAAATTAAATATTTAGGAAAAATTTTAGCAAAATATGTGCAAGACCTGTACACTGAAAACTATAACACACTGTTGACAGAAGTTAAAGAAGATCTAAATAAAGAGAGGGATATACTATGTTCATAGATTAGAAAACTCAATATTATTAAGATATAATTTCTTCCCAGATTAGTTTATAGTTTCAACGCAATCTCAGTAAAAAACCCCTGAAGGTTTTTTTCATAAAAGTTGACAAGCTGATTCTAAAATGTATGCAGAAATGCAAAAGATCTCAAACAGCCGAAAGGATTTTGAAAAAAAGAACAAAGTTGAGAGATTCACACTACATAACTTAAAAGCTTACTATAAAAGTACAGTGAGAGAATGCGTATGGCTTAAAAATAGATATATAGATAAATGGAACAGAATAGACTCACATATGTGTGGTCAACTGATTTTTTTTCAAAGATACAAAGGCAATTCAATGGAGAAAGGATACTCTTTTATAAGTGGTTCTGGAACAATCGGATATTCATATGCAGAAAACAACCCTTATAATTACCTTGAATCATATATAATAAATTGATTTTAAATTGATCATAGAAAATATAAGAGCTACTGTAATAAACTATTAGAAGAAAAGCTTTGTGATCTTTAGTTAGGCATAGAAAAAGCACAAACCATTAGAAAAATTCATAAGTTGGGCTTTATCAAAACTAAAAATTCCTGTTCTTCAAATGAAACTGTCAAGAAAATGAAAAGACAAGTCACAGACTGGAAGAAAATGTTTGCAAAATATCTGGCTGATGATAGAGGACTTGTACCTAGAACATTCCAACAAAAAATGGACAAACAATGCACATAGACTCTTCACCAGGGGAGAGACGCAGATGGCAAGTAAGTGCAGGAAAAGATGATCAACAACATTAGCCGTTAGGGAAATCCAGATGAAAATCTCATGACTTACTACTGCATACTCACATGAGTGGCTAAAATTTAAGTCTGACAATACGAAGTGTCAATGAGCGTGTGGGACAACTGAAACCCTCATATATTTCTGGTGAAAATATTCCACTTTGGAAAACAGTGTGGCAGTTTCTCCTAAGTTACATACAAATATATCATACAATCCACACTTACATATTTACTGAAAGAAATAAGAATATTGCCAACAATCCAAACCGGCACCATCAGGTGAATAAATTATGATGCACACATCTGATGGAATATTACTCAACAATAAAGAAGGAGCCCCAGATGCATGCAACAGCAGAGGAATCCCAAAAGCATTGTGTTTAGTGAAATAAATCAGACACAAAGGGTTATATTCTGTGTTTCATTCACCTGACCTTCTAGAAAGGCAAAAACATGATAGGAAACAGGTAGTTCAGGGACTGGGGATGGAAGGAGAGAATTAAATGAGTAGGGAAATTCTGGACGGATGGAAATGTTCTGTATGTTGATTATGATGGTGGTTTTAAGACTGAATAAATTGGTCAAAACCTGGGGTATCTGGGTGGCTCAGTCTGTCAAGCTTCTGATTCTTGATTTTGACTCAGGTCATGATCTCATAGTTCATGAGATCGATCCCCATGTGGGGCTCTGTGCTGACAATGAGGAGCCTGCTTAAGATTCTCTCTCTCCGTCTCTCTGACCCTCCCCTCCTCATGCACATGCATGAATGCTCTCGCTCTCTCTCTCAAAATAAATACACTTAAAAAAAACACAACTCACTGAGGGGCACCTGGGTGGTTTGGTTGGTTAGGTAACCAGCTCTGGATTTCTGCTCAGGTCATGATCTCATGGTTTATGAGATAGAGCCCAGCATGGGGCTCTGCATTTACAGTGTGGAACCTGCTTGGGATTCTCTCTCTCTCTTTCTCCCTGCCCGTCCCCGAATCACCCCCCCCCACACACACACACACACTCTCTCTCTCTCTCTTTCTTTCTCCCTCTCTCTCTCTCAAAATAAATAAACTTTTAGAAAAACTCATGGAGCTGACCACTTCAAAGTGATGAATTTATTTTATATAAGTTATATCCGTGTTGGTTTTCCACTGCAGTAGCAAATCACCATAATCCTAGCAGCTTAGAACACCCATTGGGCTCACAGTTCTGCAAGTCAGAAGTCTGGTAATCTGTGGCTGAGTTCTCGGTTCAGGGCATCCCAAGGCTGAAAACATGAGATCAGCCAGGCTGAGTTCTCGTCTGGACACTCTGCAGAAGAATCCACTTCCAAGCCTATTCTTCTTAGTGACAGAATTTCATTCCTTGTAACTATAAGCATGAGGTCCCTATTTCCTTGCTGGCTGTCAGCTGGGTCAGCTCTTGGCCCCTAGAGGCCACCCATACTCCTGGCCACACGACCCTCCACATGTTCAAGCCAGCAATGTTGAATCTCTGACTTCCTACTCTGTGACCAGCCCTGCTTTCAAGGGCTCATATAAAAAGGTCCAGCCGACGTGGATAATTTCACCATTTTAAGATCAACTGTGTCATATAACATATCCTGAGTATGAGAGTAAAATCCATATTATATCAGTCCTGGGGATTATGCAGGGCAAGAATTCCTGGAGGCCATCATAGAATTCTGCCCGCACCATACTTGAATAAATCTTTCTTCAAAAATTAAATTTCATGTAATTATACATTTAACATGTTGCCTTTTTGAAAAGGATAAAATTATTTAAATTTGGGACTGCCCCAGAAAATCTGGTATATATCGTTGCCATATGATCTAGTTATTTTCCTGGTACATATGTTAGGATAGGATAGAGGGGGACTGAGAGAACATATTTTGAGTGTCTACCATGTGCCAGACACATGCTAGACATTTTACATAAATAAAGCATCAAAGGGCCTCCGATTCAAAGGAAATGATAGGAGTGGAGATAGAGGGGAAGGGAAGGCAGGCACAACTTCCAATGCATGGACTTGAGAGCAGAAATGTCAGAAAACAAAGCTGGGTCATTCAGGGATTCTGTTTCTAACAAGAAAAAGAAGGAACATGAACAAAGGGGTGATAGAGACAAAGCTGTAAGTAGCCCCCATCCAGGTGTCTTGGGGGAGGGGTGGCAGAGTTTCTCAATGGAGTGTCTTCAATGGGCTGAGGGTATCAGGGGTCAGGGGAGGCCAGAGAAGCTTCCCCTGCCTACCCCCACAATCTACACCCACGTCCTCATTTTTGAAGTGCGCTCTCAGGGGAAAAGGTTGAGAAACGCTGGTCTGGATGTTAAGACAAGGCTCCTGCAGAAGCAAGAAACAATACCAAGGAGCTGGGCAGAACAGAATCATGCCTCGTAAAGAAGGGTTCTGGAGTGGGGTCTGTCCTTCAATCCTTCAGAAGTGTTTGGCGCATCTTTTCTAAGCTATAAAACTACAGAAATATCTGGGCTTTAGCTGTTGGAGGACCAAGAGCCATTGACACATAGGCCAGAGAGGAAGGAACCTGACAGGGACTATGAAGGACTCCAGGGACTCCAGAATGGGAAGCAGGTTTAATGGTCAGCTTCCTGCTGCTGCTGCTGCTGCCTGGCCCAACTGTTCCTAAGGCCCCTACAGGTGTCACTACTAATGCATTAGCCTACATAATGAGCCCTGTCCATCCTGAGGTAAGCTAGCCAAGGTGAGGTGCCATGATGGAAAGGGTGAATGGATGGAATTCTGGAATGAGATGCACTGGAAAACCCTTCGTGACTCCACTACTTACCAGTTCTGAGCACTTAGGCAAACTATGAAAATTCTCTGTGTCTATGTCCACATCTGTATTTCGGGACTGCTGGTAGGGCACTCCTAAGGTGGTTGTGAGCAGGACCTCACTGTTGCTGTCTGCCACAACCCCGGAAAGTGGTGGGCACTCAGTAAATGAGAGCTTGGGTACACCTGATGGAGAGTTCTGACAGTCATGTGGCCTGGGGGTGTGGCGCCCTTTGGAGACACAGGAGATGATATACCTGTCCCCTGCTGGGTTGGCTCATCTGTATGTCTGCACCTTATTCCCTACCCAGCCCTCGCCTGCCCTCTTTCCTCTTCCCTGGGGGTGGGACACCGTCCCCTGTCCTTGTGGCTGCTCACTAGTGTTCTCCTTTCAGTAAGACCATCACTCAGAACCATCAGGACACTTGCTGCACCTTGACCTCGCTCCATTGCTGGTTTATATCCCTCAGTTCCACAGCGGGAACGTTTCCATACCTGTTGGGACTTTTGGTACTCTGCTGGTGGATGTAATTTAGGAGGTCTTTTCTATACAGGATCAGCGCCCCTGGCCCTGGTTTCTCTCCCTCCTCCTCTATCTTGCCTTGCCAGATCTCAAATTGGTTTAGTCTGTCAACTACAACTACAAGAAGCAAATGAAGATGACACCAACATATCTAAGTACCAGCAGGTCCCCCATTCACCCTGGAAGGGGCATTGGGTGGTGAAGGAGAGAAGAGGCTGCCAGGGGTGGACAGGCGGGGGAAGCACATTCCAGGTGGAGCAAATCAGCCCAGGTGTGCTGGGGGGCAGGGAAGGATGGGGTGGGTGTGGGGGGATGGAAAGGCACCATCCAAGAGAGCCACCAATGACGTGGATCTCCTCCTCCCACCAACCCCTCAAAGCTGCCCTGTCCCTAGTTACTGATGGGGTTTTGGGGTGATGGGGGGTTCGGAGCTGACGGCCAAGAAAGAATTCTTGGTGATGTCTTTGGTGCCAAAAGGTGTCACAGGAATGGGACCCGTGAACCGGAAGAGCTGCCCTGGGACCATGAAGAGAGACTGGTTATATTACTACGGAGTTGGGGCAGGTAAAGTCAAGGGGAAGTTTCCAAAGGGACTTTCATATGCTAGAGAAGACTCCCAGGTTACTGGAGGCCCAGTTGTGGTCAAGCTAAGGTTGTTCTTCCCTCTAGCAAAGCATTAGCATCGAAACAGTAGGGAGTTCCTGGAGAAGTGCTACACTCTGCCGGCCTCAAATATTTGTCAATGGTTTCCTGTCTCACATTCAGGTCCTTCATCCGTTTCGAGTTTATTTTTGTGTACGGTGTAAGAAAGTGGTCTAGTTTCATTCCTCTGCGTGTTGCTGTCCAGTTCTCCCAGCACCATTTGTTAAACAGACTGTCTTTTTTCCAAAACCAATTTGACAGTAAATTATATTCAATAAAAAAAAAAAGTATTTGTCAAAGGGCTGTAGGTTATACGGAAATTTAATTTTTTTCTGCCATTTCCTTCTGCTTTTGTTTCCCACATCAGTCACTGCTTTGCCTGTCCCCAGGCTTTTCTATTTTAGAGAGTCATACCATCAACCACCCAGGTGCTCAAGCAAAAAACCCAGCACTCACCCTGGGTTCCTCACCTTCCTCTACCTTCCAATTCACCACCAAGTCCTGTTGGCTCTACTTGTGAAGTTAGTCCCTCATCAGCTGCCCCCTCTCCCCTAATTCCATCCTCACTCCTCTGGTCCAGGCTACTATTGTTGTTCCCCTGGGCTATCCCAGACTTTCCTAACTCCTCTTTCTCGCTTCGTTCTCACCTCCATAATCCATTCTTTTATTCGGCAGCTGCAGCGATTAAAACACGCACATGTTCACACACTCACACCCTGCATCACTCTTATCACTGCTTAAAATCCTTCTATGGCTTCCCCTGCTCTTCCAATATATTTCAACTTCCCTTTAGGGCCACACGTATTAGGAGGACACAGCCAGCACCGTCAGACTTCGTCTCCTGTCCCCCCACCCTTTGCTTACCGGCCTCCTTCTTGCTGTCCCAGAGCACTGCAAGGAAGCCTTTTCTTATCTCCCACCCCAGCACTGGAGGCTCCCCTACACCGCCTGGTTCCTGGAGAGCCTTCTCCCAACTATCCATATAAGGAGCACAGACCCTCCTCCCAACTGCTATTTATCCCGTGTGGGTTCTTTTTTTTTTTTTTTTTTTCCTTTTAAAGAATGTTTCACAATCTGCAATTATTTTGCTTTCTGTTTATTTACTTTTCTGTGGTTTGCTCCCTGACCAGATGCTATGGTTTGGAGGACAGATCATGCCGGTCTAATTCAGCTCTATTCACAGAGCCTGGCACATGGTGCGGCTCTTAGCAAGTCCTAAGCAATGTTTGTTAAGGAATGAATGCGTGAGTTAGGAAAGGGAAGTGAGCTAGATGAAATTGTGGACCTGGGGGCTTGTTCAGGGCATGTGAGTAGCCTACGTTCTTGAATCCAAGGATGGGGTGGGGGCACAGTCTGGGAGGAAGGAGGGCCTCTCTCAGGCTTGGGAGGGTGCCAGGGCCAAGTGCTAGGGCTGTGAATGCCCACACCTCCCATGGGGCCAGAGAACGGCACCCTCCCATGTTGTCTCTGGAGCAGGAACCAGGCAAGGGGTACCGTAGAGACAAGTATAGAGTCCGGGTCAGCCAGGCAGCCTGCAGCCCCAGAGATTAGAACTCAGCCCCACAGTACCCACCAAGCAGTTTGGCCCCAGAATCCACCTCTGTCATTTGCTAGACATTCCAAAACATTCTGCTCACCCTTCTCTGTGGCCTCCAGCAGCGGCAAACTCATAAAGGCCTCTTTCACCATACACACATGCATTGTATGTACCGGCTTCGGGCTATTTAAGCAGGGCCTGGAACTGGCTGTATTTCAAAGATGAAGGGATTCTGGTATTTATAGCTTTAGTGAGGGCTTTGGGCCCTTTGGGTGGAAAACACTACGTAAACATCGGCTCTTGGAGCTCAGTTGTCTATATGTTCCTGCATATAAAGTGCAGTTTAATAGCGTTTCTCACTGTAACCCTTGTAGTTCAAGTTGTAACTTCCTCCCTGTGGCCAGCGCACAGCTCCTTCCTCTGTGTACCCCTGTGGTCCTCACGCAGATCCCTCTTAAGCTGCACTGTGAAGGCGTTCTCAGGATTCACCCGTTGTGCTTCTAATTTCCAAGGAAATGAACAAATTCTCGTTGAGTGGAAGAGTGTGTAGCCCCGAAAGTCAGAAGTCAAATTTCTGGATTTGCCATCTCTTGTTCCTTTTCCCCATTAGCATGTTTTGGAAAAATCTCATCACCACTGTGAGCCCCAGGCACCCTGTCTGCATGCTGGGCTCAGAAATGATCTGCACGAAATTATTGTGACGAATGTGGGGGAAGCGCTCCTAAAAATGCTAGGTATCTTCGCTACCAATGCTCTGTTCACCAAGCTTGCGAAAAAAGAAAAGGAAGGGAAAGAATTTAAGACATGAGTTGAGGCTGCTCAAGAAGAGCCAAAAGAAAAGGATATTTGAAATGTCAATGGCCAAAGGTATTGGGGGGGGGGGGGGAGGCTGCCAAAAGGGGTAGATGAGTCATCTGGGGAAAGGAAACCTCCTTGTTGGCCAGAACATAAAGTCACAGGACAACTTGTTGGAGGTTTTAAGCCTTCTGGAATATTTATAGTAAAGAGAAGAGATCAGTAATTTGGCCAAAAAACCACACACGAAGCCTCTGTCTCAAGTTGGGGAACAAGCTGCATTTTGAGATGGGAAGAGTCCACCTCGGTGGCTGAGGGCCATACATGCTTCCATTAACTAAAAGCTCAGGATGTTTTAGGGTGTTACAGTCCTTATCTTATCTAAACATTGCAAACAGTGCTGGAAAATAGGGATCATCATCCCTATTTTATAGATGCACAAACTAAGGCTCAGAAATGATTGAATTTTTCTTCTTCTTATAAAGTCACAGAGCTGGTATTTGCTAGTCCACAATTTCCCTTCCCTACCCCACTGTGGAGTATTAAGAGGCAGCCTCGTATAGTGAAAATGGCATGGATTCTGGAATCAGACAGGCTTAAACTATCTCACATCTTTGGGGTTTAATTTCTTCATCTGTAAAAATTGGGATCATTTCTCAACAAAGCAGTAACAAATGAAATTCAACAACACACGGAAAGAATTAGACGCCATTACCAAATGGGATTTAGTCTTGGAATGCAGGGATCGTCCAACATATAAAAATCCATCAATGTCAAACACAACGTTCACAGAATAAACGAGGAAAAAAAGCATATCATTGTCTCAATGGATGCCAAAAAAAGCAATTGACAAAATCTAACACGCTTTTATGATAAAAGCAGTCAATACACAAGGAATAGAAGCAAACTACCTTACCTCAGTATAATAAAAGTCATATATGAAAAACCCACAGACAACATCATACTCAATAGTGAAGGACTGAAAGCTTTTCCTCCAAGATAAAGAACAAGACAAAGATGTACACTTATACCACTTCTATTTAACAGGACTGGGAGTCCTAGCCAGAGCAATTAGTCAAGAAAAATAAATAAAAAGCATACAAACTGGAAAAGAAGAAGTCAAATGATCTCTGTTTGTGGATGCCATGATCTTATATGTAGAAAGCCATAAAGATTATGCACACTCATGGACACATACAAAACTGTTAAACTAATAAATGAATACAGAAAAGTTGCAGGATACAAAATCAACACACAAAAATCAATTGCATTTCTATGCACTAACAATGAATAATCCAAAAAGGAGTTTAAAAGAACAATTCTACATACAATTGTAACAAAAGGAATAAAATACTTAGGAATTAACTTAACCAAAGAGGCGAAAGACTTGTGCACTGAAAACTACAGAATGGAGCTGAAAGAAATTAAAGAAGACATGAATAAGTGAAAAGACATCCCATATCCATAGATTGGAAGACTTAATACTATTGTTAAGATGTCTACTAGTCAAAGCCATTGAACAAAGATTCAATGCCATCCCTAGTAAAAGCTTAATGGCAGTTTTTGAAGAAATAGAAAAATTCACCTTAAAATCAATATGGAATCTTAAGGGACCATAAATAGATAAAATAATCTTGAAAGAGAACAAAGCTGGAGGAGTCACATTTCCTGATTTCAAGACTCACTACAAAGCTATAGTAATCAAAACAGTGTGGTAATGGCAGAAAGTCAGACATATGAGCGAGGCAATAGACTGAAGCATTCAGAAAGAAACTCCTACAAATATGGTCAAAGGATTTTCAACAAGGGTGCCAAGACCATTCAATGCAGAAAAAGCAATCTTTTCATTAAATGATACTGGGAAAACTGGGTATCTACAGGCAAAAAGAATGAAGTTGGATCCTTACCTTATACCATATACAAGAATTAACTCAAAATGGATCAAAGACTTAAACTTAATGGCTAAAACTGTAAAACTCTTAGAAAAATCTGAAGAAAAGCTTCATGATATTGGATTTGACAATGATTTTTTTTTGATCTGACATTAAAAGCACAAGAAACAAAATTAAAAAAATAGATAAGTTGAACTATACCAAAATTAAAAACATCATCAAATGACAAAATTAATGGAGTGAAAAGGCAGCCAGTGGAATGGGAGATGATCAGATATCATATATCTGATAAGAGATTAATATCCAGAATGTATAAAGAATTCTTTTTTTAAATGCTAATTTATTTTTGAGAGAGTCAGAAAGTGAGTGGTGGAGGGACAGAGAGAGGAGGAGACATAGAATCTGAAGCAGGCTCCAGGCTCCAAACCATCAGCACAGAGCCCGACACGGGGTTCAAACTCACAAACCATGAGATCATGACCTGAGCCGAAGTCAGACCTCAACCGACTGAGCCAGAATGTGTAAAGAATTCTTAAAACTCAACAACAAAAAACAATTTTATTCAAGAACAGGCGAAGGTCTCAGACATTTCTCCAAAGAAAATATACAAGCGGCCAATAAACACACGCAAAGATGCTCAATATTAGACATTAGGGAAATGCAAATCAAAACCATAATGAGATAGCACCATACTCCCATTTTAAAAAAGGTAATAAGGAAATAACAAGTTTTGGCAAGGATGTGAAGAAATTGGAACCTTTGTGTACTGTTGGTGGGAATATAAAATACTATATTATAGCCACAATGGAAAACAGTGCAGTGGTACATCAAAAAATTAAACAGAAAGTTAAACCCTCTGGAGTCCATCCATGGATGAATGTATAAACAAAACGTGATATATACACACAATGCAATATTATTCAGCCTTTAAGACTAGGGAATTCTGACACAGGCTACCACATGGATGGACCTCAAGGACTTCATGCCGAGCGAAATAAGCCAGTCACTAAAAGACAAATACTGTGTGATTCAGGTATCCTGAGAAGTCAAATTCACAGAGGCAAAAAATAGAATAGCTGTCGCCAGGGTCTGGGGGAAGTGGGCAATGGAAGTTAGTGTTTAATGGATGCAGAGTTTCAGTTTGGGAGGATGAGAAGAGTTCTAGCTGGATGGTTGCACAACAGCGTTAATGTACTAAATGCCACAGAGCTATAGGCTGAAAAGTGATTAAGATGGTTACGTGTTATTTTACCACAATTAAAGAATTGGGATAGTAACCTGTAATTTGCAGGGTTGTTTTGAATTCTGTGGGAAAGTCTTTCCTCATTCCCTGGCACATGATAGGTGTTCAGTATGTGCTAAATTTCTTTCCTTACTTTTTTTTTTTTAAATTGTGTGTGTGTGTGTGTGTGTATGTGTGTGTGTGTGTGTATACACACACATATATATGTATGTGTTTAGGTTTTTTTAGTTTAGTTTAGAAAGAGAGAGATAGAGTGTATGTGAGCAGGGGAGGGGCAGAGGAAGAGACAGAGAGAGAGAGAGAGAGAGAGAGAGAGAGAGAGAGAGAATCTAAGCAGGTTCCATGCTCAGCGTAGAGCCTGATGTGGGGCTTGATCCCATGACCTTGGGATCATGACCTGAGCTGAAATCAAGAGTTGGACGCTCAACTGTTGGAGCCACCCAGGCGCCCCTCATTCCTTTCTTTTAACAGTGAACATAGCCCTCATCTGGAGCTCTCCATGACATGATTTAAGAAAACTAACTGTTTTCTTTGTTATTTTTATCGGTAGTCTTCCCATGAGGTCCAGTCTGTGTCTCAAGGGAGTACCCCACATTCAAGGAGCACCAGAATGTGCAGATGACAGCCAAGCTGCTCAGACTCCGCTCATACTGCATGGGTGTTGAGTGGTACCCATTGGACTAGAAAATCTGCCACCGGAATGAGAGCCAAGCTGACAGCTGCTTAGTCCCGGGCTTCTCAGCCAAAGATGGGCTGGGATTCTAAAAATCCTCAGAGGGAACTGAGGTGAACACACCATGGGAGGCAGAGCTGCCTAGATCAAGGTTCAGGGATTTGATTGTCTGCCTTTCTCCTGGAGAGGCCGGTGATGTTGGAATACCTGAGACTGATGTCTCAACCAGCACGTACAGCCACTTTCTCTGAGGGGGAGGCTACCAAGAGGGAGGCCACTAGAAATCATTTTCCTACGAGGTTTTCTTGGGTATGTTTTCTAGGAATACTACACACACATTGCTGTACACAAACATGCTACACACATTTGATCACATTGCTTTCTTGATTTGGTGTATTAGTCAGCCTGGGCAGCTATAACAAAATCCCACACAGACTGAGAGGCTTAATCAACAGAATTAATTTCTCACTGTTCTAGAGTCTGGGAAGTCCAAGATCAAGGTTGGTTCATCTGAGGCCTCCTCTCTAGGTTTGGAGGTGGCTGCTATCTCACTGTGTGATCACATGACCTCTTCTTTGTGCTCAAGTGGGGAGGGTGGGGGAACAAGGCCTCTGGTGTTATCTTCTTAGAAGGATACAAATTCCATTGGATCAGGGCCCTGCCCTTCTGACCTCATTTAACCTTGACAACTTCCTTAGAGGTTCCAATTCCAAATACAACCACACTGGGGGTTAAAGCTTCAACATACGAATTTGGCGGGGGGGGGGGGGGGGGCACAGACATTCAGTCCATGACACTGGCAACCCCAGGAACACGTAGCAGACATTCAGTCCATGACACTGGCAACCCCAGGAACACGTAGCAAAGCCACTGCTCCAGGGAGGTGAACATAATGTCCTCATGACATTAGGAGGCCCATGCAGACCCACAGTAGCCCTTCTGGCAAATGATGTGTGTGAGGCTCTGGCTTAGGAACTCCCTTTGCACTAAGCAGAAGGTAATTAATGCTGAAAGAAGTAGCAGAAAAAGCCTGGAATTCAAGAGTCCGGAGACCTAATCCAAAATGTAATAACTCTGGACACAAAGTAAGTCTTCAGAACCTCAGCATCCTCATCTCTAGAAGGGGAAAATTATATCTGCCCTGTATTTGGTTGTTGGGAATGGGATGAGATGTCGGCACTACAAAAGGCTCCCTAAGTGTAACAACTGGTCCAAAATTTCAGGGAATTGCTTCGGATTCTATGTCTCCCTCTCTCTGTGCCCCTCCCCCACTCACACTTTCTCTCTCTAAAAATAAACAAACATTAAAAGAAAAGTGAAAAAAAAACCAACCTTGCAGGCAATCATTATCGTGGTATGCTACACATGACATGAAATTAACCATTTTAACCATTTGTAAGTGTGGAATTTAGCGGCATTAAATACATCCATATTCCGTTCCGCAGTCGTAACCTTCACTGCTAGCTGGGCACAGATCTTTTTCATCATCCCAGACTGAAACTCTGTCCGTCTTCAGCACAACACCCTCTTCCCCCTTCCTCCCAGACTCTTGAAGCAACCATACTACATTGTCTCCATGCTAAACACTACTGTAGACACTTCCTAAGTGGAATCGCTCAGCATTTGTCTTTTTATGACTGGCTTATACCACTTAGCATAATGTCTTCAAATTTCTTCCATGGTTGTAGCCCGTGTCGGAATTTCTTTCCTTCTTACAGCTGAATAATATTCCATTGTAAGGCTACGCCATGTTTCATTTATCTATGTATCTGTCAGTGGACACATGGGCTGTTTCCACCTTTTGGCTATGTTGTGACTAATGCCCCTATGAACACGAGTGTACAAATATTTGTTTCAGTTCCTGCTTTTAATTCTTTGGGGCATATATCTAGGAGTGGAATTGCTGGATCGTATGATAACTCTATGTTTAAATTTTAAGCAACTGCCATACTCTTTTCCACAGAGGCTGCCCTATTTTTACATTACCACCAGCAATTTACAAGGGTTCAAATTTCCTCCACATCCTCACCAACGCTCACGATTTTCTGTTTTGCTTGTTTGTTTGTTTGCTTTGTCGATAATGGGTGTGAGATGGTATCTCATGGTTTTGTTTGCATTTCCCTAATTAATGTCTAATAGTGTTGGGCATTTTCCCCTGTGTTTACTGATCCCTCGTGCATCTTCTTTGGAGAAACGTCTACTCAAGTCCATTTTGGGGCTGGTTGTTTCGGTGGTTGTTGGTTTGGGGCATTTTTTAAATTCAATAACTGTTTAGTTAGTATTTACCATGCAAGCCCTCAGTTCAGGGATAAATACAAAGATGAATAAGACACTGGCTCCCTAGAACTTAACGCTTAACACTGTAGTGTTACAGTATTCACACTGTGGGGAGAATGTGTGTGAACAACTTAGGACAGAGAGCGTGGAGTAAATACGGCCCTCCCACCGTAGGGGGGAAGGGAAGTCCAGGGGAACAGGGTAGGCTCCATTTGGAAGAAGGTGGCATTTGGCCTGGTGGGAAAGGGTAATTGGGATTTCAACAGGTAGAGGTGGGGCAGGGAAAGGGCACAAAGAACATGCGAGCAGAGGAAAAGTCTAGAGCAGATTTAGTTATGTTTATTTACTAGTTAAGATGTTTGACAGAGACATTTAACTCAAATAGACTTAAATAAAATGAGAGATTTATTGGCATGTGTAATGAAAATGCTAGAAGAACTGACCTCAGATGTTGGTTGCTGAATCTGGGGATATAAAAGAGATGATCAAGTCTCTGTGCTCTCTACATCTCTTGTGAATCCTGGCCTCACATTTTGTAATAACGGATAATTTTGTAATCCTCCCCCAACTTGACTGGCTGGGCCTGGCTGCCCTCCCGATTCTGCCAAACGCTGGGCCCCCAGGCTGGAGCAGTGGGTTGACTAGATAGTCCTGACTCCCATGCCTGTGCGGCTAAGTCATTCTCACGGAGAATATGGCTGCGCACATTAAAGCGAGGGCCTAGGGCAAGCAGAAGGAGGAGGGAATGCAGAGGAGATGAGAACATCAAATGTTAGCTACAGACGAGTTCTTTGGATGCGTTGTGGTGAGCTTTCTTAAGCAAGCTGAGACGAACTGTTGTCAGATTATGTAGGAAAGGGCAAGAAAGGAAAGTCTGGGAAATCTGCTTTTTCTGATATTAAGTGATGGCTAGACCATGCCCCAGTTCCCAAGACCTTCCTGTTTTCTCACTGGATATGCACACATACAGGCATGTACACATGCACACACACTCACATGTGCACGCCCCCACGCTCAGCTCACCACCACCCCCTCCCCCCATCTCCTCCATATCACACAGGAGAAGCTTAGAACAGCATTTTCCAGAATCCCCCTCCACATAGGGTTCTGGTCAGAGTTTTCTAGTAAGAGGCACTCGAGACTTAGCAGACAGAAGAGAAGAAATAATTATTGTCTGGAAGCATCTGTAGGCAGACACAGGGTTCACAGCAGTGTCTGGGCAAGTTCCTGCCAACACCGTTTTGGGGATACAGGCAGCTGAGAGAGTTTGCAGCCACTTCTGTGAATCACTCATCTGTGCTGCAGGCTAACATGGAGTGGGAGCTTCCAGAAGGTTCTTGATCGTGGAAGCATCTCCTTGGCAAACTTCTTGAGAATCTCCCTGTTGTGGATAGAGATAAATGGGAGGGTAACCCCAAAGATCTTGAGATTCTTAATGATTTTGGGGTGAGTTCTTGAAAACCACTGCTTGGCTGTGCAGGCTGAGATGACACACTTTTTTGCCTGATGGTCCATCTTCCATTCTTTCCAACGGCTGTGTGGTCCTCCTATTCCATGACATAAAACCCTGCATCCTGGCATACAGGGAAGGCTTCCATTACCCTGACAAAACGTTAACTGATGATATGGCCAGAGGGGAGCCAGTCCACTGATAGGCTGGGCCAGCAGAGTTTACTTTCCTGGGAATGTGCCCCCGGGACAAGGGCCTTCCTAGTGGTTGGTGGAGAACTTTTAGAGGACCCAATGAGTCATTTTCTTCTAGAAGTAAAGAAACTGAGTCTGTGGAGAGAATAGTCGAGTAGATGCCCAGAGGAAAGCAGAGAGGAGGCACCAAAAACTTCCAAAAAAGCACCAGAGAGGAACTTTCTGTGGCTTCCCAAGCCTGGGTTCCAGTCCCAAGTGAAGTTCACATCTTGTACTTGCACTTGGTTCCGTGAATATTCCTGGGTCATTTCACTCATTTCTGTTCATTTTGTGTAATTTTGAGAGAGTCTGCATGGTTTTCAACCCAAAGAGCCTTGACTAGGACTTGAGAAGATCTGGGATTACTCTTTCTGATTACGAATTGACCCAGCCCTGGGTAAATATTAATTATTTACTTAAGGGCCACCCTACAGTCTATTCCTGGACAAAGTACAACTACTGAAATAATTTATGTTTAGTGAGGTAATCACCTACTGTCAAATCTTAAAAGAATTTTTTTGGAGAGGAGCCAAGATGGCGGAACAGCATGGAAGTTTCTTGTGTGTCTCGAATCCATGAAATACAGCCAGACCAACATTAAACCATCCTACACACCTAGAAAACTGATTGGAGGATTAACACAACAATCTGCACAACCTGAACCATGGAATTCAGCAGGTACGCAGTGCAGAGAGGTGAATTTAGGGAGCGAGAAGCCATGAGAGGTAGGGAACTGTTTTTTCAGGCAGAGAGAGGATGGAGACTGGGGAGAGGGGGAGAATATAGGAAAAGCACCCCTCCCCAAAAGGAGCTGGAGACAAAGTGGAAAATTGGAGAACAGCCCCAGGGATTAAACTAAAAAGGGAGAAAGGAGAAAGGAGAGGGTTTAAATTCCATTAAGACTGGCAACAAGGGGAGCACAAAGGCTGCAACTCCGCAGCTCCCTACCTGGTGGTGCTCTGGTGGGAAGGGCGAATCCCCAGGAGCAGAGTGGGGTCCGGGAGGTTCTCAGGCCACACGGGGAAAAAGCGGTTCCACTGCTGGAAGGACATTTGGTGGAGACCGTGGAAGCCACCTGGTCCCAGCAGACCCCAGAAAATGGCCACATTCGCTGGTGCTGGAACAAGGTCCTTAAGGCTGAAGCCTGGTGCCAGATGTGTGTTGTGATTTTCCATAATCCCTGAAACGCTGCAGCTATACCGTCTCGCGAACTTTTTCTGGGGCGGGTGGCACCTGGCTGCAGTCTCGGGGCACTGGCAGCAGCAGGGTCCCGCAAGCGATCCTGGGTGCAGCCGACACTCGGCCATTGCTCATTCGGCCATCGCTCGGTGAGACCCTCCCGCAGAGGGGCGGAACGGGTCAAAGCCGCAGTCCTTCGGAAGTAAGGGGCTGGGGAAAACAGCCGCATCTGACACAAAACTCGGGAGAGAGGTACTGCCTGGGGCCTGGTCACGGAGATTGAGAAAGAGGGGAGTGGACGCCAAAAATGGGTGGCGCCATTTTTACCATTCCCGCGAATGCGCATACACACCTATGAGCGCAGCAACAATCCACCCCAGTAGGCTAGCAGCGCCATCTGGTGGAGAGGGGAGCCATTACACTCAACCCCGCCCAACTGGGCCAACTTCCCTCTTCAAGAACACAAGTCTCACCGCCGGCTTAGTTTATGGACTACAAAGCGCTACATACACTGACTTCTAGGGGAAAACGAAGCAATTTCAGTCCTACTTCAATCTGTTAGCAGGTTCATCTATTCAATTTTCTTTCTTTCTTTTTTTTTCTTTTTCTCTTTTACAATTCTTTTTCTTGAATACAGAAAGAAAAAAATTCATTGTTATTTTCAATTTTTATTAAAAATATTTTTATTTAATTTTTATTACTATATTTTTTACTTTTGTGTAAATCTTTTCAAATTCTATTTTACTTCCATCATTTTATTTTATTCTACTTCAGTGTATGCACCTTTTCAAATTTTCAAACAATTTGCTTTTTTTCTTTCTTTTTCTTTTTTTCTATTTTTCCTTTCTTTTCTTTTTCTTGAATGCAGAAAGAGAAAAACTTCATTTTTACTTTCAATTTCGTTTAAAATATTTTATTTAATTTTTATTACTATATTTTTTGCTTTTATGTAAATTTTTTCAAATTCTATTTTACTTCCATCATTTTATTTTAGTCTATTACAGTGTATTCTCTTTTTCAAATTTTCAAAGGATTTCTTTTCTTTCTTTTTAAATCTTTTTTCTCTTTTTCTTTTCTTTTCTTTTTTCTTAAATACAGAAAAAGAAAAATTCATATTTATTTTTAATTTTTATTAAAAATAGTTTTCTTTAATTTTATTCTACTATATTCTTTAATTTTGTGTATATTTTTTCAAATTCTATTTTACCCCCATCATCTCATTTTAGTCTACTTCAGTGATTCATTTTTTCAAATTCTCAAACGATTTCCTTTTTTTTCTCCCCCCATTTTTTTTTTCTCTAATCTGTCACACCACTTTCAACACCCAGACCAAAACACACCTAGGGCTTAGCATCATCTATTCAATGTGTGTGTGTGTGTGTGTGTGTGTGTGTGTGTGTGTGTGTAATTTTTAATTTTAATATTTTTTTAATTTTAATTTTTTTAATTTCAATTTTTCTGCCTCATTAATTCCTTTTCTCCCTTCAAAATGAAAAAAAACTAATGAATTCACCCCAAAACAAAGAGCATGAAGAAATGACAGCCAGGGATTTAACCAACACAGATACAAGCAAGGTGTCTGAACCAGAATTTAGAATCACGATAATAAGAATACTAGCTGGAGTCAAAAATAGATTAGAATCCCTTTCTGCAGAGATAAAAGAAGTAAAAAAATAGCCAGAATGAAATAAAAAATGCTATAACTGAGCTGCAATCACGGACGGATGCAGTGGCAGCAAGGATGGATGAGGCAGAACAGAGAATCAGCAATACGGAGGACAAATTTAGAGAATAACAAAGCAGAAAAAGAGGGAGATTAAGGCAAAAGAGCATGATTTAAGAATTGGAGAAATCAGTGACTCATTAAAAAGGAGCAACATCAGAATCATAGGGGTCCCAGAAGAGGAAGAGAGAGAAATAGGGGTAGAAGGATTATGTGAGCAAATCATAGCAGAAAACTTTCCTAACCTGGGGAAAGACATAGACATCAAAATCCAGGAAGCACAGAGGACCCCCATTAGATTCAACAAAAACCAACCATCAACAAAGCATATCATAGTCAAATTCACAAAATACTCAGGCAAGGAGAGAATCATGAAAGCAGCAAGGGAAAAAAAGTCCCTAACCTACAAGGGAAGACAGATGAGGTTTTCAGCAGACCTATCCACAGAAACATGGCAGGCCAGAAAGGAGTGGCGGGATATATTCAGTGTGCTGAATCAGAAAAACATGCAGCTAAGAATTCTTTATCCAGCAAGGTTGTCATTCAAAATAAAAGGAGAGATAAAAAGTTTCCCAGACAAACAAAAATTAAAGGAGTTTGTGACCACTAAACCAGCCCTGCAAGAAATTTTAAGGGGGACTCTCTGAGGGGAGAAAAGATTAAAAAAAAAACAAAACTAATAAATAAAGACCAAAAGCAACAAAGACAAAAAGGACCACAGAACACCACCAGAAACTCCAACTCTACAAACATCATAATGACAATAAATTCGTATCTTTCAGTACTCACTCTAAATGCCACTGGACTCAATGCTCCAATCAAAAGACATAGGGTAAGAGAATGGATAAGAAAACAAGATCCATCTATATGCTGTTTACAAAAGACCCACTTTAGACCTAAAGACACCTTCAGATAGAAAGTAAGGGGATGGAGAACCATCTATCATGCTAATGGTCAACAAAAGAAAGCCAGAGTAGCCATACTTATATCAGACCATCTAGACTTTAAAATAAAGACTGTATCAAGATATGCAGAAGGACATTATATCATAATCAAGGGGTCTATCTACCAAGAAGACCTAACAATTGTAAACATTTATGCACCAAATGTGGAAACACCCAAATATATAGATCAATTAATCACAAACATAAAGAAACTTATTGATAATAATGCCATAATAGTAGGAGACTTCAACACCCCACTCACAGCAATGGACAGATCATCTAATCAAAAAATCAACAAGGAAAAAATGGCTTTGAATGACACACTGGACCAGACAGACTTAACAGATATATTCAGAACATTTCATCCTAAAGCAGCAGAATATACATTCTTCTCCAGTGCATATGGAACATTCTCCAGAATAGACCATTGGGACCAAATCAGCCCTCAGAAAGTACAAAAAGATCGAGATCATACCATGCATATTTTCAGACCACAACATTATGAAACTCGAAATCAACCACCAGAAAAAATTCGGAAAGGTAACAAATACTTGGAGACTGAAGAACATCCTACTAAAGAATGAATGGGCTAACCAAGCAGTTAAAGGGGAAATTAAAAAGTATATGGAAGTCAATGAAAATGATAACACCACAACCCCAAACCTCTGGGACGCAGCAAAGGGGGTCATAAGAGGAAAGTATATAGCAATCCAGGCCTTCCTAAAGAAGGAAGAAAGATCTCAGATACACAACCTAACCTTACGCCTTAAGGAGCTGGAAACAGAACAGCAAATAAAACCCCAAACCAGCAGAAGACAGGAAATAACAAAGATTTGAGCAGAAATTAATGCTATCGAAACAAAAAAAACCCAGTAGAACAGATCAATGAAACCAGAAGCTGGTTCTTTGAAAGAATTAACAAAATTGATAAACCACTAGCCAGTTTGATCAAAAAGAAAAAGGAAAGGACCCAAATAAATAAAATCAAGAATGAAAGAGGAGAGATCACAACCAACACAACAGAAATAAAAACAATAATAAGAAAATATTATGAGCAATTATAAGCTGATAAAATGGGTAATCTGGAAGAAATGGACAAATTCCTAGAAATATGTACACTACCAAAACTGAAACAGGAAGAAATGGAAAATTTGAACAGACCCATAACCAGTAAGGAAATCAAATTACTAATAAAAAACCTGCCAAAAAACAAGAGTCCATGGCCAGATGGCTTTCCAGGGGAATTCTACCAAACATTTAAGGAAGAGTTAACACCTAATTCTCTTGAAACTGTTCCAAAAAATGGAAATGGAAGGAAAACTTCCAAACTCTTTCTATGAAGCCAGCATTACCTTGATTCCAAAACCAGAGACCACACTAAAAAGGAGAACTATAGACCAATTTCCCTGATGAACATGGATGCAAAAATCCTCAACAAGATATTAGCCAACCGGATCCAACAATACATTAAAAAAATTATTCAACACGACCAAGCGGGATTTATACCTGGGATGCAGCGCTAGTTCAATATCCGCAAAACAATTAATGTGATTCATCTCATTAATAAAAGAAAGGACAAGAACAGTATGATCCTCTCAATAGATACAGAGAAAGCATTTGACAAAATACAGCATCCTTTCTTGATAAAAAACCCTCAAGAAAGTAGGGATACAAGGAGCATACCTTGAGATCATAAAAGCCATATATGAATGACCCAACGCTAATATCATCCTCAATGGGGAAAAACTGAGAGCTTTCCTCCTAAGGTTAGGAACAATACAGGGATGTCCACTCTCGCCACTGTTATTCAACATAGTATTGGAAGTCTTAGCCTCTGCAATCAGACAACACAAAGAAATAAAAGGCATCCAAATCTGCCAGGAGGAGGTCAAACTTTCACTTTTCGCAGACGACATGATACTCTATATGGAAAACCCAAAAGATTCCACCAAAAACTGCTAGAATTGATTCATGAATTCAGCAAAGTGGCAGGATATAAAATCAATGCACAGAAATCGTTTGCATTCCTATACACCAACAATGAAGCAACAGAAAGAGATATCAAGGAATCAATCCCATTTACAGTGGCACAAAAAACAGAAAATACCTAGGAATAAGTCTAACCAAAGAGGGAAAAAAATCTATACACTGAAAACTATAGAAATCTTATGAAAGAAATTGAAGAAGACACAAAAAAAAAATGGAAAAAGATTCCGTGCTCCTGGATAGGATGTTAAAATGTCGATACTACCCAAAGCAATCTACATATTCAATGCAATCCCTATCAAAGTAACACCAGCATTCTTCACAGAGCTAGAACAAATAATCCTAAAATTTGTTTGGAACCAGAAAAGACCCCGAATAGCCAAAGCTATCTTGAAAAAGAAAACCAAAGCAGGAGGCATCACAATCCCAGACTTCAAGCTATACTACAAAGCTGTAATCATCAAGACAGTATGGTACTGGCACAGGAACAGACACTCAGATCAATGAAACAGAATAGAGAACCCAGAAATGAACCCACAAACGTATGGCCAACTAATCTTTGACAAAGCAGGAAAGAATATCCAATGGAATAAAGACAGTCTCTTCAGCAAGTGGTGCTGGGAAAACTGGACAGGGACATGCAGAAGAATGAACCTGGACCACTTTCTTACACCAGACACAAAAATAAACTCAAAATGGATAAAAGACCTCAATGTAAGACAAGAAGCCATCAAAATCCTCAAGGAGAAAGCAGGCAAAAACGTCTTTGATCTTGGCTACAGCAACTTCTTACTCAACACGTCTCGGAGGCAAGGGAAACAAAAGCAAAAATGAACTACTGGGACCTCATCAAAATAAAAAGCTTCTGCACAGCGAAGGAAACAATCAGCAAAACTAAAAGGCAACTGACAGAATGGGAGAAGATATTTGCAAATGACATATCAGATAAAGGGTTAGTATCCAAAATCTATAAAGATCTTACCAAACCCAACACCCAAAAAACAAATAATCCAGTGAAGAAATGGGCAAAAGACATGAACAGACACTTCTCCAAGGAAGACATCCAGATGACCAACCGACACATGAAAAAATGCTCAACATCACTCATCATCTGGGAAATACAAATCAAAACCACAGTGAGATACCACCTCACACCTGTCAGAATGGCTAACATTAGCAACTCAGGCAACAACAGATATTGGCAAGGATGCAGAGAAAGAGGATCTCTTTTGCACTGCTGGTGGGAATGCAAACTGGTACAGCCACTATGGAAAACACTATGGAGGTTCTTCAAAAAACTAAAGATAGAACTACCCTATGGTCCAGCAATTGCACTATTAGGTATTTATCCAAGGGATACAGGTATGCTGTTTCAAAGGGGCACATGCACCCAATGTTTATAGCAGCACCATCAACAGTAGTCAAAGTGTGGAAAGAGCCCAAATGTCCACTGATGGATGAATGGATAAAGAAGATGTGGTGTGTATATATATAGATATATATACACAATGGAGTATTAGTTGGCAATCAAAAAGAATGAATTATTGCCATTTGCAATTACGTGGGTGGAACTAGAAGGTATTATGCCAAGCGAAATTATTCAGAGAAAGACAAATATCATATGACCTCACTCACATAAAGATGTTAAGGTACAAAACAGATGAACATAAGGGAAAGGAAGCAAAAATAATATAAAAACATAAGAGACTCTTAAATATAGAGAATAAATAGAAGGTTGCTGGAGGGGTTGTGGGAGTGGGGATGGGCTAAATGGGTAAGGGGCACTAAGAAATCTACTCCTGAAATCACTGTGGCACTATATGCTAACTAATTTGGATGTAAATTTTAAAAAATAAAATTAAAAAAATTGTTTTAAATTTTTTAAAAGTTTATTTACTTATTCTGAGAGACAGAGAGAGTTGGAGGGAGGGCCAGAGAGAGAGAGAGGGAGAGAGGATCCTAAGCAGTCTCCAGGCTCTGAGTTGTCGGCACAGAGCCTGCCATGGTGCTCGAAACCATGAACCATGAGCTCTTGACCTGAGCCGCAGTCGGATGCTTAACCGACTGAGCCACCCACGTGCCCCCCACAAAAAAATTTTGTAAATGAAGATTTATTCTCACAAACGGAAGCGTCTTCAACTGCGTAATACAGCATACAGATGCACACTTGTGGGAAAAGAAGCAAGAGGCTTGGACCAGAAACAACTTGGATTAGAACTTCAACACTTGTAGTAAATAACGTCCGTGTCATGGCACAAACTGATAAAACTGTAACTAAGGTTAAGGCACCTTTCTATCTCTTTGTTCTCATGGCCTCAGAGTGGTTTGTGATTTGTTTGTTTGTTTGTTTTGTAAAGAGGAGGCAGGCTATTTGGAGAGGTTTCGTTTTCTTCCATTTTGAGTTCCTGAAGAAGGAAAGCAGCTGTCATTTCTGATTTCTTACGGACATTTACCCTTTTGTCAGGCGTCTCTTTTCAAACTCTGAGCTGCCCCTCCCATGGGACAGGTGTTTATCAGGCCCAGGATTTACCAGCCAGCCTTGGAAAGGATGTTGTTAAATGTTATACATTATTTGAGTAGCCAGCTTTTTTTTTTTTTTAATAGGCACGTCTTCATTGTATGCCAATTTCATAATAATATGTATTGTTTATTCTTCCTTTACCACTGAAGCTGGGAAGGATAAGCCTTTTTTCCCTCTGGAGGGAAAAAAAATTGATATCACCACCTCCATCCCCTGCCAACGCGTTAGTGACAAGAGGCATCCACTCTGGGGGCCACTTATATTTTACTTGTAACACAATAACGCGTCCTGGCCTTGACCAGCTTTTTCTTGAAAACAAATCAAAACAAAGCTCTTTTATCTTACAGGGTGTTTCAAGTATCTAGAATATATTTAATACATTTTAAGGGACAGATTTGCTTCGCGATATGGGCGAATCACTAATACAGAGCTAAATCTGTAGGCATGCATTCATTTTTAAAAATGTTTTCTTTAATTTTGAGAGAGCGTGAGCAGAGGAGGGGCTGAGAGAGAAGGGGACAGAGAATCTGAAGCGGGTTCTGCGCTGACAGCAGAGAGCCTGATGTAAGGCTCGAACTCAGAAAGGGGAGATCATTACCTGAGCCAGAGTCAGCGGCTCAGCCAACTGAGACACCCTGCATTCATCAGTGTTTATGGTACGAAATGTTGGGGCGCCTGCCTCACGCTCAGCAGTGCAGATATTGCAATACAAAAACAATAACTAAACAGTTTCTTTCCTTGTTTCCTTGGAGTTTGCAGTCTAAAATGAGTGGTAGATTTTAAACAAATAATCCTAGCAACAAATATTTTGGGAAAGAGTTGCAGGTTTACTCACACTGTACCCCCGTGTGGACAGATAAAAAAGGCCCCTCATTTTCCCAAACTGATCTAATTGTTTCCAAAGCCACCTGCTGGGTTCTGGAGAGCATTTTAAAATGTATTCCAGTCTGTTAAACTCAGTTCAATTCAGTTCTTCAATCAGTTCCCTTTGGAGAATCTATTTTTTCAGATTTCCTCATCTTCAAGGACTTCTTTCCAAAATGGCCACTGGGCATGAGGAGGCTTATGTGACCGCAGCCTGGAGGGAAGGGGTGACAGACTGTCACTATCTGGGGTGTGATCAGCGAGGTCATCTTTGGCTGAGGGATCCTTCTGACGGGTGCTTGTTCTGTGTCTAAACTGTGGTGGTGCTTATGTGAGTCTGTACACGTGAAAAATTGTATAGGACTAAACACAGACACACACACACACACAAACACACACCCACACTTGAGGGCATGTAAATTGGTGAGACCTTGCTGCTGATGAGTTGCAGTCCTGTCCATTTGCAGATTGTGATACTGTGCTGTAGATCCGCAGGTTATTACCATTGATGAAACTGGGTAAAGGGCCCAGGGGAGCTCTCCACACTGTTACAACTGCGTGTGAATCTAGAATTAGCTCCAAATTAAAAGTTTGTTTCCTAAAAAAAAAAAAAAAAAAAAGGAAGAAAGTTAAGAGTTAGCCATATGAGGAATATTCCAGGCAAAGGAAGACAAAGGAAACTGCTTATTATAGAAAGGCCTGGAGGGGGAAAGGGCTGCCAAGTTGAGGGAACTAAAAGAGAGTGGCCAGAGCTCTGGGAGCAAGGGGAGGGCGGGTGATGAGTCTGCCCACTGGAGGCTCTACAGTTACCACAGCTATTTTAGATTCTATCTTTTTTAGGGGGGTGCAGGGGAGGGAGGGTAGTGAGGAGGAAGGGGGAGAGAGAGAGATTCTTAAGCAGGCTCCATGCTCAGCACGGAGCCCTATGCAGGGTTGGATCCTATGACCCTGGGATCATGACCCCAGCTGAAATCAAGAGTCCAACACTCAACCCACGGAGCCACCCAGGAGCCCCTGGATTTTATCTTAAGTGCCACTGCGGGATTTGAAGCGGGACAGTGACGTGAGCAGATCTGTCTTTTGAAACATCCCTGGCCATGTGGAGAATGTCGGGGCGGGGCGGGGCGGGGGGCGGGTAAGTCATAAGTGGGGAAGGAAGATTTCTGCAGAGATCCAGGTACCAGAAGATTCTGACCTGGATTGGTTGGCTCAGTAACTTGGAGAGTTATGGCCGATTTTTAGAGGTATTTTGCACATAGAATTTGCATCATATAGTATGAAATGTACCCCGAGGGGTAAAGAACAAGGAAGTGTCAAAGAAGACCTCTTTCTTTCTATCTTTAATTTTTAAAAATGTTTATTTACTTTTGAGAGAAGAGAGAGAGAGAGAGAGAGGCATGAGCTGGGGGAGGGGCAGAGAGAGGGAGACACAGAATCTGAGGCAGGCTCCAGGCTCCCAGCTGTCAGCACAGGGCTTGACCTCACCAACTGCAAGATCATGACCTGAGCCGAAGTCAGAGGCTCAACGGACGGAGCCACCCAGGCCCCCAGAAGACTTCTGTATTTCTGAAGTGGTGAACTGGGTGGAGAGAGGTGATTTACTGAAATGGGAGAATGGGGGAGAAGCACGTTTGCAGGGACATCAGGATGGGTTTATTTGTATCCCCAAACCACACTGTTCTACATACAGAGCTTCTAAGTACATTTAATATCGCTGGGACAACTTCACTTTTCTTTCTCAGACTTTTCCTGGCTTTCCATACCTTTTTTACGTTACCCTATGATTAGACTTAGTTTACCTAGTTAAAAAAAAAATTCATGCCGGCAGGGGCACTTGGTTGGTCAGTCGGTTAAGCGTCTGACTCTTGATTTTGGCTCTTGATTTGGCTTCAACTGATTGAAGAAGTGAATTGAACTGAGTTTAACAGACTGGAATACATTTTGGGCTCTGCCCTGACAGCGTGGAGCCTGCCTGGGATTCTCTGTCTCTTCCTCTCTCTCTCTCTGCTCCTCCCCTGCTCGATCTCTGTCTCTTTCTTTCTCTCATAAATAAACATTAAAAATTTTTTTTTAATAAATAAAAATTTTTTTAAATTCATGCTGGCATTTTTATTGGGATCACAATAAATATGTAAGTTAACTTAGAGATAATTGATACCTTTATAAGGTTAACTCCCTTCTACAGAAGATAATATATCTCTCCATAGTTCAAGTCTCCTTTGGGGGGGGGACCTCAATAGTATTTTTTTTCTCAATAGTATTTTTAAGTTTTCTCTAATTCTTGTACATTTCCTCTTAAGCTTATTTTTAGTTCATTCATCTCTTGTTGCTATTGTAAATGAGGTCCTTTTTCCCCAGTATATCTTAAAACTGCGTATTGTTTGTACATTTGAAGGGAATTGATTTATTTTGCAGTTTTCTATCTACTTTACTGATTTCTCTAACTGAACTAGTTTTTTCGATTATTTTGAGGTATCCTAGATATACAACAATATCACTTGCAAATAATGATGATTTTACCTTTTCCTTTCTTAATTTTTATACCTCTTATTTTTTTCTGCTAGTAGCCTGGCCTTGGCTAGTATCTCAAAGCATTGTCAAATAATGGTGAGCGTAATGGACGTTTTTGTCTTGTTCCTGACTTTAAGGGGACTGTTTTAGGGTTTTTTCCATAAGCATTATGGTAGTTTGGGCGAGATAAATACATTTTTTTATCATGCTAACAAATTACCTTCTAATGATTTATCTATTCAGAATCCTCAAGAGTGGATGTTTATCAAATGGATTATCTATGAAGATAATGATAATATTTTTTCTTTTAAGGGGGAATTGCTTTAATACTGAATATCTTTATTCAACTATGCCTGCATTCCCAAACTAAACTTCACTTGGTTGAAAGAGTGCCTTTTTGAGGCACCTGGGTGGCTCAGTCAGTTAAGTGTCCGGCTCTTGGTTTTGGCTCAGGTCACGATCTCATGGTTTGTGAGTTTGAGGCCTGTGTCAGGCTCTGTGCGGAAGGTGCAGAGTCTGCTTGGGATTCTCTTTCTCTTCGCCTTTCTCTCTCACAAAATAAATAAGTTAAAAAAAAAGAATGAAAGAACGCTCTTTTAATATCTGCTGGATTCTGTTTGTGAATATTTTATTTAGGATTTTTGCATCAGTGTTTACAAGTAAATTTGGTCTGTGGTTTCCTTTTTGTGCTATTGTCGTCAGGATTTGGTTTGCTAGCTTTATACAAAGAACTTAAAGATATCCTTCTCTTTCTCTGCATTGGAACAGTTTGAAATTGCACTGGAGCATCTGTTCCATAAAGGTTTGGTGGAAATTCTATGAAAGCTTTGAGCCCGGTTCTTTGCAGGGGCCGGGGGTGGGGGTGGGGTGGGGGGTGGGGGCGGCTAGGAGTGTTAAAAACAAGACAACGGGCTCAAAATGGAGTCATTTGTGCAAAGTCCCATGTCACTAACCAAGACTTTGCTTAATTATGATTTCAGCTCTCCCAGAAATGGAATCTAAAACCAGTCAATCAGGAGTCATCTGATCCCCACTCATTAGGTTATCTGCCTGATAGACCTATGCCATCCCCTAGAGGAAAGTCACCTTGCCATACCCAATGTGATTTTTATAATTAGAATTCCCATGTTCCTGCTCCCTTTTGCCTATAACAGTCTTTCATTTTATACAGCATCTTGGAGCCCCTTTCTATCTGCTACAGGGGATGCTGCCTGATACATGGATCATTGAATAAAGTCAATAAGATCTTTAATATTTATTCAGTTCAGTTTTTTTTTTAATGGGGGAGTGTCCATGAGAGTTAATAAATAGCCCTTGCACAAATTTATGTTTCTTCTATGGTAAACGTTCTGCTCAGATTTCCTGGGGGCACCTGGGTGGCTCAGTGGGTTGAGTGTCCAACTTTGGCTTGGGTCACGATCTCGTGGTTTGTGGGTTTGAGCCCTGCATCCAGCTCTGTGCTGACAGCATGAAGCCTGGAGCTACTTCAGATTCTGTGACTCCCTCTCTCTCTCTCTGCCCCTCCCTGCTTGTGCTCTGTCTCTCCCTGCCTCTCAAAAAATGAATAAATGTTAAAAAATTAATAAATAAAATAAAAAAATAGATTTCCTGTCTCTCCTCAAATCAGTTTCATAAAATTACATTTTCCTGGAATTTCCCTTCATTTAGGAATTCAGATTTATATGCATATACTTAAGAAAAGTAGTCTCTCATGATTGTTTTCATTTCTTCTGTAACTGTGATTATTTCCCCCTTTGCATTTTTTTATTTTGTGAATTTGTGCTTTTGTCTCTTATGATTAGGTAGCTAATTATTTATTTTATTTATTTTTATTTTTATTTTTTTATTTTTTGATGTTTATTTATTTTTGAGAGAGAGAGAGAGAGACAGAGCATGAGAAGTGGAAGGGCAGAGAGAGGGAGACACAGAATCCAAAGCAGGCTCCAGGCTCTGAGCTGCAAGCACAGAGCCTGACACGGGGCTCGAACCCACAAACTGCCAGATCATGACCTGAGCCAAAGTCGGACACTTAACCGACTGAGTCACCCAGGAGCCCCAATTTTATTGATTTTTTTAAAAAAAGAACCTGCTTTTTATCTGTTTTACCATTTAAAAATTTCTACTCTTCAACCAGCAAAACTAAAAGGCAACCGACAGAATGGGAGAAGATATTTGCAAACGACATATCAGATAAAGGGTTAGTATCCAAAATCTACAGGGAACTTATCAAACTCAACACCAGAAAAACAAATAATCCAGTGAAGAAATAGGCAAAAGACATGAATAGACATATCTCCAAAGAAGACATCCAGATGGCAACCGACATATGAAAAAATGCTCAACATCACTCATCATCCAGGAAATACAAATCAAAACCACATTGAGCTACCACCTCACACCTGTCAGAATGGCTAACATTAGCAACTCGGGCAACAACAGATATTGGCAAGGATGCAGAGAAAGAGGATCTCTTTTGCACTGCTGGTGGGAATGCAAACTGGTACAGCCACTATGGAAAACAGTATGGAGGTTCCTCAAAAAACTAAAGATAGAACTACCCTATGGTCCAGCAATTGCACTATTAGGTATTTATCCAAGGGATACAGGTATGCTGTTTCAAAGGGGCACATGCACCCAATGTTTATAGCAGCACTATCAACAGTAGTCAAAGTATGGAAAGAGCCCAAATGTCCACTGATGGATGAATGCATAAAGAAGATGTGGTGTGTGTATATATATATATATATATATATATATATATATATATATATATATATATACAATGGACTATTAGTTGGCAATCAAAAAGAATGAATTATTGCCATTTGCAATTACATGGGTGGAACTAGAAGGTATTATGCCAAGCGAAATTATTCAGAGAAAGACAAATATCATATGACCTCACTCACATAAAGATGTTAAGGTACAAAACAGATGGACATAAGGGAAGGGAAGCAAAAATAATATAAAAACATAAGAGACTCTTAAATATAGAGAATAAATAGAAGGTTGCTGGAGGGGTTGTGGGAGTGGGGATGGGATAAATGGGTAAGGGGCATTAAGGAATCTACTCCTGAAATCGTTGTTGCACTATGTGCTAACTAACTTGGGTATAAATTATAAAAAATAAATAAATTACAGAAAGTTAAAAAAATTCTACTGTTTATTCATTTCTTCTTTCTTTGGCTTTATTTTATTGTTCTTTTTCTAGCTTATTGAAACAGATACTGTATTCATTAGCTTTTATTTTTTAAGATTAAGATAAATATTTCAGTCTATAAATTTTGGTTCTACAATAATATATTTTTACTATGATTATTTTTTCAATTTCTGTTTTAATTTTCTTTTTTACATAAGAATTGTTTGAAAAAAGTTTTAAAATTTCCAAGAGGAAGGATACTTTGTTTTGCTTATTTTTGTTATCTAGTTTTACAGTTAATTTCTAGTTTACTTTGTATTGTGACTAGAGATTGTACTAGTTCAGTTTTTTGGAATTTATTGAGATTTTCCTGGTAGTCAATTTATATGAATGCTCTGTGGGTATTTGAAAAAGAAAATGAATTGTCTCTTTCCAGGGTGGACTTATTTACATATTTTTAATTCACTTGATCTGTTTGAGTCAGGAGGGATGAGGGAAAGGTTCCTACTTCTAATGTGTTTCTATTAATTTTTGTAATTCCTGTAGTTCTTCCTTAATGAATATTGAGAAAATTATTTGTCATATAGATATTTTGAATTATTACATTTTTACTGTGGATTGGAGCACCTATCATTAAAAAGGAGCCTTCTTTTATTCTTTTGTTCTTTTTGCTCTAAATTCGAACTTGCATGATATTTGAGATAATTCCCTTATTTTTAAAAATATTTATTTATTTTTGGGAGACCGCAAGTGAGGGAGGGGCAGAGAGAGGGGGACAGAGGATCCAAAGCAGGCTCTGCGCTGACAGGCTGACAGCAGTGAGCCCAATGTGGGGCTCAAACTCACAACCTGCGAGATCACAACCTGAGCAGAAGTTTGGCACTTAACTGACTGAGCCACCCAGATGTCCCTATAATTCCTTTCTTTTAATTTACCTGATATTCTTTCATCAATCTCTTATTTTAAAAGTCACCTTCAAGTAAATTCTGAGTCACTTTTTTTGGGTATATCTTTTTGATCCAGAAAATATTAAATTTTGCCTTGTGATACAATATACTTGTCTTTTTTAATAGGTGAGTTTAACCCATTTACATTTATTGATATTACAGGTAATGTTAGATCTAATCTTGGCATCTCAATTTCATGCTGTGTTTTCTGTCATCATTATCTTTAAAGTATCTTCTACTACATGATCTGTCTTTGCTTGTTTTAGGGAGAAGTTTTATCTGACAATTTGAAAATTAAAATTTTTTTCTAGTGATTTCCTTTATAATTATAACTTTATAGAATATTTTTAATCCACTTGGTCACTAGACAGTATATTCTGTCTCCCAGTTGTGAGAAACATGAAAGTAATATATGTGCACATTTCTTCCTTCCACTTTACCAGCCAATTTTATTTGATTATATTTTTCTTATTCTTTTAACCTTTGTATTTTTATGTATATGATGTGTCACCTTTACATTGTTTCTTTTGATCGTCTGCTAAGAAATCATCTAACTGACACACTCTCTACTTTCTATGGGCTACATAGAAATGTCTCTCTTTGTTGATAATAGTACCTCTGATCTGGAAATCATTTTTGTGTGCTATTAATATAGCCATTTCAGATTTCTTTTTATTAGAATTTGTATGGAATGTCTTTTTCCATCATTTTACCTTCATTCTTTTCATGTCTTCATGTTTTAAAGTTTTACAAGACCCATAGCATACAGTTGAGTCTTGTTTTGTTGTTTTCTATTTTTTAATCCAATCTCTACTTTTTGGTTGGAGTGCTTAGTCCATTTATATTTAATATAATTATTGATAAAGTTGGATTTGAACTGCCATTTTGCTCCTTGTTTCTATTTGTCTCAGCATATTTTTGTTCCTTGGTTTCTCCTTTTGTGCCTTCTTTTGTTTTAATCAGATATTTCTTAGTCCAAAATTTAATCTCCCTATTGGCTATTTAACTATGTCACTTTGCATTATTATCTAGGTTTTTCTCTAGATATTATCCATATACTGATCACATAACAGTATATTTAACATTGAATTATTTCAAGTACAATACAGGAATTTTGAAACCATAGTGTTCTATTTATCCAGTCCTTTGTGTGGTTGTTTCACATACACACACACATTTTGATGCTCTATTATTAGATTCATACACATTTAGGATTGTTATGTCTGCTTGGAGAATTGACCTCTTTATCATTACACAACACTTGTCTCTATCCTCGATAATTTTCCTTGTTCTGAGGTCTGCTTTTCATGAAGTTAATATGCTACTCAAGCTTTTTGTTAGTGTTAGCATGGTATATCTTTCTCCATCCCTTTACTTTAAACTACCTGAATCTTTATATTAATTTTTTTTATAGAACACGTATAGTTGTGTCTTGGTTTTTTTTACCCACTCTGACAATCTCTCTTAATTAGTGTATTTAGATCATCCACATAGCTGGATTAATATCTACCATATTTGTGACTGTTTTCTATTATTGCACTTGTTCTTTGTTTCTTTTCTCATCCCTCTTATTCTTATTTCTCTAATTTTAATTTTTTAAAGTTTATTTATTTATTTATTTTGAGAGGGCAGGGAAGGGGAAGGGGCAGAGAGACAGAGGGAGAGAGAGAGAGAATCCCAAGTAGGCTCCATCACAGAGCCTGATGCAGGGTTCAAACCCATGAACCACGAGATCATAAACTGAGCTGAAAACAAGAGTTGGGTGCTTAACCAACTGAGACACTGAGTCAGGCACTGACACCGTGTCAGTGACACTGACACTGGGTCAGGCACTCTCTGACTTCTCTGATTTTAACTGAGTATTTTGTTTGATTCCATTATATCTCTTCTCTTAGCATATCAATAATACTTCTTTTTAAAAAATATTTTAGTTGTTGCCCTAGAGTTTGCAATATACATTTTTAATTGATCTAAATCAGTTAAAACTGATTTATACTGCTTTGCATGTAATGTAAGAACTTTATAATAGAGTATTTCCAATCCTTCTCTCTGGCCCATGTGACATTCATTTCACTAATCTGTGTGCTATAATTACCCAAAACTTTGTTACTGTTATTTAACAGTAACAGTTATCTTTTAGATCGGTTATGAAAAAGAAAAATAAAAGATTTTATCTTACCTTCATTTATTCCTTCTCCTACCCTCTTCCTTTATTTATGTAGATTTGTGTTTCTGAATTATACCATTTATCTTATCCCTCAAGAACTTCTTCTGTCAATAATTTCTTACAAAATAGGTCTTCTGGTGACTTCCCTCAGTTTTAGTTTGTCTCAGAAAACCTGTATCTCTCTTTCACTTTTGAAGGATAGTTTTTTTGGATATAGACTTCCATGTTGGTGATTTTTTTCTTTTAATACCTTAAATATTATATTCAACTCTCTTCTTGATAGTATTTTTTTTTAAGCATCTCTCTCTTTTTTTTTAGTTTATTTATTTATTTGAGAGAGAGAGAGAGGAACAGAGGGAGGGAGAGAGAGAAACCCAAGCAGGTTCCAAGCTCAGTGCAGAGCCCGACACAGGGCTTGATCTCATGAACCGTGAAATCATGACCTAAGCCCAAGAGTGGGATGCCACCTGAGCCACCCAGGAGTCCCTTTATGGCATGGTTTCTGATAAGAAGTTCACTATAATTCCTTCTCTTGTTGTATAGGCAAGTTGTTTTATTTCTCTAGCTTCTTTCAAAATTTTCTTGTTGTCTTTCTTATTTTGGGTTTTGAACATGATATGCATAGATAGGCTCTTTAGGTATTGGCATTTATTCTTGCTTAGTGTTTTCTGAGATTCCTGGATCTCTGTTTTGGTGTCTGCCATTAATTTTGGAAAGGCTTTGGCCATTATTTAAAATATTTTTCTTACTCTGTTCTCTTTTCTTCTGGTAGTCTAATTACATGTATGTTACAGCTTTTGAAATTGTCTTACAGTTCTTGAATATTCTGGGTTTGTTTTTTTTTTCATTATTTTTTCTCTTTGTATTTCAGTTTGGGA
Organism: Panthera pardus; assembly: GCF_024362965.1. Taxonomy (NCBI): domain Eukaryota; kingdom Metazoa; phylum Chordata; class Mammalia; order Carnivora; family Felidae; genus Panthera; species Panthera pardus. Next base: position 2,297,283 of record NW_026526788.1, on the reverse strand, counting down.
AATTTTCTATTGACCCATCTTCAGACTCACTGATTCTTTGCTTGGATGTGTGCAGTCTACTGAAGAACACAAGAAAGGCATTCTGCATTTCTATTACAGTGTTCCCAATTTCTAGTTTTCCTTTTGTTTTTGTTTTTTTCTTAGAGTTTCCTTCTCTCTGCTTATATTACCATCTGTTTTTTTGCATGATGTCTAATTTTTCTCAAACATCATCAACCCAGTAATCATAGGTATTTTAATTTCCCTGACAACTTCATAATCTTTGTCATATGGGTCTGATGGTGATGCTTATTTTGTCTTTCAGACTGCGTGTGTTTGTTTGTAATTCTGCTATATTTCACAATGTTTGTTCCTTCCCTGCCTCTGCCAGAGCCATGAGGGGATATTTCTTGGCTTTCCACCATGAAAGCCTGATGAGTTTTCTGGAGATAAAAACCATGAGAAGGTAGAGTCTCCTTGCCCCCCAAGACTGTATCCTTCATGGGGCGCCTGGGTGACTCAGTTGGTTAAGTGTCCAACTTCGGCTCAGGTCGTGATCTCGCGGTCCGTGAGTTCGAGCCCCGCGTCGGGCTCTGTGCTGACAGCTCAGAGCCTGGAGCCTGCTTCAGACTCTGTGTCTCCCTCTCTCTGACCCTCCCCGTTCATGCTCTGTCTCTCTCTGTCTCAAAAATAAATAAACGTTAAAAAAAAAAAAAGCATTTCTTAAAAAAAAAAGACTGTATCCTTCAAGAGTTTCTCACTCTCATGCAACTCTACATTCAGCCTCTAGCAGTTTGTCAAAATTCTTATTTAAGTGTCTCTACCAGTTTATGGCTTCACTGGCTTCAGCTCAGGATAAACAGATTTCCTTGTGACTCTCTGGATTCCCCTGTCTCTCCAGATTTTGGGGTGGCAGGTTGCTCTACAATCTCAGTGCTCTGATGCATCCAACAGAAATCATTAATTTTTACTTTGTTTAGCTTTTCATTGTTGTAAAGTTGGAAGAGATAACTTCTAAGCTCTTCCTATGTCTAAGCTGACACTGAAAGTCAATTACCCTCTATATAATGTCTTATTTTCTCTTGCTGATTTCAAGATTTTCTCTTTATCATTGGCTTTTTGTAGTGCGGAAGTCTGTGCCAGAATGTGGTTTTCCTTGTATTTATCCAACTTGGGGTTTGTAGAGTTGTATCAGATACTTAACCAGATATTATTCATATTTTACCAGATGTGGGGACTTAGTAATTTTTATTTTCATATTCTCTCTCTCTCTTTCTCTCAACTCTCTCTTGCTCTCCTCTTTTTGGGATCCCAAGCAAACATTATGTTGGATGTTTGATATTGTTTTATAGGCCTCTGAGGTTCTGGCTTTTTCTTCACTTGCTTTTCTTTCTTCTCTTTGGGTTGGATAGTGTTTATTTGTCTTCCTTCCGCTCAGGTCATGATCTCGTGGTTTATGGGTTCAAGCGCCGTGTCAGGCTCTGTGCTGATGGCTCAGAGCCTGGAGCCTGCTTCAGATTCTGTGTCTCCCTCTCTCTCTGTCCCTCCCCCCATTCGTGCTCTGTCTCTCTCCCTCCCTCAAAAATAAATAAACATTTAAAATATTTTTTTTAATTAAAAAAAACCATTGTCTGCTGAATTTAACACCCAGGTCCAGTTTCAGAAAGGGTCCATAAACGGTCTTTTACCCTGAATATAAGCCATCCTTTCCTGTTTCTTTGTGTGTCTGTTAGTTTTTGGTTGAAAACTGAATGTTATTGGTGATGTGTTGTGGAGACTCTGCATTCTGTTACATTCTTCTAATGATTGTTGGATTTTGTTCTATTAAGGAGTCAACTTGCCTTAATTCTAAGTATAAGTTTTGTCTCCCTTATATAGTGCAGCAGCTGATATCTCTGCTCAGGATTTTTCAGCTTCCAGCTGCTGCTTTCACAGCCTTGCCTCTGAGAGTGTTCACCTTTGTAGTATGAAGTTGGCCAAGTTCGGAAAGAGTTTATTCTCAGATTCTGGATCTTGTTCTCTCTGAGGTTTCCTTGCTTCCAGCTAATCTGCCAGCCCCAGCTCTGTCCTGTGAAACCACAGGCCTTATGGCTTCCACCTTTATACCGTATTGGGCTGTGCATGAGTTGGAAACACATATAGTCAAAAAAGCAGCAAATACACATAATGCATCTGGGGCAATTCTGGCTTTTGAGAACACATTCCTCTCTCTCATCTGCCTCTTATTTCTTTGAGCCCCTCAGAGTCTCTGTTACATATGCCTATCTTATTTGTCAGCCAAAGATTTGGGTAGAATTTATACTCCTATATGGGCACCTACACTGTCTGTGGTTCTTCTGCTTCCAGCATTTCCTCCTATATTTCCAGGTGTTCTGAAATCCTTAGCTCTATCTTTTAACTCCTTAGGCCAGTAAAACTTCAGCATTCTCCCGTCTAAGCCAAATTCAAGTTGGAAAAATATACAGTCAAAATATACAGCAAATACAAATCTTATCCAGTGCAGTTCTTTTTCGAATGCAGATTCCTCTGTTGTTTCTACCTCCCATATTTTACTAGGACTGTCCCCACCTGCCCAGCAGAATCTCCCCCGTGCATATAGTTTAGCAGTTATCCAGGGATGTGAGCAATGTTCACATTCATATTTTGGGGTTTATTCCTTCTGGAAGTTTCCTGACTTCAAGATATCACCCCTAAATAGTCTTCTCTTCTGCCAACATTGAACTCCATCTTCTACCACCTTTAGCCATGAAGGCTGTGATTTTTAGCAGTAGGATTTTCAATTGGGGCAGAAATTCAAAATAAGCCACAAACGTGCAATTCTTACTCTTACAGTCCTCTTTCAGTAGTAAATTCCCCTGCAATTACTACCTGCTTTAGTCACTTTCCAATATCTTCAGAAGGTTAAGAAAAAAAAGTTGGGTGGGGGCGGCAGGTCACCTGGGTGGCTCAGTCGGTTAAGTGTCCAACTTCAGTTCAGGTCATGATCTCAGGGTTCGTGAGTTTGAGCCCCTCCTCAGTTTCTGTGCTGATAACTCAGAGCCTGGAGTCTGCTTCAGATTCTGAGTCTCCCTCTGTCTCTGTCTCTCCCCTGCTCATAATCTGTCTCCTTTTGTCTCTCAAAAAATGAATAAATGTTAAAAAAAAAAAAAAAGAGGGGCACCTAGGTGGCTCACTTGGTTAAGGGACCGACTTTGGCTCAGGTCATGATCTCACGGTTCTTGAGTTTGAGCCCCGCATCGGGCTCTGTGATGACAGCTCAGAGCCTGGAGCCTCCTTCAGATTCTGTGACTCCCTCTCTCTCTGCCCCTTCCCTGCTCATGCTGTGTCTCTCTTTCTCTCTCAAAAATAAGTAAACATTAAAAAAAAGTTTTTTTTAAAAAGAAAAAATTTTGACAGTTTTTTTTTAAGTTTATTTATTTATTTTGAGAGAAACAGAGACAGCACAAGTGGGGGAGGGACAGCGAGAGGGAGACACAGAATCCCAAGCAGGCTCCACATTGTCGGCATGGAGCCCAATGTGGGGATCGAACCCACAAAACCATGAGATCATGACCTGAGTCGAAACCAAGAATCAGTCTCCTAACTGACTGAGCCACCCAGGTGCCCCTTGACAGTTTTTATAAAACTTTGTGGGAGAAGCTTGCTGGAAAACTTTATGCTCTAAGCATTATGGGAAATCCCAAAGACGTGTTTTGTTTTGTTTGCTATTTGCTTTTAACTTTTCTTTCCCTTTTTTTACATTCTGGTATCTTGATATCAATTGTGTAAGTTTTCTTTGTGAATACCTATCTTTGAATGACACAAGACCTTCCCAGACCAGTTCCTTAAAAGAGATTCATCTGGGAGAGGAGCCAGAGTAATTTTTCTTATCCTACAGGATTGAGTATGTGAGTGATTTCTTCGGTGATTTACTTTTTCCTCGACAACTGAGAGGGGAGGCTGAGGTCTGTTCACGATGCTATCTTTCTCCTTCATTCTGTCACACTGACAGAAAGCTCTCTAAAAATGTGGTTTGTCGATACGATCCCTTGTTCAGCCTCCATTTCCTCTGCTTTGCTTTGGAATCAAACTGATTGAAACTGTTGGCTCCCCATTGTTGCACTTCTTAAAAGTCTGCGTATGTTTTTTTACTCAAGTATAGTAGACATACACTATCATATTGGTTCCAGGCGTACAACACGGTGAATCACCATTTATATACATTACAAAGTGATCACCACGATGAATTTTGGGCATGCTCTGCATTTTTTTTTTTTTTTTTTTTCAATCCTAGTTGGCCTTCATTATTAGACAGCCCCTCCTGCTATTTTTTGATTTGGGCTTTCTAATGTTGCCCAGTTTTGTCAAGGATGATGTTGGCATGTCTGTTTCTTGCTCCTTTCGCTCCTTTCGGTTGGTTTCTCAGAGGAACTGACAGAAACACTGAACTAACTTTACCACCTACAACTAGAAGCAATCTAGTTGTACGTTTTTCAAACTTTCCACTTTAAAATAATTGTAGACGCGCGTAAAGTTGTAAGAGATAGTGCAGAGAGATCCTGTGAACCAGCGTCTCCAATGATAACATCTTGCAAAACTGTAACACAATACGTAACCAAGGCACTGACATTGAAACAGTCAAGATACAGAACATTTCCATCACCACAGGGGTCCCTCCTGTTTCCCTTTGATAGACACACCCACTTCCCTCCACTACATCCCCCTCCTTAACCCCAGGCAGCCACTAATCTGTTCCCCATTTCTATGATTTCAAGAATGTCATAGTCTCTGGCCATACCACACTGAATGCTCCAATCTTGATCTCATCTGATCTCACAAGCTTCGCAGGATCAGGCCTGGTTAGTATTTGGATGGGGACTGCCCAGAAATACCAGGTGCTGTAGGCTTAAAAAAAAAAAAAAAAGTTACATAAATTGCACAGTACATACCTTTTTGCATTGGCTTTTGTTACTCAGCAAACTTCTCTGGAGATTCATCTAGGTCGTTGTCTTTATCAATTGTTTATTCCTTTTTGTTGTTGAGTAGTATTATATTACAATATGTGCGGATGGGGGTGCCTGGGTGGCTCAGTCGGTTAAGCATCCGACATGGGCTCAGGTCATGATCTTGTGGTTCGTGAGTTCGAGCCCCGCATCGGGCTCTGTGCTGACAGCTCAGAGCCTGGAGCCTGCTTCGGATTCTGTGTCCTCCTCTCTCTCCGCCCCACCCCTGCTTGTGTTCTCTCTCTGTTCTTCAGAAATGAATAAACATTAAAAAAAATTACAAAAAAGTAATATGTGCAGATGTTAATCATATGTTAATAATACGTTAATAAGTATGGATATGCCAGTTTGTTTAACGATATACCTATTGAAGAATATCTGGCTTGTTTCCAGTTTGGGGCTTTAATGAATGACATTGCTATAAACATTCATATACAGGTTTTTGCATCAGCCTAAGTTTTCATATTTGTAGGATAAAGACCCAGGAGTAAAATTGCCGGATTGTATGGTAAAGGTATGTTTGATTTTTTTAAATTTTTTTTTTTTTAACGTTTATTTATTTTTGAGACAGAGAGACAGAGCATGAACAGGGGAGGGGCAGAGAGAGAGGGAGATACAGAATCTGAAACGGGCTCCAGGCTCTGAGCTGTCAGCACAGAGCCCGACGCGGGGCTCGAACTCACAGACCGTGAGATCATGACCTGAGCCGAAGTCGGATGCTTAACCGACGGAGCCACCCAGGCGCCCCAAGGTATGTTTGATTTTTAAAGAAACTGCCAAAATGTTTTCCAAAGTGCTTACATCATTTTACATTACCATCAGTAATTTATGATCTCTCTCTCTCTTTTGTCTTATGATAGCATAAGACAAAAGGGTCTTGTGAGTTTTACTATTTTTATTTTAGCCATTCTGACAGGTATGTTGTGATAGCTCATTGTGGTTTTAATTTGCACTTCCGTAGTAGCTAATAACGCTGAACACATTTTCATATGCTCGTTTGCCATCTGTATTTCCTCTTTGGTGAAATGTGTCTTTGTGTCTTTTGCTCATTTCCTAACTGTTGGGATTTTATTGTTGAATTTTGAGATTCTTTATTCCTTTTTCAGATATGTGGTTTGCAAATATTTCTCCTGGTTTGCACGTTATCTTTTCCTCTTAGCACGGTCTTTTGCAGAGCAAGGTTTTTTTATTTTGATGAAGTTCATTTTATTAATTTTTAATTTTGTGGAGCATGCTTTGGTGTCAAGTCTAAGGAACTTTTTGCCTAGCCCTGTATCCTGAAGGTTTTCTCCTTTTTTTTTTTTTTTGCTGAAAGTTTTATAAGATTTACATTTTACATTTAAGTCTGTGATCCATTTTGAGTTAACTTTTGTATAAGATGTGAAACTTATGTTGAGGTTTTTCTGTTTTGTTTTGTTTTTGCCTATGAATGTCCAGGTGGAAAGGTGATCTTCACTTCATTGAATTGTTTTTGCATTTCTATAAAAAATCAGGTGAGTATATGGGGCGGGTGGCTCAGTCTGTTAAGCGTCCAACTTCAGCTCAGGTCATGATCTCACGGTTCATGGGTTTGAGCCCCGCATCCGGCTCTGTGCTGACAGCTTGGAGCCTGGAGCCTGCTTCAGATTCTGTGTCTTCCTCTCTCTCTGCCCCTCCTCCACTCGTGGTCTGTCTCTCTCTGTCTCAGAAATAGACATTTAAAAAAGAATTTAAAAATATCAGTTGGGTATATTGTATGGGTCTGCTTGTGGGCTTTCCGTCTTTCTTATTGATTTACATGCCTATCCCTTTGCTAACACCACAGGGCTGTGATTACTGCAGATGAATAACAAGGCTTAAAAATGGGTTGACTGATTCCTCCCATTTTATTCACCTTTTTCAAAATGATCTTACTCATTCTAGTTCCTTTGCCTCTAGTTCCTTAGCCTCTAAGCTTTATAGTTTAGAATAATCTTGTCCACCCCTCCCCAGCTCATGCTCTCTCTCAAAAATAAATAAACATTAAAAAAAAATTTTAAAACAGCAACAACAAAAAACCAAAATAGAATAATCTTGTCCACATTAAAACAAAGCTTGCTAAGATTTTGTTAGAAAATTGCATTAAACCTGTATATCAATTTGGGGAGAATTGATGTTTTTTACCATGTTGTGTCTTTCAATCTACAAACAGGATCTATCTTGCCACTTCTGTCTTTTATCAGTGTTTGGGTGGCTTTCAGCATCCAAGTGTTATCCCTATTTTGTTAGATTTATAACCTAAGTATTTCATTTTATTCTGAGTGATTGTAAATCGTATTACATTTTTAATCCTGGTGTCCACATGTTCGTTGTAAGTATATAGAAATACGTTACATTTTTGTTTGTTTATCTTCCATTCTGTGACCTTGAATTCAGTTATTAATCATGGGAAAGTTTTGGAGATTCGACAAGTTTTTGTTTTCATTTTTTTTTTTTTATGTAGGCAGTTATGTCATCTGTAAACAGGGATAATTTTATTTCTTCCTTCCCAAACCACCTACCTTTTACACACTTTCCTGCCCGGCAGATAACCTCGCTTTGCTCCTGAGATTATTGTAAAACCTTCTGTCTTTCACCATTAGGTATAATGTTAGGTGTAGGATTTTTATAGGTGCTCTTTAATAAGTTGAGGAAATATAGAAAATATAGAAAACTTACCCTGCTCGCACCGCTCTCTCAATCTTTCTCTCTAAAATGTATATATATTCTCTCTAATATATATTTAAATATATGATCTATATTTATATTTAAATATGTCTATATATAGATCTATATCTAAAAATATATTTTGTATATTCATAAACTTATTATATTTATTAATCTTCAAATTTATTATATTTGTATTTTAGATACATATCTATATATTTTAAATTAAGTTTAAAAAACCATAAAACTCAAGGGAAGAAGGAAAGTATATTGTATTTACCCATATTTTTGTTTGCCAAGTTGTCTTCCTTCCTGATGTCCTAAGATTCCTTCCTTTATCATTTCCTTTCTGTTCAGAGAAATTCCTTTAGGGTAGATCTACTCGTGACAAGTTCTCTTTGTTCTCCTTCGTCTAAAAATGTCTGATTTCTTCTTCATGCTTGAAATATATTTTCCATGCATATAGGATTCTAGGTTGACAGTTCTTTTGTTGTAGCACTTAAAAATGTTGTACTACCTCCTTCCCTCCATGGTTTCTGATGAGAAATCCTCTGCATTTGAGTTGGTTTTCTCCTAAAGGTCATTTGTCTCATGCTGCTTTCCAGATTTTTCTTTGTCTTTAGTTTCTGGACAAAAACTATTATGTGTCTTGGTGTGGATTACTTTGGATTTTTCTATTTGGCGTTAGTTCAGCTCCTTGAATCTGCAGGTTTACGTCTTTTACAAAACTTGGGATCTTTTCAGCCATTATGTTTTCTAGAATTTTTTTGTTCCTGGCTTTTTTCTTTCCCTCTGAGATTCTGATGACACATAAGTTAGATCTTTTGTTATATACCCACAGATCCCTTAGGTTCTGCTTTGTTTGTTTTGTTTTGTTTTGTTTTGTTTTGCAACTTTTTAGATTGGATAATTTCTCTTGTTCTATCTTACAATTTACTAATTCTTTCCTCTATGGCCCTTCCATTCTCCTGGTGAGCCCATCCATTGAGGCTTTTTATTTCAGTTATTGCCTTTTTGACTTTAAAATTTTCCATTTGGTTTTTCTTTGTATCTTGTGTTCTTTGCTAAGACTTGATATTTTTTTCATTTGTTTCAAGCTTGTTTGTAATTGCTTGTTGAAGCATTTTTATGAAGCATTTTATGACTGCTTTAAAAAAAATCTCCTGCCAGATAATTCTATTATCTCTGTCTCTTGGTGCTATCATTTATTAATGATCTTTTTTTCATTCAGTTTGAGATACTCTGGGGACTTGGTATGCTGAGTGATTTCCTATTAAAAATTGGACATTCTCATAATATATTAGGAGACTCCAAACCTTATTTAAACCTTCCAATTTAGCTTCTGACACCACTCCAGAAGGGAAAGGGGAGAATTCCAGGCAGGAGTAGTAATCCAGGTTTCCTGAGTTAGCTTCTGTTGAAACCTGAGGGCTTCTGTTGGGGGGTGGGGGGTGGGAGTTCCAGTTCCCAGTAGGCCTCCACAGTTACTTCTCTGGGTAAAAAGGTTAGGAGTATCTTGTTACAGTTCCCCATGTGGCCTCCAGTGGCACTAAGGGATGGGGAGGCTCACTGAGGCCCTCCAGGGATGAAAGTTTCTGCTCCCTACTCAGCCCTCTTTCACACAACTCCCCAGGGTGGGGATTGGGGTGCCTCATCACAGTCCAATGAGGATGGAAGTCTAGTCCCCCTGCCCTTGGACTTTGGCCATGGGTAGAGTATGGCCATGGCCATAGTTTTTTCTGAGGAGTTTGACTGGATTAGAGCTGTTATTATCGAAAAATTCTGTCTTGCTAAGCTGCCCCTTTCTTTGTCTTTTACCTAGAGAGAGCAGGATTTTTTTTTTTTTTTTAATCTGTGCCCTTTGAGCTTAAGAAGCAACAACCTGGAAACACCAAAGTCTGCAATATATGAACTTACCAGTGTGTAATTCTTTAGTGTATTAGTTTGTTAAGGTTGACATAAGAAGTACCACAGACTGGGTGGCATACACAAGAGAAATTTATTTTCTCACAGTCCCGGAAGCTAGAAGTCCAAGATCAAGATGTCGGCAGGATTTGTTTTTTCTAAGGCTTGTAGATGATTGTCTTCTCCCTGTGTCCTCACACGCTGTGCTCATGTGCCTCTGGTATCTTTTTATGTGTCCAACTTTCCTCTTCTTCTAAGGACACCAATCGTATTGGATTACAGTCCTCCCTAATGACCTCATTTGACCTTAATTACCTCTTAACAATCCTGTCTCCAAATACAGTCACATTTGGAGGAAGTGGGAGTTAGGACTTCAATATATTCATTTTATTTTATTTTTTATATTTTATTATGTTTTCTGTTCTTAATGTTTAAATTTTCGTTAACATACAGTGCACTATTGGTTTCAGGAATAAAATCCGGTGATTCAGGACTTGTATACCATACCCAGTGTTCATCACAGCAAGTGCCCTTCTTAGTACCCATGACCCATCTAGCCCATCTCCCACCCACCTACCTCCATCAACCTACAGTTTGTTCTCTAGCATTAAGGGTTTGTTTCCCTCTCTTCTTTCCCCCCACTCTTCCCATATGTTCATCTGTTTTGTTTCTTAAGTTCCACATATGAGTGAAATCATATGGCATTTATCTTTCTCTGATTGACTTATTTCACGTAGCGTAATACATTCTAGCTCCGGCCACGTCATTGCAAATGGCAAGATTTCATTCTTTTTGATGGCTGAGTAATATTCCACGGTGTATATAGACCACATCTTCTTTATCCATTCATCAGTTGCTAAAAACTTGGGGTCTTTCCATAGTTAGGCTATTGTTCACATGCCTTTTAGAGAGGAACACAGTTTAGCTCATGACACTTTGGTCCCAAAGTCCCTGGTTTATCTGCCTCTTTTCCACCTTTCAGAGTCATTTATATTTGTTTTATGTATAATGTCCAGGGTTTTAGCTGTACTTAGTGGGAAGAATAGTGAAGGGTATGTGTACTCTATCTTTCCAAAAGCAGAAGTCTCTCATTGAGTTGTCAGACTATTAAAACATATTCGATAGCCTAGGCAAGGTATGGACTGAGGCCAAAGAGCAGAGCTCTTTACAACGGAGCTCTTCAAATTCTCAGGCAATGGAGCTCTTAAAAGGCGACTCAGCATAAGAGAAGAGTGACAAAAAAAATAAAAAGTTAGGTCCAAGAGTCGATGGAGCATTGTAGTAATAAAGTTGCAAAGAACAAGGTACTAGGTGGGTTGGGTTGGGAGATCAAACAGAAGGCTCTCAACTAGCTAGAGTATCAGGAAAGGCTTGGTTCTGAGCACAATACCAGAACCTATCCAAGTTACCCATCCCAGGGCTGTGGGCTCACCTTGGGAATGGCTCTAGAGAGAATCTGAGGAATTATAATACTGTGGGGGTAAGACCACTTTTCTTAAGGATAAGGAACCCAGTACAGAGTATGACACAGAGAGAAAGCCACCTCTCATCCCATTGGATAGTTGTTGCATTGGCCAGCTGATAGGGGTTTGCCCCGAGACCATCTGGGTCCATGCAGCAATACCTCTGGCAATGGCAGATGTCCTGCTACATTGACCAGAGTGACCTCCAACCCCTGGGCCCCTAGAGTAGCAGCCCTGGTGCTCATGAAGCTGAGATCAGCAGACACTGGAGGCCCAAATGGAGTGGTGGCTCTGATGAATATTGGGGCAGGTCCAAGCTTCCCCTGCCCCCAACAGGCAGCAGCAGAGTCCCCTGAGCATGCCTAGGACTTCTCACATGTATCTGAGCAAGTTTATCCCTGGGAAAAAGCTGCATTTCCTGCTAGTCATGTAAGTGGCTACAGAAGCATCAAGATTTATGACATTGATGTAAAAATGACCTGACTTGTAGTTAGCGGGTACATTAAGGGAAGCACATTTGTCATTATTACAGCCCTTGTCGAGTCTCTGGGCTATGGCCAGGAGGGGAAATGTGGATTTGAAAAATGCAAACATCATTTCTTCTGCAGGAAGTACTCCAACACCTCCTGTTTCCCCACAGTCCTTCAGCCTGTCTGGATGCTACTTTGTTCCTAATCTTCGAGCCAGAATGGTGAGACATGCTATAGAAGTGCACGGAAGGGAAACTTATCTGGAGCTGAAAGGTAGCCGCTGGGGTCAGCACAACATATCCTGATTCCCACCTTCATTTTCCGGGAGCAAAGGGAGGGCTGGACCTTCGCATGCGCTGCAGACACGCCCAGCACTGACCCTGGAACGTGCACGTATCTTCCTTTCATGAGCATCAGCTCTGTAGTCCCAGATTCGAACTTAGCACTCGATGGAGACGAAGGGTAGACTTTCCCCCTCCCTTGATGCTTCAGAAAGGCCCTCCTCAGGGACCCAAGGACTCTTAAGATGCAAGGAAGTGACACTGTTACCTTTTATCTTGGGCAGATTCCCCAGGAAGAGGAAAGTGGCACCATTTTGGTGACAGTAGGCAAGAGCTATACGTAGTCCTACAATGACATCTTTGATTGTACTTAAAACTCAGGGGGCACCTGGGTGGCTCAGGTGGTTAAGCAACCAACTTGGGCTCAGGTCGTGATCTCACGGTTTATGGGTTTCAGCCTCACATCGGGCTGAGTGCTGATGGCTCAGAGCCTGGAACCTGCTTTGGATTCTGTCTCCCTCTCTCTCTACCCGTCCTCCACTCACACTCTGTCTTTCAAAAATGAATAAACATTTATAAAAATGCAAAAGAATAAAAAACTTTTAAAAATTAAAAAAAATAAAACTCCGACCATTTTTATCTCTGATTTTCTTTTCTAAAGGCAGTCCCTTTTAGTTACTACCAATAGCTTGAAGCAAGGACCCCATGGAGGAGACCCTACAATCCCGTACTACTCTATATTGCAGTAATTAGGCTTGCCCATTCCCTATTTTCAAACAGTAATGCCTTCAGTGTTTAGCGTGATCTTTCTAAAATGCAAATCTCATCTTGTCACACAGGGATAGATGCCTGACTTCTGTGCAGGGATAGATGTATACACCTTTATCAGTATGCTTATCATATCTTATTAAAATCCTGATGTGCTTATCTGTCTTCTCTACTTGGCTATGAACTTAACAAGGAGAGGCACTGCCCATGTATAACTCATCTTACACTCCTGATACATGGTCAAAAGCCTAAAACATAGTCCCCAAAAAATGCTTGTTAGTTAAACGAAAGATTGATGGAATGAAAGAATGAACTAACAGTCCACGATTTTTTATTCTTTTTTTAAACTTTATTTATTTATTTTGAGAGACAGAGAGAGAGAGACAAAGAGAGAGCGAGTGGCAGAAAGAGAAGGAGAGAGAGAATCCAAACTAGGCTCCACACTGTCAGCACAGAGTCTGACTTGGACCTTATCCCAAGAATCATGAGATTGTAACCTGAGCCAAAACCACGAGTTGGTCACTTAATGGACTGAGCCACCCGGGTGCCCCATGATTTCTTACTCTGAAGGACAATTTACCGTGATATCACTTGCTTTATTTCTTAAGTGCTCAGACATAAAGTTTCAATTAAACTCAGTAAATATTTATAGGACACTTATATGCCAGTCCAGTACCCATGCTGGAGATATAAAGATTCAGAAGCATGGGGGCAGAGACCCTCCCAACCTGGAAAGTAATGGGGCCAACTGTCCTAGAGTAGATAAATATGGGCTAAAATAGTCTTACATCAGACAGTGTCAGTTTTTCCACCAGGAGGGTTCAGTCCAGGTCAGGTTCTCCTGCTAAACGAGTTATGAAGACAACATCTGGTCCTTTCCAGGCCATGATCCCAGACCAGGAAGCAGGTCTGGGCTTGATAATGCAGCTGTGGTGGCCCGCCCACACAGCCACAATAGGAGCCAAATGACCCTGGGACAAATGCAGAAGGTGGTCTGGTTGGAAAGGACTGGAAGGGAGGGCTGATGGAGAGGACACACGGGGGAAGCTGCCCTTTCCTGTAAGTTCTAGCCGAGATGTGTGGGTATTAGGAAGGACTTCGGGTTTGTCTTTCGGAGTGTTGACAGAATTATGGGGATGCCAAAGCCTCCAGGGTCACCAATGGTGCTGCCACTGGTAATGAAGACATTTATCCCCTACTAAAGTTTTACCACGGGCCTGTGACAGGGAGAGGACATAGGACTCTTCTCAGCATCTCAAAAATTATATGAAGTAGAAGAATATTGATTAGAAAGGGTCTTTTCATTTTCATCTTTCCTTCAGAAGCTAGTAGGAGCTGTTACAGATTTCGGTTTAATAAGGAAGACGGGAAAGCTATCAATCAGTCCATTAAAAGCACTCAATTCCTTTTAATAATGACCCTTACTTCTGTCTCAATTCTTTAGTCATACTCACATACTCCATTATTGTCAGTCACGAAGTTCAGGAGAGAAGGTACGTGGCCATGGGAGAGCCAGACATAGCCAAGCACCAGTTGGGACATTTAGTCCCAGATGGCAGAGTGACCAGAGGTGAGCCTCAATCTGTGATGTAAACATATGATGGAAACTCCCATCGCCTCCCCTTTGTGAGAGGTTTTGACAGAGCAAGTGCACAGGTGACGTGAGAGAGAGACAGAGACAGAGACACTGAGAGAGATGAAGATAGAGACAGAGGGAGAGAGCGAGCGAAAGTGGGAGTAGGGAGGAGAGAGACAGAGAGACAAAGAGAGACTGACAAAGACAGAGCGAAATGGAGACAGGGAGAGCAGCGAGGGGACTCTCTGGAAGCCTGGTGTGATTCTGTCATGTTGCATTATCATCACAAAGAAATTAAATCTGAAGTAAAAAATGGCAAAGACTCCAAGAAAATAAGTCACGCAGAGTCACGAATGACCTAATTAAAACACCACTCTCTCCGCTGCCATGTTCTATTTATAGCTGAAGTATGAGCGTTCTTGACAGGGAATATAAATTATAGCAGACCTAAGACTTTAAGGCAGTAGGTTCAGGTTTGCTTAATAAACCACCTCTGTGCTCCTGAAGTTGGATATTTTTATTCGTACGATTTTTCCATGTTAATGAAACCGTTAGTTCAGTTCTTTCTGCATGAGGTGACATTCAAGAGGTGTACTGGTTATTCAGGGATTGAGAGCAGAGGGGGAAAGGGTCTTTTCGTGTGAAACCTTTTGCTGAATACACACGCACTGTATATACACGACATTGTCCTCAATCTTCCTCAAGGCTTGTTCGCCACGCTGGTTTTTCAGGTTATTTGGTAGCTGCTGTTTTCAGAGATCCTCGTAAGTAACTTTGTTATGTTTCACCGAAAACACAAAAAGCAAACCCATTAGAAAAACAAAATCCTGTAACAAGAAAGATCTAGAGCCTTATCCTAAATGTTAAGAGAAAAAAGCAGAATACGTACTGAGTAAGCAGACCCACATTTCTGTGTTTATTGATTTTTGAGAGGTGGGAGGAGACCCACATTTCTGAAACCCTATGCCAGCAAGCCCCTCACTGTCCCACGAGCCAGAACAGAAGGAAGCTTTCATGGAAGATTGCTTTATGGTTTTTTTGGGGAAAAGTATTTAAACAG
Organism: Panthera pardus; assembly: GCF_024362965.1. Classification (NCBI taxonomy): domain Eukaryota; kingdom Metazoa; phylum Chordata; class Mammalia; order Carnivora; family Felidae; genus Panthera; species Panthera pardus. The sequence goes on along the minus strand of NW_026526788.1, from coordinate 2,282,135 downwards.
GCCTTTTGGTTCTGTGAACTGTCCTTTCACCTGAGGATAGTTCAGATGTTTTTAAAGGAAAAAAGAGAAAACATACAGACCCCTCTCCCCTGTGCTATGTTAACCTGTTTTTACTATAATACGTCAAAAAAGTGCATTTAAGACAAGACTTGAAGTCTAAATGTCCCTGTGAAAGTACTTTCATTTTATTTTTATTCTATTTTACTTATTTTGAGAGAGAGAGAGAGTGTGACCTGGGGAGGGGCAGAGAGAGAGGGAGGGAATCCCAAGCAGGCTGCGTGCTGTCAGCCCAGAGCCCAACGCAGGGCTCGATCTCACAGCGGTAAGATCATGATCAAGAGTCAGACACTTAACCGAATGAGCCACACAGATGCTCCTGTGAAAGTGTTTTTAGATGAGATTAATACTTAGATCAGTAAACTGAGTAAAGCAGATGATCTTCCATAATGTGTGTGGGGGGGGGGGGGGGGGGGAGGTTCATCCCATCAGTTGGAAGCCTTAAGAGAAAAAGAGGAGGTCCCCTAAGGAAAACATCACAAAAACCAAACCTATGAGAAAAACAAAATCTTGGGGCGCCTGGGTGGCTCAGTCGGTTGAGCGTCCGACTTCGGCTCAGGTTATGATCTCGTGGTCTGTGAGTTTGAGCCCCATCTCGGGCTCTGTGCTGACAGCTCAGAGCCTGGAGCCTGCTTTGGATTCTGTGTCTCCCTCTCTCTCTGCCCTTCCCCCGCTCACACTCTGTCTCTCTCTGTCAAAAATAAATAAACATTAAAAAAAATTAAAAAAAAAAAAAAGAAAAAGAAAAACAAAATCTTGTAACAAGAAAGATCTAGAGCCTTATCCTAAATGTTAAGAGAAAAAAAGCAGAATCCATACTGAGTAAGCAGACCCACATTTCCCTAGGGAAGAGGGAATTCTGCCTCCCGATGGCCCTTGGAATTTAGGTGAAACTCTTCTCTGGGTCTCGGGCCTGTCAGTATAACCTGCAGACCTCAGACCTGCCAGCTCCCATAATCCTGTGAGCTGATCCCATAAAATCTCTCTCCCTTTCCCCCATCCCCAGTGCACGCATACACACGCTTGCACACACGCACTCACACACACAAACATATCTTGTTGGCTCTGTTTCTCCGGAGAATTCTAATACACAAAATTTACAAGTGAGATACTCCAAACTACAAAACCAATAAAATTGAAATGAACAACTGTAACATAATGTGACAGACGTCGTCAGTTTGGCAGAGTCTCTGATGTTAAATTTCATGGTGGAGATATGGTTTCTTAGGACTGTTTCTTTTTAAAAATTAAAAAAAAATTAAAATAAATGTTTTATTTATTTTTGAGAGAGAGAGAGAGAGAAACCAGGGGAGGGGCAGAGAGGGAGAGAGGGAGACACAGAATCCGAGGCAGGCTCCAGGCTCTGAGCTGTCAACACAGGGCCTGACGCGGGGCTCGAACTCACGCACCCCAAGATCATGACCTCAGCTGAAGTCAGATGCTTAACCAACTGGGCCACCCAGGCGCCCCATTTCAAGACTGTTTCCATATTTCCTCTGTTTTTATATTTGGCTTTAAAAACACTGAAGTCCACAAAAGTTGTTTCTATGAATGCCGTGTACAAAACTATAAAAATAATGAAGCTTTTTTTTTTTTTTTTGCAAGTCCTGGAAAAGTAGAACTTACACTTAATTAAAATTTTACCAATAAGCAATCTTCAAATAATAATTCTGCAAAGCTGTTTTCTTCATTGGAGGAGAAAATTATAGCAGTGTCGCATTACTTAAACCGACATGAAATCTTATCTTGCTCAGTTATTGCTGAAATTGGGAACAACAGCATTCTTCACTGTGAACAAACTGCATTGGTTGGTACTTACAAATACAGGGCATTCAATACGACCGCTCTTTTTTTTTTTTTTTTTTTAATTTTTTTAACGTTTATTCATTTTTGAGACAGAGAGACACAGAGCATGAGTGGGGATGGGGCAGAGAGAGAGGGAGACACGGAATCCGAAACAGGCTCCAGGCTCTGAGCGGTCAGCACAGAGCCCGACGCGGGGCTCGAACCCACGGGCCGTGAGATCATGACCTGAGCCGAAGTCGGACGCTCAACCGACCAAGCCACCCAGGCGCCCCACGACCGCTCTTAAACATGAATATGGTACTGATTGCCAGAAAGCAGGATCTTAATACCCAACACGCTTATATGATCATCTGCTGTATAGCTGATTCGATTTTTCAATCACTTTGTTCAAGCTGTTGCAAATCCTTCATTCATTCAAATCCTTCGTACGGCGTGCCATGATAACATATGAACTCCAGTTCACCAACTTCACAAATGCAAATGCAGGCACTAAAAATTCTTGCCAGGCCTCATTTATTTATAAGCTGGCCCACCATATAATCCAGAACATGCCTTTAAAAAAATTATCCTTGACACGAGAGCATCATATATTTAAAATGATCTTATTTCTTTCTGCGTAAAGAACTCTTAAATATTAGTAAAGAAAGATAACCTTGCTGGTAAGTAGGGAAAGAACATGAACAAGCACATCACAAAAGATGAAATTACATTAAATATAGAGGTGTGCAAAGGCTTTTGTGGATGCACAGCAAAGTAAACGTAAATGTTTAGCTTTGTTCCCTCCAGTACCCTGCTAACATTGCAGAGGAATGAAAAAGCAGGACTCCGTAGTGGGAGAGGAATGAGCAGATGAGTGACAAGGACATCACTTGGGAAGCTGGAAGTCAGATAGATAAGTGGCACTTAGCTAAGTGGACTTAGCTCTCGGAGAAGACCACGGAGTGGGGAGTAAGGATGGGCACCAAAGCCAAGAAGAAGGAGTTCAGACTGCAGCCCCAAAGAGGTACAGGGATTGGAGGTTCTGGGCATCTCTGAAGACAGGGGCTGGGGGTGAAGCCACAAATAAAAAGGTTCATTGAAAGTGATTAAGGGGCACCTGGATGGCTCAACCGGTTAAGCGTCTGACTTCATCTCGGGTCATGATCTCGCTGTTGGTGGGTTCGAGCCCCATGTCGGGCTCTGTGCTGACAGCTCAGAGCCTGGAGCCTGCCTCTGATTCTGTGTCTCCCTCTCTCTCTCCCTCTACCCCTCCCTCGCTTGTGCTCTGTCTGTCTCTCTCTCAAAAAATAAATAATAAACATTTTTTAAAAAGTGATTAAAAAGGGGGGGGCCTGTGGGGGGCTCAGTCAGTTAAGCGACTGACTTTGGCTCAGGTGACGATCTCACAGTTTGTGAGTTTGAGCCCTGCATCAGGCTCTGCACTGAGGGTACAGAGCTTGATTGGAATTCTCTCTCTCTCTCTCTCTCTCTCTCAAAATAAATAAATAAACTTAAAAAATAAATGATTAAAAGTTGGGGCACCTGGGTGGCTCAGTAGCGTCTGACTGTGACTCAGGTTACGATGTCACGGTTCATGAGTCCGAGCCCACCATCAAGCCCTCTGCCGTCAGCTCAGAGCCCGCCTTCGATCCTCTGTCTCTCTATCTCTCTGCCCCTTCCCTGCTCATTCTCTCCCTTTCTCTGTCTCTCTCTCTGTCTCTGTCTCAAAAATCAATAAAATATTTAAGAAAAAGTGATTAAAAGGAGTACTTATACCTCAGGATCTTCTCCCCAGTGGGGAGAAAGGGGCTAAGCAATGGCCCCCACCCACCCCAGCGGGAAACTGGACATTTGCCTGTTTCCTTGAACTGTTTTAGACTTTCCACATTTTCTGAAGTAAGAGTGTGTTGGGTTTTAAAAAATTATTTTTGAATTATGGTATAATACACAGAACATAAATTTTATCGTCTTTACCATTCGTAAGCGTAACTAGTTCAGCAGGATGGCATACACTCACATTGTTGAACCACCAGTCTCCATAACAATTCCATCTTCCAAAACTGAAACTCTGTCCCCATAAAACAACAACTCTCCTTTCCTCTCTCCCCACATCCCCCTGCCTGGGCCCTCCCAACCACCATTCTACTTTTGATCTCTATGAAATAGATTCTTCTAGATTCTACTCCCCTGTAAGTGGAATCACATGGCATTTGTCATTTTATGACCAGCTTATTTCACTGAGCACGATGTCCTCAAGGTTCAGCCATGCCGTAGCCTGTGTCAGGATTTCCTTCCCTTTTAATGCTTGATGATATCCACTGAATGGATATACCACAGGTTGTTTATCCATTCATCTGCTGGCGGACACTTGGTTTGTGCGTTAGTCTGCTAAGGCTGCCGTAACGAAATACCGCACGTTGTGCGGCTTAAACAACAGAAATTAATTTTCTCACAAGATCAAGGTTTTGGCTGATTGTATTTCAGGTGAAGTCTCTCTCCCTGGCTTGTACATGGCTGCCTCTTTGCTATATATATCTTCACATGGCCTTTTTGGGTGTGTGCTTGCAGAGGGAGACAGAGAGAGGGAGGGAGAGAGAGAGAGAGAGAGAGAGAGAGAAAGGCTCTTACTCACTTTGCTAGCTCTTCTTATAAGGACACGAATCCTATCCAATCAGGGCCCCACCCTTATGACTGAATTAAACCTTAATTACTCCAAATACAGCCATTCTGGGGTTGGGACTTCAACCTATGAATTTGGGGAGGACACATACATTTAATCTATAGCAGGTTGTTTCCATTTCTTGGCCGTTTTGAATAGTGCTGCTATGAAAATGGGTGTAGAGCATAGGTCTGTTTTATGCTGAGAATGAATTCTCAACATCAAATTTAAATTTAGAAGCAGCTCAAATTAAGGTTAAAAAAAATCTACCTGGAAATTTTATCTTTGAAAGTCAATCATCTAAACGCTTTGAGTGACGGCAGGGGATTCGTCACTGACACCTTCCCCGTGAATTGGATGGTTGTAGAATGAGCAGCTGCTTTACCAGGGGGACTGACTAACGCTAGCTCAATCCACAGGGGACTCATCGGGAGCACGCAGGCTGGTTCATCGGTCTGAAGGATGAACGACAAACAGAAGCCGCAAAAGGGACAGAGACAAAGACCACTATGGGGTCTCAGAGACTGGAAGTGGGGCCTCCTCAATACCAGGGATCTCTTGGTCTCTCCCCTCTGCTTGGCTTCCTTTTCCTTTTTCATTCTCCATGGCAGGATCCAGAATATCCTTCTTCCCAATCCAAGATCTGACAGCACGGAATCTTACCCCATCAACTCCAGCAGGAACCAGACCAAAAAACAAAACAAAAAAACCACCTCCTTACTGACCTGTTCCTGGACCGATCACTGTGTCCAGTGGGGGGTGGGGGGGTGGGGGGGGTTGCGGGGAACCACTGTGATCAGCCACATGTCCACCCCTGTGGCCAAGGACAGGCTCTGTTGCCAGAACAAGCAGCGAAGACAAGACAGCATGGTGTCTTCAGGATAAAGTGCTATACAAGTGTGACTTACTATTAATATTCATTTTGCGTTTGAGACTCAGTTTCCTGACCTTCAAAATGGGAAAACGTATCACCCCATCAGTGGGATGATTGAGGGAAGGTGGCTACAGGAAAAAGGCGAGCCCCCTGCCCTGCCCAGCCCTGTGCCCCTTGCCCCCAAGCCTGTCCCCATCACCCCTCCCTTCTGTTTGTGCCCCTCCCCCAATTTCAATGAAGATTTCGTGAAACGTTAAAAAAATAAAATAAAAAGTAAAATGGGAAAAGATAAGCTCTACCTGCCTTAAAGATTATTGGGTAGTTTAAATAAGATAATGGAAATTAAAGTACTTTGTGATCACACAGTGCGTGCAGTGTGGGCCATTTATCGCTGCCTGCGCAGTGTATTTTCTTCACTTCACGGACAGAATCCAAGCAAAAAGGAAAGATCACGAGAACCCAAGTTTCTACATCGAAATGGCAGCCTGTTCCTTCAATGCCTGCTTTCTGGACCTTTCAAGAACTAGACTACTTTATTTATTTTTATTTTATTTTTTTTTAATTAAAAAAAATTTTTTTAACGTTTATTTATTATTGGGAGACAGAGAGACAGAGCGTGAGCAGGGGAGGGGCAGAGAGAGAGGGAGACACAGAATCCGAAGCAGGTTCCAGGCTCTGAGCTGTCAGCACAGAGCCCGACGCGGGGCTCGAACTCACAAACCACGAGATCGTGACCCGAGTCAGACGTTTGACGGACCGAGCCACCCAGGTGCCTCCAGACTACTTTAATTGTCCTCCTGACTCTGTAGGAACATGGCTACCCAAATCTCTTCCAGTGTTATTGGGTTCTTTTGCTGCCCTCCTGGATGGACGCCCGCACAAATGTGCTCACCCCATGCAGCTGTCTGAGGCCGTAACATGAGACCATGGCACACGCTGGCTCTGTTCCTGTGACCTCACAGCCCATGGGGGCATAAGTCACCCCCCACCGGCCCCCGCCAGACAGCAGAGTGCCCTGCTTGCCCAGTGGGCACATCTGTGTCAGAAAACGGCCACGCAGAGGTTACTGAGGATAGAGGGAGCCACAGACACGCTCTAGTTCAACTTCCTCATTTTACTGACAAAGACCCTTGACCTCTGTCATCATTGTCTACTTCTCTCCCATGAGAGCTTGCTCAGCCTGTGTGCAGGGCAGCTGGGACGACGCCAGGGAATCAAACTTCCAGCGAAGCAGGATGGGTTGCTCCGTATCCCTCAGATGGACGACACTGGGGTGTGTCGACCCTGCCCCTCGGAGCACCGCAGGTGGAGTGAACCGCAGGTACCCCTGGGTGACCAGCCATCGGCACGCCCTTTACTGACCTTTCCTGCTCCACTGTCCCATTATCCCCACTCCCTCACTTGTGCTTCTTGGGATCACCTCTCCAATAAGGGACTTGTCCTCAGGATCTTGCCTCAGACTCTGCCCTTGGGGACCTAAGCCACCCAGGGAGCGACATGAGCTAGGAATGCAGCTGGTAGTAGAACCCAGGCCCCTTTGACCCCTCTGGCGGTTGCAATGATTAGAGCAAATACGTGCAGTGAGCTTCTCACAATCCGTCTCTGCAATCAACCGAACAACCAACAAGCCACCCAGCTAAACAAGAAAGCGGGGGGCACCTGGCTGGCTCAGTCCATACAGAGTGCAACTCTTGACCTTGGGGTCATGAAGTCAAGCCCCGTGCTGGACATTGAGTTCACCTTTAAAAAAAAAAACAAATCTAGGGCGCCTGGTTGGCTCAGTCGGTTGAGCATCTGACTTCAGCTCAGGTCATGATCTCACAGTTCGTGAGTTCGAGCCCCGCGTCGGGCTCTGTGCTGACAGCTCGGAGCCTGGAGCCTGCTTCCGATTCTGTGTCTCCCTCTCTCTCTGCCCCTCCCTTGCTCATGCTCTGTCTCTCTCTCTGTCTCAAAAATAAATAAAACACTAAAAAAAATTAAAACAAAAAAACAAATCAAATCAAAAACAAACAAGAACAGCAGTGCAATCTGAATCCATCAGAGTTTCCATGTGGAAAACTGTAGGGATTGAACTCATGACTTCCAAGTTCAGGAACATCAAATCCAACAAAGCAGAGTACACACACCTGTTATAGCTGAGCGTGTGCTCTCTCCTTGTAGGGAGACCTACTATGTGCTTTGGGCCATGCCCCTGGCCAGGCAGTCCTTTGCATACAGTCTCCAAGGTTCAAAGTCCAGAGTCTCGGTTTAAAAGTCCAGAAATGTCATTTTATCCTCCGCTTCGAGTTGGTGAACCTCTGGCGGACAGGCTCACTAGCCAAATTCACGTGCTCAGATTGGCAGGCCACTGTTGTCCTCAGAATGAGGGGTGTTCACAGATGGACAACGTGGGCAGCCACCTCCCTGGGACACTCCAAGGGGTGAATGGCTCAAGACGCCAGCTCCCAGCTCAGAAGCTGTGCTTTGAGCACAAAATTAAAGCAGGTGGAACAGACAGTTACCAAGGGACGTTTCTAGCCATTCACAGCAGGCTGAAGACATGCCCTTCTCTCTCCCGGAGGCATTCTGGCTGAGGAACAAGAGTGTTCTGGAATTAGAACACCTTCCCCTTGCCTGGCAGAGGAGGACCCACATTCTGACACTCTGCCTCCCCATTTCTTTCATGTTCCACATGCGGATCACCCCTTTTCTTAGTATGTCTTGTATTCAGATCTGGAATCATCAAAATCAATTAGGACACATATTTGGCGTTATATTCCAGCCCTAAGGATATGAGCTGCTCATCGTACCGGATGTTCCCGTCTCTTCAGTGGCCTAGAAACCTCTCTAGGGGGTGTTGCCTTTTCACCTGTGTCTTTTCAAATGGTGGCCCTTTCTCCAAATCCTAAGAGCTTCTCCTTGTGGGGTCACCACAAATGTCTTTTGAAATATAGCACTGAGTAGGAACTGTGTAAGAGAGAGGAACATCCTTGTTTGAGAACACTGTAATGAGAAAGACTGTAAGTTTTTTATTTATTTATTTATTTTTAATGTTTATTTATTTTTGAGACAGAGAGAGAGAGAAAGAGAGAGAGGAACCAGGAAAGGGGCAAAGAGAGAGGGAGACACAGAATCCAAAGCAGGCTCCGAGCTGTCAGCACAGAGCCCGATGCGGGGCTCGAACCCACGAACTGTGAAATCATGACATGACCTGAAGTTGGACGCTTAATTGACTGAGCTACCCAGGCGCCCCATGAGAAAGACTGTAAACTAACGAGATGAGTTGCCGAGAACTGGGAGGACCTTACTCTGTGTCCTCAGGTCTTTCTGATTCAAAAAGAAATGTCAAAAGGCTCCTGTGAAAGGCAAGGAGGAGGTCACTCAGAACCATTTGCTTTTATAAAATAGTTTCTCGAGGCAAACACCCGGACGAACTGGTCTGGTTGGCAGTGGCTGTGAGTCTAATGGTGGATTATTCACTGGATTATACAGATGCAACTTTCCTCGGCCTTCTTTTCGGCTGTAGCTGGGGACAAATGCGGGGTTGGACTTTCTGTCTGATGTCCCGTAGGACGAAGCTGTACTTTTTGTGCTTCTTGGAGCGGCAGGCACAGCAGTGAGCCTCTGGAGCTGGAGACATTCTGGGGGCGTCTTGGAAATTTGCTAAACCTGTTTATTTCGAATATTAAAATTTTTTTTAACGTTTATTCATTTTTGAGAGAGAGAGAGAGAGTGCAAGCAGAGAAGGTACAGAGAGAGTGGGAGACACAGAATCCAAAGCAGACTCCAGACTCTGAGCTGTCAGGACAGCCCGACGCGGGGCTCGATCCCACAAACCGCGAGATCATGACCTGAGCCAAAGTCAGATGCTTCACCAACTGAGCCACCCTGGTGCCCCTAAATCTGTTTATTTTGAAGAAGCTTTGATCCAAGGTAAAATTACGAATATGTGTGCTTTTGGCATGGAAAGGTCTGGATCACTCCTACGTCAAAAACTCAGGGATGTGAAATTTGCTTTGTTCCTTAACATTGGAGATCTCCCAAATTGAATTCAAATTAATTGAATTTCATTAAATTCAATATCTTTTGTATTTGAGAGGCATTTAGATTGTGTGGGGTACACACACATGAAAACACACACACACACACACACACACACACACACACACACAGAGCGTGGAGTGATTTTCCAAGCTGCCTTTCCAAAGGAAATTGGGTTTTAAAAGGTCTCATCCGGACTCACATCAATCAAAATGCCACAGAGCAGCTGGGCCAATTCAGCCGGGCACAATACCTGCCAGCGAGGTCCCGTCTTCCGAGTGGGCGTCTAATGGGAATTTCTGGCTGAATGGGAGCCCAGGACCGAGGGCAGCTCGAGGTCACCAGCCCCACAGAGCAGTGTGGGGACACATGGAGCAGGCTCCATGTGCAGGAAGCTGGCAGAGCCTGGCAAAATAGGGAAGGAAGGAGAGAAGAGCAGGGATGTGTACATGACAGAGGCCCCGGTGAGTTGCTTGGATGGTTTTTCCCTTTAAGAATGTATGCATTCCCTCCTTCACCAACTGATGCCCTTTACGATGCCCTTACAGGACCAATGGTGATGTCTGCTACTCCAGTGCAAAATGCCCACCAATATTATTCTCCTGGAGGCCTTTCCCCCCTAGATCTGTGGGTCAGACCACCGAATTCGGAGGTTTTAAGGGTAGAAAGACAAAGGAAACCATGTGATGCTGGTAGCGATTTTTATTAATGCAGCACTTCTGTTCCAGGACCAGGGAGCAGACGAGTGAGAAACTGAGCCGCTAGGTTCTCAGGAGCCGAGCACCGTCCTTAATTAGAAAGCGTCCAGAAATTCTTCTAGGAGGGAGGGTTTAACTGCCTTTATTTTGAAGGTGACCGGGTAACTGGGCTCTTCAATTTCCGTGCCTTTGTAACACTCAGCTATTAATCCATACAGTGTGACCTAAATTGGGCTTTGTGCATTTTTTTTTTTTTAAGAAACACGTTCAAGAGATAAAGTTATTTCCCTTGGACGTTTATTTTCCTTCGTTTTGGCAGCTACACTTGGAATTGTGAAACAGATACCTGTGTTTATGTCTCTACATCATACCTCGATCTGACAAATGCTCTAATAATGATAACCATCAGTAATTGAACAACTGAACCGTGTTGGCTGTGTCTTCTCGTGGAGTTTCCACGATTGCAAATTAAGCATTCCTAACCTGATTTTATAGATGGGAAAAGCAAGGCAATCAATGAACTGGGAAAAAAAACAAACAACAACCAAGGAGCAATTGAATAACTTACCATTTAAGAGAACTAGTAACTGAGGACGTCAGAATTTGACTCCGGTGTACTCTCCTCCACCCCTTGCCTGTCACCTCCACAAAATCTGCAAGGTGTCTTTTCTGTATCACTGGGCTCACTCGTACCTACGCTCCATTCCGTTTTAAATAAGATCCCTTCGTGATCCCAAACAGGGCGGAAATGTGTTCTCCAGCGATCCCAAAGCGGAGTGGTCTTTGTTTTAGAGGAGGCGGAATCTGCCTGGAATCTCGTGGTGACCCCAGAGCCCGCGGGGGGGACGTGACACCCCCACCTCTCCATGCACCCGGACATCCAAGCAGAGACCACTGACAAGCCCGTGCTCGCTGCGCTTCCAGGAGAGCAGATTTCACAGACACTGAACACAAAGACCGGTCACCGCTCCGGAAGAGCAGGCGACGATTTTTGTTTCCATCCGTGTCGGTGATAACCTGACATCCAGCAGGGCCCAGATGGGGCTCTGTGGGGACCGGGGGGCTGCACAGTGTTGGGACCAACCTCAGACCACTAAAGTTCAGGAAGGGCAGGTACTTAGCTTGAGCATTTGTGAGTCCATCCAGGCTCCTCCCGTGGGGGTGGAATTCACACACGGGATTTATTTCTCAGCCCTGCTTCCTCCCCAGCAGCACCTACCTCACAACATTGATCCAAGGGTGGCGTGAAATAATAGTGTCCAGCGCAATGCCTGCATAACTATTCAACACAGTGAGTATTGCATCACTAGCAAATGTCATTTTCAAAACAGACATAAAAAAAAAATCCCCCAAGGAGAAAGAAACAGAGAAGAACCACAGCCCCACTATACGCGCACGCAATACGGAGTAAAATTTGGCTTAGAAAACAGTGTTGCTCACCTACCCTGCTTCCGAAGCTCTATGTCACTGTCACGGCTACCAGCCGCGGTCCTCAGGGTAGCTCCGCTCACCCCAGCGGGGTCCGAGAAGAGGTCCTTCCAGCCTTCCAGGGTAGTCACTGATGTGCAAGATGTAAATAGTGTGTAGGTAAATTGTAGCTTCCCCCTGTTTTCACAGGCTCCTTTTGGAAACTCTTTCTCTAATGTGAGAAGTATTTCAAACTAAGATGAGTGGGTGTCCATACCATAACAGGGGCATCCTAAGAGCTGGGGTTCTGGAAACTGACTACTGCTTGGGTCTGAATCCTCCTCTAGCTATCCACCTGCCTGCCTGTGTGAACTGGGGCAAGTTCCTTAACTTCTCTGTTCCTCTGTAGTTTATTACATGGACAATAAAAATATCTATCTTATGGGGGTGTCTGGGTGGCTCAGTCGGTTGAGCATCCAACTTCGGCTCAGGTCACGATCTTACGGTTCATGGGTTCAAGCCCCGCGTCGGGCTCTGTGCTGACAGATGGAGCCTGGAGCCTGCTTTGGATTCTCTGTCTCCCTCTCTCTCTGCCCCTCCCCTGCTCGAGCTCTCACTCCCTTCCTCTCAAAAATAAATACACATTAAAAAATTGTAAAAACAGGTATCTATCTTATAGTTCTAAAAGTTAGATGAGACGATGTGCAAGAAACCAAAGACAGTGCCTGGCACACGTCTGTTATTATGTATTCCACAAATACTCTATGCCAGGCACCGGAAGAGATCAGTATCTGAAAAAAATCATCGTCACACAGTGTGGCAGGTGCTGCTTCGCATACAGCGTTGGATTTAGGCGAGAAAAGTGGGTTATATACCTAGTACTACAGGATCACATAGGAAGAAGCAGGCAGACGTGTCTGGGGGAGTGGAGGAACGTGCCACAGAAGCTGACATTTGAGCTTTGTCTTAAAGACATGTAGGAATTCCCAGGCAGAGAAGGCGGTTACCTTAGGCAACCGTTACTGGAGCAGAAATGGATTGGAATAAACGCAGGTGAAATTGCAAAGTGAAACAGGAAGGATGGAAGGAGCGCAGGCAAACCTGGGGGTTGCATCGGAGCCTCGGAAGCTGGGAGACAGTATCTGCCTCTCGGCTCCACGGTCTTCGAGTCTAGACAGCCTCGCAGTGGAAATGCCCTCACTGTCCTTTGTCTTCAGCCCCCCGCCGGCTCATTTCCGCCCTGCCTCCCCATGTGCCACTGACACTGTTCTCACTAATCTGTCTCCCCTCTGCGCCAACTTCAAGGAACACTTTTCAGTCGGGGTAGTGTAGCAAGTGGGGGTGAAGGCGTGTTTCCAATTTATCTGAAAGCAATGTCAGATGCTTATTATAGATGTAATGAATTGGCTTATCCATGTGGAAAATCACATTAATCAGATTTCTCATTTTAAAACAAGCTTGCATTCCTGGGGGAAGAATACATATATGTATTTAAGCTCATGGCTGGATTTTGTTTGCTAATATTTAATGTTGCCATTTTCATTTCGTGAATGAGAACCATCTGTAATATTCTTTCTCTGGACTGTCTTTGTCTAATTTCAGGATCAAGGTTTTGCTGCTGTCACAACACGATGTGAGAAATGTTCTCTCCTTTTTTTGTGTAAGATTGACATACCCTGTCTGTCTTTAAATGAGAAAATTTGCCTATAAAGCATCTGGGTCTGTAATGGATTTTTTAACTACAGTTTTAGTCCTTTCCTGATAATGGCACAATAAAGATTTTCTATTCCTTTTTGAGTCGTACTTGGTAATTTGCGTTTTCCTTGGCATTTATCTATTTCATCTAAGTTTTAAAATTTATTGGCATGAAATTACTCATATTGTATTTTAAATCTATGCTGCATTTATTGTCATAACCCCTCTTTATCACTAATCTAACTTATTTGTACTTTCTTCTTTATTTCCTTGATTAATATTGCCAGTTTGATCTATTTGATTAGTGTTTTAAAGAACAACTTCTTAGCCTCATTAATTCTTTCTATTTGTGTAATTGTTATGTTTTATGTAAATCTCTGCTACCGTTATTATTTTCTCTTTTTTAAAAATGTTTATTTATTTATTTTGGGAGAGAGTGTGTGTGCGTGCGAGTGAGGGAGGGGCAGAGAGAGAGAGGGAGAGACATAATCCCAACGCGGAGCTCAATCCCACAACCTCGAGGTCATGACCTGAGCCGAAATCAAGAGTTAGACACTTAACCCACTGAGCCACCCAGGCGCCCCTATTTTCTTTCTTATTCTTGGGTTTTTTTCTACTATTCTTTTTTTACACTTCTTATTTGGACATTTAGCTCAGTCAATTTGGGCTTTTCTTCTTTTCTTTTGGAAACATTTAAGACTAAATGTCCTTCAAAGTATGGTTTCTGTGACTCCACAAGTTCTTATGTGTACTATTCAGCACTAATTTTTAAATTTTCAATTATGACTGCCTTTTTGACCTTTGAACTGTGTGTTCTTTGCTCTCCTTTATAGACTGGAGATTTTTTCTTGGGATCTTTTCTGTCATGGATTTAACTGAACTGTTGGTACACCTGATCTGTATGAGTCTAGTGTTTTGAAATTAGTTGAACTTTGCTCTATGACCTAGCCTGTGGCCAGTTTTTGAGAAATGTGTGCTTGAAAATAACTTATATCCTCTAATTATTGTGCGTAATGTTCGTTATATATTCATTAGGTTTATTAATGTGCCTGCTCAAATCTCCTATATCCTTATAGATTTTTTTGTCTGCCTCATCTGCCAATCATTTAAAAAACATTTTTTTTAATGCTTATTTTTGAGAGCGAGAGAAACAGAACGTTAGCGGGGCTGGGGCAGAGAGAGAGGGAGACGCAGAATCCGAAGCAGGCTCCAGGCTCTGAGCTGTCAGCACAGAGCCTGACGTGGGGCTTGAACTCACAAGTCGTGTGAGATCATGACCTGAGCCTAAGTCAGACACCTACCGACTGAGCCACCCAGGCGCCCCTAATCTGTCAATTATTAAGAGAGATAGAGTTTCCCGTTTTTGATGACAGATTTGAAGTTTTCTCCCTACTGTTCTGTTAATTATTGCTTCACAAATTGTAATGTGATTTTATTATTCACACGTGTTTTAAGATTGTTATATCTTCCCGATGACTTCAATCCTTTATTATTATGTTGTTTCCTTTTGTATGTCCACTAATGTCTATGTTGTCCTTATATTTTTAGGTCTATTTTGGTTAGAATTTGCCTAGTATATACTTCTATGTCTTTTTACTTTCAGGATTTCCTTCTGAATTTTAAATAAGTCTCTTGAAAACAGCATACAATATATAGCGGGATTTTTAAAATTTAATCAATGTTTGTCTTCTAATTTCATAGTCTAATCCATTTTCATTTATTGTGATTATTGATATATTTGAATTTATTCATGCTATTTTTCCTTATTTTTAAATTTCCTTTTTGTTTTTTTTTCTTGCCTTCTTTTGCTTCAAATGGCCTCCTCTGTCTTTCCTTTTCTTTTTATTATTGTATTTATTTTTACTCTAACGGTTTAGAAATTTGCTGTAATAATATCATTAAAGTCGAATTGCCTAATTAAGCAGCCAGTAGCCACATGTAATCATTAAGCACTTGAAATATCCAGTCCTTGGGGCGCCTGGGTGGCTCAGTTGGTTAAGTGGCCGACTTCGGCTCAGGTCATGATCTCACGGTCCGTGAGTTCAAGCCCCGCGTTGGACTCTGTGCTGACGGCTCAGAACCTGGAGCCCGTTTCAGATTCTGTGTCTCCCTCTCTCTCTGACCCTCCCCTGCTCATGCTCTGTCTCTCTCTGTCTCAAAAATAAATAAACGTTAAAAAAAAAATTAAAAAAAAAAAAAAGAAATATCCAGTCCAAACTGAGATGTTCTGTAAGTATAAAATACCCATTAGGCTTTGAAGACAAAAGAATATAAAAGTCTTAATAATAGTTTGGATTTTAATTACATGTCGAAATGATAATATTTTAGATCTATTGGGTTAAATAAAAGATAGTATTAAAATTAGTTGTACCTGTTTTCTTGTTTCCTTTTTTAATGTGGCTACTGAAAATTTTTAAATTTTGTGAATATTTGTATTTGTGGCTAACATATTTCTGTTGGACACCACTGGTTTAGAGACTACACTGAATTATTAGACATACGCATTTCACTTAACAAAGTCTAAAGTAAACAAAAATCCTTACTTCTTCCTCAACAACAGAAAGGCCAGACTGATTTAACTCAGCATGGACCTTCCCAAGCGTATGCTGAGGTAAGCCTGTATTTTAGTTCTATTTTATTTATTAATATCATATATATTAGGTATTATTGTTGTGGTTTTATGGAGATCAAAGGAAAAAGTATATAATGATCTCAATAGATACAGCCAAATTATTTTATAATATTCATACTCATTCATGATTTAAAAAAAAAAACATGTTAGCAAGCAAGGAGTCAAAGCATCTTCCTTAGATTGATTTTGTTTTTTTAAGAAAGTAGTTAAAGACACAGTAAACATTGTACTTAAAAGCGACATGTTAAAATGATCTTGTTAAGGCCAGGAACAAGGTAAGGATGCAGTTAACTTCTTTGCCCGTGCGGTGAAGCCAGCCTGGGCGTGCAGGGACACAGGGACTGGACAGGGAAAAACAAGCTGTCATTGTGTGAACCTGCTACGATCGCCTATATCGAAAACCCCAAAGAATCTACAGGTACTAATCTAAAATTAGTAAGAGGTTTAAAACGATGTGCTTCCTGCAAAATCTTAAAATGTAATTTCCCCTCAAACCAAGCTCTGTTTTAACACAATTCCAATAAAAACTGCGACATGGTTTTCTTTCTCGCTGCTTCTCTCTCTTCTTTACCTTCTTCACTCCTCTTCCCCCTCCTTCCAACTCCCTTCTCTACCTCCAGCCCCTCCTCTTTCTTCTCTTCTTTCTTATTTAAGAAAAGCTGACAATCTTATTCTAAAATCTATATGGATGAACAAGGGTCAGGAATAGCCACAACTCTCCTTAAAAGGAACAAGGTAAGGAGACCTACCTACCAAATATCATAATTAAGCTATAATTTTCTAAGCTAGAATAATTAAGACTGTAGTACTGACTCTGAATATACCATGAAAAAAGATGTTTTGAAGAATATAATATTCCAAACAACAAATAATCCAATTAGACAATGGGCAGAAGACATGAATAGTGCAAAGTAGACCTCCAGATGGCCAACAGACACATGAAGAGATGCTCAACATCACTGACCATCAGGGAAATGCACATGAAAACCACAATGAGATATCACCTCACACCCGACATAAAGAGTAAAATAAAAAAACACAAGAAACAGCAAGTATTGATGACGATGTGGAGAGAAAGGAATCTCGTACACTCTTGGTAGGAATGCAAATAGGATGCGTCCACTGTGGAAAACAACACGAAGGTTCCTCAAAAAGTTAGAACTACCGGGGCGCCTGGGTGGCTCAGTCGGTTGAACGTTCAACTTCAACTCAGGTCATGATCTCGCGGTCTGTGAGTTCGAGCCCCGCTTTGGGCTCTGGGTTGACAGCTCAGAGCCTGGAGCCTGCTTCATATTCTGGGTCTCCCTCTCTCTCTCTCTCTGCCCTCTCCCTCTCATGCTGTCTCTCCTGTCTCTCAAAAATAAATAAACACTAAAAAAAAAAAAAAAATTAAAAAAAAAAAAAGAACTACCATATAATCCACTAATTCCATATTGGGTATTTACCCAAAAAATACAAAAGCACTGGGGATCCTGGGTGGCTCAGTCGGTTAAGCATCCGACTTCAGCTCAGGTCATGATCTCACAGTTTATGGGTTCGAGCCCCACATCGGGCTCTGTGCTGACAGCTCAGAGCCTGGAGCCTGCTTCGGATTCTGTGTCTCCCTCTCTCTCTCTGCCCCTCACCCACTTGCAGTCTGCCTTTCTCTTTCTCAAAAATAAACATTAAATAAATTTTAAAAAATAAGAATACAAAAGCACTAATTTGAAAAGACATATGCACTCCTAAGTTTATTGCAGCATTACTTATAATAGCCAAATTATAGAAGCAGACCAAGTGTCCACTGATCAATGAATGGACAAAGAAGAAATACACACACACACACACGTATGTGTGTGCATATATATGTATGTGTGGATATATATAATGTATATGTATGTGTATACATAATGTATATATTATACATATATGCACACATGTATAATATGTACATGTACATAATGTGCAGGTATATATAATGTATATGTGTGTATATAATATATACACATATAGACACAATGGAATATTACTCAGCCATAAAAAAGAATGAAATCTTGCCATTTACAATGACATGGATGGAGCTAGGGGGTATAATGCTGAACAAAATAAGTTAGTCAGATAAAGACAGACACCGTACAATTTCACTCATAGGTGGAATTTAAGAAACAAATCAAACGAAGAAGAAAGAGACAAACAAACAAAAAAAGACTCTGAACTGTAGAGAACAAACTGATGGTTACGGGGGGTGGGGGTGGGGGGGGGAGATGGGTGAAATGGATGAAGGGGGTTAATCATGATGAACACTGAGTTAGGTACGGAAGTGTTAAATCCTTTACTATACATCTGAAACTAATATAACAACGTATGTTAACTATACTGGAATTAATTTTTTAATGTTTTTTTAATTTATTTTGAGAGAGAGAGAGAGAGAGCACAAGCAGGGGAGGGGCAGAGTGAGAGGGATAGAGAGACAATGCCAAGCAGGCTCCACGCTCAGCATAGAGCATGACTCAGGGCTCGATCTCATGACTGCGAGATCAGGATCATGACCTGAGCCAGATCAAGGGTCAGACGCTTAACTGACTGAGCCACCCAGGCACCCCTAAAATGTTTTTAGAAGGAAAAAAGGTTTTAAAAAAGAATATAATGTCAAGTTAAAACGGCTAAATAAAAACTAAATAGCAGTGTAATCTTAATTTTATATAAAAATATATAAGTGCCTCCATATATGGACACAGTGTGCACATTTAAATGTATGTGCATCCACGTATGCTCACAAACTTAGGGCACTAACATGACTTCTGAAAAAAGACTGGAAGGAAATACACCAAATATTAATAGCTATGTCTGAATGGTGAGATCATGATTGGTTTCATTCCCTTTCTTCAAACTTTTCTGCAACGAATATGTTTTTATTTGTACTGATTTATATTGTGTAAAATACACAGAGCATAAAATTTACCATCTTGACTCCTTTTATTTTTTTATCTCATTTATTTTTTATTTGAATTCCAGTTGGTTAACATACAGTGTTGTATTAGTTTCAGGTGTACAATATAGTGATTCAACACTTGCATACATCCTGACTATTTTTCAATGCACAGTTCAGGAGCATTAAGCACATTCACACTGTTGTGCTCACAAACCTAAACTCTATCCCCACTAGACAACAGAGCCCCAAAACCCCTTCTCCCAGCCCTTGGCAACCACCATTCTGCCTTCTGTCTCTGTGAGTTTGACTCTTCTGGGTTCTTCATAGAAATGGAATCATATGGTACTTGTCTTTCTGTGACTGGCTTATTTCACTCAGCATGATGTCCTTCAGGTCCATCCATGCTGTATCGTATGTCATAATTTCCTTCCTTCTTTAAAAAAAATTTTTAATGTGTATTTATTTTTGAGAGAGAGAGAGAGAGGGAGAGAGAGAGTGAGAGCAGGGGAGGGGCAGAAAGAGAGGGAGACACAGAATCCGAAGCAGGCTCCAGGCTCTGAGCTGTCAGCACAGAGCCCGAAGCCGGGCTCGAACTCACAAATTGTGAAATCATGACCTGAGCCAAAGTCGGACATTTAACCCTCAGCACAGAGGCTCGAACTCGTGAACCACGAGATCATGAGCTGAGCTGAAGTCGGACACTTAAACGACTGAGCCACCCAGGCACCCCATAATTTCCTTCCTTCTTAGGGAACAACTTATCTTTGGACTTTCTGCTTTATGAAGAGACCTACTAAGGACCATGCTGTTTGCAGTTTTCATCATCTTTTCAAAAAAGTAATGAGTTTTTGGCACTAAAAAACAATACACGGAGCTTCCCTTGTGAAAAACAGTATGGCAGTTCCTGAAAAGATTAAACACAGCATTACCATGTGACCCAGCAATTTCACTGCTGGAAAATATCCACAAAAGAATAGAGACGCTGTTAGCCAGGATGCAACGGGGAGTTACTTAAGAGGGCTGAAAGCTATCGGCAAAAGGGTGCGGGGGAAGGGACAAAAGCAGGGGAGGGCTGTTCTGCTTTGTAGAATCAACGGTTCCAGCCGAGAAGCTCAACTACGTATTTCACCTGATAGCCCTTACATGAGCCAGTTGGAGCCAGACGGGAGCAGAGGACCTGTGCAGAAGCCCCCTGAGTTGTCCTAAAGCTACCTTTAGCTCATTATAATACTAAGATCTCCTCCTATGGGAGGAGTTTTCCACTAATTTATGAACATACGTGTATGCATTAGCACAGGGACGTGTTAGGCATGAGCACCTAAACGAACCAAAAGTTCCTATACAAGCTCCTTGCCCTTGCTCCCTAATACACTGAATAAAAGTGGGGCGCCTGGAGGGCTCAGTCGGTTGAGCATCCGACTTGGACTCAGGTCATGATCTCTAGGTTTGTGGGTTCGAGCCCTGCATAGGAGCTCTCTGCTGTCAGCGCAGAGCTCGCTTTGGATCCTGTCTCCCTCTCTCTTTGCCCCTCTCCTGCTTGCTCTCTCTCTTTCTCTCTCTCTCAAAAATAAATAAACATTAAAAAAATTAAAAGCTTCTGTACTAACCCCATGGGGAGACAGTGCTTTGAGCGCTATCATCCTGTCTCCTTACTTGTGACAAGTAATAAAAAATGCTTTGCATCCAACCTTTCCTCGGGTTGTGCTCAGTTTGATGTGCCCCAAGCAGCGAACCCCTTGAGTTCAGTTACAACGTGAGTTCTTAGCACATAAAGGGGAAAGTGGGCGTCAAATTTTGACAAACCACCCAGCAAACCAGTGACTCTGAATTATTCATGTCTTGAAAGCCTGGTGCTAAAGACTCAAAGAGAAGACTTTGTCTAAATGGAGCTCACATTCCCCTGGGACTTTGGTGGAGAAAGATTGTCTGCTTTGAAAATGGGATCAGATATGCCTGTGTCTGAGAGGGTTATATGGACGGAGGTAATTGAAGTGAATGAAGGTTAAGGATTTGGGTCTACCAAGAAGAAAAGACTGAACAGTTTGACAACCAAAAGAAGAGTTCTTTTTTTTTTTTTTTTTTTTTGCCATCTTCTCTTTAGAAAATTGATCCACTGAATTATGGTGAGAGAAATTATTGGATCCGAGCCAAAGAGACAGGCATGGGCTGTACATTCTGAGGGCGGTGCCCTGTGCTGTAAAGTTTGGGAAGTAAGTTTCCTAGACATCAATGAGAACGTCACGTTCCTACAGCCTCCTAATTCAGGCCTCTGTCATTCAAAGTCCACCTTCCTCTGTCCTTATCACCCTCCAGCCTTGTTGTGACATATACACGAAAGAATTAGCCCACCCTCGCCAGGGGAGAGTTCATGCAGATAGTGATGACATAGTATTTACTCTCATTAATCCTCATAGAGTTATACACTGTTTATTTGCTAAATTTGTAAGTGGCCAGATCCCAGATTGAATCCTGCAGGGAAGACCCAGGGTCTGACAGCCTCATTTTTGACGTTGCTTCTGCCAGCTCACGGCTGCATTCATCTGTCTCAGCCTCTGGGTGCCTAGGTCCCGGCCGCAGAGGTTCTGACAGGAGGGGTCTGGGGAGGTCTGGGCTTGGGGCGGGGAGGGGGTTAGGGCCTTCCAGGAGGTTCTAGTGTGTAGCCAGGGTTGACAGCCACTGCTTTCGTCTTTCCAGGAAATCAGTCTCCCACACGCTGCTGTCTTGATTCTGACAAAACTCATGTGTGGTCATCGCATACTTTCAAACTGTATTTACTCAGTATGAGTGGCCTACACTGTGTAACATTGCTTTTCTCTTTTTCTTTCGTGATCAGAAAATGTGGTTTGCTTTTTATAACCCTAACTGACGTCTAAGGAGGAATCAGGAGACGACAAACACAAGTCCTTCGTTCTGCTAAGCCGCTCGATGGCTTCATGAGCGCCAATTCGAGGGTGAAAGCCAGAGAACTGAATGTGCACGCGTTAGCAATAACTCTGAAGGTTTTTGAGCCAAGTTGGACTCTGGGCAGGAGAAAGAGAAATCTGGGGCCTGGTTTAGGGGAAGGACCACAAAGAATAACCTTCATTAATCAATTTATTCAGCTTGAATAAATTGAGCTCAATTGAGCTCTTGTCATATCCAGGAGCTGGGGCTATGGCAGTGTTGAGAAAGAGAACCCCAGGCCCAAAATGGCATCGCTTATGCCATCTTGCCATCTTGCCGAACAAGGCCTGAACGCGTCACTTAAATCGCAGTTTCAACTTCCCCCAGAAACGTGAAGTCTTAACTGGTCAGTCAGGAATTTCCTGGTCAGCACCAGGGAGGCAATCCGTTGCTGGGGCCCTCTCCAGTCCCCCCAAGGAAGATGAGGTCATCCACTTAATAAGACCCCCTTGCCTGGAACAATCCTCTGTTTTTCATTTGTTCGTAACTTTCTCCCCTCCCCACCCCCCCCCACCCCGCCCTCCTTCCTATAAAAACCTTCCATTTTGTACAACTCTGGAGCAGCCTCCAAGGATGAGATGCTGCCCCATTCATGAATCGCTTAATAAGACCAATTAGACCTTCATGTTTACTCAGTTGGATTTTTTGTTCTTTAACAAAAGGTAGTGAATCCCAATAGGACTTTAGGAGAACAGAAATATCCACTACCATATAGATTTTAAGCCCCCGGTCATCTCCTCTTCTAAATCTTCTGTGAAATCTACGTTCTACTTTTTTTTTAATTTTTAATGTTTGTTTGTTTTTTTTTTGAGAGAGAGAGACAGAGCACAAGTGGGGGAGGGGCAGAGAGGAGAGGGAGACACAAAATCGAGCCTGCTTCAGATTCTGGGTCTCCCTCTTCTCTCTGCCCCTCTCCCACTCTCTCTTTCTCAAAAATAAATAAGCATTCAAAAAAAAGAAGCTGAAGCAGGCTCCAGGCTCTGAGCTGTCAGCACAGAGGGTGACACGGGGCTCAAACCCATGGACCGTGAGGGCATGACCTGAGCCGAAGTGGGACGCTTAACCGACTGAGCCACCAAATCCATGGTCTCATTACTCCTCCTGGTCTAGAGCTGGGAACGGGAGGTGCTGAGTCTCCCAGTCCAGTGACAGTGATCACGGGGGCCACCTCCGGGACGAGCCAGGTGCAGCCAGGACAGAGGTAGTCCCTGGAAGCTTGTAGAAGCCGGACCGAGCACAAGAATCCGAAGGGAGGGGTTGAAAGCAATCCTGTCTAGATCTCTAAGGCCAGGGAGTACCCCAAATCCAGGTTATTTGTTATTTCCCACCACTCCCCTCTTTATTTGTATTCAACAGAGTTCTCACCTCACCCCTCTTTGCTCAGCCTACGTGTTTTTCCAAGGAAATATCCTCCAGACCTGCAGTTTCCGTAAGCACATCTCTAATGTGAGAACCCATCAATCTCCCTGGTTCCTGCCTTGCTTCCGAGTTCAGTCCCTTATTTTTCAATTCAGTATGGAACATGGTATGATCAAAATACACAAAACCTTCATCCTCGGCTGTGTTGGTCTGAGTTCCCCGCCTTGGCTGGTGTCTCCACACACTGCTGAGAACTCCTAATTCTTCCGCTAGTCAGGCTCCGAGTCCTGTTAATTCTATCTCTTACACATTTCCTGAATTGATCTCTGCACCCTCTTTGTGATCACCGTTTGTATTCAGCTTACCCTGTCAGTTACAAAGGGTCCCGCCCACCCCATATAGCCCCTGGGCCTCAAGGGACGGTGACCCCCCCCCCCAACCCTGGTCCCAGGAATTGGGATCATACAAGGAGCATCCCTCTCCATTGTCAGTGACTCGGTAGGAAGGGGCGTGTGGCTGATTCTGCCCAAGGAAACCATGAGAGAGACTTGCTGGAAGCCTCTAGGAAACTGCTTCTTTTTCTTCTTAAAGGGCCGTGGGAAACCACCCAGCGGATGTGAACAAGGGAGCATTGAGTCCCAACTGGTCCTGGTAGGCATTCTTCAACCACGAAAAGAGCCAGCTTTAAAATGAAGCCAACTGTGGACGGCAGAGGGGAGAGACAGAAAGGGCGTCTTCGGCGGGGTTAACAGGCCTCTGTCACCTCTGGACGTCTTACCGCGCGAGGCAGCAGATTTCCTACGAGTTTAAGCCAATTTTAGTTGGCTTTTGTGTTACTTGCAGCCAAATGGACTCTATCAGAGACACAGCGTGAGTTAAACTAAAAACCCGGTTGTATAAATCTCCCACTTACAGCCTCTCCACTCTTGGAGACAGAATCACTCCTCAGTGCAGACCGCGCTGGAGCCCTGCTACGTGGCCCGTGAGAACGATGGCGCCCACCCTCCCCCGTTCTGTTCAGTGACACCAGGGTGGCAGCTTGAAAACCGTCGCGAGGGAGCATTTGCACACAGAAAACCGGCAAAGGCTACAAATCAGAGCCTTTTCTCCTCCCGACACCAGTTGTGAAGCATTAACCGGTACACTGCTGTGTAGCGTTCTAGACCTTTCCCAGCTGGCCCAGGTTGGCCTCTCCAGCTTCTCCTCCTTCCCTTAGCTCCCCTGTAGCCCTAGCCACAATGAAATTGCAATTCGACAAGTGTGCTGTACTGTCTCCTGGCCCTGAGTTCTTAACAGAAAAATGCCTTTTCCCTCACCTCGAAGGCTGACTTCCACATCAGGGCGGAGTCACAATGCCTAGAATCCATAGCTTTAGGGTACTATTTCAATTTCTTTAAAAATTGTTTTAAATGCTTTTATTTATTTTTGAGAGAGAGAGAGAGACGGAGACAGAGCGTGAGTGGGGGAGGGGCAGAGAGAGAGGGAGACCCAGAATCCAAAGCAGGCTCTGGACTCTGAGCGGTCAGCACAGAGCCCGACGCGGGGCTGGAACTCACGGACCGCGAGATCATGACCTGAGCCGAAGTCGGACGCTTAACCGACTGAGCCACCCAGGGGCCCCTGTTTTAACTTCTTTCAAAATCAAGAAAGAAAAAATGATCAAAGAAAATGTTTTAATATGTAATATGTGTCTTTACCAGTTCCATTAGTGAAACATAACAAAACATTTTTGTGTGTGGAGAAGGGAGCCCGTAAAGGCACAAGTGCCTAGAGCCCGTTAAAGTTATAAGGTGGCCCTAGCTCATCTGTCTATGAAATTCATCTCTGTGAAGATTTCTAAACTCCTCTGGGTTCATCGTCCTAGTCTCCACAATACTGTTTATACTTTTGAAATAATTTTCAGAACGACGTGGGTTGTAAATAAATAAGGTATTGGCTCCTCCTGGGGCCTCTCTCCTTGGCGTGCCAGAGGGCCGTCCTCTCTCTGGGCCCTCACACGGTCTTACTTCTGTGTGTCTGTCTAATCCTAATCCCTTCTTGGAAGGACACCTCATTTTGACCGGATTGCTTCCTTAAAAGCACTTCCTCTGGGGTGCCTGGGTGGCTCAGTCGGTTAAGCGGCCGACTTCGGCTCAGGTCACAATCTCGCGGTCCGTGAGGTCGAGCCCCGCGTCGGGCTCTGTGCTGACAGCTCAGAGCCTGGAGCCTGTTTCAGATTCTGTGTCTCCCTCTCTCTCTGACCCTCCCCCGTTCATGCTCTGTCTCTCTCTGTCTCAAAAATAAATAAACGTTAAAAAAAAAAAATTAAAAAAAAAAAAAAAAGCACTTTCTCATCCAGTCACATTCTGTCTGAGTGACTGGGGGTTAGGACTTCGGCACATCAGTTTGAGAGGGACACAAAATTCAGCCCACAGCTATGCTGTCATGCGTCGTGGTATTTTTTTGTCATCCGGCTCCCACGCTGGGCTAGACTGTGAAGTCCTGAAGGGCAGAAACTCTGGTTCTTGGTGTCTCCATCGCCCAGGGGAGGAACACAGCCTTTGCTGAGCGGACGTGTTAGAAGTGCTGTGGAAGAATACACGTGCTCAGGAAGGAGGTCAGGGTCCTGTGGCGAACCCATCGGGCTCCAGAGACTTCTAATGAGCAGTCAGCAGCACCGGGGGGGGGGGGGGGGGGGGGGTGGGGGGGGGGTGGGGGGGTGCTGGTGAGGGGTGGCTTAGCAGCTCTGCCTCTAGAGGGAGTAGCTTGTGTTGAACTGCTTTCTTCTTGAGTTTGACAGCAGCTTCAGAGACGAGAGTTAGAAAAACAAATATTCAAAGGGGTTCTGGCTCTTTAAAAGTGTATTTATTAGCAGTGACTTGCATAAAATCACCTTTTTAAGGAGGGAGGCAGCTGTTTTCTTTTTTCCAACATGTTTATTGGGACATAATGAATCGCAGAAATGTTCTCTGCTTGCATCATCTCAAAAGGGCGATGTATATACATCTGGTGGGAATAAGAAGGTTTTTGTTTTTGTTTTTTTTGATTGGAGGATGGGATAGAGTCCCAAGCCATGTATTTCTATACAGCTCCACTTCTGTCCCTTGGAAAAATTGGCAACCAGTCTAAGGTTCCAGGATGCCAAGATGCCCTGCAGTGGGGTACAGATTTCTCAGTTCATATCCCATTTTTTTAGACCCTTGTCATTTTGGCTTCGTATCTCAAAGCATTGAATATTAGAGCTGGAAATGCAAATTCCTCATTTTCTAGCTGAGCAGGTCACACAGTGGTGAGTGGTTAGACTACATGCTAAGTGTCTTTTCTTTTCTTTTTTTTTTTAACCTTTCAAAAATTTATTTGAGTAATCTCTACACCCAAGGTGGGGCTCAAACTCAGGACCCTGAGATTAAGAGTAGCATGCTCGGGTGGCGCCTGGGTGGCTCAGTCGGTTGGGCATCTGACTTCGGCTCAGGTCACGATCTCGCGGTCCATGAGTTCGAGCCCTGCGTCAGGCTCTGTGCTGACAGCTCAGAGCCTGGAGCCTGTTTCAGATTCTGTGTCTCCCTCTCTCTCTGCCCTTCCCCCATTCATGCTCTGTCTCTGTCTCAAAAATAAATAAAACGTTAAAAAAAATTTTAATTAAAAAAAAAAGAGTAGCATGCTCGGGGCACCTGGGTGGCTCAGTCCGCTAAGCATCCAACTTCGGCTCAGGTCATGATCTTGCAGTTCACGAGTTCTAGCCCCGCATCCGACTCTGTGCTGACAGCTCAGAGCCTGGAGCCTGCTTCGGATCCTGTGTCTCCCTCTCTCTCTGGCCCTCCCCCACTTGTGCTCTGTCTCTCTCTCTCAAAAATAAAGAAAAACATTTAAAAAAAAAAAAAAAAAAGAGTCACACGCTTTTCCAACTGAACCAGCCAGGCAACCCTATACTCTGAGTTTCTAAATCTTGGTCTGGGATTAGTTCCACTACTTTCAACTTCCCCTATGACCCCATTCTCAGCCATCGCTTTAAATCCTTCCTGGAACAGAGTGGAATGTGAGCAAGTAAGTAGAAGTCAAATAGGCAATAGAGAGAGAAACGGTTAAAATACCCCAGTCTATCGACGATCAGGCCTCCGGGGAGACCAGTGTGAGTTGTATCAGTGAGAGAAGGCTAAAGGCAAAAGCAGGAATTGATGCGGTCTTGCCTCCATTCGAGAGAGCGGCCGCAGTTAAACTCTCCTCAGTGGGACGAAGGTGCACCTAAACGTTTGCCCCTTTTCTAAATTCAGAGAAGCTTTTAAGGAAGACCTCATCTGACCTAGCAAGGAAAGATACAATTAAACCCGGTTACTGGAGCTTTCTATTGCTTGCGTGCCCAGGGCAAATGAGCTAGGATGGCCCTGGGGAGCATGGTTTCTGATGTTTCGGGCCTGGCACTGGGGGGAGGGAGGTTAATACACACTCACATGAGACACTCACCACCACTGAGGCCTCTACACATATCTGAATGGGCCAGCAGGAGGTTCTAGAGGAGTCCAGAAATCGGGGAGGCCCTGATCTGGATCCCAAAGCTCCATCCTTTCTACCCTCCAGGTGATAGAACACCTGTAGAGAAGTCCAATGACTCTTGGTAAAGCTTAATTTAGGAGTCAGCAGTCAAGAGAAAGGAGGTTACAGTCACGACAAAGGGGCGACGGGTCATGCTGAGTTTTTGTTCTTATTTCATTAGAAGGAGGCGAATTCTGCGTGCAGCCTTTCCAGCTTGTCTCTGGAAGGATTTGACCTGAGAGCAGTCTATCTCATTGCAGGCTTACAGTGCGTGTTCCTAATGTTTTAAAAAAAAATTTTAATGTTTACTTGGGGGGGGTGAGGGGCCGAGAGAGAGGGGCCAGAGGATCCGAAGCAAGCTCTGTGCTGACAGCAAAGAGCCCAACGTGGGGCTCGGACCCACGAACCGCGAGATCGTGACCTGAGCTAAAATCGAGGGTCAGATGCTTAACCGAATGAGCCACCCAGGCACCCCCAGTGAATGTTCCTTTTTTTTTTTTTTAATTTTTAAATGTTTATTTATTTTTGAGAGAGACAGAGCATGAGCAGGGGAGGGGCAGAGAAAGAGGGAGACGCAGAATCGAAGCAGGCTCTGACATGGGGCTTGAACCCGCCAACTGTGAGATCGTGACCTGAGACGAAGTCAGATGCTTAACCGACTGAGCTACCGTCCCAGTGAATGTTCTTGAACGCACCCCTGGCATTCTGCACAGCTGGCTCAGTCTTGACAGCCATCTGGCTCTTTATTGCCCTCTGTGGGGCATAGCCACACCTTCAGGGAAGCCAGGGTCACACTTTTGCCTTTTGTAAGTGAAAGACACTTTCTGCAGCGGGTGGTGACGATATGTTTCCTTCCTCTACCCTCTGTCTCTTGTCCCCACGCTGTGCTATCTGTGCCCCCAGCCCCCTCCCCTTTCCCGTGCTGCATCAGGAAAGCTTTTCAAGCATTCTGGTGTGGGATTGGTGGGGTTGGGAACAGTAGAGGTGACCGGTGGTTCCCTAAGGCAAGGCCTAGAAAGGCCTGGAGAGAGTCAATTTCCCTGTCGGCTGGGACACTGGCTCTCGCACCGCATCAGGGAAGCGGCAAGTCTCACACACACCTAGGGACAGCTGTCTTCTCCCATCTTGAGGGGGTCGGGGAGGTCAGAGGAGTGAGCAGGTGGCTGACTTTATGACCGTTCTCTTCTAATCATGGTGATCTCCAAGGTGTTTGGCATGGTGCTTGTTATCTTTGACCCCCAGCTTCAACCCCGTGTGGTTCATGCGGGCTTGCTGTGGCCTCACACACTTGTGAGGGTGAGGTGGTGACGGAGTTTTGGTCTGAGTGCGTCACCCCCAGCCGCAGAGACATGGACAAGCCCTCCTGCCGAGCCCTGCAGATGCTGCTTCTTGAGGTGAGACCCACACACCCCCAATAAATCCTGGCTTTGCTTAGCAGCCTGAGCGGGTTTCTGTAGCTTTCAACCAAACAACCTCTACTAAGGCCTTTATTGAAATAAAGTCTTATCTAGAGCCCAATATACATAAAGAAGAGATGGGGCACTTGGGTGGCTCAGGTCATGATCTCGTCGTGCGTGAGTTCGAGCCCCGCGTCCGGCTCTGGGCTGACAGCTCAGAGCCTGGAGCATGCTTCGGATTCTGCCTCTCCCCTGTTTTGTGCTCTCTCTCTCTTTCTCTCAAAAATAAACATTTTTTAAAAATTAAAAAAAACAGAAAAGAAGAAATGACACTGTGCCTGTTCGGTTGAAGCCAGGGACGTTCCGTCAGCCCCTGTGTCCTCTGCTTGGGTGCCTTTGAGGGGTTCCCTTGGAAGCAGTTTAAAAACCACTGCAGAAGGCAGTGACTCTACCACCAAGGGGACTTGGAGTCCCAGGTAATCAGTGAGCTCCTTCTGGCCACTGAGCCACAAAAAGCAGACACAAGGGTTACAAGCGAGGGTGACAACATCAGCATCACCAAGGGGGCACAGAGAGGTCTGGGGCCCTCCAATCCCACCAGCCTGAACTCAAAGGACCGGGACATCCTCTGCTTTGGTTCAGCGGTAAGTCAGCTGGGAGGTACCCAGTGATCCTGTTCTCTCTACCGGTGTGACCTTGACCATTAGCCTGTGCCAGATCGTATTTGGCTCGAGACTCTTCCTAACGTACCTGGGCTAATACCTACCCGACTCGGTGGCGTCGTCTCCTGGAAAGCACTCTCACTCCATCCTCCAGCCCCAGATATGTACACGCTGGTTGTATACAGAGTCGTGTTTGCAGCTGGGCCCGGAAGACGGACTTCCGGGGGAT
The DNA here is from genome assembly GCF_024362965.1 of Panthera pardus. Classification (NCBI taxonomy): domain Eukaryota; kingdom Metazoa; phylum Chordata; class Mammalia; order Carnivora; family Felidae; genus Panthera; species Panthera pardus. Next base: position 2,252,298 of record NW_026526788.1, on the reverse strand, counting down.
GGCCGAGGTGGGGGAGGGGTGCGGTCTCCCTGGTGTTTGTGCACTCAGACCCTGCTCTTTGGTTAGGCGCTCACAGCACCCTTGGGTCCAGATGCACGATGGTGGTGCGAAGGCTGTCACACGATACTTACCTCTACAGCAGGCTTGTGGCTTCTGCTGTCAGATGAGATCCCCACGGTCTCACTGGTGGCAAGTCGCCGCACAAGGACTCAGACCCATGACCTTGAATTCCAAGGAACGGCTCTTGGAGCCCAGCTCCTCCAGAAAAAGCACCCCTGGTCCCCGAGGCGCACCTTTTGCCATAGAACTTTCTGCAGCTGGGGGTGACTCAGTGTATTTGCTTTCTCCATCGTTTCTTGCCCCTTCGCTGTCTTCTCTGTGCCCCCAGCCTCCTCCCCTTTCCTGTCCTGCATCCGGAAGGCTCGGGAGCTGTTTTCCCTCCCTCTGGAGCTGTTTTCTTTGTTCTTAGGCACAATAGGTGACCCACAGCCTTTCCTCCTAGGTCCCCTCCCCAGTCTTGTGGGATTTCCTCTAACAGCTGGGTCTACATTTCCAGTCCTTTGGGGAGGTTGGGGTGGGGCAGCCCCTGGGGCCACTTCCCCACCACTGGCCCTGTGCCTGGTTAAAGAACGTGATCAGAGCAGCAGACTTTCCAACGATCCCTGGGGGTGGCTCAGGCCCAGGCAGACAGGTCTGGGCCCAAACAGAAGAATCATTTGGCCTTAGACAACAGCATTGACGTCTACGGGCTACGGGCATTAGCTCAGATTAGACCAGAACACCACCCAGGACAGTAGCTGGTGAAGAATGTGGATAGAGGATGGTCAGAGCAAAAGCAAGGGGACTCTCGATAGGTATTCCTCAGTAGTCACTCCCTCCAACTCCCTCGCTCCTTACCATCCGTGGGTGAATGATTTCTGTGACTTTGGGGGGGCCCAGGAGACATCACATTTCAACCCTGCTGTGGGAGACCCCGCATCTGACAATCTATGGGCAAGATTGGGGTTTACAGATAATGTGGCAAGATTCTGAGCTATGCAGTGACTCGTGTTTTTTGATAGGCATGTTAAAGATAGCCCCTGTTTAAATGTTTTTTTTTTAAGTTTTACTTATTTATTTTGAGAGAGAGAGAGAGCATGAGCAGGGGAGGGGCAGAGACAGGGAGAGAGAATCCCAAGCAGGCTTCGCACTGTCGGCACAGAGCTCGACGCGGGGCTTGAACCCACAAACTGTGAAATCATGACCTGAGCCGAAACCAGGAGTCACAGGCTCAACCCACTGAGCCACCCAAGATAGTCCCTGTTTGAAGAGAAGGGAAGGGATAGGGGGAAGGCGAAAAGAAGGAGAAAAAGAAGAAAAAGGAAACCAGTCCACAATTACAACCCATAGAGAGGAGAAAACATGTTATAACCCAGAGAACCAAAACTACATACATATCCATCTTTTTCAAAATCGGCTCACTAGATTTGCCTGTAGGAAACACATTCAAAGAGAGACGAGGCAGCAGATTAAAATTCCTTCCTGCCTACTCCTGAAAGGGCTTTAATCTTAGCACGGGCGGACGATAAACAGAGCTCTCTTTCAGCCAAGTCTGGTGAGAGAAATTGCATCTTTTTCAAGCAAAGGCCTATGGACGGGGCCAAGCGGTGAGCATCGCGGACCCGTCCCTCATCCACCGTCCTGCCCCCCCCCACCCCCTCACCTGTCTGGGATGTCTGCCTCTCCCTGTTGCCAGCAATGGCCCGTAAATGGCACACAGAGATTGTACCAAGTTACCAAGCTTTGACCAAAGAAAATTCAGGCAGAAGGCAAACCGTATTGCGGACACATCTGCTTTTATTTGTGGCCTTTGCACAGCCGGGGTTTCAGGTTCCCACTTCCTGCCTGCCTCTGAAAGCGGCTTTGTCTTTTTTTTTCCTGGACTGAAGCATTGCATTTGCGACAATCACACAAGCCTCAAAAGCTGCCATTTCTAAGGTGGCATCCACTTCTATGGCTCACGTCACAAAACCACTGCAGGCGGCCAGAATTCTTCCCTTATGTCCAGCCCTTTGTTGCTTTTGTAGTTGTGTAGGGAAAAAAATAACTTTCTTTTTTTTTTTTTTTTTTTTAGTGTATTCGTGTGCTGGGGGCTGTCGGCTGCCATAACAGAGTGCCACAGACTGAGCCACTTACACAACAGGAGCCTATTTCCTGACGGATCTGGAAACTAGAAGTCTGAGATCAAGGTATATTGGCGGGTTTGGTTTCTCCTGAGGCCTCTCTCTTTGGCTTGTGGATGGCTGTCTTCTTCCTGAGTCTTTACATGGTTCTCACAGGGAATGTGTGTCTGTGCCCAAAGTTCCTTTCCTTTTTTTTTTTTATAAGACAGAGTAAGAAAAGAGAGAGAGTAAGAAAAGGGGGGAGGAGCAGAGAGAGAGGGAGAGAGAATCCCAAGCAGGCTCCGAGCTATCAGCAGAGCCCAGCGTGGGGCTCGAACTCATGAACCGCGAGATCATGACCTGAGCTGAAATCAAGAGTCAATTGCTCAACTGACTGAGCCACCCAGGCGCCCCCTCCCAAATTTCATCTTCTTAGAAAGACCCCAGCCACATTGGATAAAGGCCCATCCCAATGACCTCATTTAAACTTAATGACTCCTTTAAAGACCTTTCTCCAAATACTGTTACATTCTTAGACACTAAGGGTTAGGGCTTCAACATATGAATTTTGGAGGGATGTAATTCAGCCTACAGCTTTTGATAAAAATTGTACTGGTCTTTTGACTTTCACATTCCAGAACATTCCAGAGTGCTGGGAAAAAAAAACCCCATCTGACCACCTCTACCTATGCCACTTGAGGACTCTTTGGCCTGTTGCACGGGAAGTTGTTATCTTGCATAGCATATTATGGGAAACGCTGTGGTAAACCCTGAAATGCATTTTCTCTTTTGATGCTTACGTAATGACCTCATAGGACTTCATAAATTAATGCATGGAAATGATGAATAAAGGCTAAAGAGATCCCTTAAGCACTTAAGACTTCTGTTAATAGACTTGCATATGGGGAAGACCATGTGATGGGCTTCTGGGTCAGAGGTTGCCATTTATGGGTCTGAATCAAATGTGTATCTTGGAGCAGTGCATTCTTCCATGTCAGGGACTGTTAATTTTGTTTCTTTCTTGACGAGACTCTTCCATTGGGTTTTATGAGATCTTACAAACAAAGGCATTAAGATCATGTAAAGCAGGATTATTCATTATACCATAAGAATTTCTTGCGTGGGGGAACCTAGGTGGCTCAGCCGGTTAAGCATCCAACTTCGCGTCAGGTCATGATCTCACAGTTTGTGGGTTCAAGCCCCACATTGGGCTCTGTGCTGACAGCTCGGAGCCTGGAGCCCGCTTCGGATTCTGTGTCTCCCTTTCTCTCTCCGCCCCTCCCCCGCTCGGGCTCTGTTTCTCTCTGTCTCTCTCTCTCAAAAATAAATAAACATTAAAAAAAAAAGAATTTCTGTGTGACCCACTCTAGGAAGTAAGAAATTTGTAATCTCATTGAAGAAAAGACGTGCGACTCACCTCTGCATATACTAATGGAAATTCAATTCCTTAGACCATTGTCTAGGAAATCAACAACGCTAAGTATTTCCGCCTTGATGACAAGGCCCAAGTTTGTCACCAGCTTTCTCTTCGCCCGCTACACCCCCCCATCGGGCTTCACCTTGCACACCCAAGCTCACATTTCCCTCATCTGCTTCTCTAGCTGGTGTCTCTCTTCTGAGCTTTGACCCCGAGCCTTCTGACTACAACACTTTCCACTTAATTTTCCCACAGGTAATTTGAACTCCACATGACCCAAGCAGAAACCATCACCTTGCTCTAAATCCTGCTCCTCCTCCTCTCTAGTCCCTGTTGGTCAAATGGCACCATCATCAATCTACCGCCCTCCCTTTCAATTTACCGATTCCTGCAGATTCTACTTCGTTAGGACATCTTGAGTACACTCCAGTCTCTCTTCCTTCATTGGTACTGTACTGGACTCCACCCTCCAGTGTTCCCCCATGGGGTCCTGAAACCCATGGGTGCAGGGCAATATCATGGCGAATATCACGGGTGAGAGATAAACAACATCGTGCTTTGGGCTCTGGAAGGTCTGGATTGAAATTCCAATTCTGCCGCTTCATAACTGTGTGACTTTGGTCAAGGTGCTTCATCTCCACAAGTCTTGGTTTTCTCATTGGTAGAATAGAGGAAAGGTCTAACTTTGGGAGGTGAAGTAACTTAAATAAGAGAACACATATAAAGTAATGAGTACGGTGCCTGGAATACGGTACTCAGACATCTGATCATTTAATTGCTCTGATTGCAATATTTCAGTTACCCTCAATTTCCTTGGCAAGGCACACATGGCCAGCGCCCTTGCTTCTCTGACCCCATCTCTTGACCCTGCTCACCCAACTTTCCTCGTCTCCACCATGCTGAACTCTCTGATGTTTCCAAACGAGCCAGGCTTTCTCTGCTCACTGCTCCTTTATGTAAGCAAGATGGCTCCCACCACCTGACCTCATGCCTCCTCCTTCCCACCACCTCCCTCTGTACGATCCTAGGGCTCATCCTTCTGGGAAAACTCTCGTCCCTTCAGAGGTCTTCTTCTCCATCTAGCAGCTTCCTTCTATCATTGCACTGATCACACTCAATTGCATCCATTTGTCTACTTGTCCCCTTCCCTTTTCTTCCTAGAACTAACTTTATGCATTGTATCGCTAATTTCTAGGCACCAAGCCTTACATATGATGGGCATTTGGCGCCTATTGAATGAATGATAACAGCCAGCATTTATGTAGCCCTTGTTATGTGTCAGGATAATATTGGCTCTGATTTCTTTTTGTGGAGCTGCTGAGTTTGTTTTGTTTCCTATGAGTAAAAACCCCTTTTTAGAAGTAATCTTTGGTTATCTGGTCAGATTTGGAAAAACTTTAACCTTGGCAGAAATCTGCCTTATCACTAATAATGTTGCTATTTGTCTCTGTCTTTGCTGTTTGTCGCATGACCGTAAGAAGAAAATTCAAAGGGAGGATAGATTCCAATACGTACATTTCTCAAGTCGGCCCTGAGACGGAGAAATTCAGAAGTCTTCAACTTATGCCGGCATCCTTTGGACAAACTGTGCTTGGTCACTCATCAAAACCTTATGAAATGAGACTCGAAAGCATTATGCAAAGTGAAAGACATCAGACACAAAGGGCCATATATTATATGATTCCATTTATATGAAATGTCCAGAATAGGGAAGTACACAGAGACAAAGGTAAATTTTTTTCTTAATTTGAGAGAGAGAGAGATAGAGAGAGCCAGGGAGAGGGGCAAAGGGAGAGAGAGAGAATCTTAAACAGCCTCCATGCTCAGCACGGAGCCTGACATGGGGCTCGATCCCATGACCCTAGGATCACAACCTGAGCCAAAGCCAAGAGTCAGACACTCAAACAACTGAGTCACCCAGGTGCCCCAGACAGAAGGTAAATTAGTGGTCACCTAGGGCTGGGAGTGGGAACAGGAATTGACTGCAAATGGACAAGAAGTTACTTAAAAAATAATAATAATAAATACATTAATTAATTAATTATTTTGAGAGACTGAGAGACAGAGACAGAGCGTGAACAGGAGAGGGACAGAGAGAGAATCAGCCTCCACACAGAATCTGAATCAGGCTCCAGGCTCTGAGCTGTCGGCACAGAGCCCGATGCAGGGCTTGAACTCACAAGCCATGAGGTCACGACCTGAACCGAAGTCGGAGAATTAACCGACTGAGCCACCCAGGCACCCCAAGAAGTTACTTTTCAGAGTGATGGAATGTTCTAAAATTGGATTGCATGGATGGTTGCACAATTTCGCAAATTTACTAAAAATATCAAATTGTACACTTACGATAGATAGACTTTGTAATGTATCATCTGTACCTCAATAACACTGTTTATAAGAATCCTTATGAGAACTTTCCCCAGTCTTACCTTGTTTTCTCCATGACAGTCTGGTTCTGGGAGAGATTTCCTTTCCAAATCTTTCACCCTCTGGGAACTGCAGATATGCTGGGATTGTAATTTTACAGCTCGGCCCGTCGCCTGGAGAACCTGTGACAGATGTATAAGCGGTAATTTGGACCAGACTCCGCTGGGCTCAGCCTATGTGCCCATCCCCTCCAGGCCATATCTGTATTTGTGCTATAACTCAAATTCATGTACATATCATTCTAAATGGCATCATTTCACCAATAACTTAGCATTACGGGAGCCACTTTAGGGAACTTTTGATAGTCACAAAATCATTTGAGAGATGAATGAGAAGGAAATCTTTCTAACTACCCAATGTTATCTATCTATCTATCTATCTATCTATCTATCTATCTATCTATATTTTTTGATTGGTATGAGAGAGCATCTGAAAGAAATTTAGGTTTTAAAGCTGCTTCCTTAAAGAGATTCCTTGGCCACAGGGGTGCCTGGGTGATCAATTGGTTGAGCTTCTGACTTCAGCTCAAGTCATGACCTCACAGTTTGTGGGTTCAAGTCCCACATCGGGCTCACTGCTGTCAGCCTGTCAGCCTGTCAGTGCGGAGCCCCCTTCAGGTACTCTGTCCCCCTTGCTCTTTGCTCCTCCCCCAATCATGTTCGCTCGCTCTCAAAAAAAAAAATAATAAATAAATAAATAAAACATTTAAAAAAAGAGAGAGTCCTTGGCCATGGCAAAGAAAAATGTGAAAAACATAAAAACGTGTCTCTTTTTAATCGCTTAATCACAACTCATATCGAAGAGCCTTGATTCTTCCTATTCCTTTCTCCATTCTCTGTTCCATCTCCTTCTGCCCCTCCTTCTCCCCTGATCTGCCTGCTTCCCTCCTGAACCACCAGAAACTTTCAAGTTCAATTATCTTTTCAAGTTAAATCCTCCTTGGAACAGAGAAAATCCCTACAGTTGATGTTAAGCCCCGTTTTTTGCCCGCGCTGAGAGCCGTTGTCAAAATTTTCCCAAAGTCTTTGGAGAAATATGACTCAATGGATGCAAATATACAGAGGAGTTTAGAACAGTCTATGAATATGTCATCCAGAACTCACTGTTCTATCCCAATTAGTTCAGATATTAGTAGGAACCTCCTTTGCCAAAACAGTGGGTCACCAAGGCCAGAACGGGAAGAACCGAGTGTGGCTTAAGACGGTGGAGGAAACCAGAGGGATTGAGAAAAGTTGTAGATGTTGGACAAGATCTTTTGGAAGCTATCCCCAGATCTTTCCAGTGAAACCACATGGGGATCTGAGTCGGCCCTTAGGCAAAGAGAGGATGAGGCCCCTTGCAGACTGCAACGGCGTTTGGAAGTAGATTGGTCAGCAGATGTGACTCCAGCTCTCTCCTGGCTTTTGGAAATGGCCTTAATCCAGAAATAGGGGACTTAATACACAAGCAAACGCTAGAGCAGGGAAGAGCCCATTGCCAGACCTCCGGCTCCTTGCCGAATGCTTTAAAAGAAACAACAAGGCTCAGAATAGATACATGAATTTACAAAAGTCAGATGATGGGTATCTCTAAATAATCCTCAAACCCTGGGCACTTGTTGTGATGAGCACTGGGTATTATGGGTAAGTGATGAATCACTACATTCTACATCTGAAACCAATTTTGACCATCTATGTTAACCAACTAGAATTTAAATAAAAACTGGAAATAAAAAAAACAACACCCTCAAACATTCCCAATGCTAATAACAGCCGTCCTCAGACCTTTAACCTAAGAACATTCCTTCCTTCTTGTGACACAACAGCACTAACTTGATAAGGAGGGGTTCACACGGCCAATAAAAACACCAAGTTCCTTGTTCTCCTGAAGGTCTCTTCCTGGAAATCCCTGAAAATGCCCCTGTTCACAGTGAGACCATAGCTAATTTCCCCGTTGATTTACTATTACTCCAGTATCTGAGTCAAATCTAAATCGGTCAAGGAGACGCAAAAACATTTTTCGACGCAGGCGGGATTTGGGAGTGAAAACAAGTAAGGTTCAGAGTGCTTTATCTAAGTCTCTATCCAAACTCTGCAGCATTCTGTTAAACCGGAAGCTAAAAAAGAACTAAAACTAAAGAACTTGGTGAAGGCCTCCCAGAGAAAACGCTTATCACTCATGGCTTGTACCAGTCCACATAACACTCCTAACCGTCCCTCGTCGAAAAGTCCGAAAGCCAAGATACAGATGCATTCAGGACTTCAGGGCCACCAATGGGATAGACATCCCTTGCTTCGTTATTGTACCAAACCCAAATCTAATTTCACATGGGTGCCTCCTGCAGCTACGTAGTTAACAGCTGCCGATTTGCTTTCCTTAGTGTCCCTTTAGATCGAAGCGGTCAAAACTCATTTATGTTCCCCTGGGGAATTTGCAGTGTGCCTGGACAATTTACTCTTTCTGCCTCTCAATCATCTTCAACCAGGGCCCCAAGAACCTTCCATTTCCCTATATCCTATGCTTACCCAATATATAATGAGCTTTTGCTTGTTCTAGAGACGAGGTGAGATCCAAGACTGATTCCATCTTCCTCCTCAGAAAGGACATGGGTTTCCAAAGAGAAGTCACAATTTGGTCAAAGTGAGATTCGTTTCCTGGGACGTGTTTTTTTTTTTTTTTTTTTTTAATTTTTTTTTCAACATTTTTTATTTATTTTTGGGACAGAGAGAGACAGAGCATGAACGGGGGAGGGGCAGAGAGAGAGGGAGACACAGAATCGGAAACAGGCTCCAGGCTCCGAGCCATCAGCCCAGAGCCTGACGCGGGGCTCGAACTCACGGACCGCGAGATCGTGACCTGGCTGAAGTCGGACGCTTAACCGACTGCGCCACCCAGGCGCCCCTCCTGGGACGTGTTTTATCTTAAGGAGACAAATCCTGACTTCAGACATACTGCAGGACCTTCAAAACTTTCCCAGGCCAGCAAATAAGAGACAAGTAAGAAGATTCCTGGGTCTCACTGGCTGCTGCCGGCAGTGACTTCCAGCTCCTGTGAAATTGCCAGGGCACTAAATGACTTAACCAACTCCTCGATAGCCGAACCTCTCCCCTGGGAGTCTAAACATGAAAGGGCCTTTCATGAGTTAAGATTAGCCCTCCAACAATCCTCCACATTGGCCTTCGCAATTATCATAAGCCTGTCTACATATTTGTATATGAGACATTAACCTCACGGGGATCACGAGACGCCAAGAACTTACTACCCTCTCTCTCTCTCTCCATCCAGTGGCTGTGCCATTTTACATTCTCGTCTGCAGTGTATGAGGGCTCCAATTTCTCTACATCTTTGCCAACACTTGCTATTGTCTGTTTTTTTGGTTTTTGTTTTTAATTACAGGCACCCTCGCAGGTGTGAATTAGCAGCTCACTGCGGTTTTGATTTGCGTTTTCCTAATAGCAAATATGCCCAGCATTATTCCACATGCTTTTCCATTTGTGTATCTTCTTTGGAGAAGTGTCTGCTCAAGCCCTTTGCCCATTTTTAAGTTGGTTTGTTTGTCTTTCTGTTGTTGACGTGAAGGAGCTCTTTATATATTCTAAATATTAAGCCTTGTCAGATGGATAGTTTGCAAATATTTTCTCCTATTCTGTGGGTTGTCTTTTAATTCTCTTGATGGTGTTGCTTGAAAACAAAAGTTTTCAGTTTTAACGAATTCCAATTTATTTTGTCTTTGTCGCCTATGCTTTTTGGTGTCGTACCGGAGAATGCATCGCCAGATCCAAGGTCATGAAGGTTTCCCCTCTGTTTTCTTCTAAGAGTTTTCTAGTTTTAGCTCTTCCATTTAAGTCTTTGACCCATTTATTGCTGTCCTTGATCCACTGCGAGTTAATTCTTGTATACGGCACAAGGGAGCACACATGGATATTGCATGTGGATGTCCCATTTTCCCAGCACCACTCGCTGAGGAGACCGTGCTTTCCTTCTTGAATGGTCTTGGCACCCTTGTGGAAAAGTCAGTTGACCGTGGACATGAGGGTTTATTTGTGCCTTCTCCATTCTCTTTCATTGGTCCATATGTCTGTCTCTACACCAGTCCCACCGTATTTTGTTTTGTGCAGCTTTGTAGTAGATTTTACAATTGGGAAGCCTAAGTCTTCCAGGTTTGTTCTGCCAACCTGGTTTTAGGGTCTTTAAATGTGCTGGCTTCCTCTGCTGGAAGATCTTTGTTACACGTTGAAGATATACAACATTTCTCCTATGAAATCCTGTTACTTTCTCCCGTACATATCCCTACTCACCACTATAATACCTAGAACCTTGGTATTCTTCTTCTATTACCTGAAGAAGGGGAAATTCATAACGATCTGACCTCTGTTCATGAATGATGTGTCAGAAACTTTAGAAAAACGCAGACTCGGGGTGCCTGGGTAGCTCAGTCACTTAAGTGTCTGACTCTGAATTTTGGTTCAGGTCACGATCTCAAGGTTCATGAGTTTGAGCCCCACATCAGGCTCTGCTCTGACAGTGCAGAGCCTGCTTGGGATTCTCTCTATCCCTTTCTCTCTCTGCCCCTCCCCCATTCTCTCTCTCTCTCAAAGATAAATACATAAACGTAAAAAAATCTTTTGAAATAAAAAGAAAAGCACAAACTTAATCCTACTGGTTGGTGGACAATATCTTCAGACTGAGGCAGGAAAATAATCTTGTAACAAACTCACTTAGCCTCTAGAACATGCTCTCTTGGCAGAGGCAAAATCCGCCCAGATGGCAAAATTCGCTGTGCTCACCAGGGCTTTCCAGGTAGCTCCAGATAAGAAAGTTAAATATACACACGGAGAGTAAATATGCATTTTGGGGAGTTCATAATTTTGGAATGCTTTGGAAACAGAGAGTCCTCCTACCCTCAACAGAAACCCCATTTAGGAATGGGAACCCAGTGGAAGAAGAGCAGAACGAGGCATGGGGACCCTGAACCAGGGTGGAGATGGCCCTCTCGTCCAAGTATTGGGGATCCACCCCGTGTCCCTCTTCAGGTGTAAACATCTGACCTAGTGCAAAGCTGATGGCCATTTGCCTGTTGGCTTGTTTTCTGGTTAAGCAGAAAATTTCTCTTAAAACAGGGATTGCAAAGAGGGTGAGGAGGAAGCCGAAGACAAAACTTTTTGTCTCCTGTGTGCATTTGATTGACTCCGCTACTAACTCCCTCTGGCTAGAAGGGTAACCTTGTAATTCGAGAAAGGGTTTTAGGCTCTGAGTACCTAAAAGGACAAGCCAACGTCTGGGAAGGAGCTAGGCTGCATAGAATTTCCCATGCTGCTTTAAAAGGCAAGGAAGACCAAAATACAACTGGAAGAATCATTCGAAGAAGGGCAGACTCGCTGAAGAATCCTGTTTTAAAAAAATTGCGGAAGGGGCGCCTGGGTGGCTCAGTCGGTTGGGCGACCGACTTCGGCTCGGGTCACGATCTCACAGTCTGTGAGTTTGAGCCCCGCATCGGGCTCTGTGCTGACAGCTTGGAGCCTGTTTCAGATTCTGTGTCTCCCTCTCTCTCTGACCCTCCCCCGTTCATGCTCTATCTCTCTATGTCTCAAAAATAAATAAACGTCAAATAAAAAAAATTAAAAAAAAATAGCGGATTTAGGAAATAGGAGAATGCTTTATTCTTCTTAGAGTCACAAAATGACAATTTAAATTTCAGATGTCCCCTTCCCCTACTTCCTTATGCATCCTGAAATTATCTCAGTATAAATCTTGATCTGGGCCACCTTGCTCTCTCACCCACTGGAAATCTGCTTGGTCAGAGTGTGGCATAGAAACTAGGAAGCCCTCCTCTTTATCTTAAAATCTTCTACCCAAGGGGCACCTGGGTGCCTCAGTCGCTTAAGGATCCGACTTTGGCTCAGATCATGATCTCGCAGTTTGTGAGTTCGAGCCCCGCGTCAGGCTCTGTGCTGACCGCTCAGAGCCTGGAGCCTGCTTCGGATTCTGTGTCTCCCTCTCTCTCTGCCCCTCCCCTGCTCATGCTCTGTCTTTGAATAATAAATAAAATGTTAAAAAAAAAAGAATCTTCTATCCAAAAGTAAAATGAAACCCAGCTTCTTCCTTTGACTCAAGGAAAGATGACTTCTTTTGAATACGTTTCCCTTTGTTTTCCCAAAAGGTGCCTCTTAACTCTTTAAGCCTAAAATGTGTATTTGATAGTTACAGTTGAACTGTTTTCGTGGCCTCTTTTCTACTTTATTGGAAAGGCTAAGTGAAGGCTGGGGAACAGTTCCTTGGGAAGTACAGGTCCCAGAGCCTAGAAGCATCTACAGTCGGAATATCTGAGCCCAGATCTGGCTTCCTGGCCATTAAGCCGTGGGTCCTTAGGCAAGCCACTTAATGACATCCATAAACTGGGGATAATATGCACTCTGTGTGCCTAATCGGTTGTTGTGATGACCAAACAAGATAATGTATGAGAAAGTGTTCTTTAAAAAGACACTGTACAAAGAATGGTTATCTGCGAGCGACAGGATTATAGGCCAACTTTCGTTTCTCCCACATGTTTTCTTCTCTCTGTTATATAATTTATACTTTAAAGAATAACTTTTAAGGGGTGCCTGTGGGGCACAGTCAGTTGGGTGTCTGGCTTTTAATTTGGGCTCAGGTCAGGATCTCCCGGTTTGTGGGATCAAACCCTGCATCGGTCTCTAAGCCGATGGCATGAGCCTGCTTGGGATTCTCTCTCTCTCTCTCTCTCTGCCCATCTCCCACTCGCACACGAGTGCGTGCACTCTCTCTCAAAATAAATAAGCACTTTTTAAAAAATAGCGTTTAATTTCCTTTAATTTTTATGAAATGTCATATATGTTTTCTGTTTTCCGTTTTCTTTTTCAAGTAGGCTCCACGCCCAACGTGGGGCTCAAACTCGCAGCCCTGAGATCAAGAGTCATATGCTCTGCTGACCGAGACAGCCAGGCGCCCCAAATGTCATTGATTTTAAAATGAAAGGATGCAGAGCTGCATGAGTACAAATAAAAATTAACCTTCTTTTGATGTTGCTCTAATTTTATACCGTTTCCTAATAAAATGCACAAATTTCTAACTTGTAAGTTTCATACCGATGGTGTCAGGGTGTTGCTGGGGGATCTCAGCACGTAGAACATAGTTAAGCTCTATATTTAAACACTAAGAAAAACAGAAATAGGGGGCACCTGGCTGGCTCGCTGGACAGAGAAGGTGACTCTAGATCTCGGGGTTGTGAGTTCGAGCCCCATGTTGGGCGTAGAGTTTACTTTAAAAAAATTATTTAAAAATAAAGAAAAATAGAAACAGGAAAATAAGACTTTTCTTGGTCCTAAGGACAAAGCCAGTTCTTGGAAATTTGGTTAATTAAAATACAGCAAATGTCTTAATGTAAAGCTAGTAGTAGAGTCCTACAGCTAAGAAGCGAGCCTCCGGTTTCTGCACCGGATGTACAGGTTCAAGAGCGTCTGTCCCCTCTGGCCGGTGGGAACACAGCGTCTCCTAGCCCCGTGGCGGTTCCGGCAACAGTTCAGCAGACAGCCCCTCGTAGTGGCTCTTTGGTGTCACATCCCATGCACGCACAGCTGAGTGTTCAGCTGACTTCAAGGTCGCCCCTTGTTGATTTGGGGACCACTCTGCACAGCTCTCTCCTCTCCAGTGTCCTGCCCGTACCAGCTGCCTCTGTCTCTCCAAATGTCCATCCTGACTTCTCCGGCGTCTCCACCTCCCATCCCGCCTGGCTTCTGGAAAGTGCCTCCGGACAGAAAACCAGGGAAATTATAGGACTCTCCCTATCTGGGATTGCTCTCTCTCTCAGGGACCAGTCATCTGTCGCCTGTTGCCTAAGATCTGAAACCATCTGGTTCCTAGGGTTTGTTCAGTTTGCCAGCTGTTCAAGGCTGGAGAGCAACTCTGGAACCAGTGACCCCCATATGGCCACAGTCAGAAAGTCCTTAAATTTTGGAAGCTAGAGCCTTCATTCTCTAAAAGAGACCGTTCCCACTCTGGATTAGAAATTTGGTGACTGCGGAATGGACACATAGTGCTCTTTGTATCTCTTATAACACCAGTGGTTAAGTTACAGAGCAAAATGGAGGGAGAACTGATTCAGCCGAGAATTACCGAATGCCCACTATATGCCAGGTTTTCATTTGGCCCCGGGGCTACAGGAGGGAACAAGATGTCAAAGTCCCTGCTTCCTGGTAAAAATCAGTAGTGACCTAGAACATACAATTTAAGCGATATCTCTCACCGTACCACCTGCCCTGACGTCACCCTTCCTTCTTCTCGACTTTCAACTCCCCACTTTTAGGATTGATTCTACACATTTTTTTCCACCAGCTACTGAGTCCTTTGCACTGCGCCAGACGCTGAGGATGATTCCAATCAGGAGCAAAGCACAACTTCTACCACCAAGCAGCTGAAAACTGGCGGAGGAGATGAGGTGCGTATACGAACAATTAATAAATTCAACTCCCCGGCCACTCGTTTCCCCAAAAGCATTAGTTGAAAAGATAGACTTACACCTAGAGGTCCAGAGCCTCTGCAGTTCTCCTCCAGTGGGTTCAAAGAATCAGGAAAGCTCTGAGAGTTCTTTTTGTACTTCATAGTTTTGCTTGGAGTCCATCTTGGGAGGGGCAAGAGAAGAGACTGCTTTCTCCGCCTCCAGGCCCGTATATTTACCTGCCACTGGACTTTGTTTTTTAAGTTTATTTATTTATTTTCAGAGAGAGAGAGAGCATGCGGGAGGCACAGAGAGAGAGGGGGGGGAGAGAGAGAATCCCAAGCGGGCTCTATGCTGTCAGCGCGAGCCTGACGCAAGGCTCGATCTCACGACTGTGAGATCATGACCTGAGCTGAAATCAAGAGTCAGATGCTCAACCGACTAAGTCACCTAGGCTCCCCCCCACATCCCCCAGCCACTGGACTTCTGATTGGACCTTCCCCCATTACCTCAAAAAACTCGGTATGTACCCAACTGACTTCTCCATTGTGTCCTCCTTACCTTCCTTCTCTTCAAGAGAATCAGCACCATTCACCCTGCTGCCCGAAACAGAAATCCGGGCTCACCCTGGATCTCTTCTCTCTCTTCTCTCATACCTGATCCCTCACTGATATCTGTCAGTCAGACCCCTTCTTTTCACCCTCCCAAGTGAGCTTCATGATTCAGTGGTTTTGCCTGCCTTGTGCTCAGCTATATCCCCCATAGAATAGGTGCTCAAGAGATAGTTACCGAATGAATGAATGAATCTTCATTCTTGCTACTCTCTTGCTCTAGGCCCTCATCTTATCAAATGAACTGTTATGATAGTCTAACTAGATTCAAGGATGGCAAGCAGAAAACGCTCAAATCCATTGACGACAACGCTGCCACAGGGATCTTTCCAAAACACATCCAATATTTGTTATTCATTATGTTCTACGAGGTTGCCGCGGACGCTGAATTAGTGAATGCTGAACCGTTCCTTGTTTTTTTTAATTCTTCAAACATTTTTTTTTTAACGTTCATCTATTTTGGAGAGAGAGACAGACAGACAGAGTGCAAGCAGGGGAGGACAGAGAGAGAGGGAGACATGGAATCAGAAGTAGGTTCCAGGCTCGAAGCTGTCCACACAGAGCGAACTCATGAACCATGAGATCATGACCTGAGGCAAAGTCAGGTGCTTAACCGACTGAGCCACCTCGGTGCCCCTGAACCATTCCTTCTAAGGGGAGATACAGGATCGGGTTCCTGACAGTCTTTTGGTCACAACATTTTCCTCAACCTGTTAATGCATAGCCTTGGTTTATGGGTGTTTCTGTTCAAAGATGCCTTATTTGATATATATATCACTGATTCATTAACATTGAACTCACCAGCACTGCTACTCGTGCCCAAATGGACCTCATCTAACACAAGTATTTTCTCCATACAGCACATCACAGCCTTCTTGCATTAGGAACACTAGACAACATTTCAGCACGGAGCTTGGGGGCTGTGTTAAACAATGCAATCACCAACAGAAACCAAAAGAAATACAAACTACACGGCACTAAATAGACCACAAAAGGGACACTGGTTTACAGCGTGACCTAAAACAGGAAGACAGAGCATCCTGTTTGACCTCAGCTGAGAGCCTGTGCACTGAGAGACTCAAAATTTTCAGCTCTCTGTACATGCCCACAAATGACTATGGAGGTGCCACAAGTGTTGATTTTGAGGTCACAAATGAATTTTAGCAAGTAGGCAAATTCGCACATCCGGAATCCACAAATACAGAACCCGTGAATAGTGAGGATGAACCCTAACACTCAATCATGTCACCTCCCTCCCCCCACAAAGCCTTCAATGACTTACCATGGCCTCCCGGGAACTTGGTTTCCTCTTCAATCGCAGGACCCGGTATTTCTATTTAACTTCTGAGTTTATATGCCAGTCTCTGGTGATTCTTGGGCGAAGAAACCATTTGCTTATATTCTTACCGCCTAACACAGTGGCTGGCACATGGTAGGTGTTTAATAAATAGCACATTTGAAAAAAAAAATAAGTGAACAAACCCACAAAGTGAAAACACAAATGAACAATGGTGGATCATGGCATCTGGGATAGATGACAGGTGGGCCATTATTTTAAAAGTTATTTTCAATTTACTCTTAATAAACTGGCCTGCAGTGAGTGCATGAATCTATTTAACTGGCGATTAAGCTCTGGTACTACCCACCAGAAGGATAAGAAAAGGACCATACCACTCATTGTCATTCGGTTTGGTTAACTTGTAGAGTTGAATAAAGCCCAGTTGGCTTGCACTCTGCTGCATCGGATACTGATGACTTTGTCTAAATTCTGTCTGATGCTCCCATTCTATTTACATTCCGATTCCCCTTTGCTCTTTGTGCGGATTCCCGGCCAGTGTGTACTGAGAGCTTTTGGTCCTTCCTCCACTCTCTCGTGCGGTGAGTTTTAACCCCGTTATCTGATATTCATTTAAAGACCGAGCAATGCCACGTGGGGAAACCCCATGCTTTTTGGTTTCAGTTAAGCTGTTATCTGCAAATAAGTGTTCCCACCAAAGGATTCTTGGAAATGCTGGCCGTCATCAAGGGAGCTTTTGAATGGCTTGTTTCAACTTGAACCATGTCAGCTGAACGGCGTTTATTGTGTGTGACAGTCCCACTGACTGCGATAAGTTATTCTCTCAACTCTCATTTATTCAGGCTAAAAAAAGAAAGGGTGCATACATAGCCTCTGAGGCTAATTCTCAACTCCACACAGAAAGTCACCAAGCACTACAGGTCCCAGCTTGGTTGTTTTGGTTATTATTATTATTTTTTAATCATGTCCCATATACCTCCTCTCCACTCTAGACTCACAGCCAGGCCCTTGGTCTAGGGGCCAGCTTTGACCTCTGCATGGACCAAAACATTAGCTTCTTAATTGTTCTTTCCTTCTTTCAGTGGGTCAGCTCCTCCCCTCTCCCCCACTAATCCATCCTGTACCTCTGCCTTGTCAGGGCTCAAAGCCAGATTTCCTTCTCTCCCTTTCTCCACCACCGTGGTGTGTGCGGTTGACTCTGTTCCCTGGGGCTTCTCACAAGACTTTTCAGGATCGTGAGATTCCTGGCCAAGAAACAAAAGCAGAATTGTCCCAAAAAACTGGTAATAGAATCAGGTCCAACTACAAGAAGAGACAGTGGAGAAGAACCAAGCTGGGTCTATAAGGAATCCCACATGAGATGCACCTGTATTTGTTTTTTTCTTGTTTAAGTTTATTTATTTTGAGAGAGAGAGAGAGAGAGAGAGAGAGAGAGAGAGAGAGAGAGAAAGGGGCAGAAGAGAGAGAATCCCAAGCTGCCAGCACAGAGCCCAATGTGGGGTTTGAACCCACGAACTGTGAAGTCATGACCTGAGCTGAAGTTGGACGCTTAACTAACTGAGCCATCCAGGCGTCCTGAGATGCACACATATTTGTGCCATGTCAAGGTCACTAGCGTCTTACCGTATGAAGTGGAAAGCATCACCATCTCTGGACAATTGGCCATGTTTTCTTAGGAAGATTTTTCTCTTTGTTTCTATGCTTCTCCATAGTAGTCGTTTGGTTCAGTGATGAATATGTGAGATCTGGGGGAAAAACACACCACAGATTTCATCATTCCTGCACGAATATCCATGCTTCCTCTCTGTTGAAAAACAAGTCCAAGGACCCTATCACTTACTTCACAGTTAATGATCCCACTTGGTCTCTGCAGGGTCCCCGGCTTTATTACCTGCTCTGTTCAGATCATCATCTTCACTATTGCTCACAGGCCCACTGCCCATCTCCACGTTGTGCCTCATGGTGGCCCCTGTCCTGGAAAACCAGCCTCTGTTTCTCCTTAAAGGTCCAGAAAAGTTCAACTCCCTCCCCTCGGCCCTTTTCTAGTGAGGGTCCCCCCTCTGCGAACTCCTGGAGCCTGTAGCACTCTGGCTTGGTACTTATATTCATAATATAATGCTTGTTATTGTTTTTAACCTTTTCATGTATGTATGTATGAATTGTAAGCCCTTGGGAGCCCAGGACCAGTTTTAGGCCAGTGTTGGCCAACAGAAAAATAATGTGAGCCACAAATGCCAGCGTCTGTAATTACAAATTTTCTAGTAGCCACATATTAAAATAAACAGGTGAGATTAATTTTTAATGATATATTTTCTTTAACCAAATATACCTCAAATATTACCTCTCTAACATGCAATCAACGTGACCAACTGTCACTGAGATGTCTTAAGTTCTTCATTTCATACTGTCTTTGGAGTCCGGTGTGCATTTTATACCTACGGCACACCTCACTTTGGACTAGCCACATTTCAGGCGATCAGTAGCCCTTTGGGGTGAGTGGCTTTTATGGTGGACTTTCATATTGGCTTTAAGTCCTCCTAGGGCCTGCTACCGCGCACAGTTGAGTGACAGTAAAATGTACACAAACACTGTGAGTCAACACACTGCTGTCTCACTGGAGGAGCAGGAGGGTCTCTAGAGGCACAAGTTTCCGTCCTTGACCCTGTTCTATTCATCGCTTTCATTGACGGTGTGGATACTACAGCGATTAAGAACAGCCGCTGTGTTGGGGCGCCTGGATGGCGCAGTCGGTTAAGCGTCCGACTTCAGCCAGGTCACGATCTCGCGGTCCGTGAGTTCGAGCCCCGCGTCAGGCTCTGGGCTGATGGCTCGGAGCCTGGAGCCTGTTTCCGATTCTGTGTCTCCCTCTCTCTCTGCCCCTCCCCCGTTCATGGTCTGTCTCTCTCTGTCCCAAAAATAAAATAAAAAAACGTTGAAAAAAAAAAAAAAGAACAGCCGCTGTGTAATGCGCACATAGCCAGCAATACTGTATCGTGCCCTTAAACGCTTGTTACAAGGATGGACTTCAGAGGAGCGCTGAGAAATGCGTAGAATTGTCGAATCGTTGTATCGTACGTGAAGCTAACAGAACCCTGTGGTTTAAAGACGCTTTAAAAAAAAAAAAAGAGGGTGGATTCACATTATGTATTTTTCATCACAATTAAAAAAAAAAAAAGAACACTTGGTCTGAGTCAGAGAGAGCTTAATTGCAAATCTTGGCTCCACCAAGATATACACGCGTGAATATGAGCAAGTTAATTTTCTTCTCTTAACTTGGGTTTCGTCATCCATAAATGGGGATAATTACACCAACCTCAAAGGACCTTTGTGGAGAGTAAATTAGATCCTGCCTGTAAAATGCTTACCCCAGTACACAGAACATATTAAGCCCTTCAAAATGTTAGGTTTTACTGCCATTATTATTACCATAAATGGTATTTTTATTAATTTGGCAGATGAGGTAACTCGGGGAAAGCTAGGTCTTTAAGTCAGATTGAAAAATCAAGATCCAAGGGGCGCCTGGGTGGCTCAGTCGGGTAAGTGTTGGACTTTGGCTCAGGTCACGATTTTGCAGTTCCTGAGTCCGAGCCCTACATCGGGTTCTCTGCCGTCAGCATGGAGCCTGCTCTGTCTCCCTTTTTCTCTGTCCTTCTGCCACTCAATGCCCCCCCTCCCCCGCCACCTCCTCAAAAATAAAGACACATTAAAAAAAAATCAAGATTCAAAAGGGTTTTCCCAGATGGGATTCCATAGGCTGAATAAAATAAAATGAAATCTAATATAGATTAGTTGAAGTGTTGCATTTGGGTTAAAAAGTCCAGCCACACAGGGGCGGCCTGGCTGGCTCAGTCGGTGGAGAGTGCAAGTCTTCATCTCAGGGTTGTGAGTTTGAGCCCCGTGTTGGGTGTAGAGATTACTTAAATAAATTTTTAAAAAATAACTAATTTTTAAAAAAATTTTAAAAAATCCACCTACACAAAAATAAGCTTTCAGATTCACCGTAGCCCATACAAAAAGAGTCATGTGATTATTCATTGACAAAATATAGTTAAGAATAAAATTATGATTATACTTTTTATTTTATGAAATATTTCATGTACGATGCAAACAGTACAAAAGAGTGTAAAGCAAAAGGTTAAAAATCCCCCTCTCAGAATCCCCCTTTTCCCACTCCTGCTTTGGTACATGTCCTTCCAGAAACGTCCTCTGCCTAAATAAACATATACTCGTTTATCTTTTCTTAATGCTAACACTTACGTGGACAGACTCTCTTTGCAACTTATTTGAAAAGGAGTTAAAATGTAAGTTGAGATGCATGATGAGGTCACTATTTTTCAGAAATGTGATGTGTCAACTCCGACTTTGATTTTAAGCTTCAAACAAAGGAGGCTAACAGTAAAATGAAGGAAACACTCCAGAGCTATTTAGAACTCGCCCAACACATCTGGAAGCTTTCACTCACAGAGGGACACTACCTTTTAAGAAAAACACAGACAAAGTGCTCCGTGTCTGGCAGAGAGTGATTAAGGGGGCAAAGTAATTCAAAACCATATCTTCACAGACGACCAGCTGTAGGGCCTAAGGATGTTATCCCCAAGGAAAGGGCATCTCAGAGGAGTGTGTTAGCCATTCAATGGGAGTGAAAATAGCCATCCAGAACAACCTCAGCGAGCAGGGTGTAACCAGGGTTTGAACTGTTGGGAAGGCATATTTTGACTAAGTAGGGACTTTGGTGGAGATAAGTGAGCAGGAAAGGGGCTTTTTTAAATTAGAAGCCGCCAGGGAGGAATATTATTTCTAAAAATCAGAAGGGTCTGAAGTGTGAATGCGTGACCAAGTGTAGTCCCCCCAATCATCTCAGATTTTAAGGAGAGGCTCGTACTCCATTCGCGAAAATAACTGCCATGTTCTTCAATGCATTTCATTCATTATGTCAGAGGAATTTATTTGTGTCTTTGAGCCTGGCTCCTTGCCAGGTGCAAAATAGATTAAAATAGAAGAAAGGAAGGAGAGAGGGCGAGAGGGAAGGAGAGAAGGAGGGAGAGGAAGGGAGGGAGAGAGGAGGGGGAGGGAGAGGGAGGAAGGGAGGGAGGGAGAGAGGGAGGGAGGGAGGGAGGGAGGAATGAGTGATATTAACTCCAGCATCCCACCAGCTTGCCCGTTCTAATTTCACAGTCTCCTTTTGCCTTGATTTTTCACGTCTACCACTCTATTCCTCTACCCCACTTTTCCGTTCTCCTCTTCCACTAGGTTCAGTTACTGCTGAAAACTCTTGCGATCCTTCTTCTCCTCTCCCAAGGGGCATTTTATCATCTGGGGAAGCCTCCTGGGCGAGGCACTTCACCTTGCACTCCAGAAAAGCCAGCTTGTGGCAGGTCCTTCCCAAATGCTGTAATTCACTTGCTGCACTTTCTAGGTTTCTGCACTCTCCTTGGCCATTCTCTGTAACTTCAAAGGGCTAGTATTGAATGACAGGGTTTCTAAGTCCTGGTTGGGCTTGCTCTCCCTGTGATGTACCTCTTCTAGGTATTGTGACCATCACTCGTTAGTGCAGACCCTCCGGGCCCTTCCACAACCAAATAGCTCCCTGGATTCTGCCTCAGGCACCTCCCCAGTAAGAAGACAGTGGCCCCGCGGGGAGGTCCCACTGCTTATTAGCTAAGCAAATACCTTTGATGAACCCCTTTCTCCCTCATTCCTTAGAGGGAACTCTGGGAAGTACCTCCCAGGGATTTCTTGGCTCACATGAGAAAGTGCTTTACAACGAACCAAGCGTTGGTTATTTTTATTTCTTTTTCCTATCCCTTGCTTTCTGCCACCTAGTTGGGACCTTCCTTGCCTCTCGATTCAAAGATGCGTTAACCTCTCAACTACTCTCCCTGCCTCTAAGCTCTGTATCTCCCTCCAACCTATTGGACGTGGAAGTGCCTGAATGATCTTTGTTTTGTTTAAGAACCTTTAAAAAAAAATTAGAGAGAGAGAGAGCAGGGGAGAGGGTCGGAGGGAGAGGGAGAAAGAATCTCAAGCAGGCTCCACCCTCAGCACAGACCCTGATGCAGGGCTTGATCCCAGGACGCTGGCTGGGAGCTCACCTGAGCGGAAATCAAGAGTGGGACGCTCAACTGACTGAGCCATCCAGGCGCCCCCTGACTGATCCCTCCAAAGCTCAGGTTTTAGTCCTTTGAAGCGCTCAATATAATTAAAATAAACACTTAAAATAAAAAAACATAAATAACTAAAGCGCTCAATAGCTTCCCATTACCTAAGAGACAGAATCCAAACGTCACAGCGTGCACTTTGAAACCCTCCCCAGCCTGGTACGAAAACCAGTGTTCCGGCCTCTCTACCTTTTGATCCCCAAAGCACCCCCCCTTCCAACTGACCAGCACTCTCCCTGCCCCTCGCCAACCTCACCTCCCTTGTTCAAAGTCAAGCCCAATTTAAGTGAACACACATCAAATAAGTTTTTTAAACTAGTTATATTCCAGTAGCTTTGCGAATGAAAAAGTGTTAAGAAAATTAAGACCAAATAATGGAGTCATTTTTTTCACCGATCCTCATGCAAATTTCAGGAAAATCATTTCCCCAAAGCAGCAATTCTGTCTGATAAATCTTTCTATGTCGAAAGAGAAACTGAAACCAAAAAAAAGTGAAATTATGGGAAAACCTATGACAGTTTACTAGATATTGTGTGCTTCTAATAGCCCAACACTGGTAATACTTGATAATCAAGAGTAAATTAACAGCCTAACATTTGCAAATGCATACTGTATGGGGCACCCGGGTGGCTCAGTCGGTTGAATGACTGACTTCGGCTCGGGTCACGATCTCTCGGTTTGTGAGTTCGAGCCCCGCGTCGGGCTCTGTGCTGACAGCTCGGAGCCTGGAGCCCGCTTCGGATTCTGTGTCTCCCTTTCTCTCTGCCCCTCCCCCACTCATGCTCTGTCTCTCTCTGTCTCAGAAATAAAGATAAAAAAAAAACTAGAAAAAATAAAAATGTATACTTTAGAAAGTATATAAGCAATTAGGTGAGCGTGTAGGGAAGCTGACCAAGATACATACATCAGGAGATGCAAATGTCAGTCCAGATTGTCTACGTTTCTTTTTTTTTACAGTGATGATATATTTATAGTAATGATTTTTTTTTTCAGAGAATTTTTATATCACTAAGTGCCTAGCATTGTGCTGGGTGCTATAGCAGCTACAAGAAAAGCCTGGAGGCGCACCTGGCTGGCTGCGTCAGTACAGCACGCAATCCTTAATTTTGGGGTTGTGTGTTCATACCCCACATTGGGCATAGAGCTTACTGAAAAAAAAAAAAAAAACCGAAAAACCAAATACCCTTAAAAATAGAACTACCCCATCATCCAGCAATTGTACCAGTATTTACCCAAAGAATACAAAAACACTAATTCAAAGGGATGTGTGTACCACTTTGCGTCGACCAGCATTATCTACAATAGCCAAATTATGGAAACAGCCCAAATGCCCATGGACTGATGAGTGGATAAAGAAGATGTGATATGTACACACACACACACACACACACACACACACACACACACATAGTGGAATGTTACTCAGCCATAAAAAAGAATGGAATCTTACCATTTGGAACAATCTGGATGGAGCCAGAGAGTATTATACAGAGCAAAACAAGTCAGTCAGAGAAAGACAAATACCATATGATTTCAGTCATACGTGGAATTTAAGAAACAAATGATTATAGGGAAAACAAAAGAGAGGCAAACCAAGAAACAGACTCTTAGTTACAGAGAACATACTGAAGGTTGAAGGGGGGGAGAGAAGTGGGGGATGGGTTAAATAGGTGGCAGGGATTAGGGAGCGCACTTGTGACAAACGCCATGTGATGTACGGAAGGGTTGTTGAATCACTATATTGTACACCTGAAACTAACATTACACTGTATGCTCACTAAGTGGGATTTAAACAAAAGCTTCAAAGAAACACAACCAAATACCTTTTCCTCCCTCAATAAACTTCCTAAAAAAAAAAAAAAAAAAAAAAAGCCATGCCCTTATTCCAGACTACATGAACTTCAGGGTTTGTAAAAGGAGATCTCAACATGGAGCGAGTCTAGCTCAGAGTCTCTTCTCTCTCTCTTTTTTTTTTCCATAAATTTCCTTTAATGTTCATTTATTTTTGAGAGAGAGAGAGAGACAGAGACAGAGAGTGAGTGGGGGAGGGGCAGAGAGAGAGGGAGACGTAGAATTGGAAACAGGCTCCAGGCTCCGAGCTGGCAGCACAGAGCCCGACGCGGGGCTCAAACCCACGAACCGGGAGACCTGAGCCGAAATTGGACACTAAACCGAGTGAGCCACTCAGGTGCCATTCTGCCTCCCTCATTGTCTTCTTCAGAGCACAAGTCAGGTTGCTACCTGAATCTGTGTCTCCCAAATTGCAACTCTAATTGCTCAAACGAATGTCCGTGTGCTTTAATTTTCAGTGAATTCTTTCTTTGTCAACATTTTGAGGTGATAAAGCACCAACTTAAAAAAAGAAAAAACTACATCAAAGAGTCTAGAATTAAATACATGTGCTAAAGTTTTGGCCAAATACATTGCACAAGTGGTCTCAAAGTATTCTAATTTTAGGTTCTGCCACAAAGGGAAAACAGCTACTGTGGACAAGAAGGTACACTTCTCAATGGCTGGCAGAATTTAAGGTCATTAAATTCTCAAAAAAGAAAGCTCAGGGATGCCTGGGTAGCTCAGTCGGTTAAGCGACCCACTCTTGATTTTGATTTTGGCTCAGGTCATGATCTCATGGTTCATGGCTTCAAGCCCTGAGTCAGACTCCACACTGACAATATGGAGCCTGCTTGGGATTCTCTCTCTCTCTCTCTCTCTCTCTCTCTCTCTCTGTCTGCCCCTCCTGCATGCTCTCTCTCTGTCTCTCTCAAAATAATTAAATAAACTTAAAAAAAAAAAAAAAAAAAGAAAGCTCAATCAGACTTAATGTGCTTTTCAGCTTCCTTCTATTCTATCCACAACCTAAGTTATTCAGGTTTTAGAACTATGAAGAAAAGCACAGAAAGATTCTGTGATGTTCCAGAAAGCACATGCCAAGTGGGTAGGAATTCAGGGTGGGAATGAAGAAGTGGTTGGATTAGAGGAAGGACAGAATGCAGGGAAGAGACTGCCTCTTGGTGAATGGTGTCAGATGTCAGTGACTTTGAGGTCTGTGTTGCAAGGCCCAGGTCCCAGACCTTGACCTACAAAATCTAAGAAGAGGTGTGGGTTACTGAATAAAGCACTAGATTAAACGTCTGCATTCCCCGACCTCCAGGAACTTGTGAATAACAAAACAAAAACAAAAACAAACAGATATGAAAAAAAAGTTGATTTAGCTGAATAGGAGATGGCCGGGCCTCATTCTGGCTTCAAGTCAGAATACCAGTGTTTCAGAATTGAATAAAAGCAAAAAAACCAAAAAACAAACAAACCAAAAAACCAAAAAACCCCATACAGTCAGCCTTGAACAACACAGGTTTGAACTTCACCAGTCTACTCAGATGCAGATTTTTTTTTCTAGAACTACAGTACAGTACTATAAATGTATTTTCTCTTCTTTGTGATTTTCATGACATTTTCTTTTCTCTAGCTTTATTATAAGACTACAGTATAGAACACATAAACATACAAAATATGTGTTCATTGACTGTTTATGTTATTGGCATGGCCTGCAGTCAATAGTAGGCGAGTAGTAATTAAGTTTTGGAGGAATCAAAAGTTATACACAGATTTTCGCTGTGGTTGGCGCGCCTAACCCCCACGTTGTTCAAGGGTTAACTGTATTTTCAGAAGTTATTTATTACTTCATTCCTGTTATAAGCATGAACTTTAAAAGGTACCTTATATTGGCAGAATATGCAGGCACTGACTGACATTTTCCAGGGTGTTAAAACATTAGGTGGGCTCTTACATAATTACGTTTTGGGTTTATACAAATAAAGTCTTAGCATCATAGACATTCTATAGAAATTTCTGTTCACGCTGGGATGTTATTTCTGATGTAAGGGGGGCCTATTTCAATATGTTCACCTCACTGAGTATATGCCAGAACACAGAGCCTGCCTTTAAAACTGAGGGGGTTGGCATCATCCGAGCTGCCCCTTATGACCTGGTGACGAACTATTGGGGGTGATGGTGGGGGGTCCGGAGCTGATGGCCAAGAAAGAATTCTTGAAGATGTCTTTGGTGCAAATAGGTGATTTTATTAAGGCATGGGGGACAGGACCCGTGGGCAGAAAGAGCTGCACTGGAGTTGTGAAGAGTGGCTCCTTATATACTATGGGGCTGGGGGAGGTAAAGTCAAAAAGGAAGTTTCCAAAGAGATTTTCATATGCTAAAGACTCACAGATTACCGGTGGCCTAGCTATTGTCAAGCTAAGGTTGTTTTCCCCTCTAGCAAAGGCTTATTAACATTAAGACAGTAGGGAGAAATGTTACGCTCTGTATTTGCCTGAAGTATTTGTCAATGAGCTGCAGGTTGCAAGGAAATTGGATTTTACCTGTTTTTTTCTTCTTGCCTTTGTTCCCAATATCACTATGGAAGGGAAGGGGATGTTGGGGCTCCAGGAAACTGAGTCTGGAGGCTTCTGGAGATTAGGCTATTGATAAGATTGCCTTTTTCTCGTAATTTACTAAGATATTTGTAAACTGACAGAGACTCACATCCTGTATGACTGTGATCTCTATCAGTTAACCATTTGTTTTCTTTCCTTTCCTTTGTCCTCAGGCAGCCAGGAGTGCCTGAGGAGTGCCTGAGGACTACAACTTACCCCTCTGCTAGGCCCTGTAGGACAGACAGCAATGCGACACATGAAATTAAAGGAATTCATGCCAGGGTGTGACCCAAGATCAAAACGTTTCCCACCCTCTCCTCTCCCTTAGTCCCCCACACCAGCAATTTGTAACTTTCCCAAAGAGGCCCTCTGTTTAAAGAGGCTAATGAATGAATACCTGAAATCCGGAAATGTGACTAGGTAATTAGTGGAAGGTGAGGCACAGTGAGGAGATGGAAAATTCTGGGCAGTGGGTGGGGTGGGAAGCCTTCCTGATGCTCTCAAATCACACTGCCTGCCCTGAGGCTTCTTAGGGTCAATATCAACCTGTGGCAAGGGTCCAGCAGAGAACATCCGCCAACGTTAAACACACTGATCATGGGGCAGACTCTACAGGGTGGTAGGTTAAAGGGGAAAAGACCCCCCAAAATGCAGGCCTCTTTTACGTTGGATGTCTGAAGCACTCAGAACACTTTATAATTATGATCCTATTGGGTATTTAGAACAATTAAATCTCTTTGATAATTAAAATCAATACTCAGCGGGCATTAAATTTATCCGCTCTATATGCACTGCATTGGCTTTTAGTCCGTGGAGGGACTGTTGTCTGCTAATCGGTCCTTACTTCCTTACCTTTCTATCTCTAATCTGGTTATAACTGTCATTTTTATTCTGCCTAGAAAGGATACAGCTTGTTTCTCTCTCCCTTTTCTCTCCCAGAGGTGTGAGTCGTGTTTCTTTTCGCCTCAGAGCTGACGGATAGTTTCTGAGATTTAAGTTTTCCCTACTTTTGTCAACATTTCCATCGAGAATTACTCTTGTGTTCACGGCCAGGCTGAAAGGCGTGTTTGTTTGCGGTTTGAAGTTCCAAAAGTGGACCTAGAGCTCTTCTTGGCTGCTGTCCGTAGGGCTGGACATTGTCACTGACTGAGGCCAGCGTGCCCTGGAGGGAACAAGCGACTCGCTCCGGTCTGGGTGTCCCAACCCTCCAGGCAGCGAGCTGGACTTAAAAGGAGGTCCCGATTCAGGCCTGGGGGAGGGGCAGGGGTCCTGTGGCCAGAGCCCCGCCTCCCCCACCTCATTTGGCCGGGACTCTGCCTGTAGGGCCCTGGCCTCTGGGGACGAAGACCGCGGGCGGGGGGGTCCTCCAGCACTGCCTGACCTTCTCTCCGAGCGGGAGCCTTTGTCCCCCACCCCCTCACGAGCCGTCCTTCGGGTTGCATCGGACGTGGGGGCTCCCTCGGTAATTACAAGCAGCTTTGGCGGCCGGTGGGAAGG
Organism: Panthera pardus; assembly: GCF_024362965.1. Classification (NCBI taxonomy): domain Eukaryota; kingdom Metazoa; phylum Chordata; class Mammalia; order Carnivora; family Felidae; genus Panthera; species Panthera pardus. The sequence continues at coordinate 2,223,889 of NW_026526788.1, read as the reverse complement.
CCACCTCGCCAATGGAGCCGTCCCCCAGGACTGTGGGCAGGTGAGGGGGGAGTCCAGGGAGGGGCCTGAGGTGAGGCGGGGCGCGGGGCGGTGCTCGGGAGTGGGGGCGGGGCGAAAAGTAAGGGGGCAAAGTTGGAAGTGAGCAGGGATGCGGGGGCGGACACAGGCGTAGGGGGCCTGGGGGCAAATGGGCGGGGCTGGGGGGGTGAGCCGGGCCGGGGCGGGGGCCGCCAGGGGGGTCCGGGCGTGAGGCGGGGAGGCGGGGCGGGGGGCGGGGGCGGAGGCGGAGGCCGGGAGGCGGGGAGGGGAAGTGGGTGGGGCGCCACCGGGAAGGGGGCGGACCCGAGGAGGCTTGGGGCCCGGGTGGCGGCGGCGGCGGTGGGACAGGCGCGTGGCCGGGTCCGGCGCGATGAGCGGGGCCGGAGCCGCTCCGGGGGCGGCGGACGCGGTCCGGGGGCTGCGGGTGGACGGACTGCCCCCGCTGCCCAAGAGCCTGAGCGGGTTGCTGCACTCGGCGTCGGGCGGCGGCGCGTCGGGGGGCTGGCGACACCTGGAGCGTCTGTACGCGCAGAAGTCGCGCATCCAGGACGAGCTGAGCCGCGGGGGCGCGGGCGGCGGCGGGGCCCGGACCGCGGGGCTGCCCGCCAAGCCTCCCAACCTGGACGCCGCGTTGGCCCTGCTCCGCAAGGAGATGGTAAGGGGGGCTCCGCGGGTCGGGGCGAGGGCGGGGGGGTTCCCCGTCCGGGCTCGCCGTCCCGGGAAAGTTCGCCGGGACCCGCGCTCTGCTCCGGAAGTCCGCGCGCCCACCCGCCCTTTTCTGGCTCTTTTGCTCCTGGAGCCAGCGCCGAGTGAGGGATCCTGTCCTCTCTGCCCACGGTGCAACCCTCACCCGGGGAGGGTCCCCACCCAAAAGGCAGTTTTCGGAGCCCGGGCGCCCCAGGTCCGGCCCCAGCTGGCTCGGAAACGGAACGGGAGGCGCGTTGTGGGGTTCGCTCGTGGCCCTCTGGGCGGACGCGGCGCGCCGCGGTCACTCCTCTCCCGAGTGAAACAGACCTCCGGGGTCAGGGAAGGGCTTTCACTTCGGCTGCGGGGTGAAGGGCTGTGTGCGACTGTGTTTTGCTGCCTGGGAGAGGACAGTTTTTTCCGCACGAGTGTAGACAGCAGATTGGAACAGCCCTCGCCCCCCCTCCCCCGCGCCCCAGGCGGCGCGTGCAGAATCCGATACTTACTTCGGGATGGCTCCAGCCTCAGATGGCTGTGAAGGCGAGCGCTCGGCCCATCCCCTCTCAGCGTGGTGGAACCGAATCCCCCAACCCGCTTCCCCGTCTGGGTGAAGCCCGCGTGGGTTCTTCGGGTCGTGTCTGGGCGCCAGACAATGGGGCTTAGCTTTTTTCAGTCCTTTGGAAGTACATTTGGTGATGTGGACCGGGACACAGGATTTCAGGTGACGCCAAAACAGGGCAAGGGCTGGGATTTAGGTGACCTCGAGCCTTTCTCCAGCTTTCTTCAACAGGCTTAGGCTAGGCCAGCGGAGAACAACTTCCCTCCTTTCTAACTTCCCCGCTGGGCCCTGACCACCTACCCCTGGCCACCGGGCTTTCATCTTGGAATCGGCCCCTTCCTTTCACTTAGTGCAGGTTCTTATCCTCTTTTAAGTACAGGTAGAAACTTTATTAAGGAAATCTAATACACGAAAGCTGCTTTTTTTCCTAAGACTCAATTTGCCAAAAAAACTTATCACAGAAATCCTTTGTAGATGCATCTGGTACGTTTAAGATACTGTTTTAGAAACAACTTATGTCTTTCTTTTTTTCTTTCTTCTTTTTTTTTTCAGGAGCATATCCATTCTGAAAAGTGAGACTTTAATTAAATCTGGAAAAGCAGTCTTGTTTTTTAATCAATTAGATATTGTCTTCCACTCTGTGGCTGGCACTGAAATTGTGATTTCCAGTTCTCTCTGAATAGATTTTCTAAGCTTCTTACAGAATGACTCAAATTCCAAGACAACCATTTTTGATTTATTAATAAACATTAATTGACACCAGCATTGCACAGCTAGTGAGCTGCATTTTAAGTAGATAAATCCACATCTAGGATGTTTACAGTTGGGATTTAGATGTGGCACAAATACGGGGGTGAAATGGGAGTACTCATCCCGGGTTAAGTTCGACACTGGAACAGACAGGAAAACCTCAGGGCCACTCCTTTCTGAAGCTCTGGTTCATAAACACACTCTAGTGGGACTTGCTGGGAGTCGATGTGCTATTCCCAGAAGTATTTTTCCAGGTCCCTCCTGGTTCAGATGGAGAACAGCCACAACCTTATAATTATGCCTTGGACCAGAGCTCTAAGTATTTGAAATACAAGGAAAAATAAACTGCTATCTTTGGTCCGTCAGATATTTAGCTGAGATAAAGATAAGATATGGCTACAGGCCTTGACAAGTTCTTTCACAGAATGCCCCAAGGTCTTTAAAAGTACTCTAGGTGTTTGGGCTTTTTTTGTTTTTGTTTTTTTTGTTAATGTTTATTTATTTTTGAGAGAGAGAGAGAGAGACAGTGGTGAGCGGGGGAAGGGGCAGAGTGAAAGGGAGACACAGAATCCGAAGCAGGCTTCAGGCTCCCAGCTGTCAGCACAGAGCCCGTCGCGGGGGCTCGAACCCACGAGCTGTGAGATCATGACCTGAGCTGAAGGCCGAAGCTTAACCAGCTGAGCCACCCAGAGCGCCCCTCTGGGTGTTTGGCTTTAAGAGATTGACTAGCCTGGGGCAGTGGGGTCCAAGTAGTAACTTAAACGGAGTTCATTCCTGAATTATCTGGAATAATTTGTGTTGATCTATTTCATTGGAAGGCCCCGAGGTTCAAATCTGTGTCGAGGGATGTACTAGAAGTCCTGGCAGAATGTGATTAATCCTTTTTGAAAAAGTCCTGTGCAGTCACAGATTCATGTGATTAATCCTTTTTTTTTTTTTTTTGAAAGTCCTGTGCAAGCCAGCAGTGGTGGGTGTCGCAAGGCCTCCTCTGATAATCAACATGGAATAGCGCAGATTGTACCTTAAAGAGGGAGCGGGCACTGGGAAGGTGGGTTCCAGAGAGCCTCAAGTAGCTGTGGGAAGGGTTGAAGTGGAAGACTGGCACAGAATCGGACTTTGAGGAATTAACTTGATAGCAGGGTGCAGAGGAAGCAGGAAGTGGGGGGTGCTAGAGGTGTGCTTGGAGAAGGTGAGAGCCTCCAGCGGGGTGGAGGCCAGTGACCGGGAAACAAGAAGCAAATGGGAGACACTTCTCTGAAGCAGAAAATGCAGGAGTTGCCAGTTAACTATTAGAGTCTGGGAGGAGACGTTAAGCTTTTTTTATGGAAAGTGCAGCTAAGCAAAACAGTGAAAAGTTCCTCATAGACCTAGCACCCCGGGTATAATCACTGTTAATAGTTTGGGATATTTCCTGTGGTAGGCACAATGTAAATGCTTTCTGTACATCAGAACTTCTCCATGAGATGGGATACTCAAATTCTTTCTTCCTTCCTTCTTACTCCCTCTTTTTTCTCTCTCCCTTTCTTTTTCTTCTCTTTATTTTTCCTTCTCCTTCCTTCCTTCCTCCCCTCCCTCCTCCCTCCCTCCCTCCCTCACCTCCTTCCTTCCTTGCTACCTTCTTCCTTCCTTCTTCCTCCCCTCCCTCCCTCCTTCCTTCCTTCTTTCCTTCTTCCTTCCTCCCTTCCTCTTCCTTCCTTCCTTCCTTCCTTCCTCTTCCTTCCTTCCTTCCTTCCTTCCTTCCTTCCTTCCTTCCCCCCTCTTTCCTTCCTCCCTCCCTCTTTCCTTCCTCCCCTCCCTCTTTCCTTCCTCCCTCCCTCTTTCCTCCCTCCCTCCCTCCCTCCCCTCCCTCCTTCCTTCCTTCCTTCCTCCTTCCTTCCTTCCTTCCTTCCTTCCTTCCTTCCTTCCCTTCCCTCCCTCCCTCCTTCCTTCCTTCCTTCTTTCCTTCCTCCCTTCCTTCCTCCTTCCTTCCTAACTTCCTTCTTCCTTCCTTCCTTCCTTCCTTCCTTCCTTCCTTCCTTCCTCTTCTTCCTTCCTTCCCCCCTCTTTCCTTCCTCCCTCCCTCTTTTCTCCCTCCCTCCCTCCCTCCCTCCCTCCTTCCTCCTTCCTTCCTTCCTTCCTTCCTTCCTTCCCTTCCTTCCTTCCTTCCCTTCCTCCCTCCCTCCTTCCTTCCTTCTTTCCTTCCTCCTTCCTTCCTCCTTCCTTCCTAACTTCCTTCTTCCTTCCTTCCTTCCTTCCTTCCCCCCTCTTTCCTTCCTCCCTCCCTCCCTCCTTCCTCCTTCCTTCCTCCTTCCTTCCTTCCTTCCTTCCTTCCTTCCTTCCTTCCTTCCCTTCCTCCCTCCCTCCTTCCTTCCTTCCTTCTTTCCTTCCTCCTTCCTTCCTCCTTCCTTCCTCCTTCCTTCCTAACTTCCTTCTTCCTTCCTTCCTTCCTTCCTTCCTTCCTTCCTTCCTTCCTTCCTCTTCTTCCTTCCTTCCTTCCTTCCTTCCTTCCTTCCTTCCTCCTCTCCTTCCTTCCCTTCCTCCCTCCCTCCTTCCTTCCTTCCTTCTTTCCTTCCTCCTTCCTTCCTAACTTCCTTCTTCCTTCCTTCCTTCCTTCCTTCCTTCCTTCCTTCCTTCCTCCCTTCCTCCTTCCTTCCTTCCTCTTTCCTTCTTCCTTCCTTCCTTCCTTCCTTCCTTCCTTCCTTCCTTCCTCCCTTCCTCCTTCCTTCCTTCCTCTTTCCTTCTTCCTTCCTTCCTTCCTTCCTTCCTTCCTTCCTTCCTTCCCCCCTCTTTCCTTCCTCCCTCCCTCTTTCCTCCCTCCCTCCCTCCCTCCCTTCCTGTATGCTTGACACACAATGTTAACATTAGTTTCAGGTGTACCACACAGTGACTCAAGTCTCTGTGTTCTGGATGCTCACTACAAGCGTGGCTTACTATCTGTCACGGCACAACGCTATTACGATGCCACTGACTATATTCTCTATGCTGTGCCTTTCATCCCTGTGACTCAACTCATTCCAGAACTGGAAACCTGTACCTCCTGGACCTTCACCCCATTTGCCCATCCCCCCCACTCTGTCTCCTCTGGCAACCATTGGTCTGTTCTCTGTATTCTTGGGTCTGTTTCTGCTTTTGGTTAGTTTGTGCATGTTTTGCCTTTTAGATTCCACGTGTAAGTGCAATCATATGGTATTTGTCGTTCTGTGTCTGACTTACTTCACTTCGCATAATCCTCTCTAAGGTCCACCCTATTTCCATATATTTTAAAAAATCACTCAGAATTTAATTCCCCTACGATCACAGGTTCAACCAGAATGTGTCCCAAAGCTTTGTTTTAACCCTTGCATTGTACTGCTCGCATGCACAGGCACTCCCACCGACACAAATACACACGGATCGCATTATACATTCTTAGTTGCATTTTCAGGAGCACATCTTGCAAAGGTTTTCCTAGTCAACACATGTTACAATGTCTTCAGTAACTGCAGAGTCTGCCATTGTGCAGGAGAGCAATAACCTTGCTAATCCATCATTGGGAAGGTGGGGTTCATTGCAGCAACGGGGGAGTCAGGAGGGGTGGCTCCTTTAGAGGGAAAGGTGGTTTGTCATTACATCAGTGGAGGAGTATGTTACACATTTAAAAATGAGGAGCTGGAGGCTGGAAAAGAGCTCGGGACCTGGTGATAAGACAGTGAGGGGTGGGGGGGATGGGTCCAGGGCAGTCTGGGGCTCTGAGGGCAGGGGAGCTGTGTAGACTTGGTGGTTTCCTGCCCCGCATGGTGCCCGCTGTACCCCCTGAGTTAGCACTTCCTGTTCTAGGAACCCTCCTCGTGAAGCTTTGTCCTGCTGCTGCGGTCCCCGCCCTGCCCCGGGGCGGTGGGGGGAGTGGGGGCCATTTGGGATGCGGGGAGGGTCACACAGATAATACTGCGCTCTATGGCTTACCTGCTCTATAGACCGGAAAAAAGTCCTTTAAGACCCGAAGCTGAGTTTGTTGGTTTTTTGTTTTTGTTTTTTTTAAACATCAGAGGATCTTTTAGAATCACATTCAAACAGATGTTCGTTGGGTGCGTGTTAGGTGTAAAATGCTATGGAGATCCAAGGAAACTCTCTAGCCATTTCAGGAGCGTTATACCATCTGGGAGATGTGGTCATCTTTACGCCAATAGGAGTGCTGTAGCGTGGATCACCTCTCAGTTTTCATGCCTGGGCTCTCCGTGTGAGTGATAGTAACTCCGTCTGAACCAGCTCTTGCTGAAGAAAACTCTCGAAGGGCTGGATATATACAGAGACAGACTGGAACCAGGGCCGATGGGGGCATCCGGGAAGCCCACCGTATTCTCCTCCCCTCCCCCCCTCCCCCCCGCATCATTTTATTTTTTTCCCACGTTTTTGGACCGTGGCTGTTAACAGGGTCCACACTCAGTTTCGGCCATGCTTCTTAGTTCCAGTTGGTAAATACTGTGTGGAAGGACGCCAGCGGGCCAGCTTGGGTGGTCTGGCGCAGCGTGGGCCAGCTAGTAGTGACTGAGGACAGGGTCGCATTTTACTAAGATAGTGTGACCATGTGGATGGGGTAGGGGTGGGGTGGGGGTGCTGGAGATCCCCCCGCAAAGAAAGGCCAGTTAGCAGAAATAGAGCAGGGGGCTGCTGGACAAACTATGTATCCCAGACCTCTTTCTACGTAAAAAATACTTTGCCCTGAAGGGCCCCCCCCCAGTTTAATAGACTCTTACCTGCTAAGCGGATAAAGCCATATTTGCTCACTGGATCTGGGTTGGCTTTTCAAATCCTTGCGTGTGGCTGCAGGACACCCTTGACTCTCAGTGTCAGCCGGGACCCCCCGACACACACTTTCCTTGATGTTTGTACACAGACCACCCACCAGCGGCTCCGTGACATTAGCTCATCAAGTTTTGAACACCCCAGAGAGTCACACGAAAGCGTGGACAGCAGGATTCTCAGATATGGGGGGCAGGACATCTTTGAGGGGCTGCCATCGTAGGGATTCTTGGGGTCCACCTCTTACCACCATCAGGGGTAGGTTCTAGCAGCTTTGACTTGGAACCTCTTTTTTTTTCATGTCCCCCCCCCCCCCCGTTAAAACTGTCAAATAGCTATTTTGGTCACCAACCCGGGCGTGAGTGGGAAGTCATCCACACAGAACCTTTGAGTGCCTGGGCTGCGGTGGTGTTTAGGCGAAGAATTTTATCTGATTCAATAAAGCTAGATTTCTGAGACCAGCAATGCTTCTCTTCCCTGCGTTTTAGTTGAGAGAACAAGTGCATGTCCAATGAGTTTGTTCAGTGAAACTGTATTCCAGGAGACGTGCGTTAGCTTGAATAGCCCGCATTCCCGTGGATTTCAGCTCTTATCCTGCACGTGAAGCCGGTGTGTTAGGGGATTTTAGTCTTTAAAAGGGTTTATGGTAAAGGTCCAGTCCCAAAGTCAGGCCTGTGAAATGCCATCTGGAATAACAGCATTAGCCTCCGGTACAGCATTCTTGATTGATGTTGATCATAGGAGAGCGGAATGTCTGGTGGCCTTTAATACCGTCTTTGTGTATTGTGTTCCCCAAAAAATGGATCACCAGCCCCAGAATCCTCCGGGCTGCTTGCTAAAATGCTAATTCCCGGGGCCTCTTCCTATACCAGCAGTATCAGACTAGGAGAAGACAGAATCTGCATTTTGAACAAGCTGTTTAAGGAATTGGGTAGCTCCTGGGGCACTGGGTGGTGCAGTCAGTTACATCCTACCCGTGATTTCGGCTCAGGTCATGATCTCACGGTTGGTGGGATCGAGCCCTGAGTCAGGCTCCGTGCTGACAGCGTGGAGCCTGCTTGGGATTCTCTCTCTTTCTCTCCCTCTCTCTCTCTCTCTCTCTCTACCCCTCCCCTGCTCCTGTGCTCTCTCACTCTCTCAAAAATAAATATACTTAAAAAAAATATTAAAAAAAAGAAAGATTTGGGAAGCTCCTGAACCAGGCATCAAGAGCCCCAATTCTGTTATTAGATTTATGTGGTATAATTGAAGCAAGCACTTTGCTATTTTCAGCTAGAGATCCCTTATGGGGAAAATGAGAATTAAATGCCATATAGGCTCCTTTTGGCTATAACAATATAATTCTTTCCCCCCCTCCTGCCTATGTGGGTCTTGATGGTGCCTGCAGAAGTTTACTCTGTCATAAAATAGTGTAGGTGGGGCGCCTGGGTGGCTCAGTCGGTTAAGCGTCCGACTTCAGCTCAGGTCACGATCTCGCGGTCCGCGAGTTCGAGCCCCGCGTCGGGCTCTGGGCTGATGGCTCAGAGCTTGGAGCCTGCTTCCGATTCTGTGTCTCCCTCTCTCTCTGACCCTCCCCCGTTCATGCTGTGTCTCTCTCTGTCTCAAAAATAAAGTAAAAACGTAAAAAAAAAAATAGTGTAGGCACAAGTACAGGACCTACCTATTGCCATGTGCTTGGTGTCCCTGAGGACACCACGTGGTGTCTGTAAATTCTACAAAGAAAAGGAAGAGCAGCACAAAGTTGTTGTTCTTGGACCGTGTTCGTCAAAAATTAAGCTGTCTAGGGGCGCCTGGGCGGCTCAGTTCGGCTAAATGTTGGACTTCAGCTCAGGTCATGATCTCGCAGTTGGGAGTTCGAGCCCCGCGTCGGGCTCTGTGCTGACAGCTCACGGAGCCTGGAGCCTGCTTCTGATCTCTGTGTCTGCCTCTCGCTCTCTGCCTCTCCCCCGCCCCAACCCCGCCACGCATGTGCTCTCTCTCTCAAAAAATGAATAAACATAAAAAAATTTTTTTTTTTTTTAAATTAGGCTGTTTAGGCTGTAATTACTCTGTATAGTACTTGTCTCCACCCCAGGATCCACCCAATAAAAGCACAACTAGAAAGGTGTATATGTATCATAGTTTGTGGGGTGGGGGCAGGTGCAGCAGGGCGGGCTGTGGGCTCACTGGTCTGGTTTCATTCGCTTTTGAGGTTATCTCTAAGTGAGGTTACACTTCTGGTCCCAAGATGTGACAGTATAGAGATTGAAAGATATTTTTTTCATACCACTTTAACTTTTATGTATTCCCTGCACCCCCCCCCCCCCCAACCTGTAGAGATCAGAAATGGATATCTTGCCGGAAGCACAGCCCGTCTGCTTTCCCCCCACTTCCGGTTAAGAGCATTCTGGGAATTCGAAAGTACCCCCGGTTGTTGGCACTTTGGGCACCTGGTCACATGCAGAGGGCCTCGAGCATTTCTGTGTCGCTCTGGGCCCAGCGTGTCTGTAGATCTTGGAGGCTGCACAGGCCAAGGAGGTTCAGGGAGGGAGTTCAGGGAGGGCTCAAAGAGAGGACATTGGCCCTTGTGCATGCACTTCCCGCCCACCAAGCAGTATTTGGAGGCTTTGCGGCCTTGCTCCTGGAATGCCCACCTGAACTCCATGGAGACTTCAGACCTCGGCTTGAAAAGCTACATTTTTCATGATCCCGTGTATGAAACCCTACAGGCGGACCACAGACTGCATGAACAGGAAACCAGCCGTGAGACTGGCTGGGTCAGATATTTGCCCCCCAATTACCCAGTGTCTTTCTCCAGAGCCCCGACCTTCTATTCATCTCCTTCATTGCCCACCGGGCTCCAGATGTTTCCAGGTGATTAGTAGGCAGGGCTCATAGAGGTTGTTCTTTTCTTTCCTGTTGCTCGTTCCCTCATAGACCCTTAACCCAGAGATGTACGTCCTCCTCCAGGAGCTTTGGAGGCAGAAAAACCCTTAGGCCTCCTTATGGTTCTACTGAAATTCATTCAGGCATGTGGCCTTTTCTGTTTTTGAGTGCTTTCAGCTCACTTCCCTGATTGGCTCTAAGAGCCATGCACTGGCCTGATTTTATACAGTCTCGTCTGCAAGGATTCTGGCAGGAAGCACTGCCCTTGACCTGAGAAGGAGGGGTGGGGAGGGAGAGCCTCTGTCCTCTGACCAGTGCTCTCCAGGAGAGAGGCAGCCTCTGGGGGACCCCAGGCCTGTACGCAGCCTAGAGAGGCTGGACTGAGGATTACCGAAATACATTTGAAAGAGGATGTTTGGTATGTTCTTAGGTTGTTGACTGCACTTAGAATTACAGATAAAATAGCCAAGGTCATTGCAGTTAAAGAGAAATGGCAAGGTGTTTAATAACTCTCATAACCACAGATAGGCAAAGTAAGACAATAAGGTGTCATGTTTTATCTAAAAGACCAGCAGAGGGACACCTGGGTGGCTCGGTTGGTTGAGCGTCCAACTCTTGATTTCGTTTCAGGTCATGATCCCAAGGTCATGGGATCAAGCCCCATGTTACCATGTTAGGTTATGCGCTGGGAGTGGAGCCTGCTTAAGATTCTCTGTCTCCCTCTGCCCCTCTAACCTGCTTGTGCTCTTTCTCTGTCTCAAAAAAAAAAAAAAATAGCAGAGATTGAAAAAAAAGATCATAGTAATGGTGAGGATTTGGGGATATAAACACCATAAAAACCGAATCTCTTTTGCTTTTTATGTCAGTTGTCTGAAAAACTCTGGCTACTGACATGAGGCTTTCTATATATTGTCCAAGAACTTGGGTTTGATTTTAGCTTCAGATTTGCTCCCCGAACTGCATCTACTCTTGCAGAGGGGGAGTTCCAGTTAATTGGATATCATTCAAGAAAATGACAACACAAACCAACCTTCAGATGCATGTTGAGTTCCAGCGTGTTGTCAGGGGCCCTTGGGTCATGTTTTTTCCTCCAGTCCCACCTGATTTCAACATCAGTTGTGTCCATGTTTCACTCATTATCTTGGGCAGTGGCCTTTTTTTAGGCTTTGGATACAAACCCTTGAGGAATGGTCTCCTGTTTGCAGGCCCAGGACTGGGGAGGGATTGGAAGGAAAGCATCCTTTTCCTTTCTCAACCCCTTCTGCAATTTCATTTTTATAAATTTTTCTTACAGTAATAGTCACACAGTGGGTGATGATACTTGTACTCAGATGTGTCTTGCAGTGATATAGAATAGTGATCGAAACTCACTGAAAAGCGTGTGATAACTATATGAACCTAGATGTTCACAGTACAAAAAAGTAAGTTGCACAGACGTGTGTATATGTGGTATCTAGCTAAACAGCTTGCATAAACATGGTGTCTCGAGGGATACATACTAAACTGCTAAAAGTGGGTATCTTTAAAACAGTTCTTTTTTTTTTTTTAATTTTTTAACATTTTATTTGTTTTTGAGAGACATAGAGATAGAGCACGAGCAGAGGAGGAGCAGGGAGAGAGAGGGAGACATAGAATCGGAAGCAGGCTCCAAGCTCTGAGCCATCAGCACAGAGCCCGATGCGGGGCTTGAACTCACGAACTGTGAGATCATGACCTGAGCTGAAGTCAGATGCTTAACTGAATGAGCCACCCAGGCGCCCCCTAAAACTGCTCTTAAAGTGTGGGCTGGGGGACATTTAGGGGTCCCTAGATCCTTTTCAGTGTCCATAATTATGTGGTTGTCATATTGATAAATGAGTTGTTTTAAAGTATTACCTAAGGAGGGGGCACTTGGGTGGCTTAGTCGGTTAAGTATTGACTCCATCCCAGCAGAGGTCTTGGTCTCAGGGTTATGAGTTTAAGGCCCGGGCTGGGTGTGGAGCCTACTTAAAAAAAAAAAAAAAATTACCGAGGGAAATGTATCAACATTTGGAAGGTCTGCATAATTCAGTGAGTCAATTTTTCACAGTTTTCATAGCACTAATGCTTGCTGTTACAAAATCACACCTGGTTAAAAGATCCATTCAAAGTGCAAGACTGATAGATTTTAAAAGATTTTTTTAATGTTTATTTATTTTTGAGACAGAGAGAGACAGAGCATGAGCAGGGGCGGGGCAGAGAGAGAGGGAGACACAGATTCCGAAGAAGGCTCCAGGCTCTGAGCGGTCAGCACAGAGCCCAACGCGGGGCTCGAACCCACAAACCCCGTGAGATCATGACCTGAGCCAAAGTCGGATGCTTAACCGACTGAGCCACCCAGGCGCCCCTGATGGATTTTAATGTAACAGTATAAAAAGTCCATTGGCATAGTTTCAAATTCCACACTGCAGCCAACTGAAGGGTAGTGTCCAAGAAGAAAACCCACTGTTTTCTAAAAGGCTATTACATACATATCTGTGTGAGGCCAGATTTTCTTCATTTACTTCAACCAAAGCAACGTGTCACAAAGGATCAAATGCAGGAGATAAGCCAGGCATTAAAAAGATGTACAAAGTGGTGGCGTTCATAAAAACGTTATGTTGGGGCGCCTGGGGGGCTCAGTCGGTTGAGCGTCCGACTTTGGCTCAGGTCATGCCCTCGCGGTCCGTGGGTTCGAGCCCTGCATCTGGCTCTGTGCTGACAGCTCAAAGCCTGGAGCCTGCTTCGGATTCTCTCTCCCACTCTGTCCCTCCCCCACTCATGCTCTGTCTCTCTCTCTCTCTCTGTCAAAAATAAATAAAAATTAAAAAAAAGTTATGTTAACATGTAATGGGTATATTATTTATGTTTAAATGGATCAATATGAAAACTCAGTCTCAATTCCTAATAAGGTAAATGTTGACAGGTATAATACACATAAATGACAGCTCTTAGGGGCCCTCAATAGTTAGAGGTCCCAAGACCAAAACATTTGGAGACAGCTGCTTTAGAACATGGGAGGAGGGAATTATGGTTCACATAATTATGAACCATTGACGTTTTAATATGACTAGAATGTTTTATTTTTATAATGGGGAAAAAGTAAAAGAATGTGCAAAGCCATCACTTCATTGGTACCAATATTAGTTTAGGTTCGAGGGAAGCCAGTGTGGCCTGGAAGAGGTTGCAGAATGGGCTCCGTCAGTGTGGACGCCTTTAGCTGTGAGCAGTAAACACACTGAAACCACCTTACGTGGTAGAGAGGGCGTATGGGCGAGTGTAAAGCTGCAGGAACTGTGGGTGTGGCTTAATCTGGGGGTGCAGCCACGCAGCCTGGTCTGTTTTCTGTCTCTGAATCACCCTGACTCTTCAGAGTGTAGTTCTCAGCCCGGTGAGCCTAGGGCCCACACGGGAGACGAAGGAGACCAAGTAACCCAAATGCTTTTCACCCAGGAGAGGACAGTGCCACGTAAGGGCCACATGATGGACTGGAAGCTTGCTTAGTGGGCACAGAATTACGGGCCACCGGGGAGTTTAGAAGTCCTTCAGGGGCCGGGCGCCTGGGTGGCTCAGTCGGTTCAGCGTCCGACTTTGGCTCAGGTCATGATCTCACAGTTCGTGGGTTCGAGCCCTGCGTCGGGCTTGTGTGCCGACAGCTCGGAGCCTGGAGCCTGCTTCCTATTCTGTCTCTGTGCCCCTCCCCTACTTGCTCTCTGTCTCTCAAATATAAAAAATAAAACAAAAAAAGTCCTTCAGGGGGATCTCAGTCCAGCCTGAGCTGCCAAGTTAATAGCCCCTTCTCCTACTGGATCAACACCAAAGAAATCTTTCTCTTCGGTTTTCCTTTGCAAAAGAGTATGCAGGTCAGCGTCCTTCGGTCACCGCATCCTTTTTTCAAAAATCAGGTTACGATCCATCAGGTCACTGCTTTATTGCATTCCAGCCTCGCAGATACCCGCTGGACACCTGGATCAGACTTGGGGGCATTTCCCAGGTCTTCTGTAAAATAAATTCGTTCACAAGCCATCCGTGTGTGCTTAGTCATTCATTCCGTTTTTGAAAGGTAACTTTGAAAATGGTCTCATTGTGAGTTAATACATATTCATAGTAGAAAATCCAGAAAGTTCAGAAAAGCCAAATACAAGTCACCTGTGATGTTAGCAGCTAGCAAGCTGCTATCCCAGCTGACACGGCGACACCTCTTTGCCCGGGTCAGCTGTGCGGGCAGTACAGGCTGGTGGTCAAAGCGCTGACCTTGGAGTCCTAAACATGGGTGCTGGTCCCTGCCCTCCTACCGTATGCCCTCCATCAAGAGCCTTCATCTTTCCGGGCCCCAATTTCCTCATCATAACAGAATCGGCACCTACCACACAGAACAAGGAGGAGATTATGTATTTGTGCACCACCGAGATTTTCTTCTCTCCGGTCAATCCCTAGAAGGGAACAGTTAGCTGGTTAAAAGTTGTGTGCTATTTTAAGGCTTTTGTTGCCGTTACCAGTCAGACCGCCGCGCAGGTTTCACAGGCATGCAGCCCTGTGTGGTGTTGCCTACATGATATGCTTTTTTATTGTTACTAGTTTTTTTTTTAACGTTTATAAATTGAGAGAGTGTGAGAGCACCTGCAAGCGGGGGAGGGACAGGGAGAAAGGGAGACAGAGAATCGTAGCAGGCTCTGGGCTCTGAGTTGTCAGCACCTACCCGACGCTGGGCTCGAACCCACAAACCGTGAGAGCATGAGCCAAAGCCGGACGCTTACCTGAGCTGCCCAGGCGCCCGTTATTCCTAGGTTTTAAAATTGAGAGCATCGTGCTCGTTGAGAAAAAAATTAAGCAGTGCAGAAGGCTATAAATTCCCAGTCCCACTTTCTAGAGGTAAGTTCTGCTAACAGACCTTTTCTCTTCCGGTCAGAAGCTTGCACATGTGTGCTTATGCATATAAAGTGAATTCCTACCATGTACTGTTTGGTAACCTGAGCTTTTGTGCTCAGCAGCACACGTGGGTCACTGTTGTGGGTCTCTGTTGTACCCAGCTGTCACCCTTTGAAATGACTGCCTAGTTTTTATTGTATGACTTTACCCTACTTTTCAAAACCAAGTCCTTACCTCCTTATGTTTCGATGTGAATTTTCATCCAACAAACCTTTTTTTGCATCTGTCCCCGTATTTCACACCACCCCCCTCCCTGCCTATATTATAGCTCATGATTCTTTAGTTTCACTTGGAATCTGTGCAACCCTGCCCGTCTGTGCAACCCTGCCCATCTTAGGTTGAGGAATGCGGTGGGGAGATAATGGTCTGGTGTGGCAGTGGGGGGGTCATTTCAGAGCCGGTCCCAGTATGATTTACTGAACTAACCCATCCCCCCACGTTGACCTGCTTCTCCCCGGCCCCACGCACAGAGCCGGCTGCGGCTATGGAGCAAACACAAACAAAACCGATTCTTTTTGTCTCTGTTGTGTTTCCTACTTATTGCTGGATTTGGGAAGAAGTTGCTTTTGTTTATGTACTGGTGAGTCACCCCAGCTTGTAGTTTCTTAAAACTATTTTTCTTAACTACCACTTATTTCTAAAAAAATACGCTGAAGTTTTTTGTGATGCTTTGTTTTCAGTCATCAAAAGCTTCCTTTTAAAAAGTTCCTTTCATCTTCCGAGCCTTGTATCCGAATGGTCACGTACCTGCTGGAATTGTGTGAAAGTTGGGAACAACACTCTGACCCACGGCACCTTCCAAAGGTAGAAACTTAGCACCCCGAAACCCGGCTGGGAACCAGTACCCTGTCCGATGTGACGTGTATTCATGTGGCCAGTCTGTTGGGCGTCTTTGAGACCATTTCGAGGGTGATTCAGGATTGTTGGGCCCCATTGTTGGAGGTGTGGGTTGCTGAGCCACCTGTGCGTTGCAGCAGGGGTGGGGGGTGGTGGGGAGCTCTGTGCAGGGGAAAAGAGAAGAACATGACCAGGAAGTTAAGCAGGAAGCCCAGACAGAGAGAGGAAGGAATGGCATTAGCAGTTTAAAGCAATGGAAGCTAGCTGATTGTTCTTAATTGTCTTGAAGGTCTAGAATAAGGGCTACAAATTACACAGTCTTAGAATATTCTGTAGTTTTCTTCAATTATCTGAAGTTTTGCAATCTGCTTTCACAAAAGAGCTGTATTTTCTGAATCCAGCCATGAATTAGATCAGCTGGCCTTCAGGGACATGTGGGAACAGATCACTAAGGTGACAGGCTTCCCCTGCTTGTAGTATGGGGACAGTGGTGGGGGGGTTAGTGGGCTTGCTGAGGGCTTGGCCCCACCCCAGTCCTTTTTTCTGGGAGGACAGGTTCCTGTTCGTGGGTGATTTAATCATGTTTTGAAACCACTCTGCAGTTGAGTTCTCTTGCATGGTCCCTCTCTCCCCTTCCATATTCTCAGGCACCCATCCCTTCCCCCCGACCTTCAAGGTTGAGAGTGAGTTTGATTTCTGGAGCTGTCCTGAGTCTCTCTCCCTGATGCAGACAGTAGCTGGGTCACTGCATGTGGGCTTGTCCTACATTAGAAGAAAGCAGACCCATGTGCTTACTGGCAGCACAAGGCAGGCAGAGAAGGTGGGGGGAACTGGGGAGCACCGGTGCCTCAGCCAAGGTCCAAAGAGCGGAGGAGAAGCTGGCGTTGGGCCGGGCAAGCAAAGAGGCTTTAACACAGTGGGGACAGGTCCGGGACAGTCTGGGGAAGAAGGGACCTCCGGCCAACTGTTGCATGAGGTGCAGGTAGGAGAGCGCAGATTCAGACCAGATTATAGAACGCTGCCTAGGGATTTTCAGTTTGCCTCTAGAAAATGTAAGTTAAAGTGTTGAATCAGCCACCGCCGAGGGAGAGGCGCCCAGCGGGGAAACTGACTTGCTCATGTAGCTACTTCCCTCCTGCCCGCCGAGTTCATTTGGAGGATGGCTGGTAACTCCGAGGAGTTTGGTCTAGTGCCTGCAGAAGGCACTGAGAAACCGGGGTGTGTGTAGGCATGTGCGTGCACGTGTGTGTGCTTAAATCCCTGTTGACTTAGTCTAGGCACTTGGCGTCTGTTCAGCAGGGTAATAGGTGTGTGCAGAACGGAGCTGTATTCCTAGGCGGGTCCGACCTCCGTTTCTAGGCCAGCGTTCCACCCGATGACAGGGCAACTTGGTGCGTCATTCCAGCTGCTGCCGCCCAGAAAGGTCCAGGACATGATCCTGACTCGGGGCCTGGAAGACCTTGGACAGGGCACCTGAAGAGAAAAGCCTGGGACCACAGGTCTTTGAGTTGTGTGGAGTCAGAGGAAGTTAGAGCCTCAGAAACCCGGTTAGCGGTTGTTAGGGCTGTAGAGCCCCGTGTTCCCCTGTGCCCCCCTGGGCCCACGCCCACCCTGCCCAGAAGATGAAGGCCAGGCCTGGTCCGGTACTGCTCCTTCTGGTTTTTCCTCATTCATTTCCAGGGTGGGAAACAGTTTTGGGATTGCCCAGCCCTACTGGTATTAGAGTGACTCGGTAGAAATCGCTTCAGGATTCCAGATGAATCTTCTCTATGACTTTTTTTTTTTTTTTTTTTTTTTTATAATTCCAGGCTAGTTAACATCCAGGGTTGTATTAGTTTATGACTTTTTTAAAAACGTTGGTTTAGGGGCGCCTGGGTGGCTCAGTCGGTTAAGCGTCCGACTTCAGCTCAGGTCACGATCTCACGGTCCGTGAGTTCGAGCCCCGCGTTGGGCTCTGGGCTGATGGCTCAGAGCCTGGAGCCTGCTTCCGATTCTGTGTCTCCCTCTCTCTCTGCCCCTCCCCCGTTCATGCTCTGTCTCTCTCTCTCAAAAATAAAAAATTAACGTTAAAAAAAATTTAAAAAAAAAATGTTGGTTTATTTTTGAGAGAGACAGAGTGTGAGCGGGGGAGGGGCAGAGAGAAAGAGAGAGACAGAATCCAAAGCAGGCTGCAGGCTCCAGGCTGCAAGCTGTCGGCACAGAGCCCGACGGGCTTGAACCCACAAACCATGAGATCGTGACCTGAGCTGAAGTCAGATGCCCAACTGACTGAGCCACCCAGTCGCCCCTAGTTTATGACTTTTTAAGCAAATACTACTAAGACTCTAAGAGGGTGTGGCTTTCTTTATTAGAGTTTCCATTCCTTGTATTAAATCCTAGCACGGACAGTAGGTATGTGTGAACTTGCCAAGTCAGAGTCTTGTAGTTTGGTTACTGTATTCAGACCCGGACACTAAGGAGGAGCCCTGGGAAAAAAGGAGCAAGTCCCTGGGGAAGGGACTAGTTGGTTAACGGACCAGGACATCATTGCGAATAGTTGAAAGACCCGAAGCTACTGGCTGGAGAAAACAAATCGTTTTTTTCAGGGGTTAGAGGTGGCAGACTGAAAATTACCTTCAAGTATTTAAAAGGTGGTTAAGAGAAATGAGATTTGTGTGCGTTGCATAATGGCCACACCTAGCATCAGGGGACCTAGAACCTAAGGGCTGGGAGATTTTGACTTGGCATGCTGAAGAATTATGGCTGTTGGAAAATGAATGAACTGGCCTGGAAGGTCCTCCTTTGGAGGGTTTGAAGTAAGACATTTGAGGTCCTTTCCTGTTCGAGAGTCTGCAGTGAGCACCCTGGTCCTCAAGAAGCAGGTTTGCTGGTTAATTTCCAGCTGGCTTGTAACTGCCCTGGCAGGTGACCATCTTCTACCAAAGATGGTCAGGTGGTTGCTGCTCTGTCTGCGGGATTGAGTTGGGGCAGGAGGAATATGGCTCCACACGGGCTGCCTGGTACATCCTGTTCCTGCCGTTCCTTTCCAAGATGCCATTCTGCAGGCTGGCAGAGTGGAAAGAATCATGAACATAGTAACAACAGTAGCAGCTGTCACCCTTTCCAGAAGTTGAACAGGATGTCCCTGGTCTCACAGCCAGGGAGTGGCAGAGCCAGAATTTGAACCCAAGCAGGCAGGCTCCAGAACCCGTGCTGTGTTCCGTGCTCTTCTGCCTGGCTGGCCTGAAAGTCAGTGCTCACAGGAGAATAAATACAAGGGGCCCAGGGAAGACAGATACTTGTGTCAAGAACACTGGCTTCGGCGCCAGAACTGGACATCAAGATCGTCTGGGTAATTTTCCAAACACAAAGGTCGGGAGCCCGCTTTTCCTCATGACGACATGTGCACAAGCTAATCAGGAACAAGAGTGTTGGTGTCCGACTCTAGGATGTGGCCCTGTGGCCTGGGCGTCTTTTGGCTTACCCACGACTTACCTAGTCAGGGTGGACTTCTGACAATGGATGCCATCCAGCCAACTCTGCCCTCTCAGACCCTCTCTCCTGAAGTCTTCCCTGAACGTCTTGGCAAAATATGCTAAGTCAAGGTGCCTTGGTCCCATTTCTGTGGTCTACTCAGCTAGAGCAAGGAGATAGCCAGTGTTTCCTCGGCAGTTTAGCGTGGTTGAAGGGCGTGAAGAAAAATCTGGGACTTAACACCCAGTCTTAGTCATGAGATGAATGCTGCTTTCTGGACCCCAGCTTCCCTTGTGTGAAAGTCAGACCGTCTTATATGGCGGGTCTCGTCGCTGGATAATTAGGCTGTAGATCTTGTCTTTTTCGGTTTTCTGTGTGCACATTCCCATGCCTCTTCGGTGCTTTAGCCCTTGCTGCACAGGAGACATTTGATGACTGTTTATTAAAATGGATGGGTAGCTCATTGGAGCCCTCCCGGTAGCCCCGTAAGAGAAATGATTATTCCCTCTTGTCATCAGCCAAGGCTTAGAGCTGATGCATGGCTTGCAAAAGGGCCAAGAAGCAGGAGGCAGGTCTCCTAGCATCTATGTAGAGTGTCTCCCCTTACGACTCGCAGGGAGGTCTATAGCTCAGCAGCTCTGTCACCAGCGGCCTCACACCCACTGGACCCGAGGCCGCACGGTTAACAATCACCGCAGGTGATTCTCATGCAGTGGCGTCGGATGCACTGGGCTGGGCTGCATTTCCAACTGGATTAACCCTTCTGTCTTTGGGACTGATGGAAACACTCCATTTCCCGGGCTGACTTGTGCTCTTTCCCTTGGGACAAGGCCGTGGGAAGAAGGGAACTTGAAGGTGAACAAATAGGTGACTTTCAACTGTTCCTTGATAAGCCACCAGTGGTGAAAGTGCTTCCCAGGAGAATCCGTGGAGGCCCCCAGGTCTCACTAGACTTACTCAGTCGCCTGCTCTGGGGAGTGATCCCACAACCATCTTTGGGTAAGACTGACCTTGTCTGAAGAGAGGGAGTCGGAACACTTCTCTTGGGGGCCCGGAGGCTGAGCTGGTCAGAGGGTGGGTGCTCCAGGGCGCAGTGTGTGACACTGATAGGCGAACCGCTGTCACTGGCAAGGGGACTCTTGTCCCAGAGAGTTGAGAATGATTTTGGTATCAGGGAGGGCACACGCGGGTCCCCTCTTGAGTCTGATCATGAGGAAAGGACACACTTGTATCTTGCCATCCAAAGGGTAACCAGTTGGGGCCACCAGAATGCGTAGCACTGTTCCTTCCCGGGGCACGCCCGGGTGCCAGGGTGAATTCCACAGGCTGGGGCCTGCCGCCCCGACGGTGCGATCCTGCCCTGACACACTGAGTAACGTCTGAGGTGTGGGCATCCCACAATTAAGGTTTTCTCCAAATTGGAAAATCCAAAGCATCCGAGTGATGCCCTGCGTCGTCCACGGTACGGAAAGAATGTGCTGGCACGAGCAGATTGCTGGCTGAGCGTTCGACTAAAATTAAACTCCAGTGCTGACTTCTTGTTTTTCCCTCCCCCTCTCCCCCCGCTCCCCTCAAGGTTGGCCTCCGCCAGCTGGACATGTCCTTGCTCTGCCAACTCTACAGCCTGTACGAGTCCATTCAGGAATATAAGGGAGCGTGCCAGGCAGCCTCCAGCCCGGACTGCACCTACGGCCTGGAGAACGGCTTCTTCGAGGAGGAGGAGGACTATTTCCAGGAGCAGAACACCCTCCACGATGGGAGGGAGCGGGGCCCTCCACGGGACCTGCCGCTGCCCGTCTCCCCGCTGTCCAGCAGCGACTGGATTCTCGAATCCATCTAGAAAGGGCTCTCCGCCGAGAGGCCACTGCTGCTACCAGACCACCAGCATTTGCCTCTCCTCTTGAAGAAAGCTCCTCTCCTCCATCGTGGGCGGTCGTCGGGCGCCAGCGGCCGGTGCTGTCAGTTTAATCTGGAGGTCACACGTGGCGGGGTGTTCTGGTGGCCGGAGTTTGTGCCTGGGCGATCCAGAGGTGCCCAGCCACATCCTCGGCTCCGTGGTACTCAGGCGCGCCTGCCGAGGAAGGTTCTTCCTCCATCCTTTCCCCCGGGGGACACCTTTCGGGGCGTTTTGCGCAAGGCGACTTTTACTGGTTCGTTACTTCCTTACGGGGTGGTGGACGATTTGCACCCTCTGTGTTGTAGGAACTGCGTCCAGTTTGCAACGCAGGGAAACTAGCATTTCGCCGCTCCCCTGCCTCTATGCATTCGGCAGCCTTTCTCGTTTCTGTCTTGTAAGCGTTTAAGGCCCTGGGTTGGGCTTTATTTCTCTGTAAGCCGCACTGCTAGCTGCCCAGGTGACTCAGTGGAAGCTTTTTACCAAAAAAGTAAACATTTCAGGTCCTACCCATCGACTGCATTCTCTTCACCTGTCGAAACAACTCCTATCGTTCTTTGTCTATTCTATGGAGGAGGGAGGGAGCTAATACGGAGATGTGTGAACGTGGGAAGCTGGGGCAAGCTCATGTTTTGTGTCATTCACTGAAAGGTGGTGGCAAACGTTTTTGTTCTGAAAGATTCTGAACGTGAGCTAGTATATTAGCGATCCTGCCTCTTCCACTCAAAAACAACGATCACCTTAAGCCTTAATATATTTATTAAAATCCTTCACGAACACTTTACACTTTGTAGGTTAAAAACGAGGATAAAATGCTAGACTCTCTGACTGGGGTTGTGTGTTCTTTTGGTCTGAATGCCGAATCGTCCGTTTCCAGAACTTGAATGCATTGAATCCAGTCAACTACTGAAAGAGAATTACAGTATCTTTTCTTGCCGTTGAGAATTTGAAAGACGCTTCATTCCTCTGTTGATTTATTCTTGGACCACGCAGTTGGGTCTCAGCGCTGCTCTCTCTCTGACCACTTCAGATCCCCTGCCCTCTTCTTTCTTTTGACGTGATAATTGCTTACTAGCGTCTCTTTCGGGTTAGAGAGAGGAGGGAAAACTAATCCCCAGGAACCAACAGTTGACAGCCTGCTATGTATGGGATCGGACCGTGTGTTGGGAACTGGGGTGAGGCATACAGAGAAGGAAGAGCATTCCTGCTGATCTCCTGTGTTGAAAATAGTAGTTAAATGAGAGACGGCAAACTGCCTCCAGTATGTGGCTCAATCGTTCAGGGGGGGACAAGAGAATTAAAAGTGGCAGGACTGGTGCAGTCTGGTCATCTCCCGGAATCTTTGAGGTGGGGCCCCTACTTAACAAGGAGTCGAACCTCAGGTCAGCTGTTCTCAACCCTGACCACGTTAAGATCACGTGGGGGGCTTTCGGAAGAATATTGAGTCTGGCTCAAGAACCCCCATCTCCATTCTGATTTAATTAGTCAGGAGTGAGGCCTGGGTCTCTGCACACTTCTAGAAGTCCCCCAGGTGATTCTAACGCAGATTGAGTTGCCATCTAGTGTTCACACTGGCCCGGGAAGCAGCATCTTCTTGGAGCCCCGGACAATGGCCAGGAGACTCTGTCCTCTCAGGATGGGCACCCGCAGCCAGGGAGTGAAGCTTGCAGGGAGTGAAGCTCAGGCGAGGGGGAGCCCCCCAGTTTAGAATGCACAGCTTCTGGGTGCCTGGGTGGCTCAGTCGGTTAAGCATCCGACTTGAGCTCAGGTCATGGACTCACGGTTCGTGGGTTTGAGTCCTGCATCAGGCTCTGTGCTGACAGCTTAGAGCCCGGAGCCTGGTTCGGATTCTGTGTCTCCCTCTTTCTCTGCCCCTCCCCTGCTCTCTCTCTCTCTCTCTCTTTCAAAAATAAATGTTAAAAAAAAAAAATCAAGAATGCACAGCTTCCCTGGGTCTGCTGCCTCTGGACTCTTCTGGAACTGCAACCACAGATTCACAGTGCCTTTGAGTTTGGGGACCCTCATGTCAGTATTGGGGGGATAGGCTACCAAAGCTAGAAGTGGAGTGAATCCAGGTAAGCAAGGGGCCTCTCCCTTACTGTGGGGAAGGGCTGACACGTTCCTCACCCCGATGGTAATGTGGCAAATATACATAAACCACTGCAGGCCTTAGTAGTCCATTCGAAATCTATATAAATTGCCCCAAACTTTCTCTTACTCCAAATATAGTGTAAATATATCTTGGCAAGGAATATTAAAATTTCCCAAACAATAAAATGTTTTCTAATACCTCACCTTACAAAGGTCCTGCAAATGATTAGAAAATAAATTCTGCTGGGGTGGGGGGGAGGCTCCTGGGTGGCTCAGTAGGTTAAGTGTCAAACTGTTGATTTCGGCTCAGGTCATGATCTCTTGGTTCGTGGGATCGAGACCCGCATTGGGCTCTGTGCTGACAGCACGGAGCCTGCTTGGGATTCTCTCTCTCTCTCTCTCTCTCTCTCTCTCTCTCTCTCTCCTCTCTGCTCCTCCCCAACTTGCACACTCTTGCGTGCACTCTCTCTCTTACTCTCAAAATAAGTAATTAAATTCAGCCACTGCCCTTTATTGCTCCCTGGCATGAGTCATCACCTCTATGTTTGGAGTGGGGCTATTTTGCTACTCCAACAGAGTGGCCAATGGAGGGCCTGGTAGGCAGTAAAACAGTCCAATTTTTGCTGAAGAAGCTGTAATCTGTAAGGCAATGTACAGAGCAGATAGAGAAAGGCACCTTTCGCTTTCTAGGGCACATGTGCAGTGAACCCAGAGTTGTTGATAATTTAAGCCTTGCCATTCACAAATGATGCAGTTCCTCTCGTCCCTAGTGGCTTTCAGAGTCAATTAACCAGCCTGATTCCTTGCTTTTGTTTTTCTGTAACCTAGGTTGATGTCATTCATTCGGCTGACATGTACTTAGTCCTATTTTGGGTCGCGCTGAGGCAGGCACTGAGAGCACAATGCAGAACCTGGAGGGTCTCTGGCAGATCTCCCTTCTACAAACACCTAACGTGTGTGGGTAAATACTACGATCAGGGAAGTACGAGGGGCCCCTGAGGCCCAGAAGATCATGGCTAAGGGAACTGGAGTTCTCAAATGAGGTTTGGGCTCCATTTACGCTTAAGACCCAAGCAGGTGTTGGAATAACGTGCTGTAGCCCCTCGATCTTAAATCACAGCGCGTTATTTCACGATTTACCGTGCAGTGCTCTCTCCTGGATCTTGCTCTGACTTCTCCGTGCACACACCTCATTTCTTTCAGAGCCCGTGATTATAGACATAGGTATGGCCAAGCGCACGGGTGACGGAAAGGCTCTTTAGCAACCAACGTCAGGCCAGGTATCCATTTGATTTCATCCTTCTGTCCAAAGAAAACTGACTGATTGTAAAAGCCCAAACATGTCTGGTCTACTTGTCTTCGGGGCAGATTGTACTTTGAGTTCGGAGAGATGCATCTGAGCCGATTCTACACGGAGGTGGTAGGGCTTCTGTCGCAAAGATGACACCTGCAGGCTCCACGTGAGGGACAGCTGACACCTGGGTCACAGTTCCATGGGTGAAAATGCGACGGGAGCCGGTGGGCCTCGCGACCACCCAGGGAGGACAGGCTCTGGAAGTGGACCTGGTGCCTTTGTTCTAGCCAACTGTGAGAATGCATTACGTTTCCACCTCATTTCTCTGTCTTCCGGTCAACTGAGGACAGGTCCCTAGATACCCAGATCCCTGTCTGCTTCTGACTCCCTGAAGAATGTGCACAAACCGAGTACCTACAGAAGGTTGAGCAAAACCTTTATTAGATACACTAACGGGGCGATGTTAGCAAAACGAAAAGCATGAAGCAAGTCAGTAAGGAGGAGTTATGGCCCTAGGGAGCCGATGCCAGAGAGAGGAGAGAGCACAGAGGCACATGTCAACCTCAGGGACAAGCCCGGAGACCACCCCCCCCCACCCCCCACCCCCCCCCCCCCCGTCCCTGCTTCTTGTTCGGTCTCCAAGATGGAGAAGCTCCAATGAAAGTCCCACAGGAACAGAGACCATTGTTATTGGGAAGGCGGGTTTTGGTGGGAGGAGCACTTGTGTTAGAAATAGACGTGGTCAAAGCCACAGTCACCTCGTGGCCGAGAGCACGCCCCGGTTTCCTTCAGAGGGAGCAGCCTAGGAGAAGGGAAGTAAGGACTTAGTCGGGCTCTGTCCCAGGACTTAGGGAAGAGAGCACCTTCCCCTTCATTCCCCTTCTTTCTCCTGTCCTCAGGATGATGCGACGCCAGGGTGGGGCTCTGGGAGAAAGGGTGAAAGAGGAGACCATTACGATGGCCTCTACGGGCACCTGGGTGGCTCAGTCAGTTAAGCATCTGACTCTTGATTTCAGCTCAGGTCACGATCTCACAGTTTGTGAGTTCGAGCCCCGTGCTGGGCTCTGCACTGATGACGAGCGCAGAGCCTGCTTGGGCTAAAAAAAAAAAAAAAAAGATGGCCTCTAAAAAATATTGTGTTAGAAACAAGAAGAAAGCACCTTTGAAACCCCTAAGTCTAGCACAAGGGTGGGAAAACAGCCCGGATTTGAGGTTGAAGGGCAAGCTGGTGACCGTGCCCGCCCATTTCTCCCGTGTGTCCCTCTGCAGAGAACCCAGGGATCTAGATGGAGATGAATTTGGGGATTGAGGACGGCGCTCAGTCACCAGACTCCACTTGCAGTGTGTGCCCAGCATGTCAAGGCCGGCAACACGCCCTCCGGGGCACGGGTCCTCTCTGTGGCTGATCCCTACTTGCCCTGCCGGCAGAAATGCCAGGGAAGACAGGTTCAGCTCCGTCCCCCTGTGGTCATATGCCACCGTCACCGTGTGTGACTGATTCCTTTCAACAAGCTTCTATCGGACACACCCTGATGACTGCCTCCCTGAGGAATAAACCTACAGAGGCCCAGCCACTCCTACCAATGCATTTTCACTGTGCCAGGACCTCAAGCTGGAAGGAGCCTGGCATAAGACCTGGAAGTTGAGTTTACCTCGCCCTACCGTAGAAGAAAGGATGGAAACACACCCCATAGGGCAGGAGACAAACTGGGACCCATATGTGCTAGGTCATACACTTCTTTGTCTTAAATGGATTGATACGATGTATACACCACCTTGGGTCTTTATAAAAATTCACACAATACAATAAAATGCCATTAAAACAATTTTTTTTAACGTTTATTCATTTTGGAGAGACAGAGTGGGAGTGGGGGAGGGGCAGAGAGAGAGGGAGACCGAATCCGAAGCAGGCTCCAGGCTCTGAGCTGTCAGCACAGAGTCTGACACGGGGATTCGAACTCACGAACCGTGAGATCACGACCTGAGCCGAAGCCGGATGTTTAACCAACTGAGCCACCCAGGCGCTCCCAAAATGCCTTTTTTTTTTAAAAAAGTGGGTTTAGAAATCGGCACAAAGCTGGGGCACCTCGGTGGCTCAGTCCGTTAAGTGTGCGACTCTTGGTTTTGGCTCAGGTCATGATCTCATGGTTTGTGAAATTGAGCCCTGCCTAACAGCTCAGAGCCTACTTGGGATTCATTGTCTCTCTCTCTTTCTCAAAATGAATAAGCATAAAAAAAAAAAAAGACGGGAGCCTGGGTGGCTCAGTGGGTTAAGCGTCCGACTTCGGCTCAGGGCACGATCTCAGTTCATGAGTTCTAGCCCCGCATCGGGCTCTGTGCTGACAGTTCAGAGCCTGGAGCCTGCTCCTGTTTCTGTGCGTCTCTCTCTCTGCCCCTCCCCTGTTCATGCTCTGTCTCTCTCTGTTTCTCAAAAATAAATAAATGTTAAAAAAAGAAAAAGAAATCAGCACAAGGGGAATACAAGGGCAGGACAGAGAAGAGGAAGCCAGCTGTAAAATCAGCACAAGACTCACCTGTGAGGAATGCAAGTTGTCCTATTTGCTAGCAGAACACAAACGGGGCCGATATGGGGTGAAAATGCTCAGCTCTCAGGCAAATGTTTACTTTGGTGTTTCCCTGCCGAGTGTGTCTAAGCGAGTCGACTTCTGGAAAATGTGGGGACGAGTCAGAAGAGCATTCTTTAAATGTTTGCAAGGGAATCGCGAGAGTCACCGGGATCCACTCCCAACCGCTGTAGGGATCTCCCCTGTGACCCACATCTAGTCTCGGAGCTTCTGCTGCAACAGCTCCCAAAACAGGAAGCTGTGCAGTAAGGTGACTGTCAGAGAGTTCCTTGTAGGGCCCTGACATCTGCTTTCCCTTTGATGAAGTTACAGATAAAGGGTTAGGCTTCACGGGAGAATCCTATTCAAGCGTGGGAGGGCGAGGGTATTTGTGTGTGGGGGCGACGTGGGGATGCTAGGGGGAGGGGGCTGCTATTAGCCAGGCAGTTTTGTGGCAGGCTGAAAATTGTCCCCCCGAAAACATCTGGCCTAAAGACAGAATCTCTGGAACTTGTGAATGTTACTGTGTTTGGAAAAGGCCTTTATAAAAGACGTGATTGAGGATCTTGAGGTCACCGGAGTATCCTGGATTATCCGGGTGGGTCCTAAATGCCATCACAAGTGGCCTTGTAAGAGAAAGGCAGAGGGAGACTTGACACAAGGGAGGAGCAGGTGACGTGGGGCTGGAAGGGACATGGGAGAGACTTGGCCACAGCCTTGGAACCGCTGCAGCCACCCAGAGCTGGGAGAGGCAAGGGTGCATTCCCCGCTGTAGCCTCTAGGGGGAGCAGGGCCCTACCAACACCTGTGAACCTGAGGCCGGACTTTGTTCTTTCTGCCTCTAGATTTGTGAGCGGATAAATTATGTCGTCTTTAAACAAAAAAAAATTTTTTTAACGTTTATTTTTGAGAGAGACAGGGAGAATGCAATGGGGGTGGGGGCGTGGGGCAGAGAGAGAGAGGGGGAGACACAGAATCCGGAGCAGGCTCCAGGCGCTGAACTGTCAGCACAGAGCCCGACGCGGGGTTGGAACTCACGAACTGTGAGATCATGACCTGAGCCGAAGTCGGGCTTTAACCGACTGAGCCACCCAGGCGCCCCTAAATATGTTGTCTTAAGCCCCCAAGCTTGTGGTAATTTGTTGCCGTAACCACAGAAAACTAACGCACATTTCGGGGTACTGTTCGGTTCTTCCCCGCCTTTTCTATTTATGTGTGTCACCCGGGGACATCATCACTCAATCTGCTGGCTGAACACGACGTGCTAACTCCTCCAATGCATTCAGATACGTTTCCTGATGGGCTCTTGGAGTCATTTTAGTCCACAGACGTCTTCTAGGGTTAATATAAGGATAAAAGGACTTATTAATTATAAAGCCCCTAAAATAGTGCCTGGCTCCAGGTAAATATATACAGTGCTCAGCTCAGAGCGTATATAAATATTTGTCAAGTCGGAATAAATAAATAGGATCCTGTTTGGGGTCCTGGGGTTCTTGCTTTTGTAGTGCTTTTCCTCTGTTGACTCTTCGGGAGCCAGAGAGCATTTTAAATTTAGTCTTGGGTTCATAACATTTCCCTTCAGAACGTGTGCCCAATGTTATAAGGAAAGGTTATGGCTAGATGTGTTACATACCAGAAAGAGACAATCCAAGTTTTAAGGCTCACAGCTGTCCCACGGAGAAAAGTCTATGGTAAAATGCTCCTCTCTGTCTACAGTGTCTTCCCTTGGAGACTAATATCTGAATCCAGTCCTAGGGGCTCCTCGGTGGCTCGGTCAGTTAAGCGTCTGACTCTTCATTTCGGCTCAGGTCATGATCTCACAGTTTGTGAGATGGAGCCCTGTGTTGGGCTCTGATGGATGCACCATCAGACGGGGGTGCAGACCAGCACAGCCCCAGGGCCCTAGTTATGCTAGCAGAACCCAAGGGTTTAGTCCCAGCTCTGTCAGTTATCTGCTTGTGACCTTGAGCAAATCCCTTTACCAATCTAAGCTTCAGTTTCTTCATAGAAGACTGTGATTCAAAAAAATACCTGTAGGGGCGCCTGGGTGGCTCAGGCGTCTGACTTGGGACAGGTCACGATCTCGCGGTTCGTGGGTTCGAGTCCTGTGTCAGGCTCTGTGCTGACAGCTCAGTGCCTGGGGCCTGCTTCAGATTCTGTGTCTCCCTCTCTCTCTCTGCCTCTCCCCCCATCAAAAAATAAACATTAGAAAACATTTTTAAAAATATCTAACTTTTCTGATCGATGCCTCTTTGTCTTACAAATATCTAAAAAAATGCCTTCTGTGACTCTTGTATACAGTGCTTTTGTCCCAACTTAGTTCAAAGGGCTTCATTCACTTTGCTAGAAGTCTTTTTTTTTTTTTTTTTTTTAATGTTTATTTATTTTTGAGATAGAGAGAGAGAGACAGAGCATGAGTGGGGGAGGGTCAGAGACAGGGAGATACAGAATCCAAAACAGGCTCCAGGCTCTGAGCTGTCAGCATAGAACCCGACGCGAGACTCGAACTCACGGACCGCGAGATCATGACCTGAGTCAAAGTCGGCCGCCCAACCGACTGAGCCACCCGGCGCCCCGCTAGAAGTCTTTTGACAAGACCACTGTCTATTTTCCATGTGCCTGATTAGTCTATATTGTGCTCTCATAAATTGGGCGCTTTCCTCTGGTTCTGGGTGACGTGAAACACTCCAGGGCCAGCGCCGGGGTCTGTCAGAGTAGCCACCGTGTGACCATAACCCATCAGACTGTGAGTAGGGGGCAGGTTTTCTTTGGTGGCTTGAATACATATACTTTTCAATGAAAGTGGGGCTATCTGAAAGGGATTTGATTTTTATAGCTTCCAGTGGATTTGCATATAAATACGTTTTGCTGTCGTTGTGAGACCACATCTCGATCTTGCAGGGAAGGGGTGTCTTGGAAATCACAGGCGCCTTTCTAAAGCTCCAAGTACCACCGCTACCTTGTAACTTCCCAGTGTAACTGAGCGATTCTGCCATCTCAGGACTCATCATATAAACAAACCTGAAAAGAAGTCAGGGAGAAATGTCACAACTGTAAAATGTAGGTGGTGGATATATGGGTTTTCGCTGCAGAATCCTTGTAACTTTTTTGTATCGTTGAACTCTTTTTCATTAAAACATGTTGAAAAATACGTAGGGCTGCTGACAGGCGAGAAAGATGAACTCCGTGGGGGTGGGGGAGAACTCATCACTAGTTCAAGTGCACCTGCCGGGCACCTGTGGGTGGCCTCTCTGCGGTGTTCCTGGAGTCTTACCCTTTCTGGGCTCGGCCCAAGGAGGATGTAATAACCAATATGCTGGGTGGACTCCGAGTGCAGATTTGGATCAGATGGGTCTCCTCTGTAGTCTTCTACCATACCTTGCACAGCCTTTAGCTGACTCCGGCTCACCAACACCAAGGAAAGGGTTTAAAAAAAAAAAAAAAAAAAAAAAAAAAATATATATATATATATATATATATATATATATATATTTAAGTTTATTTATTTATTTTGAGAGAGAGAGCAAGCAGGGTAGGGGTCCGCACTGTCAGCACAAAACCACAAAACCCAATGCGGGGCTCGAACCCAGGAACCGTGAGATTGCGACCTGAGCCGAAATGAAAAGTCAGATGCGCAATCGACTGAGTCACCCAGGCGCCCCTCAGGGAAAGGGCTTCTAATAGTTGTTTTCATAAAAATAAATACCTTTATGGTGCTCAAGAAAGGTTGGGGATGTATCGGGTGTGGATTAAAAGATCAGTGATCGTCTTCACTGACGAGCTGACAGGTCAAAGATTCGAAAAGCTGTGACCAGCATATTACATTGTCATTTTTTTTCTACAGGCTCCATCCCATGGCTATTATGCGAGGTCATTCCAGTTGGTTTTACTTTTTACCTTGGCGTCTTCTTTTTGGCGTTCTGTGTTGGTTTCATCATCCTCAGGATAAATGACAATTCCCGAGGCCCTCTGTTATCTGACCTTACGTAGCTTCCTAGGCTCATTTTTAAAACCCCCAGCAGCCACGCTCCACCCAGTTGTGTGGGCTCTTCGGTTCCCTGCACATGTTACATTCTCTGCCCTCCAGGGCTTGGCATGCATGGTTATTTTCCTTCCAGGGACACTGGAAAGTTCCTTTCCTTTCCCCCTCCTCTCAGAGGAACTTCTCGACTTCTAAGGCCGGAACAGGTGTTCCTACTCTGCATTTCCCTAGATCCCCTTTACAGCACTTACCCATGCTCCACTGCAAATACCTTCTCAGGTTTCCAAATCTATCACTACTTCTGTAAACTTTAAGAGGCCTACTCAGCCCTGCATCTATACTGTCTGATGCACATAGTAGGAGCTCCATAATATGTCACATGAATAAGTGAATGATGAACAAAAGGGTAAACGAAACAGGGAGAGAGAAAGGGGGGGGGGGAGTGCGATCTTATCTAAAGGCAAGATTATCTTGCTTTTATCTAATATCAGTTTTATGGAGATAGAATCCACCCCTGTAAAGTGTCGAGCTCAGTGGTGTTAGTTATTTAGTTTTGGATCAGCCATTAAAAAAAAAATTTTTTTTTAATGTTTATTCTTATTTTGAGAGAGAGAGAGAGAGATAAAGAAGGGGAGGGGGAGACAGAGAGAGAATCCCAAGTCGGCCCCGCACTGTCAGAGTGGATCCCGACCCGGGGCTCAAAATCACAAACTGTGAGATCATGACCTGAGCTGAAATCAAGAGTCGGATGCTTAACCTGCTGAGCCACCCAGACGCCCCTGGGTCAGCCATTTTTAAACAGTAGCTTAGTCACAGGGGAAAATACTGAATTCATGAAAAATTCACAAAAGCTGTTTATTTTGACTTTATTAAGAGAAAAATATTTCTGTTGTTGTAAGAACACAATACTAAATACATTATTTATAGCCAGTAACTTACCATTTAAATTAAAAAGATACAAACATGTCAAAGGAATGAAACGTAGATCTTTTATTATGTGTGGATCATGGATTCACGTTCCTCATCCATTTCCAGAGCTTCCCCGAAGTGGTCTAAAGTAGGACTCTCCCCTTGTCCTCTCCCTCATTCCCCAGGCAGCACCCCGGGCTCTGAGCTTGCCTGGGTCTGTGCCTATATGTGGTTCGGTTGTTTCTTATGGGGGCTATGTGGTAGTTTGGGGGGTTTCCGATGCCATAACCATAGCTTTCTTTTTCAGGAAGTATATCCAAATCTTTGCGTCATTTTGCTCAACAGAAATGATTAGCTTGGTTTGTATTTTATGTCTTCTCTGTTGCAAGGGCAGTTGGTTGTACCACAGATTAATAAAGAACACAACTGGGGGCAGTAAAAGAAGTATGTAGGGTGACACATTCTGCTCAAAATCAACTCCACAAATTCTTCTTGGGGCAGGCCCTGTACTTCGGGAAACATGCTGTTTCCTCATGTATAAACCACACAGTCTCTCCCAGAACCAACCTTTTACCCAGGCTGGGGGAGTCAGGCATAAACGCTTGGAATCGGAATAGAAGATGTGGACAATATAAAACATGAGGTAACGTAATAGGAGGACAATGGTTTTCAAACGGTTGCGAGGCAGGTGACTTTGTTTTCCTGACTGGAAATTACAGTGGATCGCGTGACAAGTGGAAGCACCTGGGGAAGGAGGACCAGAACAGTCTCCGGAAATCCTGGATACGACCGCTGTGGTGCTGGGCTGGGCCCTGGGGGGGGGAGGGGGTCAACGGGAGTGAGCCCACAGACTCGAGTTTTTGGAAAGCCTTCCTTCCACAGAGAAGCCAAGATGACTGACTCTATCTGGTTGGGCAGAGACGAGGCCACCCCAGGCCCCGGGGAGAGCAGAAGACATATGGGGAAGTGCAGAGGCTGTAATAGAAGATGGGGGTAGGAACACGTCTGCGGAGAACGAACTGGGACCGGAACATTGAGGACCACGCTTATGCTAAGAGAACACACAAAGTCGTTCCTCAGGAAGAGACAAGAACCTCCAGGGTCAGCAGTAAGAGACGATGACAGACACGGAGGGACGCCACCACGGTGCGTGGCGCCGGTCTGGGTGGAGGGCCTGGGAGGAGGCTGTTGTAACCTTTCGGGCAGGAGACAAGAGCTGACCCGGAGTCTGAGTGAAAAGGGACATTTCCAGAGAAAAGCTTCGGGCAAGGATTCTGTTTGGGTGGGTACAGGGCGGTGAGATGGGAGTTCAGCTTCAGAGGTAAAGGCGGGGCCGTGCTGGCACTGCCTGGGAGGCAGTGGACGGGCAGAGAGAGCGGGCAGAGGGGCAAGCTGGAGGTGCTGGGTCTGGGAAGCCTACGTCCTGGGAGCTGAACGTGAACGGCAAGAGAGAGGAGAGAAGCTGAGGTCAGAGTCCCGGGGCTGGGAAGCCGGTGAACAAAAGACCGACGGAACGGGCGGCTGGTCTCAGAAGGAGGGGCTCTGGGTGAGCTTCCAGAGCAGAGCTAAGGGAGGAGTCTGACAAAGACCTGGCAACTGGCTTCCCTCTGATTTTTAGGAGGGCAGAGTCAGGAGACTATGGGAGAAAGTATGTCTTACAAAGAGGAAAGGTGGTGAAGAAGCAGGCTTGACCCGTTGTTCTAGAACAGAGCTGTGCGTGTACGGTTTGCAGAGGAGAAGCAGCCAGGGCACGGGAGAGGACAATGAAAAGAGCTGTGTCTGAAGACCTGGAAAGGAAGAGCATTGGCTGAGCATGAGGGGAGACTGAGGTCACAGGAGGGAGGATGGCCTTTCCGCAGTGGAGAAGGTTCGGACCTGGGGTGCTCTCCTGCCACTTTTGTGCTTCCCTCGCTGCCTGCACCCCCACCCCCAAACCGGCCTCTGGGTCTGCTCCAGGCCCCCCGCAGCCAGCACAGGCTGCAGGGAGGGCCAGGCTGTGGGCGGGAGCCTGACTGTGACCTGGCGCGGGGGAGGGGGGGGGGTGGGGGGGGGTGGGGGGGGTGGGGGGGAAGGATGCTTCCAGGGAGCAAACAGCCCAGAGAGGAAGACAAGCATGGGTCCAGGACCAGAGGGAGGGAAGAAGGCAGGCGACCAAACGAGTTTTGAGCTGAAGAAGGAACAAAGCTCTAGCGATAGCGTAACCAGCTTGACTCTCAGCAACAGGAGGGCAGACGCGGGAGGGAGGAGCGTGGGGGAGGTTCACTGGAGGTGGCCACGAAGGCAGAGGGGCATCACGGAGGTCCAGCTGAGGCTCTGTGCACGCGCAGCGCTGGCCTCGTGGGGAAGACGGCCGCGGACTCACCCCAACGGCTCGAATGAGGCGCGGCCGGCAGAAAGGCAAGGAGCTGATGGGTTCGGGGACTAATGGGGATGAATCGGCAGCTGCCTACATTTGCAGGTGGGTAAAAAGCGAAGCAAGGCTGGTCAGAAGTGGAGGTCGAGGGAAGGTGAAGAGGCAGCCCACAGCAGGGACCGTGGAAGGGAGGACGAGGGACTGGGGCGGGGTGGGGGAGGACAGCGGCCAATGGGGCAGATTTCGGAGTCAGGTCCCGCTACAAGCGACATGGCGTGCCGGTGTCAGAGAGGCAGGGAATAGGGCCCCAGGAAGCAGCAAAGCACGGATGTGGATGTCCTTGACCTAAAGTGAAGGACCCAGAGAGATGTGCACTGAAGTCCTCGAGGCGGGCGGCCGAGGTGACCCAGAGGCAGTCAGGGGCTGGGTCACGTAAGGGCATCTACGGATTCTGCGATGACGTTGGTCTCATTTGAGGAGGACGTCCGTCTGAGTGTGTGAATGCTAAGAGGCTTTTGTACCCTCTTCAAAAGTCTTGAGATTTATAGATGGTGCAATCACTTCCCACGTCCCATTCCATCCTCTGGAAGAAGTAGACCATGGTGCTTTCCACCAGTAAGCCACTCACGATGGCCAGAAAGGAGAGCTTTCGGCTGATATTCAGGGTCACTGGAAAAGAACAGACAACTAGTAAGTCCTTAAGAGTTTCAGTGATGTCAGCATGTAAAGTACGTGGCATTCTGAATGGAACTCTTTTGTAAAGCTGTTTTTGAGAAAAATCTCTATTTGTTCTTATTAATTGGTGCTGGTATCCTCTCCCACTTTTTTAAAATCTACGGACCTCTGGAGAGAAACAAAGCATGTGCCGTTAACAAACCCACGAAGTTTCTCCTCCTGAAATCAAGACACAGATTTCCATGAATACTGAGGGAGAAAATTCAGAACAGATTTTAAGGTTATAAAGAGATCGACAAAACAAAACAAAACAAAAACAAACCAACCCGGAGACTCTCCGTTTAACAGTAAGCATTACGATAAAAGGTATCAGGTAGCAGGCTCATTTAAAATAACCCTTCGTTCTCGGGCGCCTGGGTGGCGCAGTCGGTTAAGCGTCCGACTTCAGCCAGGTCACGATCTCGCGGTCTGTGAGTTCGAGCCCCGCGTCAGGCTCTGGGCTGATGGCTCGGAGCCTGGAGCCTGTTTTCGATTCTGTGTCTCCCTCTCTCTCTGCCCCTCCCCCGTTCATGCTCTGTCTCTCTCTGTCCCAAAAATAAATAAAAAACGTTGAAAAAAAAAATTAAAAAAAAAAAATAAATAAATAACCCTTCGTTCTCACAATGGATGGGGAAAATGAAGACCCCCAAGGCTGCTCATCCCTTCTTTGGTGTGGTAGGAGCTGTGCTTCCTGGCTTGACGACTGCCCCGCCACGTACATTTGGACAAGTCATCCGCAAAGCGGAGGTTAATGACGGCTGCCCTACTAACCCCACGGCACTGAGATGTTGCACATGAAGGCATTTTGAGAACTAAAAAATACCACGTGGTTAACGTGAACAAATAACCGACTATGCGCTCTGAATAAGGCATTAGAGGAGTGCCAGGCCCTGTTATTATTCTATGAAGAATTCCAGAGTTTAACAGGTTTGGCAAGAGCGTGTCGGAGGTGCAAGGCTTTAAGCTTGTGTGTGGGCTGAAAGCGGAGGAGAAGGAATAAAACATAAACATACCTCTGATTGCCTGAAAATTGGATGTAAGGACAAATACTTTGATGAGTCTGAGGCACAGGGATGTGTAGTCGTGCTCCCAAATGACGGCTGGAATCAGCAAGAGTTTTCCGTAGCTCGACAACAATAATGCTTTCAGCAGCAAAATGAAGTCGGGCTTTTTTTTCGCTGTCGTCGGTCGTTCTACCCACAGGAAAGTAAAGATGCCAGTAAAAAAGGCAGCTTGTTCTAAGGAGGGAACGGAGGACAAACACATGAATGTCCCTATCTGAACCATATCCCTCTAAAACCAAATAAGCCACAATTCCAAAATACAACTTACTGGCTGACTTCATTAGAATTGCTTTATCGAGATCAAATTTTCTTTTTCCTCCCTCCTTCTTTTTTTTTTTTTTTTTTTTTTTTTTAAATAAGCCCCTGCCTTTTGTGTCAAATCCTGCTGGTATGATTTCAGAAACATAGTTCAACAGTTCTTTCGTGGAGTATTTCATCACCCACCGAAGCAAAAGTCAGTCCGTTAGGATTGTGATCATCAGCTCTCTGAAGTTCTTTCTAGGAAGTAAGACTCTGTTTAGGTATTTTCAGTGTTCGAGGCCTCCACAGAAAGAATAATACAGGAATACGGAGGGTTTTTTTTAAGTCCGAAAGATGGGACCCAGCCTAAGAATTGCATATGAAGATGTTTTTCTTTGCTCATTCTTCCACAATTTATTGAGTACCTAGTATCTACAAGATTTTGAATACTGTTATCTAAATTTAAAACTTCCTTAATTCATGTTAACAAGCTTTCTGAGTGCAATTCCTCATCCTTCCAGAAAGTATTCATAGACAGAGTCCAGTACAGGAGAAGCCACAGTTCCACTGGGTCCACAGAACAGAGCACGGGCTGTTCTGTTCCCATTAACTAGGATTTTAACATTTCTTTTAACTGTGGTATTATTTTTATTCAGACTCTTAGTCCTCTGATTACCCAGCTGCATACGTTTTGAGTGATCTGTCCCTAATTCTATTTTTTCCCATAAGCTATGTTATGTAGGTTTCTGCAGAATCTGGTTTTTCTGGAACACGTGTCATCTTATAGGAGAGACAACTGTATCCTTCCTAAAATGTTTTATAACCAAACAGAGTCAAAGTAAAGAGGTTCCAAACATAGGTGATTAGAATCAAAAATAATTTTGGCCGGTTGACCTACATGACAGGGACACCAAGGGCTTGTCAACTGCAAAGACCTGCTCAAACAGGCTGATCTTATAGCCTCAGATTTGGACCAAAAAAGTAATAAAAGCAACAAAGAATTCCTTAACAACAAGAACGATCTAAGAGTGGGTTGTCTCCTGTCGCTGGAGATACTCAAACAAAGCTAGATCATTTTGCAGAGCTGAGGGAAGGATTTCTAGCACTGGAGAGAAGGGTGGACCAGATAACCTAACACATCTATCTAACTCAGAACTTGAGAGATTTATGTGTTTGCACCAGCCCTTGGGCTCTGCACAGTCTTTCACAAGGCAGATACTATGAGGCTTTCATGGATCAGCCGGGTTCAGGAGGACCTCCCCTGCCTACAGAGTGCTGCACGGAGAAAACACCAGATGGGGAGCCCGGGGAGCCACCTGTCTCAGTGCTGACCTAACCTGCGGTGGGATTTTGGGGAAATCATTGCCTTCCTGCTTCTATGTCTCCACGGGAGAACCTAACCTATCTACCAAAGAGGATGGTTGTGAACATTAAGTTGATAAAATCGTAAAAGCAGTGTTTAAATTATAAAATGCTATATTTATGTAGGGCATTTTTTAATAACCTATTTTAGGGGGTCAGAACCTAATAGTGGATTAAAAAAGTAACAGTAGAAAAAAATTTCTGAGTGTCAAAAATATCCACTATAGAGTAGGTGCTATAGCAATTCTGAACTATTTGAAAATAAGCCTGGTTTATTTTTTATATTAAAAATTACGGACACACAGGAGCTTATCCTCAGAAATTTTAAGAGGTTTTGCTTTAAAGCTTAAAATTACATTAGGTTCTAGTTCCTGGCGTAGGCAACGTTCTCAAGGATGTTTTTAATATTATTATATACGTTTGCGAATTCTTAAAATGTAAATTTTAAAACCTCGGAAACGGATGAGAGGACCAAGGAAGTGAGAACAAACAGAAGAAAATGGGACAAAAGAGGACACACAGTCCAGGAATATGACACTGCAGTGTACCGGAGACTCAATATTGCTAAAACAATATTTCATTATAATTAAAGAGTTTTAGAAGCAGAGCATGGAAGCCTGTAAGTAAGAAAACAGTGGCAGAAATTAATTCAACACAATTCTGACCTCAGTCACAAACTCGAACTCTGGAGAAAAGCAGTTCCTTGAACTTAAGGAACTTGGGACAGGAGTCACTTTTCCTGAATGCAGTCAGAGAAAGAACAAGTTTTCCCTATTAAACAGGTTGCATGAGTTCAATGCAATTAGCACAACACATTGGATAAGGTCTGGCAATTATCAGTCTGTTTTAATAAAGATGAGACCTGGGGAGTCTTTCTTTTTTTTTTTAAATTTTTTTTTAACGTGTATTTATTTTTGAGACAGAGAGAGACAGAGCATGAACGGGGGAGGGTCAGAGAGAGGGAGACACAGAATCCGAAACAGGCTCCAGGCTCTGAGCTGTCAGCACAGAGCCCGACGCGGGGCTCGAACTCGAGGACCGCGAGATCATGACCTGAGCCGAAGTCGGCCGCTCAACCGACTGAGCCACCCAGGCGCCCCTGGGGAGTCTTTCAACTGGACACTCAGAAATTAAATTTAAGAATTTTATCGACGATGGTATGCCTCGACATATTTTACGAAACTCTCTAATCTGATAAACCTAACCATTTCCGTAGCAGATGTGTGGTAACAAATAAAAAAGCAAGCGAGCACATAATTTAGACAAACTCATCTAGCAGCTTAGCAGTAGAGCTGAACGTTTAAGTCTCAAGTCCTATGTTAACCCCCTCCTCTTACCAATGATTAAGCCCACCCACTTCACTTGTGATCAGAATAGTGGGGACTCATTGGCTGAGAACAGAAAGCGTGGCTTCTTCGTACCTAGAGAAGCAATTGCAAACATTCTATAGAAATCCCACTCCTTGGCATATCTGATGAAGTCGTCAGGATCAGTGTTCTGGTTTGAATCTTGAAGCTGCCACCATCTCAGGTATGCTTCGCAAAGCAAACAAAATATGCAGAGTTTCCCGTGCATCTGGTAGTCAAAAAGACAATGCCATTTACTGGGTAGAGAAACACCTAATTACACGTAATATCGAGTAGGCACAGACGTAGCTAAGTACTTGCGGTTTTGAAGAACCTCCCATCCCACAGCTTTTCAAATTCAGGACTGCCCGGTTAAGCGTGTAACTGTGTTGCCTGTAAACCCGATGGCTCCTCATCAGCAATGACCATCAGAATCACAAGGGGAGACTTTTCAGATTGCAAATGTCGAGGCCCCAGTCCTGACTCAGAATCTTGGGAAGTAAATCCTACACATGCAATTTGGAAACAGTCCTGGGGGCAAGGCGGGATTCTGATGTATGCCCTTCGCTAAGAAATACCGCTCTAAAGAGTAGTTCACCCTTCACACTCTATTTTCGGCATCTGTCCTATACACAGAAGCAAGCACAGAATTCATGTGACTCGTGGATAGACAGAAGCAGCAATGAGAACACATTTTAACCTGAAGATTCCATCATACCACATAGGAAACTACTAGTCTGAACATAAATTTTTATTTTTATTTTATTTATTTATTTTTAAGTTTTATGTTTTTTAAAAATGTTTACTTTTATTTATTTTATTTTATTTTTTAATTTATTGTTTAATTTACATCCAAGTTAGTTACCATATAGTGCAACAACTGATTTCAGGAGTAGATTCCTTAATGCCCCTTACCCATTTAGACCATCCCCCCTCCCAGAACCCCTCCAGCAACCCTCTGTTTGTTCTCTGTATTTAAGAGTCTTTATGTTTTATCCCCTTTCCTGTTTTTATATTACTTTTGCTTCCCTTTCCTTATGTTCACCTGTTTTGTCTCTTAAATTCCTCATGTGGGTGAAATCATATGATATTTGTCTTTTTCTGACTAATTTTGCTTAGCCTCATACCCTCCAGTTCCATCCACGTAGTTGCAAATGGCAAGATTTCATTCTTTTTGAATGCCGAGTAATACTCCATTGTATATATATACCACATCTTCTTTATCCATTCCTGCATCGATGGACATTTGGGCTCTTTCCATTCTTTGGCTACTGTTGATAGTGCTTCTATAAACACTGGGGTGCATGTGCCCTTTCGAAACAGCACACCTGTATCCCTTGGGTAAGTACCTAGTCGTGCAATTGCTGGGTCATAGGGTATTTCTATTTTTAATTTTTCGAGGAACCTCCATACTGCTTTCCAGAATGGCTGCGCCAGTTTGCATTCCCATCAGCAGTACAAAAGAGATCCTCTTTCTCCCTGTCCTCGCCCACATCTGTTCTGAACATAAATTTTTTAAAAATGGCCCTATGTTGGATGAGTGTCAATTAATATATGGAAAAAACAGTAATTAAAAGGTAGAAATTTTTAAAGCTGCAAGTTCTAAAGAGTCTGAAATTTTGGCAAAAATAAAAATTATCAGGTAACAAGAACTGGCTTTTTACAACACGTTTCTCCTGGGGTGCCTGGGTGGCTCAGTCGGTTAAGTATCCAACTCTTGGTTTCAGCTCAGGTCATGATCTCACGGTTTGGGAGTTTGAGCCTTGCCTCAGGTTTCTGTGCTGACAGTGTGGAGCCTGCTTGGGATTCTCTGTCCCTCTCTCTCTCTCTGCCCCTCACTCTCTCAAAATAAATAAACTTTAAAAAATAAAATAAAACCCAATACCCATTGGACTTTCTATATCAATATAAAGTGGGGAAAAGAAAGTGTGTGCAAATGCACTGCAGTCCCAGGATAGGTATCAGTGTGGGCTTCTGAGGTTCTTCTAGTTGGCACAGTGGTTCTCCTGGCTGCACTTCAGAATTACCTGGGGGTTTTAAGAAATACTGATGCCTGAACTCATCCCCAAAGATTCTGATGTAACCGATTCTGGGCGAGGCCTCGGATTGGAAGGATGAACTGCTATCCACCCTCTCTCTTCCAGGTGATTCCATTGTGTACCAAAGTTTGGGAATCAATGCTCTAGCAATTTAAAAACTGCCCTGGTTATTTATTTTTATTTATTTTATTTTTATTTTTTATTTTTTTTCAATATATGAAATTTATTGTCAAATTAGTTTCTGCCCTGGTTATTTAACGTGGGGGAGGGGAAGGAATGCCCTCAACAGGATATAAAATGTAATACATTGTATTAAAATATTTCTCTTTTAATGGTCGCTTACTTCCTCTAGCTATATTTGTCTCCTTACCTGGATATATTTAATTTTATTCTGGTAGAAATAACTGGTATCTGTTTCAAAAGGAAATCCACTAAAAGGCAATATAGATTATAGTTTTTCAATTTCCTCCCAGTGAGTGTATTCTTAAATATTCACTAAACATTGTGTGCCTTGTTTATCAATGCCTGCTATTTCTAGAAACTTCCAGACACTGTTGAGATAAAAGACCCATGCTTAATAGACTTTCTTTTTAAAATAATGTTCTTTAATTCCGTTCAAATTATTCTTTAAAAATGCAAGAGCATTATCAAGTAAAATTAGAAAATAAAAAAATTAGCACAACTTACGTTTATTTTCGTATTGAAAAGAATATGTCTGTAGGCCTGGGCTTTGCATAAAATAGCATTAATCAAGATGATAACAGGATCATACTCGATATATTTGTCTACAGGTTTCTGGCAGGATTTCTGAAATAATGCAAGATAATATTAGAACAAGCAAACTCATACATTCTGAAATCTTAAAGGATTCTGAACTAGTAGAGTCTATTTTGGACTTGTATAGCAATAAGGACATGTCAGCATTTATTTAAATTAACTTCTCTTCAGATACAAAATGTTCACATAAGCTCTGGTTTCAGAAATGACTAAATGCAATCTTCTAGGCTAGAAATATTAATCTTTTTTAAAAAATATTTTCTTAATGTTTTCATTTATTTTTGAGACAGAGAGAGACAGAGCATGAGCAGGGGAGGGGCAGAGAGAGAGGGAGACACAGAATCCAAAGCAGGCTCCAGGCTCTGAGTTGTCAGCACAGAGCCCGACGTGGGGCTGGAACTCACTGTGAGATCATGACCTGAGCTGAAGTCGGATGCCTAACCAACTGAGCCACCCAGGCACCCCAGAAATATTAATATTTTAATCTCATATGTAAGGAAGCTAAAAAAATATTTGATTCTTTTAGAAAATATTTTCTTAATGTTTATTTATTTCTGAGAGATTGAGAGAGAGAGAGAGAACGCGCGAGCGAATGAGCAGGTGAGGGGCAGAGAGAGAGGGAGACACAGAATATGAAGCAGGTTCCAGGCTCTGAGCTGTCAGCACCAAGCCCGACGTGGGGCTCGACTTCATGAAATAGCGAGACCATGACCTGAGCTAAAATCGGACACTTAACCAACTGAGCCACCCAGGCGCCCCAAAAATATTTGATTTAAAGACTGGATTAGGCAGAAAAGTATCCCAGAAAATGCTTTCACTTTGTAGGACTTGTTATAAAATAAAGAAATACATTTATAATGTACTTCCATTGATAAACTGTTGCCTATTGGCTAGATGGCCACCAACTCTGCGGTTCTTGAAACATGACTTGGAGAAAGGGGTTCAGAGAAGTAAGCCTGCACGCGGAGATTCTGAGAGCTAAAAGCAAGTAAAGAATGTGGCAGATACTGAGAAGCTCTTTTCTTCCCCCGCCTCCAATTAACATTGAGAATATGGGAGGAAAATGC
This sequence comes from Panthera pardus, assembly GCF_024362965.1. Classification (NCBI taxonomy): domain Eukaryota; kingdom Metazoa; phylum Chordata; class Mammalia; order Carnivora; family Felidae; genus Panthera; species Panthera pardus. The sequence continues at coordinate 2,181,322 of NW_026526788.1, read as the reverse complement.
TCTTTCTCTGTGATGAACAATGGTGAAAACGCTGGAAAATGCTGAGCTATACATAAGCAAATGGGGTGCAGCTTGGTTCCAGGTTACCGGAAGCAAGACACCTGGGCTCTCAGTAATTCCTACTACATTAACTTTTTTGGACACAGGTGATTACAATGTTATCAAAGTCGAACACCGGCAGAACACATAAAACAGGTGTACAAGAATGAACTCATCAGAGGGGTGCTTGGGTGGCTCAGTCTGTTAAGCGTCAGGTCATGATTTCACGGTCCGTGAGTTTGAGCCCTACATGGGGCTCTCTGCTGTCAGCAGAGCCCGCTTTGGATCTTCTGTCCCCCCTCTCTCTGCCCCTTCCGCATGTATGCTCTCTCTCTCAAAAATAAATAAACATTAAAAAAATTTTTTTTAATAAAAAATATTTTAAAAAAGAGAACAAGCTCATTAGAAATGTGACCTTTCAAAGAGTTTTGGTTACAAAGTTGAGTTAAGGCAACTGTTCTAATAGCTACAATTCAAACATAAAACATTTTGAAATTCTGAAAAGATAAAATAAAAATGGAAGTGATGGATATGCAAACATACTGGGATGGCCTTTTAATTACATCAAAGTGCTAGGGGAAAAAAACGAAGGGCGTTGAAAGATATCAACCCCACATTCCAAAGGTAAAGAAAAACCACTTCCGACTGAAAGAGTTTCTCCACTTCATTCGTGTCATTTACAAGAAACGCGTATGTTTTTAAGTCATCAAGTGAACCAATGAAGAGAGACGTGCTATTACCTCATTTAAATACACCTAATCACACCGAGGCATAAGATGTTAACGATTTCACAGTTTTTCAGCTGGGCAAAGAGTAAGCCAGTGTCTAGACAGAAGCCGCGGAATCAGACATCCTATATTCATGACGAAGAGCTGTCTTCTAGACACCCTGCCTGTGCTGCCCCTGGGCAAAACACCTCCTCTCTACAAACAACACTGCAACACCGGGAGATGCTACTCCATCGTAAAATGGAACCGCTGGCTGGTCAAGGGTCTTATCTCTGTCCGTTACAAGTTCCCTCAAGGGCACCTGGGTGGCTCAGTGGGTTAAGTGACTGCCTTTTGGGGCGCCTGGGTGGCGCAGTCGGTTAAGCGTCCGACTTCAGCTCAGGTCACGATCTCACGGATCTTGTGGTCCGTGAGTTCGAGCCCCGCGTCAGGCTCTGGGCTGATGGCTCAGAGCCTGGAGCCTGCTTCCGATTCTGTGTCTCCTTCTCTCTCTGCCCCTCCCTCCTTCATGCTCTGTCTCTCTCTGTCTCAAAAATAAATAAAAACGTTAAAAAAAAAATTAAAAAAAAAAAGTGACTGCCTCTCGGTTTCAGCTTAGGCCATGATCTCCCGATTCATGGGTTCAAGTCCCATGTCAGGTTCTGCACTGACAGCATGGAGCCTGCTTGGGATTCTCTCTCCCTCTGCCCCTCTCCCTCTCCTGCTTGTTCTCTCTCTCTCTCTCGCTCTCTCCCAAGAATAAACAAATAAAACTTTAAAAAAAAGTTTCCTAAAACCCGTACGTATGGAGGCGGCAGTGCAAGTCGAGCTGAGCCAGGATTTGGACAATTTTTGGGAGGAAGTGGCAGAAGACAGCAGCCCAGTTTTCCCTTTTACAATCACTTGGCCGACAGATGTGTCTGTCGCGGCCACAGCGTTCATTGCAACAGCTCCCCCAGCCATTTCTATGGACCAGGCACTTCCAGGATGCTAGACACTCCCCTTGAGATGTCAGTCTCTATCCTCAAGGACCTTACAGTTTAGAAGAGGGCGCATAAGCACGCTACTGCAAACACTACAATGGAAAGGACACAGGGTGACATGAATCCCCATAGGAGGGGCGGCTCCTGCTGTCACGTGCCCTGTGATGTGCTACGCCCACCTTCCCTTCCTAGCATTCTGAGTATTTTACAAGCACTGAAAGTTCATTGGCGCCCGCTGGTTCCCTCCCTATCAGGTTAAGCCTAATTTGTCCTTGTTCTGCCTCTGCTACCTTGCTTCTCCCAGGAGGGCTCCCTCCACCTTGAATGCAAGGAGGAAACCCACACAGGCACAAAACAAACACACAGTAAAACATCCTAGTGGCAGATGGCTACGTTTAGATTATGTTTTCTTACTCTGGCAAAATCGTTCCGCTCCCTTTACTACTGACTGGACGAGTATCGCGAAAGAGAAAGTTGTCCTCTGAGAAATCCGTAAGCACAAGGGACTATGCACATCCCAGAAACGCAGATATTTCCGCCACCTCTATGTTACCATGGATACGAATTACTTTCTGCTGCTATGTTCTTCAGTGCCCTGGGAAATCACCTCTCCTTCAGCATATAAGCTGGCCAATATTTTATGAACGTTCTTGCTGCTTCTTCCTCCCCATCATCTCTAGGGCCGTCCCCTTCCCCACTCACTCTCAAACCTGTTCCATTTTAGCTCCACAATCAGCAAAACATGTATCTTAAAACTGGAGGCCCCTAGACTTGAAGCTCTTCAGGGTTAGGATACCCTCGCATCCATCTCTGCATCCAGCATGTAAGGGTGGAGGCTCCATACTGTTCGCACTGGACAGAACTCAAACTTGTGAGGATCTCAATGGAGTCTTGTCTTGTTACCATCGTGAACCTATCAAGTATCTGAGCACACAAAACTATCTGGGCACTATAGGATGTCAAAAGCACTGTATCTTTAAGCCTACTTATAAGAAACCGTGAAAAGCTGAAGGAGAGGGAGTGGCTGAAAGCAAGTGACATGCTTCCATTAGATGGAGAAAAATTCGGGAGACAGGGGCAAGCTGCGGGGGACGGCACTGGAGACATAAGAGCAAAGGGAAGGGAGGTAAGGATGAGAACTACAGGTAGGAGATCAGGCCGAGTATACTGCTGGTAGCTAAGGGACCGAAGCATGCGTGAGTCACCAGCTTATAGCAACTGTGGCTATTTTTCCAGAACAAATAGCCCGATGTGTAAGAACTGTTTACTTTTTACTCTCATGACTTGGAGGGCCTTTAAAAAATTATTTTGCAATTTAATTTTCAGAGTCCAGCATCAACGAAGTGATTTTCCCTAAATAATGCTACTATGCAGGGGCGCCTGGGTGGCTCAGTCGGTTAAGTGTCCGACTTCGGCTCAGGTCATGATCTCACGGTGGGTTCGAGCCCAGCGTCGGGCTCTGGGCTGATGGCTCGGAGCCTGGAGCCTGTTTCGGAGTCTGTGTCTCCCTCCCTCTGCCCCTCCCCTGTTCACACTCTGTCTCTGTCTCTCTTGAAAATAAATAAACATTAAAAAAAAAATTAAAAAAAATGCTACTATGCATATTACTATGCATTATCATGATAAAGGAGATTACCTACTCTTATCTCATCAGGAAATGGCTGTGTACAATAATGTACTATACCACCATTCATTACCCCAAATATAATTCTAAAATCTGTCTCCTAGGTGAGAGGGGCCGATGTTGGGGGAACAGGTGGGGAGCCAGGCGAGGGTGTAGTGGCTGACCTAAACAGCTATCCAATAATTATTTTCCATAAAATTACTTTCCATAAATAAGGTATAGAGAAGCCAGCATCTGATGATTAGGAAAAGGATTTTGTTAGTTTAATGCCAAGAATTTTAAAAAATAAAGATTAATTTATATTATATATAATAATTTATGTTATATATATATTATATTATTAAAGATTACTAACTTTAGTTAGATGGTTATGTGGTTGTCATCTTTAAGACAGATGACTTAATTGTGCCAGTCCAAAAATTATTAAGTTTAGATCCCATATAACTTACTATTCTCTCCCGTGTACTAGGATGGCCAAGGATATCACCATCTAAAAACATAGAAATGGCTCGTTCATTCAACAAATATTTATTGCATACTTACTATGTGTTAGGCACTGTTCTGGATGATCTAGCTACATTAATGAATAAATTATATGTAATCTCTTGTGTAGCTTGTATTTCAGCGGGAAGAGACAAGCAATAAACAACAAATAAGTCAGTTTTACAGAATATTCAAAGATGATAGGTGCTATGGGAAAGATAATGCAGGGAGAGGTGATAAGGCATACCAGACCTGGCAGGGGGAACCACAATTTGTAATAGGGTGGTCAGAATAGACCTCTCTGAGAGGCCAATAAAAATACTTGAAGGAGGTGAGGGAATTAGCCATGTCAGATCCTGACAGAAGAGTGTTCCAGGCACAGTGCAAAGGCCCTGAGGAAGGAACTTGCCTGGTTTAAGAACTATCTGGAGGCAGGGGTGCCTGCCTCCAGTTGGTTGAGCATCCAACTCTTGATTTTGGCCCAGGTCATGATCTCATGGTCGTGGGACTGAGCCATGTGTTGAGTTCCATGCTGACAGCACGGCACCTGCTTGGGATCCTCTCTTTCTCCCTCTCAAAAAAAACCCCCAAAAAACCAAAACAACAACAATAACAAAACTATCAGGAGGCAATGAAACTGCCGTAGAATAATGGAAGAGTAGCAAGAGACTACATGAGCCTTATAAACTAGTGCAAGGATTCTGACCTTAATTCTGAGTGAGATGGAAAATCACTGGGAAGTTTGAGAAAACTTCAATTTTATTTTATTTTTTATTTATTTATTTTTTAAGTAGGCGCCATGCCCAACATGCAGCTTGCACTCACAATCTGGAGATGAGGAGTCTCATGCTCTACTGCCTGAGCTGGCCAGGTGCTCCTCTACCTTACATTAAAAAAAATTTTTATATGTTTTAATTTATTTTCGTGAGAAAGACAGACACAGTGTGAGCGGGGGAGGGGCAGAGAGAGAGGCAGACCCAGAATCGGAAGCGGGCTCCAGGCTCCGAGCCGTTGGCACAGAGTCCGACACGGGGCTCGAACTCGTGAACCACGAGATCATGACCTGAGCCCAACTCAGATGCTTAATCGGCTGAGCCACCCAGGCGCCCTGTCTAACTTACATCTGAAGAGGAACACTTTGGCTGCTGTGTGAAGAGGCTCAAGACGTTCAAGGGTGCTACAGGTTAAGAATTATGACAATAATCGCGGTGAGACATGATGGCAGCATGGACCAGCGCTGTAGCAGCAGAGGTGGTGAAAAAGCAGAGGATTCTGAACACGATCTGAAGGCAGAATTAACAGGACCCGCCGAGCACCCGAATAAGGAAATAAATGCGGGAGAAAGGAATCAAGGATGACTCCAAACTTTTTTCGTATTAGGAACTAACACGGCAGAGCCGCCATTAACTGTGAACGTTTGAGATAACTAGAAATATCCAACTGGAGAAATCAAGTCGTCAGTTGGACATTTGTGTTCTGGAATTCAAGGAAGAGGTTCAGGCTAGAGGTTCAAACTTGGGAACTGTCAAAGTGTAGATGGTCTTTAAAGCCATGAGCCGCCAGAATGAGCTCTTCAAAGGAGAGTGTGTAGACAGAGAAGAGGCCCAAGAACTGAGCCTCACGGCTAAGAGGTGAGGCAGGTGACACAGAACCAGAAAGGAGATTGAGAGGAAACAGCCAACAAGGTAAGAAAACTGGAAGAGCCTGGTGTCCTGGCAAGTGCACTCAGCGTGTCCAGGGAAAAGTAATAAGGTCAAGTGTTGCTGACAGTTCACTGAGAATAGACTATTGGGTTTAGCAAAGTAGAGGTCTGTGATCTTAAGAACAGTTTCTTGTGAAATGCTGGGTGGGAAGAAAGTGTGTCTGAAGAAGATTCAAGAGAAACTAGGAAAGGAAATCGAGATAGCAATTAAAAATATCTCTTAAAGGACTTTTGCTGTCAAAGGGAAGGGGAAAAAGAGCGGGAGCCCAAACAAAGGAGGAAGTGGAGTCAAGTTGTGTGTGTGTGTGTGTGTGTGTGTGTGTGTGTGTGTTTAAATTAAGGAAAGACTGTACATGTATCGGTGGGAATGATCCAGTGGAGAGCAGAAGATTATAGTCACAGAGATGTCCCTAATGGAAGACGACAGGGACGTCTAGTGCACATGAGCACATTGGTTTTGGACAGGTATACTGAACAGTTCATCCATCCTAACAGCAGGGAAGACAGAGCATATGAATAAAGGGAGCTAGGAATGGATTTATGTGGTTGCAAAGCTTGTGGAAGGTCTCCTCTTTTCTTTTCTTTTTTTTAGCAAAGAGGGCAGCATATGTGGGGAAACTTGAGGAGCGAAAAGGTTTGTGGGAATGGTGCATGGATCAGTGAAATGCAATGTGATGGTCAGATGATATCATGGGCTACGTGAGGTTGGTGGTCATGAATTTAGGTGTCTTTTTCCTCAGTGAAATACAGCTGCAAGGGTGAGGAGACAGATCAGACAATATGCTGGACTCAACCAGGGTTGCAATTTTGCCAAGTGAGGGAAAGCACTTGAGACCGGAACAGTGATAATGTCGGCTGACAACAGATTAAATAGGTACACGTTCCTACTTTGTCTGCTCCCTGTGTATTAACACCAGGCCATGTGTTCCGAATGAGGATTATTACTAGCAAATCATCAGATCAGAAATGGGACAAAAACCTATTGACTGCCTACTATGCGGCTGGTTCTTTGCTAATACCGCAAAAAGAACCTCCAATTTTGTGACTTTTTAAACATAAAAAGTCCTGTTAACTCGTCATTTTTGGTTTTTGTGTCACCAACGTCCAGCTTAGTGCTTTGCACACAACACAAACTATACATTCGATCATCGCAAAGGATGAACCCGACATAAAGTGTTCTAGGAAAATTTAATACAGGTTATGGAGTGTATGGATGATAACATTTACCTGTGCAAGGGTGAACAGCTAAAACTTAAAGAGTTTGGGCGTAAACTCAAATGTCAACATAATCCGATTTTTAAATTTCTCTGCACAACGCCTACATCCATCTCCATTCGAGAATCAGTCCGCCGCGTTAGGTCTCACCAGCAAACACGACGGGTATGAGAAAACCACTGCAGGGTAGTGAGTTCTTTAACACTATGGATAACCGCAAAGGCTCGACTGACTCCGGACAGGAATGTCAAGTATTAAACTGAAGACTGTATTACAGGACCCTGAAACTCGTTGATTTTTCTGCCCTAAAACGCTGACATACATATCCCACTGCCTCTCATGGTCCCCAAATCCCGCCACGCCATTTTCTTCCCCAGGACACCCCACGCCTGACAACTCACGCAGATGGTTATCTTCAGCACTCCGTGGTTATAGTCTCGATACAACTCCTTGGCCTCTTGGTTGCATTCGATGCACCTGTACTGGCAAGAGGCCGAGGCAGCAGTGGGAGTGGGAGTAGCCGCAACCCCATCGGTGTTCCCCTTGCCCGCGACCACCCCTTCTGCGTTGCCCTTGCCTGGCCGTAGCCCATACCGCCCACCGGTGCCCATTTCCACGCAACTGCAGCCGAGAACTTCCGATTCAGTGGCGGGGAAAGACGTCAGACATCAGACCGGAAAGCCTGTCCCGTGCGGTGCTTGCTGGGATTCGTAGTCTCAGCCTCGGAAAGGGGACTCGCGGCTGGCCGAGCCGGGACTACAACTCCCAGCAGGCAACGCCACACCCCTTCCCTCCCCCTTGCCACGGCCCACCTGCCCGCCGCGGGTTAAGGCTGGGAGGCCGCAGCGTGCGGCGAGGGCCGCCGCACATGCGCCTTGAGGAAAGATGGCACCTGCCGGCTGCTGCTGCTGCTGCTACTGCTGCTGGGGCGGCGCTGTGGCCGCCGCGGACGCCGCCCGGCGCGTCCTGATGCTGCTGTTGCTGGGGGTCCTGTCCGTCGGGCCGCGCCCGGGTGCGCTGGCCACTGAGCACTACTCGCCGCTGTCCCTGCTCAAGCAGGAGCTGCAGCATCGGCAGCAGCAGGAGGCCCAGGCAGGCGGCGGCTGCAGCCCGCAGTCCGGGGACTGGGGAGACCAGTACTCGGTCGAGTGCGGCGGTGAGTGGGCGGCGGGCGGGCGTCCGGGTCGCCCGGGGCCGCGGGGACGGCGGGGCCGTGGGGACGGCGGGCTCCCGGGGGCCGATGTGCGGGCGGCCCGGGCCTCGCCGCCGCCGGCCGCGGTGCGGCGTGTGCTCCTGGGGGAGCCGGCTCGGCGAGGTGTCATCCTGGGGCCGCTTCCCGCCGCTCGCACCCACGCCGCTGCGCGCCCTTCTCTGGTAGCTGCCGTGGGGAGGGTGGTGAATAGAGAAAAGAGCTGAAGCATGTTCCTGGGGACCAGGGCGGTCTCTTCGGAGTTGCAGCAATTGTCGAAAGGGTGGAGGAGGAGATGGCAAGTGGCCTGGGGCAGCCCCGGTTCCCGCTCTGTGCCCCACGGTTGCCGGGGGAGCAAGGGAGGGGAAAACGGAAGGACGGAGGAGCACCGGGCCCAGTGGGGGGCCCGCGCCCGGAGTGGGGGTCGTCTGGCCCTTCTTAGGCCTGGAAATCAGGTTCTCTGACCTGGGTTTGATGTCTTGTATTAAACATTATCTCTCCAAATTCGATCCCTGGAAGAAAGAAGGGAAGACAAGAGTAAGCCTATTTTATCTGCTCGATGACATCTTGCTGCCAGTTATTTAAGAGTGACCTGTGACCTGTCCGGTATCTCCCAGTGAGTAAGAGGGCCCCGCAGGCCTTCAGCCTGTGTAAGTCAGAGCCGGGGTATTGGAACTAGGCCATCTCATTGATTAAGTTGGGCGCTTTTGCCCCCAATTTAGTAAGTCGTGGCAGATGCCTTAGGGGCAAATACATGCTTGTGGTTTTTTGTTTTGACATTTCCATCGGATCTTTTCACCCTTCAATCCCCTCCCCTTCCTTTCCTTTTCCTCTTCCCCCTAATTCCCTCAAGGCTTGCTTTTGAAAGCTCTGGGTCTACCTAATTCACTAGAAGCTGGCTGGTTGCTTTTGCAGCCTGGACAGCTGTGTTCTTGAACATTGTGTAACTGGGAAGACAATAAGCATTTTTTAGTTGAGAGATGTCAAGATTAGCACACTCTGATTTCCTTTTAGCACAATCTGACTCCCTTGAGGAAGTCTCACTCATTGACTTTGTTTTGTAGTGGGCCTTGGCTAGTAACAGAGTAAAAAACTCGGCGGGCATTGTATAGTGGGAAAAGAATGGCTTTTTACCTCTGTGGCTTCCTGTGACTCTGAACAAGTTAATTGCTTGTCTTGGCAAGCGAAATTGCCGCCTCTGTAAGTTGAAGACACTGTTACCTAATTACCGGGTTTCATTTTCTTCACAAGAGTGCTGCGGGGAAAGTGAGAAATAGCCAACATAATATGGAGTGCTTGCCGTATGCCAGGTGCTGTCGTAAGAGTAGGTTGGTTAGCCTATTTTCTTAAGTCTTTTGGAACACCCGTCACTACCTCATTGAATGGTAGCTCCTTTTCCTCAGATGAGGAAACTGCGACACGGTGAAATCATCACCTTTCCTGCGGGCCCACCGCTGTAAAGGGACGAGGCCAGGTGGTCAGGCTCCAGACAAAGCTTTGTCTTAGACACTAAGTCATTATAGGTAGAAGAACACATCTGTAGTGAGTGCTAGCATATAGGACGTTATGTAAATCTTCATTTCCCCTTCCCTTGTATGGTCATGTGATGCCCACTGGCTCAAGAAGACACAGATTCTAGGCAGTAGAAGTTACAAATTGATTTATATTATGAAATTGATTGATAGTATTGATCTAGGTGGCTCATTTCACTCCATGGCTTATGCCAGTCTTTGGAGTCCTTATTTGGGCCAACTCTGACCTGTATTATGCTTTTCCCCTAGGTAATATAAGTTTTCATGAACCGGGCGTTCGGAGGAGTTTTCCTGTCCATTCTACCATTCCCTCATATGTGGAAACCATTATCCAGAGTTCTTTGCGTCAAAGGATGAACGCAATCTTAATGAGGCTTTAAGCATAATTGGTCAAATGTTTCAGTTTTTCATTTATCTCCCCCCATGTAGTTTCTTAGTACTTGGTTTCTTAGTTTGGCATTCCACATGTGCTGTTGGAAATGTGTGGCATGAGTCTTTGAGCCAGCCTCCCCTGGGGTGACGTGAATGTCCCGCAGTTGCTGACAGGCGCCGAAGTCACTTGGCTGCTGCTGCTGTTCCCAGTTAATAATTCCCAAAGGCAACTGCTTATGCTACTTGGCACTCCAGCTGTGGGACGTGACAGGAGCCATCTCTGTCATGGTAGAGACTCCCCAAATGTCTCTCATTTCTCCCTCTTCATTTTGGACGAGTAGGTAGAAGCTGGACCCTGTGAAACTGCCCCATTCCCTCACTGTCCTAAGAAGAACAGATGTGGGAACAAATTCAGGATTTACAACTAATCATATCATAGCCCAGAGGTTCTGAATCCAGAACCCCCTTCTGATCAACAGAAGGGTCTAGATAAGTGCCAGGATCCAGAACGAATCAGTTCTTGAGAGCCTCACCATCCATTCATCACGTCGTCATCACTTGCTGGCCTTTCCAGCCACGAGCCTGTCCGTGTCAAGCCAGTCCGTATGCAGAGGACAGACACAGAAGCACCGCCACTTTTCAGAAGCCTTCCCACAGCTTTCGGATTCAAATGGCTGAATTGACACCTGCTTGGGTCTAAATCTGCACACCTTCCAATGAGCTGTATGGGTATTCTCGTAAGACCGAACCCCCAGTGATTACAGGGCCAAAGACAATATGTGTCTTCCTATGGTGGGAGCCCATAGGTCTGAACAGTGCACTGGCAATGGCTGATTGTGCTGTGTGGACCACCATCAAATGGAATCCAGTGCCCTGGGATCAGCCTCGAGCTCAGTGGGCTGAACCCCATCGAGGTCCAGCTGCACAGATAAGCATGGATGACTGGGGCACCAGCGGTCTCAGCCTGACTTTGCTGTTCCCAGGCCCCCTTCAACTTTCTCCCCTGGCACGTTTTTGTATTTTATTTGAAAAACATGTATAGCCACAAATGTCAGGTTATCTGTTTTCCTGTGGGAAAAATAATCTTTTTTAAAAAAGTGAACGCTGTAATGTACATATTTTTCAAATAAAAATCAATTTCCCGGGGCAGCTGGGTGGCTCAGTCGGTTAAGCATCTGACTTTGGCTCATGTCATGATCTCATGGTTCATGAGTTTGAGCCCCGAGTCGAACTTAGCACTGACTGTGCAGAGCCTGCTTCAGATTCTGTCTCTGTCTCTGTCTCTGTCCCTTACCCCCCCACCCCACAGTATCTCTCTCTCTTTCTCTCAAAAATAAATAAACATTAAAAAAAAAATCATTTTCCCTTCCTTGCTACCTTTGCCCTGTTTGTAGTTTGGAATTGCAGGAAGAAATAAGGAACAGAAGGTTTTCCCCCAATTTTTCCCCCTGGTTTTATGTGTATACGCACCGTATGTTATTTAATCCTCGACACTGCAGCAGGTACTGTTTTTATCCCCATTTTACCTAAGGTGAGACTGAGGCAAAGAGAAGTTGGGGAAGGTCCCACAGAGGAGCGCAGAGCCAGGGTTTGAACCTGGCCTCCCGACCTTTTGTGCATTATTTCCTTAGTAATATCTGCTGCTCGGTATACTTTCTTATTACTGATCAAGTCCCACTGTCTTCACGTTTGTTGAAAGTTACATTCTTAAGTAACTTCTAGAATTTTTTTGCTTACGTACCTGGAAGGATGCTTCACTGCACCGAATATTTTGGACGGTAGAGCTAGGATGGCTCTGTTCTTTTGCGGGAAAGCTATCTGTGTGCCTCCCACTTGCTCAGTGTTTTGGATCCTTGGGGATACAGTAGCAGTGGCTGGCTTCCTCCAAGTGGAGCCTGTGCCGGTGCAGGAAGAGACCAGTGTTCAGTAGGCCCGCTGCTAAGTGCCCTGAAGAAGGAAGAGGGCTTTGCTGCCTTGAGGGGGGCCAGGGAAGGCCTCTGATAAGGTGGCATCAACAGGGACCAGAGCAGAGCGAGCTTGGGAGAGGTCTTACCCCTTAACTTGGCACCGTAATGTTACAGATCAGGCAAGTTAAGGGCTAGATAAGCTGTAACCTGTCCCTTAAGAATTCGTCTGTGTCCCCTCTGCTCTTCCTGGGAAAGCCACCTTGCATCTTTCTTCAAAGGCGGCATTCGTCCCGTATGAAATACATCTTCGTGTGTCCTTTATGGACCAGGATGTATTGTAATAGTTCGAACCTGTGCACCTCTAGTCACTTTTTTTTTAAATTTTTTTTTTTAACGTTTATTTATTTTTGAGACAGAGACAGAGCATGAACGGGGGAGGGTCAAAGAGGGAGACACAGAATCTGAAACAGGCTCCAGGCTCTGAGCCATCAGCACAGAGCCTGACGCGGGGCTCGAACTCCCGAACCGCGAGATCATGACCTGAGCTGAAGTTGGACGCTTCACCGACTGAGCCACCCAGGCGCCCCTCTAGTCACTGTTTTGAAAACACTTTCATTTTCCTTCTTTGAAAATGTAGTATTTATAACAACAGTGATTTCGGATTTTTTTTTTTTTTTCCTTTTTCCTGCCTTCTTGAGACTTTTGTCTGCTCCTAAAAGTTAGGCAGTCCTTGTACCTGATGTCTTTCTGGAACCTTTGAAATGGCCACCTTCATCTAGCCAGCAGCATTAGTTCTCTCTACGCTTAATGTCTCAATGAAGTTTGACGGTTAATTTACAACCTGAAGTAATTTTCCTTAGTTTATTGAGATTAATAATCCAAGATTTGAGTTTATTTCCCCACGGTTCTGTGTGAAGAAAAGGGAATTAGTGTCTGATTCGGGAGTTGTTAACTGTCACAAAAATAAGGAAGTAACTACGAACCTGATTCTGTTTTTGACAGTAAGACCTAAAGATTGTCTGTATCTTTCTAACTAAAGGAGGCAGTTATTTAAAATACATGAAATCAGTCTTGCTCACAGCACTTAAATCATTGCTGTGCCTTAACGGTGGCAGGGAATCAGTAGAGGGAAACTTTTATAATGAGCGCTATTTCCTTTTTTTGTTCTGGCTATGAGGAAGTTAAGAACCACATTTTAAGCCCAGTCATGGTAACTGTGGTAACCCTTACTGTTAGTAGATTTGCTTGATCCCTTTTTTACCCTCGGCCCTGATTCTCTGTGCATGTTATCACATCCAGTTTTGTGGCAAATCTCTTCTAGTCTTTTCCTTAAGGTCTACAGAAGTAAGTTTGCCAGTATAAGATAACTCGCTTATTTTGAGTAACAGAGACGGAGGCATAGAGTGAGAAAGAGATTTCTGTATCGTCTCCCCCGGCCCTGGCCACTGGGGCATCGCCTGGAGACTGCTTGCCTCTTCTGCATCTTTCAGAAAGTCTTCTGGTTTAAGAGTTGCTTTTTATAGCATGAGCCCTATGAGGATGACAGCTCTGCTATTTGCAGACTTGTGAAGCTTTCTCAAATAGATGTATTGTTCTTAAAAATTACATTTACCTTTTGAACGGTCTGTACCCCAGTAGACCAGTGTTCTGCTTTGGGTCATGAGGGGTCGTCGCTCTCTGGATGAGAGCAAAGGATAATGGGGCCTGGGTTTTAGAACCTACCCTGCATGAAACATGCCTACAGGAACGGCAGAGCACTTTGGGTGTACGGACTTTTCAGGAAGTTCTACGGCGCGTAGACACGGCCTGGCGTCACTGGACTCCCTAAACACTTGGCCGACTGACCGGCCTCTGAAGCTTCCCCTTTTCACAATATGGTGTTTCAAAGAGGCCATTTTATCTTTTTTGTTCGGGCCTGTTATCTTGCAGATAGAATAAAGACAAAATTCATTGAAGTAGCAGAATTTGAATACTTCTCACTTCGGGGTTAATGCTTTCTGACATTTTCATTCTCTTATCTTTTTTATTTTTGCCTTTTATCGAAACATGACGTCTATGTAGAAAAACGTATCACAGCTGTTTTCACAAACTGAACCATCTGCGTAACCGGAGGGGGTCCCCAGTACATAACTGGTATCTGTGTTTAAGCTTTGCTAATGAAGTCTCCTCCCCCGTTCCTCCAGTTTGGTTTGGAGGTAATTTGGTATGGCTTTATGTCTGATTCAGGAACCAGCACGGTGAGATTTGCTCTGACTCGGGTGCCGGCGCCCTTTACGTAGACACTCAGAAATCCTGGGTCAGACGGTCCGCCTCTTCGATGTGAAAGGCCAGTTGAGTTCGCTCGCCGTGGAGTGTTCAAAGTGACCCTGTTCCCTTTTCACTAATGGTTTCACAGCATTGCTTTCCCAGTGGAGTTGATGGTATTTGACATCACATATAGGTTTATGGACAGAGTCTTCAGCTCTTAAAAGTATGTGCCACCTTGAGCACCTGACGCGTGTGTAATCCATGTTACGACCCCAGGCTAAGTGAATAGCCTTTGTGGCTACAGCGCCCCCCCCCCCCACCTGGTTCTGCTCTTGGGTCAGTGCTACATGATTTACTTCCTTCCCTCTTTTTCCGTTTTGTGCAGCTGACCAGCTCCTTTTTTTTTTTTTTTTTTTTTAAGGTTTTATACATTCTTTACACCTGTTAATACTTTTGTTAAGGTTAATACAGCTTTGATCAGATTATGGTCATGCTTTGTTATAAAACTGCGAAAGATGGCTTTTGCAGATCTTTGTTCTGGTGGATTAATTATACGTTGGCTTTATAATCTCGTTCCCAGTGGGCAGCCTCTATTTGCAAGTTGTTTTATGATAAGTTACACATCTTAGGTACTGATGAATGCGATTTTGTTAGAATAAAAGAAGCATATGAATTCCAAGGAGAACTCTTCCTATTACTTTTCCTGTTATCACATTCTAAAAGAAATTTACCATTTGGGACCATCAACCAAGGTGATGTGGAACGTCCTCAACGGTGGTTGTCTTACAAATGCAGAAATTGATCAAAGCAACAGACAGTATAACTGATGCTGCGTATCAGCCCCTTGGCCTTCAGGTCGCGCTTCCAGCCACAGTAATTATTTCTGCTCTTCCCAGGTCACCCTACACCTAGGACTAGAATTGCCAGTAAGTATCTGGCGTCTGACTCCCACGTTCCAGCCCATCGGTGGGAAAGGCCCCGTCATCCTGGTTTCCAGGTGAACTTGGCCCACTGTTCTAACTAGGGCGCGGTGGTAAGTGCAGCCCAGCAGCTGTTGAATCCCTTATAAAACGTCTTCCTTCAGGGATCGGCTCTGAGCGTGCTGCTTGCAAACTTTCAGGCCCTTTCACCTGCCGACATGACTGTATGACAAATACGTGGTACTTCCAATGCCCCCCGCCCACCCCCCCCCCCCCCCCGCCACCCCCCAGTCTCCTCTCCTCCCTAGGAGGTAATTTGATTGAGGAAGATGCAATCAGCAGAGAACTTCCGTGCTTCCCACCATCACAGCTGCAGCGTGCCTGCAGCCCTAGGATAGCTTCTGCCTTTGGTCCTGGCGCTGTGCGGAGCTGTGGGAGCCTCTGCGGAGTGGGGCACGCTCCCTGGGCGGGAGCGCTCATTCCCTCTTGTCTTCCGTCAGCATACAGATGGCTCTGAGAGCTCCTGTCTGGAAAACACAAGAAACCGGGACAGGACTCCCTGCCCCTCCATCCACCTCTTGTGTCTCTCTCTCCGCTTCCTTTACAGCAGAATTCCTCAGAGGAGATGCTTCTGTGCACTGTCTCCCCATCTCCCATCCTTTGCCGAAGCTACTGCAGTTGGCCCCTCATGTCTTTACCGAAACCGCTCTTCTTAAAATCAGTGGTCTGTGGGGTTTGGGAGGACACGAAGGAAGCCTGAGGGCATTGCTAGGACCCAGCAGGGGCAGAATGAGTGGTGACAAGCGGACCGTGCACCTCTGTTGATGTGGTGTCCCGGAGCACAGATGCGGGCGATTTCTTCGTCTTGTGACTTAAACACGCGCGTTAACACTGACCTCGTTTCCCCACGTGTGTGATCCGCCTAAGGCGTGTCCTCCCTGCCTCAGAGGAGGGAGGACCAGTGGACAGAGTGTTGCGAGGGCATTTCGAAAGCTGTCAAGTTCTGCGAAGACCAAAATAATCTTAAGAAGGAAGAAGAAATTAACAGAAAAAAATGGCAATTTCCGAGATATGTATATAGGGGACCCTTAGGGGGTTAGGGGCACCAACCAATTCCCCCCTGCCCCCCACACCATCAAAAGTCCATGTGCCACTTCCGACTCCCCCAAAACTTAACTGCTAATAGCCTACTGTTGACCGGAAGCCTTACTAATAACAAGCAGTCGAGGAACACATATTTTGTATACGTATTACATTCTGTATTCTTAGACTAAAATAAGCTAGAGAGAAGGAACCGTGGTTACGAAAATCATGAAGAGAAAATACGTTTGCAGCAATATCTATGTTTATTTTAAAAAACCTGCATGTAAGTGGACCCACGCAGTTCAAACCCGTGTGGTTCAAGGGCCGGCCCTACCAACCTGTGACAACCATTTCCTGTGAACTGTGGGCATCACGTCTATTCCTCGTAATAGGCCTGTGAGGGTATGTGGGGGTAGTCGTTCCTGTTCTATAAGTGAGGAAACTGAGGCTACGAGGTACAGAAGGACTTGCGCCAAGTCAACCAGTTAGGCATCTGAGCCGGGTCAGTCCGGCTCCACAGCCCGCACTCTGAACGACTCTCCGACTTTGCCTCCACACTAATGACTCTTTCTCTGACTTCAGATTGAATCAAATTTCACTATCAGAGCTGGTTCTTCGAAAGTACTGGTGAAGTTTAGACAGTTACCTCGCAAGGCTGGTCAAGGAAAATGAGAAGAAACAAATACTTCAGGAATAAGGGAGTATAATGAAGAATGAAAATCATTATAATAACTCTGTGTGTAGTTTTATGGCAAGGCTGCAGAACAATTCAAAAAAAGTAATTCTGTTTTTCTTTCCATGTTTTAGAGAGAGGGTACGTATGCGAGCAGGGGAGAGGGGCAGAGGGAGAAAGAGAGAAACTTAAGTCAGCTCCGTACTCAGCACAGAGTCCGATGTGGGGCTCGATCCCACGACCCTGGCTGGGATCATGACCTGAGTGAAAATCGAGTTAGGCGCTCAGCCGACTGAGCCACCCAGGCGGCCCTCAAAGAAATGACTCTAGACAGTTCTTTAGAAAAAGGTCATCGATTTGCCCTCCTTTTAAATATCTCGTCCCCACCAGGGTCAGCTCTTTTCTTATTACATTTAAGCTTCCTGAGCTGGCAGAGATCCTACCTACACCCCCTGTTTACTCATCCATCTTAAGTTAATGGTCATCACATTCATATCTGTAGCTCTTGCCTTTCTCTGGAGTTGGCCCTTGACTGCCCCCTAGAACCACTTTTCCTCTCAAACTTGCCATTTCAGTTAATGGCACTTCCCCTCTTGTTGCTACACAATATGGAAAGCCATGCCTTTGTCCTCTTCCCATGCCTACTTTTTCTCAAAGCCCTGGCTTTTTTTTTTTTTCCTCATATATCTCTTTGGAGTCTGACCCTCCCTTTTCAACCTGGTGGCCTCTATGTTTGCACTTTTTCCCTGTTTCAGCTGGCCATGGCCTCCTTGCTAGTCTTCCGGCCCTTCTCTCTCTCTCCTCACACAACCTTCCGTGATCTTTCTTCTGCTGGAAACTTCTGTGGCTTCTTGGTATTGAAGAAAGACGGGAATAAATGAACTGGATACTAAGCTTGAGCAACAAGAAAACGATTGGGAAATTGGAAGCTTGTCTAGAACAAAGCCAGAATAAATGAATTCGAAACAGAGCAACAACAGTATTGATAAATCGATCCAAGAGTTGTTTTTTTCTTTTTTTTCAAAAAAGAAGAAAATAGATAAACCTGGTAAGGCTAACACATAAATAGGTGAGCAAGTGCAAACATACATTAGGAATGAGGGGCTGTGTGGACAGTGGTAGAGGCCATTAGAATGAAGAGACAAATATGAAGAAATTCCTGCTAATACGGTTAAAAATATGAAGCAATAAATAAATGTCCAGGAAGATGATCTGGAAGAAAAAGATGAGATTCTGTAATGTGTTTTGAGAATATTTCTATAGTAATTAATTTTTTTAAATGTTTATTTATTTTTGAGAGAGAGATAGAGAGAGAGAGAGAGCGTGGGGGACGGGTAGAGAGAGAGGGAGACAGAATCCGAAGCAGGCTGCAAGCCGTGAGCTGTCAGCACAGAGCCCGATGCGGGGCTTGAACTCACCAACTATGAGATAATGACCTGAACTGAAGTCAGACACTTAATTGACTGAGCCACCCAGGCGCCCCACGTAGTAATTATCTTTAAATTTTACTTGCATTATCTGAGCAAGGAGGAAAACAGAGGCTTTTCCTAATTGTATGAAAACCTATTCCATCTAAATATAGGTTGTTGGGTTGTTATTGTTAGACAATTAAAGCCATATTGAACAAAACAGTTTTAGATCAAAGAAGAAATTTAACCTGTTCCCAGAGAAATCTAGGTACAACTATAATAAGCTGTTTTTCTCTTACAGACCTTCTCAAATCAGCGAAAAACATTGATGACAGAACTTAATATAATGGCAAGTATGGGTAGCACAGTTATAAAAATCCTAAGTTAAATATTAATAAGTTGAAACCAGAAATTAAAGTAATGATGCGCCTTGACCAATTAGAATTTATTTTAGAAGAGCAAAGGTGGTTCAACTTAAAAAAAAAAAAATTGAATTAAACACCTTAGTAAGTCATGGAGAAAAATCATATGATTACCTTAAAGAAATTCCAAAAGCACTTGATAAAGTTCAGCCAGATTTCCTGATTTAAAAATTTTTGGTAAAATAAAGAGTAGGAAGGGACACCTGGGTGTCTCAGTCGGTTAAACTCATGATCTCACGGTTTGTGAGTTCAAGCCCTGCGTCGGGCTCTGTGCTGACAGCTCAGAGCCTGGAGCCTGTTTCAGATTCTGTGACTCCCTCTCTCTCTGCCCCTCCCCTTCTCATGCTCTCTCTCTCTCTCTCTCTCTCTCTCTGAAAAGTAAACATTAAAAAAAAATTTTTTTTTAAAGAATTGCTAAAACTGTAGATTAACGAGCAGAGGAGTACTTTACAAAATTTAATCTATTCAAGTGTTTTATTGGCCTATGTGAAATTTTACAATTTTTCTATAGAATTTATACATTCAAATTTGTTGTGATCGAAAAGAAAATTGGTGGATGGCCATTGATTACGTGTTTGTTGCACATCTACCTTGTTCTATTCACTGCTCAGTGGTCCGCAAAACCAGAAATGACCCCTGTCCTTGTCTGCGAATACTATAGTTCAGGGAGGGAAACCAACTGTAAGCGAAATCACACGGAAATGTGAAATCACGGCAGCTTAAAGACCCTACGAACTAGAGCAGAGTCAGGGGAAGCGGCTGGCTCGGGGAGTTTCCTGCGGACGTGAACAACAGCATCACTGAATTCCTAGCAGCTCTTTTCATGCTTCCATTTATTCAGTGGGTAATTGCATCCTCTACGTGTAATGATATCAGGGTCTTTTTAGTATTTATACTCATTTAGCGTCTCGTTGAACTAGAGAAAACCTCCAAAAAAGTGTTCAGTACTAGTATTCCTGCTTATTCCTGACATTAATACTTCATTTACTGACCCAGAATTTCACCTTTTGATAAGACTTTTAACATGAGCATCCAGTGGGAAGATGCTCTATATGGCTATGGGTTAACGTGGATGCATTTTACCATACGAAGGAAGGATTCTCCTATTTGGTTGTTTTCCTTTTTTATTTATTAAAAAAAATTTTTTTTAGTGCTTATTTATTTTTGAGGGAGACAGAATCCAAAGCAGGCTCCAGGCTCTGAGCTGTCAGCACAGAGCCTGAGGTGGGGCCCAAACTCACCAACCGTGAGATCATGACCTGAGCCGAAGTTGGACACCAAACTGACCGAGCCACGCAGGTCCCCCTACGGTTTTAACAATTCTAATAAAAATCACAAGAGGGACTTTTTGGTTTTGGATCCTTAATGACAAGTTTATTTGAAGGAAGAATGTTGATCCAAATAGCCAAGAAACTTTTGGGAAAAAAAATTGATGAGGCTTTCCTTTACGTTAAAATGTGTGCATCTATTTTAAGGATACATTGTGAAACTATTGAAGTCAATAGGCAGATCATTAGAAGGAGTTAGTCTAGAAACAACAAAATACAGGTTTATCGTAGAGCACTGAAATCCTAAAGATATTAAATTAAAAATGATATATAATCGGGGTGCCTGAGTGGCTCGGTCGGTTAAGCGTCCAACTTCAGCTCAGGTCACGATCTCGAGGTCTGTGAGTCCGAGCCCTGCGTCGGGCTCTGGGCTGATGGCTCAGAGCCTGGAGCCTGCTTCCGATTCTGCGTCTCCCTCTCTCTCTGCCCCTCCCCCGTTCATGCTCTGTCTCTGTCTCAAAAATAAATAAACGTTAAAAAAAAAATTAAAAAAATGATATATAATCTCACTAAGTTTAAATTTAAATAGTTTGCAGAAGAAAGTTTAATCAAATGGGGAAGTGTTTATATTATATTGTTACGTTAAAAGGGCAGGTTACAAAACAGTGTATCTCCTCACAACCTAATGGTAACAATAGCAAACATCCTCTGTCTCCTTCTTTGTGCCAGAAACTGTACCAAATACTTTACTTATATCTCCTTGTTTATTTTTTTAAAGTTTATTTACTGATTTTGAGAGAGAGAGAGGGAAAGAGAGAATCCAGGCAGGCTCTGTGCTGTCAGCAAAGAGCCTGACGTGGGGCTGGATCCCATGAACCGGGAGATCCTGACATGAGCCGAAATCAACAGATGGACACTTAACTCACTGAGCCACCCAGGTGCCCCTATAATCTTGTTTAAATCAACCACTCCTGTGAAGTAGATACCATCAGCGACCCTGTTTTACAAATGAAGAAACCGAAGATTGATGAGGCCGCTAGATCAGTGGCCAAGAGCTAGTAAGTAGTTGCAGAGAACGGGAATTCAAACCCAGTCTGTCTGATTTCAAGAATTGTCCTTCTTAATTACAGTAGTTAACGCCAAGATTTTCACAGTGGATCTCAATGTACGGTAGTATTATAAATGACTTTTTTTTTTATGTTTTGTGATTTTTTTTCTATTTTCTAGAATGAACATGAAGTCCTACTGTAATATTTTAAACATCAGTGCCCGTATAGATTGAATAGTCATCTGTGAGAGCTATTTTAGTTGGATATAACTTATCTCAAAGCTTCCTTTAAGACCCTGGTGACTATAATGTATCGTAAAGGCGGTGTTCAAAATCGTTCTGAGAGAACTGGAAAATAGATAGACATTCGCTTCTGTACCTTAGGCCGGAATAGATAAAATGACTTAAAAATTAGCAGAGGAAACACATGATTTACAAAAGAAGAGATACAAATGGGCAGTAAACCAAAAGTTTGGTGTCACTAGTGCTATTTTCAGATTAGGAAGAGATGAAAAGAACAGAATACTCTGAGCAGAGTGAAATAGACCATCTTCTACACTGTTGGGTGGGAATGAAATTATTATTACATCCTGGGAGGGAAACGGGGCAGCATATGTGAAAGGTCTTAAAGTTAGTTACACCCTTTGCCTCGGCAATTGTATTGGTTAGAATTTAATTGCCAGATTGGGTGAATTTAAAAAATACAGGTCAAGCATACTTGTAAAATACTATTTATCAGAAGGGGGAGAGGACAGCCTAATTACCCAAAGATGGTTAGGTTTCACAGAAGGGAATGAGTGCATCCACTTACAATTATACCGATGCGTGTTTATTGAAACCTCAGTGAATCCCACCAAGTGGAGGGATTGTTAGAACAGAATGAGGCCACGCATATGCAATGCTTACTGCAGCGCTTTGCATATGGAAAGGCCTCAAACGTTAGCTTTAAGAAGAAATAGGTTAGAAATTAATGTTATTTCCAACAACCATTACTGCCTCCTCACTCTGGTGAGACTAAAGCCTTTCTCTTGGCTCCAAGACTCCCCAGTCTGACCACTCACGTTCCAACCTTCCATCTTTTATTTTCCAACACCAGCTCCCTCTAGCCAGGGTCGCCTGCTTACTGCTCCTTTGCATTTTGTTACCTTTATACTTCTGTGTACACCACTCATCCCACTCGGAATACCCATTCTCTCTGTTCCCCAGTCTGAACCCACCCATCCTCTTATTATTTACTTAATTTTTTACATTTATATCCAAGTCAGTTAGCACATGGTGCAATAATGATGCAGGAGTGGAATCCAGTGATCTACTGCCTATGTATAACACCCAGTGCTCATCCCAGCACGTGTCCTAATGCCCCTTCCCCATTTAGCCCATCCCTCCACCCTCCTCCCCTCCAGCAACCCTCAGTGCTCTGTATTTGAGTCTCTTCTGTTTTGTCCCCCTCCCTGTTTTTATATTATTTTTGCTTCCCTTCCCTTATGTTCATCTGTTTTGTATCTTAAATTCTACATATGAGTGAAGTCATATGATATTTGTCTTTCTCTGACTAATTTCACTTAGCATAACACACTCCATCCACATTGTTGCAAATGGCAAGATTTCATTCTTTTTGATTGCTGAGTAATATTCCATTGTATGTATATACCACTTCTTCTTTATCCATTCATCTGTCAATGGACATTTGGGCTCTTTCCTTCCTTTGACTATTGTCAACAGCACTGCTATGAACATTGGGGTGCATGTGCCCCATCAAAACAGCATACCTGTATCCTTTGGATAAATACCTAGCACTGCAATTGCTGGGCCATAAGATAATTCTATTTTTAATTTTTTGAGGAACCTCCATACTGTTTTCCAGACTGGCTGCACCAGCTTGCATTCCCACCAGCAGTGCAAAAGGATTCCTTTTTCTCTGCATCCTCACCAACATCTGTTGTTGCCTGAGTTGTTAATTTTAGATATTCTGACAAGTGTGAGGTAGTATCTCACTGTGGCTTTGATTTATATTTGCCTGATGATGAGTGATGTTGAGCATTTTTTTACGCATCTGTTAGCCATCTGGATGTCTTTGGAGAAGTGTCGATTCATGTCTTTTGCCCATTTCTTCACTGGATTATTTGTTTTTTCGGTGTTGAGTTTGATAAGTTCTTTATAGATTTAGGATACTAACCCTTTATCAGGTATGTAATTTGCAAATATCTTTTCCCATTCCGTCAGTTGCCTTTTAGTTTTGCTGATTGTTTCCTTTGCTGTGCAGAAGCTTTTTATCTTGATGAGGTCACGATAGTTCATTTTTGCTTTTGTTTCCCTTGCCTCCAGAGACATGTTGAGTAAGAAGTTGCTGTGGCCAAGGTCAAAGAGGTTGTTGCCTGCTTTCTCCTCTAGGATTTTGACGGCTTCCTGTCTTATGCTTAGGTTTTTCATCCATTTTGAGTTTATTTTTGTGTAGGGTGTAAGAAAGTTGTCCAGGTTCATTCTTCTGCATGTCTCTGTCCAGTTTTCCCAACAGCATTAGCTGAAGAGAATGTCTTTATTCCATTGGATATTATTTCCTGCTTTGTCAAAGATTAGCTGGACTTACGTTTGTGGGTCCATTTCTGGGTTCTCTATTCTGTTCCATTGATCTAAGTGTCTGTTTTTGTGCCAGTACCATACTGTCTTGATGATTACAGCTTTGTAATACATCTTGAAGTCCGGAATTGTGATGCCTCCAGCTTTGGTTTTCTTTTTCAGGATTGCTTTGTTATTTGATGTCTTTTCTGGTTCCATACAAATTTTGGGATTGTTTGTACTAGCTCTGTGAAGAATGCTGCTGTTATTTTGATAGGGATTGCATTGAATATGTAGATTGCTTTGAGTAGTATCGACATTTTAGCAATATTTGTTCCTCCAATCCATGAGCATGGAATATTTTTCCATTTTTTGGTGACTTCTTCAGTTTCTTTTATAAGCTTTTTATAGTTTTCAGTGTATAGATTTTTCACGTCTTAGGTTTATTCCTAGGTATTTAATGGGTTTTGGTGCGATTGTAAATGTGATTGATACCTTGATTTCTCCTTTTGTTGCTTCATTATTGGTGTATAGAAATGCAACCAATTTCTGTGCATTGATTTTATATCCTGCGACTTTGCTGAATTCATGCATCTGTTCTAGTAGTTTTTTGGTGGAATCTTTTGGGTTTTCCATGGAGTATCATGTTGTCTGTGAAGAGTGAAAGTTTGATTTCCTCCTTGCTGATTTAGATGCCTTTTATTTCTTTGTGTTGTCTGATTGTTGAGGCTAGAACTTCCAATACTGTGTTGAATAACACAGTGAGAGTGGACATCCCTGTCGTGTTCTTGACCTTAGGGGAAAAGCGCTCAGTTTTTCCCCATTGAGGATGATATTAGCAGAACCCACCCATCCGTTTATTTATTTATTTATTTAAAAAAAAATTTTTTTTTTTAACATTTATTTATCTTTGAGACAGAGAGAGACAGAGCATGAACGGGGGAGGGGCAGAGAGAGAGGGAGACACAGAATCGGAAGCAGGCTCCAGGCTCTGGGCCATCCCAGAGCCTGACGCGGGGCTCGAACTCACGGACCACAAGATCGTGACCTGAGCTGAAGTCGGACGCTCAACCGACTGAGCCACCCAGGTGCCCCCACCCATCCGTTTAAACTCTGCTTGGGCCTTGTGAAATTTAACCTTCCAGCTTCAGAAATCACTCACCATCCAGAGCTTCTTTGGTATATTAGCTCTAGTCTCCAGCTGTTAAGACAGACACAAATGAGAATTTATCTGTCGGTTCACATGGTCGCTTGAACACAATTTGATGCTCTTTAGTGACTGCTGAATTACAGTATAGGTTTAAAAATAATTGTTGAGGCAAAATTCACATAACATAAAATTAAATGTTTTCCTATGAACAGCTCTGTGGCATTGAGTACAGTCACAATGTTGTGCAACCACCCCAAAACCTTTCCATCACTCCAAAGTAAGCCCCTCACCCCTCAGCAGTTTCTTCCTCTTCCCTCCTTCAGCCATGGATGTGCATTCTGTCTCTATGGATTTACCTTTTCTGGTTATTTCGTATCAGTGAGCACACACAATATGTGACTTTTTGTGTCTGGCTTCTTTCACTTAGTTTTTGTTTTGGAGGTTCTTACTCATTACATTTTGGAGGTTCTTTCATGTTATATGAACATGTAAAGTATTTCATTCTTTTTTAAAAAATTTATCTTTAATATTTGAATGTTTCCAAATATAGGCTAGCATTTTAGATGTAGCTTAGAGTGAAAAGTCTCCAAATTTTGAAATGGTTAAAGTATAAATGTAGATTTATTATTTGAAGAGTAAAGTGTACTAATTAATGGTGATTGTAGTACTTTATTCTGTTTTAAGGCTGAATAGTGTTCCACTGTATGTATATACCACAGTTTGTCCATTGTTTGTTGATGGACATTTGGGCTATTTCTACCATTTGGTTATTGTTAAATATTGCTTCTGTGAAGATGCATGTTCACATACTTGTTTGAGTTCCTGTTTTTAGTTCTTTTGGGTATATTCCTAGGGATGGAATAGTAGGACCATATGGTAATTCTATGTTCAACTTTTGGATGAACCAGTAAACTATCTTCCACAGTGGCCACACCATTTTACACAGCAATGTACAAGGGCTCTAATTTTTCTACATCCTTGCCAACACTTGTTTGCCTCGACAATAAAAAAAAAAAAGCCGTTATTGTGGCAAACCTCATTGTGGTTTGATTTACATCCCTAATCAATAATGATGTAGAGCATCTTTCCATGTATTCAGTGGCCATTTGTGTATCTTCTTTGGAGAATTGCCTATTCCAGTCCTTTGCCCATTTTTTAATTGGGTTGTCTTTTTGTTGTTGAAATCAGGACTTATTTATATATTCTGGATTCTAGACCCCTGGTACATATCTTTTAACATTAGATCTCCCTGGCTCGACTTTGTTCTCCCTTTTGTAATATTTTTTAACCTATGGTAAACGCTGCCAGGTAGGAGATGTCTGAAAAAGGGATCTTAACAAGTATCGTATTAATGACTGGTTGTGAGGACAGTCATGACAGCTATGCAAGGTATTTGGAAACTGTAGAATGTGACACAGCTGTAAGGTGGAAGGCAAGATGCCCCTTTTGGTGCTTTTTTGCCTTGTCCTTATTTTGGTTTGGTAGATTCTGTGTGTGTGTGTGTGTGTGTGTGTGTGTGTGTGTGTGTGTTCCTAACATTATAATTCATAGTTAAGAACCTAAGAACCATAAGTTTCAGGTTCGGAGAATAACCAGGGATGTTTGCTTTTCAGAGTCATCCTTTCTGAACTTCCACGACTCAGACTGTGAACCCAAAGGGCCGCCACCCTGTGACTCACTGCTTTCCCTCAACACTGAAAAGATCCTGGTACGCATCTTCTGTCCATGCTTCTGTCTTTATGACCTAAGGTACAATGATACATGTTTCAAAAGGCACAGGTCACCTCTGTTTACCAACTAGGAGTTGGTTCTAGGTGGTCCTATTTGCATAAGATAAAGATAGGTCATCTGGTATTTCGTCACGTTACATTATTATGACTTATGGATTGGATGGTTGATCATTCTAGACCTTGGCCTTTTTACTTCTCAGTTCCAAGGAATAAAGGGGAGATAATGGCTGAGCCTTGCTTCTAGGAACCTAATGTATTTTAAGGTATAATATATTATTCTTCCAGCTTTTGCCTGTGTGGATATCTTTTATATCTATGTTTTTAACTGTCAGTACCCTCTGAACTGTATAGGAGGCCTCTCCACTCCAGGGATGAGTTCCTGGCACTACATAACGTCTGTCTCTGCCTGTTCACATTAGCACGGACACTCCTCCAGCCTAGCTGCCTCAGGTGCAAGGCTCTTTTTGTTGTTGTTGTTGTTGTTCACACTTAATTCTCTGAGGCTGAGTTGTTCTTTCAGTGCCCAAGGTGAACATATTTTTTTCTCCAGGCCTTTTCCTTCAGCATCCACATAGATACTGTTTGCTTCTTGTGTTTAAAATTTCCCTTTAGGTTGCTCTCTCTTCTCCAGATAAAGCTTTGCCTTTGCATGTGAGAAACTACTGAAAATGGGTAGAGTTTGCAAGCCAAAGAATGATCAACAGATGTTACCTAACTCATTGCATAGCGATCAACTCGATATATGGAAGAACTTGAATTAGACCGGTCCCCAACCAGAATGGGCTAGCTTGTAGTGAGTTGGCCACCAATGAAAGCACTTAAGTAGAAATTGGGTAATCCCCACCTTGGGGAGGGGATTAGATTCTTAGAATTATTAGGGACCTACCGTCTTACTGACAGTAATTCAAATATTTTCTCCGTGTTGCATTTCTAGTTTAAGATGGCACTAGCTAGTGACCTATGGGAGAAAGCTCATCAATCTTGGCCTTTCATTTTCCCTAGGTTGAAAATATGGGAGTTCGACTATTCATTTCTTCATTAATTCTCCAGATATTTATTTTGCACCTATTATGTGCCAGGCGTTGTGCTAAGTAAGTACTGGGAATAATGCCACAGTGAGCCAGCTAGCCTCAGTCCCTGCACTCGTGACTCCTAGTCACTAACCAGATAATTATACAAATAAACATAGAGGTATAGCAAAAGATCAACATAATCTCCCTTTAAATTAGGGGGATCAGGTAGGACAGCTTTCAGAACTTGAAGCGTAAACAGTGACCTGAGGAT
Organism: Panthera pardus; assembly: GCF_024362965.1. Lineage (NCBI taxonomy): Eukaryota > Metazoa > Chordata > Mammalia > Carnivora > Felidae > Panthera > Panthera pardus. Next base: position 2,153,779 of record NW_026526788.1, on the reverse strand, counting down.
GGGTTGGAGTTGGTGTCCCAGCAAAGTGGGGCTGTGTGCATTAACGTCTTTGATTGGAGCTTCTCCCCGCTGTCCACAGAAGATATCTACAGATGCAGTATTAGGTGGGAAAGACTCGGGGCGCTTGGGTGGCTCAGTCTGTTAAGCGTCTGACTTCGGCTCAGGTCCCGATCTCGCAGTTCGTGGGTTCGAGCCCCACGTCGGGCTCTGTGCTGACAGCCCAGAGCCTGGAGCCCGCTTCAGATTCTTTGTCTCCTTCTCTCTCCTGTTCCTTCCCTGCTCACGCTCTCTCTCTCTCTCTCTCTCAAAAATAAATAAAGATTATAAAAAAATTTTTTTAAAAAAAAAGAAGTGGGAAAGACTCTTTTTGATCAAGAAGTTAATTTGTCCATGTTATACTTTTCTGCCCACTTCTGTTAGATGTTATTTCTAGTAAAGTAAAAACACTTTAACTCAGATATGCTCTTCAGTATACTCTTGATGTTGCTTGGTAATGATTTCTTTTTTTTTTTTTTTAAGTTTATTTATTTATTTTGAGAGAGAGAGAGACAGAGACAGAGGGAGAGTAGGGGAAGGGCAGAGAGAGGGAGAGAGGGAAACCCCAAGCAGGCTCAACACTGACAGTGCAGAGCCCAACACAGGACTGTGAGATCACGACCTGAGTTGAAACCAAAAGTTGGACGCTTAACTGACTGAGCCACCAGGTGCCCCAAGTAAATGATATCCTTTTATGGGATTTCATTTTTGTTTTCTTCCTGTGCCTTTCTGCCCAGAGCCTTGGCAAATGGGAAACTCTCATTGAGTACTGGATGAAACGATTAGACTTTTTAAGTACTAAAAGCGATATTCATAGACTCCTTTCCTTGGCTATATGTAACTTACTAAGCGGAAAAGTATTTTACATCTGCGTGCTTATCTGTGACCGCCTGACAAAGAGGAGAGCCTCGTGTCTGGTCACACGGGATGTATGTACTGTGATGCCTTCACATGTTGTTAAATCTGCCGCTTCTTAAGTCTCTCAAGGGTCTCACTGTAAGGCTCCCCATAGCTGTGTGGAAGCTTCCAGCTATAGAGCAAAATGCGAAAGAGCTGAGAGACTTCCTGTCTAGTCATCAGGTTTAACATTCAGTGTTAAACATTCCCATAGTGGTAGAAGTTTCAGACGTTCCATTTTGTCTGGAGTCCTGCATGGAATGAAGTGCGCATTCATCCCGACATGGGATGCCCTTCTGGCCTCTAGCTTTCAACCAGTGTTTTAACCAGAGGTAGATTATTCTTGACCTGTTTCATAGGCAGACTAAATACCACGCCGTATCTGAGTATCACTCTAGATTTTGAGAGTAAAGGGAGTATAAGCGGAAGTGCCTTGTTACTCTGTTATTTGAGTCCATGAAATCCAAGAGGCCACAGTTCGTCATCTGCTAATGACCACCAATCATGAGCTGGAAAGCACAAACAGCAATTAGGAGAGACTCTCCTGTAAAGTTATTTGGCCATCATATATGCCTATAGGCATCCGTACTATGCATTTTTAAAACAGAAGAACTCAGTTAATCAGGACGCCACTGAGTTCTAATCCTGTGGTCTTGCCCAAAGCCGCAAATCTTTAGTCCCTCACTGTCTTAGCTTCTCCTGTCTCTGTGTATGTACAAGTTTTAATTGTGTCTTAGGTGAATCTCACATGAAGTAATCATTTTAACACGTACCCCGGAGGCTAAGCATATCCCAACTTAGCATCAGCAGTTAAATCTTCCGGGGAAGTGGCCGCTGTAGCGTCCGACGTGATTTGTCTCCGGCACCCTATAGAGCCGTCATTTCCCGTGCTGCTTGTAAAATCACTCCGGTTACTAAGCAAACTTACTCATTTTGTCTGCCCCTAGTTTCCACTTTTGGGTCCGTTTTCCTGCCAAATGGGCATATGTCTGCAGCAATTCTTTGTAGGCAATTTACTGCATTGAGCACGATGGAGATGTTCACCATCTGCTGTGCACTTTCTACTAGAATGTCTTGTTTCCTGCTCAGATTTTGTGGGTCCCTTTCTGGCGTCATCTCTGGACAACTGGTAGCTCTTTTTTCTAAAGTATTTTTAGAGTTTACAAAGCAATATTCTATCATCCAGCCGCATCGGAGGACCGATCGCTAGAACGTGATCCTTGTAACCTAATCGAGGCCATTAAATAGTCTCTGAAAACATGGAGGGAGATGGAGCAGCCAGCAGGATAAATCCCTATGGGAGCGAAAAGAAACTTGTTCTTAGAAACAGAACCACTAATGGTAGGGAGGAGGCAAATCAGTTACACCATAAGCTATGTGCTTGAAGTACACAATTGGCATGACTTAAAGTGAACCTTTTCTCACTTCCGTATGAATCAAATGTAGCTTCACTTTGTAAAAATACAGGTTTTCATTGCAAGCCTCGTCTTCGTTTGTGAGAAGCTAACGTGTACGTTTGTTTGTTTTTATTTCAGAGCCAGGCCAAGTCTATTGCAGAACAAAAGAGATTCCCTTTTGCCACGGATAATGACAGCACAAATGAAGAGCTAGGTGAGATTTGAATCTGGGGGAGGGGGCGGTTCCTGGGGTATTTGCCTAGAATTTATGATTCGATGCCGAGCAGGTAGGCAAGGTGGTGGGGTGGAAAGAACACAGACACCGGCTCTGCCAACATGAGTGGTGTGGTGTCGGGTAGGACGTTCAGCCCTTGTGTGGGTCCGTGCACCCTATGTCAGGATAACATGAAATAGAGAAAATACAGTAAAACCTTGGATGGCGAGTAACTTGTTCTGCGAGTGTTTCGCAAGACGAGCAAACATTTCTAATAAATTTTAACTTGATAAACGAGCAGTTGTCTTGCAATACGAGTATTACGTGATGCCAAATGTCACATGATCACAACTGAACCAGTTGTTACTGAAATTCACTTTGATACACAAGTGCTTTGGATTACAAGCGTGTTTCTAGAGTGGGTTATGCTCGCCAACCAAGGTTTTACCGTACAAGGTTTGGAGGAAATGATCGGTAGGGACGTGTCGACCTCTGTGTTTCTCTGGAAAGTAATAATGATGGTCATGAGCCCTTAGGAACGGTTGTCATTCATTAAAAGGTCACTTGGGCTGTCATCAAATCGGAGCCACACAGCAGTGAAAGCCGAGGGGACTCACACCTACTTAATCTTCTGTGTAATAAAATAGCTAGGTGTGGGTTAATTTTACCGTGAGGCCAGTCAGTTATTGTTGTGAGTGTAGAAAAGTTGAGTTCATTCAGATCTGCAAAGGGGTCCTGCAAGTTGGCTGGGTCGTGGCATGTTTTAAAATAGTCTGGTTTCACCAGTGTCTGACGTGCTTTGGGTGTGTCTCACTCATTGCCTAGTCAGCTTACACTTGAAGGAGTGGAAACAAAATTGAAGACCAGACTGAACGGTGCAGCTGGATGGACTTCCCATAAGCACGTGTTCCTACCTGGTACCTGGTGACCCGAGGCACCTTTGGGAATTTTTTCTATCTTTATACGTAATTATTTTATCCTTTCTGTGGCCATACGCATTTTATATTAAGACTAAGCACTTCAGGACGTGTGGCTGGCTGAGTCGGGAGAGCACGCGACTCCTGATTTCGGGGTCGTGAGTTCAAGCCCCACATTGGGCCTAGAGCTCACTTAAAAAAACAAAGACTGAGTGCTTCTTGTATTGGCTTCTTTGCTCTGTTTGTGCAAGCAAAGAGTTGACTATTTTAAAAGTATTAATCACTTCTTGGTGTTATTCTTTGAGTGGGCTTTGAGAATTAATTACCTGTTAAGAAATCAGATTTGGCCTTTTCTGAAATCCTTGGATCTGTTCAGCCCTGTATTCACATACTAAGTGATGTAATTAAAGGCCTGGTATGGGGTCTAAGACTAATCCTAGTGGATCTGGATAGTATAGGCCCTGACATGGCTTAGGATCTTTCATATCACAGCATTTTTTTTCTTGGAAGAACAGCTTCTGTCAACACACACATTGCCAGGAGATGTAGAATTCTGGTCAGTAATGATTTCTGTGAGAATTCCGATGTTCTCTTTATGTCTTTGTACTGCCACAGCAACATTTGGCCCTAATACTTATTTATATCTTTGCAGGATTTGGATTAAAAAAAAAATTTTTTTTTTTTAACGTTCATTCATTTTTGAGAGACAGAAACAGCACGAGCAGGGCAGGGGCAGAGAGAAAGAGAGGGAGACACAGAATCCAAAGCAGGGCCTGAACTCACGAACCATGAGATCATGACCCGAGCCGAAGTCAGACGCTTGACCAACTAAGCCACCCAGGTGCCCCAAGATTTGGATTTTTTTTTTTAATGGATTCTTTTGGGCTTTTCTCAAAACACATTTACTCTTAGAAAGATTTGAGAGCTGCGTTTGATTTTATTTGAGTGGGGTTCAACAGCCGAGCCACGGAGAACAATTGAAACATGTTCCCAAGTACAGTATTTATCCCCTCACACTGTATTTGTTTTTATGGGTCGCTTATTCTTTTGTTCACTCGACAGATATTTACTGATTATGGGGAGATGGGTAGGAAATTCGAAAAATTTAGATCTGAAAGGAACCTAAGAAAATGTTCTGCAGGCTTGTTAGGCAAGACCCAGAGAGTAATGAGAAGTGACTGAGGTTCCCGTGATCACCGGTGTTTGGCAGAACGAGAACCTGAGCGCCTATCTTGGCCTTCCAATACGTCACATCCTCCTGCATTCCAAACAGGATACGTTTATATTTCAGTCCCTGTTCATGTAATCATCAGGAAAGTCAAACCGTTTTGCAGGCCAGCCCGGCACACGGCAGTTTCGGTACAGCCGTGGTCTATGGCAGGGTATGTGCCTGGAGGGTGGGTCCCAGAGCGGGCAGCCTGGGGCCTGTGTCACTGCGCATTCTCTTCAGACAGTTTGTTTAACTGCACTAAGTTTCATTTCCTTGTCTTTGAATGGGGAAAATCTTCGTACCTGCCTCACTGCACTCAAGGAGCAAATGAGTTAATACATGGAAATGTACAGAGTGCCATGCACGTCACCTATTACTCTTGTTGTTTTTCCCGCCAGCTGCCTCTGGCCCGCACCCCAAGGGTGTCTCTGGTCATCTGGTCATCTGATACATCTGAATGATATCCATTCTTATTATTCTGAATATGAGTTTGACCGTAATTTCTCTTTTCAAAGAAATTATGACAAAGACAGCCCTCTTCGTTTTGAAGAATGCCCCCAAAGCTCTTGTCTTGTTATGACATTCAGTGCTTTTGAAATTTGCCTTTTTCAGGTTAACTATAAGGATACTTAGTCTCTTTCTGCATTGAATGTTTTCACTGCTTTTAACTGGCAGGAAATTTAAGCTCTTCAGGACAAGAAAAGATTTAGTTGCTTGTCTCCTTGAACACCTGTTAGGGCCTAGAATCAGAGTGTTGCAGTAAAGCTTTATTTGCAAAGAAATGTGACCAAAATAGTATTGTTTTGAGCGAGGAATACAGTTTTTTGAGGGATATTTGGGGATTTAGGGAGTTAGGGCAAGTTTTAGAGATGAAATGTAATATAGAATATCAATAATGTATTCTAGTTTGGACAGGTGAAAAAATGGAGTCCAAATATTGCTGTGTTTTAGGAGGTTGTCATGGCTCTAATTTCAAAATACCGCTTACCTACACAATTTGACTGGAAACTATTCATCTTTAGTGTATATTTAGAGTAGTGTTTTGGCCCTATTTTGAATACAAGAAGTAGGAAAAAGACTGTTGCACTGCACTGTTGTGAATTGGCTACAATGAAGCATTCTGCTCATATGTATTAATTTGAGCCTCTGTTTTTGTTCTTACTGGGCAACTGGCAGTGAGTTCAGCACCACCACCGCCCCCCTGCCCCCCCCCCCCCCCCCCCCCCGCCCCGGAATTGAGACTTGTGCTGCTATTTGGGTGTTTCTCTTAACTTTCACCATAAAACCACATTGTCGTGTTATGTGGGTTTTGTTGAGGCTTATTACTAGCTCTTTTGATGTATAGGTGGGAAACATCATAAAGGTTATTTGGTATTTGAAAGTGAACGATGGGCTTAGAAAAAGATAATTACTTCTGTAGGCAATGTTTTATAGATGGCTTTAATAATTTAAATCTAGAAAGCACCAGAAGACTGATAGCAAGTGGCGAGTGGTGGAAGGAATTCAATTACATCTTCTTAACTTCCAGGTTTTCTTTAACTGCTTCTAGCCCTTGGAGCTGCCTTTTAGGATTCAGCAAAGCATTTAGTCACCGATTCTGGTGTGAGATCCTTTGTTCTTTCTTTTAATATTTTTGTATTTTGTTTCATAGCTATTGCTTATGTGTTGATTGGCAGTGGTCTCTATGATGAAGCCATAAGACATTTTTCAACAATGCTTCAGGTAATTTCTCTTCTTAATTATGTAATTTCAAGCTTCTAGTCACGACAGAAATACAGGCTTATGCGTAAAGCGCTACAAGAATACATTGACTTTAAGGTTATGTGAGAAAGTGAAAGAAATCAGCCCTGACTGAGCACTTTCTTGGCGCGGGCCTTGAAACACTGCTCTCATGTCATCTTTGCAGTTTTACTTTATTTTAAAGGAGGAAAATGAGATCAAAGGAGGTCAAGCAATTTGCTGAGAGTCTCCCCACCATCAGCTAGAAGAGATGGGACTCAAATGCAAGTTTAAAAGAAAAGAAAACCATTAGCTTCCGTTCACTTTGCTCTGTACCATGCCATCCCCCATAAGATACGGATGCTGGACATTCAGGTTCACTTTCCGTGCAGGAGGTGATCTGCATGGTTCCACTCGTGGGTTTGTTTCTCCCCTTGAAGTATAATTGTGAGACTCCTCAGTGGCCGCATTGAGCCTTCACTGATTGATGGCTGCATTAAAATCTGGTTAAGATAAAAGGCTTAAACAAACATGTGTAAGAGTTGCAGTGGAGACCCGTAAAATAGCCCAACGTTGTTAGCCTTACACCCTTATCTTTATTTAACGGTGTTCTTGTAGATGCTGACCATTGCCGATTGTCGATGTGCGTGTGTCCAGTAGAGTAGTGTAGTGAAGAAGCATGGTCTTTAGAGTTAAAGACTTATACCCATGTTCTAATCCCCTCTGCTGGTTGCTAGCAGGTTATTTAACCTCCTGGCATATGGGGATAATAACCATTACCTTCAAAAATATTCTTGTTAGGTTTAAATGACATATTCTGTAAAGTACTTAGGACTCAGTGCCTGGCACAGAGTAAGTGCTCAGTTCCTTTTAGCTACTCAAAGCAGCATTCTAGCATGTTCGTCTGTGCCAATACAGTGAGAACCAACAGATAATTTACAATCCAGCAGGTAAACTGAATTTTAGAATACTCATTTGGGAGTTTCTGCACCACTTTTGTTTTCTTTTTCGAATTGATTATATTGACAATCGTGCCTTCATCCTCGAAATCACAGAGATTCAAGCCGTCGTGTGTTTGAGTGCTCATATGGAATACCATTCTTCAGCAGAGTTTGAAGGATGAAGGGTAGATTACTAATGTTAAAAATCGCCTTTCTGTGAAGCCTTGCAATATTGGAAAATATAAGCAAGCACTTCACACAGTTAGCACTTGGCCCTGGTTTGAAAGGGAGGTTTTGGTACTTTTATAGAAGCAAATGTCAGTTAATCTCTGGTAACTGATAGCAGAAAACAGTGAGAGCTTTCAGACATATTATCAATTCATTCAACTTTTTGAAAACTATTTTTACCATTGTAGTTGAAGGCAATATAAGAGTCATAAAGAAAAACTTTAACAAAAAATTTCCTAATTCTGCCCCTGTACCGTTCATTGAAGTTGTTTTGCGTATGACCTTTCAAAGTGTGTATGCATTCGTGTTTTATAATCTGAATACATGTAATATTTCATATTACTTTTCACTGAATTTTATACTGTAAATGTTTTTCAGTAAGTCTCTGTAATCTTAATCTTCCATTGGCTCTATGCTACTCCTCGTCTTGTCCGTTTATTGTTTTAAAACGTATTTCTCTTGCCATTGCATTCAGAAAGTAGATCAAAATTTCTGTGTGTCCAGGCAAGGTCTTAATATACGGATATTTGACATAGCATTTTTATCAGTCTGCAATACAATGGGCTGCTTTCAAGTGGGAAAGTTTTCTTTGAGCATGTGTGGTTTATACAGTTGGACTCCTTTTCTGGTGATGCAGGCTATTGATGGGGCAGGAGCAGAGAATGGGGAACAGCGGAAATTCAAATACTACGGGCTCACAGAGGACAGACCCGGGTGACCACTTAGAACACGTTTTGATGTAGGAACAAGAGTGCCTCTGGCTTTCCTGCTCGTGCTGTTCTTGGTGACTTCTGTCTTCTGTGCCTTTGTCTCGGTGCTTCCCAGCCTTATCCACATCAGGACACGTGTGGAAAAGCCTATTCGCACAACACACTGGAGTAAACAAGAGCAAACGCAGAGGCATTTGGATAGAGCTCAGTGAAAATTTGTTATGATGTCTTCGTGTTCCATAACTACGAGAAACACAGGATATAAAGATTGGTTAAAAAATGCTAAAATTCTTTTCAAAAATTTTAATGAGAGGGGCACCTAGGTGGCTCAGTCGGCTGAGCATGTGACTTCAGCTCAGGTCATGATCTCACGGTTCGTGACTTTGAGCCCCGCATCGGGCTCTGTGCTGACAGCCCAGAGCCTGGAGCCTGTTTCGGATTCTGTGTCTGGCCCTCCCCTGCTCACGCTGTGTGTGTCTCTCTCTCTCAAAAATACACAAACATTTAAAAATTTATTATTTTTTTAAATGAGAAACTCAGTCCTGCCTTTCAGGACAAAACTTTTCTGTGTCCAGGGTCCTGAAGAGCGGTTTGCTCACCACTGCTGCATGGATGCTGCCCTCTTGCCTTTCCCTGTCCATGTTAGGACTGGACTGAGTACCACTGCAGGACCATTTTTGTCAGTACGTGCCAGTGGGTGTTCACCTGTTCCCTGCAGGACCCTTTGCACGGGCAGAAACTCTGTAAGCCAGCACACGTCCTCTAGCAAACCTGCAGTGGTAACTGTTTGCACACAAGCGTTTCAGGGGTTTTGAGCTCCTGAACGCTTGACAAGACTTTTCGTTTGGATAGCCCGTGAGCTCCTCCAGTATCCAGCAGCAGAGTGTGGAACCTGATTCCTTTCACAGAAAGCTGAAAACAAATGGGACCATGAGGGCTTGGATTATATGAGATTTATCATTTTTATAAGATCGTTTAATGTGCAATTTGGATCTGTGCATGTGGGCTACTTAAATTCCAGCGTGACCTTTTGATGTAAAGCTTTTAAACCTTTTTTTCTTAGCTGCACCATGAGGGGCAAACTTACAAGATGTTTCCACAGTTTCTGTTGCCGTGAGGTATTTGAGTAGTTCTCTAACTAGGGGGTACTTGGTACAGCTATAAAGGAAGGAAAAAAAAAAAACTCCTCAAGCATCCAGGTTTCTAACTGAGCATAATTTCAAAGCTTGATAGATCTATCAGACTGCATTGAAAATTCTTGGTTTAAAAGCTTGTGAATTAGTGCTCCCTCTGAGTGTCCTTCCGCATGTCCGTGCATCGAAGACCGTGTTTTTGAAAAGCAGAACCATTCCCCGTGCTTCTTTGGTCCCCAGGCGGGCCTCGGTAAGCTAAGTGCTACAGAAGTTTTATGAAGCCATTGGCCTTTGTTATTAATTGTGTGGGCTTGAGCTCATCTGCTTCGGGTGGAACTGAATCCATAAAAATGTTTCTTATTTCACACGAGCAGACAAAATAGGAAACATGCCTCTCTGTGTGATTTGTGAACATCCTTCATGTAATTATGTATGTGGGTCTGCAGCTCGGGCAAAACTCAGTCCTCATTACCTTGCTGTGCACTGACTTTTTTGACTTATTTGTCTTTGATCCAGTGACTTTTGAGTTTTAATCAGAAGGCCAGGCTTGGTAGTGGAAAAATAAATATTTGTAAAATTTAAAGCCACTCTATAAATGGTATAATGAGGATAGTAAATTAGACCTTTCTGAATTTAAGGAGATCGATGTCTTGGGACTTGAGACATCTAAGTGTACATGATTCCAGTAATGTAACTATCTTATTATACAATGATTGTGCATCCACATAAAGTAAGTAATATTGGAAGATTGAAATCTTAGTTTTCATTGAAGTCATTTCAAATTCAGAACACTTAGGGGCACCTGGGTGGCTCTGTCTGTTGAGCATCCAACTTCGGTTCAGATGATGGTCTTGTGGTTCGTGAGTTCGAGCCCCACATCAGGCTCTCTCCTGTCAGCCTGTCAGTGCAGAGCCCCCTTCAGATCCTCTGTGTCCCTCTCTCTGCCCATCTCCTGCTTGTACTCTCCTCAAAATAAATAAATATTTAAAAAAATAAAGTAAAATGCTGAACATTTGACAAAACGTAAATATTATTAGACTTGTAGTCTCAAAAATCTTTTGAAAAATGGGTGTTCTGAGCCCAATTTGTTTTTAGAAGTAAACATTGGTTTTTATCTGAAAATATAATGCATTATGACATTTCTTAAAGATCTTTGACTTCTTGTTAACATCCAAAGCCCATGATAGACAAAATAATAAACTTGTATCAATCAAGAAAGGTAAGAAAATCTGCCCTTTAAATTTAGGACCTCTTAATACTAGATTGTAACTGAAATAACAACCACAATAATCCCTTACAGATTCACACACTATTTAGGTTTCTGTATTCAATTTACTTTTTTTTTTTAGAATTACTTTTTTTTTTTTTTTTTTTTTTTTACATGTGGCAAGAATTACTATCAAACTCCACTCACTGGACCAGAGACTCTCATGGTGTTAGGGAAAGACTTGCCCCTTATGTAGAACACTACTGACACTTGTGAGTTCGTTGGCCAGCCAGTGGCCTCTAGAATTTCTTTTTATTTTTTTTTAAGTTTATTTATTTATTTTGAGAGAGAGTGAGCGCACAAGCGGTGGTGGGGGGTGGGAGGGAAGGGTGGTGCAGAGAGAAAGAGAGACAGAATCCCAAGCAGGCTCCACGCAGAGCCTGATGCGGGGCTCGAACTCATGAACTGTGAGATCATGACCTGAGCTGAGACCAAGGGTCAGATGTTTAACTGACTGTGCCACCCAGGTGCCCTAGAATTTCTTTTTAAACAGTATAGCAGGATGTATAATTACTGTTGTTGTTAAATAATAGATTTTGTTACTCGTCTTGATTGATACAACTTGTTATCTGTCACTGGCAGAACTGAAAGTCACCGCCACAAGCATCAGACCACGTGGGTGACCCAGAGGGAGGGCTGGGGAAGTGAGGCACGTGGGGCCACTGTAGGGTTCTCTGCCAGTGGCAGCCACATATAAAATCCTAAGGGCCAAAATAATGATGACCAAATTCAGGAAGTTGTCAGTGTTCAGATATTTGAACTGTTACAAACTGTTTAATGGCTATCTTTTAAAGGCTTGAAATCTTTTATTGCTATAAAATATTATAGCTGTGATTGCTGGTGGCCCACCTGGAGCCATTCCAATGGCACACGTGTCACCCTGCTTTGCCTTATGGAACTATGAATTGGCTTTTTTTCCAATCACGGTACCCCATTGTTTCTGGCCAGGTCATCTGCTTGCTCCCCCTATGAGAAGAGGAGGCCAGGCCAAGCTGACTTTGATCTGATAGTCTTTAATACTCATTAAAATCTTCTTGTCTGCCTAAAAAATGGCCAGTGATTGTTGTTAACTAACAACTGCTACATATTAAGACTCACGTGTCAGGCTAAGACTAAGTGTCACAAATCCAAACATGAGGATACATTCCCTTGAGGAGATTGTCACTGTGGGTGACAAATGTGCAGATACAGTATAATGAGTAATAAGAGAATGACTTCAATGGAATTATATCCGTTAAGAGGCTCCAACTCGACTGCATGCTTTCGCCTGATCCCTCCACACACCCCTACCCATAACTGAGAAGGAATCCCTAGTTGTGTGCCAGTGCCGCCCGGATCAATGGGTGGCACCCTCTTCACTGGCATACGTGAGTCCACCTGCTCCACACATCTGTGTGCTGCTGATTTCAGCACCAACTCTCTCTGGATAGCTCCCAAAGGACCTCTCCTGTCCCTCTGCTTCTCCTGCCTCTGGTCAAACCACAGCCAAGCCACTGTCACCTGCCAGATAACCGGTGCAGGCATGGTTGTCTGGCTTATCACCTCACACTCTCCACACACATGCACGCCATCCATACACGTACACTTTTGCACTTTAAAACACACACGTACTTTGCTGTTGTTTTTAGCTTAAAGATTAAAATCCTTAATAACGTCCCTGTCTACCTCTCCAAACTCATCTTGGAGCAGATGCTATACTTCCTGCTTGCCTTGGGGCCTTTGGCTCCCTCTGCCTGGACCAGCTACTCTGAGATGCCCTCACCTGTGACACATTTCATCCAAGGCACCTCTTCCTGGGGAAACCTTCCTAACCGTGTCTAGTCTTTATGCATTTGCTAACAGCACTATTTACTACTCTCGTTCTTACTGAACCCATGTAACTTTACATTTATGTTTGCGATTCTTTGGCTAAACTCCAAGAAGGCAAGAATCTTACCTTCTGTCTTTGTTTTTGGTGACTGTGGTATTCCTCACACATGAAACCAGACATGGCTGAAAGCTGGCCCTAAGTATTTGTTGACCAAATGACTAATGTCTGTACGGTATACAGTAGGGACCAAGGCAAAGGAGCTTATTTATTTTCCAGGGGAGTCTGGAAGGAGTCAGGGGAGAGGTGGTGTTTGAGCTGAGGCGGCGGGTGAGTGTTCCTGGCAGAGGGACTAGCATGTGTAGCACGCTGAGCTTGGGGGAGCGTCTTGTATCTGGGGAGCTATGAAGTAGTACTTGTCTACAGAGTACGAATTATGAGTGGAAAGTGGAAGGAGATGAGACTGAACAAGGCAAGAAAATGACCGATATTTTGTACCAAAGCATTTAGATGTTATCTCATTGTTTTTCAAATTGTGAGTTGCTGCCTTTTAGTAGGGCCTGAAATTGATTGGCAAGTGAAGACAAACACCTTTTAAAAAAATGAAACACACTAGAATAGAAACTAGAAGACTGCATGTCAATAGGAAGACTAGGTTTGACTTAGTGCAACTCTCATTTCTAATGCGTGTATGTGTGTGTGCGTGCATGTCACGGACATAATGTATGTGTATCCTGGGTAACGACGTAAAAGGCATTTTACTATGAGTTAGAGCCACAGTATGTTTGAATGTGGCTGTTGTAGGTATACAGGGTGTGTGGAGATGCCACTTCAGTAGAAGAACTATTTATTTACGTAAACTTTTTTTTTTTTTCTGATTTGCCCCTTATAATTTTTTTTTTTTTCAGTTTTAGGAGAAAAGCTTCTTAGATCATATATTTTGAGACATTACACATCTGAGAGCAGGTGTTCCTCTCACTGGAGAATGTCCTCAGAGGGGAAGAGCCATGTGGGCTCACTGCCCCCTGCCCCAGCCTGTACTACTTTCTGTGGACTGTTCTGTCTCTTGGCAGGTGGTATTGCTATGGAAACACATGAAGTCAATCTTACCTTAATTCCTCATCAGGAAACTGTTTTCCCTGCTCTTCCTCTCCCTCCATGCCTGTATCCCTCTCCCTCCAAACTAGCCTCTCTGCCTTTTTTATTTTTATTTATTTTTTTATATTTGAGAGAGAGACAGAGAGTGCGTAGGGGAGAGGCAGAGAGAGAGGGGGAGACACAGAATCCAAAGCAGGCTCCAGGCTCCGAGCTGTCAGCACAGAGCCCAACGCGGGGCTCGAACCCACGAACCGTGAGATCATACCTGAGCCGAAGTCGGACGCTCAACCGACTGAGCCACCCAGGTGCCCCACTCTCTGCCTTTTTTATTTTCCAGCCAGGGAGGATATTTAAATGTTTCAAGTGTTATTATCTCTGGGTGGCAGGATTATGGGGTGCCCTTCTCCTTTGTGCTTTTCCTCATTTTCTAGATTTTGCTGTAGTTTATAACAAGTATTCCAACTATTCATTTGAATAAAATGTTTTGTTTATAATAAACATGTCGATATTCTATAACGCATATTACTTAAAACATCTTTTTCCGACTATAAATGTATACATGTTTGTCTTGAACAAGGAAAAGGGATAGTAGTAAGTAGAGTGGGAACATAGCTCGTAATCCCACTCCCAAGAGAAAATTGCTGTTAGCATTTTGGAGCCTTCTTTTCTGTGCACGTACGGACCCACACAAATCTTTTATAAGTACTGTTTATAAAAGGAAGTGGCATTCCCCTGCAGTGCTATAACTTGGACTTTTTTCCCATGTAACGCATAGCATGGAGCCCTTCATGCCAGTCACATATAAGTTATAAATCCCAACTCCAAACAGAACCGTCTGGAGCCAGGGAAGTGGTTTAAGGGAGCAAAGTGGACTGCTGTGACGTAGAGGTGATGGGTGGGCTTCCGGGAAACTGATGAGTACACACCCCTCATCTAAGGAAGCCGCCAGTACTTAGCTCTAGTTTTTTTTTTTTTTTTTTCATGAGAGAATGCAAAAAATATGGGCTTATCTTTGCTGCATGTTTTGATTTTTCAAGTGAAGCTAGAGATCTTTCACTGTTTACTTGAATTTTTCCCATTTTTATACACCGTGAGCCGGTCTGCCGGCTGGGTTGAGGCCACTGATGCACCGGTTTGCTGCTTGATACGGGTGTACCTGATTCTGTTTCAAGTAGTCTTTTTTGTTTTCCAATATATGGAATCTTCTCGTTTATTTTTTCTCGTTATTGTTGGAGTTGCTGTGTCTTTTTCTGCAATGCGGGCAGACAACCTATCTCACATTTGAAACCGAATGATAGACTAGTCTACAAAGTGCCTCATCTGGTACAGTTCTGTTCAATTCTTTTTTCAACGTTTTTTATTTATTTTTGGGACAGAGAGAGACAGAGCATGAACGGGGGAGGGGCAGAGAGAGAGGGAGACACAGAATCGGAAACAGGCTCCAGGCTCTGAGCCATCAGCCCAGAGCCTGACGCGGGGCTCAAACTCACGGACCGCGAGATCGTGACCTGGCTGAAGTCGGACGCTTAACCGACTGCGCCACCCAGGCGCCCCCAGTTCCGTTCAATTCTTTAGCAGCATCAAGAGTTTCACCCCGGACGATATAGCCAGAAGCTCTATCTTCTTTCTTAAATGCAGAGGAAGGATTCCGAGAAGAGGTAGAAATTGCAGAGGCTAAATGTAGAAGAGAGACATTTCCCTCAGGAAGTGGGATGCTTCATACCACTGACCTGTTTGTGGGGACCTGGTGGCGAGGCAGAGGACCCTGTCCTTGGGCCTGAGGAGGGTTTCATCTAGTCCATCAGGGGGCAGCTTGCAGAAAGGGTCTGATTCCTATTCTGACATACAGCATAAAGGACTGCATTCACCCCAACCGATTGTGGAGTGGACTTGTTTCTTGTTGCTCGATGGAGTTGGCACTGGGAGATTCTTCCCTTTTCAGATGATTTCATGACTGTGCGAGGGGACAAACTGGGAAGAAGCATTGCCCAGTGCTTCGCGCCTAACCGTTTATTTCCCCAGGCCTCCGTTTCCCCACCCAGAGCACACGATCGCGGACGCTGCCGGTCATAGGGTTGTTGAGAGGATGTTTTAAAGGAGATGACCGTGTGACAGAAACTAGCACAGGGCTCGTTAATGTTGGTTCTCTTTATTATTTTTTTTTAACGCAAAGAACCTTCATCACGTGTCTCATTCAAATGAGCCCCAAGCACACTGACTCTTCTGGTTGGGGACCGCGTGTGGACGTATGTGTGGCAGTAGCATAAACTAGAGCTTGTTGCTTGCGGCGTTCACGCGCTTTACGCAGAAACTGATTTGTTTTGTTTTGTTTTGTTTATAGTTTTTGACGTGTTTCTGTTTTGGTCTGACTAGGAGGAGCCTGATCTGGTTAGTGCAATTTATGGCCGAGGGATAGCCTATGGAAAGAAGGGATTACATGTGAGTATGGAATAGCTCCTCTTGCCATAGTGCCTAACATGACCTGACCTGGACCAGGGTTCCGACAGAACCGCTCCCTGTTGATTGAGTGCCGACGGACACACAGTGGGGGCACGCCAGTTCCCGCCTGAGAACGTGGTTTTAGAGAATGTACTCAACATCACATGGCCAGGAAGGTGGGAGCGGGGGACTGGGGATCTCTACCCAGGGCTCCTGGGGGTCCGTCTTGCCATGTGCTCTAAAAGGACAGCCTTGCCAGCCTAAATTGTACTTCATGATGAGCTGGACATAGAGCAAGGAAAGTATGAGACCTTAACTGAATTCCCAAGAAATATTCATTGGTAGAAGTGGAGTCTAGGGATGCATCGTGCAGGAGGACTTAGAATCTGAGTTTCTTTCACAATTTTTAAAGGTTGGATAAAAGACCAAAAGGGTTTGTTTGGTTTTTTTTTTTTTGATAAAGATTATTTTTATTTGTTATCATGTATTATACTCTCCCCCAGATAAGTATATCGTTTTCACCTTCTTCCCCTTATTTCTCTGGGGAATGCAGAAGGAGGGTTATAATAGACATATCTTACGCAACAAAGGCACCATGGTTTAAACATGAAGATTTTCCTGAGACTATATGGTAAATAAGGAAATAGTTTAAGATTCAGATCTTTGTATTTTCAGTTAGAATATTATACACAAACTATTCTGTTGTCCTATTGTATATTAGAAATACTCAAATTAATGATGATTGAAGGAGAAGCATCACTTTTGTCTTTGCCAATTTAAAAAATTGTACGAATCAGGTGCTGGCCTATTGGTGAAATTTTATATAATATTTGTATACTTCTGAGACATAGAGGACTGAGAACGAACTCAGATCTGGGAATGACAGAGGTTTAGGAAGGAAGCAGTGTTACATTCAGAGCATCGATAAATGACAGAAGTTGTCAGCGATGAGCTTCTTCCCAATTCTCCTCTCTTTTAATTTTATATCTCGACATGAAATTTCCTTGTATCTTTAATGCATTTTTAATGTAAAAGTGACATGCTCATATTTCTAATATAAAAATAACATGAAAATTTTAAAGACAACTTACCTGGACTTCCTAAGGCGTAGGTATGGAGGCTTAGGGGTTTTGACGGACACTGACTCGGTCCCTTTGTACCCCCATGTTGTCACTGGTCAGCATCATTTTGCATGCTGCTATCCATCCACATACTCATCCATTGAAATTCATTGATTCAGTGTTTAAATAGGTTCAATTTAGAAAATAACCTACCATCAGTGGAACTTGTGATATGTAGCCAGGTCTAATGGGCTACTGATGGGTAGGTAGACTTGAGTGAGTTAAATAATCATAACTGAATTTAAACCAGCAGCTCTTTATCTAGAAGCTAAGTTCATATTTACTTCTAAGTAAGTAGTTATATCTTTACTAAATTTTTAGTTTTTTCAGAAAAACTATTGAACCTGATTTTGAGTAACAGTGTATCTCATACTAAGCTAATGCCTTTTCAAGGACATTAAGAATGCTGAACTTGCTCTGTTCGAATTGAGCCGAGTAATTACCTTGGAACCAGATCGTCCAGAGGTATTTGAACAGCGAGCAGAAGTGAGTGCGGTTTTCTTTTTCCCTCTGTCGTTATTGGATTAGTTGAATCTCAGATTTTTTTTCCTATTATTTTATGACTTATACATTTTAAAGCTCCCTTATCTATTGCATTTTCCTCCATAGGTACTTTATGCCTTTAAACGTGGTTGAAATTACTAGAAAATTATGGACTGACTGAGAGATACTCCTGATTTAACATTTAATAGTAATATTTAGTATTAAAATATGTGGTTATAACATGTACTATTACTGTCAGTGTTCATGTTTACTCTATCTATGACATACTTTAGTCAAACAGTATGACAGTTTGGTCAGAATGAAATTTATAACCATTACAAGTGCGTGCGTGTGTGTGTGTGTGTGTGTGTGTGTGTGTATACGCTTATGTACAATTCTTGGGAGATGTACTTATCTACATAGAGACATAGAGCAGGTAAGGGTGACCAAAACCAGACCTTGAAGGAACTTAGGACTTGAAGTGGAGACAGAAATAACTTGGTGAAAATACCAGGTAGTATTTGTGATGGGAGACGGGAAGAGGAAATGCTTCTTCGGGAACAGAGAGACGTGGTGTGTCAGAGCTTGGGGGAGGCTGGCAGGGGCAGGGTGGGGGTGTGTCTGCCGAGGCCTCACTGAACAGATGATGCTAGAGCCAATCAGAGCCCACATCTTGGGGGACAAGGTGGAGAAAGGGTATTCAGATCAGAAAAAGGAGTGTGTGGTGAGGCATTCCTTTTAATAAAACGTGTTCCTCTTACCATTTGCATAATATAATTATAAACTACCCAGATTTCATTTTACCGCTCATTTAACCATATCAAATGCTTTAGAATTTGTTAATGTGTTCACACTGGCTAAAACTTAACTTTTAGTCATCTGACATAATGGGATTTCATAGTTGAACTAAAGGAAAAATGACTTGTTTCCTCTTATGGGGGAGAAAACTTAGAAGTAAAGAAAACACTAAATGTGTTAGTAATTTAACAACTGTATTTCCGATGTTTGTATTCTCAAAATTACAGTGTCTAAAGTTATAGTTCAGTCTCACAAAGTGAATTTTATGTCTTATTGGGAATTTGGGTTTCTGAATAAAATTCTTTCTCAGTTAATGATATAATTCCTTATCTCTTGTCTATTTTGGATTGTAACCATAAGGGTTAAGGGACTGTAATTTGTTCGTTACTGCACGAGAGCCTTGTTGGTATTTAGGGTGAGATTTGGTGATATCTGCTCTGGGGAGGGGTGCTGATGCTTTTTCCCTCCATTACTCTGATGTCATGTTAAAATGTTACGGTAAAGCATGAATTCATTAAGTGTGCATAGAAAGAAGACTTGTTCAGCAGCTTCAGAGGTTTCTCAAAAGCTACTCAAAAAGCTTCTCATATCTACTCAAAAGCTAGTCGTGTACCCAAAAGTGATATTGGTAATCCAAAAAGTAATTTTCAATGATCTTCAATATATATAGTGATATTCCTCTTTCCTGGCATCATTAGGCAACCATATCACTACAAAGTGGTTTTTCTAGCTAAATTACAGCTTACCGTTTACATACGTCTGAAATTATTTGATGAGAAATCTTTCTCTTTCATCCTTGCTGCGATAGTCTGTGTTTAATGAACATCATTCAACCTTTTTTTAGTTACTCAGGTCATTATTATGAATGTTGATTATTGTGCTGAGGTGTGGTGATTCAGTTATGTACATAGGGGTTATGAACTAGGTAGGGATGTTCTTTCTTCCAAAATCTAACCCCAGACTGCTAGGCTTTTTGAATTCTCAGGTGTATATTCCGTAATTTCTTTCTTTCCTTTTTCTGAGCTTCCATTCTTGCCACTGGTGATGTGCCTGCCAGAATCCTCTCTCTTTTGCTGGTTTTCGGTTCCTGCAGAGAAGGAAACCACGTAGTAGAACCTGATGGAAATGACCTATATTCTAAGAGCAAAATTAACCCGAATTTCAGGACATTTGCTCAGGATGAAATGCTTGAGCTTGATTGCATGAGTCCTGATAACCCATTTTGGATTTTCTCACGTCCTCTTGGTGTAGTTTTGCATTCTCAACTGTCTTCTGTGTTGTCATTGTCACCTGCACACAGCTGACTGCTGCATCACCAGGGTTTCCCAAACAAGCCTGCGGACCTTTGTTCTTCCGCCGTGCAGATCTTGACCGATGAGCTGGGAGCTAACACAAAGGGACTCCCAAAACACCCGGAGTCTTAGATTGTCAGTCAGCCCTTAGTGCCACAGAGGTCATAGCTAAAGACCATGAAGGACTCTAATCTGTGTCTGTCAGTTTCTCTGCTCTTAATGGCTCAAAGTCATCCTTCAGATTAACTTTGAAATGCTAAATTTTGTTTTGAAAGATAAGGATAGGTTGAGAAAAAAAGGGTCACATTTCAAGAAAAGCGACATCTGTTGTGACCCAGACCACGAAACCGTGACAAAGCCATTGCTGTAGTTCTAGTTCGTCAGCCTCCCTGTCTGCGGGACAAAGATCGGCAGCCCCTAGGCCTGTTGACTTTGAACCTCACTGCGTAGTATGTGGGGTCAAGGATTCTTGCTGCTGGGAAAGTAATCTTGTGAGTGGGGTGTGGTGACGTGGAATTGAAAAGTCAAGAACGTTGGCAGTTTGGGGGTTTGTCACTGGAAGATTTCTCCGCTAATGACATGTTTGGGTTTATAGATTCTGTCCCCTCTGGGACGAATTAATGAAGCAGTGAATGATCTCACCAAAGCTATTCAGCTGCAGCCCTCAGCACGGCTGTACAGACACCGGGGGACCCTGTACTTCATATCAGAGGTGAGTTATTTTTGCCTTGAAATGTTTCTTTTGTGATAATAGAGACTTCGCTTTTCTGTTCACTTCAGAAAGCTGCTCTTTGATAGATGTGGGTTCGGGGCTGCATAATAATATGCTTGTGACACAAGACAGTCATAAAAGCACTTTCTTTAGCTGAAATTGAACCCAGCGGAGAAACGTTAAGTACCAAGAGTACATTGTCTTGTTTGAACTGTCAGCAGTGACTAATTCTAGACTCGGGGAAAAAGAAAGAGAAAATGAAGAGATTTGGTTCATTGACTGTACTTCAGCCTTTTTTGCACATGTCAGCACAGGGAAACAGGTGCACATGTTACCGACGTGATTGTGAAACTGAAAGGCACAGTTGGAATTTCCTCGGGGAGCAAGAGCCATAACTGGAACCAACGTGGCTTCTCAGACCGTAGCTTGTCGGTGGCAGTGACCCAGATCTGGCAAGATTATCTTTTATCATCATAGTGGTATCTCTGATTGCCGCCATTATTTGCGTGGGTTTACGTAACTTCAGGAACAATTTTCTATTGCAAGAGAAAATGGGTATGAAAACAATCTCAGCATAACACACGTTAAGGTTGACCTATGGCACGATCATTTTAGAAGTGTTCAGTGTAGTAAGATGCTAGGACCAGAAAATAATTTGTTAAGTTTCTCTGACAGATTATGATTTTAATAATACTGTTTTTATAAATAATCTTTTTTTTAATGTTTATTTATTTTTGAGAGAGAGAGAGAGAGACAGAGCATGAGCAGGGGAGGGACAGGGGGAGAGAGACCATAAATAATCTTTTTGTAGTTGAGACAGCGTATTTAAATTAAACCTTTGCAGGATTTTCCCCATCACTTTCTTAAGAAAACCCACTGTTTCAACGAATAGGATAAGCATTCAGCTGATATTTATGGTCATGAAATGTTCCCTTTAAAGCCGAAGAGGGCATAGAATGAAATGGGATTTTTTTTTCCCTCTACCAATCAAAAGTAGGAAATGTCTAAATATCTAATGAATGCTACTCTCTTTTTTTCCCTTGCTCTCCTTTCTGTAGGACTATGCGACCGCCCACGAAGATTTTCAGCAGTCCCTAGAGCTGAACAAAAACCAGCCTATAGCTATGCTATACAAAGGTCTAACTTTCTTTCACAGAGGACTTTTGAAGGTGAAAGTATTACACAATATGTGCACCATATAATGATTCTGCTTTTCTCTCAAGGGTGGGAAGACTTTAATGGGATTCCACTTGGCCTGTTTGCAAATGGCATCTCACGTGTCCACCTAATTGGTTTATTTTAGGAAGGAGTTTGAGTCAGTGTATTTATTGAGCTCCTACTATCTGGTGCAGACGGGAAAAGGATAAATAGGGAGAAAGAATTCTTTGCACTTTATGCTTAGGAAGGATACAGTTCACCAAGTTCCCCTCCCCCCCCCCACCCCCCGACGTATAATTTATCATATGGTAAATACACGAAAAAAAGTAGTGTAAACTAAGCGCTTTGGAAACAGGGATAGGAAGGATTCACTTAAGCTGCGGGGTTAGAGAAGGTTCCAGAGAGCAAGTGGACGTTGTCCTCGGCCTTGCAGGCGGAGTGGATTGGGGGCAGCCAGCTACTTCAGGCAGAGAGAAAGCATGAGTGCTGGCATAGAACATGGAGGTACGGCCAGTTTGCGGCATAGCAAGGAGGTTTGAGTGGAAGGGAGTTGAGCTGTCAGGTCGGCCGAGGGGAAGCCCCCAAAGTGTCTAGAGTGCTATGCTGAGCATCTTGATTTTAATTTGTAGGCCCAGAGAGCTGTAAAATCTAGCTTTGGGGGAAAGGATGTCATTGAGACCCAATCTGCTATTTAGGATGTGGATTCTGACAACCCAGTGGCTGGGGGGCTTAGGGGCAGAGGACCACGGGGAGACACGGGTAGCTGGAGACCTGATCGGACTCCTGGGGGCTCCAAGAGTGGGTCTGGAGACATTACTACAACAAGCACATTGCTGCTGCCGCCTGGAGATTGCTGTTGGGGGCAAGGAGTTGAAGGAAATAGAAAAGGTGTCGTCCAAGCCGATTGATGTGTGGAGAGGCAGTGTCACCTCTGGCCTGGCCCTGCCTCCTGTCCTTGGGCTGGCACTCTCTGGGCGTGTTGAGGACCTATGGTGCAAGAGCCTTATCTTGGGGCAGAGACCTGGCTGGGAGTCGGGAGGGGAGCTCTGGTCTCTCACCGTGGCCTCCTCGGCGCCCACAGCCGGCACAGGGTCAGAGCTCTGGTGCAGGACCCACCCGAGCCGTCCGTTTGAAGACAGGCCGGCCTAAGAGTCAGCCTGGGTAGGTGAAAAACGCTTAATGCTGTCTGGCAGGTCAAGAGAGCCTGCAAAAGAGAAGGTTGTTCTTTACCTTAACTTTGAAAGCTGTGATGAATCTCAGGAGCGCGTGGCAGGAAAGAGTGCTCTGGCAGAAAGAACGTGCATTTTATTACGGAATGTGGTTCCGAGGATCACGCCCACACTCTTGGGGGGTAGGCACAGTTGACCTTTAAAAAGGCCACATGTTGTAAACCCTCAGCATCATGGGCGGTGCCTGTCACATAGTAGGTGCTCAATAAGTACTAGTGGACTGAATGAATTTCAAGGACAGAGCGTTGGGTTTGGAGTTGGAAGGCCGTGGCTGGAGCTCCCGCTCTGAACCCTGTGAACTGTCCCACTGGACAAGCTGCTTAAACCTTTTTCAGCCGCTCCTTCCCTTATCTGTCATGTAGAGATGATTCTGCTGTCTGCCTCTTGAAGGGGTTCAATAAAACAATGTGTGTGAAAGGTACTTTAAGAGCTATGAGCACGAATCAGGTATTAGTTATTATAGATCGTGTTACATGTGAACATTTAATTTCATCTAAGTGTCATAGACCTTAAAAAAATAACTCCCATCCACAAACTACCAAACCAGAGGGAACCGGGGAGATTTTCTTTCGTCTGCCTCCCGTCCTTCCTGCCGGGGTGTGGTGGGTGGTCCTCAACAGACCTCCCGTCTCCCCCCGCCCCCCAGGACTCAGGCCAGCAGCCCTGGGTGTAGAGAGCAGTTATTTAAAATGTGCTTTGAGCAGCTGCCAGATGGGCGTTTCCAGTTTTATTTTGCATCTGCCTCTCACCTTCTCTCAGTTACCTTAAATTTAAAAAAAACCTCACGGTCACAACACCAGATGCAAAGTCTGTCCCTCGAGTAGCAACCTCGCCGAACTACGTGGTGCTTTCTCCTCTTCGGTGTGCTCGTAAACCCAGCATGAACGTGTGTAATGGATGGGAACCTTTCCTTTGCATTTTTATAGATCTGCTGTCCGAGGAGGTCAGAGTGTTGACGTATTGTCTCACTCGTCCCAACGGCATCCCCACGAAGTACATAGAAGGGGCAGAGGGTGTCCCAGTTACACAGAGTGGAAAACTAGCGGTGACACCTCTTCCTTAAACTAATGAACTTAGTGTAGATATCTTTAGGTCTCTTGTTAACTGTAGAGACAACGTGTTAAACGGACCCATGAATTGGCGCTGTCTTTATATCCTGAAGCTGGTCTGCCCAGGTCAGCGGCAATTCAGAAATGAATTACGGGGGTGGTTTGCTTCTTTACTTAATGAGGTAATACATGAGAAATTCTGCAGGCGATATGACCAGACAGATTTCGCAGCCGTCCAGCTTGGTAGATCTGTCAGCCATTTTGGATTTCTCTGGGGAAAACACAGCAGACGCTTGTCTCATATTTGTGTCGCAAGGATATTTCAAATATGGTACACTCCGAGCGCATGTTTTTTTATCAGCCTTCGCTTCGAGAGGTCCCTGCAACTGTTCTCTTCGTTGTAACGAAGCAGGAAGGCCGGAGTGATGGCCACCCACCACTGGTGAGGGAGGAAGATGGCGGCCCAGGTGGGGTGATGCCCGCCCGTGCTGCGCAAACAAACTCCGAGCCGGTTCGTGTGCTTGGAGACTGATTCATTTCGAACGTAGTTTCTTTGTTCCGAGTGGCTTCAAATCTTGATTCTGCTATGTCCCCTCTTTGGCAGAATGAGGTAGAGAGCTGTGCAGTGATTAGACAGGAACCCCGAAACCAAAGACTCTTAAAAGCTGAAGAGAAATCAGACTTTGAAGAACTGTGGCGTCCCAGCGTGCTGTAAGTGCAGTGGGCAGCAGATGTCGCCCGGGCATCTCCCCCAGACGTCCACAAACACCCCAGACTTCCCACGCCCCAGCTGGACTCATCACCTCCTCCCACCCCTGCCCTGCAGCCAGCCCCCCTACTTCCTCACGTTGGCTAACGCTCTCGCCTTTCACCCGGGCTCTTCAGCTCCTAAGCTTCCTGCCCTCCCTTCTCCCTCACCACCCCCTACCCACGGCCACTGGATTCTTAGTTTGCCTTTCAGGATATCTCCTGAGTGTGACCCTTCTTTTCTGTCCTCAGAGACACCGTCTCAGTTTGAGCTTTCTTTATCTCTTGCCTGGGCTCCTGCAGTCACCTCCTCACTGGGCTTCGTCCCCTCCCCTGTCCCGCCCGCCTGCTCTGTTGTGGCCAGTGGCAGTCATCTCTAGAGTCAGTTTTGTGAGGCCGCACACCTACTCAGCCCCCAGTCCTCATTGCTGGCAGGGTGACGCCCCCACTGCAGAGCGCGCCAGAGGCCCTTCCCCTCTGGCCCCGGCTCGCCGCAGGGCCTGGCCCCCTGTCTCTTCCTTCCCTCCACTCCCACCCAGGCACCCGCACTCTTGCCATCCTGCCTCCCCCACCGCTGCGCACCCCCACCCCCCCGTCCAAGATGCCCTCTTTCTCTGCCACCCTCCTTCTCATTCTCCCAGACCCAGTTCAGTTGTCACTTGCCCTCCTGGTGAAGCCTGTCCCGGTGTCCCAGGCTCAGTTAGGTGTTCCCTCCTCTTTATTCCCAGAGACTCTTACTTGTATCTCTCTTGTAGCTCTTAGTTTATATTCTAATAACCTGGTTAAGTAATTGGCTTTCTAACTAGACTGAGTTCTTCGAGGACAGAGAGAGTGATTTGCTCGGCTTTGTGTCCCCTGTGCCTCACCCTGCCCCCGGCACATAGTAGGCGCTCAATACATGTTTGTTGAATTGAAAACGTAGTTGTAAAAAAACTCAGAGGATCTAGACTGTGCCAGGGCCAGAAGCCTAATGAAGAGTAGTCTTTCACGTTTAAGTGTTAACATTTATCTGTTCTCATCCTTCCGCTGAACAGTACAGTCAGTGGGACTCCTTAATGAGTAGGTTGTTGTCCCCGTTGTCACCTGAAGAAGGTTTGAAAGCCCGCCCCTCCTACCCTGCTGCCTCCTACAGAGAAAATCAAGAAGCAGGGAATGAATGATTTTTTTTAGAAAAGAATTAGGATTATGTGCCTACCAGATCACTAAATATTTATTGAGTGCCTACCATGTGCAAGGCATTTGACATGTTAGTAGTTTTTGTGCTATGAATTATCTAATCAGGTGTGAAATACACAGAAGTTTTAAAGTCTTTCTCTTGAAAGCCTTCAGAGATCCTTTGTAGCCATTAACTTAAGTAAGACACATCTTTTCCTTGGGAAATGTGTGAAATGTCTTCATCATTTTTTATCACAGTAAATAATCAAGTCATAATGGAGAGCACCCTGAATACAGTGTAAGCCCAGGATGTTTACTGGGAAGCAGACTGGTGCATTGTAGTAACAGTTTCCAGGGGATTCCACAGCGGCCAGGTGCACTGTGCGTTCCCGGCAGGCTGCTCCCTAGGGCGTAACACCCGTGCCGCCTTCTCACTCCGTCAGCCACAGACCCGGAGTGGTGCTGGCAGAAAACTAGGTCCCCCCAGACGCCCCCACCTCAAGGTCTCTGTTTTGTTTTACTGTATCTTTTTCCTATAGATCATGAGAATCATTCACAGAGTCCATCTAGGAGCCTTGGTGCCTTTTGTCTTTTTTTAATGAACAATCTCACTTTGGGCTTGCTTTTTTGTCTCTTTCACTGGTTCAGTTTAAATGCTGCTAGTTTGATCATTTAAAATTGTATACAGCTAGTAGGCTTACTTTTATTCCACAAGGCCTTTGTTGATTAAAGAAATGATATTGACACAAAGGTGATATCGTTACCTGATGAAGTAGATGGAGGGAAGCCGTTTCCCCGTTCTGAAAGGGGAGAAACTTGCAAGGCTCTGTTATTGCCCACAGCAGAGCATTTGTTTACTGTTGAAATCAAATCCTCCTGACTCAGTTTGTCAGGCTCTCTACCTCTTTTTGTGAAGTCCTCATATTAAAAAAGGAAAATCGCTCCAAGACCGTGTACATTATATATTTAAGTCCATTAGTGATTTAAGTGAAACTCAATTTTAATAGTCATGCACATGACATAATTTCCCACATACTTTTTTCAGGAAGCTATTGAGTCCTTCAAAGAAGCCTTGAAGCAGAAAGTTGATTTTATCGATGCCTACAAAAGTCTGGGACAGGCCTATAGGTAAGAAAAGGAACAGTAGTCAGGGTAGGAGGGAGGGTGTAGAGTGGGGAGACAAGAGAGCCTCACATAATAGTGATATTTTATTAAAAAAAACTTTTTTAATCTTTATTCTTGAGAGAGAGAGGGTGTGAGCAGGGGAGAAGCATAAAGAGAGGGAGACACAGAATCTGAAGCAGGCAGGCTCCAGGCTCCGAGCTGTCAGTACAAAGCCCGACATGGGGCTCGAACTCATGAACCACAAGATCATGACCTGAGCTGAAGTTGGACGCTCAACTGACTGAGCCGCCCAGGCACCCTGTCATAATAGTGGTATTTTAAAAGAAATTGTATTTCTTAACCAGAAGAGATTGTCCTTCTAAATCACATAGGCATTAATATGCTTGTTGAGAGCTTCTCTGGAATATAGAAAGACCCGTGGGTCTGAGGGTATCATGACGTATATATCATCTTTTAAAACGACTTCACTTTGTATATATTGGTCTAGAAAATGTTCGTCCTTCAAAATTTATTGTTTTGAATAGCAGCATTATATGCTGGTTGAGTCATAGACACTGATGCTTTTCTAGACCGTAAATAAGGTTAATTCCCACATCACTGTGATTCGTTTGAAGATTCCTTGATTAAAAGGATGGAAAATTATGCTGCATAGGATGATATCGATGACCATCAATATGATCAACTATGATATACAGTCACTGTGCATCTCTATCAGGAGTGAGAAGTTGTGCTTTGACCCTGGCGTCCTGACTCCTGGTGTTACCCTGACCAGTAGAGCTACTTTGACTTTTGGCTTTCAAAAATCTTTACGGTCTGACCTGAAAAGGAGATTGTGTGGCTTGACGGAAGGGTTCGGGATTCAGGAGTCAAGAGATTCGGTTCTGGTTCCAGATGGTCCATTCCACACTTGTGTCTCCTCACCTTCCCTGAGCGTCAGGGTTCTCCCTTACGAGGTTCTGTGAAAGTTAGGAAAGAGACAGTAACCGAGATCCTTGTCAGAGCTGTTAGTCACCTCCCCCAGGAAGGATTGAATTCAAGAGCTTATTTATCTGATGCAGTCATTGGAGAAGCTCTCTTACCACTAACTTGAAGAAAGTGTCTTTGCATTCGTTTTTAATTTAAATGATGATATTTATCCTTGCTGTCCCACAGAATGGTTCAGGACATACGTTGAAAACAGATTTGAAAGCACCTAGAGTAACCAGTAAAGTGATATGTAAATGTAAATGGGTAGTATATTTTTAAAAAATATTATTTACAAAAAATAGACACATGGCATGTTTTTAAGGTGTTTTTGTTATTTGTAAAAAATTTGATAGGTAAAAGAAGCCTAATAATATTTCTACTCTGAAATGATTACTATCCTAAAATATACTTTCTTTCTGATGTTTTAAATTACAAAATGATTTACTGGATTTTAAGGGAAGTAACTTCTGTGACAGGAAAAATACAATTTTCAGCCTATGAATTTGATTCAGAATGATATACCTATGTATGATTGTAACCTACATACTCCCCCCCCCACCACCCCCCCCCCCCCCCGCAAAGGAGAACCATGATTTTATCTAAATACTAAAATCTACACATAGTTTTTTTAAGGGTTGGAGCTCGTCATGAATTGGGGAAAAGGATTTGAATAAGCACTTGCTTTTGGAAAGCAATAAATTCATTTTCCCCAAAGAATTTTAAGGGCTTTGTGGTTATCCTGCAGTCGAGTAAAATTTGGGAAAAGTAAGTGAGATGTGATGTGTCAAAGTGAAAAGTGGTAAAATAGAAAAGGGAATCCCTATCAAGGTATCTGATTCTCATATGGGACTGCAATTCTGAGGCTAACTTGTTCTGTGTGTTTACTGAAACGTTCTGCACTGTGCTCATAACTGTTGTCAAATACCTAGAGAACTGGGCAATTTTGAAGCCGCCACCGAGAGCTTTCAGAAGGCGCTGTTGCTCAACCAAAATCACGTACAGACCCTGCAGCTGCGGGGAATGATGCTCTATCACCACGGCAGCCTGCAGGAGGCCCTTAAGAACTTCAAGGTGAGCATCCATAAGTGAGAAGCACTGTAGCAGCTCGTGGAGTCTTTTTCTTTTCTTTTTCTTTCTTTTTTTTTTTTTTAACTGTTTATTGACTTTGAGAGAGGGAGAGGGAGAGAGAGAATCCCAAGCAGGCTCCACGCTTTCGGTGCAGAGCCCGATGCAGGGCTCGATGCCACGAACTGCATGGATCGTGATGTGTGCCCAAATCAAGAGTCAGACACTCGACTGACTGAGCCACCCAGGCGCCCCTGGGATCATTCTGCAACAAAATTTAGTGAAATGACTAGAGAGAAGGGCAAGGTAATGTTTATACCCCCGCAAAAAGAAAGAGAAAAAAAACCACTGCTGTGTCCTAGAGACTGATTTACAGAGCATGCATTTGGTCGGATTTAGCCTGGAGGGAAAGCCCTTCTAATTCCAGATTGAAGAATAAAGCACTTAAGAGTTATCTGCAACTGTATTGAAACTAATGGGGCGTTTTCTCCCTCCATGCCTCAGCGATGTCTGCAGCTAGAACCCTATAATGAGGTGTGCCAGTATATGAAAGGACTCAGCCATGTTGCGATGGGACAGTTTTACGAAGGAATAAAAGCACAAACTAAAGTTATGCTAAATGATCCTCTTCCAGGCCAGAAGGCTAGCCCAGAGTATCTGAAAGTGAAATATCTCCGAGGTAAGTCACAAAATTGCTGAAGCATTGAATTTGGATGCTCAGAGCCACATAAATCATATTGCTTGTCGCTTGTGTCGTACGAGACAGCTGAGTCTCGAAGGCACTAGGAAACATGAACACGGCCATCCCTTGGTGGACTAGATAAGACCCCTGTCTTCTAGAGACCAGTCGCGTACTTTGCCTATCACTTCCTATGGATTTTTTTTTTCTCTTTAATGTCAAAAAAGTTAAAAAAATTTTACTCAAGTCAAAATAAACCTATTTTGAGCTAAATGTGACAACCATCTGGTTATGGGATGGGTCTCATTACACCTGGTCTGGAGACATAGGAGTAATAGGAAAGTAACATTTTCTGAGGTTTTTGTTGTTAAATGTAAACTTGGTAGCTTTGACGTATCTCCTTCATATCAGAATTCTCACCTACTTTGGAGATATTCAGTTGGGATGAGGAAGAAAGCAAATCTTTGTGTCATCTTTTGATTAGGCAGAATCTCACCTTTTCTCTGCCATATAAAACTATATTTTTGTTTTGTTGTTTTTTTGTTTTGTTCCAAAATGGATTTGTTTTTTATTGAAGCATACTTAACATACAGTGTTATATTTGTTCTAGGCACACGGTGCAATGATTTGACGATTCTGTATACTTTCAGTGCTCATCACGATATAACATTTTTGTTGTTCGTGCAGAGCTCAGATCTTTACTCCCCTTTTTCCTCTTTCCTTTGTCATCAAAAACCCTCTCATACCACTACTGCCCAACTGTAAAAATTTATGAGCCCTGCAGTTTTAAGTTTTTAGTAGTCACGTTAAAAAAAGTAAAAATAAACAGGTGGAATTCATTTTATAATACATTTTATTTGATGCGGTGTATGCATAATATCAGTTCAACATGTAATTATTATGAAAACACTATTTGTTAGTATCATTAGATATTTTACATTATTTTTTTTTACTAAGTTTCTGAAATGTGTATATTTTATATTTACACATCTTATACTTACATCTTTATACTTACATTGGATGTTAAATTTTTATTGGAAGTTCTTTTGTCAGATACCTTTTTTTTTTGTCAAAAACTTTTTTTTCTTAAGTTTTTTAGAGTGTGGGGAGGGGCAGCGAGAGAGGGAGAGAGAGAATCCCAAGCATGCTCCTCAGTGCCAGCATGGAACTTGACGTCGGGATGGGACTCACGAAACCGTGAGATCATGAGCTGAGCCAAAGTCAAGAGTCTGATGCTTAACTGGCTGAGCCACCCAGGCGCCCCGAATTTTTGTTGGAAATTCTTAATTTGAAGTCTAAATTTTAAATTTTAAATTCTAAATTTAAAAGTAAAATTTAAAGTTGGAAAGTAGGTTCATACATGGGAGTTGTTCCAAATAGACTAAAGTTTTCTAATAATTGACTCAAATATCAGGTTTTAGGTTTAGAGTAATTAAATTAACATTTAAAATACAGTTTCTTGGTTACACTGGCCACATTTTAAGTGTTCACTAGCTAGGTGGCTGGGGGCTGCCTACTGGACAGCATAGCTCCTCACTGTAAATTACAATTTCCTCTTGTTTCTCGGGTGAGTAGAACATGGGAGCTGTAGATTGAAGGAGGGGCACTCCATGTCCTGGTCTTTTTCTGCACTGCTTCCGTAGAGATAAGCAGCAGTCAGTTGATGAAATCATGTACATGGTCAGTTGATTTATATCAGTTGACAGAAAACCAGCCTCCGACACTGAACTCGGATTCTCAGACTCTGCAGCTAAAAAGTGAGATCTTTGATGGTATCCATGGAAGGATGATTGAAATTTAGCCAAAGTGGACCCTGATTGACTGGCTTATATTTGACCCTGGTAACTTGAGTTACCCTGTATCATGTGATGATAGCAACTTTCTAAAATTTGGAGCCACCCTTTAGGATTCTGGGAATTAACAGTTTGTCACAGAGCAGTTGTATGACAGCCAACAAGAAGAAATACTTCTGGAGCGATATTTGGGGGCGTGTGTCCGATGTGGGTGTGTCAGATCTCGTCTCATACCTGCAGAGTATTCTCGGTATCTTCACGCACACCTCGATACTCCCCTTACGGAATATAACATTGATGTGGATCTGCCTGGAAGCTTTAAAGACCACTGGGCTAAAAATCTGCCTTTCCTCATAGAAGATTATGAAGAGCAGCCAGGGTTACAGCCCCACATAAAGTAAGTGCTTTAAATAAAATGACTTTTTTCAAGACTGAACTATAAGCTTATCATGATATCTCTTGCTCAGTAAACGGCTTTCTATCCACATCTCTCAAGTATTTATTTTTGGATTTGATATGTCTGCAAATAGTTTAGTTATACGGCACCTTGAAACTTACCTTTGGATATCATCTTTCCTGCTAGCCTGGCCTTCCCTGCTAATTTTATGCAATCTTCAAACTTCAAATGTACTTACTGGCAGTTTTTGATATGCATTATTATTACCATGTTAGTTTTTATTTTATTTTATTTTATTTTTGAGAGAGACGGAGCATGAGCATGAGCAGGGGAGGGGCAGAGAGAGAGGGAGACACAATCTGAAGCGGGCTCCAGGCTCCCAGCTGTCAGCAGAAAGCCCGACGTGGGGCTCAAACCCACGAACCGTGAGATCATGACCTGAGCTGAAGTCAGACGCTTAACCTGCTGAACCACCCAGATGCCCCACCGTGTTACTTTTGAAACAAATTACTTAAAGCCAGAAGTTTGAAATTACACTGCTGGTCAACTACTGCTTGCATTATGGCAAAACATAAAGGCTAAAGGGCTATCCCATTACAAAAACAATTAGAACAGAAATTAATTCCTGGGAGTCTAGCAGTGCCTTAAAAATTAAGAAAAATCTGCAAAGATCGATCCCCTCATGCTGTAAAAAGAAAGACAAGCTGGGGTGGGGGCGGGGGGCGTTGTTGGTGGCAGATTCAAACTAGAGTGGTGAATGATAAGCACATTTGAAAAGCAAAAAGTGTCCTGGAGGTAAAGGCATGTAACAGCCACTACAGTGGGAGGCCTTAAGGTCTAAGCAAGATAGGCTTGCTAAACTTTTTCAAGGAGCTAAAGCAGCCCCATATTGGGGGACCATATTCAAAGGATCTCAACAAGAGCAAATGCAAACCTGCGTGGAAAGAAAGTAGTGCCAATTTGGGGTCCAAGTATTTGCGCAGATTAAGATCATTAGAATGAGAGTCAAAAACCAAGATCACCAAAACCATATGTCAAAATCAACAGGAATAACAAACAACAGACTTAGACCCTCAAGGGCTTCAAGTATTGGAATTGTTGAATACAGTCTCTGACACCAAATGAAATTGTTGAGAGAAATTATGAAGAAATCAGAAACATGAGCAAGAAATAAGAGATTATCAAAAATGACCAGGCAGATTAAAAATAAATTGGAAGCTTTAAGAATAGAAAATACTGAAATGAAGAATTCAGTATGTAAGCTTAACAGCAAATTAGACATAGGTGAGAAAAATTTGTTTAATTGGAAGGTGGAGCATTAGGAATTAATCTAAACTGTGGCACAAGAGTCCAGGTGTTAGAAAACATGATATAGAAGATGTGGAAGATGTAAGAATGTCTAGCATATATCTGATTGAAATCTTGGGAGAAGAGAATGGAGGAGAGGCAGTTTTTGAAGAAATAATAGCTAACAATTTCCCAGAACTAAGGAAATATAAATCCATAGATTTTTTTTAAAAGTTGCATAAATGACAAGAAATCCATATCCAGACACACCATAAGTAATAGGAGAACACATAAGGAGAAAAATTTTTAAACAGAAAAATCCTATCACCTTCTTATGGTCAATAATTGGACTGACTATAAACCCCTCAACATCAAAATGGCAGTGAGAAGATAATAGACTATCTTCAAAGTGCTGCAGGAAAAAAAATAACTTTCAACCTAAAGTTCTGTACCCAGCAAAACTATCTTTTATGAATATAGACCAAATAAATATATATTCCATAATCAAAAACTGAACTAACCATCACCTGCCATTCACTAAAAATCTCTTAAGGAATGTAATTAAAGAAAAAGGTAGTTGGCCACAGGCAAAATTTGAGATACAAGAAGGAATAATGAGAAAAGAAAAATGGTAAGCATGATAAATTGGTAAGTCTAAAGTATTGTCTATTTAAAATAATGCCTGGTTTGGGGGCTTTATAAAATGGATAGAAATAAAATACTGGGAACAATAGCAAGTAAGTTGAGAGACAGTAAGAATTAAGTATGCTGAGGGAATATGAGTTAAATATTATGTTGAAGCTTTAAGTTATACATAAATATTTAAAATACTAGAATGAGTACTAAAAGTTAGAAACAAAGTGTATAGCTTCTATATTAGTGGACGAGTAAAAAAATAAAAAATAAAGTCTACAATCAACCAGAAAAGAGGGGAAAGAGAGGAAGCATAAAAAAGTAGGGCAAATAAAAAGAAAAAAGTAAGAATAGGTTGAAATAAACCAGGTATATTAATAATGACAATCAATATAAATGGATTTTTAAATGTCAAAAGACAGACATAGTTGGATTTGAATTTTTTTTTTTAATGTTAATTTATTTTTGAGAGAGAGGGACAGAGCGTGAATCTGGGAGGGGCCGAGAGAGAGGGAGACACAGAATCTGAAGCAGGCTCCAGGCTCTGAGCTGTCAGCACAGAGCCCGATGAGGAGCTCAAACCCACGAACTGCGAGATCATGACCTGAGCCCAAGTTGGACGCTTAACCTCTGAGCCACCCAGACACCCCTGACTGTTTTAAAAATCCAGTTAAATGCTTTCTACAAGAGACATGTAATGCCTGAGAGATTCTAATTTTTGATCAGTCACACACACACACAAAACTAGTAAAGATTTAGACTTTCTGAACGTCATGATTAACAGACTTGGCCTATTATTCTGCTATAGAACTGTGTACCCAATAATCAAAGAATACATAGTCTTTTCAAGTACACTTTGGTCATTTATAAAGACTGACCACTTACTCATATTTAAATACATTTCAAATAACTGGTGCCATAGTAGATTATGGTATAATTTTCATTATTTGGAAATTTAAAAGCACACATATTAAAATATAGATTAAAGATAAAATCCACTCTGGAAATTTGAATATACTTTAAAAACAAAAAAAGATGAAAACTCCACATACCAATACTTGTGGAAGCAGTGAGACCATTATTGTATGAAACATTAATATCTTTAGATGTTCTACTAAAGGGGAGCCGAGGTGGCTCGATCGTTGAGTGTCTGACTCTTGATTTTGGCTCAGGTCATGATCCCGGGGTTGTGGGGTCGAACCCCATGTTGGGCTCCGTGCTAAGCATGGAGCCTGCTTAAGATTCTCTCTGTCTCTCTCTCCCTCTACTCCTCTCCTGCTCACAGAATCTAGAATAGAATAGAATAGAATAGGATACCAGAAAAAACAAGCTAATAGATAAGTATAAAAATTAAGAAGTAGGAAAAACAGCAAAGAAAGCAGAAGGAAAAATAAAGCTGAGGAAAGAAATTAATGAAAACTAAATGTAAACCAGACTTTTATCAAAGGTAAAACTTTGTCTTTTTTTACTAATAGAAATTTCTGGTCAGATTTTTTTTAATGAAAATAACTAAAAAAACTCAAACTTAGAAATTATAAAAAGAAAAATAACCACAGATGTGCCAATATTAAAATGCTGAGGATGCCATGAAAATTTACATGCACATAAATTTAAACACAAAAAATAAATGGACTAATTCCTAGAAAGTCACAATTTGTCAAACTGACTTGAGAAGAAATAAAAAAACCTGAATAGTTCTATAATTATTAAAGACATCGAATTGGTATTTATTTTATTTAATTTTTTTAATGTCTGCTTATTTTTGAGAGAGAGAGTATGTGCACACACAAGTTGAGGAGGGGCAGAGAGAGAGGAAGACAGAGGATCCAAAGTGGGCTCCAAGCTGACAGCAGAGAGCCTTCCCCATTGCGGGTCTCGAACTCATGAACCCTGAGATCATGACCTGAGCTGAAGTCAGACGCTTAACTGACTGAGCCACCCAGGTGCCCCTTGAATTGGTATTTAAAAATATCCCCACTTAAACCAAAATCACCAAACCCAAATGGTATCACAGAAGTATTCTATCAAACTTTTAGGAGACTAGAAGGTTAGTATTCCCAAATCATTTTGTGAGGCTAATAGAACAATGATCCCAAATCTGACGAGTATTGTACATGAAAGGAAAATTAGGGGCCTTTCTTACTCTTAAGTGTGGATGTAAGAATCCTAAACAAAATACTGGTAAACCAAACTCACCTGTGTATAGGAAAGATACTATCATGCCAAATTGGGTTTTTCCTAGGAATAAAAAGGGGATCTAATTCAGAAGATGTATAAATATAATTTCCAGTTAATCGATTAAAGGAGAAAAACCACATTAATTATGCCAAAAGATAGAGAAAACCAAGTAGAAGAAAAAAAATAACCATCTACACTTAAAAAAAAAAAAAATTCATCTGGAAAACCACAGTACAATAGTCCTCCCCTCTTATGTGTAGGGGATATGTCCCAAGACCCCCAGTGGATGCCTGAAACTGTGGATAGTACTGAACCCTATGTATACAGTTGACTTTTGAACACCTTATGGGTTTGGACTGCACAGATCCACTTTTATTTGGATTTTTTTGGATAAATGGTGTAAATGTATTTTCTTTCTATGATTTTCTTTATTGTAAGAACACCGTCTAGAACACATATAACATAAAGAGTATGTGTTAAGCATCTGTTTTTGTTATTGGTAAGCCTGCAGTCAACAGTAGACTAGTAGTAGTTAAGTTTTGGGGGAATCAAAAGTTACACACGGGTTTTCAACTGCAGGGGAGTGGAGGTCATGCCCATGCTTCTAACACTGACATTGTTTGGGCCAACTGTACCCATGTTTTTTCATGTACATGTAGGCCTGTGATAAATAAAGTAGGCACAATAAGAGATTAACAACAGCAGCTAATAATAGAACAGTTATAATAGGGTACATAATAGAAGCTATATGCCAGTTAAAACTTATTGTTTATTTCTAGAATTTTTTATTTAATATTTTTGTACTGCACAGGATCCCAGGTGACTGAAACTTCAGAAAGCAAAACAACGGATGGGGTTGGGGGGCACTACTGTATTTTCTTAGCCTGATAAGTGGTAACTATCATAAACCTACAGCAAACATCATTTTAATTAATAAAGTGTTAGATATAATCACATTAAAATCAGGAGCAAGACCAAAAAGTCTAAAATCATTGCTTCTCTTCAGCAGGGAAGTAGAGGTTTTAGATAATGCATAACAGAAGACAAATCAAATTTATATAGATTTGCAGATTGCATGATTTATTTACAAAAAAATATCCATAAACGAATTACAAGAAATGGTAATTTCACAAGGTGGTTGATTGTAGTTAATGTACTTATAAAAATCATTTGCATTTCTATACACTAGCAACAAACAAACATACCATTTATAATAGCAGTAAGTACTTAGGAATGTATCTTACAGATGATATGCAAGACCTGTATGGAAATCATTATAAAACTTATTTTATAGTTTTTTAGTAACTTTATTGGAAGTTACTAAGAGAAAACAAGGAGAAATACTATGTTCAAGAATAAGAAATTCAGTAGTATCGATGGGTCAGTTCTCTGCAAATTAATTCTAGAATCAATAAAATGTGATTCCAAATCCCAACAGTTTTTTGAGGGACTTGATAAACTAATTGTATAAATTGCATGGAAGAACAAAGAACCAAGAGTAATCAGGATACTCCTGAAGAAGATGATGCCTAGGCTTGGAGGGGAGGGCTCTTACTCTACCAGACAGCGAGGCTTAAGATAGTAATGAAGACAGAGTGATATTGGAGCAGGGGTGGCCAGGTAGACCAAAGGAGTACGATAGAGAGCTTAGAAGCATTTATCTAGAGAGCCTAGTTTTTTTTGTTGTTGTTTTTTTTTTTTTTTTTGTAATTTTAGAGCACAAGTGGGAGAGAGGGGCAGAGGAAAAAAGAGAATCTTAAGCCAGCTCCACATCTAGCATGGAGCCTGACATGGAGTTCGATCCCATGGCCCTGGACGTTTAACCCACTGAGCCACCCAAGCACCCCTAGAGAGCCTGGATATATGGCAAAGGTGGACCACAGATCAGAGAGACATAGGGAGAGACATAGGGCAGAGATCTGGTTGCTTGTTGATAAAGTCAGTCCATGCAGGTTATGTATCCTGGGGAAGTTTATGAAGCAAATAATGGCCAGAAGTGCCCTCTGAATTGCACTCTAGTTACCAGTGTTACAAGCACGTGATAATAATTGTGCGCATACACGCATAAAGATTCTTCTAATTTGTGTAAGATTGGGTGCCAAGCACTGGGGTCAAGATTCTGTGGTCATAGGTTTCTCGATCAGTTCTCCAGTGGAGGAAATGACTGCTCTTCAGGTAAAATTGGATTAGCAGACCTCTGTTGTAAAGTCCCTAACCGCGTATGTCGTGTTCCTTCCAGAGACGTGTTACATCAGAACTTTGAGAGTTATAAGCCAGAGGTACAAGAGCTGATCTGTGTAGCTGATCGTTTGGGATCCCTGATGCAGTATGAAACGCCTGGCTTCCTGCCAAACAAGAGAATACACAGAGGTATCCTGAAACCATCCGAAAACGGACAGGTTGCTGACATAAGAGCAAGAATCGTCAAACCATGTTGCGCTTAAAAAAAAAAAAATCATTTGTGCCAACTCATAAATCCCCATTTGATCCGGACAAAACCGTAGAGATTCATTCACACTGAATTCTGAAAGAGAGTTTCCCGTGTGGCCTTGGTGCTGTCGCCACCCTGTTGATGTAGAATATAGGTCTTCAGTTGTGGCTGTGGATGCGACGGCTCGTCCACGGGAGCGGTTTGCTTAGTGTGGGAGCGAGGGAGAATTTGAACCTCCAGTTGTTTAGGAGGCAGAGCTGGGAGGAGACAGCTTCGGGGGGGTGCCTCTAATTTCCTCTGATAGATGTTAGTTTTATGAAGACTGACACGATTGTAGCATATCTCTGGTCTTGTTAAATTACCAATACGTACAATTCTTTTTTTTTTTTTAAGTTTATTTATTTTTGAGACAGAGACAGACAGAGCATGAATGGGGGAGGGGCAGAGAGAGAGGGAGACACAGAATCAAGCAGGCTCCAGGCTCCAAGCCATCAGCCCAGAGCCCGACGCGGGGCTTGAACTCACGGACCACGAGATCGTGACCTGAGCTGAAGTCGGACGCTTAACCGACTGAGCCACCCAGGCGCCCTACAATTCTTTTTTTATACGGTGGCTCAAGTTATCACCGAGACTCTGCAGAGTAGGTGAACATCAGTCCCTCGGAAGTGAACTCACAAACCCTTGTTTTCTCAATATTTCCTTCTTTTAGCCATGGGCTTGGCAGCGTTGGAAGTCATGCAAGCTGTACAGCGTACGTGGACCAACTCGAAAGTTCGAATGAATGGGAAAACACGGCTGATGCAGTGGAGAGACATGTTTGACATTGCAGTAAAGTGGAGACGGTAACTAATTAAACTCATGTTTAAATGAAAATAAACTAGAAGGGTTATCATTGTAAAATAATAGAAGGCTCCTCTGGGTAACAGGTGTCTTTGGCTAGTGGAGCCGACATGAGGTATCACGCGAGTCTAGGCACATCTGTACATTACGCTGTGTTCACCACAGATGTAGCTCCCGTCTGTCCCACACAACACCTTTACAGTAGGACTGACTGTGGTCCTTACGCTGTACCTTGCACCCCCGTGACATATTCATTCCATTACTGGGAGCCTGCCCCTCCCACTCAGTTGACGGGTTTCGAATTCTGTTTTGATTACTAACAATATGCCTTATAAGTTACTTTTTCTTCTCTACAGTTTGTCGGAAATTGCTGGCATCATTATTCTTTGAAACGCCTTCAGCCGATGTTTACGAAATATAGGAACTGACTGCTCTCAAGTTTCCAAGCACATTTCTAAGCGAAGTGTTTTAGAAAAAGCAGTCTCTTGGAAAGAACGCATTATCTGGGGTGTACCTTTGAATGAACTGTAGTGTACTGGTCCCTTGATAGTTGAAGTGTGTGCCTGGCTAACCAGCTATGGCTGAGGGGGGAGCTACTGATATTCATTGACATGAGAAAAATACTACTCTTCTAGTAAACCTATACTGACTTCCTACTGGCTCCAATTGGAACATTTATTTGGAGTTAGCAGGTTGGTGTGGCATACTTTTAGATAATGGGCCGAGTACTTGCTTTCTCCCCACTCTTTGCAAAGACTCATCCTGTTTCATTGGTAATGCTTTTGAACATTTCTGGGTTTTATAAGGCCTCCATCTTTAACAAGCTCTGGTTTACAGGATTGCTGACCCGGACCAGCCGGTGCTGTGGTTAGATCAGATGCCAGCACGAAGTCTTAGCAGAGGTTTTAACAACCACATCAATTTAATCAGGTAGGAACCCTTTGTGCATCTTTCCTGTTTGCACAGGAGTTTGTTCTAAATAGACAGGTCATGGAGACCATGGACGAACGACCCTTGATCCTCTCCCGGGGACTTTTTGAAAAGGGCCCACACGGATTAGTTCTGTACCTGCAGGGTCCCGCCTGCACTCCTTAGAGTGAGTCCAGCTGCAGGAAGAATGAAGTGCGTGCCATGTTCCCTCTCCAGTCTCTCCTCTTAGGAAGAGACTGTGTGATAATTCAGGTGAACAAGTGTGCAAGGGAGGGGGAGCGGAAGAGACGGAGGAGAGAGTGCAGAATCAGGAGCACTGGCACCAGGTTGGAAATGGAGGAGAGGGTAGGGACCCACAGGGAGGCGGTCCCCTCTCTGGCTCAGGTGCGAGGTCCTTCCAATAGGCCAGGTGACAATAGGACAGAAAGGAGATGGCCACATTTGGGGGCTGGCACTGGGGGGGAAGTGCAGGGTACGGGAGTGACTTCCTGTGCACGGTTACGAACCTGAGGTCTGAGATGTCTGTAGGGAATCTGGGGAGCGATGCCCAGGGAGCGGTTGGGTGTGTAACACGTTGTACACACGCATGCCGGTTGGATGTGTCCATCAGTATGTCGGCTGTACATGAAGTTCTGGGAGAGAGTTTGAAAACTAGGAGGCGGGGACAGAAATGTGAGTAAAATTTATTTATTTATTTCACTTTTGAGAGAAAGAGAGACAGAGTGCTAGCAGGGGAGGGGCAGAGAAAGAGAGGGAGACACGGAATCCGAAGCAGGCTCCAGGCTCCGAGCTGTCAGCCCAGAGCCCGATGCCCGGCTCGAACCCATGAACCATGAGATCGTGACCTGAGCTGAAGTCGGACACTTAACCGACTGAGCCACCCAGGTGCCCTGAGTAAAATAATATTTAGAGTGGGCAGAGGAGATGAAGCCTGTGTGTGAGCTGGACCACAGGAGAACTACCAGGAGAACCAAAGGAGAGGAGAAAAAGTCCAGGGATTCATGAAGGAAATTGGCATAAAAAGGCTGAACGTCGTAGAAGTACTTGAGGATTTTTCTCCTCATTTTGGCATCTCCGGGCCTGAGTTTGGTGCCTCTCCTACCAGGAAAAGCTGCAAGAGCTGACGGGCAATCCTGCCAAGACAGTTCTCTGCTTCTTCCATGCACCGGGTGCAAATAAGCACAGTTTCCAGACTGTTTTGCTACACTGTTCTCACAGCTCTCTTACCGTTCTCTTGAATTCACTTGGAAGTTAGATGTTGTTTCCGATACAGTCCTTTCTAAAACGACTCTTAATTTTTTTTTTTTTTCTTTCAGGGGCCAGGTGATCAACATGAGATACCTGGAATATTTTGAGAAAATTCTTCATTTTATTAAAGATAGGATTCTTGTTTATCACGGGTAATCCTTCAATTTTCTTTTTCACGGTAATCGCTAGCTTTGGTAGAGTTTACAGCAGTTGTATCTGTGAAACTTGAAAACTAAGCCTATTGACAGACTAAACAAAGTCTATCAAATGTCGACACAGTGTTTGGAGTCGTAAAGCCTTTCGGTAATGACTTACCAGCCTTCTTTTAACAGCTTTACAGAATCCATGAAATGTTTTAATCTTACGATACTGTGACTTTTCTCATCTCCTTCTCTGAAAAGCAGGACGTTTCTTTGAATTTCTTTATTAGGGGTTTCAGCCGTAATATTCATTCTCTCTCACCTGAAAGGCCATAGAGTGAACCCACAGTGAACAGAACATGGGGAAGAAAGAATTCTGAATGGATAGTTATCACCAAGTAAATATAAAAGTGGCACAAAAACCTAGCAGGATATTTCCGTTTGAGCAACTGTAGAAAGGAAAAAAAAAAAAAAATCACTTCTAATTTCAAAATTGGTCTATGAGAATGAAGGCTTCATCACCAGATAATGACCAGAGACCCGTGCATGTATA
The DNA here is from genome assembly GCF_024362965.1 of Panthera pardus. NCBI lineage: Eukaryota > Metazoa > Chordata > Mammalia > Carnivora > Felidae > Panthera > Panthera pardus. The sequence goes on along the minus strand of NW_026526788.1, from coordinate 2,111,757 downwards.
TACGACCACCGGCCAACAATCTGTTCTGTTTCTCCGTTTCACCTTCTAGATGGGCTTCTATCTGTTTTCTTAATTGTCATCTGCGGCCCCAAATTCATTAGGATTAAACCATCCCCATATTTAGAAACTTTTGTTTGGGCCCACCATTTTGACTATGGAGCTACTCATAATTGAGGTTGATTCATTAAAGCTTAAGGTAATAGCAAGTAATAGGATTGTATATTATGTTTCTGTATTAATTTTACTTGCCATCTGCCTCTGTCTCTGTCTCTTTTTCTCTCTTCAAGAGCTAATAATCCTAAAGGATTGTTGGAAGTCAGAGAGGCTCTGGAAAAGGTGCACAAAGTAGAAGATCTCCTGCCAATTATGAAGGTAAGTTTATCATCAGAATCCTGGTAGGTGTTTTTAGGGAAAAAACACAACTAGAGCACTTTTTAAAGAAGAGCTCATAACCGTTTAATGCATGTGTATTAATAGTGTGCTAGAAGCACTTTAAAATTATAAGCATTCTGAGGGGCACCTATGCGGCTCAGTCGGGGGTGCGTCCCACTTCGGCTCAGGTCGTGGTCTCACCGCTCCTAAGTTCAAGCCCCGCATCGGGCTCTGTGCTGACAGCTCAGAGCCTGGAGCCTGCTTCGGATTCTGTGTCTCCCTCTCTCTCTGCCCCTCTCCTCACGCTCTATCTCTTTCTCTCAAAAATAAATAAATGTTGGGGCGCCTGGGTGGCTCAGTCGGTTAAGCCTCCGACTTCAGCTCAGGTCACGATCTCACGGTCCGTGAGTTCGAGCCCCACGTCGGGCTCTGGGCTGTTGACAGCTCAGAGCCTGGAGCCTGCTTCCGATTCTGTGTCTCCCTCTGTCTCTGCCCCTCCCCCGTTCATGCTCTGTCTCTCTCTGTCTCAAAAATAAATAAACGTTAAAAAAAATTTAAAAAAAATAAATAAATAAATGTTAAAAGATAATAATAATAAAATTATAAGCATTCTGAAAACACTAACGTAACACCCTCTGAATAATAGCCCAAATCACATAAAACACAGGCATCAGTCTCAAACATAAAAGCAAGGCTGTGAGGAAGCAGTTGATACAGGAAACAGAAGGCAACTTAAAAGTATATACCGTTGAATTCTGCTTCTGGTCACAGTGGAGTACTTGATAGTTGACCTCCTTTCCATACTATAACAGTTATAAAACTCCACAAAATACAAGGCACCTGTTTTCAGGGGTTGGCAATTACAAGACTGATTTTTGAGGAAAGGGAAACACTTTCTGTGAGCCCCGTGTTCACCCCAGCCTTCTACCTGGGATTATTTACTAAACCGCTGTGTATGTGGAGCCTAAACAGAGTTTGGCAGTCTTGCTGAGCTAAGGAGGCAGAGATTGGAGTTGGGGTCTGCCGAAGTGGCTGGAGTTTACAGGGCAGAGTACAGAAGAGGAGAGAGCTGCTCAAGGTGAGAAGTCCCCAGAGGTCAGCATGGGCGTTCCTTGTCACGCTTGGCTGAGAGCTGGGCTCTGCTCGCTCGGTGAGACCCAGAGGCCCTGCAGACAGTGGCTGCTATGGGCGTGAGAGCTGAACGGAGGTATGAGCGGTTTTACACCAGGGTGTGAGAGCCGAAGGGAGGTAGCCTCAGTTTTACACCACTGAGAGACATTGGAGTTGTGACCTTGCCAGAATGGAGGGATCCTGGGAGCACCCTGGGCATTTACTCACAACCCCAGAAAGGACACACCGTAGGTATAAGACCACCTAGAATGAGGTCCACATTCTAGGACAAAGGACAATTTCTTTTTCTTTTTCTTTTTTTATGTTCATTTCCTGAGAGAGAGAGAGAGTGTGAGCAGGGGAGGGGCAGAGAGAGAGGGAGATACAGAATCTGAAGCAGGCTCCAGGCTCTGAGCTGTCAGCACAAACCCCTATGCAGAGCTCGAACCCACCAACTGCGAAATTATGACCAGAGCCAAGTTGGACGCTTAACCGACTGAGCCACCCAGGCGCCCCGAAGGACAATTTCTGAATAGATCACCCTAACGGAAAACCAAGCCTAAGAGGATTAAATGGATCTGCTAGTGATTGGATTGCCTGCCAAAACAAAACTCAACACCCTTTAAAGGAAGGAAACATAGTCTAGACTTCTTAATTATTAGGCAAAGGAAGAAGCAGGAGAACGTGATCCATAACCAAAAACCAAAACCAGTTAACAGGAACAGACCCCAGGAGATCCAGAAGTTGCAATGAACTCTTTTAAAGTCTTTGTTTCATTAACATGTTCGAGGACTTAAAGGAAAACATGAGCACAATGATGAAGAACCTGAGCAGGAGAATGGAAACTATAAAAAGAACCAAAAGAAAATTGGAGGATGCAAAAGTCAGTGGTGTCAGAGAAAACAGTACTTTAGTTTTGCAAATGGCCCCAGGTTTGTGTGCCAGTCCTCAGCTTTCCTTGTCCAGAGGCTGTCTTCCAGGTCAGGACGCCTTATGAGGGTCAGTCGTCGTTCCTCAGAGGAGGCCAGAGATGGAACACACTACTCAATAATAATACGGAGAAAGGGTACTGCTAACACACAGCAGCAGGGGGAACTTTAGAAACATTATGTGGGGCAAAGGAAGTCGCATACAGAAGAGTATGATTCCATTTGTAAGAAGTTTGACTGATCTAGAGAGACAGCAGAACAGTGATGGCTTCTGAGGAGTGAGGTTTACCTGAAAGGGGTAGGAGAAAACTTTCCAGAATGATGAAACTACACTATATCTTGACTAGAATAGTGGATACATGGGTGTATATATTTGTCAAAATGCATCAAATTATACACAATACACATGAGGTTCATTGTATATAAATTTTACCTCAATGAAACATACATAAATTAATTTTCTGAGAGATTTGAGCCAGTATCATATGATAGGTAGATAGGTAGACAGACAGTAGCAATAAAAAGGAAATAGAATACTCATGATTAAAAAAAAAAAATCTCCGCTAGTTAAGACTAGTAGATTAGAGACAGTTGAATATCAAATACATGTGAGCTGGAAAATCCAATCAGTAAATTCTCCCAGAATATAGTATACAAGGACAAAGAAATATAAAATATGAGAGACGATGAATGCAGAAGATGAAGAACGGACCTGATAGAGATCAGAAAGGAGAGAAGAAAGATAAAGAAACAGAGCGGTTAGTCAACAAAATAATAGAAGGAAAGCTTGTGGAGAGATGAAAAGATCAATGCAGGGCCTCCTAGATGTTCAGCATGATGCTCAATATTGACACCTAGACACATTCTGATAAAATTTGGGGACTTCAAGATTAAAGAGAGTTCCTCAAAAAAATTAGATGTAGAGGGGAGCCTGGGTAGCTCAGTCAGTTGAGAGTCTGATTCTTGATTTCGGCTCCAGTCATGATCTTTGTGCTGAATGTGGAGCCTGCTTAGAATTCCCTCTCTCTCTCTCTCTCTCTCTCTCTCTTCCTTTCTCCCTGCCCCTCCCTCTGACTCCTTTCTCAAAAATAAATAAATAAATAAAGGTAAAAAATTAGACATAGAATTATGATAAGATCCAAAAACTCCCCTTCTAGGTATATATTCAAAAGAATTAAAAGCAGGGACTCGGATATTTGTACACCCACGTTCATGGCAGTATTATTCACAGTAGCCAAGAGACAGAAGCAACCCAAGGGGCCATTAATGGATGAATGGATAAATAATATGTGGCATGGCCATACGATGGGGTATTATTCAGCCTGAAGAAGGAAGGGAATTCTAACACAGGCTACAGCACGGATGAAGCTTGAGGACATTAGGCAGAGTGAAATAAACCAGTCACAAAAGGACAAATACCCTACGATTCCACTTATATGAGGTGTCCAGAGGAGTCAAATTCATAGAGACAGAAAGTAGAAAGATGGTTGCCAGGGGTTGGGGGAGGGAGACAGAGCTTCTATTTGGGATGATGAAAAAAGTTCTGTGGAAGGTTAGTGGTGATGGTTGCAAACAATGTGAACTTTTCCTTTTACTGCTATTATTTTATTTAAATCCCAAGTTAACATATAGTGTAATAATGATTTCAGGAATAGAATTTAGTTGTTCATCACTTACTTACATATAACACCCAGCGCTTATCACAAGTGCCCTCCTTAATGCCCATCACCCAGTTAGCCCATCCCCCCCCACCCAGCACCCCTCCAGCAACCCTCAGTTTGTTCTCTATATTTAGAAGCCTCTCATGGTTTGTCTCCTTCTCTGTTTTTATATTATTTTTGTTTCCCTTCCCTCATGTTCATCTTAAATTCCCCTTATGGGTGAAGTCATATGGTATTTGTCTTTCTCTGACTAACTTATTTCACTTAGCATAACACACTCTAGTTCCATTCACATTGTTGCAAATGGAAGGATTTCATTCTTTTTGATCACCAAGTAATATTCCATTAGTAGTGCAATTGCTGGGTCGTAGGGTAGTTCTATTTTTAATTTTTTGAGGAGCCTCCATGCTGTTTTCCAGAGAGGCTGCACCAGTTTGCATTCCCACCAGCAGTGCAAAAGGGTTCCTCCTTCTCTGCATCCTGGCCAACATCTGATGTTGCCTGAGTTGTTAATGTTAGCCATTCTGACAGGTGTGAGGTGCTATCTCGTTGTGGTCTTGGTTTGTATTTCCCTGATGATGAGTGATGTTGAGCATTTTTTTCATGTGTCTGTTAGCCATCTGGGTGTCTTCTTTGGAAAAGTGTCTATTCATGTCCTTTGCCCATTTCTTCACTGGATGATTTGTTTTTTCGGTGTTGAGTTTGGTAAGATCTTTAAGATTTTGGATACTCACCCTTTATCTGATAGGTCATTTGCAAATATCTTCTCCTATTCCGTTGGTTGCCTTCTCCTACTCCTGTTGGTTTTGCTGATTGTTTCCTTCACTGTGCAGACACTTTTTATCTTGATGAGGTCTGAACGTTCTTAATGCCATTGATCTATACATTCACAAATGGTTAAAGTGGCAAATTTTATGTTACATATTTATTTTAACACACAAAGAGTAAAAAGAACATCTTCAGTCTTCCAGAAAAGAAAGAGAAAGAAAGAAAGAAAGAAAGAAAGAAAGAAAGAAAGAAAGAAAGAAAGAAAGAAAGAAAAACTAAGGAAGGAGAATTTCACTGATGCCCAACTTCCTTCCAGCAGCAGTAGTGGATTCTAAAAGACAACGAAGGGAAATTTATTTGAACCTACTCTACCAGCGTTCAAGTGTGAGGGTAAAATGAAAACTGTTTCAAACATACAGTTATTTAGGAATTTCACCAAGTGTAGATTTTCTTTGTCAAAATGATTGAAGGGCATATATACTCTCATCAAATAAGCCCAAGAGAGAAGAAAACACGAGATGTAAGAAATCGTGGTGAACAAATAAACCAATGAAATGAGTTGTTAACACCTGATGTTTAAAAATATGTATGTCCGGAATTAAAATACTGGATAATGTCAACATTAGAGGTTAGAGAAAGTAGAGAAAGGAAGTAAAACTGTTACTAAGGTATTTGTTTTTTCAGTGAGACAGTATAATCACTGACCCATGATATCGACAGAAAAATGCGTGTTTAAAATATCTATACTAAAAATTTAAAGGCAAACACTGAAACAACAGAGATGCGACGTATCATCGTCTAGACCTGTAGAAGGCAGGAAAACGGCATAAAGAAAACAATGTCAATTCAACTCAAAGCTTAGAAAAAGAGGGGGATAAAAAAGTAGGGTGGGCTAGGAAATGTAGGGAATGACAGTGACAAGTCAACGTGGTGTTATAATTGATCCCCTCAGTGAAAGACTGAGGGTTTCGGATTGGTTTTTTTAAAGTCCAGCTACATGCTGTTTGCAGGGAGAAAGGCGTACCAGGCAAATGCTAATGAAAAGAGAATGTGAGTGTAGCATGTCGCTATCAGAAATATTGCAATTCAAGATGAAGTACACTTACGGGGACAGAAATCATTGTTTGAAAGTATAATCTATTAAGAAGTTACAATTTTACAAACATTGCCTCTACCCCAGATTATAACTACTCAACAATTTGGCAACAGAAGGTGGATATTTTTTTTTCAATTAATGGTTTGAACTTTAAAACGTGAATCAGTGTTCTCCTTGTAGCTATAGTAGAGAGGTTTGATGAAATTTAAGAAATTGACATGAAGAACCAGAACTTATCCATTTCTTTTGTTTTTTTTAAGTTTATTAGGTTATTTTGAGAGAGAGACAGCGTGCGTGGGGGAGGGGAAGAGAGAGAGGGAGAGAGAGAATCCCAAGCAGGCTCCGCACCGCCAGCGTGGAGCCCGATGCGGGGCTCGAACTCAGGAACCGTGAGATGGCCTGAGCTGGAACCAAGAGTCGGGTGCTCTACCAACTAAACCACCCAGGCGTCCCTCCATTCCTTTCTTTCTTTTTTTAAAATGTTTATTTATTTTTGTGAGAGAGAGCATGATAGGGGAGGGGCAGTGAAGGAGGGGGACAGAGGATTCCAAGCAGGCTCCATCCTGACAGCACAGAGCCCGACACGGGGCTCAAACCCACCAATCATGATATCATGACCTGAGCTGAAGTTAGACGCTCAACCGACCGAGCCGCCCAGGTGCCCTCTGATCTTACCCATTTCTGAGGAATGAGAGCAGGAAGGATCAGGTCATGAACAAAGCAGCGAGCTAATCCTCTGCACACCAGGGTCCACATTCACCTCTTCCACTGTCTAAGTCCCAGGCTCTTGTCTGCTAAGAGCACTGATTCTGTCCAGGCCTGTTTCAGGGGTTATTGCAAGGGCCTGATGCACTGACACAGTGGTTCCCAACCTTCTCAAAGCTACTCTAGTATTGGGGTGCCTGGGTGGCTCAATTGCTTAAGTGCCCGACTCTTGATTTCATCTCAGGTCATGACCTCACGGTTTGTGGGATCAAGCCCCACGTCAAGCTCTGTCCTCACTGAAGAGCTTGGAGCCTGCTTGGGATTCCCTCTCTCCCTCTCTCTCTCTCTCTCTCTCAAAATAAACTTAAAAAAAAAAAAAGCTACTCTAGTATCAGGCGCCTTCTTCACTGCATTCAAATGAAATTCCTAGAGAATATATCACACCTACGCAAAATAATTCTTTAAAAGGCCAACGTAGTGCCATAAAGGAGGTCTAAATGGTAAATCATTTGTAACAGAATAGCGTCTGTGTTAGGATGTTGGATTCAGGCACGTCTTCACAGAAGCCAGAAAGAAGTAGCTGGTTGCTTACTACACCTGCGGAAAAAGGGGGGTGAACAGGGCAGCTACAAACGCAGCCCCACATCAGTGTGATTTGCTGACTCTGGTATCATGAGCTGCTGGTGACAGCGTTTTTTGAAATGGTAAACTTCCAAACAGTGCCTAATATCCTGTTTCCCCAGTTGGATGTGCTATTCGCCTTCATGGAAAATTCAGCGTGGATTAAAACTATGTTAACAAATGTTTAGTGTCTAAGTGTGAAATAGAGTCTGGTTCTAGGCCCAAGTAACTATTAAAATATTATTTTAAATGTTTTTAATGTTTATTTTATTTTTGAGAGAGAGAGAGAGAGAGAGAGAGAGAGAGAGAGAGAGACAGTGTGTGTGTATGTGTGTGTGCGTGCGCGTGCGAGTAGGGGAGGGGCGGAGGGAGACACAGAATCGGAAGCAGGCTCCAGGCCCTGAGCTGTCAGCACAGAGCCCAATGCAGGGCTCGAACTCACAGACCTGGAGATCATGACCTGAGCCGAAGACAGACACTTAACGGACTGAGCCACCCAAGCGCCCCAGGAATTATTAAATTGTAAATAAGTTCGTCATCTACGTGGCAGTCCAGTGGGGCATTGGCAGTCATGCATAACGCGTGACTGTTCCCTGACCCCCTCCCCCCGGGACATCTAGTGTTTTCAGCCCCACCTGCTAAGTTCCGGTGGTAGCCTCCCCGCCACCCCCACGCTGTAGCCACCAGACTCTCCCATAAATTCCCCAGATGCCCCCCAGAGGGCAGAACCGCTCCACTGAGGGCCGCTGGGACATCCTGTACAGAAAGAAAACTGGCGCATGTCTTCGTTTTTAATCTCCCTCTTGTTGGTACTTTAGGCTTTTAAACTTACTCTTTTGGGAAGAATACCAAAGCAGCCTAGGGGGATTTTAACTTTATATTCTCTTTGTTTAAAAAGAAAAGCATAGTGGACTCCAAGCCTGCAATTTACTCAGGGTGCCGCCAAGAGGCCGGGCGCCTGCCCGGTGTGAGGTCCCCGCCTGTCTGACCGTGGTCCGGAAGTGACCATTCCGTCGGGGCCCTGGACACCCAGCTTTCACCCGGGACTGTGGGCATATTGATATTTTTAAGGGCACGCATGGAAGCATATAAAACACCTTTGGTTCTCCAGTGCTTGGTGCGATGTGATGTCACGACAGCTTCCACTGAAACCTGCTTTCAGTGACAAACCAAGTTAAAGTACAATTGACTGTTGAACAACATGGGTTTGAACTGCGTGAGACCACTTATGTGGATTTTTTATCTCTAAAGGTGGCACAGTGCTGTAACTGTATCTTCCTTGGGATTTTCCTTTTTCTAGCTTACTTTATTGTAAGAATACAGGATCCATACAACATACAAAACGTGTGTTAATCCAGCTTTTATGTTATCAGTCAGCTGCCCATCACGTTGTTCAGGGTCCACTGGCTACCTCAGCTTCCCTTGAGGCAGCTTATCAGCATATAATGTGGTCTGGAGGCCACTGCCACTCCCGGCTCAGTAACTCCTGTCGGGCCCTCCCCTCCCAGCTGGTTTCCTCCTCTGCAGGATTGAGACTATGCCAGAAAACATACCTGCCTTACCGGTATGTTGTAAGCATCAGATGAGAAAATAGCGTGTAGTAAGTGTTAACGCATTTCTTCCCCTAAAAGCCCTTTCTTGGGGCGCCTGGGTGGCTCAGTTGGTTAAGTGTCCGACTCTTGATTTTGGCTCAGGTCTTGATCTCGTGATCTGTGAGATCGAGCCCCACGTCCGGCTCTGCACTGAGCGTGGAGTCTGCTTGGGATTCTCTCTCTCCCTCTCTCTCTCTGTCCTGCCCTGCTGAAGTGCGCACACACACTGTCTCTCTTTCGCAAAATAAACTTTAGGGCGCCTGGGTGTCTCAGTCGGTTAAGCGACCGACTTCGGCTCAGGTCATGATCTCACGGTTCGTGGGTTCGAGCCCAGGGTCGGGCTCTGTGCTGACCGCTCAGAGCCTGGGGCCTGTTTCGGATTCTGGGTCTCCCTCTCTCTCTCCGCCCCTCCCCGACTCACGCTCTGTCTCAAAAATAAATAAACATTAAAAAAAAATTTTTTTAAATAAATAAACTTTAAGAAAATAAAATAAAAGCCCTTTCTTCATGGAAGAGTTCCTGTTCCTGTTCCCAGTGCTGGCTCTGATCACCTGTGCCTCATGTCTGTTTGACCGAGGTCCTTCTCTGGACCATTAGTGACCACCCGCGGGGTCTGCCTAGTTTAGACAACCTTTCCCCTGGTAGTGGCTTATGTAAAGCACAGCGTCTTCTTATTTTATCCTTGGTTCCTTATCAGTTCGAACAAAAACAGCTGGCAACACTAAATAATTGAACCTGGGGAGGATTTTTCCCGACTGGTGACAAAATCTATTAGCATTTTGGTTTTGCCAAAAATATTTTCCTCTGAAACTGCCTTCCTACTTGTCACCCCTGAAGGCCATTCTTGGCCCTGTGTCGTCCCTCTAACATACTTTTCTGTGGTCTGCAGAGCTGTGTGTGCACATGTGTGAAATTCTCGATTTGACAGATGGAATTCTGAGTACTTTTCGGGACAAATCAGACTGCCTCGAAGGAGCGCGAGCATGAGCACAAGGTGTTTTTCGAGTTTTGGGGGTATTAGGCACAACTGTCCTGCTAAGAATCCCAAGGTGCTGCCAGTTAAGATGATGAGAAACCCAAAGGCGCTCTCAGAAGTGAGCAGCGCGCCCGCTGACTCGGGGAGCTGTGAGCCTGGTGTGCTGAGCTTCTGTGCTGGCCTCTCGTGGGGGCCCCGGGGCAGTGCAACTTGACCCTGGGCTCTGTGTGGGGCCATAGGGACTGGCAGAGGGCCCTCGGTCACTGTAGAGGTAGGCGTGGTCATGGTCACTTGTGTCGGGAACTTCGGTGACCCTTCTGAAAAACATGGAAATCAGGGGGCACCTGGGTGGCTGGTCGGTTAATCGTCCAATTCTCGGTTTCAGCTTAGGTCATGAGCCTTACAACCAGCTCCGCCCTGCTTGGGAATCTCCTCTCTCTGCCCTTCCCCTGCTTGCGCTCTCTCTCTCTCTCTCTCTCTCTCTCTCAAATAAGTAAATAAATAAATAAACTCCAAAACACGGAAGTCAGAGTCAATGCTACAGAATAGCAGTTGGGGGTTTACAATGAGTTATACGCTAGTAATGTGAATTTGTTTTCCCCGAAAGCAGTTTAATACTAAAACGAAGGATGGGTTCACTGTGAACACGAAAGTTCCCAGCCTCAAAGATCAAGGCAAGGAATACGATGGATTCACAATCACGATTACGGGGGACAAGTACGTATGCTTCCTAAGCGTGGGCGTGAAGGCGGGCTGGTGTGAGAAGTGCGCATGCACCTGATTATTGCCACGGGAGGTTAGACCTACCAGACTTTTGCTTTATCCTGAAATGAAAATTGTCAAGGTCCAGCGTGCAGCTATAGCCAGTTATGTTTTTAACGTGACTTTTAGAGTATTACGCCAGCAGACATTCGACTGTGCTGCTATCTAACAACTTTCTAGATATTAAGTATAATGTCTAATGTGCCTCGTGGAAAGCATTCTTCTGGGTTCTTAAAGTTCCTCGTGGGCAACACTCTTAATGACAAAACGAAAAAAGACGACAGATCGGCAGATAGAAAGCCATTGTAAGATTTTTTTGGATATAGGTTTTAATATATTATGAGATTAGTGCAGCCTTATTATGGAAAATTTAGAGGGGCGCCTGGGTGGCTCAGTCGGTTAAGCCTCCGACTTCGGCTCAGGTCATGATCTCGCCGTTCGTGAGTTCAAGCCCCGCGTCGGGCTCTGTGCTGACCGCTCAGAGCCTGGAGCCTGTTTCCGATTCTGTGTCTCCCTCTCTGTCTCTGACCCTCCCCCGTTCATGCTCTGTCTCTCTCTGTCTCAAAAATAAATAAACGTTAAAAAAAAAAATTTAGAATGCAGAGATAGGCAAAGATAAAAAAGAAAATCATTAGCTTGTTTTCCTTAAAAACTGAGGTTGTACTCCACATTGTTTTATAACCTGTTTCTTTTCTACCCTTACCATTACCTGATCATGAACATTTTCTCATACTCTTGTAAGCATTTGTAATGATTACAGAGTATTTCATTTTATGGATATTTTTGAGTTTCTCTTACTACTTTTCTGTTACTGACCATTTAGAGTGTTTCTCATTTTCACTTTATAAAACATAGCACTGCAGTGACCGTTTCGTTAACCAGTCTTACTTATATCTGAACTCCAAGCTTCACCTAGGAGCCTCCATATCCCTTGAATTTTGGGTGTACCCCCCCACCCATGTGCCACCCTCCCCCACAGCACAAGTAGATTCAAAACTGGTGTCTCCCTCCCCGGTTCCCCACTGCAGACCCTCCACTGCCTGTGGATACCGAGACCACCTCCCCTGCCAGACACGAAAGGCCTTTTGTGATGCGGGCCTCGAGCAACATTTCCTGCTTGAACTTGGCCTGCTGATTCAGCTGGGCTGCTTGTTCCCTGCGGTCACCTCCCACCCCCTGCTTCTGAGCCTCTCTCACTCCCGTCCTGATTTTCAAATTCAGGCCCCTTCCTCCATGAAGCATTTCCTGTTTTCGTCCATGTCTTTCCAAATTAGACCTAATCTCCCTCTTTTGAACCCTGACGAACTAGGTGATGCATATGGTCTTATAATGATTGATGGCCTCAGGGCTCTGTCCCTTTCCCAGTAAATGCAACAGCTGTGCTGTGTTCTTCTTTACAAGATCTAAGAACTGTTTAGTTATATGATAAACGCCTGTTGCCTCAACTTTCTATCCTCCGTAGTACCTGGCATGTAGCCAGGTGTGCAGCAAAAGCTTGAAAAGACACCATGGAGTCCTTGAACTTCTTCTGTGCACAGTGCTGGCTCCCGATCTTCAGTCATAATAGGGTGGCTGTCTGAGAAAATATTTACTATGCCCTCATTTTTACGATGTGTAGTTTCCTTCTATATTAGCTTAAGCTCCTATAATAGGTACACGTGGTTAGACTGAACAGAATATTGTATTTTGTGAAAAAATCGCACGCTTAGGGAACGCGCCTTAATCTGGCTGTAGTTAGGTGGGATACACTCTCACACGTCTTGTGCCACATCGACCTACTGGTTCCTTCCTTTTTTTTTTTTTTTTTTTTTGCTTTCTGTGTTTGGCTCTTTGAATTGTATGATACGTGCCTCTGACACACATTGTTGTATTTTTAGGGTTGGCAACATACTGTTTTCTGTGGAAACACAAACCACAGAAGAAAGAACACAATTATATCATGCCGAAATAGATGCACTTTATAAAGATCTAACAGCAAAAGGAAAAGTACTGATCCTTTCATCAGAATTTGGGGTAGGTTTTTTGGTTTTTTCCATTTTATCCATGCTTCCTAGGATTCTTTTGTAACCTTTTTAAAGCCTCTACCCTTTCGCTGGTATTGTGCGTGCACCTTATGCTTGAGATCGGTTTTCACTGATGACCTATAAATACTTCTTTTTAATATTCTTATGGAAACAATTACTGTATTTAGTAATGATAGTGACTGAGGAAGGGCAATGATACATTTATATAGTTGCTATAAGTCTGGGCTTTCTCAAGATTGAAGTGAACAAGTCGGTCCAGAGTGACAGCGGCCCATGCTGCACTCAGTGGGCCTTTCCTGGTCTGTGACCTCTTCCCTCCGGGTCCCACCCCAACTCGAGGGGTCTCCTTGGAGGCAGGATCTGGCCCGCCCCCTTGGTGATAGCAGCTACCACTGTGCTGAGAGTATCCGCATTCTGGAGTGGATATCCGTGGTCCTTGGGAAGTCCGTTCATTTCTCGTGCATTCAATCAGTTCATGCCTACAATTAAGCATTCAGGTTTTTACGTAATTGAGTGTATTTATCACCTAAATCTCGGCGCAGAGGGTGTGCCTATCAGAATCTTGGGAAACCATCCTCAGCATTAATAAGCGCTTTGTTTTGTTTAAATCTTAATATATATTTTGACGTGTCAAGTAACATTAAAGGAGGCTGAGATTTTTATGTTTATCAGAAAAGGTTTCAGTTTTAACAACAGCTCAGAAAATATTTTTCTAAACCAAACTGTATGCATACCCTTTCATTAGGAAGAAATGGTAGCGGGCGGCTGGGTGGCTCAGTCGGTTAAGCGCCCGACTCTTGGTTTGGCTCAGGTCACGATCTCGCGGTTCATGAATTCAAGCCCCACGTCAGGGTCTGCACTGACCGCGGGGAGCCTGCTTGGGATTCTCTCTCCCTTTCTTTCTGCCCTTCCCCTGCTCACACACACATGCTCTCTCTCAAAATAAATAAATAAACTTAAAAGCATTTTTTTTTAATAAAAGGAAAAAATGGCAGCAAAGAGTATGAAGTATTCAAGAATGGGAACGTAGGTTCCCGTAGGAGAGGCATGAAATAACCCTTTCCTTGATGTAAATGATTCTTATGTCTTGTCACCTCGTAAAAAACTAGTGTATAATCTAGTATTTAAATTCATGAGCACATGTCTTTTTTTTTTTTTCCCCTAGGAAGCTGATGCTGTTTGCAACTTAATCTTATCCTTGGTTTACTACTTTTATAATTTAATGCCACTCTCTCGAGGATCCAGGTGAGTGATACCCTATAATTTAAAACTGTTTTTAAATAAAAGTTTTTACATTGAAAAAACATACTCTTTTTTGCTTGCACTACATACCCCCAGGCAATGGCAAGAAACTCCCTTTTGTCTTTTCCAAAATCCACCCAGATATTATGTCCTCAATCTACCATATCATTTAAAGAATTATGAAAGATTGTTCGAAGATAGTGTGCTTAAGTTTTACAGGTTGGGGGGCGCCTGGGGGGCTCGGTCGGTTGACTGTCCAACTCTTGATTTCGGCTCAGGTCATGATCTCACAGTTCATGAGATTGAACCATGCCCTGGGCTCCGTGCTGACAGGGCGGAACCTGCTTGGGATTGTCTCTCTCCCCCTCTCTTTCTGCCCCTCCCCTGCTCGTTCTCGCTCTCTGTCTCTCTCTCAAAATAAACACACCTGAAAAAAATCTTAAAAAAAAAAAGTTTTACAGGTCAGGGATTCATTCATTCAACACAAGTATATTGAAGGCCTACTATGTGCATGCGTCGTACTCACTGTATTTTAACTTCTCGTATCGGCCCAGACTGTTACCCTTCCTTCTTCTCCCCTTCCTCCCAGTTTTTGCCCATCAGTTTTACACTTTTTGATTACCAACCATTCCATACTACTTTTATTATTGTGAACAAATTCTCACTACTTATGAATCCATCAGGGGCCTTTCAGGTGTCATTAAGACGGAGGGGTGAGTCTGCAGAGTTTTCTGTTTATTCTCTGAGCCGTAGATCAGGGAAGGGGCATGTGCTGTTGCTGGCACAGACTTGAATTCACGATATTTTGGCCAAAATAATATACTTGAATGTCCTTAGCTTCAATACTTTAAAAGTAAAGCTCTCCTAAACATGGAAGTAAGTTTTGCTGTGTTGAGAAGGCATGGAGACAAACCAAGAGCATAAATATTGTGACCTCAGCCTAACTGTTATTAGGGTGCGCACTGAACGTGTGATGTGAGCACGCCCCTGCCCGCCCCCTTTTATCAACCACCTAAGCAGGCTCCGCGAGGATAGCCAGCATTTTCCCTTTTGTCCTCACAGCAGCTCTGCTGGCTCGTGGTGACACAGGAGGGGGGTGACATACAACTATAATCACCTGCACTTCTCCCCCCACCTGCCCCCACCCCCCCCGGAGCCTACATGTGTTCAGTCCCTAATCCGGTTGGGTCTGTCCTCTCTACTGCTCGCAGCTACTGCCACAGTTCAAACCCTCGTCACCCGTACCTTTCTGGCTAGTCTCCCTTCTTCCAGGCTTTCCTCCTTCCCCTCTCTGCCCCAGTTCTTTTGTTTGTTTGGTTGGTTGGTTTTAATTCCAGTACAGGTAACCTACAATGTTACCCTGGTTTCAGGTGAACAACACAGTGATTCAGCCTCTCTGCCCCCGTTCTTCGTACCTAGCAGCTCAGGTGCAAACTCGGGGTCGTCACGCACGGTGCCCGTCCCATCTGATCCTAGCTTGCCTTGGCCTCCTCTGCCCTTTTACTGCCCTGCGGAGCTTCTCGAGGGTCTTCCCGTTGCCCTGTCCTGCGCGGCTGCCCGCCATGCCTCACCCCTTCGTGTCCACGCGTGCTCTCCCTCTGCGCCAGCTACTTCCCTTCCTTCTTCTCTGCCCCCTTTGCTCCACCCCAGCCCTGAAGGTGTAGCCTGCATGCATGCCCTTGGCCTCCGTGGGGTTGTCCCCTTGGGTGACCCCCAGGCTTCGCTCACTGCACACAGGAGGCTTTGTCTGCAGCTCTCTTGCTGTCTGCCTCCCAGGTCTGGCTGCTTGCTCTCAGAGGCCAGAGCCTCATGCTGGTTATCTTCGCCCAGGGTGCCCTGCACAGGGGCACACATAGTCGGTGTGTACTAAATGTCAGAAGCAAGAGAGAGTCTGTTACATGCCAGGAAGGAAATTTACATGACGCGTCAATTTTCCAAGCAGGCTGTTAGCGCAATCTGAGAAGGTGTTCTGCTTTTCTTCTTTGTGGGCCAAAGGTTTTAATGCTTAAACAATACGATTAATATGTTTATGTTACAAAGTGTATTGTATATATGCATTTTAAAAGCCACACTGGGTGCAGTTGCTGGAAATAGAAGCAGACACATTTTCTAATTCATTACTTTATAAGAATAGAAAAGCCAGGTGGGAAGAAAACTGCTAAATAAAAGAAACACTTTTTCCTCAGAAAAAGAATATTCTGGGGGCGCCTGGGTGGCTCAGTTGGTTGAGCGTCCAACCCTTGATTTCAGCTCAGGTCATGATCTCACGGTTCCTGGGTTCAAGCCCAGCATCAGGTTCTGCGCTGACAGAACGGAGCCTGCTTGGGATTCTCTGTCTCCCTCTCTCTGCCCCTCTCCTTCTTGTTCTCTCTCTCTCTCTCCTTCAAAAATAAATAAACATTGAGAAAAAAAAAAAAGAAGAATGTCCCGAGTCACATTTACCCTTAAAATAGCGAATCTGTAAATATTTTTATTGGAGTAAATTAGTAAATATTTTTAAGACAAACTATTTTGAAGTTTAATTTCTAGAGAATTCTTAAAAGAGATAAAATGCCGTCTTCCATGGTGGAAAATCCATAATGAGGTTTCACACAATACCTGTCCGTGGACTGGGACTGACTGACTGGTCGTTGTTCTTTGTTTAAACAGTGTGATAGCTTACTCCGTGATCGTGGGAGCGTTGATGGCAAGTGGAAAGGAAGTAACAGGAAAAATTCCCAAAGGGAAGGTACGTGGACGCTGGAAGGGCGGATGGCGGGCTGAGCGCTGAAATTCCAGTCCTTGGGTTTTTGCGGTGCGGTCCAGAAGTTAAACAGATCTCCGAGGGAGCCTTTCTCCCCCACACTAATGCCATCCCTCAACTTCCTTCTTTTTCAGTTAGTCGACTTTGAAGCTATGACAGCCCCGGGTTCAGAAGCCTTTAGCAAAATAGCCAAAAGCTGGATGAACCTGAAAAGGTAACTGTTTGGTGGGGGGTCAACAAAAAGACGTTTCCTCCGAAGTAGGGAGGGGACTTCCTGCTCCTTTTGGGGCTGTGCGAGACTGGGGCTGTGCTCCCTTCGCGAGTTCTCACTCTGCCTGTGATGGAATCCACGTTGCCAGGGGGTGTGTAAGACCCCCTGAAAAGGGGGAGTCCACAGATGAAAAACAAATAACGAATAAAAGGCAAGGGCACTGGTGGGGGAGAGAAAAGCTACAAACGTCTTCCTTATATAATCAGGGATTTGTCTCTCTTGGCTAATTTTTACCCTTTATCCCAAACTCCTAGGGTTCAGGAGGGAATTGGAGGAGGGTGAGCTGGACCCATTTCAGACTTACTCTGAGTGGGTGCACTTTGCCCATTCAGCCGCATTTTTACTGCACTGTAGACTTTGAGAAGGTGGCACTGCATTGTAACGTAGGCAAGGAATACACGTGAGTGGTTAGTAAATACTAGTAAATGCTAACCGGACATCAGCCCCAGCGGCTATCAGGAGAAGTCCAGCACCCTCCTGCCCTTTCCCGATTCTTGTTTCCAGGAAATTTGGGACGAAATTAACCTCGTAGGTGCTTTAATAGTTCATGAACAACAAGCAAATCTCACTGTTTGACCCCATTTATTCTTGCTCCTTCCCCGTGTGTTTTACGTCACCTCCACCTTTGCCTGTCCCATCTATTAGACATAACAGCTGCTCTAAAAATTGCTGGGTGATTTGCGCTCTGTTTCAGACAGAGAAATCCATGTCTGTAGTGCACTCTTGTTCGATTTGTAAGTATTCTATTAGCTTTGTAACGATCGCTGCTAACGGTCACCCTTCGTTCCAGTATATTCTCGTTTCAGGATTGCTCTTTCCACATGTTTTAGTAAGAGGACCAGAAGGTCAACGATCTGGCTTCTGTTAACACGGTTTCACAGTGTTAACCCCTTTCACCCCACCCTTTGGCATCCATTGTCTCCTCCTTTGCTCAGGGTGACTCTGTGAGTTAAGGAGACTGTCCCCGTTGCTACTGATAAGAGTAGGGGCTGGAGAAAGCCCCCTTGCCAATAAGGAGCGAGGTGGGCCTGGGCCCCGTGTGTCTGATTCAAGTCTAGCACGCGCCCCGACGGGACGTGTGTGTGTCACAGTCACGTGTACATCAGAGTTTAATTTTCCTTCCCGAAGACTCTGGTTACACTCTGCGAGCAGCTCGTTGTGGGAGCCGACAGGTATCCCAGCCCACCGCAGTAGAGGCATCCGTTCTGTTCACAGCGCCTCTGACGTTACACACACGGGGTTGTTGGAAAGAGAATAATGTCATAGGAATAAATATAAGCTTTGCCGTTTTTGGTAAATCTGTGTTAATTTTTCTCTTCCTTCTTTGTGTTTCTCTTTTGCAGTATTTCACCTTCTTATAAGAGTCTCCCGTCCGTGTCAGAGGCGTTCCCAACGTTAAGATCAATGATCGAGGTGCTAAACACTGACTCCTCTCCACGTTGTCTTAAGAAACTCTAGTCACGCTGTGGTATTTATACAAGTAAAGGGCCGGACCTCTTGCTTCCTAAGTTATTTTTTAAAACATGGCATTCTAAAGAAACTAGGTCCTTTATTACTTTTGATACCAATTTTTGATAGGAATTGAATACTTGAAATCATTTTCTTTACTTTTGTGAACCATAACAAAAATCACGGAAGAGGGTTTTGGGGGGAAGAGAGCTGGCTCCGTGTCGGGGCAGGAAAGCGTGTCTAGAGGTCACCAGCCTCGTCGGCTTCCACCCACAACGTCATACGGCTCCTTCCTTACGGCCGAGAAGTTCACTTGAAAAGCCAAACATCGGTCATTAAAAGGAACAAAACCGGCCACAGCACAGGAGTGTTTCCATTCCTTTAGAGATCTGGGTATTTTTCAAAGACCTCCTTTATGTGCACATCGTGGTAGGCCATCTTGTTTCCCCTCACGTGACCTTCACGCGTGCGACCCCCGTTTTATTCGAACGATAGGACACTCGCGGGCCACCACCGTGCCCCACAGCGCTCACAGCCAGGGACGTCTATTGTGACTGATGCAGACTGTATTCGCCAGTGACCCAAACACTGGATTATGGAACCATGTTTTGTTTCGTTTTTTTTTTTTTTTTTTTTCTCTGTGTTGGAAAAAATAAACGAGGGGTGGTTTCTATAACTCACCGGTTTTTGACACTGGATTACGTATGTTTTTATTCTGCGAACTAGTGTCACTTACAGGTGTAAAAACGTTCGGGAAATGAATGATTCCCCACCCCACCCCCACCCCCCCCACCGAGACAGGGTGAATGACAGTAAAATGGGTTCATTAAATTGTTGCCATTTCCAGATCAGAAACTGTTCGCTGCTCCCTGCTATTTACTCCTTGTCTTGAAATCTCACATAAGGGGTAGCACGCCAGGACATCGTCCTTGACTTTAGTGACGCTGGACGTGAGCCGTTATGTGCCCGGCTCGGTAGAACCCAGCTTTTGATCAAGGTGACCTGTCCTTCGGACACACGCTGTCCGCGCGTTGACACGGCTTCACAGCAGCCACTGAGTGTGGCTCCCGTTCGTGTCTCATCTGGTGGCCACCAGAAGGGGAGGGAATAAGGGTCTACATTGTCAGGCACACCCCATCTTGTGAACAGATTTCGCCTCCACAGGTCAGTCTTCTCCTGACACCGGCATTGCGCCCACAGAGGGCAAGCGTCTGTTCTCACTCCACAGGGGGAGGGAGTTGAGGCTCTGGGCCGGGAATGACTCTCCCAAGAGATCGAGCTGGTGAAGCCATGGTCCTCGCTAAACCCAGGGCCTGCCTTGCCCCACCACGGTCTCCGGAACCAAAGACTCAATCCTCGGGCTTCTCCCAAGACTCAGAGACGATGTCACACGGCACCGTGCAAAGTCCCGTATATTCCGTTTCTTTGTACTCTCAGCTTCATGCTGTTCGAGCAGACGGGTCTACCTGCAGACTCTGAAACCACAAAAGAGCTCCTCCAGAGATGCTGTGCCTTGCACAGCAGGATGGCGCTGGCGGGGGTTAAACAAAGTAGAAAGGTACAGGCTTTTAACCTTTCTGCCCTTTTTGCTTATTTTCTCAAAGCCAGAATTCTTCACTTTTATCAAAGACCTCCCTTCACTTTATTGCTCGCTCTTTAAGATTTTGAATTACGAGATACCGATGTTTCAACTGGGGGAAATGGTCCAAATAAATTAGCTGACTTTTCTAAAATGCAACGATGCGTCGAACCCCCAGAATTGGAATATATCTTTCTTGAAACTTGGTTTACCAACTCCAAATGCCTATCTTTGCATTTTTATTTCAATAGCCCCGTTTCGCTTCATTCAAGTAAGGTGATTATCACATCATCAGAAATACTGACGTGCTAAATTCTGTGATTTCAAGATGTTTTGGGAAAACATTCTGTCTCCTGCCCCAAGTCCCACAACGCTTGGGCCAAGTTGACTGTGGTCCGAACTGTGTTACGTGCAGTTTTGTTTGGTGGCCAAGAAGGTACTAACCGCTGGGGCGCTGTCACGAGAAGCTTTGGAATGCATTTTTATATCATGATATTTCAAGTTTTCGCCTCTTCTATTAAATTGAAAAACTGTGCCTAAAAATCAACCAGAGTTGCATCATGCAAGTTATTCTCTGTTTAAAGCTTTTTTACAGAACATAAATCTCTGTCTTAAAAGTTAGAATTTGGTTTGCTTTTATCCTTAAAATTTCACATCAAAACCTTTTGATCATTCTGAGGAAACAAGACTGCTGTTTGTTTTATCTGTTTCGTTTTTATCTTGGTAGCTACACGTATCCTTTTGGTTTATGGCATAATGTTAAGCCCTTCCTGATAGGTGTGTGATACCCTCAGCCTCGTCCCCCTCCACCTCCGTGATGAACTGGAAATCCCATGTTTGAGGTCATCTCTGCCCAGGTCAGATGCGAGTGAGAGGCTGTGTTCCCAATGCCCTGCAGGTCGGGCCACAGGTAGCTAGTGGCTATTATATGGGATGACACAGCCTGGAGAGACCCTAATTAGACTTTAGGATTAAAGTTTTTTCCACAGAAATATTCCCAAGTGATGTTCTCTGGTGGTAACTAATATTATTATGAACTCAATGTCACAGAACTTGTAGGAGTAGCTGAGCTTTATTTGTAAAATTGCTCCTAAGAAACAAAAGATGCAAACTTTCCAAAGACTTAAAAAGATCTTCTAGATAAGACGTGTTGGTCAAGTAGGAATTTTATGTGGAATTTTCCTAATATACTTATCTTCCAGTAATTTGGAAATAAGGAAGTGAGATTTATGTGGATCAGACCAGAGATTAAAAGGCCAGTATGTCCCCAACCAGATTTGGCCATATTCATGAACATAGCTTAAGTTGTCCATAATGGAGCTGCTCATTCCTTGCCCTGAAGTCTGTCCCTTCCCCACTCTTCCTCTTTCATAAATGGCATCCTTCCACCCAGTGGCTCCAGCCAGAAACCCAGGTGGCCTCCTTGGGTCTACACTGGCTCTTCCCTAGTTTCCAAATCACCACCCAGTTCCACATCCCATCCAATACAATTTACTTCTCTAAATACCCCAGAAAGGTTCATGTCTAGCCGTCACTGCAGTCCTGCCCCAGCCTAAGCTATTTAAATGTACTTTAAAATTAAATAAAAGTAGGGGCACCTGGCTGGATCCACGGGTAGAGCATGTGGCTCTTGATCTCAGGACCATGACTTCTAGCCCCACATTAGCGTCGAGGTTACTTTTAAAAATTAAAAGTGAATGCTTTTCCCTCACCTGCACTAGCCCCATTTCAAGTGCTCAGTATTGGGAAGGGCAGATACAGGACATTCCCATCATCACAGAAAGTTCTACTGGGTGGTGCTGTCACCCTAAAGAGAGGAACAGCCCCTCCACATTTCTGTGGGACAGTAATTACAGTGGGAGTCCCTGTGGTTTGAAGCGAGTCCAGGCACACACCGCCCATTCCCCTTCCCTCTTCCAGCTGCTGGCAGAGTCCTGGCGTCTACCGGGCGCCATGATGACCTGCAGGACTGGGCCGAACTGTCCAACTGCTGTGGAGGTTCCCCTGTTGGCCATCGCTTCTCCATCTCGGTGCCAAGGTTTGCCGCCATCTTCCCTGGGGGGACTCAAACCAGATGCTTCCCTCTGCAGGGTGAGAGACCCTTTTGGAACTAACACATTGTAGCACTTAGGTACCCAGGTTGGCATTTTTCTTAGCGTTGTACATTATTAGCTTCTTTAATCCTCTCGAAAACCCCCATGAGGTAATTAATGTGTGCCTGTCAGAGTCTGTCAATAACCAATGTTAAGGTTGGACCAGCCCTTGTGGTTCTTACTGTGATTTCAGGGGCCCTTCAGCGATAACCATTGAGGAACTCTGAAAAAACCAAGGTTTATTATTTACAGGACCTAAAATTTACATAGGACACACAGAACCACGCAACAAGGTTGTGGCAAGGTCCAGCAAGCATGGGCCTAGGGTTCTGCTCTTATTGGGGTTGAGGATGGGAGGACGTAGGGTTTCACGGGCTCACTCTTTTATTATTATTAAATGCAACTCTACAGATACCGTAAAAAGGAGCAAATTTGTCAAGGCTTATGATCTCAGCCAGGACTAGGAATTGTCACTTACTAGGGTCAGAATTTAAAATAATACATCTCTGTCCAGAAATGGATTCTGAATCGGTGAATCCTTTCATTAGCAGGCGTAAGTCTAGAGCGTTCTATACATGCACATTAAGTCCTAAATTACCGGTTTGGTGTAGAAGTAACTTCCGAAGTAAAGCAACCTTCTGCTTCAGGCAAATATGTGTGTTTACCCACCCCACTTCACAAAGGTTTAAAATAACACCTACACATACATATGACACCAAAGAATAATATCAGCGGCGGAACAATAACTCCATAAACTGTACGCTTAAACGTGTTTTGTATAGACACCTTGTCATGTTTCTAGCACTTGAATGGCTTCTCAAGGTCACGCGAGCGGGGCCGATAGGGCCGGTGGCAGCCTACAGTAAGTTGGTACCATCGCCCATCCTGTCGCACAGAACGTCCCCAAGAGTCCCGCCCCCGACCTCCGCTCTGCCCCAATCGCGGGCCTTATGGGTTTCAGGCTAAAGAGCCCCGCCCCCCCCCCCCCCCCCCCATAGTGCTCTTGGCCATTCACTTTCTCCTTCCACCTCGTCTCCGTACTTCTTAAGAGGAAACACTCGTACGTAACAATAACAGTCCTGATGCTGCGCGGCCAGTGTGGAGTGTGAAGGAGCCATTCTTTTCTCTCTCAAAATCTCGAGGCAAGTACCGCACACGTTTGAAGAAGGCACACGTACGTTTACGCACGGAGGAAACGCCACAAACCCAACCCACCTTTATAGCCACCATCGAGATGAAGCAGCAGCACGTTACCAGCACCCCCAGAAGTTTACATCCACCTACGTATACAGGCATCCATGAATATAGGTCATAAATTCTATAGAAATGTAACGAAGGCTACAAGCAGCTCTTTAATGCCATTTCATCACACTATTGACCCAAGTCAGTTAAAACCTTCTGACCTAAGTCTTCCTTCCCTAGCTGTGAACTACGTTTGTTTTATAAAGCCTTTACAAAGGCTTTATGAAGCCATTTGCTCTTCTCCATGATGCATCATCTTATTAACATCAGTCCATTCTTCCTTACAGATGTTTTCATTTTTTTCAATACATGGCAGAGTCTGGCTGACACCCAGTGCATTACCTACCCACCCTTTCAGTTTTGTGTCGGCAATAAATGATTTCTTAGTGGGATTAGTCCAATAAGAAAAAGCGTATGTTCCCTCAGGCTTATTCCAGACCTTATGCCTCTAAAACATTTCTTTTAAAAAAAAAATTTTTTTTTAACGTTTATTTATTTTTGAGGCAGAGAGAGACAGAGCATGAACGGGGAAGGGGCAGAGAGAGAGGGAGACACAGAATCCCAAGCAGGATCCAGGATCTGAGCTGTCAGCACAGGGCCCTACGCGGGGCTCGAACTCACGAGCCGGGAGATCATGACCTGAGCCGGAGTTGGACGCTTAACCGACTGACCCACCCAGGCACCCCTAAAACATTTTTCTAAAGTTCTCCTAACATGACACAATTGATATTCTATTTCTGTTTGTGATTTTAAAAATGTACTGCCTATGAACATTTGCGTCTTCAGTGCCTTTAGGTAACCAGTAAAATCTTGGCTGCTGCAATTCATTTAGTATCAACATTTTCATTAAAAAGATCTTCATCTGGGGCGCCTGGGTGGCTCAGTCGGTTAAGCGTCCAACTTCGGCTCAGGTCATGATCTCGCGGTTTGTGAGTTCGAGCCCCGCGTCGGGCTCTGTGCTGACAGCTCGGAGCCTGGAGCCTGCTTCCAATTCTGTGTCTCCCTCTCTCTCTGCCCCTCCCCTGCTCATGCTCTGTCTCTCTCTGTCTCCAAAATAAACAAACATTAAAAAAAAAGATCTTCATCTGTCCATCCCCATGCTGCTTGACCCCTCTAATGTCTATATCTTGGGTCAGAATATGGGTAACATACATGCCCAGTAGTACAGCTGCAGATCACCTAGTGAACTTGGCCTGGTACAGCCTGAGCCACCCCAAGCTTCCCAATACCCTGTGCATGTGATGAGGCCAGGCAGCATTGAGATTACGCCCTACAACATTTCTCTTGGAACTTTTTTAAGCAGTCAATATCTTAGATAAAAGAGAAAACCCGTCTTGTCAAATTCTTCCCTTCACATAGTGTGAATTCTTCCGCGGGGAGGTGTCTTTTCTTAGCAGTGCCTGACTCCAGAGGCTCTCATGATCTCACGGCCTTTGTGACAGTTGCTCGTGATAACTGGTAAGCTATGCTGGCAAGGCACAACTTACACAGAACATGATACCAATTCTTCACAGTGTGAGCAGGGGAGGGGCAGAGGGAGAGGGAGACACAGAATCCCAAGCAGGCTCCGGGCTCGGAGCTGTCGGCACAGAGTCCGACGCGGGGCTCGAACTCACAGACCAAGAGATCGTGACCTGAGCCCAAGTCGGATGCTTAACAGGCTGAGCTACCCAGGTGCCCCTAGAACTGCACGTTTCTTTTTTTTTTTTTTTTAATTTTTTTTAACATTTATTTATTTTTGAGAGACAGAGTGTGAGTGGGGAAGGGGCAGAGAGAGAGGGAGACACAGAATCCCAGACAGTCTCCAGGCCCTGAGCTGTCAGCACAGAGCCCCACGCGGGGCTCAAACCCATGAACCGTGAGATCATGACCTGAGCTGAAGTTGGATGCTTAACCGACTGAGCCACCCAGGTGCCCCTAGAGCTGCACGTTTTTATATTTAAAATTGAAGCTATATTTCAAAACTAAATGAAAAATTAAGCTCTACAGAAGTTTGGTTTTAAATTTGATATTTATGAACTCTATTGCCTTTAATTGCATTAGATGATGCTGAGCATTGTAGAAGAAAACGTTGAGAAACAAATATTTTGTTTAAAACATTTTTACATTGACTTTAACTGACACTTTATGAAAATATATGCAAATTTTGTATACGTTGACTTCAATTACATCTTCCAAACCTTTAATCCTTTAGATTATTTCTAGAGCACAAATTAAGTGAAAATCTTGACCATGACACTACTGATTGTATTAAAAGAAGGCAAGAAAGGGGCACCTGGGTGGCTCAGTCGGTTGAGCATCTGACTTCAACTCAGGTCATGATCTCACGGTTCATGGGTTTGAGCCCCGCGTGGGGCTCTGTGCTGACAGCTCAGAGCCTGGAGCCTGTTTGGATTCTGTGTCTGCCTCCCTCTCTGACCCTCCCCTGCTCATGCTCTGTCTCTCTCTGTCTCAAAAATAAATAAACATTAAAAAAATTTTTTTAAAAAGGCAAGAAGTATAATTTTATGGAATTAATACGATTTATGAATCATGCATGTCTGTATTACTCAGGTGGACTTCTCAGTCTGTGGGAGCACCCAGACATGTGTAATTATGACTAAATTCAACTGTTTTTGGTATTGTGCAAATTTCTGAATATATAAAACCTGTCGCCTTACATATTTATCTATCTTTGTTGTCATAAAAATGCATTCCGCTAGGAGGACAGAACATATTCTATTTGACAAGGGATGTATGATTTCCAAGTATTTAAACACGTAGGCTTCCACTCGTAATCTTGCTTGGGGCCCTCACAACGTTAGAGGTGGGCCACAGGGGCCTGTCTCTGTCTCTCGCTTCTAGTCCTCTGGCAGCGCCCCCCCCCCCCCCCCGGCCCCGCCCCGCCCCCACGTGGTGGGTGCATGGCTACCACAAACATTTGCATCAGGGGCCCAAAGACATCCGATCCCCCTCGGCTGTAGGCCCGGAATCTCAGGGGGAGAGCTCTGATTGGGCCATCTCAGGTCAGGTGACCACTCAGACCCATCAATCCCGGCCACAGGGTAGAGTCACGTGATAACCTTGTAGCAAGGACGGAAAGGCAAGATCCGGGCAGGGTCTGGGCTGGCACTCCGATTTGTCCAGTACGTGTTGATAGAATGTGGTTTTATGGATTCATTAGAATGTGGTTCAGCAGACCTCTTCTTAGTGGTTTTCAGGTCATGCATTTAGTAGTGGGTCTCCCGTGGAATGTAATGTCCAGAGGTAAAACTTTTTAAACCTAGGTTAGAAGGATAGCTGTCCACCCCAGTTTTCTGGGAACAGTCTCGATTTATGCCAGTTGTCTCATTGTAATTATCGGTAGTGTCCCTCCTCATTCAAGGGTATACTGGTTTAGGTGATAATGCATATGATGCCCCTAATTTTAGTGACTTTATGTTTGGTAGTGTGAACGTTCATTTGAAATACTGTTCGGCCCACGTGCCACCTTCCTCCGAGACCCTGCTAGCCATCATTTGGTCCCAAGAACCGCTAGAGGCCAAGCAGGGTTCTAGCTGCTGGAGAGACAGCTGAGTAAGTCAGAAACCCTGTCTTGAAGGGGCTCTTGGTTCCACTAGGAGAGACGACACAAATTAGGTCATTATAATACAGCCTAAGAAATCTGGTGCAAACAGAGGAGGAGGGAGGAGCTCTGCTTGAAAAAAATTGAGAAAGACCCAATAAGGGATAAAACATTGGACCAGGTGACATGAATCTCCACATTGGTGACTTTGGCATATTGGGAGATGCCTCTTATTTTTATTAGCTACCTAATCGAAAACCAAGAAGTTCATCATTGCTCAGATGATTGCTGGTGGGCGAATCGTATCCAGGATGGCTTTCTGACCATGAACGTGGGCCACGTCATCCCCAACGTCAGTCCTGGAGCAGATGCCTCAAGTGCCTGTAGTCAAGAGAGCCAGGTGGGATGTGCTTGTGCCACAGGTAGGACCCCCAGAATGCCCTCGAGTCCCAGGAAGAGGCACCTGCCAGATTTCATAGTCGGCATCCCCCTGAGACTGATCTAGAACCAAGGAAGGGACACAAACCACGCAAAGTGTTTGGTGTGGTGACCTGGGCTCTGATGCCAGCCCGGCCGCCTACCATCAGGCAAATCGCTTAATCTCCCTGGCCTTAATTTATCTGGAAAATGCAACTGTGAAACTAAATCCACAGCCTTTCTTCCAGCTTTAAATTTTCCATTTGTGGTACAGTGAGCTAACTACAAATCCTTAAATCAAATTATCGCTAATGAATTAGCTAATTTGAGAAGACTCTCTTGGAAAACTCAGAGCCAATTTAAAATAGTTTCTCCTGGGGCATCTGGGTGGCTCAGTCAGTTAAGTGTCAGACTCTTGATTTCGGCTCAGGTCATGATCTCACGTTCAGTTCACGAGATGGAGCTTGCTTGGGATTCATTCTCTCTCTCTCTCTCTCTCTCTCTCTCTCTCTGCCCCTCCCCTGCTCTCTCTCAAAAATAAATGAATTTAAAAAAAATAAAAATAAAATAGTTTCTTTTGTATATGCATTTGGTATAGCCACAAAGGCTTTTACACTGATACAGACTTTATCAAACAACCTCTGCATTTTGAATCCTGTGTGGAAGACAGGAAAACTGTTGTAGAATAATAGTTATGGCTCTTACTTTCCTTAAACCAGATTGTGTTGGGTGTAAGGGCCAGAAATAATGTCACAGTCTAAACTTTACTTCTCCCCCCCCCCCCCCTCCCCAGAGTAGACAAGCAAAACTCAAGCACCCTCAGGAGAGGCTTTCAAATCCCTCACTCTGTCCTCAATTTCAGTTGGAGGCAAAGTGTGTGGGTCTGACTCATTGCCCTGTCCTCCTTGATCCTTCCAGAAGCACAACGAAGAGGAAAGCTAATGCTGCGGGCTACTTCCTGTGGTTGGTAGAGCGATTATCTGCTTTGTCTAGGGTTTTTCTCTGCTTGATCTCTCTCTCTCTCTCCCTCTTCGTCCCCCACCCAACTTGAACATCTCTTCATGTGTTTACTGGCAATTTGTACTTCTTTTCTGAACCGTCTTCGTGATCTTTGGCCACTGCTTTCGATTTATTAAGAAATATTTGAAACACACAAGGCGTATAAAAAATGATACACGAACCCCCAGAGGCTCACCACCTGGCTTCAGAAACCATCCCCCACCGTGCACTCTCCCTCATTCTCATGAGCAGCCCTTGCCATGCCCGAGAGGTAACCTTGACCCTAAGTTCTGAGATCATGGGGCCCATGCATCTCTTTATATTTTTACTACACGTGTAGGTTTCTCTCCTATTTCTTTTTTGCCTATGGCTATCTCTGTAGCAATTTGCATCATTAGAAAACAGATCCTGGAGAACCATGCTTTCCATGAGATGGCTTAAACCCTATATGTAGCTCGCTACTTCTCCTGCCTTCTTCATCATAGATGCAGACCATTAAGTTTTGTCTAGGGAAAACCATTGGTGATTGCGGCAAAAAGATGGTTCTCAGGTCATCACATAACAGACAAGGGACATACTGTCTACCTAACAGAGGTGCGGAAGAGCCCTACATGCCATGAAAACCTTTCTCTGTACTCCATTCTCAGTGTTGCACATGTCTTTCCGATATAAGGAAAGCAACAAGATGGGGGACGTGGACCCTGCTTACACAAGTTTGTCTCTTCCTTCCTCCTTTCCTTTCCTTCCTTCCTTCCTTCCTTCCTTCCTTCCTTCCTTCCTTCCTTCCCCCAACCAACAAATGTTTGTTGAGAACCCACCTTAAGTGTCAGGCACTGAGCTAAATGCTGGGGAATAAAACCAAGAAAGACACAGTCCCTGCCCACCCATAGCAGAGTTAAGATAATAGACAAGTAAACAACAATAATAATAATAATAGCTCAGAATTGTTGAGCATTTACTCTCTGGCAGACCACTGGACGAAGCACTTGCTTCTGTTATTTCATTTGGTCCTCACGTGAGACATACCGCGTGGGACATCGAATAGCACCTATGAAAAAAAGGGAAGCAGAAGAAACACAAGATCACAGAGCTGGGATTTGAACCGTGGCAGACTGAGCCAGAGCCTATGTATCTTTACAAACTTCAGCAATCGTCACTGAAGGAAATCGGTCATTAGGATCGAATGGGAGAGGGCGATGACAGAGGGTGAAAGGTACCATGGGATGCGGGCATCTTGAAATGCTTCTTCGAGGGTGGCTTGGTAATAGGGTTCAATGAGACACCTCTTATCTCAAGCATAGACAGGTGATTCAGTCCATGCCCTAACAGAGACTTCTGGTATTAATTTCCTTTCATTAATTTGGTGTCGGGGCATTATAAACAAGCTAGTTTCAAGGCCTGGGGAAAAGGTGATGCACCAACATTGCTAACTTTGCAATAGAGAGATTCCCTGTTTGCGAAGTGCAGGTGATTCCTGCTAGATGTCCCTGCGCCGATACGTTGAGACCCCGGGGAGCTGCAGAGGAATCTCTCCTTTTAAAAGGGACATGAGGAGGGGTGCCTGGGTGGCTCGGTTGGGTGAGCATCTGACTCGTGGTTCTGGCTCAGATCTCCCAGTTCGTGGGTTTGAGCCCTGTGTCGGGCTCTGTGCTGACCGTGTGGAGCCTGCTTGGGATTCTCTCTCTCCTCCTCTCTCTGCCCTTCCATTTGCACGTGCTTTCTCTCTCTCTCTCATAAATAAATCCACTTGAATGAATGAATGAATGAATGAATGAATAATAAAGAAATAAATGGAACGTGAGGCAAGCAACCTGAGTGGTATGGTCCAGCCAGACCCTAATAATTACGTACGTGAGGTCCTTTCCCTCAGCGTTCTTTACTTTGCCTCCGTGTAAAGTCAGAGTGCCCAGCTACTAAACAAACAGTTGGGTGGAAATCACGAGAGCAAGACGGCAAGTTAACAAAAGAACAAGTCATGGAAGGTCTGACTATGAGGCCTCATGAACAAGGGAGCATAACATCTATAGTCCGTGTGGTGGGGGTGGCTATGAAAGGCTCTGCAGAAACCCGCCTCCGCTCTATGCTGTTTCGGTCCTTCTCCGGCGGGACCCCCTTACCAGGAACCAGGATGTAACATTTCATGACAGAAACAAGCCCCTAAGTCTTTGCCTCTTGGCACATGGGCTCGGATTACTACAATCTACAGGAACAGTTCTCTGTTTCAAATTCGTGGGGAGAATTACCCCCCACCTCAGCCCATCAAAAGGAAAATTCCTCTTATACTCTGAGTCCTGTGCCTACGCATGTCAACTACGATTATAGCATGCATCCCTGTAAATGCAAGTTAAGTCTCTGTTGATACCTTGCAAATGGATATGTTCGCCTCTTGCCCTCTGCTAGCACTTAATATTAAACAGTGGACTTGCTTCTGAGCAAGACCTGTCTCCAGTAAAGATCCTCTGTGCCAAAACTCAAGAAACTCACGAGGTAGATGTGACTTTTCTGGAGGAAAGCGTTACAATACGTGTGCTTAAAAATGTTTGCTCCTTTATCATTATATAGAACCCTTTGGATGGCAAGAAATAGAAACCTATCCAAGTTAGCTTAGGAAAAAGGGGAGGATTTCCTACAAGGACAAAATACGGTCCTTGCGTTGGCTATAGCCAGGCCCCAGGAAAGGACTAGAAGTGACGGGGTGGCTATAGAGAAGCCGAGATGTTTATGTCCTCTCCCTGAAACCACATTTTCAAAGAATAGGACTGTGTGTGTGTGTGTGTGTGTGTGTGTGTGTGTGTGTGTGAATCTTTACTGCCCAGGGATTGTCTCACCTGTCTCTCAGCCCCAGTTTTGGGTTCCTACGTACAGTGCTCTGATTGGCCCTGCTCCGTTGCCAAGGAGACAGGGTCACAGGTACAAAACCATGGCCTATCCACGGAGGGAGAGGGAGATACGGTTTCAAGAAAAGTGAATTGTGCTAATAAGGACCTTCCTTCTGGCATTTATACAAGTTCCAACATATGGGCTTGGTTGAATAAATTATGTATTCCCTCATTTTGGAATACTGACTATTAAGATCATGTTTCAGAATATTTAACAAAATTAGAAAAATGCTCAGAATATTCTTGAGTGTAAGGGGCAAGTCACAGAGTAATATTTAATTTTATATTACGTAATAAAAAGAACTTGATTATATAATGAAAATAATTTTACTCATATGTCTAGTTTGTATACATATGCATGGAGAGAAGACCAGTGTACAAAATAGAATGTTTACATAGTTATATTGTGTGCGTGTGTTTTCTCTATTTCTCAAATATTTTTATGTTGACGTTTATTACTTTTATGATCAAAGTTAATTTTTTTATTTTTTTTTAATGTTTATTTATTTTTGAGAGAGAGAGAGAGAGAGAGAGCAAGCAGGGGAGGGGCAGAAAGCAAGGAAGACACAGAATCTTAAGCAGGCTCCTGGCTCTGAGCTGTCAGCACAGAGCCCGATGCGGAGCTCAAAGTCACCAGTGGCGAGATCATGACCTGAGCTGAAGTTGGACGCTCAACCGACTAAGCCACCTAGGCGCCCCAAAATTAATTTTTAAACTAATTAATTGACAAGTGATATAAGTAAAATTGCCTGAGATGGAAATGAAAAAAAAAAAAAAAAACCTCAACTTATATCCTGAATCAGATATTTTGTAGTTTTTAAAATCACAGAAGTTTAAATTTTTTTAATGTTTTTATTTATTTTTGAGACAGAGAGAGACAGAGCATGAGCAGGGGAGGGGCAGAGAGAGGAAGAGACACAGAATCCAAAGCAGGCTCCAGGCTCTGAGCTGTCAGCACAGAGCCCGACGCGGGGCTTGAACTCACGGACTGTGAGATCATGACCTGAGCTGAAGTCAGACACTTAACTGACTGAGCCACCCAGGTGCCCCCAGAAGTAAGTTTAATAAAGTTTACCTAAAAAGAGTAGGTGGCTTGGGGAGCCTGGGTGGCTTACTCAGTTAAGGGTCCAACTCTTGATTTCGGCTCAGGTCATGATCTCATGGTCGTGGGATTAAGCCCCGTGTTGGGCTCTGTACCGACAGCACAGAGCTTGCTTGAGGTTCTCTCTCTCCCTCTCTCTCTCAAAATAAATAAAAATAAACATTAAAAAAAAGTGTAAGTGGCTCTTTTTAGGAACCCTTTGAGGAAATAATTAACTGCTTTAAAGTTTTGTAATGTCCTATTTAAATGCTTCTTTTAAAGTCAAGATTTTGAAAAAGCTCCCAGCCTGTAATTACCTTGTTTGAGAAATCAGCTCAAAGAGCTGTGTCTTTAGTATTTACGACATAACTTAAACATCACATGCAACTTAGGAATGATAATTCTAGTGATAGATACTATTGAAAAAATGTGGGCAAGTCAGAAAGAGAAACATATTTGAGGTTAAGATGACAATCACCTTGTTCCACCTAAATCACTGGTTTTTCTTTCTTTACAGTGAAGTGAGAGAACCATGCAGAGGGAGTTTCTCAGTTGATGAGCCCTAACAGAGGGGTTGAGTTAAATGGACCCTTCTCCCATTGCTTAACTGGCACTTGAAGCCTCCCAAAGAATAAAGCCATTGATGGGAGCCTCCTATAGGAGGTTTGGGTACAGATTTTACTAGGAGTCTTGGGGATGTGACCAAATCTGGAAAAGATCAGCAAAAGCATCAACATGAGTTAGAAAAGTATGTTATCAAATCTCAGAAGAGACTAGTGTGTCAGGCCTCATTCTGTTCCCCAATCCCACGAGGGCAGAGCTTCTGGAAGATCAGAGAGGACTTCAAGAAGCCCTTTTCACCAGCTAATCAAAGTAAGTCAAAGTCCAAATGCTGTCACTCCAGATCTACCAGTTCTAAAGCATGTTCCAGGATCAGCTTTAGGTGGTCTCTCATCTGAACCTCTGATTTGTTGTGTTTTTTTTAATGTTTATTCATTTTTTTTTTTTTTTGAGAGAGAGAGAGAGAGAGAGCAGGAAACTGGTAGAAAGAGAGGGAGACACAGAATCTGAAGCAGGCTCCGGGCTCTGAGCTGTCAGCACAGAGCCTGATGCAGGGCTCGAACCCACAAGCCATGACAGAGGCTCAACCAACTGAGCTACCCAGGCACCCCTTAGCCTCTTCCTCTGTCCATGGTCCTAGTGTTGCCCTGGCTTCTGCTGGCTTCTTTGGGTAACTTTTCTTGCTTCCCTAGTCTGGACTGCTTGATCTTGGGCTTGATTCAGAAAGAAGACATAATAATAATAATAATAATAATAATAATAATAATACACAAAACAACAGTGAGTGTTAAAAACAACATAAAAGGTATTGTGGGAAAACCAGAAGGACCTAATTATTTCTACCTGCCGTGGATTGCTGGGAGCTGGCTAACCAGAGGAGGTGATGAGTGTTTGGTACCTTGGCGGGTAAGTAAAAGTTTGCCAGGTAGGATGGAAGGAACTTCCCAGAAGAAAAACTGAGAAAAAAAGAATCAGAGGTGAAAAAGTGCGTGGCAACCTTGGGATGGCTTGTAGATGGAAGCATGGAGCAGAAGAAGGTGGAGAGTCTTGCAGTTGTGGTGAGAAATTTCGACTTCATTCTCTGAAGGTAGATTTTATTTGTTTTTATTATTTATTTATTTATTTATTTATTTAAAAAATTTTTTTAACGTTTTTTATTTATTTTTGAGACAGAGAGAGACAGAGCATGAATGGGGGAGGGGCAGAGAGAGAGGGAGACACAGAATCTGAAACAGGCTCCAGGCTCTGAGCTGTCAGCACAGAGCCCGACGCGGGGCTCGAACTCACGGACCCTGAGATCATGACCTGAGCCGAAGTCAGACACTTAATCGACTGAGCCACCCAGGGGCTTCATCTGAAGGTAGATTTTAAAGTGTGGGAAGGATTTGATTAGATTTGCTTACAAAGATCATTAGGCTACATCACCAAGTCTGGCTGAAAGAGGGCAGGGGGCCTTGGCCCCTATCCCTGACTCCTTTTTTGCAGCCTCAGCCTTCTCGTTCCCCAGCCAGATCCTTAACGGGGACTACGTTCTTCTGTTCTTCCATGGTTTTGACCTAGGCCTTTTCTTGTCCCACATCTGTTCTCATGGTTTAACCATCATCCTGATGCAATTTCTGGCACTGACCTCCCTGTCAACCCTAACCTTGCATTTCCAGGTGCTACTAACTCTATGTACCTGCATGCACCCCCAGCCCCTCAAACTCAACATGTGTATAGTAGCCACACTCTTTAAATCCTTCCCCCAACACTCCGTTCTTCCCCCTGACTCTTCATTTCTGCCCTTTGTCCCACCATTCTCCAAGTTTCCTGAGCTTAGAGCTTGCTGGCTGTTACCGCCACCTTCTTTTGGTCCTCATGTTTAGCCCATTTTCAAGTCTGTCAAGATTTCTTTGTGATTTCTGACATCTGTGCCTTCCCAGTCTAACTGCAACCATCCTACCTGAGACCCTCTCCACGTTTTGACTCTGTTATAGGAACAACAGCATCCAGCTGGGGTCCCAAGTCTCCAGTGGCTCTCCTGGATGGTCCTATTCTGGTATAGTTTCTATTCTGTCTTGATTATAGAGGACCACATGTAATGTAAATATTGAGCATAGTCCAAATTACTTTTGAAAGTCCCTTAGGAAGATCCCATATTGGAGTCTGACAAACCATCTCTCCAAAAGTCCAATAGCAACAACAATAATTAAACACAATTGTTTTCTTCCAACGTGGGAATAGATTGTGCTTTCTTCTGTCCAGCACTACGTAATGTAGTTGACTTGTACTTTGGACTTATTTTGGGAGGGAAAATGTATTTTTAAATATTCCTTCTATTAAAGGTGAACAAGAAAGACTTGAAATGTAGGGGAGGAAAAATAATTTCCCCTCTACCACTCTCAGTTCTTGGCTGAGATTCCTGTAATAATAATAAAAAAAAAAAAACAAGAAAAAAAAATCAAACAGAGATTTATTGACAGTATAGCACATGTATACATGGAAGATACTCAGGAAAAAATGAGTAACACTCTGAGGTGGCTTAGAACTCTGGCTTAAAGACCATCTTCAACTAATGACAAGGGAAAAAAAAGGTATGGGGGAGGAGAGTATTGAGCAGTTACTAGGAAAAGCACAGAAAACAAGAGTAAGGTTTGTTATGCAGATCTGCATCTGTATCTTCTCCAGGGATAAGGGTTTAATGTTATTTCAGGGGATTAGCCTTTGTCTTTCCTCAGGGCAGGGAGAAGGGATGCCTTTGTAAATTTATATCCTGCTTTCAGGCAAAGAGAGGGAGGCCAGGGAGCCTTTCTTGTATCAGCTTCTTTTCAATTGCCTTTAGCTAAAAATAATCCTTATGCCACTGGGTTTCTGGGGGTGGGCATATTCTGCCACCCTTCAGGATTAACCCAGAGCACAGCTGATTCATGCTCACTCTGGGCACATGCTTATGGAAAGGATGTCATTTCACATCTCCCATACTGGCCCGTCCTTTAAATTCTTAAAAAATATTTGCTATGCAGCTGTAATTCGATAGGAGGGAATCAAGGACAGGTTTTGCTGACACTGCTCAGGTAGGTGGGCCAGTGTCCCATGCCTGCATGTGAGGCCCCTCACAGTGCTGGTCAGACCTGGGTGGGCAGAGAAGGTACCTGGGGCCTGCCACCCTGCACCACCAATTCAGGTGAACTCCAAGGATTTCAAAACTTTTAAATTCAAACTTGGTCTTCTAGGTCTTTATATAGGAATATTTTTCAAGTTAAGAGAATATAATATATAATTTTTCATATGTAATTTTTTTGTTACCCTGATTGATAACTTTTAGCTATTTAGACATATGGTAGATGAGCCCCTCTCTGTATTCTTGCTCTGGCCCCCATGAACATCAGGATGGCTGGCCATATGCAACACATTTTCCTGAACCAGAGGGCAAAACAGCAGTGGGGGCTTTACTGCACAACGACACAACACACACATCTTCAAATTGTGGGTAGGAATTGTAGGAAGTCCTATGGCTATTCTCTCTCTCTCTCTCTCTCCCCATATCTTCTGGGTCCTTCTGGCTCTCTCTCCCAGACCCTTTTACGCTGCAAGGAAACCCCAAATGCTCCTGATTTTGCTAGGCAGAGAATTTAGATGTGTGCATGGCACCCTGAATTCTCAACCCTTGCTACTCACTAAGGTTCACAGGTCCTCAGCATCAGCATCGACTGGAAGCTTGGTGAAAATGCAGGCCCTCCGCTGCCTGAGTAACAACATTCACTTTTCCTCGGAACTCTCAGGGACGCATTTGGGAAATGCTGGAGGAGAGGCCGTCGATGCTATAGTAATCCTGAAGCAGGGAAGGTGATGAGAGATGAGAAGAGAAGGGAAGGAGAGCAGCACGATCCTGAGAGAAGAGTTACCTCCCAGGACCAAAGCCACCAAGGGGTCTCTGTCTCATCCAGCAGAGAGGGCTGAGGAGGGTGAGGGCTAGAGGAGCCCTGAAGCTGGGCACTCGGGGAGCAGAGAATGACAGCCAGTGATGTGGAAGGAGGCCTTGGCTTTAGGGACAGAGGACAGGTGGAGAAGATGAGAGCCTGGAAGTTTTGAGAAAATGAGACGAAGTGGATAATGGAAACAGGAAAGGTTGCACACACACATTTGAATGGGAAAGGGACCGAATGCCACCCAAGCAGCTCTGTGCTTCTCAGGATGCAGAGAAGAGTCTTGGCAGAGGGAGAGCACACAGCCTATGTCCACGCAAACCAGAGCTGGGCAGTAGTTAAAGCGGTTAAAACAGATCCTATTCAGGACTGTTGCAACAGGGAAAAGAGACCTCAGCACAGACCCGGGCGCAGTTCTAAATACAATATGGGTCAGTGGGGATTTACAGCCAAGGAGCAGGTGAGGTGGGGGGGGGGGGGGGGGGTCAGTGGATGGAAATTATTACTAAGAGGAGACATCGGGGTGGGGGTGGGGGTTCTGCCTGAACAGATTCAACAGGATTCTTGCTGAAGACAAGCCAGGGTGATCCAGTGTCCCCTGGGGGAGGGGCATGAGGAACCCCATTCGATACCGAGGGGGTTCTGGTTAAACTGACTCAGCAGGGTTCTTTCTAGCTGAAATCTGATTTTACAAGCACACAGATGAACCTAGGAGAAGGTTCAGGAGCCTGACTAAAGTTTGGTCGAGCAAATAATCTTTGTCACCTGGAGACAGATGGGCAGCTTGGGTTCCTCGCAAGGTATAAATGCCTGGCCCTCCTAGAATGACCCCTGGCACCCCACGCTTCTGCCCACATCAGGCTGCCATGTCCACAGTGTGTGCCTTCCCCTTGGGTCCACACCCCTGAGCCTTCAGAGGCTCCCCCAGCTGAGCCACAGGGGACCTTCCTCCTGTGCCCGCTTTTTGCTGGGCTAAGGAAAGACATTCTGGGGCTGAGGAAGCTAGGACAGGATCCACGGCAGAAGGCGGTGCTCCTTGAGGTGGGTGCCGCCTGAGGACCTTCCTGGGGGCCACATCCTTTGCCTAAGGTCCTGAGGTCACCTGTTAGACGCATTCCACAAAACTCCTCTGGGCGCCCATCCTCAGCTCCGGCCTCCCTGCTCCCTCCTGGGAAATCGTCCTCCCTTCCTTCCCACCCTCCTCCCTTGATCCCAATCTCTTCTTGGACTGCTTGCCTCCTCCACCCTTCATAGCCTCTTTATAGCTTATGTGAAGCCTTTAAAGCTTATCTGAAAGCAGCTCCCACGCTTCCTCTCTGATCCCTAAGAGTGGGGGAATTAGGGGGGGTTTGGGGGGAGGAGGGCGAGAGGGGGCGGGGCAGGCCTTGTAAACACAGGCCATCGCCTTGTAAACACAGGCCATCCAGCCACATCTGCTCTGGGCGTGTGGTGGAACAGAATTTCGTGAGCCTCATAGCTTTCAGCGCTATGTGCCGGGAACTCCCTTAAGTGTTTTTACATACGTGGCTTCTCTCCATTAACCCAAACCCAAACTTTGGGAACGGTTGATTCCGAATTGTTATCCTCGCAGAACACCTACAGAAACTGAGGCACTGGGAAGGAAATCGCGTCACGCCACGCGTGCCAAGAGATGCAAGGAGTGGCGGGCAGGCGGTGTGGCTCCAGAGCCCAGCCCCTGCCTCTGTGAGGTCGCCTTCCCTTCCAGCCGGCCACCTTCTCCCCCAGGAAGGGAGGGACGCACAGCCCTGTGGCTGGGGAATGACGGGCACCAAGGATGGCGAGCCACGAAAGCACCCAGCAGAACAAAGGGCCAAGTGTCTTTCTCAACACGTTTAAAGCTCATAGACACAGCAGGAACGTTGACAAGCAAGATGCACTCGGTCTCTGGGTACCAGGCTCCACGTGTATACAGGTGAAAGGAGTTTTTGTTTTGTGTCATTTCAGAGGCTTAGCGCCGAACGTCACGAGGCCAACGCTTTATGTGTAGAGCTTGGCCCCAGCTCCAAGCCCCAGCGGTGGCGACGCAGGGAGCAGGAAGGCTCACTGTTCCAGAAGGAGGGGTGGAGGAGGCAGAGCGCCCAGAGGAGAACGCCACCAGTCCCGCTTGCTCTCACCAGACTGTGGAGACCCAGTGGGGCTTCAGGGAACGTCCAAGGATCTGCTCTTGCTCTGCTGGCTTATTCTTTGGAGAGGGAGTTTGGAGAGTGTCCTGCTGTCTCCCCCAAGGCGGTGAGGACAGAGCCCATGAATGGGGAAGAAGAGACTCATCCCACTAACTGCTAAGAAAAAGCAGGGAGCTGTTGCCCAGACCCTGGGCTTCTCTGGCTGCCTTCTGGAGGCAGGTCCTGTGAGTAGGGTGAGGTCACTTTGGCTCCATGGTGGGCGGATGTTGGGGGTCGACAGCAGTGGGTCAGATTCCTGTTCTGCACTGACTAAGGGGGAGGCTTTGGACTCGGGCCTGACCTTTTCGGGCTTCTGTGTGCTCCCACGTCAGACCCTGGGCACACGGAGATGCTATCAATGAGAGCGCAGTAAGGATTCAGGAGATACGTGTTTCCTTCCCACACATTCTGGGAATTCTGTCTGCTGTTCGTTTTCTGCCTCACCCATTCGGCGATAAGCTTGGTGAGGGCAGGGTCTTAGCCAGTGTTGTCTCGCAGCGAGTAGCACAGAGTCCGGCACGTATGGGGTGAGTGACCGAGTGAGTGAGTGAGTGAGTGAATGAATGAATGAATGCTTACCAAGTGACACGCTGTGTTGGCACGCTAGCTGGGGATTCCCATTTCAACACTGTAATCTATGAGTTTGAGCAAATCACTTTTCTCTGTCTACGCTAGTTTCCCCAACCGTTGGGGGAGAGAAATGCAACTTTCTTCTTCTTAAATTTTTTTTTAATGTTTATTCGTCTTTGAGAGACAGAGAGGGACGGAGCATGAGCAGGGAAGGGGCAGAGAGAGGGAGACACAGAATCCGAAGCGGGCTCTAGGTTCTTGAGCTGTCAGCACAGAGCCCGATGCGGGGCTCGAACTCACGAACTGCGAGATCATGACCTGAGCCGAAGTCGGACGCTCAACCGACTGAGCCACCCAGGGTGCCCCAGCAACTATCTTCTTCTTAACAGGCATGTCAGCATGTCTATAGCGCTCAGAATTTCTTAGATGAAAGTTTCTACTAAACACATAGGATTCATTTCAGGAAGTTCCTTGACTTTGCCCCCAAATATATGATACACAGAAAGCCTGGCTTTTGCTCTTTGTGACGGGTTTAGAAAAGAGTGCAGAGATTAGACACAGTTGATGCTATCTAGCTATTGGTAATTGATGTAGGAACATGAGTAATACTTCTGAAATGTAGCTTTCCTGACCTCTCTGGTCTCTATTTTATGATGTTTTCAAAACAGCTTAATCGGGGTTGTCCATATTGCTGGGTCTTCAGCCAGAATGGAGAATGTCCTGCGGTCTCCCCCAGGGGTGAGGTCTTAAGCCACGAGGACAGAGCCCATTCCCCTTCTAGCGA
Source organism: Panthera pardus (assembly GCF_024362965.1). Lineage (NCBI taxonomy): Eukaryota > Metazoa > Chordata > Mammalia > Carnivora > Felidae > Panthera > Panthera pardus. The sequence continues at coordinate 2,071,599 of NW_026526788.1, read as the reverse complement.
CCAAAGGAGCTCCACCATACCCTGTGGACAGGGAGTTCACCTTGGCCGTGTGCAAGGTGGCAGGCTGGAGGCACCAGACCAGCAGAGAGAAGGGACAAAGAGGTGGGCAGAGAGGCTCCCTGGGCCACCTGTGTGACCACTATGGCCTTCTTGAAGTCTCTTGGCTGCCCCTGGAGCCACTTGACCATTGTCCTTACGGGGCAGTCAACAGGAGAGGGGATGTGGTGACGGGTGGCCAGATGGCATTTAAAATAAATGTTCAAGAGTCAGTAGAATTTGGATGGGTGGGAATGAGGAAGAAGGGCTTTCCAACCAAATGGACTGATGGGCACAGAGCCAGGAGGGAGAATGCACCTGCCTGTCTGAGGCTTTGGTGATGTGCTGGGAGGCAGGGAGGCCAGTGAAGTCCAGAGAGAATTTAGGTCTAAAGTGGTAACAAAAAGGGAGACATCCAAGTTCCTGGCAAGTTTTTCCCTTTCATCCACCTCTCATTCATTTACAAAGTATTTATTGGGGCACCTGGGTGGCTCAGTCAGTTGAGTGTCTGACTCTTGATTTCAGCTCAGGTCATGATCCCAAGGTGGTGAGATCGAGCCCCACGTCGGGCTCCACTGAGCACGGACCCTGTTTAGGATTCTCTCTCTCTCTCCCTCTCAAAAAAAAAAAAGTACTTATTAAGGTCTCCCCTTGGGCACCGGCCAGTGACTTTCATTTGCTCGGAAGAGGGAGCCCTTAAAAGAGGTGTGAGCCACCCTCCTTTCCTGTCTTGCATTAGACAAGCATCAGGTTCATGGATACCAACACATATTTCATACATTCAGTGTTCTGAAGCGTCTCACCCTCTAGAAATGTGAATAACTCATGGCACTTGATAATTTCAATGTATCTATATTTTCAGAGAATTTAAATCCATATTTTCACAGAAATTAAAAAAATAAAATACAATCTTGGAAACCGAACAGACAACCGTTTTCACTTTTCCATATCTGTTTCCTTTTTTTTTTTTTTTTTTTTGTAACATCTTGGTATTTCAATGGCATATCTGGTTCAAGGGATTCGAGGACACTGATTCAATCCAAGCAGGGACAGTATAGTGAAATATTATGAGAGCCAGAAGGCTATCTTTTTTATTGCATGAAGTTTTGACCAAGTCCCTGAGCTCTGGCTAATGATGAAAGAGGTACAAAAACAAACAGACTCGCATCTCCTGCCAAGCAGAGAGCTCTAGTGGATTCCACTGAACTCCCCAAGAGAGCTGGGATGACCATCTACAGATCCCAAAGTGGTGACGTGCACAAGCCAAGAGCCAGGAGCCCATTTAACTAATGTCGGGGCAGCCTGAAGAGAAGGCAGGAAAATGCATTCCCCATCAAAGAGTGCTTAGGTGTCGAGAGCAGTTTAGAAGAGCGAGCGGAATTTCCTTGACTTCTCAGTCAATAAATCACTGCCCATTCTTTTATACCTTCCTCCCCAGCAGCCATTTTTATCTCTCCCATTCTCTCTCCCTCTCACAACATTTATACGTTCTTGTTAAACCAAAGACTTTATATGAATTTGAAGCCGTTTTCACATTGTCTTAGTTCAGCTCAGGCTGCTCTAACAATAATACCATGGATTTGGGGGCTTGCACAACAAACATTTATTCCCATGGCTCTGGAAACTGGGAAGGCCGAGATGTGGGTATCTGGGGAGGCCCGCTTCCTGGTTTGCAGATGGCTGCCTTCTCCCTCATGTGGTGGAGAGCAACGAGAGAGGCATGCGATTTCCCATTTTCTTATGAAGGCAATGTACCATCATGGGGGCCCCATCCTCATGACTTAATCGCCTCCTGAGAGCCCCACCTCCAGATGCCAGACACTGGGGATTAGGGATTCAACACAGGAATTTGTTTTTGTTTTTGTTTTTGTTTTTTTTTAATTTTTTTTTTAACGTTTATTTATTTTTGAGACAGAGAGAGACAGAGCATGAACGGGGGAGGGTCACAGAGAGAGGGAGACACAGAATCTGAAACAGGCTCCAGGCTCTGAGCTGTCGGCACAGAACCCGACGCGGGGCTCGAACTCACGGACCGCGAGATCATGACCTGAGCCGAAGTCGGACGCTTAACCGACCAAGCCACCCAGGTGCCCCTCAACACAGGAATTTGGATGGACACTGAAGTTAATCTGAGATCAAGCTATAAAGGAGATGAACTGTTTCTTTCGTGTCTACTGCTACTTAAAAAAAAAAATTTTTTTTAAGTTTATTTATTTATTTTGAGAGAGAGAGAAGTGGGGAGGGGAAGAGCCCAATGTGGGGCTAGAACTCACAAACTGTAAGATCATGACCTTACCCCAAACCAAGAGTCAGGCGCTTAACCGACAGTCACCCAGGCACCCCTCTACCCACTATTTTTGAGTGATGGCAATCTTGAAGACTTCATGAAGAAGGGGGTATTTGAGATAGATCTTAAAGATGGGATTTCTATTTTTAGAGATGGTGGGGTGGGAATTTCAGATGAAGGGGAAAAAAAAGAATGAACAGTTGCTTCTAGACTTATTCAGATTCTTATAGAGGGCTGAAAATCTCAGAGGCTTTCCAAAGGTGTATTTTCAAGCAACTAGGAGATATTTGTTGTTGTTTTCGAGAAGCCTTTTAGCATTTTCAGAGCAGTTAAGCTGGTCGTCTTTGCTATGTAAAATATGATGTCAACAGAGAAAGATCCACTTTTGAGCCTCATGCGGGTCATGTGGCTTTGCCTGGAGAAGATGATTGTGTTCCTGAAGGGGCAGGGAGTGCCTCACACCTGCCTGGACTTGGTGACAGACCATGGTCGTCTCAGTGAAAGCTCTCCCTATGGCCGGAAAAATAACCCAAGCACATTTTTTTCTGCCAACAGAAGATTTGTAAACTCATCTCCTTGTCTTTCCTTCGTTCTCCCTTGTCTTAGCATGAGCGTTGCCCTCCAATGGCCAGGGTACTAGTCTTCTAAATAAACCAGGAGCACTCTGGCCCATTGCCCATTCTTTCTGGGTGTGGGAGTGAATAGCAGAGAACAGTCCTCTTGCAGGGTAGCATCTGGAATAACTAGTAACAGATGTAGGAATGAATCATCATGCTCAGGGAGCCTGCCTGCAACCAAGCTGAAAGCATCTGTAAGGAAGGCTGGCTTTATCCACCGGTACACTGCCCTGTCACGTCATCAAAAGAATCCCTTCCCCAAACTGTCAGCTGTTTGCCACAGTGTCTGGAATTTCACCATTAGGTTCAGCAACCGAGCTGGTCAATCACCTCTTGGAAGCAGAGCTAGAATGTTTGTCCTGTGGTTTTCCATTACCCTGCAGGGCATCTCCATGGGGGGAGTGGGCACACAGATTGCGTGGGTGGGGGGCGCCTGTGTGTCTCAGTCGGTTAGGCATCTGACTCTTGATATTGGCTCAGGTCATGACCTCATGTTTCGGGAGATCGAGCCCCAAGTGGGGCTCTGGGCCTACATCCTGCTTGGGATTCTCTCTCTTCTCTCTCCCTCTCTCTGCCCCTTCCTGGCATGCTCTCTCTCTCTCTCAAAATAATGTAAACAAACATTAAAAAAGAAAACAAACAAACCAAAAACCCTCACAAATTACTTGCTTGGGACAACAAATCCATTCAACAGACATTTGTACTGACAGCCTATTCAACATTCAGCTGTACAGGAGAGACTTTGGGATGGGCAACAGAAAGAAAGGAGCCCTGCCCCTATCTTCAAGAAAGAAGATCTTGGGTGGCTTGGCCTGGGTGGCTTGGTCGGTTAAGTGTCCGACTTCGGCTCAGGTCATGATCTCACGGTCCATGAGTTCGAGCCCCGCGTCGGGCTCTGTGCTGACAGCTCAGAGCCTGGAGCCTGTTTCAGATTCTGTGTCTCCCTCTCTCTCGGCTCCTCCCCTGTTCATGCTCTGTCTCTCTCTGTCTCAAAAATAAATAAACGTTAAAAAAAATTAAAAAAAAAAAAAGATGATCAAAGTCCTGAAATAGCCACACATAAACACCAAGAAACCTTCCATGTAGGTAAATAGGACAAATATAGCTTTATATATATATTTTTATTTATATACATATATAAATAATTTTCTCCTTCAGTTTCAGTTAAGTCTTCTATCACAGCGATTTAATTCCTATGAGTTTCTTATAATCTGGAAGTTTTCTTTAGTTATCCCTTATCACCCAGAGCATGGACTTCACATACTTTGGCTGATGGCCCCGATTTATCTCATATCATATTTCTATTATGATTTCTCTGGCAGTAAATTATATTTGATCTGAAATATACATAATTGGGTTGTGCTTTTTTGAAGGCAACATTTATTTTTGCAACTGCTTGGAAAACCACATGGGACCAAGCTTTAGTAGCACAGAAGCCTTCCTACGTGAATTTCAAAGCAAGTTCAAAGATGTTAGTTAAGTTTCCAGAATACATCTTTAAGCATCACCCACACCCCATATGAAACAAAGATTAGGGGGATAATGATGCTAACTATGAAACATTCATTCATTCATTTATTCATGATTCATTCAACAAATAGTCAGTGAGCACTTACTCTGAACCAGGCTTTCTTGTTCCTCGAAATAAACAAGAGAGATAAGGTTCAGTGGATTCAGGTTAGTGAACTGAGCATATACATAGCATTGACTTCAATAGAGAGAATAATAATACCAAACTCTTCTCAACCTGATGGCTTCAGAGTCATTCACATACCCTGTAACCCAGACTATTATCTGGTGGCTTTTCCCACTGCTTCAATATATTATGCTGATAACATTGTTGATAGCAATTTTTTTTTTTTTTTTTTTTTGAGAGAGAGAGAGAGAGAGAGCGCGAGAGCACGCACACAGGGGAGGGGCAGAAAGAGAGGGAGACACAGAATCCCAAGCAGGCTCCAGGCTCTGAGCTGTCAGCACAGAGCCCAAAGCAGGGCTGGAACTCATGAACCGCGAGATCATGCCCTGAGCTGAAGTCGGTTGCTCAACCTACTGAGCCACCCAGGCGCCCCATAGCAATAACTTTTCTCATAGATCTTGTCACACTGATGACATTCCAAAAATATCTTCTTAGGATTTCTGGGCCAGAATATGATAAGGCTACCTCACATTTAAAACAGAACTTTGCAAGTTATTTCCAGGACTGTGTTCAGAATTATCCAAGTACTACTTTAGAGGCAAAGACCGTAAGTAGCAGCTGAAATGCACATTTTTTGTTCGAAGAGTTCTAAATTCTCATCTGAGACCTGTTATTGTCTTGTACAAAACAGCAAGATGGTAAGGCGGATGAGGGCTCTGTATAATTGTAATTGTTGTGGTCTGGAACACACTTCAAAATGACAAACCTGGCCCCGCTATTGTTGCTTTTCTGCCTACGAAAACTTTCCGTGCCTCTTCAGTTTGCAAATAGCGAGCTGCTGAGAGTTCTTGTGATTTCTGAGATTCCAAAGTAAAGCCTGTCATTTATTTCATCCGTGGTTTGGGAGGAAGCAAAGACCACGCAGCCGCTCGGGGAAAACCTGTTCACGTGCAAGGGCAAGACCAAGTACAGGTGTGCTGGCCGCCGGCTCCTACACCTGTCCTGCAGTTCATTTAGGGAAAGGCACTGTGAACACTTCATTTCACGTCTCCGTCTCTTTAAGAGGAGCGGGAACTAATTTTCTTCGACCGCCCGGACTCTAGTCCTGTCTCCGCAGGTCGTCCCCTTCGGCCTCCTAGCCGCCCGCCGGGCGCCCACCCCTTCTCTGTCGCTCGTGGCGCCCGGACCCTGCCCCCGTGTCTTGGCTGGACTCCAAGAAGGCGAGGAAGATGGCTCATCAAGGAAAGGGGCAGGACAGGGATGAGGCGGCCGGTGGCTCGGTCCTGAAATCGGGCTTTCTTGGCACACGGGAGGGAGAAAACTTTCCTTTGTCAAACAAGTGACCACGTGGCGCTATGGCGGTCACCACCAGCAACCCCGTCAGACCGCGGGCCGCGGACTTGGGGGCGCGCCCGCCATCTGCTGAGCAGCCCAAGGGGAGCCCTGAAAAGTGGGGGAGCGGCAGGAAAGCACGAGAGCAATAAAGGCCCGATAGAGTGGCGTGGAGGGCGGGGTTCCGGGAGTGGGGGGCGCGGAGGGTGGGGTTCGCGAGAGGGGGCGGGTCCGGGAGGGGGCGGTGGGCAGGATCCCCGGCAGTGGGCGGGTTCGGAGGCGGGGTTCCCGTGGTGGGGCGGGCTCGGTGGGCGGGGTTCTCGGGGGTCGGGGTGGAGAGGGCGGGGGTACCGCGGGGGGCTAGCGTGAGGTCGCGGGGCTCCCCCGGGCCGGGAGGGGGCGGAGCGCGGAGTACTCGGAGTTAGGGGTGCGCGGGGTTCCCAGAATTGGGCGGGCGCGGAGGGCGGAGTGCCCGAGGGCGGGGAGGTTGCGGAGGGCGGGGTTCCGGGGGGTGGGCGGGCTCGAGAGGCAGGGTCCTCGGGGGTGTCGGGAGAGCGGGGGTACACGGGGGTGCGAGGCGAGGGGTTTCAGGGGCGGGGAGTTTGCCGGGGGGGCGGGGTCCCGGGGGTGGCCGTGCTCGGGGGGCAGGGTCCTGTCGGGTGTGCGGGAGGGCGGCGTCCCCGGGGGTGCGGGCGCGGAGGGCGATTCCCGGGGCCGCGGGGTTCCCGGGTCGGGCGGGCGCGGGGGCGGGGCTGGGGGCGGAAGGGCGCCGCGCTCGCGGGCGGGGAGGGGGCGGGGCTCGCGGGGCGGGGCTCCGGGCTGCGGGGGCGGCGCGGCGCGGGGAGGGGCGCGGGTGGGGGGAGCGGCGGGCAGGCCGGGCATGGCGTCGATGGCGGCGGCGATCGCGGCCTCGCGCTCGGCGGTCATGAGCGGGAACCGGCCTCTGGACGACCGGGAGCGGAAGCGCTTCACCTACTTCTCGTCGCTGAGCCCCATGGCCAGGAAGATCATGCAGGACAAGGAGAAGATCCGCGAGAAGTACGGGCCCGAGTGGGCGCGGCTGCCGCCCGCACAGCAGGACGAGATCATCGACCGGTGCCTGGTGGGGCCGGGCGCCCCGGCGCCCCGCGCCCCTGGGGACCCTGGGGACTCCGAGGAGCTGGCGCGCTTCCCCGGCCTGCGCGGGCCCACGGGCCAGAAGGTGGTGCGCTTCGGGGACGAGGTAGGTGCGGGCGGGGCCGGGGACCCTCTCCCCTCCCCTCGTGGCCCCTGCAGGTCGCGGGGGTCCGGGCTGGCAAGAAGGCGCGGAGATGGGAGTGGGCGCGAGGGGCGTCCCAGGGCCGGGGGCGCGGGGCTAGGGGCTCCCCAGGGGGAGTTTGAGAATCGCCGTGAGGAGGGGGTCTTTAAAGACCCTCCATCTAGACTTGCTCTGCTGGGCCTCACCGGATCCAGAGACTTCTCCGAGCCATAGGCGGCTGCTCTTAAGCGAGGCGGACCAGAGTGGAAACAGCAAGGAATTTTCAGCCAGCCAAGCCTGAGTTCTGATCCACTTTGCTACTTGGCTGTATGGCCATGGGTGACTTAACCTCCTAGAGCCTCAGTCCCCACCCCCCTTCCTGGTGTAAACCGGAGATAATGATACCCACCCCGTGCCTGCCAGGGAAGGCACTCAGAAAGTTCTATGTATTAATGTTAATATTTGTGATGAGCTGTATGGGGCAGGTGAAATTGTCAAGCAAGATAAGGAGAAGGAAGAGGTGCCTTCCAGGGTTAGGAGGCAAAACCGAAGATGTTTCCCTAAAATGTTTTCCGGGTAAGCACGCTGTGCAGCTTTGGTTTGGGGTGAGCACAGAGCCCCGTTTTTCCATCAAGAAACTAAGGGATGAGTTTAAATGGGCTCCAGCAAGCCTTTGCTACATATAAGGGCATGTCTGCATCTCTGATCTGGACACTGTGCCCACACTTCTAGAGGAGAGAAACACTGTAAACCATACAGGAAAAAACTCAGGGATGCCCCCTTCTAAGTCACGGAGGCCTGGGTGTTCAGTGCCGCTTGGAAACTTGGTCTTTTTCTTTTCTTCTTTTTCTCCTTCTTTGTTCCACTGAAGCCTCTTTGGTGCCATTAGAATTGGCACTGTGGCTGGCTGGCCTTTCACACTGAACTTTTACCATGAAGGGCGAAGTCAAAAGGAGCTAGAAGTATAAAAAGAAGTATACAAATGAAACCCGCATTTGTTAAGGCTGTGAGCCTCAAGGAGGGGTGCTGCGCTTGGCAACTTTTTCGGAGGGTGTCGTGGATTGGGGAAGGAAAGGACGGCGAGTTCTAAATCTGATTTTCAGACTTGGGTGTGCTGAGACATTTATTAGTACAAAATGTTTGCGGTCATAAACCCACTTACATGTGAGGGATGTGTGAAAGGCGCTGGCACCACTGCCTTCTTCTGACTGAATTCAAAGAAAAGTCTCCATTGCACTTGAAACTCTGAAGGCTTTGCCAGGAAAAACAAGGGTGTGGTAAACTGGAGGCATGAAAATATAGGTTCAAAATGTATTTGAGCGCTGAAACCTTTTCCGTGTGAAAATCCGCATGTGTATGCAAATGTTTGCAAGTGTGTGTGCTCAGGTTCGAGCGATGAAAACACATGCATTCTCTCTTTGGAAAAGTCATGAGTAAGTACATATGAGAGGAAGTAAACTTGTAAGTATTTAACAGATGTTGGAGAGTGACTGTCATTTTTCCTTAGCTTGGTGTCTGGCTAAGAATACCCGCATGCCTGCTCATCATTAAAAGGCCCTTGCCATATAAGGGCTCAGTATCACTGATAAGGAAAGATGTGGCCAAGTTCAATTTGTGCTCCAGTTCCTTAACTGGGTACCAGACTGAGCTGTTTCTGAGTCTGTAAACCCAGTGTGATTTAAAAGCAATTGGAACTGTTCAGTGTGGGACCTGCACGCTTCTCCAGGAGCAAACCTGCCCTGCTTTTTACACTTGAACTCAGCTTTACAAAACGGGCTGGGAACATGCCCTGACATGGCTCTGACCAACTTTAGCGCAGATGGGCAGAGAGACAGGAGACACCGAATTAGAGGAGGGGTACTTAGGAACATGGCCCGTGGGGTATTTTTGCCTGTGGTGGCTGTGTGGATTAATGGGACTAGGGGGTTTAAAATGCATTTCCCGAGACCTGGCAGGAGGTTGGCCCCAGACTAGTTGGTGGTCCAGGAGGAGAGCTGTTCATGGAGAGGGCTGGCTCCTAGACACAAGGGACGATGGATGGAGACGGGGTGGGGAGTGACCGTGGGTAGGCTGCCAGACAGAGTGGCCCAAATAGGTGACCCAGGTTTGTCCAGAAGGGCCCTAAACCAGAGTGAGTAGGGCACTCTGTCCCTTCCCACTTGATCTGTCTTCTGGTGTCCCAGGGGCCTCGGCAGCCAATCATGGAATGGGGGAGAATGCTCTCCAGGGCCCTCCAGCGTCCTACCCTCTCAACTCCCCCCCCCCCCCCCCACACTCCCTGCCCCACATCTACAGACAGACCTCTGATGGCTGGGTGCTTTGGGTGAATCAGCTCTCTCTGGAGCTGCTGTCTGACCCTAGACGATGAGCAGGGACTATTTTTAGTATTTCAGTGAAAGATCACTGGCCTCCTGGCTTTTGAGGCCGTTTCCTAAGGCTGAAGTAGGAGGACTCTGGGCTTTGCAGTCAGTCTTGAGTTTTGGCTCCCCCAGCTTTTTGACCAGGGTGAAATCACAGACCTCTCTGAGTTTCAGCGTTCTCACCTTTGCGATGGAAGTGACATTAACAGGATGAGTAGAGAGCAAATGTCCACGAAGGGCCTGTGGGCTTACAAGACGGTGAGAATGCCATTGACCCTTGACCAACATGGGTTTGAAGCGCGTGGGTCCATTTATATGCAGATTTTTTTCCTGATCAGCGCAGTCCTGTAAATGTGTCTTCTCTTCCTTAGGAATTTCTGCATAACGTTTTCTTTTCTCTTACTCTCTTGGAAGAATACGGTAAACACACATAACTCACGAAATACATGTTAATCGACTGCTGATGTGATCAGCAAGGCTTCTGGTCGATAGTAAGCTATTAGTTAAGTTTTTGGGGAGTTGGAAGATTACATGTGGATTTTTAACTGCACAGGTGTCCCTAACCCCGGTGCTGTTCAAGCGGCAACTGTATTAGCCAGTCTCTGTTTCCACTTACAAAAATCATTATTATGAAATAAACATATTCTTGCTGCTGCTAAGCCTGGGGTTGTCCAGTCGGGGTTGTCCAGTCAGAGTTGTCCACGTGAGAGGGAGCTCTGTCCTGGGGGGCTCTGGTGCTGTGCTTTGGGGCACGTATTTGAAGCTTTGGTTTGCTCTGTCCACAGCCTGGCCATGATGTGGCCTGTCTCCGGATCGGCGGTCACATCAGCCTCAGATTGTGCCACCCCACCCTTTCAGCTACCCTGAAAGACAAGGACATCACCTGTTTCTCTGAATACCCTGTCCCCCATTGCCAGTAACATTTTTGTATCCCACATTTTAAGTCTTATGTGACCAGCGTCTAGTCATTAGAAACCTGATTGTGTGTGTGTGTGTGTGTGTGTGTGTGTGTGTGTGTGTGTAAATATAGATAGATAGATAGGTATTTATATACACACATTTTTTTTAATGTTCATTTATTTTTGAGAGAGCATTCAACAGAGCGTGAACAGGGGAGGGGCAGAGAGAGAGGGAGACACAGACTCCAAAGCAGGCTCCAGGCTCCGAGCTGTCAGCACAGAGCCTGACATGAGGCCAGAACTCCGGAACCGTGAGATCATGACCTGAGCTGAAGTCAGACGCTTAAGTGACTGAGCCACCCAGGCGCTCTGAAACCTGATTGCATAATGATGGCCATCGATTTTGGTGGCCACGAGTATGGTCAGGGGGGACTGCTCTGTGTAGGACTGTTCAGCACTGTGGCATCTGTGTTCATTTTTACCCTCACTGTCTGTACAGAGAGAAGACCAGGGCTCAGATCCCCACCCTTGCCGGGATGACCAGCCTGGCGCAGGAGGAGATTGGCTGCCTTTGTGCATTGGCCAGGAGGGGACCCGTCAGTTTTCAGTTTTTACTTCCTTGGGACTCAATTCGGCAAATGTTTCTCAGCCTATTATGTTAGAAACTAGAGGCCCTCTGGCTTTAGGACTGCTTAGGCTGCCCGTAATTTTCACCACCTCCTTTAAAAACTCCCCCCTCGGACATATGATCTTCGTACAGTTTCCACATAAGGCCGCCAGCCCCTCCTGCCCCCCATCCTGTCCCCAAGCAGCTCCTGTCAGAGAATCTGGAGCTCCTGCTGGCGGCATACGTCTCTCCTAGCAAAAGAAACGGAGTGTCCCCAGACCTGGCTTCCATTCCGGCCGTGTCACCAGCAAGGCGACCCCTGCTCAGGGCATAGGTCTCCCTCCATGAAATGAGTGGCAGTCCTGCCTTGGAGCGACATAGATGCTGGGACATGCCCTTCTGGTCCCGTACGTGGTATGAATGTTAAGGCGTGTTTACAAGCAGATGCCTTTCGCAGTCCGACTTCCCCTGCCATCCTTTAGCAGTAAAGTCTGGGGAATGGCTTACTCTGGGAGATGAGAGGTCTTCGTTTTAGAAAGTTTTCGAGATCACTCAGTCTGCTTCTGCTGCTTCCCATTATCAAGTAGGGGGGAGAAAAAAACCCCCAAAAGCTGAATGTTTGCGACCACTCCCAAACCCCTTGCCACCCGTCTCGCAGGATCTGGGTCACGTTCTAGGCTCCACACAGGGACCCAGCAGGTAAGCCTGGAAATTTGGTGTGTTGACTTCTCCCGGACCCACTTGTGCCTCCCGCCTCGCGTAAAGTAGGTGAAGCTGGGTAGGAAGGATGTTGCCGTGTGCCAGCCCCCCGCGACCCTGATCTGGATTTTGCACGTTGCAGAACACAGAGGTTTAGGGCCCTGGGGCCACACAGCGCCACCCCCTCTCGAACAGCTGAGCAAGACCAGCCGCTGTGGGAAGGAAGTGTCCCTCCTGGGCACCCGCCTCCGGCCCCCTCCCACAGGGATCTGGGGGCTGGCTGGCTGCCCCCTCGCCCCCCTCCGCCTTCACCTCCTTTTCTGGGGCTGAGCCTTGGCCTCCCTGACTCCCTTGACACCCCCTGCACGGCCTGCCCTTCTCGGGCCTCTGGGGGTCCATGCCTTGCCAACCCCCCCTCCCCCACCCCTCTCGCTCTTGCTCCCAGCCTTTCCCAGAAGTGATTGCGGGGGGGGGGGGGCTCCGAGGCCAGGGGGTCAGCATGGAACATCCCGGTTCGGCAAACCTGGTGAAGCTGCTGTCTGTGCTCAGCGTCCTCGGGGCTTTTTCCTCCTCCTCAGGGTCCGGGCTGGCCAGCCTAGGTTTTTTCTTTTTTTTTTTTGTTAAGTTTATTTATTTTTCTTAGTAACCGCAATACCCAACTTAGGGCCCGAACTCAATGACCCTTAGATCAAGAGCCACACACTCTGCTGACGGAGCCAGCCAGGCACCCCTTGCTTGTGTTTTTAAAAAAATTAACTAATTAAATTGTTACCAAATACGTAAAATCGTGTACCTGTACGTTACTGTTAAGAAATCCAGGGGCGCCTGGGTGGCTCAGTCGGTTAAGCGACCGACTTCGGCTCAGGTCACGATCTCGCGGTCTGTGAGTTCGAGCCCCGCGTCGGGCTCTGTGCTGACGGTCAGAGCCTGGAGCCTGTTTCAGATTCTGTGTCTCCCTCTCTCTGCCCCTCCCCCGTTCACGCTCTGTCTCTCTCTGTCTCAAAAATAAATAAATGTTAAAAAAAATTTAAAGAAATCCAAACCATGCAGGAGCAGCATTGTGAAGCAGTTGGTAGTGTCCTTCTAGAACTTTCCTCAAGTAGTAACACCTTCATCAGGTTTGAGGTTGGATACGTGATGGCCTGACAGCGGACCCGTAACGTGCGCGGACCCCTCTGACCCTTCCCCTCGAGCAGTTTGGTCTTTTCTTGTTTCAGCCTTTGGCAGAAAATAAAAAATAAGAAACTAAAAAAATAAGGGGGAAATCTGAGAGTTGCTTTCTCAGTATTTGGGATTTGTTCTTTAAGGAAGGTGGAATGTGTAATTACGATTCCCACCTTCTGTCTGGTAGAGCCATGCATTTTTTAGAAAAGATGACAGGGTCCACGTGGCTTTTCGCATCCTGGGACCTGGGTTTCTGTGCCCCGGCTCTGGGCAGGAGTTGAGAATGTGGCCCTGAGTTCAGATCCGTTTCCTGGGCCGCGAGGGGGAGGCTGCTGGGCCTCCGCCGCACGCCTCCCCTTTGGGAAGGTTCTTTGCCGGGATTAGCACCTGGCCTGCTACCCCACGTAGGAGAGGAAGGGTACTGAGCAGGTGGGCCCTGGGAGCTAAGGGAGCCTGTGGTCCTCTCCCTGGCTCCTGTGGGAGGGTGTGCAGGGAAGGGGTGGGGCAGAGCTGGGAAGCATGTGGGCAGGTCTGGAGTCCTGTCTCATTGACAGGAGTCATTTTCACACTCTCAAGAGAGTCCCTTAATTCTGGAGAAGAAAATCCTTTTGTTTTTGTTTTTTTTTTTAAATAATAAAGACCAGACCTGTCTTTTTTTTTAAATGTTTTAATGTTTATTTATTTTTGAGAGAGAGAGAGAACAAGCTGGGGAGGGGCAGAGAGAGAGGGAGACACAGGATCTGAAGCAGGCTCTGTGCTGACAGCAGAGAACCTGACACTGGGCTCGAACTCAGGAACCATGAGATGATGACTTGAGCCGAAGTCGGATGCTTAACACACTGAGCCACCCAGGTGCCCCTAGACCTTTCTGTCTGTTGCCTTCAAACTCTCTTCCACCTCCCCCTGCTCGCATTACCGCCATGGCACCCAGCTTTCGTGTCTGACTTTGTATTCCCTGTGGAACCTGCCTGCTAGTTCAGTCCTAGCTGCCTTTCTGTTGTGGGGACTGCAGTTTTGTCCTTGCGTTTATGGAAACCCTCCTATCTCAGCAGAGTTAAATATATGACAAGTCAGAGGGAAAAGCATCGATTCCATAAATAGATAAATAATGGTCCCTAAAAAGAAGGCGTTGGTTGAAAAAAAGGACATATTTTAATCATTCTTCTTCCTCACTCCCCTGTTTTTTTTTTTTTTAAAGTAAACTTTGTTTTCTAGAGCAGTTTTAGGTTGAGAGCAAAACTGAGCAGAAAGTAGAGATTTCTTGTATTCTCCCTGCCCCCACGTACACACAGCACCCGCACCCCCCCCCCCCAACAGCCCCGCTCAGAGTGGTGCACCTGTTACCTTGGATGAACCCGCACTGATGCATCAGCATCCGCCAGAGTCAGTATTTTACATCGGGGCTGACTCTTGCGAGCGTTCAGTGGGTCAGGCCAAACGTATGACAACACGTAGCCATCATACGGCATAGTTTACCGCCCTAAACATCCTGTGCTCCGCCCGGTCATCCCTCCCATCCCCACGCCCCGCTCTCGGTACTGTCTCCATAGTTTGGCCTTTTCCAGAATGTCACGTAGTTGGAGCCGTAGAGTCTGTAGCATTTTCAGATTGGCTTCTATCATTGAGTAATACGCGTCGCAGGCCCTTTCACAGCTTGATAGCTCATTTCTTTGTAGCGCCGAATAACAACCCATTGTCTGGGGGAACCGCGGTGTACTTATCATGCACCTGCTGAGGGACATCTCCGTTGCTTCCAAGTCTTGGAAATTACGAGTGAAGCTGCTGTAAACATCCGCGTGCCGGTTTCTGTGCGGATGTAGGTTTTCAACTTGTCTGGTTGCATACCATGGAGTGGGATTGTCTCACCCGCTTCTACCGTGCTGCTGCTGACACGGAACAGCTCCCCAGGGACAATGTGCTCCGTGCTGGATGTGCCGGGAAGCCCAGACCACGTGACATCACTAGAGGGCCGCGACAGTCAGCGACAGAGGGGAGTTTCTGTCCCCTTCTCCAGGCTCTGCCGGCTGAGCCTGATTTCTCCGACCTGTGGTATCTCACAGTTTAAATTTTTTACCTTTAAGCCAAGATGCCACCGTCTGTCAACCAGAATCTCCTCTAATTTAGGGACTTCAGGAGCACAGTGACGACGTGTGGTTCCAGTGAGCACCTTGCCACGTTCCGGGATCCTGACACTGCTTTTGAATTACTCAAGGAGCACATCTATTTCTGGGATGCTCGGTGGTTGGGATTCTAACTCCCGTCGGCACTGAAATTGAGCCAATCGTGCACCGTGTTCCTACATTCTGAGGACGTTCTGACTCCAACAAATGAGAGTGTTTCGTCCGTAACGGTTGCACACTTCTCGTAGGTATGCAACAGCGTCGTTAGAAATGCAGCCGCACTCGTTTCGTAGGTCATCTTTGAATGCATATGGAGGAATAAGGGAACGAATGTTTTCAAATGCGAATTGCATTATGCTGGAGCCTTGCAGCATATCAGGAGACTGTTCATTTGCCTCGGGTGATTATACTAATGCGCAGAGCCCTGATCTCGCCTTGCTCCAGAGTAGGATGGGAGAGAGCTGGCCCAGAAGCCCCGGGCTTCTCGTGAGAGCAGCTTGAACCCTGGGTGGGTTTGGGAGGAGGTCCTGTCTGGGGATGATGAGAGCCACCTGGCAGTAGTGACCGAGGGCACCGCTGCCCATGGTGTGGACTGGGCAGACAGAGGCGGGCCCCTGCGCCCCGGAGGTCCGCAGGCGTGGGCAGCCTGGGGTGGCCCTGCGGCCAAACGCTCACGATGTGCCGGGAGCCTGGCGTCTCATGGCGAGCGGAACCAGGTAAGCCGCCCCGTGGAACGGCGACATTAGAATTACCTAGGGAGTTGTTAGCGTTGTAAAACTGGGGCAGAAGGGACCTGCAGGTTCTGCCGGTTGTAACAGCACCCTAGGGGACGCCAATTTACAGTCAGGCCCGGGAACGGCTGGGGTACAGGCCCCCTCGAGAGCGTCTGGAGTCTGGTGTCTGTGATCGGGGCCTGCATGAACCCCAGGCACATGGGAAGGAGCCATTCCCATCGAATACCTGGGACAGGTGTGCCTGCCACAGAGAGGGTGCAGTTTGTTCGGGCCAAGGTGGCAGACAGGCCCCCAGCCTTCCGAGAGGCCCAGGGTGTAGCCTAGACCTCCCAAGTGCTGCAGGGTCTCGGAAACGGTTTTTCAGATGTTCCAGGAAAGGTGCGGCTTCCTGTCTGCTGGCCCCTAGTGGCCTGGCTTTGTGCGGTGGGAGATCAGAGGCCACCTCAGATAGCCCGTGCCTCCGGGTCGGCCTCCTTCTTAGGGTGGGCCTATAGAGGACCTAAGGGACACCCAATGCAGACAGTGCTGTCCACAGGTGCCATCGGCCCCACACGCTTGAGACGCAACGATAAAATTCACTGGCCCTGAAAGTGGAAAGAAAGTTACAAAAGAATAAATGCTCAGTAGTGTCTAACCCGGTTCATTAAGAGGAAAGGTTGATATTTGTAAAATTTCACCATACTTGAAGTCAATTTTATGTCCAGAGTTTCTCATTCCGGAATAATTTTAGAATAGTCATGACTTTCACAGAGAAATCATTCTCTGACCACGACTTTTAACCCGAAGACCATAGGTAGTAGCCAGAGGCACCACGGTAATTAATTAGGAAGTGATGAGTTTTGAGCATTCTTGACTTTTGTAGGGTTTTTTTTTTTCAGGGGGGACATTTTTTTTTTTTGAAAAACAGATTTTATTTTTTAGAGATAGGTTCTTAGCAAAACGAGTGGAAAACCCCTCCCTCCACACGTGCACAGCCACCCCCCCACTGTCAACATCGGCCGCCAGAGTGGAACGTTTTTTACAGTGGATGAGCCTGCTCGACACGTCGTCGTTGCCAAAGCCTGTGGTTGACATTGGGGTTTATTCTTGATGGGGCACATTCTGTAGGTTTTGAGAACAGGATCCATCGCTACAGTATATGGTATGGAGTGTTTTCATTGCTCTTAAATCCTCTGCGCTCTGCCCTCTCTCGAACTCCAGCAACCACAGGTCTTTTTACTGTCTTTGTAATTTTGCCTTTTCCAGAACTCATACAGTTGGACTCATCTAGTACGTAGCCTTTTCAGATCTCTTTATTGTGGGAGAATATACATAACATAAAATGGACCCTTCTAACCATTTTTAAGTATACGTTTAGTATATTCGCACTGCTGTGCAGCCATTAGCACTCTCCGTTTCTAGAACTTTACCATCGCCCGTCAGAAACTCCGAATCCAGGGCTGCTTGGGCGGCTCAGTCGGTTAAGAGTAACTCTTGATTTCCACTCAGGTCATGATCTCACAGTTCGTGGGATGGAGCCCTGCGTCAGGCTCTGCACTGAAAGGGTGGTGCCTGCTTGGGATTCTCTCTCTCCCTCTCTCTCTCTCTCTCTCTGCCTCTCTCTCTCTCAAAATAAGTAAACATTAAAAAAAAAAAAAAAAGAAACTTTGAATCCTTTAAACAATGATTTCCCATTCCAGCTGCCCCCCTGGTGAGCTCTATTCTCCTTCCTGTCTCCGTGAATTTGCCTCGTCTGGATACCTCAAATAGCTGGCATATGACATCTGCCCTTGGGTGACTGGCACGTTCATTTAGCAGAATGTCTTCAGGATTCATCCAGGTTGTAGCCTGATTCAGAATTTCCTTCCTTTTGAAAGCTGAGTAGTATTCTGCTACCGGATGTGTTTGTCCCATTTTGTGTGTTCATCTGTTGACGGACGTTTGCGTTGTTTTCACGTTCTGGCTCCCGCGCACGTAACTCGGCCGTGCGTACCGGTGTTCGAGCATCTGTTCAGGTGGCTGCTTCGTGAGATCATGATCTGAGCCGAAGTCAGATGCTTAACCGACTGAGCCACCCAGGCGCCCCTAATTCTTTTAATAATAGCAATGGCTGGGGCGCCTGGGTGGCTCAGTCAGTTGAGCGGCCGACTTCGGCTCAGGTCATGATCTCGCGGCCCGTGAGTTCGAGCCCCGCGTCGGGCTCTGTGCTGACTGCTCAGAGCCTGGAGCCTGTTTCAGATTCTGTGTCTCCCTCTCTCTGCGCCTCCCCCGTTCATGCTCTGTCTCTCTCTGTCTCAAAAATAAATAAACGTTAAAAAAAATTAAAAAAAAAAAAATAATAACAATGGCTATGTTTAACACCAGGTTCAAAAATCCCTAAACGTCTCACAGTCCACTTCTGCGTGGGTTGGCGCGAGCCCACTCCGGCCCACGGCTGACTGCGGCCTCCGAAAGGGGGGCCCCACAGAGATCTTAAAACACTCCGGCCTCCATTCTTTTCCCAAACAGTAAAGTAAATGCCGGAGATTTTGTGCAAATATGCGTTCTGGTACTACGGGCAGAGAATAGACATTCTTTTTTATTTATTTATTTTTTTTAAAGTACTTTCTCCATTGGGAGGTGAACATTACATTGGGCGAATATTTTCCAGCAAGAGCGAACCAGGGCCTCTGGGATGTCAGAGGAAAGACTAGTTGGTGCCTGTGCATCCGGGAGTCCTTGGAGCCACGTGGCGAAGAGCAGAGCCTCCCACGTGTTAATTTCCAGGGGCTGTGTGTCCTGTGCTCTCGGTGGCTTCCCTTCTGCTTTTTGCCCTGCTCTTTTGGGATCTAGTGACTTCTAGGCTTCTTCCTGTGCCGTGCTGCAGAGAGGAAGTCGTTTCCAGAGAGATGCAGCGCTGTCTCTGGCACAGACCTCCCTCGTGGAGAGGAATTTGACTGTGAGGGTAACTCTGGGCCACGACCGAGCCCCCACTCCATGACATCCCGTGGTCTAAGCGGCAGGCGTGGTTTGGTGCTTCGAGCGTTTCAGGTTTTGGGCACCAGGAGGGCTGGCGGGGGCGCCTCGCAAGCAACCCCTACAGAAAGCACGTGTGGGCATCCACCAGTGCGTGCCTGGCCACGTTTTGGTTGCCTGCCGGTCATCGCGGGACTGGAAGAAAAGAGAACACTGTGTGTGCCCGCACCGCCACTCTGCAGTTCTGAGGCCCTTTTGCATCCAGCTGCCCGGGGAGCCTCTTTCCAGCGCTGGAGCGCACAGCCTCGGCTGACATCAGAACTTCTGCAACATTTGTGCTCGGCGTGTTTATTCTTGTAAGGCGTTTTAGTATTTTTATGAGCTCAGGATTGCAGAAATCTAAGGAATTTGCCCCTCGACTGAGTTTCTTGCTGGCCGCAAACAAAAGACTGTTGACCTGACACCAAGTTGGGGAGGGTTCACGGTGTGACCCCCCTCTCTGTCTTCGACCCCCTTGGAATTTCAGCTAACATGGGCTGCAGCCACTGGTGACTGCTGGCTCACCAGCCTCCCGGCTCAGTCCGTGCTCCTGTGAGTCTGCGCTCATTTTCCTTGCAAAGCCAAAAGCTGTGTTTTAATTTTGGCCGATCTCAGCCGTGTAGCTAATATTTAAGGCTAGGTCATAGCCCATGATAAGGGGAGTCCGGCTCCAGCATGCCCTTGGCCACTGGGTCTGCTCCCTTCTGTGCTCTGCCTGCCCAGTTAATCTCCGCGCACCTCCTCTGTCCACTGGGGCGGCCCCCCCTGGGCTGTCCCACCTCGGGTTGGAAGGACCACGTTTGCCAGTGGATTTCCCTTTCCTTTGCCCCCACAGCTCCAAATCCAGAATAAATGATACGTAAGTGCCATGAGCCTCCTTCACTTTCCCCACATAGGAAAAAAATCCTTCTTGTTTTGTTATTCTAGGACGAGCTTAGAGCTTCCTGAGCTCATAGACTTTGGGAGACTTTCAGGTCATTTGGCTCGGCCGTGCCCTCTGCCAGCCACCCCCCTGCACACACAGGCTGGGCTGGACGCAGGAATCCCCTGCCGCTGAAGCTAGGCCTGCAGCCCCTATCTCTTGTCACAAAGGCCCGTTGGTTCACATTCCTCCTGGTGGCCCACTTCCGTTTTTGGAGGGACAAGAGTTTGTAAACTGAGTTTGTAAACCTGGGGTTTAGCTGGAGCTCCAAATGGCAGGGCAGTGGCCCACGTTCTAGCTCATTAGTAGTTTTTGCCCGGACAGCCAGGCTCATGGGGCCGATGCAAACCAGCCCAGAGGCTAAGGTGGGGACAGCGCTGCTCCCAAAGTAGGGCATCCGCAGACCCAGAGGGGGACAGAGCCTGATGGCCTAACTCTGGGGGTGGGAGCACCTCTGGGGGGAGGACCTCTCTTAGCAGGGGTGCTTTAAGCAAGGGCCGTCCCAATTTTTTTTTTTTTTTAAATATTTATTTATTTTGGGGGAGAGCACAAGCGGGAGAGGGACAGACAGAGCGGGCTCTGTGCTGACAGGCTGACAGCGGCGAGCCCGCTATGGGGCTCGAACTCGCAAACTGTGAGACCGTGACCTGAGTTGAAGCCGGATGCTCAACCGACTGAGCCACCCAGGCGCCCCCAGGACCGTCCCAATTTAAAATACTTTAACCCATTTTCAGCGTGTCCCAACTTTCGGTTCCGAAAATATCCCCAGTGGAAGCAGGCACAGAGGAGACGTTTGGTAGCACAGGAAGACGGCTGGGGGCTCGGAGGGGGTAGCCAGGAAAAGGCGATGTTCCCCTCCTTTGTTCAGGCCAGTGTGCAAAACATGTTGGATCCGAGGTCAGATTCTCAGTTCCGGTTCTGGAGGGGGCTTTCCATCGTGTGCTGCGGGGGAGTGTGGGGTGACTTCAGAGCTCTCCTTACCAGTAGGCACCTGTACTAAATGGGGATGTTCATTGATGTTGCCAGTCGGCCCTTTCGAGATCTCTGCTGGGCACATGGGGGCGGGGGGGCACGGAGGCTCAGCTGCACTGGCTTTGGCTGGAGGGTTATTGCCTGACATTCTGTTCCCATGTTGATCGTTACAACAGCCCTGCAAGGGAAGCGTGATTCTCCTCTTCCAGGTGAGAAAACGGAGGCTCCGAAGGCTGCCTCATCTTCCCATAACGTCTAGTCCTCCTAGAGCTGAGGCTCAAGTCTGTAAAGCCCCTTCCCCTTTCTGCTCACATCCCAGTCATCGATTTCCTCCCCCTTTGCCCCCCCACCCCCAGGGCCTCCCTCCCATTCATTCACTGAGCCTCCTTTGGGTGGGGGAGGGGCGTGCCTGGCCACCTCCAAAAAAGTGAGGGTGAGGCCAGACTGAGAAGGTCAGCGCAGTCTATGCAGAGCATCCAAACATCAGGCTTGCTCCAAGCCAGGAGTTGGGATGCGTCCTAAGTCTTATTTACCCTGTGGCCTCGGGTGGATGTTTGCATGGGGTATGTTTGGGTTTGGGTTTCAGATTTATTCTCGCATTTTTATTTCAGGACATAACTTGGCAAGATGAGCACTCTGCCCCTTTCTCCTGGGAAACGAGGGTAAGTTGGATTAAATTTAGATTTGTTTGTCCTTTTGAAAAAGAATGGCGTGGTTGTGTATTTTTCTTGTAGCTCTCGGTGGACTCAGAAGGCAGAGGCCCCACCATCCTGCTGCAGGTGATGCCCCCCTGCTGGTGGAAAAGGAGAGGAGGGAAGACCGTGGAGATGAGCTAGGAAACCTGTGGGGAGGCATCGTGATGGAATTGAAGTGGTCGCCCCTTGACCAGGACCCCGGCCGTCCTGGGAAAGCAGAGTCAGCCCCATTCGGGGCTTTCTCTGCTCCTGGCTCTGCTGACCAATACTCAGCACCTTAGTGGGGGCGCTCCGTAAAGCAAAGCTTGGAGAGAGGCTTTTGAGGGGGGGCAGGCGTTATTAAAATGAACTCAGGGTAGGGGCAGGAGAGGGACAGTGGCGGAGATGAGACTGCAGATCTATCAAAATTGCCTGCAAGAGTCTGCCTGGAGGCGTGACAGTCCTGGGGGCGGCGGGTGGGGAGGAAAAAAGGACATACGCTCTTGGAAGCCTGTGAAGTTGATGAGGCAGTGGATACACATGGACAGGTGTTAGCGGTACAGTGCAGCTTGGATCGCTAACCCCTAGTCCCTTGTTCACTTTGATGGTGATGATGATGCTAGATGATGATTATTGTTAGAGTTGATTCATGGCGTCAAGCTTAACTGGCTTTGTCTATTTCCCCCCGTCCTGCCTCGCTGCTCCGGTAGAAGTGCGTTAGTAGGGGGCAGAGCAACCAAAAGGCAGGTGTCTGTAACCCAACTAAAACGAGCAAGAGTCTAGAACGTTTAGTGCTGCGTGTCGGAGGGTTCTCCCCATAATGGGGTGCCGAGGACGGCAGTGTGCCTGGAACGGGGCTCAGACTTGAGGTCAGATCAGGGCTCTGAAGTGCCTGTTGTTGCAGGGGCTTGTTGGCCGGGCCCACATTGCTCATCCCAGCGGAAATGGGCACGCAGGGGCCTGCGGAGAGGGTGGGTCAGAGCGGGGCAGGGCAGCGAGGGGGTCCACAAGACACCCGGGAGGCCCTCATGTGGGGGGACCTGTGTCTGAAAATGGAACATTTGACAGGGTTCCGGCGGACGAGGGCAGGGGGCGCTGTTGCCTACAGGCAGAGCTGCTGAGTGGGCCCCGTGTGACCTGAGCCGTCCCCAGATGGGGAGGTGCACGATCCGGTCCTCACTTGAGAGCTGGGAGGCGGTTTTGGAAATACGTGTTGTCAGTGCAGGTGCACGCGTCCACCTGGCGGGCGCGGATGCCCGCTGCCTTTAGCGCACCTTTACGTGGGGTCCTGAACATCCTATGTCTGCACCCAGCATGTGCCCGTGTTTTATTTCCACTGCAGATGAGTAATCTAGGTCTGTGCAGAGGGCGGCACGAGCGAAACGGTGTGCCTGGAAGCTGGGGTCTCCCTAGGGATCTGGACCCCGGTCGAAGGACATCCAGGAGCAGCCTGGAAACACAGTGGCTCCTGAAACCAGCGAGGAATCCCCTGTCTAGTGACACTGTCAGGGAAGCTGTGGGTGGGTAGAGACTGCATCGTCACGTTGGCGTTCAGCCAGGAGCCGCAGTCTTCTTTTTGGGCTCCCCGGTGAATAACTGAGGAGCACTAACCCTGCCGGTGATATCTACCGGTAACAGACAAATAGACGCTCTGCAGGGTGGGACCAAGCAGCCTCGGACGCAGTAGCCCAGGAAGCAGCACAGACTTCCCCAGACCGGGTCCTACGTTTGAGGATATCACAGCGACGAAGGCACAGAGGTCAAAAGAGTGATGACGCCCTACGCTCTGCGTCCGTCTCATGCCCCATGTGAATATCAGCTCTATTAAGTATTTACCTTGTGAAATATTACTGAACCTGCTATTTTGGGGGCAGGACACGCCATCTGTTATTAACTTGCTGCAGTGACAGTCTGGGACAAGGATGGGCGGTGGTTGGAGCAGGTGCCGAGATGGGGCTCAGCCACCGGGGCCAGTGTGGGGCATAGGTGAACGAGAACGAGGACAGCTAACTGTCCCACATAGATCACACCCTGTGCTGGTGCTGAGGGTCCACATCTGCCAGCCAGGTCCCCCAGGCACCTTGTCAGTCGAGAAGCCTCTGGAAGTTCATCGGTGTTGTCCCCTTTGCAGAGAACCAGCTTACGTAACCAACGGGCGGGCTCACTCGGGGTCCTCACCTTTTGGTTTGATCTCTTGAAGTTGGACTTACAGAGTTTAGCGTTAGAACCTTGTAGAGACAAAGCAGAGACCATTCCAGAGAGCAGAGGGGCTCGGCTCCACTCTGTTTGCACAAGTCAGCGTTGAGTTCTAGAAAGTGCCACCACTCACCTCCCTGGCCTGAACTTGGAGCGCCCTGCCTCCTTGCTTTTCGGGTGTCATCGCACTCTCCCTGAGGACTGGTGAGAACCTCTTTGGAGAGCTGCGAACAGGGGGTGGTTTTAGGCGGCCCTGATCTCCAGGCGTGGGATTCGGGGCCCAGCAGCGGGTTCTCTTGCTCTCCAGTAGTTATCTGTTGATGCATAACAGACTACCCCACAGCTCCATGGCCCAAAGCGGACATTTATTTGCTTATGATTCTGGGGCTCAGCAGGCTGGGCAGGGCTCCCCCAGCCGTTCTTCTGTTGGCCTTGTTCACTCACCAACTCTTTCTCTGCTCTGACTTCTTAGCCTGGCAGTCATGTCATCCGAGGCCAGGGTCAGCCTGACCAAGGGTCTTGACTGTTGGCAGAACTGAGAATGCCAGGGGCTTGACCGATCGTTGTTAACTCTTTGTGGGCTCCTCCGTTTAGGCCAGCCCATGGGGGTGCCACCCACGGAGAGTGAGCTGGCCCTGTGCTCGGGGGCCAGGAATCCCCTCCCCAGCGGAACGCAGCTGTGATCGGGAGTGCCCTTGAGGGCTGGGGGCCAAGTGCAGAATGGTCTGTGGAAGAGTACCCCCTTGTTCAAGTTCTGCTTTGTCTTCTAGCCCAGCCCTCCCTGCCTGGGGCGCGTCCTTCTGAGATTGAACTGCCCTGGCGCCCCTGTTTCTCTGCCCTCTTCCAGCACGGAGGAGAGGCTCAGAGGGAGAACTGCCCGCCCCAGCTGGGGGTGAGCGGCCCGTTATCTTTCCCACCCATCTGTCAGCCTGTGGGCCCCCCTCGGTGGATTCCTTTCTCATGCTACTGATCTTTTGAGAGGAAGAAACTCAGCGCTTGGAATGCTCCAGAGAGGGGAGGCAGGGAGCAGAGAGGATTCTTGGCATTCCCCAGTGGGTCTGGGCTGGGGAATTTAGAGGAGATGTCTGCAGAGGCAGGTCAGGCCCTGGCGCTGGGTTGCTGGGCTCTAGGGACAACCCCCCTTCAAAGCATGCGCCCCTCCCCCTGCCCCAGATGTCTGGCTTCTTTCTGTCCATCTTGGTCCTCCTCCCAGCGTGCATTGCCTATTTGGGGATGGTAAGTTGGCTGGTGGGGATCGGTTCGTTGATTTCCTTCTGCATCAAAAGGTCTCTGAGGGCCAATATAAACCATTCCCAGAGTAGGGAGGCCTTCCCGCCCCTTCCTTGGGAAGAAGAGTAGGCACTTAGGAGGCTTTGTTCTGAATTTTGGAAAGATCCGTGAATGATATCACACTTCCTGCGTGCTGTGTGCTCTGGGTCCGGGATGTGCACTCACGTTGAATTCTTTAGCCCCTGGGAGATCAGTGTCCCTGCTCTTGCTCTGGGTCAGGGTTTTGGGCAGGGGCTCGAAGAACGCTGTAACTGGCAGGCGGCTTGAATCCACGGAGAGAGATTGGAGCGCAAATCCGTTTGGCTTGCGGGTGGCTCCTGCCCGTGGCGGGACAGAAGGGCATCCCGTCAGGGTGTTCAGTGCCTAGAGGAGTCCCTTGCTTCCAGCCTGTAGCTCTGCTTGCCTTCTCTCCTTACTGCCAGTGACAGTTTGGAGCCACCCTGTGCCCCCGTCCCAGCCTGACTCCTGTGCTGCTTGAGGTCCCCGGACCTTCTTTGCCGAGACCCCCATCTCTGCCCAGCAGTCACGGCTCCCTCCTCGTTGCCCCCCAGCACCCGTTCTGACCCTGGCTCACCTTCCTGAGAGTCAGAGCTGAGCCCTGTGGCACCCTGACCTTTCCTGGGTCTCTGTGTGTGGAGGGATGTGTCTTCCTTCAGCCCAGTGGCCCTAGCCCTGCACCTCTGGCCCCAGGGGTCTTTCCGGCTGGTATGTCCTGTGGCCCTCAGCCCCGTGCCCCAGACACCGTGCTCTCCTGCCCCAGGAGCCATGGCCTTTCCTGCCTCAGTGCCATTGCTCACCCCCCACCCCATCCATCTGTGAGGATCCAGTCTGTCCTCCAGACCCGCCGCAAACCCGCGTTCTTCTGATTCCCACGGCTCCCATGCCCCCCATCTTTGCTGAGCACCTGCCGTGCTTTCTCTCGTGTGAGCCTCGCAACGGCCCCGTTTTACAGATAAGAAAATCAAGGCATAGAGTGCGGGGTGTGGACTAGACATCCGAGCCCAGGACCATATACATAAGCTGTGCCATAGCAACCTGGCTGCCTCTTAGATGAAAATGTGGCATTACTATTGTCCCCGTGAGATGATGAGCCCCTGGCGGTGGGGGGGAGGGCAGTGGAGGCTGTCATTGGCCCCTGAACCTTGGAAACTCGGCACCCGGGGCCCCGGTGCACCTCCCAGCTGTTGGGCCTCTGTTGGGTTTTTCCCCAGGCTCACTCTGCCCGACATACGGGCATGGGGGCTGGAGAAGGATTAATCCACGCGTCTGTAGGTCCCCTTGCTCCCTGGGAAAAGCATAGGAGTATGTAATTTAGCCCCTGGTCCGAGCCCAGTGCCTGGGGATTGGGGGGTGGGGAATCCACCAGGCCCTGCCCCTCCCCCCCGTGGGCCCGGAGGGTCTGACACCCTCCAGTGGCCAAGTCCTGCCGTGCCTTCCCTGTCAGGCTGTCACTTCTCCTGGTTTTGTGATTCTAAAAGTTTTTTGTACCTTCTCCTCCTCTTTCCTTCTTTGGAGGAGGAGGTGGGAGAATAAATGCTAGATGGCTTGTGGGCTTATTCAGATTTGCTCCAGTAAACTAGGATGTTTCCTGACAACGCTTCTGTAGCCTTTGTCTCAACAATTTCGATGGGTCGGACGCTGCCAAGCCCAACAGTTAGTTTTGGCTGCACGCACTCCCCCTTTACTGAAATATTACACATTCCTCTCCAGTGAGCGGGGCGTAAAAATAGATCCTGGGCTCGGTTGTGGTCTTTCTGTTTTTAGAACGGACGCGGCCAGCTGAGACCCAGTTCCCCACATGGGGTGACTGACGCCCAGTCCTGGCTTGGCCGGACGAGATCCTCCCGCGCCGTCCTCCCTCGGGCTTTAGCTAGTGCCCGGGACGTGGGGGTGGGGGGTGATGAGCTGTCACCGTTGCTGCGACGGGGGCCGGGGGGGGGTTTCCCCTTTACTCCCCCATCTCCCGTCTCAAAGATTGCGTGAGACTGCAGAGTCAGATTCCCCCACCCTGACTTCCCGTCTGTCCCCGGGTGGGCGAGCTGGAGTCATTGACCCGTTGGCTGCTCTTCCCAGGCCGCGTCCTTCTGCCGGGCCCCGGCTCGATGTCGCCCAGCGTTGGTGGACGCGGCCGACGCCGCCTCCCTTCCCAAGGGCGCTTTCTCCACCCCAAGAAAAACAGCCTTCTTCCCAGAAATAAGAAAGCGGCATCTGGAACTTCGTTATCCTTGCGCTTTCCACCTTCCGGTGGTCATCACGGGGTCCACAAGAGGCCCCCTTATTAGACCTGTCAGTTCCACGAGGCAGGGCCGTCCCCGTCCTGCTCACTGACCCATTCCAGTGTCAGAAGGGCACCCCTCACACCTGTCTCTCAGAACCTCTGCTATGGCATAGCCTTCAGAGGCCTGGTGGAAGGCAAGGGGGACAGTCCCCAGCAGTCTCCGGACTGCAGGCTCTGACGAAGTCCACGGGACAGGACGGTGGCTTGGCCACACTACTTGGGGGGGAGCTTTGCAGCCCAGACTCCATGACCTGACACTGGGCACCCAAAATGGGGGCTCCAGAGTAGCATTCACCCCGGCTGTGCTACGTGTCCCTGCTGTGGACAACAGGTACCATGAGCCAGGCCCCTGGTGACCAGAGGAAGGCGTGCAGGAAGGCGTGAGAGGAGCCAGAGCCCAGAGGGGACCCACTGGGACTATTGCCAACGCCCCGTGCAGACTTCTGACCAGGTGGCACTGTCCCTCGAGGAGTGCCGCTCGGTCTCCGATTGCCCAAGGCGCCATGGGCACAGCCTCCGTCATTCTGTCGTTGCGTTCAAGGATGTCACATCCAGCCAGTGCTGCTTGGGCGCCTTTCCAGCGATGGCCCGAAGCAGTCTGGGAACCACTGTGACTGCCTCCTCTCCACAGCATCCCTGGCTCCGTCCGTGGCTGCCTTCCACGTAGACAGTTGCTCAGCCTAGCCTTCCAGAGCCTTCTGAGCAGAGATCCCACTGGAGAAATTGCTGATCCTAAAAAAGCCCGAGGCTTGATGAAGTGTTCGCTTTTAAGTGCCTTCCTTACGTTGCAATTTCCAGATCAAAGTCAACTCCATTCTGAGCCTTGGTCTCCACTTCCGAGGTATCTTTAGCAACTTGCTTACTTAAAGAAACCCGTCCTCTCTATGCCCACAGGCTCCCTGTATTCTACTGTGGAATTTGGAAATATGCAGAGTACTGAGAATGGTTCATTCAAAAACAGCCCTTTAGAAAGTCAGATTAGATCATCAA
Organism: Panthera pardus; assembly: GCF_024362965.1. Classification (NCBI taxonomy): domain Eukaryota; kingdom Metazoa; phylum Chordata; class Mammalia; order Carnivora; family Felidae; genus Panthera; species Panthera pardus. The sequence goes on along the minus strand of NW_026526788.1, from coordinate 2,043,576 downwards.
CATACTTACGGAAGGCCTGCTGTGTGCAAGGCTCTCCGGTGTCTATGTGGATGTCATCCCTGGTGGCCACTGGTTTCTGTACCTGGCATGATGCCCAGCACGACCGGATCCAGGTTGGACAGTTCACTGAATTGCTCCCAATGTCCCGTTTGCTCATCTGTAGAATGAAAATTAAAACAAAAAACAAAACACCCAGCCCAAGGGGCTCCTGGATGGCTCAGTCTGCTGCTTGATTTCAGCTCAAGTCACGATCTCACGGTTTCGGGAGTTCGAGCCCTGTGTCGGACTCAGTGTGCTTACCACGCGGAGCCTGCTTGGGATTCTCCCTCTCTCTCTCTGCCCCTTCCCCGCTCACACTCCCTCTGTCTCAAGATAAATAAACTTAAAAAAAAAAAACAAAAAACCAAACCCAGTCCAACAACAACGAAAAAGTGCCCAATGCATTAGATGCACTCGAGCACCCGCAACCGTCAGAGCTTTGACGTCTTTTCCTTGGCGTAACGGCGAGCTTCAGGGCACCTGTGCTCGTGATTCGAACGTAGTTTTTTCTTGTGGCTTTATCACATCTCATTTACAAGCCTTGAGTAGTGACCTGTGGCCACCAGAGCCCAGGCTTTTGGAGAAGTGTCAGACTGAGACCGCAGGCCAGTTTGTGAAACCAAGCGAAGGCATATGCCTTCAAGTAACGAAGAGCCGTGTTTTGTACATTAAGTTAGCACCGTTTTGAATTCCACTGTGTCCACGTGGAAACAGTAACTGAAAATATCCTCTGATACATCGCTGGGCTGGTAGCGTTAGAAATCGGGGCAGCCCTGGAAAACAAGCTGGCTGGTATGCGCCTACAACCGCAAGAGAGGGAAGGTGTAAAGCTTTTGTGTCTTGACATTTCACTGCGGGAAGCCGATCTGAAGAAACGAAGTCCACACGGGCGGGCGCTGTAGGCACGAAGGTGGTTGTGGCAGCCTTAATGCTAAGAACACAGGTCAGAAGACGCAGGTTGTCCGCGAGTGAGAAAACGGCTAAGTAGACGGTGAGGCAGCTCCTCAGGGAAGTAGCTTGTACGCAGTACAAATAATGGTCACAAAGACCACATAACCCCGTGGGCCGTGCTCACGAGTAAGTGAAAACACAACACCCCGTATCACATGCGTAACAGAACCACCGCCTCATATGATATGTGTACGAAAATGGCTCCCCCAAAATGCAAAAGGTAGAAAGAAAATGCTTTTTTCCTGATTCCTCGACTCTGTGCATTATCAGTGCAGTTTCATTGCTTTTATTAAAAAAAAAAAGGAGGATCTGAGAGCAAAGTGGGGAGGAAGAGAGGAATGTTCAAGATTGTTCGAGATTGATTTTAGAGATGGTTGAGGCGGGAGACTGCTTGCTGTGCAGGCCCGGGAGGCCCCGTCCGTGTGCTCTGGCCTGGAGATGGGGCTTGGGATTCCTTCCGTCTAATGATTTGTTCTCCAGGACAGAGCAGCACTGGCGTTTTTAGAGGCCGCTGTGCTGAGCAGTCTCGGACCAAGGAAGGCATTTCTGGGACAGTCGGGCCGGGTGGGGGCGCTGCCCTGGCCTCGGGGGCCTAGGCTCACAGGTGGGCGATGGCATCCGGCTCCCAGGACCAGGACGAGGTCAGAGCTGCAGAGCCCTGCTGAGCGGGGAGCGTCCCAGCAGAGGACCCCTCTGCGTGACACACGGTCTTGCTTGGCTTGTGAGGCCACAACAAATACGGGGGTGGGGGGTGGGGGTCAAACAGCAGACGTTCATTTCGCACAGTCGTAGAGGCCCGGAGGTCAGGGTGACAGTGCGACGGGGTTCTGGTGAGAACCCACTTTCCTGGCTTGCAGGACAGCCGCCTCCTCGTGTCTGTGAGCGGTGGGAGAGAGATCCTTGCCCTTGTGTCTGTGTTGATAAGGACACCGGTCTCATCGTGGGGGGCCCCACTCTCATGACCTCATCTCAGACTGATCACCTCTCAAAGGCCCCACCTCCTGTTACCGTCACTTTGGGAGTTAAGGCTTCCGCGGGAGAATTGGGGCACACAGGCGTGCATTCTGTAGCAGGCTTCGAGAAGGCAGAGCGGGCGAGGCTGGGTGGGTCGGGTCTCCGAGGCTGCACTCAGGCCCACCCTTGACCTTCGTGGTTTTGTCCAGGAAAGCAGGGTCTGGCTCGGTTGGTTTCTTTCACGCTTGTTCGCCCCCCCCCCACCCCCCCCACCCCCCACCGCCCTAGGTCAGGAGCGAAGGGCCTGGGCGGTGGGGGCCGGGTGTTGACCTTCACGGCCGTGCTGTGCCCGGCTGGGCCGTGCACCTTCTCAATCACCTTCCCAGGGAGGGCGGTCACCGCCAGACAGCTGCTCCTCTGGAAGGCACTGGAATCAGTCCCGACAAGACAAGGGGGTGCTCTGCTCCCCAGGCAGTGAGGCCTCAGTCACCAGTGAGTCAGAGCCTCTGCGCCGTGGGGGGCCTGGGTGGCCGCGCTCCCGTGCGGTGGGTTGGCCGATGGCCGTCCTGAGGGGCAGACGGTTTCGGCAGATGGACGACACCCAGTGTTGATGTTGCCGGGCGCACAGAGGTGTGAGCTGGTGCAGCCCTTGCACCGGATCGTAAGGCTGGCTCTCTCCTTTCTGTGTCCCCGCTGCAGAGTCAGATGGAGTTCAGCGTGTGCTCCTTGTCTATCCAAGAGCCGGGCAGCGGCCCGGGCGGCGAGCCGAGGCAGTCTAAAGCCTCCCAGGGCTCGCAGGCCCTCCGGCCCTCCCAGGGCGGCAAGTCCTCCAGCCTGGATGCCCTGGGTCCTGCCCGGAAGGAAGAGGAGGCTTCCTTCTGGAAGATCAACGCCGAGCGCTCCCGGGGAGAGGGGCCTGAGGCCGAGTTCCAGTCGCTGACCCCCAGCCAGATCAAGTCCATGGAGAAGGGTGAAAAGGTCTTGCCTGCCTGTTACCGGCAGGACCCCGCCCTGAAGGACAGGGAGGCCAAGGCCGAAAGGCCCGGCAACCTCCGCCAGGAGCAGCGCGGCCTCCCCTGCGTCAGCATCGAGCCCGAGAGACCCCAGCCCGTCCAGGCCCGCCCCAGCACCACCCCGTCCGAGCCCGAGGGGAAGCTTGCCTCTCCCGAGGCCAGGCGGGAGGACGTAGAGGACGTAGAAGACTCTCTGTTCTCGGAACCCGTGCCTACACAGGTGAGTGGCCGCCTCCTCCGGGGGGGACCCCGGGAGGCCTCCCACAAGACGGGTGGGCCACAGACGCCCCTCCCTGGGCATCTGGGGCATCTGGGCCACAGATGCTTGCTTCTTCCCCTCCCCCTTCCTCCCGCTGCCCACTCCTTGGGCGACTTTTGGGATCGGGAGAGCGGCGACCGACCAATCCACCAGGGGCGTGTTTCGTGGGTCCATCTCGGTGCCATGACTTGGTTGCCCGTTACTCGTGGTGTGCCGCAGATGCCAGCTGCCTTTCCCCACGTGTGTGAGGGCAGGTAGGGGAGGGACCGCAGGAGGGCGGTGAACACAGGAGCTCGCAGGGGGGAGGCGGTCAGTGTGGGCGGGGTTCGGACGCCCCCCTCCACCGAGGGGTCTATAAAGTTGGGCTGGGTGTTGGGGAGGAGGGGACCGGCGGATGCCCCCAAGGGGGCACGGAGGAAGCAGGCAGGACCCCTGAGCCTCCCCCGAGAGCGGCCACACTGCCGCAGGAAACTCTCGCTTCAAGGAGTGATTGGCGGCTACTCGTTTCCAAGCAGGGTAGGGTTATGTGTCCAGCGAGGAATCCTAAGGAAGGAGTTCTTTTGGGGGGGAAGCAAAAGAAAGATCTGAGAGGGTCACCGGGTGAGGAGGAGGAGTATGTCGTGAAGGCGAATAAGGGTGTAGGAGAATAAGGGCGAGTGCCTTCTGAGTGTTTTCCCATTTCTTTGTGGAAGAAATCGACCATTGTCTTTACCAGTTGGTCTGAGACAGTGAAGAGAAAGCCCAGTGTTTGGTTAGGACTTTAAAGGGATCCAGTGTTGGAGGATTGCATCAAACAAACAAACAAAACAACCCCAAAAGTCATTATATTTCAAATTCCCGGGAAGCCTTGGTTTTTTTTTTTTTTAATTTTTTTTAATGTTTTTTTTTTTTTTTTAATGTATTTTTGAGAGAGAGAAAGCACGGGAGGGACAGAGAGAGAGAGAGAGAGAGGGAGACACAGAATCCAAAGACAGGCTCCAGGCTCTGAGCTAGGTGTCAGCACAGAGCTGGACGCGGGGCTCGAACCCACGACCCGTGAGATCATGACCTGAGGCGAAGTCGGACGCTTTGCCGGCTGAGCCACCCAGGCGCCCCGGGAAGCCTTGGTTTTGAGACGTGGATTAACGATGAACAAAGCCATAGTTTGGGTGCAGGCATGGCTGAGAACCATTTCTGGGGGGAAGTCATGGATAGCTCCCGTACGTGGGTGAGACCACAGACAAGGTCCTGTGTCCCGTCCATCTCAGAGATGGACGGCACACCCCGGGGAACATTAGTGCTTCCTGGCAGTCAGACACGTTGTGTGAGTCCCGAGGCGGGGAGGGCAGGAGGGATCAAAAGAGACCACCTGCTCCCACACGAGGATGGCCGGAGGGAGGAAAAGAGTGGTCTTTAGGATTGGGTCTGGATTTTGGAGCCTGGGGAAGTTACCTATTGGCCAGGCAGATGGACACGCCTGGGGGCCACCCCACCACAAGCCCTTCTCTGTGTGTGCCTTGCTGGTTTTCTCCATGTTAGCAGACTCTTTGGCTGTCTTTTTTTTTTTCTTTCCCCTGTTAACTCATATGTAAAAGAATGTCTGTTGTGGTTAAATACATGTAACGTACCATGTGCCATATTGAGTATACTGTAGACCCAGGGGTCGTGACACGAGATGCGTTCGCGTTGTTACGCAGCCATCGCTGCCATCCATCCACAGAACTCTTTCATCTGGGAAGATGAAACTCCACACCCATCGGCCGACTCCCTATTCCCTCCTCCCCCAGCCCCTGGCAGCCGCCATCCTACTTTATATTTTCGCGAATTTGACTCCTCTTCGCGTCTCACGTAAGCGGAATCAGACAGCGTCCATCTCTTTGTGACCGGCCTGTTGCCCTCCGCGTCATGGCCTCGGGGTTCACCCACGTCGTGCCATGGGTCAGAATTGCCTTCCTTCTGAAGGCCGAATAATATTCCACCGTATGGATTTACCTGCATTGTTTGTCCATTCAGTCTGCTGATGGACGCTTGGGTGGCTTCCGTTGCCTGGCCGTTTGTGAATAATGCTCCTTGTGAACGCGGCCGTACGAGTATCTGTCCCAAGTCCCTGCTTTCCATTCTTTGGGATATATCGCCAGAAGAGGAACTGGTAGATCGTATGGTAATTCCGTGCCTAACTTCCTGAGGAACCGCCATACTGTTTCCAGCAGTGGCTGTGCCATTTTGCTTCCCCACGACAGTGTGCAAGAAGGCCGCGTTTTCCGCATCCTCACCGCCACGTGTTCTCTCTCCTTCTTGGTCGTAGCCACCCTAATGGCTGGGAGATGGTATCTGTGGGTCTCCTCGTGGTTTGGATTCGCAGGCCTCCAGTACTCGGCGATGTCGACTCTCTTTCCATGTGGCTTCTTGGCCATTTGTGTATCTCTTTTTTGGAGGCATGTCTCTTCCGATCCCTTGTCCAGTTCTAGCAGCTGTGTCTTGTCACGTTGAGCTGTGGTCGTCCTCTGGGTGTTTCCCGGAATGGGGTTCCGGGTGCCTCCGCTCCTCTCTCAGCAGGTGGCCTTGTGAGTTGTCCTCCCGAAGAAGGGGGGGGGGCCTGTGACAGGAGCTCCGCCCGCCTTCCGCCAGCCGCACCTCCGCTTTCTAGCTCGTTCTTTCAGAGTCCCCACCGTCTTGAGCCAGCGTTCTCGGCCCCTCCCTGCCCTGCCTCCTGTGGTACCCTGCCCCATCTCTTGGCTCCATTCTGTGTCTCTACCCTTCTCGCCCGCCTCCTCCTTCTGGCACACGTGCCAGGCTGGCCTCCGTGCCTCCGCAGTGATCTTTCTCTCATACCCGGCACCTGGCTCTTCCTCTGACGTGTAGAGTATGAGAGAGTCGTAATCGCAGAGACGTAGGAAAGTGGAGGGGGAGGGCAGAGTCAGAGACGGCACGTGAAATCCTCGGAAAGAACGGATTCCTGAGTGCAAAGCAGAGAGGGAAATGGCCAACCTCACCGAAGAAACCGGTAGGAAAGCAGAGAGAGGACGGCTTGCCTGAAGGCCCACTTTGCATCAGTGTCGGATGCGGCCAAACCGGCCCGAGACAGGCTTCCTGTGAATGTGCTTAGTCCTTTGCCGCGTTGTCTCCACATAGGCAGTTTGCCATTGGCCAGTTACGTGGAGGGTGGGGTGTCACGGTGTCCTGTCCTCACCCGGGAGGGCTGCAGCCCGCTGGCGGACCCCCGTGCTTGTGCTAGAAAGCAGTAGAAAGACTGTCTTTGTCATTTGTCCTCTTATTCCATGATGACTCAATTCCAACATGCCTGTCCCTGCACGGACGGAGGACATACAGTTTTCTCCTCTTCTCTGTGGGTAGGTCTGTAAACTTGCTCTCAGACCTGCCTGGGGACGGAGAGGGGAGAAGTGTTGGATCCCGGAGCGAGTAGCTCACCCTGAAGTTTATTTCATTTTCTGGTGCCAAGCACCGAGGCAAATTGAGGTCAGGGAGCCTCCGAGATAAAAGCAAGGCATCTCATTTGGGTCAATTTAAATGAGATGCTGTTTTTAGATTATACATAACTAAAAAAAAAAAAAAATGTATCTTACTTTGCTGTGTTTCTGTCCCTTCCGCAGGTCACCTCAAGTAATGTCGTCTTGAAGACAGGATTTGATTTTCTGGACAACTGGTAAAATGTATCAGACAACCAAATAATAAGAATAAAACCAAGAACCCCTAAATGTTTTCCAAAGTGGTGTGGCGGAGGAGGATAAAAAAAAAAGGGCAATATTTCCCTGTGTATTTTCCTGGTTTCTGTACGCTCTTTTCTTAATCATTTGGAAACTGGTAAATATCGCCTTGTCCGGATTTCCAGATTTTTCTCTTTTTTGGTAAGGCCAGATATATATGCTATTTTCAGTGATTTGATAAACAGAAGTTTTACATTTGGAATTTTTAAACAACCGTTAAGGCATTGAGTAGGTCTCGTGAATAAAGCCTCTGTTCCCAATTCCACCCGGTTTTCCCCCCTCCCCGGAGAAAGAGTTTTCTCATCGATGTCCCCAAAACCATAAAAGCGATTTCCGTCTTTCTCCTTTAGCCTCTCCCCTTTTGAAATGAGCGGCGTGCGCTTTGCTGGGTGGCTGTCGGTGATGCCCTCAGCTGTGGCGGCCTCAGTGTGCCGGGCTGGCCGTGACCTCGGGAAGATTCCTCCCCACCCAGCATTCCCGGATGCCCAGGGCTTCCTGACGCCATGCCCCTTGCATCGTGTGCCACGCTCTACCCTCATGTCATTTCCAGGAACCCCACTGTTGGCACATAGCAGAGATGGTCTTTAAGCCACCCTGATACGTACTCAAGCTGTTCATCGTCGTTTAAGAAGAGTTGCATGTTTAAAAGTTTTGTATTAACTTGTCATTATTTTGTATGTAGAGTTAGAGGTTGTGAGGCTCCATTTCTTCTTGGGCGTGGACTGGTTTCCGTTTGGAGGTTCTTTGCTCCTCCTGTGGCCCCGGTGGGTGTTCCCGGGTCCGGGGCATCTGCAGGAATGAAGGGCAGGTGGCAGGTGTTGGAGGACAGAGCCCTTCTGATCGGTTGCGGTAGAACCTTCCAGCAGGAGGCTGGCAGGGGCAGTGGACGTCCTTCATCCCAAGGACTGCTTAGACTCTGCTGATGGATCTCTCTGCCATCCCTGACCACCAGCAGAAGGAGTCGTCTCTGCAGCGCCCCCTGGAGACCCTTGCGGTCCTGTCCACGGTGTCTCTTGGAGCCAGACTGCTGCCCGCTGCGGTTCAGATGGAGGTGGCCCCCAGGCTGCCTGGGCAAGGTGGCCCATGCCCCAGGCGTGGGTGGGGCAGGGCGAGGAGGAGAGTGGCCCTTTCCCTGGGAAGCCTGCGCCCTGCCCGTTGGCCCCGAGCTGCGCCCCCTGCTGGACGTGCCCGAGCGTGATCTACACGTTGCCTCTCACTGTGTTCTCCTCACCTGAAGCCTTAACCCCTGTGAGTCCTGCGAGTGAGCGCCCGGTTTCAGTACCAAGGTGTGTCTTTTTAAAAATGCGTTTCTGTCTCATACGACATCCTTAAGTGGTTTCCATAGCGTCCAGGGTAAAGCACGTGGCGCCTTACTTTCCCCAGGAATATTCCTGCCAAAGCTGCGGCCTGGCCAACTTTTGGCTGGGTTTCTGCCAATCGCATTATGTCCCTGAACCTCATTTGGCCCCTTGGGGTTGTGGATGTGACCTTCCTACGTTGGTGACTGGCTGTGTTATGGCAAATGCAGATTTCTTCTTGTACCATTTGAGGATAGTTGAAACGTCCAAGGGCAAAAAAAAAGGCTCAGAACGTGACGGGGACGGAAAAGGGAACTTAGAAATCCCAGCCGGGGTGCCAGCCCCTCGAGTCAGCCACTGAGCCTCAGAGCCGGGCTTCCCACCTGCCTCCACTTCCAGCCTGGAGGGCAGTGCACTGTTTTAGAGCCTGCGCTTGAAAACAGGGTTCCTTAAAAAACAGAGAGAGAGAGAGAGAGAGAGAGAGAGAGAGAGAGAGATGTCCAGGTGTGAGTTTATATTCGTTGACGCTGATGTGGCCAGGGAGGAACTGCACCTGGGGACAGTTAGCCCACAGTGATGTGTCTGTTCTCTTGCGAGACAATTCTGAGGCCTTTCCGACTTTCTCCCAAAGCCCGGTTATTCCTTTCACGTCCCCCCGCCCCGCCCCCCACCCCAGGGGGCTGCGGGGACGCAGGGGGTTGTTGAAAGCCTCTGCGTCACCCGGTGCCTCCCGGGGCCCGCTACCCCGAGTGTTTAGTTATCTCTTACGACAGGGCTTAATGTTTCATGATGGGGCAACCTCCTGAGATGAAATGTAAAGTCACAACTTAGGAAATCCTCAAGCCGTGTGGCTTTGCTCCGCTTCTGAGAAGGAGACGTGAAGGGGCCCGGAGGACACAGGCTGGCGAATCCCCATCCCGCCTGACCTGCGGATCCTGGTCGTAACCCTGGGCGGTCTTTGTAAAGATGGTCAGTAAGGAAAAATTCAGCTCTTAGGTTGGCCACCTCCTCCCCACCCCCTGTGTCAGGATGAAGTTCCTAGAACCAGACGTTTATATTTATTATTTTAAAAAGACACACTTTTCAGCTGAAGCCTGTATTTGGTTTTGGGGTGTCCCCCGCTCCCCCTTCTGCGCACCTGGGATTTAGCTCAAGGATTTAGCATCTTGCTTCGGGTGACTTTGGGTGTTTCATAAACTCTCCCCCAGGAAGTCAGAAACCAGTTTCCGTTCTTCCACTTGGGGGGAGGGGGAGGGTCCCCACCCCGCTCTCTGGGTTTGGGAGTGCTGCCCACTTGGGAACAGCTGGGGTCTGTCGCCCAGCCCTCACCGTGCGCCGGACCCCACATGGATGTCAGAGCCCCCCTCCCTTTCTTCGCGCCTCCCTTTCTTTGATACACGTTTTCCAAAAAATGAAAGAATTCTTACGACTTGTAACTTGGTTGTATTTTATATTAATAGCCTTTAATAAAGCCATTTAAAATATGTGAGGTGTGTCTGTTTGGGGGCTCTACTCGAGTCAGGAAGCCCCTCCGGATGACTGCTGTTGCGCACAGAGAAGAGAGGGTTGGTGCTAGTTAAGCAAGCGTGGGCTTCAAGAAGCCCACCGGGCACGGGCCTGACGCGGCGCCCCCTGCAGGGTGGTGGGAGGCGGTGGCCGAGGTGCACAGGCCCGTAGCTGAAGGGTAGACCGGACCCCGGAGGGAGGGCTCCTGTATAGCCCCCAGGTGACCAGGAAGCCAAGGCAGGGGTTCCCAGAGACGAGCTTATCGCATCCAATGACTGACTGAAGAGCAGATGGTATCTCCCAGAAAGCTTTTACCTTGAATCTGGTTGAAATGGATTTTCCTTGGAAAAAATAACAAGATTAAGCATGGCCGATGAGTCCTATTGCATCCGTTAAAGTGCAGGTGGTAAGTTACCAACTACAGATGGAAGGGAATTAAAAAAAAAGATTCTTTTTAATGTTTTTATTTATTTTTAAGGCAGAAAGAGACAGAGCATGAGCGGGGATGGGGCAGAGACAGAGGGAGACCCAGAATCCAAAGCAGGCTCCAGGCTCCGAGCCATCAGCACAGAGCCCGGCGCGGGGCTCGAACCCACGAACCGTGAGATCGTGACCCGAGCCGAAGTCGGACGCTCAACCGACTGAGCCCCCCGGGCGCCCCGGAAGGGAATTTTTAGATGTCAATTTTCCAGATCAAAAAAAACTTTTAAAACTAATACCTCTCAGGAAAATGGTGATCCAGGCCGACAGACTTCTGCCTTACGATCCTGCATCGTGGGCCCAAGATTCCAGCAAGTGACTGTACTTGCTGACTTGCTGACTGTGGTGAAGGTTTTGAGACCCGCAAGCATTTGGATTGTCGTGTAGACGCATTGTGAGAGGAGGCAGAATAACTCCCGAGCTCGTAGGTTTGACAGCTTACGATAGTTCAGTATGTGATACTAATATCCCTATATTACATACACGTATGTATAAAGTTTCTCTGCCGGAAGGAGCCATCAACGTAGAGGCAGAATATACTTGGATGCGTTGTGGAGGCAGGAGGAAGATGTTGAATCTGGGGGGACAAGGATATCCTTTGTTGGGGTGGGGGTATTCATGGTGCTTTTCCAGCATTTTCTCCGGTCTGAGCCTGTGCTCATATGCAATTTCCTGATGAACTTATCAGCCTTGCAGGTGCCTCGATACCAAGAGGGAAACACCTTGGGGGGTGTTTCCTCAGTGATTCTGAATCCAAAGTCAGGCAGCAAACGAGTGAGCAGCCCTGGATAGAAGATCAACTTCTGCGTCTAGAGTGGCAATACCAACTAGAAACTTAAGGAGAAACATACCAACTCCTGATGGCCGTCAAACACATAAAGTATCCAGGAATCAACTTCAACAGGTATACAAAAACTTCTTTCAAACGGTGAAAAGGAGACAGAAGATGTAGAAAAAAGATCTGAATGATCCCGGCTGGGCTAATGTTGTGATATCAAAACGTTCATTCCCTCCGAATCATTTTGTAAGAGCGCAACGTGAACCAAAATCATGGTTGGATATTTTGAGAAATTGGACAAATTGGCACAAAGTCGTGGATGGAGAAATGATAGCTCACTGAGGTATAAGAGGGGGGGACTTGCTGTGTCACTTAGGAACGCGTTAGAAGGCCATCGAAATGTTGTTTGTGGGTATTGGTTTGAGGATAGATGATCAGATCAGTGAAATAGGGTAGGGAGCTCGGGACAAAGCCGTGTGTATATGAGACCTCCGTTGAGGGTCAAAGTGGCACCACAGACTGGCAGGAGGGAGGCTCACCCCAGGGAGAGATGTGAGCACAGATTCTTACCCAACGCTGTATGGAAGATGGGCTCCTACTTCGGATTCTGCGTCTCCGTCTCTCTCTCTCTCTGCCCCTCCCCTGCTGGTGCTCTCTTTCTCTCAAAAAGAAAGAAACATTGGGGCGCCTGGGTGGCTCCGTCGGTTGGGCTTCTGGCTTCGGCTCAGGTCATGATCTCATGGTCTGTGAGTTCGAGCCCCGCGTCGGGCTCTGTGCTGACAGCTCGGAGCCTGGAGCCGGCTTCGGATACTGTGTCTCCCTCTCTCCCTCCCCCTCCCCTGCTCATGTTCTGTCTGTGTCTCTCTAAAAAATAAATAAACATTAAAAAAAAAAACCTTTAAAATAAATAAACATTAAGAAAAAAATTAAAAAAAGAAGAAGAAGAAGAAGATGGGCTCCATTTGGATTCAAGACCAAAGGATAAAAGATAAAGGTGTAAAGCTAAGAGAGGGAAGTGCCTTGTGACCCAGAGCAAGGAAGACTTTTTTTTTTTTTAATGTTTTTATTTATTTTTGAGACAGAGACAGAGCATGAGCAGGGGAGGGGCAGAGAGAGAGGGAGACACAGAATCCAAAGCCGGCTCCAGGCTCTGAGCGGTCAGCACAGAGCCCAACGCGGGGCTCGAACTCCCGGACCGTGAGATCGTGACCCGAGCTGAAGTTGGACACTCAACCGACTGAGCCATCCAGACACCCCAGGGAAGACTTCTTGCATAAAAGTTTAAAAGTACTAACCGTAAAGCAACGTATTGAGGAAACTCCTACCTGAAAACGTAGGATTTCTCTCAGCAAAGCACACCACGGAGAGAGAGTTAAATGGATTGGTTGCCTGTGGGAGGATGGGAGGTGGGAAGTAGGGCAGCAGAAAGAAATACGGCAGATCGGGGCACCTGGGTGGCTCAGGTGGCTGAGCGGCTGACTTCGGCTCAGGTCATGATCTCACGAGTTTGCGGGTTTAAGCCCCACGCCGGGCTCTGTGCTGACAGCTCGGAGCCTGGAATCTGCCTCAGATTCTGTGTCTCCCTCTCTCTCTGCCCCTCCCCAGCTCATACTCTGTCGCTCGCTCTCAGAAAATAAATAAATATTTAAAAAAAAAAAAGAGAGAGAGAGAAAGAAAGACAGCAGATCTGGAGTGCACCAGTGGCGATCGCATGCCATAAGTGCCTGCTTGCATGAAATTTGATATCTCTCATAATCGAGGTCTGTTCTGATCTCTCACTTCAGACAAGAGACTCGTTTGTTCAGCTGGTGGGTTAGGTCAGAGGTGGCCCGTGGCCAGCATTGGGTAGCTCTTTTGTGGCTCGTCTCTGGTTGCATTTGGTGCAACTGAAGTTGCACATCAGCCAACACCTATAAAGCCTACTGGATTAATCCAGGTACTTCTGTAACACCAGCCGGGGGCCACTGAGCAGATTGGGAGGAGAGGGAGGGCAGGAGTTAGTGGTACCTGACGCCCTGGTCCTCGGGGGACAGAAGTCACACGGGCTGTGTGACATTGGGAGGACACTGCAGAGAAGATGATTCCGTCACTTGGCTGCCTTTACCACAGCCATCTGAAGTTTATGCCCACCAAGAACTCGTTAGGCAATAAAACCATAGACAGTAATATGTGTGAGGGTCTCTAAAAATTATTTAAAAATTTTCTAACTATGTTACAGAACGTGTGGAAAACACAGTCTACTGCTTTAACACTGAACGAACTTTTTTTTTTTTTTTTTGCCAGTCTCGTATGGTGAAAAATGTCCGGGTCCAAGTAAGCATGTGGGAATGGTCCTGGCTGGAAATGAGATCCAAATGCAAGTCTGGCAACCACATGGGCCCTGGCAGTTCTCTCTGTGCCGCTTCCCTCCCTCCACCCCCTCATCGTGTCTCCCTCCGCCGATTCGGGCCAACACCTAGCCCCAGGGTTACAATAATCCGTCGTTTGCTTCACAGTTCTTACCGTGTTGCAGCCCGGTGTTGGGCACTGTGCATTCAGTAACACAGTTGCTACCCTCATGGGGCTTACATTCTCCTGGAGGAGGCCGACTGAGCATACGACCCCACAATTTTATGGTTGAAAACCACTGAGAAGTAAACGAGATTTCTGCTTCTAGCCATGGTAAAGTAATCCACATGAGACTTAACCCCCTTGTTATAAACAACTAGAACACTGGAGACAATAGGTGACAACTATGTGTGGACTGGACAGCAGGCATTGCAGGACTGTGATCCCAAAAGAAGGAAAGCAAGGGGAATAAGCCTTGGGATTGTCCTGGCTTTCTACCTTGAGGCGTTTTCTAGACCATGTTGCAGAAGTCTCACCCAGCTGAGGAGAAAGAGTTGGGGGGGCGGGGCGGGGGGGGGGGGAACAGATGGCTGGAATTTGCAGGAGAGAACTGTGCGGAGAAGAAGCTCCAGAAACATGCCTTAGGATTCCCCTTGAGTATGTTGGAGACAGTTTCTGGACTGCAGCCCAGCAAGGGGGGATCCGGACAGAGACTGGCTATCTTGCTGAAATGAAGAGAATGAGACTGGGGAGGCCAAGAGGGCTAGAATTGAAAAGGCAAAGTTCCAGAGAGTAAGATCTCCAGAGGTCTGCACAGGGGCTCCCTTAAGTCTCTGGCGAAAGCCAGGGGGCACCTGGGCGGCTCAGTTGGTAAAGTGTCTGACTCTCGGTTATTGGCTCAGGCCATGATCTCGTGGTTTGTGAGATTGAACCCCGTGTCGGGCTCCACAGTGATAGTGTGGAGCCTGCTTGGGATTCTCTCTCTCTCTCTCTCTCTCTCTCTCTCTCTCCCTGTCTCTCCGGCCCTTCCCTGCTCATGCATGTGCTCACGCTCTCACTCTCTCAAATAAACTTAAGAAAACAAAACAAAAAGGCCTCTTTGGCCAACCTGTGCATGTGTGGAGTGAAAGGTAGGCAAGAATGGCCTCTCCGAGTTCACCTGAGGCCAGGAATCAGTCAGGTTCCCTCCAGGTAGAGTATAGGCCAAGTTGAGTCTGTGGGGCCCTCACCAGAGATCCTAGAAGAAGCTTGCACTAGAGACAGGGCTAAATTAGCCTTAGAATAAAGGATGCTCCAAATCTTCCCTGAAGGAGTTCTAAAACAAGACGTGAAAGGATCAAACCAATTCACAAATAACTTAGCTGCCCACCAGAATATGTCCAACTAGAACTCTATAGGAATACTACCAAATCTAGCAGTAAACCCAAAATTCACACTGTTCAGCCAGCAATCAAAAATTACTAGACATACAAATAGGCAGGGAAATAGGACTCCCACACAGAAGAACAACCAGTCAATAGACCAACCCAGAAACGACAGATGATGGAAGCAGCAGACAGGATTTCCAAGCCACTATTAATAAATATGATCCTTATCCTCGAGGATGTAATGTAAACTGTAAAGAAGAGAGGAACAGAACTGAGATGAAACTCCCTGAAATGAAAATTTCACTGGAGTAGAATAAAATTGGATGATACACTGCAGAAATAAATGAACGGGGAGACAGCAGTAGATTCTATCCAAAATGAAGCAAAACGATAGGGGGGAAAATGAACTGCAGAGTCATGTGGGAAGATACTAAGTGATCCAGTTATAAGTAATCAAAATCCCAGAAGGAGACGAGAGGGATGGAAAAAATATTTGAAGAAATAATGGCCAAAATTTCCCAAATTGATAAAAACTATAAACCCACAGATTCAAGAAGTTCATTAAGCCCTGGGTAGGACACACACACACACACACACACACACACACACACACACCATGCCCCAAATAACTGAAAATCAGTAAGAAAGAGAACATTTGTAAAACAAAAAAAACAAAAACAAAAAAAAAACAAACAAAAAAACCCCCAAAAAACAGCCAGAAGAAAAAAAAAGTCTTCTCCCAAGCTTCAGTAAATGGAACAACATCTTTAAAGTGCTGAAAAGAAAAATAGAGTTATTGACCTAGAATTTAACAACCGGCAAAAAAAAAGTCCTTTAAAATTGAAAGCAAAGTACTTTATACACACACACACACTGAGAAAATCTATCACCAGCTGGCCTGCATTACAAGAAATATTAAAGTTATTTGGACGAAAGGAAAATGATACTTAGAAGTTCGAATCTGCACAAAGAAAGGAAGAGTTACAGAAAAAAGTAAATAGGCGGGTAAAAGCCTTTTTTTTTTCAGATTTAAAAACTTTTAGGAAGATCGTTGTTTGAGGCAAAAATAATAACAATGGATTGTGACATTTATAACATGTAGAAGTAAAATGTGTGGCAATAATTGAAGAGATGAGAGGGAAAAATAGAAATATACTGCTGTAAAGAGCTTACATTATACATAAAGTGATGTCATATTATTTAAAGTAAGACGGAGAAGTTAAACGTGCACAGTGTAAACCACGTAGGAACTGCTAACAGGTCATGATCTCACGGTGCCCGTGAGTTCAAGCCCGGCACTGAGCTCCTGCTTGGGATTCTCTCTCTCCCTCTCTGCTCCTCCCCTGCTCATGCTCTCTCTCTCTCTCTCTTGCTCTCTCTCTCGCTCTCTCTCTCGCTCTCTCTCAAAATAAATAAAACTTAATTTTTTTTTAAAAGCAAAATTTTTAGACTGGATAAAAAAGCAAGTCCCAACTAGATGGTGTCTACAAGAAATGCACGCTAATACAAAGACACAGATAAACGAGAAGTGAAAGGACAGAAAAGAATCTCCCAGGTAGCTGCTAATCACCAGAAAGCGGAAGTGGATATATTTTTGTCAGACAAATTAGACTTAGTACCATGAATATCGTCAGGGGGTAAAAAGTACATTTCATCATTACGGGGGGCTCTGTTAATAAAGAGCACATAGCATTCTTTAACTGTATGCAGCCAACAACAGAGTGTCAGAATACAGGAAACAAAATGAAAAAAGCAAAAAGAGAAATAGACAAATTAACACGTAGAGTTTGAGGTTACAACGCTTTCAGCAATTGATAGAATCAGGAGATGGAAGATCAGTGAGGATATAAGAGAATATCATGCATCAATTTGACATAATTGACATTTGTAGAACACTCTTCCCAGCAACCACAGAATACAATTTTTTTTCAAGGGGAGGTGAAAAATTCACCAAGATACAATATGTGCTGGGTCATATAAGTCTCAATAAAATTAGGATTGAACTCATCCAGAGTATGGTCTCTGGTTGAAACGCATTGAATCAGAGAATCAGAGCTGGAAGATGTCTGGAAAACCCTCACGTATTTAGATATTAAATATTATATTTTAAAATAATTCATGGGCCAAAGAAGAAATCACAAGGAAAAATTAGAAAACAGGATGAACTGAAAATACGGCATATCAAAATCAGTGATACACAGCTAAAGTAGTGGTTAGAGGGAAAATTATAGCTTAAATGCTTACATTAGAAAAGAAGAAAGATCTAAAAAGTTAATTCTCTAGGCTTTTACCGTAAGAAACTAGAAGAACAACTTAAGCAAAGGAGGGAAATAATAAAGAGCAGAAATCAATTAAACAGAAAATGGTCCAGCAACAGTGAAATAGTTGATATTTCAAAATCTAGGTCTTTGACAACAATTAGTAGAATTGATAAAATGCTGGATAGGCTAATTTAAAAAGAGAGACACCTCATTTACACACACATGCAATGAAGCACAAACTAGTAATATCAGGAATGAAAAAGGGACATCACTATAGATCCTTTGAATATTAAAAGGACAATAAAAGATTATTGTAAACAATCTAATGCCAAATCATATAAGTTAAATGGAAGGGACTGCTTCACTGAAAGACACAACCTACTAAAAGTGACTCAAGGGGCACCTGGATGGCTACGTCAGTTAAGCGTCTGACTTCAGCTCAGGTCATGATCTCGCGGTTCATGAGTTTGACCCCCCCATCGGGCTCCGTGCTGACAGCTCAAGGCCTGGAGCCTGCTTCAGATTCTGCAGGAAAAGTATTTGACAAAAGTCAACACCCAATCATGAGAAAAGTTCTCAGCAGACGAGAAATAAAAAGGAACGTTCTCAACCTGATAAAGGGCACCTATGGAAATCATACAGCTAACATATTTGAGAAAGGCTGAATGATTTTCCCCTAAGATTAGGAATAAGCAAGGATATCTACTCTCACCACTTCCATTCAACATTTTGTTGGCAGTCCTAGCCAGCTCCGTAGGACGAGATATAAATAAATGGCATGAAATTGAAAAAAGTAAAGTTCTATTTGTTTGCTGTTGACATGACCATACACATAGGATATACATGTGGATGCCTAAGGAATCCACAGAAAATCTACCAGAAAAAATGTGAAAATTTAGAAATATCACAGCAAAGAAGGTAAATGTACAAAAACCAATTGTATTTCTGTATACTAGCAATAAATTGGAAAATAAAATTTTAAATGTCATTTACAAGATCATCAAAAACCACAGAATTATAAATATGTGCAAGGTATATACACTAAAAACTACAAAACATTGCTGAAATTTAAAAATACCTAACTAAATAATGAAATATACTATGTTAATTCTTCGGAAAATTCAGTATTGTTAAGATATTAGTTCTTTCCAAATTGATCTATATCTACAGATTCAATGTCATCTACATGAAATCCTAGCAGGTTTTTTTCTTGTTGTTGTGATTGTTTTTGTGTAGAAATTGACAAGCCAATTCTATTTGTATATGGACATTCAAATGACCTAGAATAGCCAAAACAATTTTGAGATGAACAAAGTTAGAGGACTTAGTCTGATTTCAAGACTTAACCATAAATATACAGTAATCAAGATAGTGTGGAATTAGCATAAGGATAATTAAGCAATGAGAAGTCCAAAAATAGCCCCAGACATATATAGTTGAATTTTGGGGGCAAATATGCCAAAATAATTTAATGCAGAAAGGACAGACTTTTCAACAAGTGCTGCAAGAATATCCATTTGGGAAAAAAAAAACAACAACAACTATCTTGACCCTTACCTCACACCATATATAAACATTAACTTCAAATGGATCATAAATGGAAACAGAAAAACAAAAACTGTCTGGAAGAAAACATAGAAGGAAGTGGTAGTTGTACATATTGGAAGGATGCTGGGAGAACCCACCACCATGGTGTAGGGAGACTGAACAAGTTGGCCCTGGGGAGGGTCAGGAACTAGGCAGTTCAGTGGGCCTCTGCCATGAGGACTCTGGGATCTTCTTTCTAGGATGTGGGAGAAAGTACACAGCACCACCTGTGAAGGAGCCTGCCCCCACTCCTCCCCAAATTTAAATCTAAATCTAACCAAGCCTCTAGAGCTAACCTCCATCAATAGGAAAAGCCAGAGGGGAGAGAGACAAGATTCATGGCACCACAGAAAAGCACACGGACAAGACCAGAATATGGGGCATTCTAGGGCTGTCAGCTTTGGTCCTCTGAAAAGCAGGCTCCAAGATAAGATGAGCCCTATAAGAGATGTATGGGAGAAATGTCTGTGAGGGAAAATGGGAAGGGGCTGGCCTGGGAGAACCACTGGGTGAGAGTGCAGTTCTAACCTGTGCAAAGACAGACGCAAAGGAGGTTGGGTCAGAAAAATCTCAGGGTATGCAGTGTATGCATGGTCTTTCCCCAGGGTGTCGGCAAAAGTTGGCTTGACTCCAGCCGCCTTCCAACCAGTTAGTAAATTCTGGGGAGAGAGACAAAAGAGAGAAGAAAGCTTTTGATCCACGTGGCCAAGGGATATAGCAGTGTGCCCAGATTCATAACCCACTCCCCACCCATGGTGGATGGTCCACTCTGGTCTGTGCTTCTTAATTTGTGTCAACTGTCACCAGGAGATGTCAGGACGTATCACTCCAGCAGATCTCCGGAGAGGAGTGGGGTAGGGCTGGAGTTGGGTTGGAGGGATACCATTTACGGAGTATTAACGGGCACTTTGCAATTTAACACTTGAATATTTTTTTCCCATCACCTCAGGTAAGTAGGTTCACTCACCTTGAGCTACAGTGCCGGATATAGATGTTTATCTTAGGTCATAGGAGGTAATTTTCTTTACTTCCACTTGTCGTCATGCTTCCCTAGAACTTCATGGGGTTTGCCCTTAGGCAGATCCTGATCCCAGAAATATCCCTAAAAGCCTGAAAGGGAACATGAAAAAAGGAAACTTGAAGCTGATCTTAGCACATGATAATGGCAGCTGAATTTTTCCCAACTCCTGGAAGGCTGGTCCCAGCTGAGTGGACCAGGTGAATGGAGAGAAAGCTCTTGGTAGTTCAAGCTGGGAGCGTCAAGCAGGGGCTGGGCCCCAACAACCCAACCGACCTGATTTGCATCCACTTGAAGGCATGGTGAGGGACGAGGTGGCCTATCAGGACCCTTCCTCCTTATATTTCAGTTAAATTGAATGTGAATAGGCTGGTTTATTGAGCCAGACACTCTGGTGGAGCTTTTTTGCATAGCCAATTTGATGAAAGACCTTTTGATTTTGAAGGAGCTATTCGAACACAGCTGCATGAAAATGTCTGTATTACTATGAAAATCGCCATTCATTGTTGATAAGTGTGCCTTCCAGGGACCTCACCCCATCTCTCACTCCCAGTGATCACCCCTAAGGTGGGCATCTGCAGTGGGGTGAGGCCCATGAATTGGTTGAGGATATGTGTTGGTTTTCTATTGATGCTATACAAAAAAAAAAAAAAATCACCACAAACTTGGTGCTTTAAATTTATTATCTTACACTCTTGTAGGTCAAAAGTGGAATACACATCTCATGAGCTAAAATCAAGGCATCATCAGGGCTTCATTCCATTCTGGAGGCTCTGTGGGAGAATCCATCCTTCCCTTTTCCAGTTTCTAAAGTCTCCCCCTTCCTTGGCTCATGACCCCCTTCCTGCATCTTCAAAGCCAGTAGTATATTTCAATCCCTTTGACTCTTCTCTTCTGCTTCCTTCTTCCACTTCTAAGAACCTTCTTGATGACATGAAGCCCACTTGGAAAATTCAGGAAACATCTTCCTGTCTCAAGGTCAGCTGATCAGCAGCCTTAATTCTGTCTGCAAGCTTCATTCCCTTTTGCTATGAAACAGTCACAGATTCCAGGGACTGGGACGAATATGTTGGGGGTAGCATTAGTCTGCCAACCACAGGACATGGTTTTAATTACCTGGTAAGATCGCCAGAATGTTCCTGAGGAAGGGACATTTAAACCAGGTGAGTAGTTGGAAAACTGTCGCAATCAGTAGTTTAGGCAAGAAGTAATGATAACATGTGGCCCAGATGGGCAGTGGTGGAGATGGAGAAAAACGGATTTAAGGGACATTTGGGCGGCAACTTGACAGAATGAGTCACTACTCCAGAGCGATGGGACCTATTATCATCCTCCACAAACACAGATGAGACCCTCAGTTTTGATTGGGAGGAGATAATGTCTAGATTCAAGCTGACCCGATCCCCCAGAGTCAAGGCCAGACAGGAAATAGAGCCATTTCATCAGCAGTAGGCTCTTAGCCAAGACTGCTTGTCACTGTCAGGTTTCATCCTGCATATTATTTACCTGGGAAACAAAAGCACTTGATCGATCGTTTGCAAAGGTGGCTTCCAGCAATTCCTTGCATCCCTGATCACAATATCAGTCCCTCCCAGCAAGGGACGGAGTCCATTTCCCCTCCCTTGGGATCCGGGCTGACCCCCAGACTCGCTGTGGCTAAAGGAATATGGTGGAAATTATGTCGTATGACTTCTGAGCCTCAGCCTCCAGAAAGCGGGCTGCCAACACTCTTGCTCTCTTGAAGTGTTTCCACCCCTGTACAGAGAGTGGACTTCTGGTGGATGGGTGGCTTTGCAAGAGAGCCAACTCAGTCAGTAGACCAAGCCAACTGCCTTACGAGTGAGCAAGGACATCGGGACCAGCCGGTCTCCTGCTGGCTAACTGTCTTGGCTCAGGCTGTTCTAACGCATTACGGTTGGCCGGGTGGCATGAACCATGAACTTTTATTGCTTGAAGTCCCAGAGACTGGAGAGTCATGATCCGGGTCCCAGCATGGTGAAGGCCATCTTCTCACCGTGTCCTCCCGTGGAGGAGAGCGGGCTGGGTTTCTTCCTCTTCTTATGAGGACACTAATCCATCACGGGGGCTCATCTTTCATGACCCAGTTCCTGCCAAAGGCCCTGCCTGCCAATGCCACCCTATTGGGAGTTAGGGCCTCAACATATGAACTTGGTTGGGGAGGACGTAGACATGCTGTTCGTAACACCAACCGAGGAACTGAGAGGAACCGATCCAGCTGACCCCTGCCCAAACACCAACCCACGGAGTCACGAGCAAGTAAATGCCTGCTGCTGTAAGCTGCTGAACGTCAGTGTGGCTTGACGGACAGCCAGATAACTCATCTGCTTTTCCCACGACTCCACCTCACCCAAAGCCGACAAGGAGGTTATGTTTTGAAAAGGGCGGAATACATACACACATACGTAGCAAAAAGCTGAAGCTACCTTGTCTAACCAGATAAATGCCTTGTGCAACAGAAGCGCTCAGTGATTATTTGCACTGTGGTTCATTTAGTGATGATACACGGATAGATGCACAGCCCGCCCCACCCTTGGAGGGCCGTGGCCATGTACAAGGCACTTGCCTTCGTCTCTGTCCATTACTGAGATGACAGACGGCGCCCACCTGGGCTGTAGGCAGAGAAGGAGCCTGGGATGATGAGGAAGGCCCCTGACAGAGTTGCTGGGGGCTGGTGACTCTGTGCTAAGGGGGTTAGACGACCAGCGGGTGCACACTCCCCTAGGGCCGGAACCTTGGCGGAACACAGAGACGCCTTGACGTGCTATCCCTGCTCCTGGGAAGTCAGCTAGACTGAGCTGCCGGTGGAAAGGAGTTTGCTGTTACCCTCTGTGTGGCTGTAAGTCACTGTCAGCTACTAACCTGCACCTGTCAACGCTTGAGATCTAGAGAAAAGTCACAGAACAGAGAACAGGGGTGGAGTGTGGCGGGGAGGCTCCACAGAAGAAACAGGATTTCACTTTCTATGCTACTTTAAAAAGATGTTTATGTATTTATTTTGAGAGAGAGAGAGAGAGTGCGAGCAGGGCAGGGGCAGAGAGAGCGAGGGAGGGAGAATCCCAAGCAGGCGCCAAGCTCAGCACAGAGCCCGATGCGGGACTTGATCTCATGAACCATGAGATCGTGACCTGAGCTGGTATCGAGTCAGACGTTTAACCAACTGAGCTGCCCAGGCGCCCCTCTGTGCTACTTTTGACCTGTCACCTCTTGGTGGAACTGCCTCGGGAAGCAAGTTGGCATGTTCCCCGTGACTATAGAGTGGTGTGTGTGGCTCATCATTTGTGGCTGAGACGGCAAGAGCTCTCTGATACTCCGGAATTACTCTAATAAGAGCTATCATTTATTAAACATCTAACAAGTGCAACTGACATTTTATTATGTGTCATTTAATCCTTATATACTTTAATACTTTAATACTACCCGTGAGGTTGGTGTTTTTATTAATCCCATTGTACAGATCATGAAACTGAGGTTCAGATTGGTTAAGGAACTTCTCTCTCTCTCTCTCTTTTTTTAATGTTTTGTTATTTATTTTTGAGAGAGAGAGAGACAGAGCGTGGCCAGGGGAAGGGGCAGAGAGAGAGGGAGACACAGAATCTGAAGCAGGCTCCAGTCTCCGAGCTGTCAGCACAGAGCCTAACACGGGGCTCGAACTCGCAGACGGCGAGATCATGACCTGAGCCGAAGTCAGACGCTTAACTGACTGAGCTACCCAGGCACCCCTTGGTTAAGGGACTTCTTAACCACAGCTTAGTAAGGGCCCAACGGGGATTCAAGCCCCCGTCCATCTGACTTCCATCACTTGCGTGACCATTCGGCAAAGGCCATACTGCCCTTTGAACTCAACGATGTAACCCTTTCCTAAAACAGAAATCAGTTGACTCCGAAACGTCTTTGTGCTTCTTCTTTTATAAACATCAAATTCACTGAGCTGCGATTCATAAAACGTGCACGTCCTTTCTCCTCGCAGAGCACAAAAGCTACAAAGAACTCATTTTCCTGAGCATCGCACTGGTCCTTCTTTTCTCCTGCTTATTTATTACAAAGTGAAAAATTAACCTGGTCACTTTCACACCCAACTTGCTTGTCGAGTGTTGATCTTTTTGTTTTTCCTCTTAAATAAAAGCCGTCGTTCCCTGGTCCTCCACGGGGTCCTCGGTGGCTTCTGCTGAGTGCCCACAATGGAGGCACACTGTGGCCGTGCCTGTCACGGGGAGAGGGGACCGGTATCCACAGAACACCTCTGGGAGGAGAAAACACCATCTCCTCAGGGCCGAGTGGCCCAGCTCAGGAGGACGGTCACCAGAATGTGCCACCAAATCAGCAGCGGGAGTGGCTGGCCTGGACCTGCTCTCATCCTAGCTTCCAGAACTTTGTCCAATCATCTCCCCTCTGTGAGCTTTGTTACCCTTCTCTGCAAATTAGTGTGAGCATGTTATCACATTTTTGAACTTTCTGGCACAGAATAGTCACCCAGGCAGTGTTAGATGAAGCCACACTCCCTGATATCATGGTTTCAGGCCCGGAGGTGCGTTTAAATACGCCCCTCGCCAAATATATCTACCCATGAGACATTTAAAAATAACATTTAAAAAAACTTTTTTAATGTTTATTTATTTTTGAGAGAGACAGAGACAGAATGCGAGTGGGTTAGGGGCAGAGAGAGAAGGAGACACGGAATCCAAAGCCGGCTCCAGGCTCTGAGCCGTCAGCCCAGGGCCCGACGCGGGGCTCGAACTCACGAGCTGCGAGATCATGACCTGAGCCCAAGTCGGACGCTCAACCGACTGAGCCCACCCAGGCGCCCCCAAAATAACATTTTTAAATTGGATAGTGCTTTAGATGTTACAGAGCACATGTATTGATTTCAAAGCCCGGATTACGCAGCCTAGGACGCATGTTAGAAACTTGTGTATCTTCAGACTTCAGAAATCTGAATATCCTGACGGGTGCCGGGGCCTGGCCCACATTTAGACTCCTTCTAACCGTGATTGCTGGGGCTCACGTGGTGGTCTGGCGGAAGCCCAGGGGCCCCTGAGGCAGACAGGTGGATGTGTGCATGATCTGGAAAAAGTAACTTTTCCTCCCTGCACCTCTGCTTCCTTCTGTGCAAAATGAGTCCAAATCATTGCGTAGTGAGGCTTTGTGGTTGTTGTTTTTAACGTTTATTTATTTTCGAGAGACTGCAAGCGGGAGAGGGACAGAGAGAGAGCGAGAGAGAGAGGGACAGAAGATCCGAAGCAGGCT
Organism: Panthera pardus; assembly: GCF_024362965.1. Classification (NCBI taxonomy): domain Eukaryota; kingdom Metazoa; phylum Chordata; class Mammalia; order Carnivora; family Felidae; genus Panthera; species Panthera pardus. Next base: position 2,018,768 of record NW_026526788.1, on the reverse strand, counting down.
CTTTGCTGACAGCAGTGAGCCCAATGTGGGGCTCGAACTCAAGAACCGTGACACCGTGACCTGAGCCGAAGTCGGATGCTCAACCGACTGAGCCATTCAGGCACCCGGTGTGTTAGCGAAGCTTTGTAAGCACAGGTTTGCAAACCCAGGGCCTTGGTGGGCGTCAGCACTCCCCACCTGGCTCTTGAGGTGCCACTGAGTCATGGCCACATCTGGGGTGGGGTGGGGGGCTGGCCTCCACCAGTGGTTTGCAATCTGTGATTTTTAAATTCTTACAATTCCAAGGGGTGCCTCAGGGGACACCTTGAAGAGGCTGGCTGGTCAGTCTGACCTCTGCAACTAGGGAGCCCTGATTTGATCTCTTTGCTACATTAGAGCTTTGCGTCCAGATCTTTGTTATGGAAAAAGGTTCCGGTGGAAAAAAAAATCAAGGTTGGAAACTACTGGGCAGTATAAGCGCTCAGGTTGCTTTGGCTTCTCACATTCTCCAAGTCCTCTGAGCTGGCCTTGTGTAAGTGCACGGCTCTGCCCCAGATTATGTGCCCTTACAGAAGGGACAGAGCCGAGCTGTCCCTTAGATTAGCCACTGGCCATAGGTGGCTTCTCAGAACTCGACAGGGGCCAGTGTTACTTGAGATGTGCCAGGAGGACAGGGTACGTACTGGATTGGGAAGGCTTCGTACAAAAAAAGAGAAGGTAAAATATTTCATTGATAATCTAGGTTTATCGGTGACATGTTGACATAATATTTTGGGTATACAAGTTTCACCAAATACAACCTTGAAATCACTTCCATCCACTTCTTTTTATGTTTTTTTTTTTAAAGTTTATTTATTTATTCTGAGAGAGCGAGAGAGAGTGCGAGCAGGGAAGGGGCAGAGAGAGAGGGAGAGACAGAATCCCAAGGAGGCTCCACTCTGTCAGCGCGGAGCCTGATGCGGGGCTTGAACTCATGAACCTGTGAGATTATGACCTGAGCTGACATCGTAAGTCAGACGCTTAACCAACTGAGCCCACTCCGGCACCCCCTCTTTGTACGTTTTTAAATGTAGTGACAGGAAAATTACAAACTTCCCGAAGAAGATACACAGGCCAAGAGGAGCATGAAAAGGTGCTTAACGTCACTCTCAGGGAAGTGGGAGTTAAAACCACAGTGGGATATCCCCTCGCACCTGTTAGGATGGCTCTTACCAGACAGACAAGAAATAAGAAAGGGTCAGCGAGGATCTGGAGAGAAAAAGAACCCTCGTGCTCTGTTGGTGAGAATGTCAATTTGGTGCAGCCACGGTGGAAAACAGTACGGGGTCCTTCGAAAAATTAAGAAAAGAACTCCCATATGATCCAGTAATTGCATTGCTCGGTATTTATCCAAAGAAAACAAAATCACTATCTCCAAAAGGTATCTGCACCCTCTTGGTAGGAGTATTTACAATAACCAAGACGCTGAAACAACCTAAGTGTCCGTTCACAGCTGAATGGGTAAAGAAAGCCTGGCGCACGTCTACAATGGAGTATCATTCGGCCATACAAAGCAAGGAAATCCTACCGTTTGGGACACCATGGTTGAAACAGGAAGGAGTTATGCTAAGTAAGGTAAGTCAGATATTTGAAAGACAAATATCGATCGTATGGATCATATAATCATTTTAGATACATGGAATCTCAAAAATACGGAACTCACAGGGGCGCCTGGGTGGCTCAGTCAGTCGAGCATCTCAGCTCAGGTCGTGATCTCACGGTTGTGAGTTCAAGCCCTGCCTTGGGCTCCATGCTGGGGGTGGGGCCTACTTAAAAAAACAAGAAATAAAAATTTAAAAATTAAAAACACCGAATGCACAGATATAGAGAGCAGACTGGTAATTGCTAGAGGTGGGGAGGGCGGTGGTTTGCGAAACGGACGCAGATTTTTAAAAACTTGCGTCTGTGGCTCGCATTGTATTTCTGTTGGGCAGCATAGTATAGAGCTTCCTCTCCTTCCGGAGTGCCTTCGTGTACCTTCTTCCATGTGACTTGTACAATAGTTCTGTGCTGAGGTTGATGAGTCCTGGATGTCCAGGAGTCACGTGGACAGAAAGCTGAGATTTCATCCTGCTTCCGATCCCGGTGACTTGGACCACGTCTGTGTCCTTCTCTGTAAAATGGGGGTTGCTGTAGCCACACATGGGTTCTTGGGAAGCTCAGACCAGACAAGGTACAGGACCCTCCAGTGCAGAAGGGGTGTCACAAGGATGAGAAGGCCTGGCCCAGAGAAGTGAAATGGTGTTCCCGTGCTGGGCATGAGACCTGTCCCTACTGGGCCAGCGTCCCTTCCTCTCCTTGGCGGGGAGTCCACCATGAATGTCAAGGTTGTACATCGGCTCCCTCCCAACCTGATGCTCCAGTGACTTGTCAGATTAATTTGAGAGAAGAGGACCCCTACAAAGGGCAGATTTGCCCTTTGGCCCATCCCAACCTTTTGGGATTTCGAGTCAGGAAAATAAACAAAACTGACCTCAAAGAATTGTGCCAATTGGCCCTGGGTTAAGCAGCTTCTCGATGAAACAGCTTTGCTTGCAAATAAGCAAAGGGTTTTGAATCTTTACCAGGCCAACTTTCTTTCTTTTTAATGTTTATTTATTTATTTTGAGAGAAGAAAGAGAGTGTGAGTAGGGAAGGGCAGAGAGAGAGAGAGAGAGAGAGAGAGAGAGAGAATCCTAAGCAAGCTACGTGCTGTCAGCACAGAGCCCAACATGGGACTCAATCTCGGGAACTGCGAGATCATGACCTGAGCCCAGATCAAGAGTCAGACGCTTAACCGACTGAGCCACCCGGGCATGTGCGAGGCAGAGGCCGAACAGCTGGCCAAGGGCAGCCTGTGACAGAGGTGGCAAGAGGTGGCTCCTGCACGGAGAAGTGGCCACGACATTTGCGCTCCATGAAGGAGTTGTCTCTGAAACACTGGTGGGTTGGACACACCCTCTGTCTGGGAGAAGAGTCAGCGGCCCTTCTCCTGGGTGAGATGGCCTCGGGCCGTGGTCCCTCATTCAGCCTTCCCCCATGTCCCATGGGAGTGCCAATGTCGGGGCCCGGAGCGTCCATTCCAGACGGCCCTTGGTGGAGGCGTCTGATGGTGTTGATGGATGGCTTGCTCCAGAGTAAGCAATCCAGGGAGCAGCCACTTCCTCTAACCCGCAGCTTCAAACACACCCCTGAGTGCTCAGGGTTGGGTGGGGAAGGGGCACACGGACCCAGACTCCTTCCCAGCTGCGTGACCTGGTGGGTTACGTGACCTCTTTAATACAACGGTTGCTAGATCGACCTCACGGGGTCGCTGAGAGGAAGGACGAGAAAGCTATTAACATAATGCCTGGCACGTAGTAAGCACTCGGCACCCAGCAGCCCTGATTTCACGGCCCAGGGAAGCAGTGGGAGGGGAAGGGGCGCAGAGGGGTGGCTGTCCTCTTGGTGCCTAAAAGAGACTTCTACACAGCTAGCCGTATCCCTGTCCCTCTCCTGGCCACCGTGTCTGAGGCAACGCCCATCCCCGAGGGATCCTCTTGAGAGAGGGCACGATGTCCTTGCGTGACTCAGCTCTGTCTGCAGGCTGCCCCCAGTGGGCACTTTCCTCTGCCTTCTGCACACCACCTTGCTGGCCAGGCTCCCCGAGGCAGGACCGGCTTCCCTGCTGTGCCATTTTCCCGACTCCCGAGGGCTGACTCTACAGAGGGGGTATCAGATGCCAGTCTCGGGCCATGCTGGAGCCCCCCGCAGCACGCCGGCTCCCACCCTCCAGCCCCCCCCCTCCCCCCCGTCTGCTCAGCTCTTCCTCGAGACGTATTCCATGCCTGGCAGTTGCCAGAGCTGGGGGCGGGGGCCCAGCGTCGATCCCGGGGGACCGGGCCTTGGCTCTCCTCCCTCCAGCTTGGGGTCTGCTTTGGTGGTACACTGAGGCACACGGTGCAGCCACCTGGGCGGCAAGCACAAAGGTGATTTCTCATGGACCTGCTTCCCAAACCAGCCGGTGCCCACGCAGCGCCATTTAGGAGATGGCGCTAATCCACGAGAGACCTGCTTTCTAGAACCAGACCACTCGCCCACAGCCCCTCACGCCTTCGCTCATTTTCCCTGTCGGGGGCGCAGTTATGAATTGCTCCCGTGACCTACGGCAACGAATCTGGGTTCCTAAGTGCCTCCTTATTAGGACGCGTCACTTAATTTTTCTGCTCTCCAGGTCCCTCACGTGTCATGTGGGTAAAATAACAGGTGTGTGAGGACGGGGTGAAAACATAAAGCCAGCGGCAGCCACTTAACCCGTATTATCGCCAGCAGCGAGCTCGTGGTGAGAGCAGCCTGAGATCGAACCCCCTGCGCCTCTCTCCCCCTGCAGTTTTGTGACATCCGTATTCTCTAGCTTGGATCACTGCTCACAGTTTCCGCTGTCTTACGTAGCAGATGCAAACCCAAGCCGCAGATGGATGTTGAACACGCTCCCGGTGCTAGGTGTCTGAAGTGTCCCTCGTTTTCCTTGCCACCTGCCGTTCTTGGCTGAGCCACCTGCCATCTTCCCCGAAACACAGTTCTGATAAGTGACTCATTCTCGCATTGTCGGGACTCAACGTTGGTAAAGCCTCGGCATGGAGAGGAGTCTCCGCGCCTCCGTGGTCTCGATAATCGTGTCGTACGCAAAGCCAGTTCCCCTTCCCGTTACTAGTTGAAAGCATCCTGTACCGGCGTGTCCCCTAGACGGCTCCCTGGGGGCAGGGACGCCGTCAGTCTTGCAGAATCTGAGGCCTCCAGGGTTGTGTCGGCATGTAGCATCTGTCGTGTCAGCCTCTCTGCTGGCAGGCTTCTCCAGCTCTCCGCTTCCTCCTCCTGCTCACCCATCGGTCCCCACAAGGGTGGCAGGCGGGCTGGTGCCATCTCCGAGGCAGGACAGAAAGAACGAGCAGAGGGGTGCAGTTTGCCCTTCCGTTACCTGGAGTGCGCAAAGGGGCTTCCCTGGGGGCCAAGTGTGCGCTCAGAAACGAACTCAGCTTGAGCGGGACGTTGGTGCCAGAAAGTGAGTCACTGCTCCTAAGCAGACCTTCGGATACGTTGGAGAGATCATCCGTGGAAGGGAAGAGCAATTGACGTAGGTGATGTACCATTTCCCGGTGGCTTCTTTGGGACCCTTATGGCCCCGGGCGAGATGAAGCCTCACCTGTGAGAGGCCGCTGTTCCCGGACGAGCCTGCTGACGTCTGAGCCCCAAGTGACCCCAGCTGCCTACCTAGGGTCTTGGGACTTCCCTCAAACCATTCGTGCAAGCCGTAAAGGTGGGAGGGGTGGCAGGGTCCGACAGGAGTTCTCGAGGCAGGTGTGGATGAAGCCAAGGTTAGTACAGAGCCGGAGAAGTTTCCGGTCCTCCAAAGAAGGACCACTGGGCCTCAGAAGGCCCTGAAATCCATCAGGCAGATGGACTGGACGCAGCGGGAAAAGAAAAGAAGGCTCTGGGCTGGATCCTGAGTCCTGCTCTGCAAATAGCTGTGCCTCAACCGCTATCTCCAACTCCAGGAAAACAGACGACAGGGGTTTAACCTGCCGTCCATAGTGAGGCTCCGGGGAAACTGAGAGCTCGAGAATGATGTGCATATTTTTGTGGGCCCATAATGTTCTTTTCAGGTTCTCAGAGGGCTCCCTGACCCCGAAATAGAAGAACCACTCTACAGTGTGATCCCCAGGTTTCTTTCCATCACATACATTCTAGATTCCTGACTTACAGGCTCTCAATGCTGTCTACGGGTTTCTAATCGATAGAGGTATTGTCCGAGTCTGGCCCCTGTTAGGTAGGGCTCTCAAGGGCCCCCAGGGGGTGGGACTCTGGGGGGGAGGTTGGGGGGTGACTCTTGAGGGGACCCAGGTGATAGATGTGACTCTGAGGGGAAACCGAATGGGAGGGTCTATTGGGTCGCACTTAGATTTCTTCCTCGCGTTGTGGAAGAAAATGCACTGTCCAGAGTGCTGTGCTCTTCCCGAGTAGTTGGACACGGATGCTCCTGTTAGAGCCATTTCCTTTTGTTCCTTGGCCACAGGCAACGGGCGTCTCCTTGGGCGGCAGCTGGCCCCAGGTCCCCTCTCCCTCATCCCGTCTTCAGGGTGCGATCCGGTGTGGAGAAGAAAATGGTGCCCGTGGTAGCTCACTGTCCCCCTAAGCCACCCGAGCGTCTGGATGCACAGATAGGGTTTTGTCAGTTTTCTCCACAAAACCGTCTTTTTCCCTGCTGTCCTCAGGACAGGGCGGAGGTTCATAAGCAGAGATAGCCCGGGGCCTGGGAGACTCAGCCTCACAAACTGGATGAAACGAACAACCAGTCTCTGGTGGCCTCTCTTGTCTCACGCCTCCCACCCGTCGCGGCCAAGACCCTGGCCAGGCTTCAGTTCCGGGCCGGCCGGCCGCCGGTGAAAGCAAACAAAGAGAAATATTTGAACCTCCAGAGGCAAATGATCCCACCTATGGGTTCCCCAGTCTTCTGGGGAGAAAAGCCCCCCCCCCCCCACTTGCTGTTTCTGGAAATCCAGGCCAAACCAGCACACAGTCCCCATGACTGCCAGCCCAGCCGTCCCTTGGACCCTGGAGCTGCTGCTTCAGGATTCACGCTCTTGCAGGCTCGTTTTTTGTACGTTTTGTTTTTCCTCGGACAAGTCTTAGCCCCCCATTGAAAACAGGCCTGCCAGTTTGAATATCCTTCTGGCAGGAGACGTCGGGAGTTTTATTTTTCCACCCAAAGGCCTCACGGTTAATACCCTGCCAGACGCCGGGCGGCCTCACCAGCCGGCCGGAACCTAGCTGTCCCCGAGGACAGAGGCCATATTTTCCCTGGACAAGATGGGCAAGAAAGCCTTTTCCAGCAGACCTCAAGCTCCTGAGTCCTGTGCCATAAACTACCCCCGCGTCATTGACACTGGCCTTTCCACCAGCCAGGCCCGGGCCTGGGGCAGGGCGGGAGCCAGGCATCAGAGGAGAAGTAGGACGGATTCTTCCTCACCACACGAATGTCATCAAATCTTGGGTGGATTTTCTCGTCTCCCACACGGCGAAAGATCTCGTAAAGAAAGATCTTGAAGATCAAAGATCAAAGAAAGATCTTGAAGGGACAAATCCCTAGGGTCCTGACGCCTGGGGTCACCTGACCCCGGGGAGTCATCATCCCTGACTTTTGCCTTGGAGTTTGCCAGGACGCTCTCTCCTGTGACCTGGGCAGAGCTGACGGTGGGCAGGGCCGCATCCCCGCCCCCTGGTACAGGTGCCGCCTCTGGTCGCATCCTCCTTATAAGGGGCCTCTTCCCCCGTCACCCACACCCGCTCAGCTCCGCGTGGAACCTTCTTGTTTGCCTGCTCTTCATTTGCCAGGTCCTCAGCCCTCTGCTGGATTTCCTGGCTTCTTCCGCCCCTCCCCCAGAGATGTACTCCCCATCCCACCCCCACTTTCAATTCCTAGGCCGTGGGGTCTCCTGCTAAAGCCCCGGGCCCCAAACCTCCCCCCATGGCCCCCTTGCTCTGGCCTCTGGGCTGCTGCACAGAGCTGCACGGGCCCCTTGACCCTCTCCTTTATTCTCCTCTGAGGGAAGCCTCGCCTCCCTTCCCGTGACGGCCGGGTCGCCTCAGAGTCCCTCCCTCCGTCCCCTGTCCGCCCCTCTGCAGCTCTCTCCCTCCGTAGGCCTTTCCTCTGGCATTTCTAGAAAGGGAGGCCGCTGCCTGGCCTCAGCTCTCCTCTCCTCCCCTCGCCCTCGCTGCCACTTACGATGTGATGCGGGCTGGCCGTCTAACTCCTTCGTGACCTGCCTTCCTCACCTGTGAGGGGTGATGCTAGTGCCCGCTCTAAGTTGTTCCTGTGAGGACAGAGTAGCAGGGAGCGGGGAAGGGCCCGGCCCGGAGTCATCGCCGTGAGAGAAAAGGAGTGAGCGCTGCTTTATTCCGGAACCTTCGGAGACGACACTGTTCAAAGCTTGTCCTCCGCGTAGTCTCTTAGTTCATCCCTCCCACCCAGGAGGACTGGCTTCTCCGCATCCCCACAGGACCAAATCCAAGCTTCTTGAGAGTGGCTTCAGGCCCCTCACAGGCAGGCCGCTTGCCTGCGTCAGGCCCGAGCTCTGCCCTCACCGATGGCCGCCCCACTGTCCACTCCATGTGCTTTTGTCTCCCTATGATCTTGCTTGTGTAACTCTGCATCCTTCCCCCCCTACTTTTTTTTGGGTCAGTCCTGCCCCCCCAGGATAAACCAAAACAAGGCTCCTTTTTTTTCTCTTCAAATAGTGTATCAGTTATCAACGGTCACAAAACACGGCACGAAAACACAATTCGGTAACTTAGAACAACAGGCATTTTTTTAGTGCGCAGGTCTGTAGGGGTTAGGGTTTTGGGGGTCCCAGCAGGCATGTCTGCAGTCAGGTGGCATTAGGACATCAGGGTGACCTGGCCACGCATCTCTCCTCTACCCCCAGGCTAGCCCAGAAGGTTCTTTCGGTGGGGCAAACAAGCCCACATGCGTGAGCCCTCTCAGTCCTCCAGTTGGGTCCCATTGGCCGACACAGAGCAAGTTGCGTGACTGGTCCTATTGCCAAAGGGGAGGCGTTCCTAGTGACGGGGTCAGGAGGGTGCAGTGTGGGGCCAAGGCAAGCAACCCTCCCCAGACAGCACGTTTCGCAATGTGGCTGGGAGGGCATCGGTCTGTCTGTGTTATTGCGGTCCATCGAGGCATCTGCCTCGCCCACTGGCCCTCAGGCTCCAGCTCCCGTGGGGGCAGGAATGGCGTTTTATTCACATCTTGTCTCCACCGCTTAGCACAGGGCCGGCCCCCTGAGGTCCTCACCTGTGGTTGACTGAATGCAATTTGTTCTCCCATCTCAATCTCGGTCTCAAAGAGCTCGTTATGCTCTGCTTTTAAACAGATGTCCTCTCTCATCTTGAGTCAAGTGGCTTCCCTCGCCACTCTGAGTCCCCCGCTGACGTGGTGTCACGTCCTCATCATCAAGTCGCTCGACTGTGCGGTCTGGAACCACCCTTCCTCCACACCCCCTTGCCCACCCGTAACTGGACTTTTGAAAGCCACTGGGGCACCTTTTGCCACAAACCGCTCATCCGCATCTCGAAGCCTCTCTTCCTTGTTAGCAACATGTGGTCGTCTCCTCTTCAAAAGGTTCTCCTTCTGGCAGCATAAGACTGTGGACAGAGCTTGGCCTCCGGCCTCAGAGAGACCCATCTTGAATCCTGACTTATCACCTTCCGGTTGTGTGATTCTTGACCGGGAACGGTGCACCCTCGTTTCCTCTGAGCCTTAATGGCTGGCTCACTCCTACTGCTCGCCCGAGACCTTCAGCCAGACTCCTTTGCTGAAGACCCACAGGTTTTCTGCACTTCTAGAAGACGGACCCCAAAAGAGGGAAGGGTTGAGTTGAGGGGTTGCATTTTTGTTCTGGAAGCAGCGGTGGGAAAAGCAGACATTAGATTCGAACAGACCAGGATTCAGTTCAGATCCCTCTCTCCTTCACACAACAAAACCCTGGGCCACAGGATAGTTCTCATTTTTCTCTGCCGGTCTCCTTCTCACTCTCTCTTTCTCTACCCTTCAAAGTTTCTCCTTCCTTCCGTGTCTTAACGTTAGGCTCCTTTAAGGTCCTAGCCTCTCAGATGTCCTCTTTTTATGCTCATTTTCTTGTGAGAGCTTGACTTGTCAATGGCTTATCTAAATTGGTATCTTCCAGATTTGAATGACCAACTCTTAGTGGGAATTTTCCCACTAAGGATCCACTCCCTCATTCCCACTTCCTGTCAGGCTGGTTTCATATTGGTACGCCATAATTACCTCAAATCCCAAATGGAAACAGGCTCCCTGGCCCGATTTACCCATCTTGGTTAGCTATGCCATTTCCCTGCCCTTTGCATGTTCACTCGTCCGCCATCTTGCTTTCCTCCTCCCTGTGATGACTGCTCCCATTTTCTCTCTTCCGTCGGGCTTGGACCGGCAAGCCACATCTACTCTGGAAGGTTGTGGAAACGCTAATAAGTAATCTTTTATGGGTACATTTTCCACCCGCTTCCAAAGACAACATTACGGTATCTGGATTTATAGGGTGAGGGAATGAGGTACCGACTGGGTTTTGTCTGGGCTATCTGGTCAGCGAGACTGCAGGCAGTGCCCAGAGAGTTAAGGTGTAAAGGGCACAGAGAGAGACACCGAGAAACAGAATTCCCCAGGCTTGTCTTTTCTCCTCCTTGAGAATGACAAGCAGCACCAACCCCACACCCGCCGTGAATGAACACAAGAAGCCTTGGCCTCTGGCCTTTTGACATCCTCACATTTGTGAAGGAGGGTGGGATTTTTTCCACTCCTGGCCGAGCTCTTTCCAAGAAAGTGATCTCATTTATCTTGGTGAAAGGCTTATTTTTAAAGTGCACATTTCATTTTCCATTATTTAATAGGCACATAATGTCCTTCAGCTTCCTTCTAAGTGCTTTCGTACACGGGGATTATGTGCATTGTTCCATTTCATATATGCACCTCAGTGAATCTCCAGATATTTCTTTCAGCGCCTTGGTGATAAAAATACGTTGGGCGATGTGTGCCTGTGGTTTGGTTTGTTTGAGGAAAAGTTTTAGTCTGGAAAATACATGCTGTGGACTTAGGAGCCGCGGCTGCGGGGGAGGGCTGGGCAGCAGATGATCGGGTGCCCCCCACTCCAGGCGGGGCTTGATGTGGGTGGGAGGGGCGGGGGCAGGACATTATGTCCGTGGAAAGTTATTTGTGGCACTTGGCAAAGACAATAAGGCAGATTTTCTGCAGGCCCAGTGTGATAGGAGCTTGAAGTTGGGGAGAACCTTGGGGCTCAACTCTGAATACAACAGAGAAAAGCGGGAACTTACAGCAGGGAGCAGGGTGGGGAGGTCAGTGCATGGAGAACTAAGAGGTCCCATCAGGATAAGGAGGGATCTGACTAACCTGACCTAATAGGGTTCTTCTGAGTGCTGGAAATCAAGAGTTGGACGCTTGGGGCGCGTGGGTGGCTCAGTTAAGAATCTGACTTTGGCTCAGGTCGTGATCTTGCAGTTTGTGGGTTTGAGCCCCGCGTCGGGCTCTGTGCCGACAGCTCGGAGCCTGGAGCCTGCTTCCGAGTCTGTGTCTCCCTCTCTCTGCTCCTCCCATGCTCATGCTGTCTCTCTCTGTCTCTCAATAATAAATAAACGTTTTAAAAAATTAGAAAAAAAGAGTCAGATGCTTAACCGACTGAGGCAAGTGAGCTTTTATAAAGAGGAGAAAAAATTATTAATCAAGTTCCCTTGACTCCGTTTCTTGGAAATTGGCCCTAAATCTTCCCAAGAAAGCTATTTTTTCAAAATCCACCCTCCCTTCCCCCCACCCAAGTGTTCTTCAGAATCGCCCGATTGAAGTGTTCTTTTTATAGTCTGAGTGTTTTAATAAACTTTATTTTTCGAGCAATTTTATGTTTACAGAAACACTGAGCAGAAAGTACAGAGAGTTCCCATATATCTCTTCCACCCCTGACTTTCCTTATTATTAACATCTTGCATTGTTGTGGTACATTTGTTACGACTGATGTAGCGGAGTTGATACATTATTATTAACTAATGTCCATAGTTTACATTAGGGTTCGCTTTTGGTGTTATTCAATTCTGTGAATACTTTTTTTTTCTCGTAATATTTTTGTTTGTTTTTGAGAGAGAGAGAGAGAGAGGGAGGGAGAGAGACAGAGCACGAACGCGGAAGGGGCAGAGAGATAGAGACAGAGACACAGAATCCGAAGCGGGCTCCAGGCCCTGAGCTGTCAGTACAGAGCCCGACGTGGGGCTTGAACCCACAGCTGTGAGATCATGACCTGAGCCCAAGTCGGACCCCCCAACTGACTGAGCCACCCAGGCGCCCCAGTCCTGTAGGTACCTTCTGCTGTTTGTGGAAAGACGACAAGAATCCATTCAGAGGAGACTCTTTGGGCCTAGAAAAAGATGCCTGAGGCCTGAGGTGATGGACTGTTCACCTGAATTGGTGTGGTGTAGGAAATTCTCTCTGGAAGACTCTCATCCTTGGGATGAACAACCCCGTGCACATAGCCACCCGTGATGGGGAATTACAAGTCGATGTTTGTGTTTCTCACCAAAGACCCCTTTGGTCATGTTCTCTCCAGATGGCCCCCCTTCACGACCCAAGTTTCATCTTTACTCGGAGTTGGAAAGGTCCTTGGGGAACCCCCTTTCTCTGCAACCGTCACCAAGCCCGGGCCCTGGGCCGCTGGGAAAGGAGGGGAGGTTTTGGCGCTCCTCACGGGGCAGCGCTGGCTCAGAGGACTTCTGTGCTCTCTCCCCCCGTGGAGGCAGTCTGCTCTGCCTGCACGCCCTGGCTCTCTGTTCCCTGGAAGACTGGGTAATAGGATCACTCGGGGACCGGCATCCCCAGGCCTGCGTCCGCACGGTCACTGCATTCAGAGGTTGCGCACCGCCTCTGCATTTGCAGCCCGACCCGCGTGCAGGGCACGTTTGTTGCAAGGCGCTTATCTCTCAGGGGCACACTCGCCGATGCTGAGGCTGGCTCTTTGCAAAACCCATTTCTGCTTTGCCAGCTGCTCCCAGTTGGGCCGTGCCAGTAGGGGGTCTCCACGGAGACTGCAGGGCCCATGGGTGGGGGGAGACGGGACTCCCTGCCGCCTGCCTGCGTCCTGCGCACTCGCTGCCCCTGTGTGCGTCCCCCTGCAACACCTCTCCACCCGGAGGGCCGCAGGGCCCTCCTAGGGCAGCAGCAGAAGCCGGCTTGCAGCTTCCCCAACGCTTGCAGAGCCAGCCTAACGGCACCCTCTTCAGATGCCACGCTGCCCTGAGGCCTCACCCACTGCCATCCAGATTTTAGCAACGCTTCGGGGGCTGGGGGGTGCGCCCACTGACGACCGCATCTGGTTCCCTGTTCACACTTCACCTGCTGCTCTTTGCGCATCGCTTCCACTGGCCGGAAGCAGGAGAGGTGAGTGCAGCCAGAGGCTCCAGCCCCGGCCCCACCTCTGTAGACTGCGGGCTGCCAGGCGAGGTGACGGTAAACTATTTCGCACTGCCAATAGGAGAGAGGCCTGGGAGACGATCAGAGCACAGAAGGAAGGGAGAACCTTCCATTTCTGGTTCTGGCAGCGTGGCATTCCCAGCAGTTGTAAGAGCAGCAAGAGAGGCGTCATGCTGGATCAGAGGTCAGGATGATCTGGAGGCTGGGAGGCTGGGGGAAGGCAGCGCCTGTCTGGTGTTTCCTATCTTTGTGAGACCTTCGGTGGTGCACCAGCCCGGGAAGGCTCCTGGGTCCTGCACGAGTCTGGGGGAAGGTGAATTGTGTAAGGCGTAATAACAACCCCTCAAAGGTCTTCGTGCCCTAATCCCAGAAAGCTGTGGCTATGTTATGTGACCCGGCAAAAGGGATTTTGTAAACGTACTTAAGGTTAAATAAGCATTGTATTCTAGGTTTTCCGTAGAGTGTGGAATATAAACCATAAACTAACTGCTAATAGAGCTTAAAACCAAGATTCACAGGGATCAAGCTTATTTCGAGTAACAGAGCTATGCTCCTGAACAGACCTCCAGAGTGTTTATAGGGAATACAATAATATTTAGCAACCGAGGTAAAAGTCATAATGTTTAGCATTCAATAAAAGATTATCAGTCACGCAAAGAAGCAGGAAAGCACATCCTGTAATGAGGGAAAGAAATCAATCCGTTGAAGCTGCCCCAGAGCTGACACAGATAATAGAATTAGTAGAAAAAACATAAATGTTGTTATAACTATACGCCATGTGCTCAGGAAGTTACAGAAAAGATGGAACCTGCTAAGTAGATGCGTGGAAAATGTAAAAAGACCCAGAATGAACTTCTAGAGATGAAAAGCACAATGGGTTAGATGAAAAAAAAAATACAGGATGGGATTAATAGCAGAGTAAACTGTAAGGTAAAGCAGTACATTTGAAGACATAACAAAAGAAACTATCCCAACGAGAGAGAGAAAAGACGAATAAAAAAATAGATCATCTAAGCTGTAGGACAACTTCAAGAAACCTTAAAGTGCTCAAAGCAGAATTCAAGGGTGAAAGGACAAAAATATTAGAAAAAAAAATAAAGACTGAACACTCTCCAAATTCAGTGAAAACTGTAAACTCACAGACCCAAGAGGTTCAATGCACATTAAGCACAAGAAACCCAAAGAAACTACAAAGGTACATTATAATCACATTGCTGGTGGGAAGAAACTACAAAGATACGTTACAATCACATTGCTGGCAGGGTGCTTGCTTGGATGGTTTAGTCAGCTGAGCATCCTTCTCTTGATTTTAGCTAAGGTCATGATCTCACAGTTTGTGGGTTCAAGCCCCCTGTTGGGTTCTGTGCTGTCAGCTCAGAGCCTGCTTGGGATTCTCTGTTTCCTCGCTCTCTGCCCCTCCCCGACTTATGCTTTCACAGGCGTTCTCTCTCAAAAATAAATACGTACACATTAAAAAATACATAATATATATGTTGTAGCAAGCAATGCAATTATATATACATATTGTATATAATCTATAATAATATCTATATAATCTCACTGCTTGCTATAAGTGACAAAGAAAAAAGTCTTAAAAGAAGCCAGAAGATAGGGACACATCATATACAAGGAAACAAAAATAAAGATGAAAACAGCTTTCTTATCAGAGATATTGCAAGGCTCAAATTACTAGAGTTGGAAATGCATGAGGGGACAATTGGATACCTTGCCTGAAATGAGCAAATTTTCAGGAATGCACAATCTATCGGGGCGCCTGGGTGGCTCAGTCGGTTGAGCGTCCGACTTCGGCTCAGGTCATGATCTCACAGCTCGTGAGTTCGAGCCCCGCGTTGGGCTCCGTGCTGACAGCTCAGAGCCTGGAGCCTACTTCTGCTTCTGTGTCTCCCTCTCTCTCTGCCCCTAACCCACTTGCATTCTGTCTCTGTCTCTGTCTCTGTCAAAAATAAATAAACATTAAAAAAAAAATTTAAAAAAATGCAAATCTATCAAAACTGACTCCTGAACAGAAAATCTGAATAGAACTCTAACAAGTTAACGAGATTGAATTTGTAATAAAAAAAAAATCTCCCAACAAAGAAAAGCCCGGGAGTAGAAGGCTTTACTAGTGAATCCTACCAAACATTTAAAGACTTAGCATGAATCCTTCTCAAACTGTTCCAAAAAACTTGAAGGGAGGGAACATTTCTTGACTCAGTTTATGAAGCCAGCATTACCTTGATACAAAGCCAAAGACACCACAAGCCAATATCCCTGATGAATAGTGATATGTAAATCCTCAACAAAATACTTGCAAACCAAAGTCAGAGGCGTATTATCATTATTCACCATGACCAAGTGGGATATACTCCTGGAGTGTAAGGATGTTTCAACAAATGAAAACCAGTTAATGTGACACACCACATTAATAGAATGAAGAAAATAACCTCACATGGTAATCTCAAATGCAGAAAAAATATTTGACAAGATTCAACACGATTTAATGATAAAAACATTCAATAGCTAGGAATAGAAGGGAACATCCTCCACATGATAAATCCATACATGAAAAACCTACAGCTAACACCATAGTCAATGGTAAAGACTAAAAGCTTTTCCATTAAAATCAGGATAAGACAAGGATACCTACTTTCACTAATTCTATTCAACATAGTCCTAGAAATCCTAGCCAGATCAATTAGGCAAGAAAAAGAAATAAAAAGCACCCATACTGGAAAGGAAGAGGTGAAATTATCCCTTTTCACAGAGAGTCTGATCTTATACATAGAAAGCCTTAAAGATTCCACAAAAAACCCTGTTAAACATCATCAAAATTGTAGGACACAACAAAAATCGACACGTAAAAATCTGTTGTATTCCTACACACTAGCAATGGACAACCCCAAAAGGAAATAAAAAAACCATAATTCTATTTATGATAGTATCAAAAAGAATAAAATACTTAGGGATCAATTTAGCCAAGGAGGCCAAAGACTTGTACACTGAAAACTGAAAAAAAACATTACTGTAAGAAAGTAGACATAAATGGAAAGATATCTTATGTTCATGGGTTAGAAAACATAATTAAGATGTCAGTACTACCCAAAGCAATCCACAGTTCCACCACGGTTCCTATGAAGGTCCCAATGGCATTTTTTTTTTTTTTTTACAGAAATAGAAGAACCCATCCTAAACTTTATATGAAATTTCAAGAGTGATAGCCAACACATTATTGAAAAAGAAGAACAAAGTTGGGGGACTCACACTTCCTGGTTTCAAAACATACTACAGAGGTACAGTGATCAAACAATGTGGGACTGGCTTCAGGATAGATGTATATAGACCAGTAGTATGGAATGAAGAGTCCAGAAATAAACTGTCACATATTTGGTCACTTGATTTTTGGCAAGAATGCTAAGATCATTCAGTGGGGGAAAGGACAGTCTTTTCTACAAACAGTGCTGGGAAAACTGGATATTCACAAGCAGAAGAATGAAGTTGGACCTTAACCTTACACCATATACAAAGTTTGACTCAAAATGGACTAGGGACCTAGACTTAATGGCTAAAACGATAAAAACTCCTAGTAGAAAACAGGGGAAAATCTTCACGACACTGGTTTTGGCTTGACCTCTTGGTTGTGCCATCAAAAGCTCAGGCAACAAAAGAAAAAAAAACATACATTTGACTTCATCAAAAGTTAAAACTTTGTTTCATCAAAGCATGCTGTCTGGAGAAGGAAAAGACAAGCCACAGAATGAGAGGATATGTTTGCAAATCATATATTTGATAAGGAATTAACATCTAGAATAATAACTTCTCCAGCTGAAGAATAAAATCTAAACAACCCAATTCAAAAAATAAGAAAGGACTTGAATAGACATTTCTCAAAAGAAGATGCTCAACATAATTAGTCATTAGGAAAATGTAAATCAAGACCATGATAAGATACTACTCCACATCAAATAAAATAGCTATTATCAAAAAAAAAAAAAAAGGAAAATTACAAGGGTTGGTGAGGATGTGGGGAAATTGGAACGCTTGTGGCATATAAAACGGTGAAGGCACAATGGAAAATAACTTAGCTGTCCCTCAAAAAAATTAAGCATAGGGGCGCCTGGGTGGCTCAGCCGGTTAAGGGTCTGACTTCCGCTCAGGTCATGGTCTGGTGGTTTGTGAGTTCGAGCCCCCCGTCGGGCTCTGTGCTGACAGCTCAGAACCTGGAGCCTGCTTCGGATTCTGTGTCTCCTTCTCTCTCTGCCCCTCTCCAACTTGTGCTCTGTCTTTCTCTCTCTCACAAATGAACATTTAAAAATTAAAAAAAAAAAAACAAACCTAAGCATAGAATTACCACGTGACCCAACAATTCCACTTCTAGGTATATACCCCAAAAGAATCGAAGGAAGAGATTCAATCAGACATTTGTCGCACATGCACATTCGTAGCAAGTGGCATTGTTTCCAATAGCCAAAATGCAGAAACACCCAAATCTCTGTCAACAGAAGGTTGGAAAAACAACATGTGCTGTATACGTAACTACGAAACACTGAGCCGCAAAAAGGAAAGAAATGCTGACATGTGCTACAGCTTGGAAGAACCTTGCAAACGTAATGCTAAGTGAAATGAGCCAGATACAAAAGGACAAAACTTGCATTATTCTACTTATTGGAGGTCCCTGGAATAGGCAGATTCATAGAGACAGGGAAATGGGGAGTTAGTGTTGAATGGCTATGGTATTTTTATCTGGATGATGAGAGTTGGGGTGATTGTGTTCAGCCTCATTCGTGGTATGGATTACCCTCCGTTCCCCACCTGTGTGTCCCGTGGACTCTGTCAGAAGGGGGCCTTGGCGGCCTGTCCTGTTACTTGACCCTCTGGTTGCGGAAGGCTTTTGCCCAGATGTCTGAGAGTCATCCCGTGGGCGCCGGGTCATCCTGCCCTGGACTTAAGTACCTCTTTCACTCTGCCTGTGGTCTATGGTCGGGCACAGTTCGAAATCCGTGTATCTCCATCGAGACTTATGGAAACATGTTTCTCATTAGTTTCTAGGGGTAATTCTACCTCCTGTGGATCCTGGCTCTGAGTTTATACTGAGGCTGAGTCAAACCAGGGCCGCCGTGTCCTTAGTAGCAGGCAATGCGACCCTTTGATATCGTCCTAGAGCTGTTTGCTCCCTTGACCTTCATCTCTCGGGTCAGCTCGCGCTAAGACTGCAGGGGGCCACTGGAGGTTTCCTGACTTGGGGAGGCCACCATTCCCGCAATTCTCTCCTTCCGTTTCTGTCCACTTATGGAAACGCTAGAATTTTATTTCTGAATTTTATGGGAGAAAACAACCCCTCGGATAGAATGATCAAGGCAGCTCATTCACGAATAACAAGGCAATTAGGACCTTCTCCTGCGTTTCATTTTGGCTGTCACCCACCTTCGATGTTACTCCGTATCTTTTATTGAGTGATAAGTGTATTTATTTATTTATGCTTTTATGAGGGTCCATTTTGCTTTAAGATATGCTGCTATCATTGAGAAGAATAAGTGAGGTTTTTTTGGTTCATGATTTCTCAGGCCTAGCACACAAAATTCCTGAGAAAGGAGGAGGAAGTATGTTATAGTGACAAACAGCTGTTGGGAGACAAACTTGGTTTTTGTTTTGACACTCAGTATCTGTTTTCCCCTTTCTCCCTCAGCACCTTAAGATTTCATTTCTTTCTTTTTTTTTTTTAACTAGCAGTTTTTCTTTTCTTTAAAAGAATTTTTTTTTAATGTTTGTTTTTGAGAGAGAGAGAGAAAGAGACTGAGCACAAGCAGGGGAGGGTCAGAGAGAGCAGGAGACACAGAATCTGAAGCAGGCTCCAGGCTCTGAGCCATCAGCACAGAGCCCGACGCGGGGTTCAAACCCACAAACTGTGAGACCATGACCTGAGTCGAAGTCAGATACTTAACCGACTGAGTCACACAGGCACCCCTAACGGTTTTTCTTTTAAACGTTTATTTATTTTTGAGAGGGGGGAGGGGCACAGAGAGAGAGAGAGACAGGATCCCAAGCAGGCCCCGAGATGACAGCAGACAGCCCGATGTGGGGCTCAAACTCATGAACCGTGAGACTGTGACCTGAGCTGAAGTCAGACGCCCAACTGGCTGAGCCACCCCGGAACCCCTAAAAATATTGGGATGGGGGCGTCTGGGATTGTGGGGCATCGGACTTCAGCTCAGGTTATGCTCTCATTGTTGGTGAGTTCGAGCCCCACGTCGGACTCACTGTTGTCAGCGCAGAGCCCGCTTCAGATCCTGTCTCCCTCTCCTTCTCTCTCTGCCCCTCCCCTGCTCATGCTCTCTCTCTCAAAAATAAATAAAACATTTAAAAATAAATAAATAAATCAAATTTTGGAATGGGTTTTAGAAATGTCAAGGCTTATAAGAAGCCTTGGAACAGCTCGGCAAGAGCCCCGTGAATTATTATTGTGCGTAACGCCCTGTGATAATGATGCCATCCACGGCGACATATGTCCCTGTGCTTCTGGCTCAAGGACGTTCTGTTTCTGCAGATACAGTGGCCAGCTACTGGCAAAAGAAATACCGGCTTTGCAAAAAACAGACTGACTTTTATATATTTCTACCAAATGCAAGAATAGAGATAAACATGGGACAAGGTTTCTGTGGGACTCTTTTCTGACTTTGCCCGGGACTTTCAACCAAGCAACTGAATGCTGCTCGGAGAGGGTAATTTTTAAAAACTTGTAATTATTGAACACAGCATGCACGTTCCGTGGACGGCACGACGACCCTTTTATTTAGAAAAAGGGACTGGCATCTGTTTTCTATCAACGGTTTTCACCATCGTGCTCCTTGCTTCAGCAAAGGCCACCCTGTGCGCTCAAAGTTTCTTGTATCTGGAAGGCATCCTGCCACCCCTTGGAGCAGAACACCGTGCATGCTCTTTGAGCAAAGAGAGCTGGTATCGCGTGCAAACAGACAGATGCTCAGGACGCCCTTTGTGTATCCACAAAAGCTAAGCCTATTGTGACCGAGCAAAGGGATCTAAGGAGCACGTATCTTGGGTCCGATTTCCTTTCCTCCCTGCTTGTGGTCCACACGCGTTAGAGACAGAAGGCCCAAACATGAACGTGGGCCAGAAGCTGTGCTGGGCACTTGGGGAACACAGAGGTGGGTAAGACTTGACCCCGTCCCCACCGGTAGGTCATTCCTGGTCTACAGGGGACACCCACAGTGGGCAGGAGCGCACGCACAGTAGAGGCAGTACTGTGATCCAGCTAGGCTAGGGGATGGTTCCAAGCGAGAGGACAGCAACCCGGCTCCGGGCTGCGTCCCGAGAACACGCTGAGAGGTGAGCAGGGCCCTACTAGGTTCTGGGCGTTTTCCCGGGAGCAAGGAGGAGGCCTGACTATATTTGAAGCAGGAGGGTCACAGAGCACCTGTCATAGTTGGGAGCTGGGTGGGGGCACACGCAGACACGATTCTCCTCTGCAGTGTGCTGTCGAGGAGCTCAGGAGAGGCCAGGAAGGGGACACGGGGCCGGGTGCAGAAATGGTGACGGATCCACGAGCACACAACATGAGGTGTGTGCAGAGTGGGATGAAAGTACTGAGTGCCAAAGACGCCAATGTTCAAGTCCAAACAGAGGAGAAGAGCACGGACGTGGGACTGGCAAGGTGGCCGGGAAGGCAGGGGAAAGCCAGAGGGTAACCGTGCCCAGAGCGAAGGAGTGGGTTCATAAAAGAGGCATGGCCGGGAGCCTCCGGTGCTGCAGAGACCTCCCACAGGAGAAAGACCCCGGTGTCCCCAGGGCTGGCGCTGTCCCAGCACAGGTGCCAGCACAGTGGTGGGAGGAGGAAACTCCTTCCAGCAGTGTGTTGAGAAGTGAGCACAGGGGAGACCTTCTGGGTGGCCGACTGTCTTTGTAGAACCTAGAAGGTCAACTGCGAGGGCCGACAGAGGAAGCTAAATCGTATGGATGGTTGGCTTCTGATGAGTTTGGAAGACAGAGGAGCATGTTGACATGCTGAAAGGAAGGAGGCGGACAGAGAACTTCCTAGAAGCCAGGTCCTGATGTGGCCCGGAGAGACTCCTCTGGACGGTCTCCTTCTTCTCCGAACGCTGGGCTTTGTCGGAAAATCAGATCAGTGAAGTCTCAGGCTGACCGGCCCCATCTCATCTGCATCCTACCGGCCTCTCCATCCACCCCATTGGACCAGGACTGAGCCACATGTGACTTGCCTTCAAAGCCCCAGATTTAGAGAAGGAATCACATAATTGCACAGGGCAAGGCAGCCCAGAGAAGCTGAGTGATAGGGTTAGAATCACACAGCTAGCTGGAGGTGAACTGCAGACTAGAATACAGGTCTCCAGACTTTAAATCCAATGCCACTGCGTCACATGATCCTACATTTGTTCCACGTGGTTCAGCGGCCTGCCCCTGGAAAGAGCGATTTCCCTCCTGGCGGAGTTCTGTTGGTGGTGCACAGAGAGAGCTCCTCCTTGAGAACATCACTGGGCTGTGTTCTTCCATCCAGGGCCACCATTCAGGGATGGCGGAAGAGTCTCTAAGTCTCTCTCCCCTATCTGTATTTCTCTCACGCGCTCCCTCTCCCTCTCTTGTCCCCTCGGCTCTTTGTCCCCTTCCAGAAAGGCACTGCGGGGCTGGGAAAGTGCCCCAGGCGAGCATCAGTGGCAAGCACAGCCTCCTGCTGATTCACAGCTGTGGTGCCCCCACAGCCCCCACACTGGCACTTGGCAGGCCGTCTTGGCTGGCCGTAGAATGGTGCTTTGTTACCATGAATGATCCGGAGTACTGAGTCGAGCTGGCACCACTGACCCCAGGACTTGTGCCAATCGGCGTCCTGCTCTGGTACTTTCTGAAGCCCCGGCACCTCAGGGCACTGTGTGGCTCCACACAGGGCAGGGCAGAGAAGAGCCTGGAGTGTTTCAGATACAGGTGTCTCTGGCCTGCAGCTCCCTCCCGGTAGGGTCTGAGGGGTTTGGTCTAAGGATCTATGGGAAAAGATTTTCACTCTCTGGGTTGCGTGCAGCTCTTTGCATGTGACCACAGGGCTGCAACTGATGTCAGGGCTCCGGGGGGGGGTGGTGCGGGCAGCCCTGTGAGCAGAGACAGTGGGGAGGTAGGTCAGCTCTGCTCTCTGAGGTCTCCCTCAGAGCCCATGCATGTCTTTATTTAGAGAATCCCCCCCCCCCCTTACGTTGTCCTTTATTGAGGGCTTACAACGCATCAAACACTGCTGTCACGTACAGGAATTTCAGTCCATCGGCCATTGTAGACTTTGCGTCCAGCAGAGTTAAAATACTCGGGGCACAGCCACCCTTCGTGTGCAAAGCTGGCCCAGGTCAGCAGGCAGCTGGTCGCACGCAGGGGAGGAAGTCCTCGCTGCATGATAACATGTATCCTCCTCTCTGGACCTGAAGTCTCACCGAGGAACATCACTCCTTAAGCTCAAAGCTCTCATGGTGCTTCAAAATGTCAATACTTGCTTTACAAGTTTACTTATTTATTTTTGAGAGAGAGAGAGAGAGAGAGAGAGAGAGAGAGAGAATACCAAACAGGCTCTGCACTGTCAGCACGGAGCCTGATATGGGGCTCGAACTCACGAGCCATGAATAATGGATGACCTGAGCTGAAACCAAGAGCGGGACGCTTAACCGACCGAACCACCCAGGTGCCCCAAGATGATAATACCTTTTAAGTGTCATTAGTCATTTATACTATTATAAGAATAATTTTCAGGTTACTTGATAGCATGATAGAATCTCAAGGTTGAGAAGGACTCCACTTCCTCCAGCCAGGACTTGAATATCTTTATTCAGCTTCTGCTCAAACAGGGAGCAGTCAGGATTGTGTTCATCACTCTCAGCTGCCCGGTTTGGGTTGTTTAAAAATCTGTTTCACGGGGATGAGAAAACCAAACGTGCAGGGTTGCCTGAGTATTAAATGAGCTCTTTGTAAAGTATGACTTGATATTTTGAATGAGTAGGGTGAAATCAGAAAACAATCTTCTTTCTTTCTTTAAATGAATTCATTTATTTTTGAGAGAGAGTGTGTGAGCAGGGGGAGGGGCAGAGAGAGAGGAGAGAGAATCACGCTATCGGCACAGAGCCTGACGCGGGGCTCGAACTCACGAACCGTGAGATCATGACCTGAGCCGAAATCAAGCATCAGACGCTTGGCTGACTGAACTACCCAGGTGCCCCAGAAAGCAACCTGATTTTTGTCTTTCATTGTCATTCAAAGACTAGGTCTCATTCATCCCCGACCCTGGATGAGAAGTCGGGTGGGCCTCTTGCCGTCACTGGTCTTCCCCAGGTAATAAATCAGCTGGCATTGGAGGTCAAGAAACACACTCTCCATACAGTAATTAAAATGTCTTGTCCAAGGTTCAGATGAGCAATCTGAAGCTGAATCCACTGAACACGGGGGTCCAAGCAAATGTCCATGTGGTTGTTAATGATTTGGGGTATCACCCTCACAGTCAGGGAAGGAGTGGGGACCTGTATAGAAATATACATATTTCACTCAACCAAGCTGATGTCTCTACTATTAAAAAGTTGGAAATTAACGGACAGATTAGCCTACTTAAATGTACTCAAACTCAGCTCAAACTGTGTTTTGTGAAATTGATGGCTACCGCCCTAAGAACTCTTGTCCCATCAAAGATGAGTGAAAGCAAGTATTCTTGAAACTAAGAAAAAAACACGAACACGCATTATCATTTTGACTGAATTAACAGAAACCAGTCACTAAGGTCGATGGTAATTAATTCACTATTATTTATCTGCTTATGCTCTCTCTCAGGTCTCTCTCTGGTCTCACAGATCATGTACTTTTTACTAAAGGCTTTATCGAGGTATTTATTTATTTATTTATTTATTTATTATTTTATTATTTATTATTTATATATAGAGAGAGAGTGAGAGACCGTGCGTGCGCATGCAAGCAGGGGAGGGGTAGAGGCAGAGAGAGAGAGAGAATCTTAAGCAGGGTCCACCATCAGTGTGGAGCCTGACTCGGGGCTCGATCCCACGACTCTGGTATCATGATCTGATCTGAAATCAAGAGTCAGACGCTGAATGACCTGGGCCACTCAGGCGCCCTTCTTGAGGTATAATTTAAACATCACAAAACACACCCACTGTAAGAGTACAAACAAATGCTCCTTAGTAAATGTATAGAGTTTCACAACCATCGCCAGGATCCAATTTTAGAATATTTCCATCACCCCACATTGTTCTCATGCTATTCCGTGAATCCTCACTTCCGTTTCTAGGTGAATCCTCACTTCCGTTTCTAGCCCCCCGGCGACTGCAGATCTGTTTTTTGTCTCTAGGGGTTTGCCTTTCAAAAGAGTTTTATGCACATGCGAAATTGAAAAAGCATATATCAACAGTTTATTTTACAATATTTACATTTCACTGTGATGAATTTTGTTAAGCTATTCCCCAGTGATGTGTTGGGTTCATTTTTCTTTCCGGCTTTATAAATAAATCTTCTACCGAGCATCATATACAAGTCTTGTGTGTGTATCATGTATTTTCATTTTTCTTAGGTAGGTCATTGAGAGTGGATTTGCTGATGGACATGGTAAGTATGTGTTTAACTTTTAAAGGAAACCCAACCGTTTTTCAAGTAATGGTACATTACTTTCCCCCCAGCAATGGATGAGGGTTGCAGTTTCTATACATCTTCACCAGCCCTGGGTGTTGTCAGTCTTTTTCATGATAACCATTCCAGTGGGTCTGTGTGGTATCCCACTATGGCTTCAATGTGACAATGTGTGCATTTCATTAATGACTGGTGACATTCAGCATCTTTTCATGTGCTTATTTCCATTGGCGTATCTTCTTCAGAGAAAGGTCTAGTGAAATCTTAGCCCATTTAGAAAATTGGGTTGTTTACATTAAAAAAATTTTTTTTAAAAAGGGGAGGGCACCTGGGTGGCCCAGTTGGTTAAGCATCCAATGTCAGCTCAGGTCACGATCTCACTGTTCATGAGTTTGAGCCTCTTATCGGGCTCTGTGCTGACAGCTCAGAGCCTGGAGCCTGCTTCGGATTCTGTGCCCCCTTCTCTGCCCCTCCCCCACCCTCTCTCAAAAAGAAAGAAATATTTAAAAAAATTAGAAAGTCAGGTTGTTTGTTTCCCTATTGAGTTGTAGTTCCTTACATATTCTGGAAACGAATCATTTGTCAGACGTCTGATTTGCAAATGTTTTCTTCCAGTTTGTGGCTTTTCTTTTTATTATTATAATGGTGTCTTTTGAAAAGCAAACATTTTAATTCCGATGAAGTCTAATTTACCAAAGTTTTCTTTTATGAATTGTGCTTTTGGTGCCATATCTAAGAAATCTTTGCCTAATTTAAGATCACAAAGAATGACTCCTATGTTTTGTTTTATTTATTTATTTTTCAACGTTTTTTATTTATTTTTGGGACAGAGAGAGACAGAGCATGAACGGGGGAGGGGCAGAGAGAGAGGGAGACACAGAATCGGAAACAGGTTCCAGGCTCCGAGCCATCAGCCCAGAGCCTGACGCGGGGCTCGAACTCACGGACCACGAGATCGTGACCTGGCTGAAGTCGGACGCTTAACCGACTGCGCCACCCAGGCGCCCCCTCCTATGTTTTGTTTTAAAAGATTGATCATTTTAGTTCTTACATTTAGGTATGACACATTTTGAGTCGATTTCTGTATATGGTATGACATGACAGTCTAACTGGTTTTGTTTTTGTATATAGCTATATGGATATTCAATCATCCCAGTCCCATTTGTTGAAAAGACTATCCTTTCCTCCATCGAATTGATTTGGCACCTTTGTAAAAAATCAGTCGACTATAAATGGAGGCATTTATTTCCTGACTTCTGCTCAATTTATCTGCATGTTTGTCTTTAAGCCAAAACCATACTCTATTGATTACTATAGCTCATACTAAGTTTTGAAATCAAGCAGAGTAAGTATTCTTACTTTGTTCTTTAGGTAGATTTTATGCACAATATTCAGGAGTTTTTGTTGTGCACAGATTCAGGTCATCTATGAATCTGTCAATAGGTTTACTCCTTCCTTTACAGTCTGTTTGCATTTAATGGCTTTTTCTTGCCTCTGTTACACTGGGTAGAGCCTCTAGTGTAGTGTTGAACAGAAATGGTGAGCACTGATATCTTTGCCTTATTCCTGATCTTTGGGGGAAAGGATTCAGTCTTTTACCATGGCTCTTACCAGTAAGTATGACAGTTGTGGGTTTCTTTTAACTGCCTTTTATAAAGTTGAGAACGTTTCCTTTTTCTCTCAGTCTTTCAAGAGTTTTGATCATGAATGATGTTGGCTTTTGTTGGAGATTTTTCTGCAAATGTTAAGATGATCATGAAGCTTTTGTCCTTTATTCTCTTAGTATGGAGTATTACCTACATGCATTGAAACTTGTTTGCCTAGTATATGATGTAACCTGGAGAATGTTCCATCTGCTTCTGAAAAAATGTGTATTTATTTTAGATAGAGTGCTCTAAAATGTCTATCAGTCAAGTTGCTTGGTAGTGTTATTAAAGTGTCTGCATCTTTGCTGATTTTCTGTCTAGCTGTTCTATCAATCCCACTGAAGTGGGATATTGAAATATCTAATTGTTAGACTGTCTATTCTTTCAATTCTATGCATTTTTGCTTCATAAATTTTGAGGCTCTACTGTTAGGTAGTGTTACGTTTATAATTGTTATATATTCCTAATGTATTCACACTTTATGATCATGCAATATCCTTCCTTGTCTTTAGAAATACTTTTTTCTGGAAGTTAATTTTGTTTGCTAGTAATATAATCACTCTGGGTTTCTTATGGCTACCATTGGCCTGGTATACCTTCCTCATCATTTTACTTCTATTTGTGTCTTTTTGTGTGAAGTGTGTCTCATGTAGACAGTAGCCATTGAATCTTATTTTTTTTTAATCCATTCTGATAATCACTGCCTTTTGATTATAGTGTTTATCCATTTACATTTAATATGATTATTGATGTGGTTGGATTTCGGTCTGCCATTTTGTTTTCTATTCCTCATTTTTAAAATGTGTTCCCCCTTACTGCTTTTGTGCTAAACAACTTTTTTCTAGGTATGCCATTTCAATTCCTCTGTTGCTTTACTTCATTTTTGTTATTTTCTTAGAGGTTGCTTTACAGATTAAGATATGCATATAACTTATACCATCTACCTCGGGTTAATACTTGCTTAATTTCAGTAAAATATAGCAATATTGTTTCAATATATCTCAATTTCCTCCCTTTCTTTTGTGTAATTATTATATCTCCAAGAATGCTATAAACCCAAGGATATAGTGTTACAATTATCGTTTTATATAATCTTACGTCTTTTAACAAAATTAAGAGAAAAGAGAAAACATATATGTATAGTCTTCTATCTTTGCCCACAGATACCATTTGTAGTGCTGTTCATTTCTCCTGACACAGTCGAGTCATCATGTGGTGTGAGGCCAACAGATCAGGAGACAGTTGCTGTTGAAAAGGTAACTTGTTATACTCACAGATCCCAAGAGGAGGGGCCCTGCCATGTAGGACCATACAGAGACCCCCCGGGGTTGCTCAGGAAGTGGAGGGAGCAAGAGGAAAACATGGGCAAGAGTCTCAACTGTGGTTTCCATGGGAAGAATGAGTGAGGCAGAGTAATTTCAGCAGGCTCTGGGGCATAGGGGTGCCCCTAGTTGGATGGCACCTGGCCCCGTGGTGATTGGGGGTGGGGGTGGGTAGAGGCCTAGAGTGTGAAAGCCCCATAGAGGAGATGGTTGGGGTGTGGGCTCTGGATTGGGTGGCTTGTCAATGCAAGTTGTTTGCTCTCTCTGGGAATTGACTAGCCCCGAGAGGGGCAGTCCCCCCAGGGTCAGCAAGGCCTCAATGTGTCAACGATCAAGTGCAGAAACTAGAAAATATGGCTGTTGCACGTCGCTCCTGTCCTGCATCCATTGCTGGGTGAGCTCAGGGAAGGGTTGGGAAGCGAGAGAGAAGACCGTGTTGCCCTGACACCTTCAGCCAGGGGGCAGGGCTCTCGATGAGGTTTTGTTTCTACCTTCATGTTCATCCCAACCATGCTTCCTCCTTCCCTCTCTGAACACCTTTCCATGCCACCTCACCTGCCACAGGTATATAAATAAGAAAGCGAGACCTAGCATTTACCGAGGCAACATCTTATCATGTTATTTTCCATGATCCAGTTTGGTGGGATTTTCGTATGCAGGGTCAGGGAGCTAAAACAAGGCTTCTCCACTCTGTTCTTCCCCCATCATGGTGGAAATGAGTGCAATCCAGTCTGACCTGAATCTGGACTCCTGAGAAGAAATAACATTGCCTTTGGCGTTTCTGACCCAAAAGCTTTAGACACAAAGAGTGTCTGGACTGGATGGAGAATTAGTTACCACCTCTTGGAGGAGGAAATAGAGATTTTCGTGTTGTTTGCTCCTACAAGTAAGCATCCGGAATTCCCTGATGTTTGCCCCCAGTAAGCAAACACACCTAGGATGAAGAAAATGCTTAATTATGACATCACACCTTTCCCTTCTCATCTCAGGCCCCAACGTACTTACAAAAACATTGTCCTGTGGCGCCTGGGTGGCTCAGTTGGTTAAGTGTCTGACTCTCGATTTCGGCTCAGGTCATGATCTCAGGGTTTGTGAGTTCAAGCCCCGCATCAGGCTCTGCACTGACAGGGTGGAGCCTGCTCTCCCTTTTCTCTCTGCCCCTTCCCCACTCGTGCATGCGCACACATTCTCTCTCTCAAAATAAATAAGCTTAAAAAGAAAACAAAACAAAACAAAAACCAAAACGTTGTCCTGTGTCGGATGTTTGAGTATAATGATGGATGCTCCGTTGAAGCCAGGGTTCTATGCACCAAGTTACACTTTGGATAATTAGTAGCGGGAAGAGGTGGAGAAGGAAGGGGGAATGCCTGAACCTGAAGGTAAGGCACCAGCCATCTTCGGGAAGTGATTGTACAGAGAAATAGCATAAAATCCGAGGTCAGAGCTGTGTCCATTTCATTCTTCCAAGATCAAGATGGTGGGGCAGGGGGAGGAGAAGGTTGGGTCATGAGAGGAGAGCTCTGCACCAAGAAACGTTCTGAAGTTCGTGGTCCAGAAGTCAAGACTCAGCCGGACAGAGTGCGTCCTTGCCAGGGAAGCCTCAGATGTTCATTGTCAGCTTGATGAACTGGGAACAAAAAGGAGAAAGAAAGAGAAGGGCTGGTTATCCCTCTAGGTCCCCGCCAGCACTGGCTTGTTGAGTCCATGGCAACTCTGCTATGCGATTGCCTTGCCTGCGAGTATGGACTTCTGCTTCGACATGAAATATTAAAAAAAAAAAAAAAGAAAAAGAAAAGAATCCTCAGCACTTTGTTTTCCCAGAGGTCCTGAGTTCTGAATTGGCTCAAGTCAAGTGCAGACGGTGAGAGAGAGAGGGAAGTGTGCTTTCTCCTGGCAAAGCAGACAGCCTTCCTGAGGCTCCTCAGCCGTTTCCTCTTTGACGAGGGCCCCCCTCACGGTGAGGACACAGGTGGTCCTCCATCATGTGGAGGCTGCGGGCTCAGCATCCGGGCTCTTTACAGGTGAGCTGGTGGAGAAGTTGCATGCAATTCTCATTTCCTCCATCCTACCTCTGCCTCCCCGCCCCCCACCCCAGCTTTCCTATCACAGCATGGTGACGTGGGGGACCGTGCTTGTGTGGGACGTTGTTTTCTCTCCTCTCTGCCCCTCTTCCTGGGCACAGCACGTGCTGAGGCCAGGGTCAGGGAAGGCAGCTGGGTGAAGGATGACGCACAGGCTCTTTTAGCAGAGTAACTGTGGGTGGGGCCAACCCAGGCAGGGCAAGGATCCATTGTTACCTAGGTGGATGGGGGGGGGGGGTCCCAATTGTGGCTCTTGAACTTGGCCGTATATTGGACTCATCGGGGAATTTAAAAAATATCAATGCTTGGGCATGCCTGGGTGGCTCGGTCGGTTAAGCATCTCATGGTCCTAGGGCTCTGGGATCGAGCCCCACCTCAGGCTCCGTGCTGAGTGTAGAGCCTACCTGAGATTCTGTCTCCCTCTCCCTCTGCCCCTCTCCCATCTTCTCTCTCTCTCTCCCTCCCCCACCCTCTAAAAAAATGTATCAATGCTTGTGCCCCACCCCGAGAGATTTGGACTTATTTGGTCTGGGTCATGGCCAGGGCACTGGGGTTTTGAAATCTCCCCCAGGTGATGCTAATGTGCCGCCGGAGTTGAGGATGATGGGCTTGAAGGGAGAGAGAGGGAGAAGACTCAAAGATCTTCGACATCTCCCTGTTGTCTTGGAGGTGAACAACAGGGGCCGGGGGCAGGAACTTACACGAGAGATGGCTTGGGTCTGCAGAGGGGAGGGCAGACAGGAGAGAGAGCTCGTTCCAGCCCCCACACCTGTGGACGCTCGGTTTGGAAATGACGCCTTGACGCTGAGGCAGTGGGATGCTTCTATCATGCAGAAGGTGGCCTTTGGCTTCGAGGCCTTTGGCTAAGAGGGTATTGAGTACCACACCTGCCCACTCTCCCCCCCGCACTGGGGACAGGCGGAAAGTGTCCCTGGCTTAGCAGAGGCCAAACCCTGACGAAACTGAGAAATCTGTCTAGGAGTCCCTCTTGTGTGATACGCACAGGGTGAGTACGCACATCTTTCTTTGGAATCCTCAGGCTGAGGCCTTGATCTCTCTGCAAACGGTGACACTGAGGCACAGGGCAGGTGAATGCGTCAAAGCACCGCCCACACGGCCATCAACCTCTCCATCTTGATAGTCAGTAAAATGCAACCCAAACCCAAAGTTGCCGTTGAATTTGGAAAGGAGCCGGGTGTCTCCGGTGTGAATGTGAAAGAGGGAGGGGAGGGGAAAGGGCCCAAGGATGGGAAGGAGACACAGGCTGCCTCCTCTGCTACTGTTAAGTTCAAGGGAAGGCAGAGCTGGAGCGGAAGACACGGGGAGAGAAAGGAAAATAACGGGAAATAAAAATCGTGGGAACCATTGGAGGAAAGCGCTCCATAATTTTCTCCCTCCCTGCCTTGGGGCAGGAGGATGACCAGCCAGCACTCGCAAACCTTAGTACGTGTAGGAATCCCTGGGGATCCTCCTAAAACAAGATCTGACTCGGCAGGTCGGGGGTGGGGCTTGGTCCTCTGCATTTCTCGGTAATGCCCACGCTGCGGGTCGGCAGACCACGCTCTGGGCAGCGGGGAGAGGACTGTCTACACCTGGGGCGCCCCTTCCGAGCCTCTGAAACTCTGATCCGTGTTCTGCCCTCCATCGCTTTGGCTGTGGTCAGCCCCTGTCACTGGCACAAGCTGTGTCCTTCTCAGGGTTTCTGAGGTGTGTGCGCGCGTGTGCATAGAATCATGAGACCCGCAGGACAGCGTGAGCAAGGGGAGTGAACAAATTGGAGGCTGGAAGGCAGACAGGCTGAGGAACCCGTATGGCAGAAGGCAGAGAAGAAGTCAAGGTTTGCCGGCTCGCTCTGTTCAGGTGATTAAGCTCTTTATGCCTCAGTTTCCACTTCTGCAAAACGGGGATGCTATGAATCCTTAGCTCCCAGGGCTATGGCAATGATCGCATGGACTGCTAACCGACGGGTCCCTAAACATATTAGCAAGTTTACTGTTGTCACTGCCCCCGTGGCTCAGTGTAAACTTCACATTCAGTCGCGCATTCAGCAAACGTTTACACAGCATGGGCTCTGCCTCGCGCTGGCCGGTTCCTACCTCGTTTATGTTGAGATGAATGAACTCCTTGTTCTTTGTACTGAGCGCCTGGAACACCCCTAACGGGGAGAGACATGAGAAAGGCATCATTGTGGGGACGGTTGCTTCAACAGGTTCAAGGATTTCCTGTGACCTTGGGGCCTGCCGGGCTGCTGGTGGAGGAACTGCTCCATCTGGTGGTGAGCACGGGTCTTCTAGAACAGCAGGCCAGACTCAGGCTGACTCCGCGGGGATCTCTCGCGCCTGGGGGAGGCTCTTGAATTCCTGGGATGGCGGAGCTGGTGGCCTTACCATTGAGTGGCACCTGTTGTCATCTACAATGTGCCAGTCAGCCGGCCAGCTCCCGGGCCCCAAACATCTCCCCTATGCTAACTTTTTGGGGAGCTACCGATCCCCTGCAATCTATGGACCTCCTTCCCAGAGAAAGAACACACATATGTAAAGTTTTGCCTGAGTCTTGAGAGCCGTTCAGCCTCCATGAGCCCCTTACAAGAACATGAGCCCCCAGCTGCTCCCACACATAGGAGCAAAGGTAGGACAGAGAGTCCTCTAAGCTGGACGCCAAGGCTAACGCACTGAATAGCCTGGGGGTTACTTTCCTCTCTGGGCCTCAGTCTCCCCATCTTAGTCAAAGTGGCCGAGCCACTCAACCCCGGCTTCCCCTGAGAGTCACCCGGGAACTTGAGAAATACAGCAAAAGGGGGGAAGGGTGGCTGTCCTAGAACAAAACAGACAGGGCCCGACAGCCCAATGCAGTTGGGTACATCCCGAGACCCGCAAGCCAACGTGGAAAGACGGCCTGCAGAAGTTGAGCAGGGGCCAGGTCTTAGATGAGGTGGAGGGCTCGCTGAGAGCCTGCCCGTCAGAGATATCGACAGGGGAAGGGACTCAATTTCTGAGGTCTGTTATTAAATAATTCAGGAAAAAAGGATGCGTTAGAAGGACGTCTGAAAGATCAGCAGAACGATCGTTGCTGAAGCTGGTATAAGGCCCTAGAACTCCCTGGGGGAATTTTTATAAATACTGACACTGTGTGTCACCCCCCCGGATTCTATTCAGTTGGCCTCCCGGGCAGCCTGATCATCACAAAACATTATTTTTTCTTTTAATCCCCTTCTCCTATTGTGCCCGTCCCCCCCCCCCCCCGCCCCCACACTCCCAGGTCATCAAAAAATGCTAGCCCTTCCCCGGGGGCGGGGAGGGGCTTTGTAGTGGGTGGCAAAGTTTGGAAACACTGGTGCAGGGCACATGGGGACCGATTGTCATTCTTTCTACCTATGCATGAGTAAAAATTTCTAGAGTAAAAAGTTTAAATGATCCTGGGGTAAAACCCTAGCCTTGATATTTTAAAAACCGTCTCCAGATGGCGAATCTAATGAGGATCCCAGAGTCGAGGGTGTTGGGGCAACCGTACCTTCTCCCTAATAGTCCTCCGTTGTAAGAACACGTTGAGCACCCCTTGCTGGGAAGGATCGGCCCAAGGGGACTCAGGACAGGGGCAGTTGAGAGAAGAGAAGCTACCAAGTCTCATCATTTTTAGGTCGGTTTTGGCCACTGCGTAATTGTACTAAGTGACGATCTTTCGGGAGACGCCTTCCTAAAATGCACCTCTTACCAGCTGCTGGTGACCGCCTACAGAAGGCGCAACCTCCCGGCTTGGCGTACAAGGCCAAGGACCTGCTTGCTTCTCTCAAAGCACCACGATCAGCCAGCAGAAGTGTCTTGCTTGTCTACTAAGCCCAGCCCTCCCAGGGATGACAGCCTGGTGGAGACAGGCCTCAGCAGGGAATCACCTGTGACCTAAGTGGCACAAAAGAAGCCAAGGGGGGAGCCCCAGCGCCCTAGAACCGAGGAGCACGGACCCTGCCTTGGTTTAACGAGTGCCTTGAAGTCACCTAAGCGAGCACCCTTTAGAAAATGCCAAGCAGAACGGGGCCCTGATCTGTGGGGCCCAGCGCAAAACGGAAACGTGGGGCCCCCTGTACAAAAATGATTAAAATTCAAGATGGCGACGTCAAAGCATTAAATCAAGCGCGGGCCTCCTCAGGGGTGCGGGGCCCTGTGCGCCAGCGCATTTCGCCACCCCGGTCCTGGGTTACAAGCCCCCGGATGCGTTTCTTTCAGCTTCAACTTTGTGACAGCGTGACGAGAAACCATAAGCCCTAAGGACCCCCTGCACATAATCTGTTGAGGTAACGACTCTTGTCTGGGATAACTGGGTCAGCGTTCAGACAAGTGTTTGGACAAGACAGTGTTGAGTACAAGACACAAAGGTAGGGTGGAGGGAGGGGGACGGAGGGAGAGGGAGAAGGGGAGGGACTCCCCTGGTTCTGTGTGCTGTGATAGATTTGACCTCAGATGGGGCCTTCCTCAGATAAGAGGCAGGAGCCCCCCCCCCCCCACCCCCACCCGTGGCCCTGTTCTTCCACGAGGACACTGTGAATGCACGCGAGGAGAATGGCTCTTAGCAAGCGGAAATGTGCTGGGCCCATAACCCACGGGTCGTGCACGAAGACGCCCCCACCCCCACCCCTCAGTTAACCACACGCAGCGCAGAGATCACACGATGACAGCCGTCTGTGGCCTGTCCTCGCCAGGATTTCTGGCAGGTAATCTCTCACCAGCTCCTGGAAGGGAGCCTAGGGGTCGTGGCCCCCATCCTGGGGGCCCAGGGGGCGCAGCCCCGACGACACTCACGGCTTGCGTTCTCCAGCCGGACCAGGCAGTTGAGGAAGTCATCAAAGCCCAGCTGGAGGTTCTCGTCTGTGTACCTGAGGACAATCAGCTGCAGGAGGCGACCGCTCAGCTGGAAGCCTGCGGGCAAGAGCGAGGAGACCCCAGCCCGTCAAAGGCCGGGCCCCGCGGGCGGGCGCACCTTCGGGAAGCGCCCGGCGCTCTGTCCGCAAAGTGGGGGTTCTCAGGCCCAGCGGGGGGCCGCCGTCCTCAAACACTGCATGTCTCCACTAGCTGACGATGTTTCTGGATGTTTGGTTTACCTGGGAGGGAACCACATTAAAAACTCTGGCAGGGCCCGGGGGGGGCCTGTCTGTGAGGCATGCTCTGTGAGAAGCACCACGCAGCTTGGCAGGGGCTGTGGGCTGCAGTGGCCTCAAGGCCACGGCTACGTGCAAAGGACGGCCAACCCCAGACACTCAGACCGCCATGGTGGGGACTGCGGGGGGATGAGAGACGCCCCCTGGATCCCGTCCTTTGCGTAGGGAGCTCGTAGATGTTAGGACTGAATCATCTGGTTTGGATTCAGTCTGCTGGTGACAAAGCCAGGGACAGGGTGGCAGATGGCGGAGGAAATCTGTGACCCCCAACCGTGGGATCGGCGTGCCCTGCCTCGTCCATGATAATCACTGTCCTAAAGTGCAATTAGAGGCTTGGAAGCACCACGGCCTGCCACCAAAGGGCCACACGTACCCCCGCTTGGCCAGGAAGCTCGGCCAGAGGCTGAGAGAGGGGGTGAGGCTAAGTTCAGCCCTAGTGGGTACATTTCAAAGACTCCAATATTGAACAGCAGTTTAAAACACAGGTCCCGGTGTGCGGGAGTGAGTCCTGAGCCCGAGGCCTGCCTCTGGCACTGACAGGGCTGTGCTCTTAAGAAGCATGAACTCAGGGGCGCCTGGGTGGCTCAGTCGGGTGAGCCTCTGACTTCGGCTCAGGTCACGATCTCACGGTTCGCGAGTTCGAGCCCCGCGTGGGGCTCTGTGCCGACAGCTCGGAGCCCGGAGCCCGCTTCGGGTTCTGTGTCTCCCTCTCTCTCTGACCCTCCCCCGTTCATGCTCTGTCTGTCTCTGTCTCAAAAATAAATAAACATTAAAAAAAATTAAAAAAAAAAAAAAAAAAGAAGCATGAACTCAGGTTAAAGACCGGCCACCCTCTAGGGCACCAGAAGCAAGTGGCTTCTAGTCTCTTCTAGGCTTTTCTTTACCTGTGGCTTTCAGGGCGGTCCGCAGCTCATAGGAGGACATGGTGCCAGACTTGTCAGCATCGAACTGAAGGAACAGGTTCTACAGGGAGGACAGAGGCATTGAGAACCAGAGGGCACCCAGGGGCGCCAGCCAGTGACAGCCCTTGAGGGAGGACAGACTCCTCACAGGGTCGGGTGAGGCCTTCAACGCAGGCGGGTCCCTGTGATTTCCCTTTTCAATTTGGGCGCCAGCGCTGTGGTACTTTGCTAAGCCTGAGACGTGATCTTGGGAATGGAAATTCCACCATAATTACTTCCCTTCTGCCCTCTCCTGGCAGGCAGCACCTTGACCGTTTAGAACCCCCTCCTGCTCTAGGCTCGCGCAATCCCCAGAGGCCAGGCCCCGGCCGGGTTACTTACCGTCCACTTCTGCAGCTTGTCCCAGAACACTTTGAACTCCGAGAACTCAAGCTTCCCGTTGCCGCTGGTCTGTGCCGAGAGCATTAAGGAAGGAAGGGAAGAAGGCAGGTGAGCCGGGTTTCAACCCGGTGCCTCGTAGGACTCCAGAGACGAAGGGGCAAGGGGCTGGCCCGGGGGACTGGGGACACAGATCCAGGGCTCTTAGGGAGGCGGCTTAATTACAAACCATGCATCTCTGAAGAATGCAAACTGCAGGGGTGAGATGGGGAGGGCACCAGAAGGCTCGAAAAAGCACATTATAAAAAAAAACTCCCTTTATTCTCTTAGAGGGGACCCCAAAGGGGTAACAAGATCCCCAAGTCCCTTCAAAACCTTCCCCCCACTGGCCAGTTCGGGCCTCTTGATTCGGTTCCAATTCTAGGGGCGGCCATCTTGGGTTGTTCCCCGAGGAGACGCCTATCCTACCCGTGAAGGAGGCCACATTCTAGAAAG
Organism: Panthera pardus; assembly: GCF_024362965.1. Classification (NCBI taxonomy): domain Eukaryota; kingdom Metazoa; phylum Chordata; class Mammalia; order Carnivora; family Felidae; genus Panthera; species Panthera pardus. Next base: position 1,982,155 of record NW_026526788.1, on the reverse strand, counting down.
GTCCGCACCGCAGGAAAGCACAGCTATTTCTGCCCATGAATTTGGAAGGATACGTCCATTAGAGAAATGATGTTTTTACAGGAAATCAGGCTGAGCTTCTTGAATTTGACGTCCTTTTCTGAAATCACACACGAAAGCAGAATTCATGGGACATGTGATAAGATAAACCTATTTCCAGCTGCTGGAAGTCCTATGGTGTGGTCAGATCTGGGGCTGGTGAGGGGGACACGTGGTCACTCCCAGGATGCTGGTGACAGTGGAAACTGACAGGGCCCTTTGTGAGGAAAATTTGCTAAATATAAAAAAGATGCCTTAAAAATGGGAATATCTTTCCATTCCTTATCCTAGTTTTAAGACTCCCAAGCAAAGAATTACAAATTAAGATTTTTTTTTTTATCATTTGGTCATTAATAATGGCAAACATTTAGAACGGAAAGGGGCAACAATGCAAATGTCTCCCCGTGAGGAATAAACGACACCTGGTATATTCTTACAACGAAACATTATCTGGCCACAAAAAGGGATGCAGTGATCCTGGTAAATACAACGTGGATAGATTTTGTGAATGTTATGCTAAGTAAAGAAGCCCATGAAAAAGGACTCCCTATTACATGATTTTTTTTTTTTTCCTAAGTAGGCTTCATGCCCAGCGTGGAGCCCAACACGGGGCTTGAACTCACGACCCTCAGATCAAGACCTGAGCTGAGATCAAGAGTCGTCGGATGTTTAACCGACTGAGCCACCCAGACGCCCCACAGGATTCTTTTTATATGAAAAGTCCAGAACAGGCCAGCCTAATAGAGACAGAAAGTAGATAGGTGGTTGCCATGGGATGGGGGCGATGGGGAGTGACAGCCGCTGGGTACAGGGTTTCTTCTTGGAGTGATGGAACGTTCCAAACTTGGTGGTGGTCGCACAATTTTCCGAACATCCTAAAACCCGTCGGGGGTGAATTGTATAGTAGGCGAATTATATCTCAAAGCTGGGACATTAAAAAATAAAATTGTCAAGGGGCGCCTGGGTGGCTGAGTCGGTTGAGCATCCGACTTCGGCTCAGGTCATGATCTCGAGGTTCACGAGTTCGAGCCCCGCATCTGTGCTGACAGCTCAGAGCCCGGAGCCTGCTTCGGATTCTGTGCCCCCCTCTCTCTCTCTGCCCCCTTCCCCACTCGCGCTCTGTCTCTCTCTCTCTTTCAAAAATAAATAAACATTAAAACAATAAAAAATAAATGAAAATTGGATCTATAATTTAATGACAATTATGTGTGTGCACATATATCCACACACTGAGAGGTACAGACGACATACACTATACACATACATGAAGATACACACACGTATCTTAACAGTGCTTATTTATGGGCAGTTGATTATTGGTGGCTTTGGTCATTGTCGTGGGGCTTTTCTGAATATTTTAGAATTTTCTGCCAGAACTGGCTTCGTTTTTGTAATCAGGAAAGAAACAACAAAAGCTATTTTTAAAGTCTACCTAAGGCCAGCCCTGGAAAGCAGGGAACCTGGGAGAGCTGGAGGGGAGCCAGGAGGTATGCAGTCACAGGTCACGTGTCCCCTCCACAGGAGCCCTGGGGTCCCCGATGGGTGGTGGGTATGAGCACTTACTCTTTTGCAGCACAGCATTTAAAACATATTCCAGTTTCTCTGCAGTTACCTCCACGTCCTGTGGGAGGGGAGACAATTGCTTTTGATGGCCCGTAGCACCTTCTTTGTGAGTTGTTTCCAGTTCTGAGCTTGATTTGGCTCAAGCAATAGCCCGGCCCTCAAGGACCTTGCCACGGGCCCGTGTGCCCACGTCGTGAGTGACTGCAGCTTGCTGAACTTCTCAGGGACGATGGCCAACCCAGAAAGGACGGGAAGGCTGGGCCCCACAAGGCAAGCTTCCCCACTGAGCTAAAGTTCCCAGGTGCTTATGTCAGAGCACATTGATGTCTGGTTCTCCAAGCCTCTGTGCAGCAGAACCGCCTGGAGATTATTAGAAATGCGGGCATGGATTATTCCCATGGATTGTTTTCAAAACCTCCAGGGTGAATTTCAGAACCGCTTCTCTAAGGCTGTGTGCTCAGTGCGCTACATCTCGGCATCAGAGGACACTGAGAAGCTGGTTAGAGATGGGGAGGTCCAGGCCCCGCCCCTGACCTCCTGGTGAGGAAATCTGCATTTTCCCAGGAGGCTCAGGCGATGTGTCTGTACGTGACTGAGCAGCGTGGACTTAGGGCTCCTTCTGTCCAGGATTTTGAACCAGCATGCGAAACAATCACCTGTGAAGTTACTTCCGCACACACCTGCCCAGGTTCCACCCCGGAGCTTCTGAGGCGCAGGTGTTTTTTGGTCGTCAATACAGTTTGAGAGAATCTCCTGCAACATTCCTCACTTCCCTTTCCAACCCGGATCTCCAGTTCCAGCAACTTCTGTCCCTCCTACGCTGGGAGGGGTTGCTCACCCAGGACCGTCCTCCGGATGGCATCAGATGCCGGAAGTTAACCATTCACTCCCTTCCCCACCCGGCCAATCAGCCCCGGAAGGAGAACGGATGGCCGCTTTGCCTGCACGGGCCCCCACTTTTCTCCACCCAGACTGTTGTCCCCAGGTCTCCCTGACCTCCCGTTTATGGCACTGCTTGAAATCCCACTGTTAGGGCTTCGACCCCAGGGGCAGGAGTCACACGGGTTTTACGATTCAGGAGACCCATTGGAGCAGGAAGCTAATGAGGTCATTAGCACCGGCCATGAAATGGTTAACTCTATTTATGGCTACCAGGGAACACAGGTGGGGACAGTTTCTAGGAGAACGGAGGAGGCCGGGCCAGGAGATACCCAGGGCCCCCAACAAACAAGCTAAGTACTGAGGGGGCAGGGATGGGGTCGGGGTCAGAGAGCGGGAGGTGAGGGACAGATCCTCTCCTTCCCCAGTGGCTGGCCCCAGCCCGAGCTGCCAAACCCGGTCACACTGCTGATGTCACTGGACAGAAATCATGTTTGTAATTTAACGGTGACGTCCAAGCAGCACCACCCTCCCCCGGAGCAGAGAGAACATTTTAATGGCGGTGGTCTATGGGTAGAGTTCAATGGGCCACGTCTTCCAAGCTGTCTCTAGCCTTTCACAGAACGCCTCTGGGCCGGGCTGAGCTCCTTTGGGTGCTATTACCCCACGGACAGTGGCAGACCGGCGTGAGAGTGCGGTGGGGGAGGCGGTCCTGAGAGCCTCTCAAGGGACTGGGGCTGGTCTTCCAAGTGACCTGGGCTGGCCTCACGTTGGAACTAGGCCCGCCAGGCCCCCGGGAGGCGTTGCTGACCAGCACCCTGCTGCATCCCTGGGCGGAGGAAAGCAGGCCCCTGAGCTCTGCAGAGGGTCAAGGCCGAGTGCAGCTTGCGGCCAGCCCTACCTCGCCGGCAACTTGTTCAAACAGGGCCCGGAACTGCAGTTGCTCATCTGTCTCCTGGCCAGCTGGAGTCGGCTTCGGAGGCTAAAAAAGCAACCAGAGGAACTCACGTTGGGCCCCACGAGAAAGGAACTTGGCATTTGCTTTCCCAAAGAGATAGCAAGAGAAAAAGAGGCCCGCCCTGGAGACGGTGTGGCCCCGTGGGATACGCTGGGACCTCGCTGCTGTGTGGGGCGGGGTGGGGGTGGGGGACAGAAGTGGCCACCGTCTGTGGCATTAGGAACGGCAGCCTGATTCCTTGCGACGGCTCTTGAGAGGGAGAGTCTGGAAGGACTAATTAGTGGGACTTTGCAGGTAAGAGCGACAAAGGAGGCCAGAATCCTGACCGAGTTGGGGTCCCGGCCAGGGTGGCCACAGCCCCCCGTCTGACCCTCACCACTCTTGACTGCTTGACTCTTACTTGCTTCACCATCTGTGTTGACAGGTGGTAAACTCTTTGAGGGCAGGAGTCTGTCTCTAGCCGGGAGCCCAGGGCCTCGTGCGTGGGAAGAGCTCAGTAAATGTTTTGGGTGTTTTGTCCTGTGCCGATCCGAGCTGACTTGGGAAGCGTCAGACTGTTCCGGCTACACCTCAGCACCTCTCGAAAGTCTTAGAGCCCTTGGACAAGTATAAAACCCGCCCCTCCCTCTCCCCCTCCCCACCCACGTCTCGTCAGGAAGAAGTAACATGTTGCCCTAAGTCCGCTGTAAAAGAATCCACCAGCTACTCTCGTTTTCTTCTTATCGCTTTTCTTAAATTGAACGCGCTTTAAAGATAATTCATCCCCTTCAGAGGCAGCAGCCACCTCTCAGGGAACAGAGCGAGTTGGTTAGCACAGAGAAAGATCAATCCAAACAGAGCTTCCTTCCGGGCACCTACCTCGTCCCCGTGCCTGGTCCTGGAGGCATACGAAAGACTTAGAAGGTACAAAGCCTCTTCTCCAGGAGGTTAGAATCGAGGTACTTACCTGATCGCAGATAAGACACTCCCCAAACTCCGAAGTTTTGAATGATGCTGTGACTGAAGGAAGCTTTCAGGACAGACACTGAATCCCACCCTCCAGAGTAACATGAGAAGGCTCACCTCGGGAAGGTCAATGTTCACATCTCCATCCATGTCCCTGGGTGGGGCGGGGAGGGGGGCAGAAAACACACCGACTCACTTGTGGATTCACTTCCTCCCTAGGATCTGCAGCACTAACGGGGCCCCAGAGGGCTTGGAAGGCTCTGGCCCATTGAAGCCCTTCTTTTTCCATGATGTTTATGTGTCACAGGGTCTGCAGACCCCCTGCGTTGACCTCCGTCTCTCTCCCCTATCACTCAGACCCTGCCCAGCACGAAAATGAGAGGGAGGCAGTGTAGCCATCAGCCAAGGAGAACTCGTAAATCCTGGACTTCTAGAAGTAAAAGAAACTACCAGCTACCACCGCCTGTTTCCTGGATGCGCTTTCGCAAGGGATATTTATGAAGTGAGGGTTGGGCTGTGTGTGTACGTGCCTATGTTTGGGGAAAAGAGGAGAACTAATGGAAAGGTTTATTTTGCTGTTCACATATTTAGGGGAACCGATAGTGTTTGGAAAGCAATAATATTGGCAGCAGGAGGGGGCTTCAGCTTTTAGTGAGACGAAAACATTTGGGAGAATCCAATCTTACAGAGGAAACTCGAAGCACTCCCCAAGGAAAACTACTAGAAATTCAGAGGGAAGACCCATAATCAAACATTAAAATGGAGCCCAGATTGGGGGGGGGGGCAGAACTGGCCGCTGCCTGTAGCATTAGGAACTGCAGACTGAGTCCTTGTGAAGGCTCTTCAGGGAAGAGTCTGGAAGGACTAATTTAAATTAGTGGGACTTTGCAGATAAGAGCGACAAAGGAGGCCAGACTCCTGACCCAGTTGGGGTCCCGGCCATCCCCTGGGCATGCACAAGAGAACCCTTCCAGAACTTTTTAAATTGTTTAAGATCCTCTCAAGAGGACGAGGCCAATGGCAGTAGAGGTCACTGTGGTTCTTCAGTTACTGAGCTACGGAGCTGGTGTGTATGCTTGAGATCACAGCAGATGAAAGTACTTCGTTTGGAGGCCCCTGGGTGGCTCAGTCGGTTAAGCGTCCGACTTCGGCTCAGGTCGTGATCTCACGGTTCATGAGTTCGAGCCCCACGTCAGGCTCTGTGCTGACGGCCTGGAGCCTGGATTCTGAGTCTCCCTCTCTCTCTCTCTCCCCCTTCTCTGCTCACACTTTGTCTCTCTCTGTCTCTCAAAAATAAATAAATATTTAAAAAGAAAGTTCAAGTACTGTGTTCAGGGCGAACGTGAGTATGGACCCTAGCTCTGCCATGTGTGAGGCTTCTATGAATGCCCGGGCTCTGATCTCACCCCACTGCTGGGGCAGGGAGCATAAAATGAGGGATGGGCACAGCCTGGTTTCCCTCTCTTGTTATGGCTGCCCACAAAAATCGCCCATCTTCACGCCTCTCGTATAGGTGCTCTTGCGTGAACAGACACGGGGCTCGTACAGGTGCTCTTGTGTAAACAGACACGGGGAAATGTACCCTCAGCTTGCACTGGCATCTGGGAGAAGGCCGGAGGACAGCTCTCCAGCAGGATTTTTTTAAAAAATTTAAGATCTTATTGCCCCTATTTAGCTGATGGGAAAGAACCACGCCTTTTGTAATCAGCTCGGGAAACCCAGCCAGACTTGAGAACTGAGAGTATTCTCAACGCCCGCCACCAGTCCAACTCCATGCCACGAAACAAGATAAAACCGGAGGCCACGAAGTCACCGCTGACTCCATCTTGTTTTCTCAGGTCGGTCCTCAGTGGGGGGGTGCATCTAGCTCAAATACAGAATTCTCTGCGATCCCTCGAATGCCGCTAGAACGTCGCCCTGATGGCGAAAAGGGCAGCAACGGGAAATTTTTTCTTAGAAGTATCTGATACGGTCTAATTTTTTGCTAAGACGCTGCAAAGGGGAGGCGGCAGAAAGTCGGGTGTATAAAATGGAGGGCAGCCTTGGGTCAGGTAAGCACTTGACCATTGGCTTTGGTGATTGTAAGCGCCTGACATTACGTTCTGGACTGTCGAGGCATCCATTTCAAAGACCCTCATCTCAAAGAAACACATCGTGAGCGACATGGCTAGATAAAAAGCCCAGCTACCCCACCCATGAGGTTGCCCCTTTTTTTAGAAAGCTCCGGTAGACCATTTGACCCACTGCTTCCTTTGCCTTCAAGCATTTTAATTCACCAATAGTGACCCTTTTGAAACTCTAGGCTCCTACCCTCGACCCCAATAAAGGCAGAACCCCAGGCCTGTGCGCACGCTCTCTCTCTCTCTCTCTCTCTCTCCCCTCAAGATATTGCTGTGTGACTCCAGGGGTGCTGTGTATCTTCCAGAACCTGTGAGCAATAAACCTTGTCCTTTCCAGGTTCCCTGGGTCATTGCTGAGATGCGTCTGCCCTCAACGTTGGCTCCAGCTGGGGAACCGTCTGGGGGGGCTCCCCAAAGGGAGTACAGGCCCAGGAGAGTGCCCTCAGATGTTCCTAGCTGATGGCATCACTGTCCCTAGGCTGAGACCGACGACCCCAAACAACTTGGCAATATTTATTAACTGACGCTGAAAGAGCAGGTCATGCTAGAAACTTTCTAGAAACGTGTTCTAGAAGGAACTGGTCATTGTAATAGCCACCCCCCTTCACTTTGCTCAGAAATAAGTCCTAGCATTTCTAAATGTGGGTCCCGCTCCAGAAGCTTCTTGGACATAGAGTTTGGAAAATGAAGCGCTCCACCCGAGGGGGTCTGGTGAGCATGATTCTGGAAGTGGTTGGAGAGAGCAGCTTTTCAGTGGCCTGTTTGAGGGAAGGAAGGAGCAGAACCAAAATAGAAATGTATCCCACTTTGCAAATGGGTTAAGAGACCTTCCTGCCTGCTGTCTCAGGTGCGTCGTGGAGAAGAGAAGAAAGGGGTCAAGGCTCCAACAGTCCCCTGGTGACTTCTCGGGGATTGAACCACTAAATGAAGAGGGATTCTTGAACCTGTTACTCACTGGGTGATAATTTTCTTCTCCGTAAAGATCCTCAGGCAGAAATCAGCTTCCTGATGGGGCTCAAAAGTGCTGGGTATCAGGATATACTCCCCAGGGGGCAGCTGGAAGCGGTCGGAGACTTCTCTCAGGTTGATGAACGTTTTGCTTCTGGCCTGGGAAGCATGGTACCGGAAGAAGTCTTTGTTCAGGTGTTCGTCTTTGCGGGGGCTCTGCAGTGGGAACGTAAGAGGGTGGTTCTATAAGGAGGGCCACTGGTCTTGGGTATTTGGACACAGTTTGGGGACTGACCATTGAGTCTCGGGCATGTGGCTGAGAATCCAGGACATAGGCGGTGGGCTCTAAAGCTCAGCTTGGTTCCTACCCACCTGGTAAATGGCATAGCCAATGGTCAGCATGTTGGCACCAAACCTCTTGAGTTTCCTTCGATCTTTCTGCATCAGGGCCACAAGGAAAGTGCAGTCCTCCTGCCCCTCATCTTTCTCAATCAAGGACAGTTTTATCTGTGGATTGGTCCAGAAGGTATCTGCCATTGAAAGAAGTGAATTATTTTGCTTTCCTTTAGAAAAACACAAAGGACACCCCCCTACACACACACACACACACACACACACACACACACACGCACCATCCACCCCCACCACAACCTCCCAAACCTGAGAAAGTCATTCATTTCTTCTCTCCCTGTTCTGATGGCCCTCGTGCCCTACTTCCCATAATCCCAGTGAGAATGCCAAGTGCTCTCCCTTTTCATTTCCACCTTCTCTTGAACCATTTCCCACAGAACTTTTAAAAGACATTCTTCTGGGTCTACTCAACTACAGTTCATTCCATCTTATTTTGTCCGTGTGGTATTTCAAAGGAGAGTGCGGTGCCCTTGGAGTTATGCAGTTTGAGCAGAAGCCACCCCACTCTGGCTCCAAGGGTGAACACTGAGTGGTTTATGTTCGCCCCTGTTGCCTCGGACAACTGGAACAAAGCCAACCAGCATGTAGCATTCACCAGGCAATATGGGTTCAAGGAATTCCCAGTAGAAGGGAGTTGAGGACTACTGTTGGATGACCCTTGGGAGCTCTCACTGTTCATGCAAACGAGGGCTCAGAAAGCCCTGAATGCTGCTGCCAGCCCTCCTGTGACTCTCAAGAAATCCAGACTGAGGAAAAAGTCAACAGAGGGAAGAGGGCAGAGCAGAGGATTACAAACCAATGCGTTGACAGAACTATGCCTGAAGGCCACCCCGCTTCTCCTCTGAATTTTTCAGTTATGTAGGGGAAAAATCCCTTTTTATTGCTAAACCAGCATGAGTTGTGTTTTCTATTATTTGTGATGGAAAAGAACCTAAGTGGGAAAACAAGAGAGTTTCCTTGAGCAATTCTTATCCAACTTCCTGCTCCTTCTTTGCAGCCCTCACCAGCCATCTCTGAAATCTTACTGTCTAAACTCTACACTTCAGGCTTTCTCCAGGGTCCTGGCCCTGATCCACTGATGTACCCCAGGTTGGACTGGACACTTGGCAATAACAGAGAGTGACAGGTGGACGACCAACCTAGAAAATTGCGGCAGCCCCCGGCGGTGGAGCCCCGCACCCAGCTTCCTTGATGGACCGTCACCTCCCATTTGTGGACAGCATCCTCCTCCAGGGCGTCAGGAGTCAGGTTGCAGATTTCTACCTTGTCAAAGTGGGTCTTGAAGTCCCTAAACGCCATCCTACAACAAGGTGGAGAGACACCAAGGCGTAGGAGGTGATGGTGATGCCATGATCCACTCAATCGCTTAATCATCTTACCGACCACTAGTGAGTGTCTGCATCTGTCCTCAAGACTCAGGTGTGGGCAGACAGAAAATGCACAAACAAAGGTAAGGAAAACCCAGAGCCTCTGTACTCAAAATTCAAGGTAAATGCATCTCTAATTTCCAATTGAATGGCTTGTTAATCTCTCAAGCTTGTGGATCCTATGTGTTTTCCACAAATTTCTTTGACTCATGACTGCATGGTTCCTGAAGCAGGCCACCAAAGTTCACCCATCAAAACGGGGCCAAGGACTGCAACCCACTCCTTCCATCTAGAGTGGGGTGTAAGCAGTGATGTGTGGGTCAAGGCTGTTGGGAGTGGGGGTGTCTTCTCCAACCTTTCCTGTTTTTCCTCTTCTGCTGGCTTCCTGCAGGTGACTGTGTGACCCCAGGGGAGGGGGGAGCCATACAGAAGAAGGGGCTTGGGTCCCTGAATCACTGCACAGAAAGGGCCACCCACAGAATAAGGGTGTCTTCCTGGACTGTTATAATGAGTGAGAGATAAACTGTATTGCATTTGAGTCTTTATACATCTTGAGTCTATTTATGACAGCAGCTGGTGTTGTTACCCTAAGTCATTGGTGCCTTGAAGCATGGAGCTGCCATGACCGAATTCTAAAATATGTGATATCAGCTTAGCATATGGGCAGGTTTCAAGGACATATTGGAGATAGAAAATAGATATTCATGTTAGGAATGGCAATATATTTATTAAAACTGTAAAAATAGGGGCGCCTGGGTGGCTCAGTCGGTTAAGCGACTGACTTCGGCTCAGGTCAGGATCTCGCGGTCCGTGAGTTCGAGCTCTGCGTCAGGCTCTGTGCTGACAGCTTGGAGCCTGGAGCCTGTTTCAGATTCTGTGTCTCCCTCTCTCTGGCCCTCCCCCGTTCATGCTCTGTCTCTCTCTCTGTCTCAAAAATAAATAAACGTTAAAAAAATAAATTAAAAAAAACTGTAAAAATATGGAAGACAGAGGCTGTGCTCCAGGGGAAGAGAATGGAAAAAGCTGGAATATTCATACGTACCGGTTTTTGCTTAGGGTGTTTAAGAAGGTATGTAAGAAAGAGGTGAGCTCAGGTAAGAATTGACTAGTTTGCTCACCAGGGAATAAAGCTAGAAATCCGAAATTTGTGGTCTTACACAGGGGAAGAGCCAACTGTTTTCTGAACCCCATAGGAAGAAATACGATTAAAAAAAAAAGCTTCTAGAGATGAAGGTCCATTAAAAACTTTCAGTTAGGGGCACCTGGGTGGCTCAGTCAGTTAAGCGTCCGACTCTTGATTTGGGCTCAGGTCATGACCTCACGGTTTCGGGGGATTGAAAACCACGTCGGGCTCTGCGCTGACAGTGCAGCTTCTGCTCGGGATTCTCTCTCCCTCTCTCTCTCTGCCTCTCCCCCACTCGTGCGTGCTCTCTCTCTCTAAATAAATAAATAAACGTTAAAAAAAAAAAAACAACCTTTCAGTTACGCAAAGAGATTCTACCCTGTGGAAAGTCCAGATTAGGAATGTTTTGTGCCCACTTCAGTCTATATTCAGCTCTCAAGGTCGCTCGCTGCCTTCAGGGGTCCTTGTCATCAAGTGGGGTGAAGGGGTAGCCCCTGGGAGCAGTGGGGCTGCCTGCCTTCAAATTCACGGTGCAAACTCGGTTGATGGGTAGTTTGGGGGAGGGGTGCCAGGCTGCAGACCCAGGCTCGGCCGCACGTACAAATCAAATTCTCTGCCAACCTGGGTGAATGCGAGGGGGTTGAGACAGATGCATTTGGTTTACCAGAGAAATCAAACAAAGACAGACAGACAAGGGAAACATGCAAGTAAGCCAAGGGCCATAGGGCGCTCTCATACCCGTTATGTCGTTAATACAGAAAGGAAAACAGAGGCCAGCACTGTACCAGAATTCCCCGTCGTCGAGAGAGGTGTGACACAGGCGCTTCTGCTCAGCTGGCCCGACCGAAAGCCACTCAGAGGAACTAGGGATAAGCGAAATCAGGCTTTAGGTGGAGGGTCTTGCACAGCGGCCGAAACAATACTGGCCTCGGTGGAGAGGAGTGTCCCTCCTGGGGAGGCAGGGTATGCGGCCATGTGGGGAATGGTCCCGGTCAGTGACTGCTCCCTGGGCCCCAGAAATGTCCCAGGGGAGCTGGAGGCTGGTTGAAAAGTGAGCGTCCAAAAGCAGCCGATGGAAAAGGCCCTTGGGGTCATTTGAACCTCCTCCATGGGGGATTCTCATGGGGCCATCATAGGATGTTGAACACCAGCAGGGTAGCAGAAACTTCCAACTGGAAGCCACGAGTGGACTGAAATGCGTGCCCGGGAGCACCTCCTGGCCTCCCCTCTTTGTTTGTAAGTGACGTTTTGACAGGTGATGGTAATAATGCCTTATGTTCACCTGGGCTTGAGATTCCACACGTCAAACACCTTCTTTACGTGACTGTGCTAGGAGGCCAGGTGGGGTTCTGTGAAGTTCACGGGCCCATTTCGTGGACCAGGGCACCCAGGTGGGCAGCCGTCACCACCCGCCTCCAAACCCAAGAGTTCCACCTCGCCTCCGAGTTCGCTGTGTCTCCGCGACCCCCGCAGCCACCCCCAGAGAGTTCAGGCCGAGTCACCACCACTGTGGTGCTCAGCCAAGGCTGCCCGCCTCACCCACACCCTGCATTGGCCCCTCTCCAGGAGGAAGGAGCCCCTCTCCAGGTCCTGCCCGCCAGGGTTGGAACAGCAGAACTAAGAGCCATTATTTTCTTTTTGAACCATTACCTTCCACGGGGCTCACCCCCCTGATAGCGGTCAGACTGGCTAAGGAGCGCTTTCAGCACTTCTGTCGTAACAGGGGGTCAGGATCAGGAATCAGGATGGGGACCTGCCCTCCATCACCCCAAGGCTGAGCGGGAGCGTCCGGCCTTGACCCCAGTAAATGCACTCTCCTTATTTCGCCCTCTGCGTGTTTCGCAGGAGAAGGAGAAAGGGGCCCCTCGTGTTCTCTAAACTGAAGGACGGGATGAGTCTACGCAGGATAGGAAGCCATCTCGTTCATTTGGGTTTCAGTATTTCTGTGCTTTCCAATTCTGCCAGGAGAGGGAGGCCGCTCTCTTCCCTCCTGTGATGCTGCTCGGGTGTGAATCCATCTCGGCCACAGCTCCTGGGAACCGGGGCGGCAGGTAGGGGGACAAGAGCAGCAATGGGAGGCCTGGCCTCCTCGGGGGCATGTGCTGTGCCCTCGGGCTGGAGTCAGGTTAACGGAGACACAGACGCGCTGACGATTGTGCCGCGGTGGCTTTGTTGTGAGCAGAGGACAAACAGGAGCTCAAGATCTATTCAGGTTCGAGACTTGCCGGAGGTCTCCCCAGGGCCCCACGAGCCACGAGCGGGCGGGGCTGGGACAGCAGGACCCCAAGACGGCAGGGGCAGGGGCAGGGTGGGCCCCGCCCAAGCATATCTAAACATTCCCTGGTCCCCGTCACCTGGGCCGCTTCCCGAGGGACAAGGAGGGGACACACACCTGCAAAACAAAACTTTCTTTATAACTGGGGACCAAATAAAGAACCCTGGCTGACTGCTCTGTAATGGATGAATTTCCTGTCGCGCTTCCTCTGTCTCTCCACTGGGCCACCGGGCCTCTGGCCAGTGGTCACTGACCAATGAGAGAGAACCCTGGAATGACTTGCCTGGTGATATTTCAGGGATCCTCACACCCAAAATACTCATTGCCACCCCCACCCCCACCCAAAACACATACATACCAAATATCAAAGCTACCATAATTGGAGATCAAGCCTTTCACAATACCATGGGGATATGAACTATTCCCATGGGAGGGAATACATCCACTGACATAAATACAATTATTGGAAAGTTTAAAAAGACATTAGGGGCACCTGGGTGGCTCATTCGGTTAAGCGACCGACTTTGGCTCAGATCATGATCTCGCAGTTTGTGGGTTCTGTGCTGATGGCTCAGAACCTGGAGCCTGCTTCAGATTCTGTGTCCCCCTCTCTCTCTGCCCCTCGCCCACTCTCCCTCTCTCTCTCAAAAATAAATAAACATTAAAAAAAATTTTTAAGCCATTATAAGGGTGTTCCATTTTGACTACATGATGGACCAGAGGGCTAAAAAGGGAGGAAGTAAGGCCACCCAGAAGCAGGACCCTGAACAAGAGTCAGGAGGGAACTGGGAGCTGTAGACCAAGGGCCCCTTCTTCATACGTCTGCACAAACCAGTGCTGGCCCCTCTGTGCCCCCGAAGGCAAGGAGGTGGGGACTGACCTGTCACTCCAGGACCCGTTCCACTCAACCTGGCCCCAAGGGTTCCGGACTCTGATGAGCTCCACGTTCCGGCCTTGGAAGTTTACCTGGAGGGGAAAAACACCGGGGAGATTATATATTCACGTGTGGACCTCAGAGTGCTTCACCTCCAGCCCGGGCTGGGTTTACTGAAAACCTCTTGACTGTGACACGCTAAAGCCATGTCCAAACTCATCAATTCTTTTTTTTTTTTTTAATTTTTAAATGTTTATATTTATTTTTGAGACAGAGAGAGACAGAGCATGAGTGGGGGAGGGGCAGAGAGAGAGGGAGACAGAATCCAAAGCTGTCATCAGCACAGACCCCGGTGCGGGGCTCCAACTCGTCAACCGCGAGATCATGACCTGAGTCCGAGTCTGCTGCTCTGGCGACTGAGCCACCCAGGCGCCCCGAAACTCATCAACTCTTCACTGGCCCTTGGAATTTTCTAGTTCCTAGTGAACATAATGGCTAGCGTTACCAACACCGTTATATCAATCACCCACGATGGTTGCACTGCAGCTGGGAAATAACGTAGAATTACAAATAACAAGAAACTAGTCCACACGAATCTTCAGATGAACGAGTTTTCTGTCTGGACTGGACTCTCCCTAGACGCGGAGACCAAGTCTTATTTATCAGTGTACCCTCAGCGTCTAGCACAGCGAGCGGTAAAGAGTGGCCAGAAGTACTCATGGAGTGAGTTTTCTTCATCCGTAACATCTTACTCATGGATCAGTGAAAATTATGCAAGCACACACTGGAAATGTAAACAATGAATAAACAAAAACCACTTGCAAGCCTTCTGAACCCAATCTTCCCCCACTTTCAGGTGTCAGGTGAAGATTTCTGCTGTCCATATGGAGAACCCTTGGGCCGGTAAAGAAGGATGATGCAGTCATGGCCTCCATGCTCTGCCCTGGACCAGGAGAGAGGGCCAGTGCATTTAGAAAGATTTCGGAGGAAAGAGAGTAGAAGTAAATGACTTTTGTTCATCAGTGAACCAGAAATTTTAGCTCAAAACTCTTTACCCTCATGCACTGGGCACAAATTATATTTTTGACGTGTAAAAATTAAGTTAGTGTAACCTCTCCAGGGTCCAAGATGCAGCCCGTAGCTCATCATGTAAGATGTCCATGAAGAGAATTGTTCACGGAAGGTAAATCCCTTATAGGTGGAGAGAAAGGAAAAACAACTGAACAGATGTGATGAAAGGTTTCTATTTCTTAAAATAATATTTGGAAGATGTAACATTAAAAATCACCTGCCAAAAAGAAAAAAACCACCTGCCTACCCAAGTGAGTGATTGGCCAGGCATTATGGGTGGGAAGGAGGAGGTAAGAACACTTTGCAAACAGTTTTAATTCTAAAGAATGCAACTGTATCCCCTGGTGAGGAGGAAGGACCGGCTTCCTTCTGCACTCCTTACTTCCCACTCCTCTGGACTGGGTTTCTCAAAACATGGGTGGCAACAGGAGGAGACCAGAAGTGCCGGTGTCCTCTAGAAACCGGGTTTGAGACTTGTCCAACAGAAGCATGAAGTGGGCAAAGACAAGCCTTCGGACTTCGTTGAACTTGAACCTGAGAGGATACAGCCCTTGGCTTCTTGTCCTCCTCTTCCAGGTCATCCCCTTTGCTTCTCTTTCCCGCGTGTCCCCCCAGGAGCGCTTGTCCAAACCAAGCATTCACTAGAAGTCAGGGTGGTGTGCCGCTGGGTCTGGAAGCCCCCGGGAATCAGTTCCACCCTGGACTATAGCTGCAGAGAATAGGACTTTTGAAGGTTGATTTTATGCGTCACCCTGACTTGGCCACTGGTGCCCAGATATTTGGTTATACACCATTTTGGGTGTGTCTGTGAGGGTGTTTCTAGAGGAGATTAGGATAGGTAGACTGAGTCAAGCAGATGGCCCTCCCCAGTGTGGGTGGACCTCATCTGATCACTTGAAGGTCTGAATAGAACTACAGAAGGTGGAGGAAAGGGAGAATTCACTCTGTGTCTAACTGCTGAGCTTGGACTTTGGTCCTCTTTTGCTCTGAGACCAGGACATGTACCCTTGGTTCTCCTGGTTCTCAGTCTTTTGGACTTGGGCCAGAACATCATCCCCAGCTTACAAATGGCAGATCACAGGACTTCTCAGACTCCATAATCATGTGACCCAATTCCTCATTATCTATCTATCATCTATCTATATTTTAAAATTGTTTTTAAAGTATATTTTAAGAGAGAGAGAGAGAAGGAGAGAGACAGACTATGAGCTGGGGAGGGGCAGAGAGAGAGGGAGAGAGAGAATCCCAAGCAGGCCCTGTACTGTCAGCACAGACTGTGAGATCATGACCTGAGCCAAGATCAGGAGTTGGGCACTTAACCGACTCAGCCACCCAGGCACCCCTCATCTATCTATATCTTATTGGTTCTGTTTCTCTAGAGAACTATGACCAGTACAAGACTGGTAGAATTAGGGTAGAAAAAAAAGAAAAAACAAAGCCCAGGCTCCCACACCAGCTAAACAAGGTTGTTACTCTGGTGAAATCACATGTTTCTCTCCCTCTCTCTCTCTCTCTCTCTCCCCCTCTCTCTCCTATTTTGCTCTTTTGAATTCCAGCTGTCTCTCATCCTTTAGATGAGACATCCTCAAAAATATCTGAAAGTGTGGTTTAGACTGTGATGCCCTGAGGGTTGCTTCAAGATTCACAAATCAATCAGTAGGATACACCACATTAATAAAAGAAAGTATAAGAAATAAGAACCATATGATCCTGTCAATAGATGCAAAAAAAGCACTTGCAAAACACAGCATCCATTCTTGATAAAAACCCTCAACAAAGTAGGGATAGATGGAACACATCTCAACATCATAAAGGCCACATATGAAAGACCCACAGCTAATATCATCCTCAATGGGGAAAAGTTGAAAGCCTTTCCCCTACGGTCAGGAACGAGACAAGGATGTCCACTCTCACTGTTACTATTTAACGTAGTTCTGGAAGTCTTAACCAGTCTTAACCAGGCAACCAGCCAACAGAAAGAAATAAAAGGCATCCAAATCGGCATGGAAGAAATCAAACTTTCATTATTTGCAGACAACGTGATACTCTACGTAGAAAGCCTGAAAGACTCCACCAAAAAAATCGCTAGAACTCATACATGAATTCAGCAGTTGCACGATATAAAATCAACTACAGAAATGTGTCGCATTTCTATACACCACTAATGAAGCAGCAGAAAAAGAAATCAAGGAATCAATCCCAATTCCAGTTGCACCAAAACCAGTAAGATACCTAGGAATCCACCCTACGAAAGGGGCAAAAGATCTTTACTCTGAAAACTACAGAAGACTTAGGCAAGAAATTGAAGAGGATGCAAAGACATGGAAAAGTATTCCATGTCTTTGTAGACATTTGAACGTGTAGAACAGAACAGGGAATATTCCATGCTCATGGATTGGAAAAACAAATTGTTAACATGTCAATACTACCCAAAATAAATACTACACATTTAATGCGATCCCTATCAAAATACCACCAGCATTTTTTTGCAGCGCTAGAATAAACGATCCTAAAATTTGCACGGAACCACAAAGACCCCTGAAAAAGAAAACCATCCTGAAAAAGAAAAAAAAAAAAAACCTGGAGGCATCATCAGGGAAATACAAATCAAAACCACAATGAGACGTCACCTCACACTTGTCAGAGCGGCTGAAATTAACCACGCAAGAAACAACTGGTGTTGGTGAGGAGGCAGAGAAACGGGAACCCTCTTGCGCTGTTGGTGGGAAGCAAACCAGAGCGGCCACCCTGGGAAACAGTATGGAGGTTCCTCGAAAAAGTGAAAATAGAACTGCCATATGATCCAGCAATTGCACTATTAGGTATTTAACCAAAGGATAGAAAAATACAGATTGGAAGGTGTACATGCACCCCAATGTTTACAGCAGCGCTATCAACAATAGCCAAACCATGGAGAGAGCCCAAATGCCCATTGGCTGCTGAGTGGATAAAGAAGATGTGATATATATAATGGAATATTATTCAGTCATCAAAAAGAAGGAAATCTTGTCATGTGCAACGACGTGGAGCTAGAGTGTATTATACTAAGTGAAATAGGTCACTCGGAGAAAGTCAAATACTATATGAGTTCGCTCATATGGGGAATTTAAGAAACAAAACATGAAAATATGGGAGGGGTACTCTTAACGAGATCACACTCTTAACGACAGAGAACAAGCTGAGGGTTGATGGAGGGAGGGAGGGAGGGAGGGAGGGAGGGAGGGGATGGGCCAGATGGGTGAGGGATATTAAGGAGGGCACTTGTGATGAGCGCTGGGTGTTGTATGTAAGTGGGGAATCACCACATTCGACTCCTGAAACCCATATTGCACGGTATGTTAACTAAAATTTAAATTAAAAACAGAAAAAATAAAATAAAATGTAAAACCCTCGAAGTCATTGGCAGTCGGATACATACAGATTAAAACAATGATGCAAGATCACCTCATACCCGTTTGTTTGGCAAAATGCAAAGACCGGCTGTTGGCAGAAATTCGAGGAGGGGACAATTTGACACGTGTCCTGGTGGAATCGCAGCGTGTTGCGACCATTCTGGAGAGTAATCTGGCACTATTTAGGCAATTAAGTACATGCCTCAGATCCCGCAGTCCCACCTCTGGGCATGCACCCTCCAAAACGTTTTGCCTAAGTGTCTGAGGAACCATGTTAAAAAGAAAAAATATAGGGGCGCCTGGGTGGCTCAGTCGGTGAAGCGGCCGACTTCGGCTCAGGTCATGATCTCACGGTCCGTGAGTTCGAGCCCCGCGTCGGGCTCTGGGCTGACAGCTCAGAGCCCGAAGCCTGTTTCAGATTCTGTGTCTCCCTCTCTCTGACCCTCCCCTGTTCATGCTCTGTCTCTCCCTGTCTCAAAAATAAATAAAATGTTAAAAAAAATTAAAAAATATATATATATATAATGTGACACACTAAATAAGTACAAGGGACTAGCACGACCGAGGCTATTCCTATACCCTGTCCACAGGGGTTCACATCGCCTACCTGGTCAATTCCTGTCACACTGTAGGCATGGCCCTTAATGAGACCAAAAGGTGTCCGGGCTTCAGACTCTGTAGCATTTCGGATCTGGAACACGAAAAGAGCACCGTTGGACCCACTGGGGACCTTAACCCTTCCCTCCCTGCCCAGACCGAGCTCCAGGCCGGGGCTGGCCCCTTCGAGCCACGTGCCTGAAGCATAGCCTCGCGCCAGGGTGAGGAGACCCTGAACCCCGTGACAAGTTCACTTTTTGCCCCCAAACAGAGCAACTTGACCGCCCCCATCATGCAGCACGGCACAAGATAGAAGTAAGATCCCATACACCCAAGAGAGGATAGCCGGCATTTAACAGTAGACAACCCTATGTCACACGCCTGAAAGCACAGACGAAATGGATAATTTACTAGCAAAGAACACATTCCCAAGGTCGACCCAAGAGGAGACAGAAAGCTTGAACAGGACTCTAACAACAAGCTGGGATAAAATTATATGTGTGTGTGTTTGCACGCATGAAGACATTGAGAGTCCTCTCTACAGATACGAATTTTTTAATGATATACGAAGCAAAAAAAAAAAAAAAAAAAAAAAAAAAAATTCAGGCAAGTATAAAGTAAGATTCCATTTAGTAAAACCAAACTAAACTTCTGCTGTGGTTGTGTATGTATGCGCATGCCTGTGTGTACAAAGAAGAGTGAGGCGTGAAGGGCACACACCCGGTGTCACAGGGCTGGGACTTGGGGAGGGAGATAGGGATTTGCCTTTATAGATCGCACGATTGTCCCACTGGCTACAGTAAGTACACCCCAACTTTGTAATTTGGAAAACATGAAATTAAAACCTCTGTTTTAATGAAAATAAATAAACATTGACACCACCCTCCCACTGCCTGAAAGTTATGTTCTTCCTCACACGAGGCCAGGGCAGCTGGCCCAGATCCCCAGCCCCAGGACAGGGGCGGGCATGTCAACAAGCCAATGAACGACTTACATCAATGGAGCAGCCCACGAGAGAGCCCCTCTTCAAGGCCTTCTCCAGAATCTCATAGAAGTTCTCTGGAGCCTCTTTAGTTGCAAAGGTCTCTGCTACACCCCCGGTGAAGTCTTCCATGGCCTCGATGGCGCTGCCTCCCTTCAGAGCCTCATAGCTACCGCTCAGCCTGCAAGGGCGGCAAGGAAGCACGGACACCGTTGCAGGGAACCAGGAAGACCACCAGGTGGCGCCCCTCGGCCAAAGATTTTCTAACTTGTAGGGACCGTCGTTCAGGGCCTTGCCCTGGCTGGGTGGTGCGGAAGGAAGATGGGAAGCAGGCATAGGGCTTTCCCTGGAGCTCCAAGGATCCAGGCTCTCTGTGAGACAGGCAGTTGGCTGTGGTGGTAAAGGGCGTGGACTCTGGTCCCTGACCGGCTGCAGGTTCAAGGGCTGGATCCACAATGTACAAGCTGAGCGCTCTGGGGACACCTCCCTTACCCAATGCTTCAGTTTCCTCATTTGCAGAATGGGAGTGATGGGTGGTGTATGCTCCCTCCTGGGACTGCTGTGAGGTTTAAATGAGTCTCTCTCTCTCTCTCTCTCTCTCTCTCTCTCTCTCTCTCTCTCCTCCCCTCTCTCCCTCCCTCCTTCTCTCTCATCTTACACAGAACAGGGCTTGACCATGAAGGTGTCAGCTATATGTAGACCTGAGACAAAGTTGAAGATCTTTTTCTTCCTTTCTGGTCTTGCATAATCCCAACCTTTTTTCTCATAGTTGTATTTTTTATTAATATAAGTTTTATTAATATAAATTCATATCAGGTAAAGCCCTATGCCTGCTTATATGTTATATATAAATTTATATTAATATTATATTAAATTCTATTAATATTAGTTGTATTTTTATTAATATTATTAATATAATAACTTATATTCATATAAGTTAATATAATATAATATAATTAATATACGTGCACACACACACATACACACACATATAGGCATCCTGCTTGAATTTTAAAACAAACTTTCCCATTTAGAACAGTTTCAGATTTAAGGAAAAAATTGTACATAGTACAGAAAGTTCCCATCTCCCCCCCGCCTGCAATTTCCCCTGGTGTTAACATCTTACGTTAGTGTGGTGTACTTGTTCCCGGTGACTGAACCCATACATTGTTATTATTAAGGTCCTTACTTTCTTCTTATGTCTTTAGTTTTTACCTAATATCCTTCTTCTGTTCCAAGAACAGGATATCCCATCCAAGATATCACATCACACTTAGTCCTCATGTCTCCTTGGCTGTGACAGTGTCTCGGACTTTCCCTGCTTTCTATGACCTTGACAATTACGAGGAATACTGTCGGGTGTTTTGTAGAATCTCTCTCAATTAGGATCTGTCTGTTGTTTATCTATTGGTTAGACCGGGGTTATGGGTTTGGGGGAGGGAGACCACAGAAGTAAGGTGTCCTTCTCATCACGTCACATCCAGGGCCCAGATGTCACCATGACTTATCGCTGCCCATGGTGCCTTGACCACCTGGGTGAGGTCATGCCTGTTAGGTTTCTCCACTAGATAGTTACTCTCTCTCCCCCTGTCCACGCCGTCCCCTTTGGAAGGATGTCATTACGTGCAGCTAAGGAGCAGGGAGTTTTGCTCAACCTTAGATGACTTGCAACTCTTCTACAGGGTAGATTTATTCTTTTCTCCGATTTATGTATTCAGTCATTTGTTTATATCAGAATGGACTCATGGGTATTTGCTTCGTACTCTGGCTTATAATCCAATACAACTTTACTTATTTTGTTCCTCACACTGTTCTAGGTTTGGCTATTTTCAGCTTCTCCAGCTGGCTCCTGGGTCCCTTTGACATAACCCCATCAGTGTGTGTGTGCGTGTGTGTGTGCATGTGTGTCTAAAACATGTTCTCACTCCTTACTACTGCAAGATGCTCTAGGCTCATCTTATGAATTTCCCACCCCTGTCCTACAATCAGCCTTATCTCCATGGAGCCTTGGTTCCTTTCATTGGAAAATGGTATTTAGAAACCAAGACCCGAGAAGTAGGAGTGCTTGTTGCTGTGGGGCTGCCATTGTTTCTAGGCCATCTCTGCTGACAAAGCGGGGAAATAATGTATATACACTGACCCTGTATATATACATATATCTTTATGAAACCATCTCTTTTAAACAAGACGTGAGTTCAGCCTGAGTCACCAGTCCTAACCCATGACAACATGCATTATTCCAGCCTCCTCCCCTTGCTTCTTTGTAACCTCCTCTCTAACTGTGAAGAACATAGCTCGACCACCTGCCTTAATTGTTCAATTCACAATTATATACATGTATCATATAGTATATATGAAACATATATATTACAAAACATATATATGATACATGTATATATGCATAATATATGTATTATATATATACACACACATATATAGCACATATATCATACACACACACACACACACACACACACACACACAATTATAAATGTATAATGGTATCAGAATGTTGTCCTGTGCCCCATGAGAAACAACTTTATCAGCCCGAGTAGAATGCTCGTGTACAATTCCTCTTGCCGTTAATCTTACAGACCCCACTCATCTCCACCGTTACTCAGGTTATCTCCCTTTTCTCCTACCCTCCAGTGAGTTTGTCTCATAAATTTGTGATATAGTTAGATGAAATGCATAGCCCGCATTTCATCCTGGGATTCTTCATCCTTCTCGATGATTTTTAAATCTTCTTGTATTAAGCTTCATTGTTTGTGCCGTAAAGGGTTATGGGTTTGGTAAATGAATGGCATCATGTATTTACTATTTATTTAGTAAATACTATGTATTTACTAAATACTATAAATTACTAATACTAATACTAATACTAAATACTATAAAATACTATGTATTTATTTAGTAAATACTATGTATTTACTAAGAAACTGCCAACTTGTCTTCCAAAATGGATGACCCATTTGGGCCACCATGACTCCCCCCATGGCCATTCATTGGCTCCTCCCACCAATGAATGAGAGTTCCTGTTGCCCACATCTTTGTCAGAAATTGATGCTGTACGTGTGTGGTGGTATTTCGCGATTGTTTGTAATTTACAGTTTCCCAGTGACAAATGATGTTGAGCATCTTTCCATGTGTTTATTTGCCCCCTGTCCATGTTTTTGGTGAGGTGTATCCCAATCATCTTGGGCCTCTTCTAATGACCAAAAACTAAACACAGATTTTCTTTTTTAGGAAACTTATTCTTCACTCTTTGAGTGAATACCCTTCATATTCCACTGACTCCTACCAGCTGGAATTCTTGACCCAAAGCCTTTTCCAGGGCTGCTGGGGGAGGATTACCCTGTGCTGGGCTCACCGAGAAGGAAGCTATGCCCACCCAGCCCTGGAAAGCACAGGCTGTGGCCCCTGGAGGTGACGGTTGCACAATAATGTGAAGGCACTGAATGCCACGGCACTGTATACTGAAAAAGGATTAAAATGGTAAATTTTACCACAGCCCAGATGTTTGAGCTGTAACAGCGCTCGGTGGGAAGTCGGGAGAGCCAAGATCTGTCAACACATCCAGAGTTTCTTCCACCTCCCCTCCCAGCTCTTCGGAAGGCCAGATTCGTGACACAGGGAGAGAAGAGGGACGTGTGTCACCACTCTGCCCAAGATTGGGCACAGCTAAGCCATGACAGGAAAAGTATCCACACTTTCCTTTTCCACCTCCGAGCCTGACCAAGCCCCTAGAGGGTTGGCCACACGGGGCCACACCTGTGAACTCTGTGTCCCTGGTCATTGAAGCTCTCTGAAAAGGCTCTGGGGATAGAGACCACTTCTTGGACCTGCCTGGCCCTTGGCCTGGCCCTGCAGGGGGCACTCACTTGGCGTAGGCTTTTTCCAGCAGGGCACTCCAGAACTCTCTGTGGTCGGCCGAGTGGAGGAAGATCAGGCGGTCCCTGAAGGTGGGCAGTCGGTCATCGATGACCACATCCAGCCATTCGCTGTGCTGCCAGAACTGTTGGCCGGATGGAGATGGAAACCATGGGGGTGAGGCACAGGGGAAGTCCAGCCCCATCTGTAAAGGCTTGGCTCTTTCTCCCACCCCGGGTTCCCTTGGCACTTCCTCCCTCCGACCAAACCTCCCTTAGGGTCTTGAGGAAACTCACACGTGGGTTCCATGATGGGTCCCCTGGACTTTGTCCACCAAGCATCCCACCCCACCGCTGGCAGCGGATTGGAGACCCAGTGTCGACCCATCAAAGCCAGGGTCACACGTGGACACTGCAGGGTGGGCCGAGTTAGCTCCTCTCTCCCGAGGGAAGGGGGTCGTGTGGGGTTTGCTCCGCTCCTGCGCAGCTCGCTTCTCCATGTCCCTCTCTCCACCAATCGCAGGTTGTCTTGGATGTCCCTGCCTCTTGAGTTGCCTCCTTGCCCGGGGGCGGAAACTCTATAACTGATCTCTTTTGGCCATTCACACACAGAGAGAGGCTGTGGTGGGGCGCACTCGTGCCACGTGTGCCGACACCAGGTGAGCGTGCGTGCACCCGTATGTACGCGCGCATGCGTTCTTGTGTGTTCACACACGTACCTATAAGCGAGTCCAGGTACGTGTGTGAGCGCATATGTTCACATACGTGTACGCGTGCATTCGTGTGCATGCATGCACACGTGTGTGAGTGCATCCATGTCAGAACTCAGATTGCCGGCCTTGGGGATGGAGGGGACGGGGTTGGCCCAGGCATGTCAGGACAGCAATGTGTGCCTGCCCCGTGCTGCCCCCTTCATCGGATCCTTTTAGTTCTGTGAACACCCCACGAGCTCGATATCAGTCCTTGTTTCTCCAGACAGCTTGTGAAGGCCGGGGTCCCTAGGAAATCTGCCTGAGGTCACCCACATAGGCACAGGGACGGGCGGGCATCCGTGGGTGGGCAGCTCTGCACAGGGACTACAGGGAGAGGTGGGGAGAGGACAGGGAACAGAGTGGAAAGAAAACTGCAAACAGATTCCCAGGCAGGCCGTGCCCACGTGAGGCTCTGCGCGGGTCCCACGGGGGCGACGCGTGTCCTGCCAGGACCCCAGCAGGTGACGTCTCAGTGCTTCTCTCTGTTTCTATTTCTTACCCTCACACATGTTTCCAAATCTGTGTTTCGTCAATAAGGAGAATCTCTCGGTTTGAGAAAAATATGAGAAATAATCCACTCCCTGAGAGGTATAAGGTTTTAGGCCATTTACGCTGAACGCACAAGATATTCCAAAGACGAAAACCTGTAGCGTGGGCCTGCAGCTTGCCAAAGTTCTGGATATATTCCGAACGCGGTCCTTCGAGTGCGTTTAGACGTTAGCCCTTGACAAAGCCCAGTTTGGGGTGCGGCTTTCCCACAGATGGGGGCGCATTCCTCCCGGGATTACCAAGCAGCCGAAGAGGCGGGTGGCGTCACATTGGACCCCAAAGACCTAGCTCTACCGGCCAAGGCCCCCTCTTACCTGGAAGTGGAATATCCCGGCATAACCGGGTCCGAAGCTTTGGTCCTGGGGGACGACTCGAACCAGAGCTTTTTCATTCAGCGTCAGGGAGGCGATGGCAGCTAATAGCCAGCAGTCGCCTGCGAAATGAAGGCCATAAATCACAGTGTTCATCGCCCAGTTCACAGTAAATTGGGAAACTCTACGCCAGAAGCAGAAGTGGGGGCGTTCCAGATGTGGCCGCGTCTTTTCCGCGTTTAAGGAAACGGACAGAATACCACCAAAGACCTCTGCTCCCCACCCCCCCCGCCCCTGCCACCTTCTGCCTCCCTTCCTGGCTCTTCCCTTGCCCGGTTTATCACGCACAGCTGTTGTCGGCTGGCCAGCGTTATAGGATACGCTCACTTGGGTTTCAGACATATGCTCCGTTATGCATCAGCTCTGTGCAGTTCCAGAGACTTCCCCTCCAGAGGGCGAAGCCTCCATATGTCCGTGTCAGCGTGCGCTGGGTAAATAGGCAATTCATAAGCGCAGCCCAGGAAATTGGGGGGCCCTCAGAAATAGCCCTTGCAAGTGCCTGGGGAGTATATTTACGGCACCGAGGCCTCCCCACAGCCCAGACTCAGTGTAGTTAGAGATCGCAGTAGCTCCAATTATTATTATTTTTTAACTTTTTAAAAAATGTTTATTTATGAGAGAGGCAGAGACAGAATGCGAGTGGGTTAGGGGCAGAGCGAGAGGGAGACGCGGGATCCGAAGCAGGCTCCAGACTCTGAGCTGTCAGCCCAGAGCCCGACGCGGGGCTCGAACTCACGAGCCGCGAGATCACCACCTGGGCCGAAGTCGGACGCTCAGCCGACTGAGCCACCCAGGTGCGCCTCCAATTATTTTTCATTGTCAAGGTTTGCTGACTCATCTACGGATTTCTGCAGCGATGTCTTCATGATAACACACATCTAGAGGACAACTGCAAGGTGCAGTCAGATCTCAGACCATATTGATCTGCGCTGTACCAGACGGACGCAGCCACTTGCCCGTGTTGAGAATGGAATGAGCCCCTCTCTTCATTGCTGCTTGGGAACTAGGGGTGAGCAGATATTTGGAAGTATCCATTTAACCAACGGGAACCCCTCTGTTTTCTCCCAGATCTATCTGTTTGCCATAGATACCACCACCGTCGTTGGAATTCAAGACCCCGTCGCCCTCAGCCGGGTTTCCCCGGGGCTCACATTTCTGGAAAAGACCATATACCCCATGACCCCTTTCTGATTGTTGTGCACAGGCAGGAGAGACTCACAGAAGGCCTAGCATCAGGGAAACGACTCCCAGAGTCGCTCTGCTTCTGGCTTTCCCTAGGGTGTCCCCCAGGGGGCACAGGCCACAGGTTTCGAATGCCTCAGCTGCTCTTTGGCAGCCTGGGGTCCGGCCTTGAGGAGATGGTAATGAGAAAGGACACAGGATCACTTGTTCAGCAAGGTTCACTGAGTGCTTCCTGGGAGGCGGTCCCTGCTTTCAGCTCTGGGGTCTGATGGAGGGGCCCCTGCTGTGGGGCTGACCTCCTCCCCACTCTTCTCCAAGTTATGGCTTTGCCTGGTGCAGGAAAATGCCTTTCTTTTCCTGAGAGTGTGGCAGATCGTGTCTCTTCAGCCAGGAATGCCCTGAGCGTTTGAAGGAGGAGATTCAGAAGCCGGTGCTATTCACACAACTTAAACCAAAGGGGAAGACTCAAGAGCAGAGCAATATTGCTTTATCTCTGCTGGGCCCGTACGGATGCAGGGTATTGCTTATCCCAGCGCTATGCCCAGAATAAGGGTACCCTCTCAAGGTCAGTTTGTTGGGCAGCCGGATGAACAGACAATAGCAGGCAGGGGGCCGCCAACCGGGAGAGGTGGGAGATGGTGATGTTCTAGCTTTTATTTTGGGTGGCAGACTCACAGCTGTTCATTTTATTGTTAGCCCTCATTGTGCACACATATGTACAGTATTTGGAAATAATAAAATTGTTATAAAGTACTAGTTACAGGGGCACCTGGGTGGCTCAGTTAAGCATCCGACTTCAGCTCAGGTCATGATCTCGCGGTCTGTGAGTTTGAGCGCTGCGTCGGGGTCTGTGCTGATGGCTCAGAGCCTGGAGCCTGCTTTGGATTCTGTGTCTCTCTCTCTCTCTGCCCCTCCCTCCCTCATTCTCTCTCTCTCTCTCTCTCAAAAATATAAACACTAAAAAAAATAAAGAAAACAAAATAATAGTTACAATCAACACCAGCTAAGGTTAAATATGCAGTTGTAATTCCAAATGGGTGTTTGCACTCCTGTGACAAACCAAAACTTTGAAACACAAAGAAGCCTGTACGATGACTTTCTAAGCGAGGGGGCAGTGAAGGGAGATAGAGGAAGAGTTTGGGGGTGAGATGAGAGAGAAGATGAGGAAGGGACAGACAGAGTCTCCCGGAGAAGGCTTACCCTCAACAAGTGAAGACCAATCTGAATGTAAATAGTTTCGGAAGGTCAAATTTCTAGCTAGGCTGTCTAATTCTATCATCTATGTACAGTTGACCTTTGAACAACATGGGGGTAAGGGGCACCGATCCCTGGCACAACTGGGAATCCATGTATAACTTCTGGCTCCCCCTAAAATTAACAACCGGTAGCCTACTGTTGACTGAAGGCCTTAGTGATAAGTCGATTAACACATGTTTTGAATGTTATATGTATCCTGTACTGCACGCCTACAATAAAGTAAGCCAGAGGGGCGCCTGGGTGGCTCGGTCGCTTATGCGTCCGACTTCGGCTCAGGTCATGATCTCATGGGTCGTGGGTTCGAGCCCCACGTCGGGCTCTGTGCTGACAGCTCGGAGCCTGGAGCCTGCTTCGGATTCTGTGTCTCCCTCTCCCTTTCTGCCTCTCCCCAGCTCGTGCTCTGTCTCTCTGAAATGTTAAGTGTAAACATTTAAAAAAATTTTAAGGTAGAAAAAAGAAAATGTTGGTAAGAAAATCATGAGGAAGAGAAAATCCATTGGCAGTACAATACTATATTTATACAAAAAAAAAATCCATGGGTAAGTGGACTCATGTTGTATCATTGTATCTCTCTTTGTATCTTTCATCTATATGTATCTATGTATCTATCATCTATGTATCTTCTATCTATCTTCATCATCATCATCATCTATGTATCTTATCTATCATCTTCTATGTATCTATGTATCTATGTATCTATCTATCTATCATCTATGTATCTTCTATGTATCTATGTATCTATCTATCTATTATCTATCTGTGTATCTTCTATCTATCTATCTATCTATCTATCTATCGTCTATGTATCTTCTATCTATCAATCTATCTATCTATCTACCAACTAACATCCCTCTAGGTTTGTGACTCTGGGTTCAATGTTTGGGTAGCTGGGTCATTGAGCATGGTCAGCTGTGAATCCGGGCCTCATAAGCTTACAGCTCCACTGGTATTTTTTTTTTTTTTTAGAAGGTCTTTTTTTTTTTTTTTTTTCCATAAATAGAATAAAGGTAAACCCAGTCCAATTTTGGACTAAATCCTGAAATGCAAGATCCAATGTAACTGACTGGGGGGCACTCTCGGATCAATTATAGGAAGGAGATTGTGAAGCTCCGGGGTGGGGGAGGGGGGTGCCCCAAAGTCTGAGCCCCTGGGCGGCATAATGGTTAAGAGCAAGTTCAGATCCCGACCGCCCAGCTATCGCTCCTGTGACTCACGTTACTTAGCCTCCCTCAGCTTCGGGTTCTCATTTATAAAATTGGAAGGGTCACTGGGAGGCTGACATGGTGACGAGTTAATGCGAGTATTAGCTGTGTCATGGGGCAGGGAGCCAGACCGGCGTCACCGGGCATCTCTGTTCTCTGTAAACTCCTGGGTCACGAGCCCCACACCGTAGGCACATCCACCCCCAGGGAACAAGAGTACAAGTTGCCCAGAGTCTTCTGGGCTCCATCTGGGGGCACAGACTGGCAGACTGGGAG
The DNA here is from genome assembly GCF_024362965.1 of Panthera pardus. Classification (NCBI taxonomy): domain Eukaryota; kingdom Metazoa; phylum Chordata; class Mammalia; order Carnivora; family Felidae; genus Panthera; species Panthera pardus. The sequence continues at coordinate 1,953,135 of NW_026526788.1, read as the reverse complement.
GGAGGAGAGAAGGAAGCAGCAGGGGGCAGCAGTGCTGTTCCCCCAAACCCTGTGCCCCTTGGGTTTCCAAGGTCCCGTGCTGCCCTTGTCACGGAGGCAGCTCAGAGGCCCTCTCCTGCTGGCCCCTACGGGTGCTCTGTCCAACCCCCCTCTCTCCATGCCCCATCTCCCCCACTTACCAAGCTCCCCCTGGCAGATATCTGTCCTGGTGGCCCCTCCAAGGATGAATTCTGGGTTTTCCACTATTTCCTGGAAGAACAAAGGCGATACTGAAGTGAGGCCCGCCACGTCCTGGGCCGGTGTGCTTAGAGCAACTGCAGGGTCTCTCTCCGTTCTGGGAGCAGAGGGCTCTTTCCTGTATTTGATTCTTTTCCTACGGAGGGACGCCACAAACCTGGGCCTGTCTCTGGGAGACATCCCTCATTCCCTGGGGAGAGGTCCTACCCTCTGCGCGGTCCCTCAGTGCAGTCCTCTGGTCAGACAACTCCTGCCATGCCAGGCTGCAAAGCAGGACCAGGAACCGAAGGTTCTCACTGCCACTCAGGCCCTGGGCTAGGAGTCAGGGGGAGCATGAGTTCGAATCCTGACTCCCGGCTTACGGGCATTACACCTTCTGTGGGCTTCAAATGCCTCATCTTAAAATGGGGTGATACAGGGGCACCTGGGTGGCTCAGTCGGTTAAGCATCCTACTTCAGCTCAGGTCATGATCTCACGGTCCGTGAGTTCACGCCCCGCGTCGGGCTCTGTGCTGATAGCTCAGAGCCTGGAGCCTGTTTCAGATTCTGTGTCTCCCTCTCTCTCTGACCCTCCCCTGTTCATGCTCTGTCTCTCTGTCTCAAAAATCCATAAAAACATTTAAAAAAAATTTTTTTTAATGGGGTAATACACCACAGACTGGTGTCTAGGATTAAATACAAATTTCCACTCTCCCCACCCAGCTTCTTTCTTTTTTAAAATATGTATTGTGTGTGTATATATATATGCAGTAAAACCTTGGTTTGTGAGCATAATTTGTTCTGGAAACATGCTTGTAATCCAAAGCACTTGTATATCAAACCGGACTTCCCCATAAGAAATCACGGAAACTCAGATGACTCGTTCCGCAACCCAAAAATATTCATATAAGAATGATTACAATACTGTGATATTATATAACAAAAGAAGGAAAATGCAAAATATAAAGAAAAAAATAAATTAACCTGTACTTCCCTTTGAAAAGCTTCGTGGCTGGTGTGAGGGAGACAAGAGAGAGGAGGGTTATTGTGTAGGACGACTTTCACTATCACTGATGGAATCACGGCTGTTTGTTGGTTCAATGGCATCTTTTTCTTTTCGTGCAACTTTAACAAGGAACCTAGCCAATGACCCAGAATGAAACAAAGCATTCTTAAGCTCACTCTTGTATGGAAAAGCAAAGGACTGTCCTTAGGTGCTTAGAAGCGACAAAAAATACACAAGTCCCAGTTGCGGGAACTTTCCAACATCCTGAAAAATCTCTGATTTCTGCCAAACACCATGGCCTGAGACTGAGCGTTTGAGCATGGGAGACGATCACCCACAATCCTGCGGTGAGAGACAGAGAGACAGAGAGAGAGGGAGAGAGACAGACAGAGAGAACCATTGGCTCAGTTGTAGTCATGTGACGTTGGGCATCACGTACTACTTGTATTGCAAGACATTGCTGGTTTATAAAGTTAAAATTTATTAGAAATGTTTGCTCACCTTGTGGAATACTCACAGAACGAGTTACTTGCAGTCCAAGGTTTTACCATACACACACACACACACACACACACACACACACACATATACACATGCATATACACACTATATGGTGGGAGATATGTGCATATATCTCTCATGTGACTTTACCTCAGTGCATTATATATATTCTATTATATAGTTCACATATTATATTATTGTGTATACATAGTTATTTATACATATACTTATATATACAGAGAGATACGCATAAAACATTAACAAAAAGGCATTTGAAAGCAATTGTATAAAACTCATATATTCTTTCCAGTTTTCTGGGGCACCAGTCTCCATTCCTGGCACGGACTATGGCAAAGACCAAGACAGAGAAACTCCCTGCCCCCTGCCCAGTGAGGGGGGACAGACCGGAAACAAGCGAGCAGACATACAAGTTCAGGAGCGCTGAGCACCGGGATGGAAAGTGATGGCGTGAGGCGCAGGCTATTTTAGCTGGAACAGTCAGGGAGTGCGTCTCCGAGAAGCAGGCAGTTGAGTAGGGAGTTGGGTGAAGGTCCAGGGAGAGGAAACAACAAATCATGAGACAGAGAGGAAAGTTCTGGCATACAGCAGACGCTTGGTCATTTTAACTGGATCTGAGTGCAGGCTGAGTAAGGGGCTTTCCTGCTTATTTCCAGAAACAGGACTGGAAGGAGAGGTCCTCACCAGTCCCGGGGTGGATGCCTCAGGGGACAGCTCTGCCCTGAAGGGGTTTCCTCAAGCTCCCCGGGACCCTGCTGCTCCTCTGGCCCGTGTCCCAAACAATCACCAGAGGACAGTGATTTCTTTGCGGGGAGGAGGACTTCTTAAGGCAAAGAGCCAAAGTATACAATGATGGTGCTCTCTCTGTAGCCCGCAGGATGCGCCCGCCTGGCACGGTGACGACCCCCAGAACATCTGCCCAGAGAGCGCCGCTTGGCCTCATTTTCCAATATTTCAGGAAACTCGGGCCAGGAGAACTTCTGAACACCGTGCCATGGGTTCGCCAGGCCTAGCAGAGGTCTGAGCAACATCCAGAATGCAGTCCCCTCCAGTCCCGTCCTTAGCTCCAGGCGGGCTGAAGGGGGGGGGGGGGGGGGCTGTCACTGGATCACCCTAATCTCCGGAAGGGCAGGAAGGGCAGCACAACGTGGTGGGGGACAGCTCCTCAACCAGGCCGGTGGGGACCCTCTCACACGCGCTGTGTCCCCTCCGTGAGCCCAGTTCCCCAGGGGGTTTGCAGGCGGCTCAGGGCCGGGCCGTGGGAAGGTGAGGTCCCTGCGGTAGCCCTCCCCGATCAGCAGAGGGGCTCGGCGCAGGCCATCTAACCTCTCCAGCCTCTGTCGCGCGACACACAGACCGCCCTCCTCCACCTTGGACATTCGGCGCCAGGTACGGAACGTGTATTGGAGCCCCTGCCCCGAAGGGGCACCCGGGGGCCTCCCACGGCGCTCCCTGCGCAGCCAGCCGCCCTCAGGGGGCGCTATAGGGCCCCAGCAAGCAGGACCCCCACTGCCGCGGTGGCTCACTCCCATAGTGGATGCAAAATGGACTGAAGCTTGGCAGATTCTGCCCAGCAGGCTGTGGCAGGTGCCGGGCCGCCTGGAGGCCAGATGGGCCGTGGGCGACGGGCCCCGCCTGCTCCCTCTCTCAACCGTCCCCTCCCCCCCCCTCCCGCCGGCTCCTCCCCCCCCCTCCCCCCCCCCCTCCCCCCCGCACCCACTACGCCCGCAGCTGCCGCGGCCTCTGGGCTGCATCTTGCAATCACTTGTTGTTGTCCAGGAGACTTTTATCGAATTGCATCCAAACTGTGGTTTGATGGAGGAAAATACAAAGGGAGAAGCCTCAGAAACTGTCACCAAGTGAACACCCATCAGCCAGCCGGTGTCAAGCCCGGGGGTCCCCGGATGCGCGGCCGGGGCAGCGGTCCCTGCCGGGTGCCCGTGAGCGGCGGGGGTCGGGCGGTACGGGCGCCGTCCTGGAGGGTCTGAGGATGCGCATGCCCAAAGAAGGGGCGCCGCGCGGCCAAGTGTTCGATGCCATGTGCCACGTGACCGCACGTGTTGACGGATGTGAGTTTCACGTATGTGAAACGTGTGCGACCCGTGTAGGCGTGGGGCACAGATGGCCCGTGCGCACGTCTCAGGCGCGTGCTGGCTCTGTGTGTACCTGGGTGCCCTGCCTGTGTGCCTGGGGTTCGTTCCGGAGGCATGTTTGCTCGGGGCCTGTTTCGTTCACTTGGTACATCATCAGGGGCTCAGCCCCACGCATAGACTTTTCTGTACCAAGTAATCAATTTAAAAAGGGGCAAAGTCACAGTTCTAACAAATTTGGAGAGGCCGGGCCCTATGATTGACAGGGGTGTGCTCCCCAGGGCCGCGGAGGTACGTGGGGACACGGGGTTGGTGGGGGGGGCGGTTCTCAGGACAGCCCTCGGCCTCTGGAGGCACAGGGGTAGGGGCCAGCCGCCTGGGCGGGGCAGTCATGGCCCCATGCCACAGTGTACCCAAGCTAGAGGGGTGTGGGCATCTTTACAAGGAGGTGCGGCCGGGGGTTTAGGCTGCGAAGTGAGGGAGGGGATCACATAGAAGAAAGCAGATGGACGCAGGCAGACAGGGAATCGAGGAGAAAAAGGCCAGATGAGACACTTGTCATCTAAGGAAGTCGGGCTGCGGGGGCCCGGGAAGACAGGCCCCTGGTTGACTGCACCGTGGCCCTCCGTGCCGGAGACCCGCCCCTCCCCACTCAGACCCACGGCCCTTTCCAGGCGGCCCCCTGGAGGTGATCTCACCTTCTCCCCAAGCAGAACGTGTCACCGCCCCCCTCCACTGCGGGCCCCCAGGTGATCCCCTTCAGTGCACCCTTGCCCTGGACTCCCTGGAGGGCAAGGCTGGCTGTGGACCGCCCTCTGGCTTCTCTGATTCCGGCCGCTCCTGTGTTCATGCCCGGCCTGCAAAGCACAGCGGTGTTTGACAAGAAGGTGGTGCTGGGGAGGGCACCCCGCCCCACGGTCCCCCTGGGCAGCTCCGCACTTGCAGCCCCAGCAGGCACCACCTAAGTGCAGGGCGGAAATGCAAACGGCACCCCAGCCACACAGGCCTTCTGGAGGGACACTGCTGCCATTTCCCTGCTGCCCCCCGGCCCCCGGCCCTGTGCCAGGGACCCTGGACCTCCGTCCAGCAAGAGGAATATCAGTCCTCACCCCCCACCCAGGCCCTTGCTCCCGATTTCACAGAAGTCTGCAAAACCCCTCGGAGAGGAAGCAGAGAGGTGTGTTTCTGGGAATGAGGACAGAAGGGAAGGTCTGTCTCAGGTGCACGCGAAGTGAAAGGCAGAACAGACTCTGAGATTGAGTCCACAGGAAGGACAGCAACCCAGTCGACCTGAGTTAAGATAAATAAAGACGTCGTTGGGGCCCTCGGCCGAGGGCAGAGGGGCTGGGGTGTGCCGGGGGCTCTGGTCTGTGGGTGGCGGCCTCACCCATCATTTGGGGCAATCCCAAGGGAGATCGGTAGCAAAGACGACTAGCTCCTAGAGCTGAGCTCTGGGACTCTGGGATCCCTCGGGGGTCCCGGTGGCCCTTGTTCCGCGGGGGGCCCGCCTCCGGGAATGGGAACAAAGGCATTCCCCGCCCTGGCCTGTGCGCATCAAGCTTTCGTGCTGGAGAAAGTCCAGCTCTGGCCAAGAGAAGGGGAGTTGTAGGCAGCGGAATGACAGGTTATGCCAGAGGGTGGAGGGGCAGACTGCGGGGGCAGGGCGCCTCCCGGGCTCGGGAGGTGATGGTGTCCGGGTACAGTGACAGAGGGCAGCGATCACAGTGACACTTATTTACAGGCCCCTTTCTGCATGCCCTACACGTTAGCACAGGAATCCTTGCAACAGCCCAGCACGGGAAGCAGCATCATTACCCTCCCCCCCACTTCTATGGAAGACAAAAGACCCCCCAGCAGCCAGGAGGGTCTTGTTCCCCCGGTTGGGGGTGCTGAAAAAGCTGCCTCTTCCAAGGTCATGGCTTTCAGGGGTACCGCATCCCGTAACTCATCGGTGAAGGGCACAGACCCAGGTGGGCCGGTCACCCCCACACCAGGCGACTCTGAGAGCCCATCCCAGCTCCAGAGCGTCCCGTGCGGCTGGCCGAGGCCTTCGTGGGGCCCTATCCCAGCCCCCCGGGGCTCCTTCCGCCCACCCCTGCTCGTCTTTCCACAGGTGTTGGCCCCAAGGGCACCCATGATAAACTGACAAATGTCCTGCGGTCACTCTTTGTGCGGGGGTCCACCCAGCGTCTCAGCCCAGCCCTTTCTGTGCTCGCCCTGCCCGTGGCGACCCGTCCCCACGGGAGCCGCTCCCAGGCCAGTCCCCGCCTGGAGGGAATGACGGCCAGCGGCGCCCGGGCAGAGGTCAAGGCCTGACTAACCAGCACAGCAAATATTGACTCCTCGTGCTGGCGCCCCTGGGGACCATCTCCTCCAGACTGTTGGGGGTGGGGCAGCTCGGACACCGGCTCCCCTCCGGGAAGGCAGATGCGTGGTTCGGGGAGAGAAGCCCTGTGTTCCGTGCGTCCCGTGCATCCCCTTACTGAGCACTTGCTTGCTGAGCGACTGTCCATCCACACCGAGCACCCCGGTTGTGGCCAGAAGCTACAGGCACGTCACGTGCGCCCATGCGGCGAAAACGTGTCACCGGAGAGTTGGCTTGGATACGCTTTGATCCCCACTTGCGGCCGGCTGACAGGCCCCTCTCTGGAGCCAGGCCCCAGTCCCGGGCTCCCCTGGGTGGGAGTCAGAGAGCTGGGGGTGGGGTGTAGCCAGACACCCGGGAGCATCCCTGACCTGTCCATATGTGCCCCCTGTGTGTCGTTTCCCATGCAAACCGCCCAGCATCTCAGCAGTGGACTCGGCTGATGTGCCTGGCAGGTGTGTGTGTGTGTGTGCAGCCCCCCCTCCCAGGACCCCCTCTCCTGGGCTGCTGAGCCCCACCCCTGCCTGCACCCCCCGTTCCTGCTGTACTCACCCCTGGCCGTTTCCACACGAAGGGGATCTGGGGCCTCTCACTGTAGAAGAGAGAGGAGCTGTCGGCTGGGAAGTCTGCATCCTCAAACAGGATGCCCTTCTGCACACACTCCTGCCTCAGCTGCTCGAAGCTCTGGCCCGAGGAGTGGGTGGCGCGGGCGTCCTTGGGAACCGGGTGCTTCTGGGGCCCCGGGGCCCGATAGAGGTAGGGCATGGCTGCTCCCCTGGCGGGTGGGCTCCCGATAGGTGGGAAGAAGCAAGGCGACTGTGTCAGCCAGGAAGGAGCCAGCTCGGGGACACCTGGGCTGAGTGGCCCTTGGCCTCCACCTGTTTGCCTGGGAACCTCCCCGACACGACGGAAAGGAGGCACGCCCTGATGGCAAACTGTGGAGAGGGCTCTCTGCCCTCCCTCCCAGGGCGCCTGCAGACCCAGGGGGAGCAGTGAGCCTGGGCCGATTCTGCTTCATGCACCGGGGAGACCCCGTGGGAGAGGATTGCGTTATGGGGAAAGAGGGCAAGAGGGCCGCTGCGTGAAGCCCCTGCTCTTCTTCTAAACACTTTACAAGGATTTCTCTGCGATTCTCGATATAGTCACGGTCGGCGTTGGAGTCACAGGGTCTTGCGTTAAAAGCCTGGGACGAGGGTTTTTACAGGACCCCCCAGTTCCCAGGAGTTTCAGCTTAGTTCCACACACTTTCTGTCGGGTGGACCCTGCCTCTTGCTGTACCGGGAATGTGTAGACCTCAAAGTTGTGACGCATGGCTTGAACTTCCAGTTTTGCCTAGGGTGACCTTGGACAGTCCGTGCCTGTTTCCTCGGAGTCAGGACAACAGCCAGGCAGACAGGTGTGACAGTATGAGGGTCATCCATTTCTGGTGGCACCTCCGTCAAGGAAATGATCACCAGCCCAGGTTTCTGAGAATTTCCCCTTCAAATGCCCCAGGGGAAGTGAAATTCAACACCGACCACGCCATTTAATGTGGGGCCTTCCCCACGCGCCAGGAATTTGGGTCCTTATTCCATTCCCATTACGTGGATCTCTGGACAGGGGTCTTTTCGCCTGGATCTCTCCCGTGGACTGAAAGAACCAGTTTTTTTGCTTTTGGGTTTTTTTTTTGTCTTGTTTTGTTTTGGTTTTTTTGTACGTTTCTTGTAATAAGTTCTGCCTGCTGGTCTCCAGCCCAGAGACACGGGTGGCTCTGAGCCCCGTAGGCCTCACAGGGCCCATTCGTCATTTTAGCTGTATTTCCTTCCCCTTGGCAGAACAATCTGCTGAAGTGAATTCTAAATTAATTGATCCTTAGCGGGGCCTCGGGGGGCCTTCCAGTCCTTCCCTCCGCACACTTGGCCTGCAACGAATACGTTTTGCTCTCCTTTCTCCAGAGCAAGCCCGGGTGTTCGTGCATGGGACAGAGGGATGCAAGGATCATATCTGGGGGGGGGGGGGGGTGTCTGTGACGCCTCTGGGCAAAACTCAAGAACCAATGGTCTGAACCCTCACCCGGGTGCAGCCACTTGGTCCTCGGACTCCAGTGGGCTCGGACATTACCGCAGGGCAAACTCGTCACAAGTGCACAAAACAGATTTGATCCTGTACCGGGGGTTGTCCTGTTTTCCGCGCCTGGCTCAGCAGGCGATGGGTGCCGTTCAGGGCCGGCCACCTGCTGTGTGGGGAAGGGTGGAGGAAGACACCAGACGGCAGGTGAGCCGGGGTGCATGCCCAGTGTGCAGGTGGGAGGGGCGTGGCTTGCGCCAGCCAGGGGCGGTGGGAGGGACTGGTGGGAAGGGACAGGTTCTTTTCGGAGGGTTAGTAGTGTCAGGCCTTCCCTCGTGGGGTGCTGGGACCCCGACCCGAATACAAGAACGGATGAGGGGTAGACCTAGACGTTCAAAACTTTGGATGCGATGGGAGGAAAATGCCCTCCTTGTTGCTGGTGGGAGTGCAGGGCGTAAACTGTTATAAGCACTTTGGACTGTGGCTTATTAAACTCCATCAAAGGGGGCGCCTGGGTGGCTCAGTCGGTTGAGCGGCCGACTTCCGCTCACGTCATGATCTCCCGGTTCCCGAGTTTGAGCCCCGCGTCGGGCTCTGTGCTGACAGCTCTGAGCCTGGAGCCCCGTTCAGGTCGTGTGTGTGTGTCTCTCTCTCTCTGCCCCCCACCCCCTGCTCGTGCTCTGTCTCTCTCTCTCTCTCTCTCTCGAAAATAAATAAAGATTTAAAAAATTAAAAAAAAAAATTACAAACGCCCAGACCCCCTGAGCCAGCCATTTCCTCCTAGCAACTTCTCCAGCAGATAGACCCACACCCATGCAAAGGGAAAGACGGTGCCCGCTTATTCATTTCACCGCCACGCTGTTGACTTTAGAGACCAGCAGGTTCCACGGTGTCAGCACGGAACCGTCTGCGGGGCTCGAACCCTGGCCGGTCTCTCGGCTCTGCCGCCTCCACCCCTGGTCAGGGCAACGCCTCGGTGGCACAGGTGACCCTTCCTTCTCAGCCGTGGAAACGGTCATGGCCGGGCTGTCCAGCGTCATTGGAACCCCCTTCTGGCAACTAGGGAGTTTCCCCTCTTAGAAACCCTATTTCCTGGACCCGATTCCCAGGTCTTCTTCGCTGCCCAAGGCTACGTAACTCAAGCTCAGATGCACCTCAGATGCCCCCTCCCCCCCCCACCAAGGGAGAGACAGGTTCCGAGCGACAGGTGGAGAAGCAGGAGAGAAGGAATTTGTTTTATGGGTGTTGTCGGTGCAAGGCGCTGGTGGAGGCATTCTGGGCCTGATGGCCTGTGTGCGGCAAGCTTTCGGTATCCTGTGTCAGCCTCCAGCGTGTCGGCCTGCGACACCAGGTCTCTGCCGGCCAGTGACATTTCTATAAAGAAGCCTCATGATGGCGCTGGCCATCGCATCCGGCTTTGTTCTGGGCCTCTGGCTTCCCGGTACCCTTTCACCAACGTTCTTTTGCTTTTTTTTTCCTTTAAAAACTTTTAAAAAATGTTTATTTTTGAGAGAAAGAGACAGAGCGTCCGCAAGAGAGGGGCAGAGAGAGAGGGAGGCACAGAGTCCCACGCAGGCTCCAGGCGCCGGGCCGTCGGCACAGCGCCCGACGCGGGGCTCGAACTCCCGGACCGCGAGATCATGACCTGAGCCGAAGTCGGATGCTTAACCGTCCGAGCCCACCAGGAGCCCCACTTTTGCCGCTGTGGCTTGCAAGTAGGAATCCTGGGGCCGGTGGAAACCCTTGGCTTATCTGCACGTGGTATCCGGGTCCCGGAACCTGGGTGGGCTCGCAGGCCCCCCTCTGCCTGAACAGCCTCGGTGCCCCTTCTTGCCTGGTACCCACACAGGCCCCCTGTGAAGCTGTCTGCTCCCACAGAAGCAAACGGCACCCGGCGCAGAGAGCACTGTTGGCAGAGTCCCCTACAAACGTTTGGGGTTTTCTACTGCTCTCCGTCTGCAGGTTGAACCGAGAGGAGGGTTGGGTGGGTGGAGGCAATGACTTCAGACGTGGAACTCATTCTCACCTTTGACTTCTCCCCACCGCCCCCCCCCACCCCCACCCCACCCCATTGCCAGGAACATTTCCCACTTCCTCTCCGTGCCCTGTGGGAACTTTTCTTAATGCCCTTACACTCCTTCTCTTGGACTTTTTGACTTAGAGAGGGGGTTCGATGACCTTAATATGCCAGGTTTGGTTCTGGGTATGTAAGGTAGCTCGGGAAGTTTAGAGAAAAGGCTTTCTCAACTGACTAAATGTGCTTAGCTTCAGACTGTTTCCTCACTGTGGACTTAATCTCTGTCTGGGAGCTCAGGGCTGGGCCCTTGGCTGGCTTCTGTCCTTGTCAGGTGATTGTCAGTGTGGCCACGGAGGTTTTGCAGCCGCTCTGGTAAGAGGAGGGTCTGTGTTCCCAGCCTGAGTCCGGGCCCGGCCTGCGAGCTAGTCTGCACCGGGACACGGTTGCAGATGCACTGACGTGTGAGTCCCCGGGCCCCTGGACACCCTGGGACTTCTGCCCGGTCCTGAGAACCCTTGTGGCACCGTGTCCACAAGCCCTGGCCAATGTGCTGCTGCGTGAGGGGCCGCGGGGAGAGAGGGTCCAGCCATCTCGGCTGTCCAGAGCCATCCCAGCTCCGTCGTGCCCTTCCGAGCCAGCTCTGGTGGAGATAGCAGAGCCCGCCCAGAACAGGAAGCCCGGCTGAGCCCGATGTGAAACACCAACCACGGACTCATGAAGGACCATGTGCTGTTTAAAGCCCTTCAGCTGGAGGTGGGTTGTTATGCAGCGAAAGCTAACTGATACACCTCCCAGGAAACAATAAATATGGGGGCCGTCATCCTGAGGTAGCCAGGAGCTCAGCATGACTGGGGGGGGGGGGTGGTAAACACCCACTGGTTTGGGATTTAGCGTTGAAAAAAAGATCCCTGGGGGCGCCTGGGTGGCTTAGTGGATTGAGCATCGGACTCTTGATTTTGGCTCAGGTCACGATCCCAAGGCGCGTGGGATCGAGCCCCGCGTCTCTCTCGTCCTCTGCCCCGCCCCCTGACTCATGCGCTTTCTCTAGCTAAAGAAAAAAAACAAGTAAATAAATAATTTTGAAAAATCCCTGTTACGCATCATTTTCTAAATCGGATAAATTTGGTCTGGGGAGCCTGGGTGGCTCAGCCGGTTAAGCGTCCGACTTCAGCTCTGGTCATGATCTCACGTGAGTTCGAGCCCCGCAGCGGGCTGTGGTGCTGACAGCTCGGAGCCTGGAGCCTGCTTCGGATTCTGTGTCTCCCTCTCTCTCTGCCCCTCCCCTGCTCACTCTCTCTCTCTCTCAAAAATAAACATTATATAAATAAATAAATTTGGTCTGAGCTCCCAGTCTGCAGAACTGATGAGAAAGGTCAGCTCAGTTCGTTTTGGGGAGGGCTCTGCTGAGGGTTGTACAAGGTCTCCACAGGTCGACCCAGGAGGGCTGGGGGTCTCTCAGGGCAGTCACCGCCAGAGCTAGAGAAACTCTCCCCTGTGGCATTGATCCCCTTGGCTCTGTGAGGGTGTAAATTGTCCTGACCCTAATTCCTCTGCATAAGATCCCTTATCGCAGATGTTAATCCCCGCCCCCCCCGGAAACCTGGATTGGGGTGAGTCTGGAAGATTCCTTCCTTCGTTTCCAGAGATACTATGGGGGATTTGCTCTGCAAGGATCTGAAGGATCCTTCTATCCTAAGTCCAAGCACCACATCAGGCACCCTCTGATGCACCAGAGGAATTATCCCAGAACATCCAGGCAGAACACTCAACTGTCCTCGATCGTCCCAAATCCAGGACGCCTCACCATTACTTACACGGCCTGTCCCAGGGTCCTGGGATGCGTCCAGCTTAGCTTTGAGGAGCCCTTGGATTTACTGGAACATCAGACATCATGAACCTTGATTTTATTTTGAGCTCACTTTTAGGGAGATTGGAATTAGGGAGGCCCGAAGCCCCAGGGGACTTTGAGAACAAGTCACATGGCTCTGGGCATGAATAATGCGGAGTCGGGAATGTCCTAAAGCATCTCCCATCGTGTAGGAGGAAGGACAGTCACCCGTAGCCACCACCGGAAGCGATTTTCGTGCCTGTCCTACAGGTTCCTGTCACCTGGGACTTTTTTCTGCCCAGTCAGCAGAGTCCAAAGACATCTGTTGTGTGAGAATCTACAGCTAAGATTCTCTGGTTGTCATTCGCAACCCTGCCGGCTAGGCTGGCCCAGGGACGCCAAACCGGAAACCCCGAAATAATCTATGGTCCCTGCTCATTTTTCTAGGTAGAAAATCCACAGTTTTCACCGGATTCCCCAATGAGCTTGTTTCCCTGGAGTTAAAAACCACTCATCTCCAATGTGGCATCCACATCTACTGCTGTTGTGATTTTTGAGATTCAGTAACACAAAACGATAATCAGAACCAAAAAGATACTTTCGCCTCACATCTATCTTAGTATTATCAACGATATCATATGACTGGGCATTTATTGTTTTACAGGGAACACTGATGAAATCATGGCTCGAGAGAAGCAGGAGCATAGTGACCACAGCATCATTCTTGTGAATTACTGCTGACAAACAAGGTTCTTTGCTACCAGAGGTCAAAGCTCGTGTAGCTTTTCTGTAGCTGAAAGGGAAGGAATAAAAAAAAGAAAAATCCTCTCATCGTAGGCATTTGCACATTTTCCACAATGCTGCCGCGTTTATTAAAATAATTTAATTGAAAAGACCCCCATTTGCGCTCTCTCTTACATCACACACCCAGCTGCATCTTTAGTAATTGGCACGGATTTGATTTAATTCCCGTCTCTTTCCGTGGTAATCTTCCTGCGTCTCATCTTTCGTCACTTTTCGTTTCGTCTTTTGACACATCGTGTTCAGATTCTCGTAAGTTGTCTTCTCCCACGTTGGGAAGGGCACCATGAGGCAGCAAACACATGCCACGTTTGCGCAGGATGAATGGCTCAGGAGAAGGACTATTTGTCTCCTCTGAGCTAACGGCCTTCATAAAATCTCAAAGCAATCCTTGTGCTCCAACTTGCAAAGGGGATTTATTAGCTCAGGCTCCCCTGGAAAGATAATTTATAAAGTCGCTGACTGTCAGTCCTAGCTATAAGGACAGAAAAGAATATAATAATCGCTTCGTTTTGATGGGGCTCTTGTCATCAGAGTACTGTGGTAGGAGCTGCCACGGTAACAAGTTCGATTACGATGTCTGATTTATAAATAGAGGTTCCTGCTTAACTTAGGGAATTAAAAAATGCGTGAGCTTCTGGGGACGTAAAACTTCGGAAAATGGTCCGGCAGTTCCACAAACGGTTAAACACGGTTACCGTGGGACCTAGCCACCCCATGCCTAGGCATCTTCCCCCCCCCCCAAAAATGAAAATATATGTCCACACGAAACCTTGTTCATGAGTGGGTATAGCCATATTATTCACAATAGCCCAAAGGTAGAAACAATCCATATCAACTGCTGAATGGATAAACAAAATGTGGTATAGCCACACAGTAGAATATGAGCAGGTCATAAGAAAGAATGAAGTGAGGACACTTCATGCTCAACTGCAGAAACCGTGGAAATGTTGTGCCAACTGAAAGAAGCCAGTCACAAAAATCCACATATTATATACTATAGACCGAACGTCTGCGTGTCCCCCGCCCCCCCCCCTGCCAAATTCATGTGTTGAAACCTAACCCCCGATGCGATGGTATTTGGTGGTGGAGCCTTTGGGGATGGTTAGGTCATGAGGGTGGAACCCTCATGAATGGGATCACTGCCCTCTGCAAGAGGTTCCAGAAAGCTCCTTCGTCCCCTTTACCATTGGGGGCGCAGTGAAAAGACGGTCATCTGCGAACCAAGAAATGGGTTCTCATCAGACACCCGATCTGGCGGTGCTTTGAACTTGGGACTTTCTCAGTTTCCAGATCTGTGACAAAGAAACGTTTGCTGTTCAAGCCACACAGTCTGCGGCATTTTTGTTACCAGCCCAAGTGGACCAAGATATTCTAGGATCCCGTTCCCGTGGATGACCAGAATAGGAAAATCTGTAGAGACAGCAAATAGGTTACCGGGTGCCCAGGGCTAGGGGAGAGCAGGGGGTGGGGGTGATAACTATAGGATCCGGGGTTTCTCTGCTGTGATGAGAATGTGCTGAAACAGGCTGTGGTGATGGTTGCACATACCTAATAAACATTGTTGAATTGTGTCCTTGAAGTAGGTGAATTGTGTAATGTGTGAATTGTATCTCAATGAAGCCGTTTGTGAAAGGTGTGTGTGACTTCTGTGCTTCATTTTGCCCCTGATACTGTTTTATAAAGTTATGTGCTGCAAATGTGATTTAGGTTTTAATAACAACAGTAAAAGCGGTACAAGCAATAACCAGCACATAGGATTCCTGGCCATCCCCTGCACGCAGTCCTGTACGTTCTCCTTCAAGTTATGCAGATCAATGCATGTAAATCAGGCAGAAAAGCGTTTACCAGAAGAGCTCGGGAAGCCAAGAAAATAGACAATGGCTGGCAAAACTAAGAACGGAACACAGAGGTGAGCAGGAGGTGGGGTAGATCCAAGAGCAGGGAACAGGAACATTCTCGAAGCAGGGTTGGAAGCCGGGATGAATGGGACCCAGCTGTCCCCACCGTTCACACCCCCTGTGCTTTGGATTCAGGCTTCAGATGACTGCCCGTTAGCCTAAGGAGGGCAGAGTTTCCAACTAAAGACCCTTCCAGATGCTACCAAAGAACCACAGGGGTCCGGGTGCCGAAAAGAGACCGGAGCACACTGCAGTCTCCAGGGACATTTTTGGTTCGGTCCAGGGCGAAACTTGCGGCTCCATCAGGAAATAGAGCTTCCAGAGTTTGCAATTTGGCCCCAAAGTACTGCTCGCAGAATCCCATTAGATAGTGTAGAGGCATGTGGCTGAGTTAGGAGAAATAAATCTGGAGCAGAGAAAACATTTAATTAAACCCTGAATATGCGAGTAACATACTCCCTCCTTGCTCAGCCCCTGTTTGTATTTCGGACCAGTGTTCATGCTCCAGATGTGGTGAAAATCCTGGGGAAACAGAAATGTTTGAAATAATTTTTCTGATCGAGACCAAAACAATGAGAAATCAATCAAGTTAAACAACAACAACAACAACAACTTTGCGTTAAACTTTACATATAAAGAATCTGTTTCAGAGTTCGGAGGCAGAAAACTATTTTAGGGGCTGAGTATTACTAAACACATGTTTTCTCAGCTGCATCAATAGATGAAAGATACGCAAAACCTTTGGATTTAGGGTATCGTCTTTCTTTGAGTTTTGATACCCTTTTCCAAACTTCCCTACACGTACATGAGGCATTTTTATTTCATTTTTATTTTTATTTTTTTTAATGTTTATTTAGTTTTGAGAGAGACAGAGCACGAGCAGGGGAGGGGCAGAGACAGAGGGAGACACAGAATCCGAAGCAGGCTCCAGGCTCCGAGCTGTCAGCACAGAGCCCGACGCGGGGCTTGAACCCACGAACCGTGAGATCATGACCTGAGCCAAAGTGGGATGCTCAACTGACTTGAGCCACTCAGATGCCCCGTGGCATTTTTCTTTTAAATGGTAAAGTCAGGGTCCTGGGAAGAAATAGGCAATATACCCAATGGGGCAACTGAGAAGAGTTTAATCAGTGAACTATTTACCAAGATGTGGGCAGGGAAAACACAATAGGTTGAGCTGGGGCTCAACCTTGGAGCAGCGGGGGCACCTTTGGAACCTCCACATCTGGGGGGGGGTTGGTAGGGGGGTAGTTCCAGGATGGGGGTGGTGGGCAGGATAAATAATGATCATCTCCCCCGCTGGCAACGACCAACTGGAAGCCTGGCCAAGGGAGCCCTGTGACACCATCCATGTAGATCAGCCTCCCGGGGGACAGAGCAGGGCGGCGAAGGCTGGAAAGTCCATCTAGAGGGACAACCGGATCAGCCAGCCCAAGACCCAATGGCTCAAAGGGGTTCGGGCCTCCGACAGTGGGGCAGGGCCTGGGTGGGGGGCCGAGCGGGACAAGGGTGGCAATTTCCCCTCACGTAACCTCTGTACTGAGGTTTTCAAAAGGACCGTCGATGAATTCTGACAATGATTTTAAAATAAAAAGTTAAAAATAGTAAACACGGCTTAGAAATCATTTAGTTAGAGGTAAGCAATGACGCCTTGGGTCTGCTCTACGAAGGAGAAACAGCCTAGCCGATTGTTTATAGAATGTACGAGTTACATTCTTCACCGGAGACTTTTTGTGGTAAAATACGTGTAACATAAAAGTTACCGTCTTAACCATTTTTGAGCTTACAGTTCGGTGGCTTTAAAGTACATTCACCAGGGGGCGCCTGCGGGGCTCAGCTGGTTAGGCATCCGACTCTTGGTTTTAGCTCAGAGGGTCGTGATCTCGTGGCTGGTGAGTTCGAGCCCCGCTCGGGCTATGCTGGCAGTGCGGAGCCTGCTTGGGATTCTCTCTCTCTCTCTCTCTCTCTCTCTCTCTCTGCCCCTATCCTGCTTGCTCTCTCTGTCTCTCTCAAAAATAAACAAACAAAGTACATCCAAAATGTCGTGTTGGCCATCACCCCCATCCACCTCCAGAGCTTTTTCATCGTCCCAAACTGACACTCTGTGCCCATGAAACAACAGCTCCCCATTCCCGATCCCCCAGGCCCTGGCAACCACCATCCCACTTTCTGTTACTGCGAACTTGACCTCGTATAAGTGGAATCACACTGTATTTGCCCTTTGGTGAATGACAGTATTTCACTCAGCACGATGTCTTCAAGGTCCATCCATGCGTAGCCTATGTCAGAATTTCCTTCCTTTTTGAAAGCAAGCAATCTTCCATTGCGCATACATCCCGCTTTGCCTATCCGTCCATCCATCGGTGGAAACCTGGATTGCTTTCGCCTGCTGGCTGTTGTGAACCAAGCACAGGGAATATAAAGGAAACAAACATAATGCAAACACACTCATACACAAAGTCCAGTGTGTGCCTGTGACCCCACCAGGGGTCATCCATACGACGACGAAGGATCATCCGTATGAGAGAAATAGAAAAATCGTGGGCCGCGTGTGTAAGAGACTGGATGAGAAGCTTCGACGGATTTGAGTTCAGCTCCATAGAAGTGGATCCCAGGCTGCTGCCTGAGCCCTGTCTCTCACCTCGCGGGGAGGGTGGTGTCCCTGAATGCCTGGTAGAATAAGTCTTCAGAAGGTGGACTCCGGATAGACAAGATAGAAGACAGGGCACGGGGGTGACCCAGTGGGAGGCCAGCCAAGATGAAGACTCCAGTCTTCATCATAGTGGCCCTCCAGTGGCCCCACCAAACCAGATGTCACAAGCGGGCAGAGCCTGGGGTGACGCCGTTGTGGAAATCCACGTGATCAGAAGAGTTCACCCGGTCTCGCCTCGTTGCCACGTTTTCCAGAGGAGAAATCAGTCCTTCAAATGCTTCCTATTTTCACAGAATAGTAAAGGTGCCATTTTGGCATGACCGGGTTTATTACCTTGCAGCAAACGAGACAGCTTTTTGGGGGTGCGGGTGCAAACAAATCTCCTGGTAAGAACAACAGCCTTATGACCAAAGGGGCTCGTGGGGTTTCCTGATGGTATTTTTTCACAGGTACTTGCTTTCACAAGCTTTAGCCTTTAGATCTTTTGTCTGTTTTAAACTGGGTGAGCACGTACAGGGCGCCTGGGTGGCTCAGTAGGTTAAGGATCTGACTCCTGGTTTCGGTACAGGGCATGATCTCACAGTTTGCGAGTTCCAGCCCCACCTCGGGCTCTGTGCTGACAGCGTGGGGCCTGCTTGGGGTTCTCTCTCTCCCTCTCTCTCTGCCCCAGGCGTGCTCTCGCTCTCTCTCTCAAAATAAATAAATTAACTTTAAAAACTAAACTAAACTAGGTGAACGTGTAAAAGTGTGCTTGGAAACAACTAGTAACGACCTGGGTTTAGGAGCTGGCAGAAATATCCTATCATTTCAATCAGAAGGAATTTTCACAAAAAAGGGCTGAATTTTAATAGGCCAACTATTTGTTTGAGCCCACCCACGCCCGGGGTGGTTTTAGGTACCTCCCTGCATTCCTTGTGCTCATTCTGTCCACCGAGAAAGCCAGGGCTGATCCCCCTTGGTGAGCACACCGATTTTTAAGACCTCCCTGTGGCCAGACACTGTTCTAGGCGTTGGAGATATTGCAACAAACAAATCCAATGCTCAGCGAGCTCATCATATGTAAAGCAATACACAAACGAGATAGTTTCATGTGATGCTTACAAAGGAGGGAAAGAGGTGTCCTGGGATGAGGTGGGAAGGGACGTATGGGGCCAGGGTGCTTCTCTGGGGTGCTCATGGAGACCTCATGCTCGATAGCGGGCCGTATATGGTTTCCGTGTCCAGGGGTTCAGGAATGAGGTCAGAGTGGTTGGAGCCCAGAGGACAAGGTGGGGCATGTAGTGGGGCTTAGAGAGGAAGGCAGAAGTCAGGTTGTGTGAATGGCTCCGCGTGGCAAGGATTCTGATTTGTCACTAAATGCAAGGGCTGCCATTGGAGAGTCTTGCTCCTCGAGCGAATACGATGTGATTTACACGGAAGAAAGAACTCACTGCGTGCCGTGTGAATAACAGATGGCAGGAAGCAGGGAGTCTAGGAAGGTGGCCGGTGGGACCTCCGGGGGAGCCATGCATGCATTCGACCAGCGGTGATGGGGCACCACTGGGGACACTGAATCAGAAACAGGGTCTTCTCCCAACCCAGAAATTCTCTCCGCAGAGTAGTGGAGAAAGAAAATACTTTGATGAGAGAATAGGCATTAAGCCCGAATGTGATGGGCATCGCAGGGAATCCACGAAAAGATTGCGGAGCAGACACGACCATTTACACACATGTTCTCAAGACAGACGATAACTGGTCCTCAAGTAAGAGGACTTGGCACTGTTGGTCACGCAGAGTTCATCTAACTTTCCCTGGTAACTGGGGTGACCATCTGTGCTAGCTAAGTGGCTTTATCCAAAGGAAAGACACGCTTCTCACGTCTGTATGACGGGAGGTAATTTCATAACGTGGAGCCAGGCGCCACACACGTTAGTCTCTGACTGCACACAGGGCCTGGGAGACCAGGGCTCTGTGGCCCTTAATGTTTGCATTTCAAAAAGAAGAGAAAGTGTTGGCAATGACAAGCTTTCTAGAAAACAGATGGTGGGGAGATCTCTTCTCCCATTCTCAACAGGGAGAATGGGGTCTCTTATTTATAATCTGAATTTGCCCTTACAGGGCCCTCGGTGTGTGGGAAACACTGCCCAGGAGCGCAGGGTGGCTGGGCTGCGGAATAGTTGGGCGCCATCAGGCTCTTGCTGGCTATGGACGAAAGTCCAGGGACAGATGGAAAATGGAGGTCAAAGGGCAGCGTGGGAGCCCAGCGAGGTAGATGGTGGGCAAAGTGCACGAGACAGAAGCCCTATAGGGCTCCGGGTCGGGTAGAGGGTCAGGTTGGCTTTGCGTTTCTGTTTGCAGCCAGCCCAGCCAAGTTAGCTCCTTCTCCAGCCTATTGGCTTAAAAACCACATCCCCAGCTGCCCTTTCACGATTGGTAGCACACTGCGTGCCTAACACTCACATATGTTAGCCCATTTCATCCTCATTACGACTCTTGAGATAGGAATTTTTCTACTGGGGACGGCAGAGGATGTAAAAATCAGCCTGCTATGTTCCCTAACCTTAAGTAAAGAGTATATGACACGAGAGCAAGAATAATGCAGGTGCCCAAAGCGCCATAGCACGTATTATATGGTCTATCCTTTTACCAGGTGCCCTGTTATGGATCATGGAAATGAACTGGCAGATGTGAAGTCTTAGAAGGGTGACCTGTACATTAAAAGTGCTTAGCAAGCAGCAACATCTTACAGTTGTTGCTATGATTCACGGGTGACATCTTTGTGCATAAATAGGACCTCGCCAGCCTGACATAAGACCCTTGAAGGCTGAAGAACTTCCTGTATTGTGCCTCCCAGTGGCAGGTCAGGACCTCATACAGAATACGTGCTCAATAGTTGTTCACAAAGGATGAGGGTTATTGGTCCCTTAGAAATGGCTAGAACTTGCCATTCCTCGCCCACACCCCCCACACCCCCACCCCCCCACCCCCCCGCCGCCCTGCCAAAGCATGGTGTCTTTCTGGAGGATAAAAGTTCAACAGAACTTTGTATGTCCTCCTCAGTTATTTGCTTAAGGTTTCTCTTACTTCTCGAGCCTGTATTGATTATTTGAATTTTGCTAGAGAATTGTCATTATCACTTAGGTTTTTATGCTTCTGGGCATAAACCCTTGTACAGTATTCTCTCTCAATTTCCTAATGTCCTTTGTAACTGGAGTCTGTTTATATGTGTTCAGTCAATATTTACTGACAGTCTGATCGATAGTTTTGGCTTATGATCATGGAAGAACCCAGCAAGCGTAGTTGGGTATTTGTCTCCGGGGGAAGATACCTGGGATTCACAGCTTGGATGCTTGGTGTTATGTGATAGTCTTTCTGCTCTGGCCTGGGAAATCACTGAAACCGGTTCAAGTATGAGAAGCAGTTCTTGGAACAGGAGATCATGAAGACTGGCACAAGGAGTTGAAGAGAATTGTATTTTTCTCTGGCCTACCATCTTGAGGAAGAGAGATCATCCTCTTTTGGGCATCAGAGTCATACCTGAGCACCACGGTGGGATTTTAGGGCCCTCCAAGGCCTACAGGGGTGCCGATTTCATGCAACTTTGCCGGAAAGTCCGACCGTTCATCAGTCACAATGCCACCTTGACTCCAGAAGGCCGCCATTGTCATGACCATCTAGGAGAAAGGGAGAAGGGAGGACTTCCGGATGCCTGATCCAAATTCCTTATTCCTTACTTGGACAGCCATGGCGTCTTCTGGGAAAACGCCTTGAGATCCAAGGGAATGACATGAGGTGGCAAAACAAGGATGGGGGAGAGACAGTGGCTGAGTTCCCTCAGTAAGGCTCTGTGGAATGGACAGGGGAGGAAACCTGAAGACAAGAGGGAAAACGAGATGCCTGGTCCTGGGGATTGCTTGGAGCTCTGTGATTCCTTCAGTCTGAAGAACAGACACAGATGACTCTTGACTGAGTTATGGAGCAGAGATGTTTGGAAAGGGTGTGAGAAGAGATTCATGCACCTGTCAGACTCCCTACTGTTGACTAAGGATACAACAAAGTAACGGAAATGGTCCGCCCAGTGAAATGTTTTTGTTTGTTTGTTTGTAAACATTGTAAGGACAAACCAGATCGAACCCTCTTCTTCTTTGGCTCATCGCATGACATCTTATACCCAGCCCTTATGTCCAGACAGCTTGACCACTTGCCAGGGAGCTATTTTTACAAGGCCACTGGCCCTGCTGTTGGTGAGATGGGCAGAGCAATTGCGGTGGGTACGTCTCTTCCTAAGGAGGTTTAGCTCTCTCCACGACAGCCGGGGGAGGCCCCAGTGGTGACCCAGGGGTCCCGGCCTCCACTGTAGGGCTGGCTCTGGCCAGCAGCCTTTGCCCACGCTCCTCCAGTGCCTGACTCCCCCGCCACCACTACCCCCCTACGCACACTCTGACTTCTCCCCTCCTTCCTGTCTGCAGCTGGAAGTCGCTCCCTAATCGTTCTCTTCCCAAATTTCTTTGCAAAGTTTTCCATGGCAGAAAAGCTGATCATTAAGCAAATACTATTTCTGGCACTCGGTTTTCGCAAGAGATACGTCTCAGGCCCAGAAGGACAGCATTTCTGTCATCATAGCTCTGGCGCTTTGGTGGGAAAAGGGTGACAACATTTTTCCATTGGACAGCCATTCGTTATCTAAACTTATTAAATGGGGAGCAGTACTGGGTTCTGTAGACTTTTCCCAGCCACACGGGTGCCAAAAGAAACACTGGAGTCCGGCCACATCGCTGCAGTAACATAGGCGCAAGACGGTCTGCAGGGAGAAAATAGACTTAGAAAGTAATACCTTCTGTGTGTTCGTTCATGGTACCTCCGTCTACTGACACAGAAACGGAGCCTGTCCAGAACCATCTCCGAAACACAGAGGAGCCCACAAAACAAACTTAGGACACCCGAGAATGTTCCCTCTTCAATAAGAATACTGTAGTCAAACTGCCGTGACTACTGGCGACTTTTCATTGAAAACATATTTTCTGGAATAAAAGCCATTAATTTTATTCCATTAATCATTTTATTCCATTATTCCATTAATGGCTTTATTCCATTAAGCCATTAATTTTAATTCATTAATCAATTTCTATTATATAGCGTCGTTAAATCATCTTTATTTTTCTTAAGTTAATGAAACATTTTCCATTTTTATTTCTCAAAAGGGATTTTCATCAGGATAAATTCTTTTCCATTTAAAATTTATCGTGAAGAGCGGATTAATCAATTCGCTCTGGTCCTCATCAAATTGTCTTGATTACGGCAGCTGCTACCCAGAGTTCCCTTTTGTTTTTCTCTCCCCTACTCACCCTTTGGTCAAGTCCAATGTCTCAGGCAGATCTGAATTTGCCAATGGTATTTTTAAAAAATTTTCTGTCGATGACAAAGTTTGTAATGGGGAGTTCTAGCCATCGTCTGGATAGGTTTTGTAAATCCTTTCTACCTGTCCTTTTCGTCATGGGGTGGATAAAATAGGTCATCCAACTTTTTTTGAGTCATTTTGTTCGGAATTTTCTGGATAGTCCTCCATTCATGCCGGCATAAAATAATAAAATTATACACAAAATAGGTGCTGTAAGCACAGTAGATGTTTCCAACGCTAATATTCAAAGAAAAGGATGACAGACAAGTATAGATCTATTACCTTTGTCACTGACGATCTGAATTAACGACATAGATTAGGTTCCGCAAACTTTTTCTGCAAAGGGCCAGGTAATAAATATTTTAGGGCCATCCATACGTTCTCTGTTGCAGCCACTCCACTCCGCGGTTGCAGCCTGAAAGCAGCCATAGACTGCATGCAAACTAATGAGCGTGACTGGGCTCAATTAAAACTTTGTTATTTATATTTTTTTTTATGGAAGTGTAATTAACATACAATGTTATGTTGGTTTCAGGTGCCTGACATCGATTCAGCAACTCTCTACATTTTTCAGCGCTCAACACCGTAAAGTCACCCGTTTGTTCTCTGTGTTTAAGAGTCTGGTTTTTGTCTTGTATTTTTTCCATTCCTCACGTAAGTGAAATCGCACGGTATTTGTCTGCTTCTGCCGCACTTATTTCACTTCGCGCGATACTGTCCAGATCCATCCATGTTGTCACAAATGGCAAGATCTCATTCTGTGCCTAATACTCCATTGTGTGGATACACCCCATCTTCTTCACGCACTCATCTCATCAATGAACACTCGAGTTGCTTCCATAATTTAGCTATTGTAAATAATGCCGCCGTAAACATAGGGGTGCATGCATCCTTTTGAATTAGAAAGAAGTGTTTTCCTTCTTTTCAGGTACATACCCAGTAGTGGAAACCCTGCCTCAGATGACATCTCTAGGTTTAATTTTTTTTTAATGTTTATTTACTTTGAGAGAGAGAAAGAGCGTGTGCGAGCGAGGGAGGGAGGGAGGGGCAGAGAGAGAGAGGGAGACAGAAGATCCGAAGCAGGCTTTGTGCTGAGGGCGCAGAGCCTGATGCGAGAGGCTCAGATCCACGAACCGTGAAATCATGACCTGAGCCGGTCAGATGCTTAACGAATGAGCCACCCAGGCTCCCCTCTATTTTTAATTTTTTTGAGGAATGTCCATACTGTTTTCCACAGGGGCCGCGTGAATTGACATTCCCACCGACAGTGCACGAGGGTTCTCTTCTCTCCACATCCGTGCCACCACTTGCTAGATTTTGTATTTTGATTCTAGCCCTTGTGACACTTCACTAGCCTTGTGAAGTGACAGTGCACTGTCCTCCAACAAAACTTTATCTATAGAGCTGCACTCCAGATTTGGCCCGTGTGCCATTGCCTGCCAATCCCTGGAACAGGTTAATGTTGTTCTGTTACTTACTTTATCAAAGGATCCTTGACTTGCTGGGGTTGACCGTAGACTACGATGGATAGAGAGCTCCTGGAATGCACACTAGAAATGGTTTCTCTTCGCCCAGCCTCTCAGGATCAAAGCCTTGCACACCAGCAATATGTGTATCAGCACGGTCATACCCAGTTTTCTTAGAGGAGCTCATCACCCTGTGGAATTAAGTCAAGAACCGTAAAACCTCCTGGGGAGGGATAAAGGGAAGATAATCGTATTTCCATCGTACTGAAAATGGAGGCAGGGGCACCCGGCTGGCTCAGTCGGTTAAGTGTCTGACTCTTGATTGCAGCTCAGGTCATGATCTCACAGTTGTGAGATCGAGCCCCGCGTTGCTCGCGGAGCCTGTTTAAGGTTCTCTTTCTCCCTCTCTCTCTGCACCGCATCCCCCCCCCCCAAAAAAAATGGAGGCAGAATGACCCTCCAGACCTTCATCACAGGGTTAATTACAAATGGAGCATATTGTACAACAAAATAAAAACTAATTGCAAAGCACAGCATGATGCTAGCCTTGTTATTCATCCCAGGCTTAGAGTTTTCATGAACCTCATCTGGGCACAACAGATGAGGTTCTGAATTTAACTGGGAAATTGTTACACTCTAGACTTAGGTTACTCCCTTAAATACAAAAACTCCATGCGCAACGCGGGCCTTGATCATAACCCTGAGATCAAGAGTCGCGAGCTCTACTCAACCGGGCCAGCCAGGTGCCCCGTGTGTCAACTGTACTTAAAAAAAAGAAAGAAAGAAAGAAAGAAAGAAAGAAAGAAAGAAAGAAAGAAGAAAGAAAGAAAGAGAGAAAGAGAGAAAGACCAAATATCCAACTCAAACAAATGTGAAAAGGAAACCCCATTACAAAGAGGCTAAAGTTTGATGGGAAATTTACTGCACTCGGCAGAATTAAGTTTTTGGCCTCTCGGTGGGAATGAAGGTTATGTTATTAGGGATCAAGTCCCTATTACTAGCTGAACAACTACACATTGTCATCTACAAACGCTACTATTGTGCTCAAACAAGCAGAGGTCCAGAGACAGACAATTGTTGGCACTGGCTGGGCAGCTCTGGGCCAATCAAAAGCTCAGGTTTTCTCTACATTCTTAGTTTGTCGGCCTTTGGTCTCTATGTTTGTTGTGTCGCGGCTGCAAGATGGCCGGCCTGTCTGCGGACATTACCCAACATTTGAGGGAGGAAGAAGGGGTAAAGTCTGAGCCACCGACTCTGCTTACACAAGGAAAGCAAAAAGACTCCCAGAAGCAAGCCCTCACATTTCTGTTCATGTCTTACCAGCCAGAACCATTTTACTTGACCATTGATGGAATTAGTGGTTATCGAGGAGGCTACAAAAGTGGCTCATTACTTTTCCCAATTTCCACGCGGATGTGGACAAAGGACAAAGGTGGAAGGGGAGAGGAGAGGTCCACATCCAACAGCATTTGGCATAAATTTCATTGCTACTTTTTACAACAACCCAGAACTGGATTCATTTGCTGTGTCACTTAATATTGAACCGGGTAGGAATAAATAACCCACTTCTTATGCATACAACAGTCATCGGTGACCAGGAAAAGCCGTCTGTTGGGCTGTCATCTCTGAAATACGCTCCAGTCCCAAGATTTCCCAGACTTTTGTTATCTCGAATCCACACCTCCTCCAGCCCGATCTTTGCTGCGTCTAAATCAGCAGCCGCACCCACCATGCAAAGGCTGCGTACGGAGGTGTGCGGGGCAGGGTCCAGGGCATCCTGTGATGTCTGGGAGACCTAACAAGGAGAGCAGATGCCTCCTGGTGAGGTGGGGGAGGGGGACTATTTTGTTTTATTTACCAGGAGTCGAAAGCCCATGTGAGCTGAGAAACCCGTCTTCGCGTTTGAGTACTCTTTATTGGAAGGAGATGGACTTCTCCCTAATGAGCCCATTTTACAAACTGAGAGCCCAGAGAGCTGGTCTCCTGGCGCGGAGGAGCAGCGAGGAGGACTCACAAGTCGTGGAACGTGTCCTTGTCATAAAAAGAAAAACTTGGACGCGGGACAGGGCCCGCCTCCCTGCTCCCTCCCTGGTTCCAGTAAATGACGTGCGGTGTAGTCATGTGTCCCAGACCAGGCACATCCGTGTGACAAGAGCTCTGATGCAGGCAGAGGCAAGGCCCCCGTGAAATCATTAGTTTTGTCCGAGAAGCAAAAACAGAAACCCAGTTCCTGTGTTTACCCCACATTCTTTCCTTACTTCGTTCTACCTGGTTCAGAGTTCGATTGCATCACGGACATAAAGAAAGCATCTCCTACTTTCCCGGTTTGGCTTTGTTTTGCTTTAGAGTAGGAGTTTGTTTGTGTTTGTCCCTTGGCTAGCTGGTTGGTCAGGAGCGGGGAGAGGGGGAGTTTTAACTCAGACTGATCCTCAGCTCAGTCCTCACCACAGTCTTCACCACAGAGTGGCCTTGACCCCCAGATGTCATCAGCCTGAGTGCATCGCTGCGGCCCAACGCTGCCTGCTATCCATGGCTCCCTTCATGGACCCAGTTCTGAGGGATGGCTTACTCAATTTCATGGCCAGTATTTCCTCTTTGTTCAACAGCTTTCCTGGAGCCACAGATAAACTGTACCTAACTTCCACTGATGGAATGAACACACGAGAAATTGTACCTGTTATTAAAAGAAAGAAAGAAGAAAGAAAAAGAGAGGGAAAAAGAAGGAAAGGAAGAAAGAAAGAAAGAAGAAAGAAAGAAAGAAAGAAAGAAAGAAAGAAAAGGGAAAGGAAAAAAGAAAGAAAATAAAAGAAAGAAAGAAAGAAAGAAAGAAAGAAAGAAAAGGGAAAGGAAAAAAGAAAGAAAATAAAAGAAAGAAAGAAAGAAAGAAAGAGAAAGAAAAAGAAAGAAAAGAAACAGGAAGAAAGAAAGAAAAGAAAGAGAGAAAGAAAGAAAAGGGAAAGGAAAAAAGAAAGAAAATAAAAGAAAGAAAATAAAACAGAAAGAAAAAGAAAAAGAAACAAAAGAAAGAGGAAGAAAGAAAGAAAAGAAAGAGAAAGGAAAAAAAGAAAGAATAAAAGGAAGAAAGAAAGAAAGAAAGAAAGAAAGAAAGAAAGAAAGAAAGAGAAAGAAAGAAGAAAGAAAAGAAAGAGAAAGGAAGAAAGAAAGAAAAGAAAAGAAAGAAAGAGAAATCGTACTATTAAAAAGAAATTGTTCTAAATCTGAACCAGGTCAAAAGTTTATAGCCTGTTTGAGTGGCTACTTCTTCTGGGAATAATTTACGGTCTGGATAAAATGCTCTAGCAATTTTCTGATTTATTTTAATGAGCTTAAAAGCCCGGCATCGAAAATTCACCCAGCCGATGGTCACCCTTAGGAGCTGATTAATGGCCTTTAACCAATCTCGAAAAAAGTTGACGCAGACATCCTTTACTGTGTCCAACTTAACAATGATTGCTTCCTTATTTTTTCCCCAATAACCTGTCATTACCAAGAGCAAAATTTCTGCTGAGAGACCTCTCTCCACCTTGCAACAAGTCTGAAATGAACTTTGACGTGTGTTGGAACCTCTGAGACACTGCTTTCAAATACACTAAAGCCTGTAATTGTGTGGCAGGGTCTCTCAGGACTGAAGAAATTGCGAGAAGGGGGGAATCGCTCCAAGGGACTCAAGGGCGTGGTTTGCAGAAGCTAGCCGATGGGGGGGGGGGGGGGGGAGGTGGCCCGGGTCTAGGGAGCCTGTGAGCACTCAGAGGCGGGACGCTTTGGATGTTCCCTTGAGGCCAGGCCACCACCGAGCCATGTGGGGCCACAGACAAGTCACTTTTGAGGGGGACTTATCTATACAAGCAAATTAATTTTAAAATTATGTGATAGAATTACATCCCAGAATTCATGGGCCACCGTGAGAGGTAGTGACTTTTTTTTAATGCAGACTTAGCACGGTGGTTACAGAAGAGGCACTTATGGCTCTATTGTCTAATCCGTGAATGCAAAGGTTCTTCGTGTTCTTTATTGTCAAGTGTGACATTACTGGATAACTTCCTACCCGCCGCAGCACATCGGTAGCGCCTCAAGCCTGTTTGTGTTGAGGCAGCACAGACCTTCCCGCCTCTGTAGTTCCCCGACACCACGTCGTCACTCTGGAAGATGTGTCCTCATTGGCACCATCTGGGGATGCTGGCTCCCAACAACTCACCAAGGTTGCCCTGTACTTGGTTGATGATGACAAATGCAAGGGGGCAGTCTGAATTAGAATCCTTTTTCTGGTCATGTGAACTTCACTGCTTGCAATTTCTTTTTTAGTTTATTTATTTTAAGAGAGAGAGAGAGAGAGAGAGAGCATTCAGGAGGGGCAGGGAGAGAGAGAATCCAGGCAGGCTCCCCACCGTCAGCGTGGAGCCCTCTGCAGGGCTTGAACTCACGACTCACGAGATCATGATCTGGCCTGGTATCGGGAATCAGACGCTGAACCAACTGAGCCTCCCAGGCACCCCAACTGTTTGGGATTTTTATGGCATAAACAGAATAACACGTCTTCTAATCGTGTCCCCTCCTGAGCTCCATGGGCCAGGCAGGAAGGGTGCGTTCCTAGAGCATCATCTCTTCCAGCGTTGACCTGCCTTCTGCACCCAACACCCGCAGGGAGGATGGGCGATGAGCCGTGGTATGAGGGCAAAGGGGGGTCTCATTGTCCCAAGGAATGTCCCTCCCTCGTCTGGCATGGCTGGAGACCACCCTGGAGGGCACAACGTCACTGCACTGATTTGAGGTGCATCGGTCAGATGGCTCAGTTAGCAAGCCTGACTGGTCCAGAGCCTGTGGAGCGTGTAGGGGGTGCATTCTGAGGGCCAGAGGCAGGGGGTCCACAAGAAGAAGGATGCCCGCAGTCACCCTGAGAAGGATACATGGGACACAGGTGGATGAGAGCAGATACATGGACCCACACATGGCTCAAGCCCAAGGTTTGGCAGTGGCTCTTGGTAGCTCAGAGCCCTGAAGTCCCATGTGTGATTTGAGAGTTCTCCAAAGAGGAGCATGTCAGTACCATTCTGGCAGCCCAATCTTACGGGACCCTGCTCTTTAATGTCAGTGAAAGAAACTCGTGCCCATCGGCAAGAGTGAGCTGATTAGCAGACTGCCCTCCGAGACCTGGGATGCTCCATAGGCAGGAGTCTGAGAGCTACTCAGACATCTGGTCACCTCCTGATGCAACGTGGGGGATGAGTAGAAGGGGGGGGGGGTTGCATTAAAGGGGAGAGCCAGGACAGAGACCACACAGGCTGTGGTCCTGTCGCCCTACCAGTCCAGGCACCAAAGGACTTAAGAAGGTTAAAAGAAGGTGCTCTAGGGCATAGTTGGCAGGATCTAAGGGTGGTAGTCTTGGGAGGCCCCTTCCGGTTCTATGGTCCCATGATTCACCTCTTTATGCCTTAATTTACCCACTGTTCGGGGCCATTTTGAAATAATACAGTAAAACGTATTTTATACATATTTTGGGTTCAGGGACCCTTCCCCAGACTTCACGAGTTTAATAAAAATGTGTGCACTATGGTTTGTCTAGACAGCAGATGTCCTCCTGCCCCTTAATACTGTGAAATAGTTGCTGTCCTTTGGAGAGCTGGGCTAAGACTCATGATCAGAAATTGAACTTCAGGGGCGCCTGGGTGGCTCAGTCGGTTAACTGCCCAACTCTTGAATTAGGCTCAGGTCATGATCTCAGGGTCATGAAATCAAGCACGGAGCCTGCTTGGGATTCTCTCTCTCTCTCACTCTCGCTCTCTGCCCCTCCCCCCCCAATAAAAAGAAAATAAATTGAACACAAGAATGACTGTGGTAGGAAAAGAGTAGCCATTGATGTCAGACAGACCTGGATTCACCACCTTCTTTCTGGGTGACATTTCGCAGATGGCTGAACCTCTTGGGGCCTCCGTGTTCTCTCCTTGGATGGTGGGCATGCTAACATTTGTATTGCAGACCTCTAAGAAGATGTATGCACCTGGCATGTAGCAGCATGTTAAAAAGAAAACCACGGGCCCCAAATGGTATCGCTTAGGCTAACTCGGCAAACCAAGACTGAATAGGTAACCTAACTGCAGTTTCAGCCTCCCAAGGACGCAACCTTTCGTTGGTCAACGTGGAGTTTTCTGGTCGACCCTAGGAAATTTACTCATAGACCCTTCCGCTCCCCTTCGGAGGGCAATGTTGTCTAAACAGTGAACTCCTTGCTAATAAATTCCTTTATTAGTTGTCTGTATGCCCTCTCTCTGCCTTCAAGATCTTTTGTTTGGCTCAGTGGGGCTCCCCTCTCTTTGCTGGATGGGATGCTGCCCGGCTCACGAATCATTGGGTCTTCACATTTACTTGGTAGAATTTTGATTTTTAACCAGCTGCTCAATCTAACCTTGTCCTTGTCTTGGTTATTGGTTTCATCATTCTCTCCGGGGCCTGAGCTTGGAAATTTGACTGATACGTGGCACGTGGATGCTTGTCGCAGTTAGAGGACATCTGTAAAAGCGGAAGTCTGGGGGCACCTGCGTGACTCAATCGGTTGAGCATCAGACTTGGGCTCAGGTCATGGTCTTGTGGTTGGTGAGTTCAAGCCCCCCATCAGGCTTTCTGCTGTCAGCACAGAGCCTGCTTCAGATCTTCTGTCTCCCTCTCTGTGCCCCTCCCCTGCTTGTGTTTCTCAAAAATAAATAAACATTAAAAATAGAAGAAGGAGAAAAAGAAGTCCACGGGTGCCTGGGTGCCTCAGTCGGTTAAGCGTCCAACTTCGGCTCGGGTTATGACCTCGTAGTTCGTGAGTTCGAGCCCTGCATTGGGCTCTGTGCTGACAGCTCAGAGCCTGGAGCCTGCTTTGGATTCTGTGTCTCCCTCTCTCTCTGCCCCTTCCCCACTCGCACTCTGTATCTCTCTGCCTCTCAAAAATAAACAAGCATTTGTTTTTCGGGTGTGGAGTTTGGTGAGCTCTTTATAGATTTTGGATACTAGCCCTTTGTCCGATATGTCATTTGCAAATATCTTTTCCCATTCTGTTGGTTGCCTTTTAGTTTTGTTGGTTGTTTCCTTTGCTGTGCAGAAGCTTTTAATCTTCATAAGGTCCCAGTAATTCATTTTTGCTTTTAATTCCCTTGCCCGAAAAACAAATAGCCCAGTGAAGAAATGGGCAGAAAACATGAATAGACACTTCCCTAAAGAAGACATCCGGATGGCCAACAGGCACATGAAAAGATGCTCAACGTCGCTCCTTATCAGGGAAATACAAATCAAAACCACACTCAGATATCATCTCACGCCAGTCAGAGTCGCCAAAATGAACAAATCAGGAGACTATAGATGCTGGAGAGGATGTGGAGAAACGGGAACCCTCTTGCACTGTTGGTGGGAATGCAAACTGGTGCAGCCACTCTGGAAAACAGTGTGGAGGTTCCTCAGAAAATTAAAAATAGACCTACCCTATGACCCAGCAGTAGCACTGCTAGGAATTTACCCAAGGGATACAGGAGTACTGATGCATAGGGGCGCTTGTACCCCAATGTTTATAGCAGCACTCTCAACAATAGCCAAATTATGGAAAGAGCCTAAATGTCCATCAACTGATGAATGGATAAAGAAATTGTGGTTTATATACACAATGGAGTACTACGTGGCAATGAGAAAGAATGAAATATGTCCCTTTGTAGCAACGTGGAACTGGAGAGTGTGATGCTAAGTGAAATAAGCCACACAGAGAAAGACAGATACCATATGTTTTCACTCTTATGTGGATCCTGAGAAGCTTAACAGAAACCCATGGGGGAGGGGAAGGAAAAAAAAAAAAAAAGAGGTTAGAGTGGGAGAGAGCCAAAGCATAAGAGACTGTTAAAAACTGAGAACAAACTGAGGGTTGATGGGGGGTGGGAGGGAGGGGAGGGTGGGTGATGGGTATTGAGGAGGGCACCTTTTGGGATGAGCACTGGGTGTTGTATGGAAACCGATTTGACAATAAATTTCATATATTGAAAAAAAAATAAACAAGCATTAAAAAAATTTTTTTTTAAAAGTCCAGCTTCATGGCACTCCTCTGCTTAGACATCTTCAGTCCCTCCCTCTTGTGGCATCGACTTTGATCTCTGAGCTGGTGTGCAGGCTCCAACCAGTGTCCTTTCTTTCCACATCACTCGGTCACACGCCCCAGACCTAGGGGTGCATGTGTGTTTCATCTTGGGCAGTTGGCTCCGATCCTGGAGAGTTTGGCCTGAAGCCCTGCATCCGGGGACACCCACGAAAGACTCGGCACCCTCGTGGTCCCTGGGGACAAGCACAGGAAGCAGCGGCAATTTTCTGTCACCCCTGCCCTCCCCTGTAGCACCTTAGGGGTGCAGGCGTCCCCCAAACAGGCTCCACGCTTCCCCACCTCTGTTCCCATCGTATAAACCTCTAAAATCCCTTCCTCAGCTTCTAAGTCCAGCTTATTTACCCTTCAAGGCGTGACTGAAATGACATTTCTGCCTGAAACCTTCCCCAGTTTGAACGGATTGTTCCCTCCCGTGATCTGAAAGCTCTTTGTTGGTGCCTTTCCATCTGGCTGTATCATTGCTGGTGTCTAACCATCTCCCCAGCTAAACCACGAGTCTCTAGAAGGTGCTTCTGCTTGGTCGTGTGTTCCTCCCCCTGCCCGTCAGAGGGCCTCTCATGGAGCAGGTGCTAAAGGCTGCCTGAGCTGCTCAAGGCCATGGGGTCAGATGTCACCCCCGGGCTGCCCCTCCTTCCCCTGCCCTCGGGGCTTCCAAGAGCACTCTTGGGGCCTCTTTGAAGCACACCCCAAACAGGGCTCCGTCAGAAGGCTTGGGTTGGGGGCGCCTGGGTGGCTCGGTCGGTTGGGTGTCCGACTCTTGGTTTTGGCTCAGGCCACGAGCTCATGGTTTCGTGGGTTCGGTCCCCACTTGGGACTCTGCGGACAATGCGTAGCCTGCTTGGGATTCTTTGTCTCTCCCTCTCTCTCTGCCCTCTCCCACTCGCGCTGTCTCTGTCTCTCTCAAAATAAATGAACTTAAAAAAAAAGAGAGAGAGAGAGAGAAGGCTTGGGTGGCTGGCCTGGGGTTGCCAAGCCTCAGGGCAGAGACACATCAATCACACCCCTACGTGGGACGCTCCTGTGTTCCGGACCTGCGGCCCCAATGCAGGAAAACTTCAGTAAATGTGTAACTCGATGGCATTCCAGCTCATCCTGTCCAGCAGTGAAAGTGTGTTATCGATCACCCTGACTTCCTGGAAGGAGCCCCTGCATGAGAGTCACTCTGGCGCCTGTCCCCCGGCCCGGCCTGGCTGCCTGAGGCCCCCCACCCCCACCGCTGGGCCAAGTGATGTCACCCCCCCTCCTCCCCAGCCTGGGCACAGAACGCTCTGGGAACGGCGCCGTCCCCACCCCTCCTGTATAAATAGGGCCTCCGCGGCCCTGCCAGGGGAAGAGGCTGCCTCTGTTTGGGGGAACCAAAGGCGGAAGGTAAGCTGGGAGGCCCTCTCCTTACACACCCCTCCCTGTCTCTCTCAGGGCAGCTGAGTCACATGCAGGGAGGAGAAGCCGGTGGGGGGCCTCTGTGGGGAGGTGAAAAGAGCTGCTGAGGGCCAGAAGCCAGGGGTCCCTGCAGCACGGGGACATCACCATGGGAGACTCACAGGCTGCCTTTCCTCTCCTGTCACAGCAGACATCCAGACATGGGGGCTGTCCTCTCCCACAGCACAACCCAGCTCCCATCAGAGGAGCCGTCCCTCCCCAGCAGAAGGGAAGAGAGTGGCCGGGTCCTCCTGCCGCCCATGAGCGGGGCTGGGGCCTCAGGGGCTGGCACAGGAGCAGAGTCATGGTGGCCTAGAGTCCCCTGGGTCCCCTGCCAGCAGAAGGAAGAGCAAACTTGCGGTGTAGGTGGCGGAGCTGGGGGAGGTGACTCCCCCAGCTGGGGGAGGCTGACTCAGTTGGCCCCCGGGGCCACGTCCCCACGGGGCTCGGATGAGGAGTGGCCAGCGTCTGACTCCCCGCCCCTCCCTCGAGGCAGCGCTGTCTCTGCGTTCAAGGCTGTGTTCTGTGCACTCATCACGCTGTACCCCCGAGCCTCGGGTGGCTCAGCCGTAAAATGGGACAAATGGCAATGCCTGGCCTTCCTTGCTCCTGAACCAGGGTGTATGTAAATCAAAAGAGCTAATCTAACGTGAGAGTGCTTTCTAAACTTTAGGATAAACTAGAAAGACAAAGTCTTATTGTTTTGTTCAAGAGGCACTACAGATCGGTGCTGAAGCGTGTGGACTATGGCGTCTGGGAGTGGGGGGGGGGGGGGAGGGCCTGGGTTTGAATCCTAGTTCTGTCTCTCCGACAGAACTGCGTGACCTGTGTGGCCTAGAGCAAATCACCGGACCTCCTCTGCAAACCCGCGGTAAGTGCTCCATTGACAATTATGTACCAAGTACCTACGAGGTCCCAGGCGCATTTCTGGGACCGCGGTGTCCATGCATCAGCGAACAAAACCGAGCGAGGACCCCGCTCTCATGGGGTTTGCTTTCATGTGCAAAGGGACAGAACTGAAAATGAAAAAATAAACAGATACATGCTGCAGACGGTTACAGGGTGATCGGCACTAAGGGAAAAGGAAGTAAAAGCAGGATCGGTGAGCCCAGAGTGTCAGGCGTGGCGGGGGACAGTTGCGGTGTGAAACGCGGGGTCAAGGAAGCCCCAGCAGGATGAGACGAGTCTATGGAAAGCCCTAGAACACCGCCCGGCAATGATAAGCATTGTATTAGGGTCGGTTGCCGATCTCACCATTTCATCAGGCCACGGAACCACGAGGAGTCGAGATACCTGGAGGAGGGGAGGGGAGAGGGAGGCTGAGGGGGAGGGTGGTGGAGGAGGGGAGAATCACAGGCTCCTGCTTCGTGCTGACTTAGGACCAGCCGGGGCAGCAGCAACTGATCCCAGCTGAGAGCAACGACAGTGATCCATGAAATTGCTCCCCACCCCCACCCCCCCCACCCCCCCCTCCCCCCGCCCCAGACGGTGCCGAGACGAGGCGGTGCAGGAGGGGTGGAGCAGGGAGGGGGCTGTGCTTACCTGCCTGGCCCCAACCCTGGACGGGGTGCCTGTTACTGCAAGATTTCTCCGGCACTCTGCTTCCACTATCTTTCCTAATAACTCAGTGTGGTCCAGCTTTTCTTTTTTTTTTTTTAATTTATTTTTTTTGAAGGGGTGGGGAGGGGCAGAGAGAGAGAATCCCAAGCAGATTCCATGTTGTCAGCGTGGAGCCCGACTCGGGGCTCGATCCTACGAGCCGTGAGATGGTGACCTGAGCCGAGACCGAGAGTCGGACGCTTGACTGACTGAGCCGCTGGCAGGCTGACAGCAGAGAGCCTGACGCGGGGCTCGAACTCACGAACCTCGAGATCCCGCCCTGAGCCGATGTGGGACGCTCAACCAACTGAGCCACCCAGGTGCCCCTGTGTGTGCTAGTTTTGTATTCCAAACTGGTTTACCGCCTCCCCTGGGGCCAAGAGGCCTCCAAGAGACCGGCAGTCTGGTCCACGTTTGGTTTTCAAGGGGAAAACTTACAGCCAGGGGCGCGTGAATGTATGAGTTTGCTTAGGGGCCATATCAAAGCCCCACAGACTGGGTCACTTAATAGACATGTTATCTCACGATTCTGGCGGCTACCCACCTGAGATGAAGGTGTCAGCGGGGCTGGCTTCTTCGGAGCCTCTCTCCTTGGCTTCTAGATAGGTGGCCATCCTCAGTCTGTACAGTGTCTTCCCTCTGGATGTGTCTGTGTCTTAATCTCCTCTCTCTTTTTTTTAAAGTTTATTTATTTATTTTTGATGGCGGGGGGAGAGTGCACAAGCAGAGGGTGGGGCATAAAGAGAGACAGAGAGAGTGGGAATCCCAAACAGGCTCCACACTGTCACCATGGAGCCCAATGTGGGGCTCAAACTCACGAACCGTGAGGTCATAACCTGAGACGAGATCAAGAGTCGGACTTAACCGACTGAGCCACCCAGGCGCCCCTGAATCTCCCCTTCTTAGAAGGACACCAGTCAGATTGGAGTAGGTCCCACCCCGATGACCTCATTTCACCTAAATTACCTCTTTATGTCTCCAGATATAGTACATTTTGAGGGACTGGGATTTCAACAAATAGCTTAAAACATTTTTTGCCTTAATATCATGATACGTTATTGCCAAAAATGGTCCCTTAAACATCAGCTTGAGTGTTTCCATATTATTCTCTATTAAACATATAATTATTGATGGAAGCAGAAGATCACTGATTAACATAACGTAAAAGTAATATCAGCCACTCATATATCCTTGGAGAGAAGTGCTTCCACTATTTTGTGAAAACATTTGTGAACATTTTTACTTGATTTCACAGACGACTTCCTATTTCTGTTTAAACTCTCCAGAGGTCTTAATCCCAAGACATCCCCACCGCTATAAAAATTAGACAAAACAACCGGGGCACGCCTGGGTGGCTCAGTCGGTCGGGCGTCCGACTTTGGCTCGGGTCACGATCTCGTGGTCCGTGAGTTTGAGCCCCGCGTCAGGCTCTGTGCTGACAGCTCGGAGCCTGGAGCCTGCTTCCGATTCTGTGTCTCCCTCTCTCTCTGCCCCTCCCCCGTTCATGCTCTGTCTCTCTCTGTCTCAAAAATAAATAGACGTTAAAAGAAAAATTTAAACATTAGACACAACAAAACACAAAGCCCACCCCAAAATAAGCCCCGTGAGAGCGCAGCCCAGCCCACAGCGGCGTTTTGCACCTGCGCGGTGTCTTCCCCAGAGCTTTGAAATTTACCACTTCTCTTCGACGTGTGTAGACTTCGATAGATTTCTCCTGGACTGAACGATTGCAGGGAATATTGGAACGGCTAAAAGTCTGGCTAGAGGGCCCCTCCACACCGAGTAGAACTGTCACCCTTGACAAGAGGACATTTTTGCAGGGTCCGCGGAAGTGAGCGCCCCCGTCAGCGATGGCTCCTGGTGGTGCGAGCCTGAGGGCCGCCGTCCTCTGCCTCCTGGCCTGGGCCGGCCTCGCCGCTGCCGACCGGGTGTACATACACCCCTTTCACCTCCTCGTCTACAGCGAGAGCAGCTGTGAGCAGCTGGAGAAGTCCAACGCAGAGGCGCCCAAAGAGCCGACCTTCACACCGGTCCCCATTCAGGCCAAGACAACCCCTGTGGACGAGGAGGCCCTCCGAGAGCAGCTCGTGCTGGCCACCGAGGGGCTGGAGGAGGAAGACAGGCTGAGGGCGGCAAAGGTGGGGATGATGCTCAACTTCTTGGGCTTCCACATGTACAGGATGCTGAGTGAGTCGTGGAGCACGGCCAGCGGGGCGGCCATCCTGTCCCCAACGGCTCTCTTTGGCACCCTGGCCTCTTTCTATTTGGGCGCCCTGGACCCCACGGCCAGCAGACTACAGGCGTTCCTGGGCGTCCCTGGGGAGGATCAGGGCTGCACGTCCCGGCTGGATGGCCACAAGGTCCTCTCTGCCCTGCACACCATCCAGGGCCTTCTGGTCGCCCAGGGTGGGGCCAGCGGCCAGCCCAGACTGCTCCTCTCCACGGTGGTGGGCCTGTTCACAGCCCCCGGCCTGCGCCTGAAGGAGCCATTTGTGCGGGGCCTGGCTCCCTTTGCCCCCATCACCCTCGAGCGCTCTCTGGACTTGTCCACGGACCCAGATCTTGCTGCCGAGAAGATCAACGCGTTCACGCAGGCAGTGACGGGGTGGAAAATGAACAGCCCCCTGTCAGGAGTCGGCCCAGACAGCACCCTACTTTTCAACACCTATGTCCGTTTCCAAGGTAAGACAGACCCTGTGGGTGGGGTGGGCTCTAACCCCGGGCCGGTTCCAAAGGGTGACAGTTCCCTGCGACTGTGGCTGTAATGCCCAACATTTCAGCTCAGCAAGGGCCAGGCCTTGGAGAAGGGCAGGGTGGCACATGTGAGGGAGCACCCAGGAGTCACTCTCGAGGAGGCGGAACTATCGGCCCACCTACCTGCTGCCCTACTCTGTGCAGCTACTAAAGTACATCCTTCTACTTTTCTCATTCAATCCCCTGGCGGTGTGGTGGAGAGGTGTTGCTGCCCCTAGAGGAAAAAACAACAACGCAGTGGCCTCCTCAAGAAAGCACAGGCACGAGCGGGTGTCCCAGGACCCAAGCCCCCACCTCCTGGCCCTGGGGCCCAGCTCTACGCTCAGGAGGGAGGGGTTCCTGTCTCTTGAGAAGGTCAATGTCCATGCAAACAGCCCGTTTGTTTGCTTAAATCCCTTTCATGTTGGGAGGGGCCATTACTCCCTCCTCCCCCGCAAAAAAATCCCTACGAAGACAGTTCGCTCATTCAATATATAATCACGGAAGAGGTTCGCATGCAAGCTCCCCGAGTTGGGCGTCTCCGGGGGGCCAGGTGGGAAGAACACACAGGTCCCGACCCCAGGTTGCCTATTCGAGCCTCAGCAGGGCAGCTAGGTCCCACAGGCGAATGCCCAGGGTACAGAGCTGCAGGTAAAAGTCCCCGAGGAAGGGATCTGGGGGGCTGAGCACCCAGAGGAGAGAGGGTCACTGGGGAAGAGGACAGAGGCCTGGGGGCGGCTCGGGGAGCGGGGCTGCAGTAGAGAAGAGCAAACACGTGAGCAAAGGCTAGCGAGTTCGGGGCCAGGAACCAGGGCAAGGGCGGCTCTGTTTGGCCGGAGCTGGGAGTGAGCGAGTGTGGCTGGTGCAAGGCGGGGCCGGAAAGACGGGGAGGGTTCCGACTTGGAATCTGACGTTGGGAAGGCTGACGGGTGTTGGAGCGGGCAAAGGGTTCTGTTCAGAGGTCGCCCAGGCGGCCTGTGCCATGTGCACTGAAGGCGGGGGGGGGGGGGAGGGGGACTCCCGGGAAGGCTGCTCAACGGGGCAGGCAAACCCTCCCGGGAGCATATGCTAAGGTAGTGGCTCTGCAAACTGAGGGGCCGGGGAGGGTGCGTTTGCGAGCCAAGCAAGCAAGCAGCCAAACCGGAGCCAGAGAGAGAGAGAGAGAGAGAGAGAGAGAGAGAGAGAGGTTGAACAGAGCATGGCTGCTTTCTTACTCTGAAAACATTCTGGAAGCCTGTAAACCGCAAGGGGGAAGGACCTCCAGCCTGTTCTGGGTGCAGGAGGAAGATGGCAGACCCGGGAATGCTCAGGTCCCAGTGCTCACAGGTCGTGGGAACAGAGTCCAGCACTGGGGCCATCCAGCTGAGCAGGGGAGGACAGAGGGGACTCGTGGGCTCAGCTCGCCATTCCTAAGAGGAGCCCCAGTAGGAGAGCTCACTGAGGAAGTCGTGCCCCCAAAAGGCGAAGCTAGGGAGCCACAGGTGCCAGAAACGGGGACTCATTCTGGAAAAGCCCCCGTGCACGCGTTCACATGATGGGGCTGGACAAGAGGGGAGCGAGGAAAGCCACGAAGAGAAAAGCAGAACCGCGCTCAGGACTCCGACGCCCTGGACGGTCACCCAGCCCCACCACATCCCCGCTTCTGATCTCCCTCCCTGACCTTTCTGTGCCTCAGTTTCCATCCAACAGAGACGCACCTGTCCGCCGCGGCGTGTCCACTTACGTCTTGGGAGCTCTGTGTTCCCCTTTGGCAATGACGTTCTATTACCGTGACCTGAGCGGAGGTCAGGTGCACGTTCCCAACTGGCGAGCACTTGGGGGCTGGGAGCCCGCGAGCTCCAGGGCGCCATTTGCCCAGGCCCTGCTGTCATCCCAAGCTGGGTGCTGGCCCTGACAGGTTCCACGACGCCAGCTGACTTAACCTTGAGGGATTTACTTAACCTCTGGACGAGGACGGTGTGCTGTGCTTTTCAGATGAGCAGACAGGACCAGGCAGCCGCCTCCGGTGCAGAGTCTCACATCTTTCTGTCTTGGTGGGAAAAGAGTCAGTCCTTTCTTCCCCTGAACTAACGAGTCCCCTGCCAGACCTGGGGGAGCCTGGGAGGAAGGACACCACGGCTTGTCGCTCCTGTCTCCCCAAGGCCCGACTACAAAGGGGGAGGGAGAGGCTGGGTCTGGCGGTCCCTTCTTGCCAGACCCAGGCCCTGGGAAGGCACCCTTGTCCTTCCAGCCCCCGCCCCTCCACTTCAGAGACCTCTGTTCCCAGAAAAGGGAGCCGTGGCTTTTGAAGCTGCCTTTCCTCAGACCCCCAGCTGCTCTGTGACAGACTCACCCTTACCCTCCCCTCATTCCCCCAGAAAGAACCCCGACATGGGCCACTCACGGTGACTGAGGAGACTGCAGGGGGGAGGGGCTGTGCCAGGGGCTCCGGTCACAGGGAGGCCCCCAGGGACAGGGCCTTCGGCAGGCGTCTGTCCTGTCTCCGAGGACAGCTGAGCCGGGTGGCAGCTCGGTTCTGCCACCACGTGCACAGCCCTGCGGGAGCGAGGGCACCAGAGAGGGTTCACCGCCCGCCGGCGAGGCCCAGTGCCAGCTTGCACGGAGCGCCTCTGCTCAGAGCCACTGGTCGCGCCGGGTTGTAGGGGTGTCCCTGGCAGCACAGGGGCCCGAGATGTGGAGCCTTCGTGACAGGAGGTGTGTGCTCAGCTCCGCGTCCTAGGACTTGAGAAAGGGAGTCTCTGTCACCGCCGGCCCTGCTCGCGGGCTGGAGAGCGAGCATGCACTGGGGGCGTGTCGGGCCGTGACCCTATTCTGGATGACGCGGTGATGGTGGATACAGGTCACTGCACGTCTGTCCAGACCCGGAGAATGTACGGCCCTGATGTCAACCACGGGTTCTGGGTCATGACTATGTGTCCGTGTCGCTTCATCGGCGTCAACGGACGTCCCGCCCTGGTGGGGGTGTCCGTGGGGCGGGAGGCTGTGTGTGTCGGGGGAGTGGGGGGGGGGGACACACAGGAAATCTCTATACCTTCCTCTACCTTTTGCTGTGAACCCAACAATTGAATTTGTCAAAAAAACAAAAGAAAAAGAAAGTGAGCACGGCAGCCCACAGGCTTTGGGCCAGGGCAGATCTGGGGTGAGTTAGTCACTCAGTCGTGGTGGAAGGTGCCTAAATTCTCCGCCTTCCTTTGTGGGCCTTAAGGCGACAGGTGTAAAGTCCCAGGGTGGCACCTGGCGGGTGCAATGTCTTCACCGCTGGTGGCTGGCGTCACCGCGGTGATCTTGCAGGAGGAGGACTTGAACGGGCCCCTGGGGCCGTGGGGCTGGTGATGCCCTGGGCGGGGAGAATGCCCCCCTGCCCGGGCTGCGCTTCCGGGATCTGCCCTCCAGGCCTCGCCCCGCCCCACCCCTGCTCAGTGGCGCCCTCGGCCCGAGCCCACCCGCCTGCCCCTGCCCCAGCTGACCCTTCCCCTCTTGTCTCCCGTCCGGGTCCGCAGGAAAGCTGAAGGGGTTCTCCCGGCTGGAGGGGCTCCAGGAGTTCTGGGTGGACAACACCACGGCAGTGCCCGTCCCCATGCTTTCGGGCACGGGCACCTTCCAGCACTGGAGCGACGCCCAGAACAACCTCTCCATGACCCGCGTGCCCCTGGGCAGGAGCGCCTGCCTGCTGTTGGTGCAGCCGCAATGCATGTCGGGCCTGCAGCAGGTGGAAACCCTCAGCTTCCAGCACAACTTCTTGACGTGGCTGAAGAATCTCTCTCCCCGGTACGGCTCCCGGGAAACCGCTGGCACCTCTGGGGCTGCTCCCCCTGGAAGCCGGGGGGTGGGGGGGAAGGCGAGGCGGGAGTGGGGGGGTGAGCAGGGGCAGGCCGGGCGGCCCCTGCTGTTCTGGGCCGGAGGGCCTGGGCATCCCCCCATCACCCCTCCAGCCATCCACTGACGTGGCTCTCGGTTTACCAGCTTCTTCCGGGAGCATGAGAGGTAATGGAACTGGGGAGCACGCCTTCCTCGGGCTTGTGCTCACCCGCTGGTTTTGGATGCCCGCGTTTCAATCTGCCCCTTTTGATGCCAGCCCCCCAGCCCCGTCCCCCCCCAACACACACAATCTGCTGCAATCCAAGAGCTTGTGGGGGGCCGACTTCCCAGAAGGGTTTGTACCCTTCCGAGAGACCCGGGGGAGGGGCTTTTTCTCGAAGATGACCTTGACCCCATAGGCCCCCTGGTTTGCTCCACTCCTGCGGCGGGGAAGAAAGCAATTCTCCGCTGGGGGCGCTACACTTGACCTACCACCCAGGCGCAGGGCAGTGGGGTCCGGAAATCTGCCCCGAGACAGGCACTCGGGGAGGGGGCGGGGCCTAGTGGCCTCCTGAGGTCTCCTTTCTAGATCATTTTTGGTTGTGGTGGGTGGTAAACACCTAACATTTACCACGTGACCCATCTTTTAGGTACACGGCTCAGGGGCACGGAGCACATCCACACTGTTGCGTGGCCCTTACCGCCACCCATCCCCAGGATCTTTCCCTCTTCCCAGACTGGAACTCTGACCCCGTTAAACACTAACTCTCCATTCCCCCTCCCCCCGCCCCTGGCCGCCACCTTTCTACTTCCGGTCTCTGAATGTGTCTATTCTAGGACCTCAGAGGAGTGAAGGCATAGGGTATTTGTCCTTATGCGACTGGCTTATTTCCCTTAGCATCTTGTCCCCAGGGTTCACCCACGTTGCAGCCTGCGTCAGAATTTCCTTCCTCCTTGAGGCTAACATTCCATTATATGGATGGACCGTGCTCTGTGTATCTTTTCATCCATCAGCGGACACTTGGGCCGCTTCCACCTTTTGGCTATCGTGAATAATGCTACTAGGGACATGGGTCCACTGTCACCTCTTGTGAGGGTTTGGTACGTCACTGGAAACATCCATGGGCTCTCAGGGATGCCAAAGGAAGGTCAACTGAGCTGATGTAAGGAACGTGCCCACCGCTGAGAGTGACAGGACATCCCTCCTATCTCTCTCTCTCTCCCCCCACCCCCCCCACGGTGGGGGGTTTCTATGTCAAGGACACCACTGAAAGGTAGCTAGTAAGACAGGATGCATTATTTCAGAGAATAGCATTTTAAAGTTCTCCAGGTGATACACCTTCAGTGCAGCCAACCTAAACCCAGAATGGAAGCATAGACTGTCCACAAACACCCAGAGAGCACCGCTGTTAAATGTATGCCCTTCTCACCGTATTCCCAAGGACATGGAAGTTTTTTGTTATGTTTGCTGCTGACAAACTTTCCCCAAGATGGCCTAGCCGGGTGAGGGGGGCCCAGGGCCTCACGGTGGGGGCCACCGGGACCTCCCTAAGTGTGTGTCACCCTCCCAGGACCATCCGCCTGACCATGCCCCAGCTGACACTACAAGGCTCCTATGACCTTCAGGACCTGCTGGCCCAGGCCCGGCTGCCCACCCTGCTGGGTGCAGAGGCGAACCTGGGCAAAATCAGCGACGACCAGCTCAGAGTCGGAAAGGTACCGTGCGGGAGGTGTCTGTCTGTGTCGGAGCGGATTCCGTGGGTTCGCAGAGTGGGAGGCGTGGACAGGAGGGACACAGGGGGAGCTCCCGGGAGGCGGGCGGGGTAGGAGAGGAGAGCATGGCCAGGTAAGTGTGCACGCAGGGTAGGAGAGAAGTGACCAGAGCCTTCTAGGGCTTTCTGGGGACAGGTGGAGAGCAGCGAACCCTTCCCCACCATGTGTTCTATGGCTCTGCCCAGCCTGGCCTAGCCTCAGGGTCCCTCCCAGATCCTACAGCAGGGCCAGGACTTGGGCCATGACAGTGAGTGCCCCTAGGCCCAGTGCCAGCCCTGCCAGAGGGCCACCTGCTTCAGGGAAACGCTTGGTGGTAGGCAGACTGTGGCTCTGCTGCCTGGAATGATGCACCTCTGCAGCGGGGCCGCCTGGACGCTCTGCTGGGGAGAAGAAGGGCTGCGGTTCTGGCTTTGGAGACCACTGTTTGGGGGGCATGAACCCCTGTGCTACGTGAGTGGGATGAACCGAGCACAGGGGCCCGCAGCCGAGGGCCCGGGGTTTTGCCGTGGATGGCAACAGCAAGGTGGGAAGTGGAGGGACTCTGGGGAGGAGCTGTCAGGTGGGTTGGGCC
Organism: Panthera pardus; assembly: GCF_024362965.1. Lineage (NCBI taxonomy): Eukaryota > Metazoa > Chordata > Mammalia > Carnivora > Felidae > Panthera > Panthera pardus. The sequence continues at coordinate 1,908,841 of NW_026526788.1, read as the reverse complement.
GAGTGGGGGTCGTCTACACCGAGGGGCGGGGCGTGCACGGTCTGGAGAAACGCCCTCCAGCGACAGCACTACATAGCTGGGCCCCGAGGGCCTTCGGGAGCCGTCCCAACACCTGCTGCCTTGCAGGTGCTGAACAGCGTCCTTTTCGAACTAAAAGCAGATGAGGGAGAAGAGCCCACAGAGTCCGCCCAGCAGCCTGACGGGCCCGAGGCCTTGGAGGTGACCCTCAACAGCCCGTTCCTGTTCGCCATTTATGAGCAAGACTCCACCGCCCTCCACTTCCTGGGCCGCGTGGCCAACCCGCTGAGCGCGGCGTGAGGCCTGGGCCGCCACCGAGCCGCGGCTGTCACCGTGAGCGACAGGCACACAGTAACGCCGATTTGTCACCCGTCTTCCACTTTTCCTTCCAGTGAGTCAGTGCGGAACGGGAAGGAAGCTGTTTCTCCCTGGTAAACGTGGCACTGTGTATCACGAGCAGCGGAACCTTTGGGAAGAAGGCCTCCCGGGTTCTTAGGTTTATCTTGGGCCACGTGAAGGGGGGGGCGGTGCCAAGAACCAGAGTTTATTAGCACAGGACGACTGTTCAGGACAAAGTGTGAACAGACTTAAAACCGGTTCGTGAAACCAAAAACTGCTTTCCTTTTTATCAGAGAACAGAAATCGGGCTTTAAAATTATACAGTTTTCACGGCCCTGGGTTTATACTCGGTTACGGAATACGAACGCACGAACTGCATACGGTCTCCACGATGCCTTAGTTTTTTGTTGGTTTCTTGGTTGTCTTCCCCAGGATGCTGTGATCTTGGAAAAACACAAGCGTCTGAATTAATGTTAGAATGTTAATACCACGGCTGGTCATCCCTTGTGTTCTTAATAAACGTCTTGCAACAATACGCAAAAGAGGAAAATTCTTTTCACTCTGCAGCAAAACAAATACATGCCATTTAGCTTAACAGACCGTACAAATGCTAAGTGCATTCAAGGGCTTTGAGCCATATTTTGGATGGCACTTCCCTGGAAGGTGCGGGCCGGTACTTGGCCGTCATTTGGAGAGGTTTTAGATGATGCTTTATTCTGGACGCTTCCATCCCTAAATGGCAGATGGGCATGGGGGGGGAGGGGGGGAGAGGCCCCATGCCGCGACAGGCAGCTGCGAAGGAACGGGGCAGGTGGGCACCTCTTCCTTTCTGGGGACACAGGGTCGGATCGCTGCTCCCATCGCCCAGGGACTGGAAGACAGAGAAACGAATCCTTCCATCTGCTGAGTGTCTCTGAGCGGGTTAGACGCCCGCGTTCCTAAGCTCGGGCGGGGACTGGGGAGGAGGTGGGCACCCGGAGGCCCACGCTGTTGCTGGAACAGTGAAGAGTGAAGATGCTTCCTGATGTGCACAAAGCCCCGTCTCCTCCTCCCTCCCACAGCTGCTGAAGTAACCAGGAAGGCTCCGTAATACGGTAACCACTGACGACAGCTGCTGGACAGTCACCGGGGGGTAAGAGTGGGGATGACGATTTCAAAGGCGACCCAGTTCTTGCCGGTATGCGCTTTCAGAGGCGTAAGCAGAAGCATCCCGTGTTCTGCTTGAGCGGTGACTGCACTGCCCACTGGTGCCCAGGCCTCGCCCACCCCCCTTCCTGGGCTTCGTAGCCACAGCCCAGGGCACCGTAGCCACAGTCCGGGGTGCTGGGGCCAACTGAGCACGTGCTATGAGACGCAGGCCTGCTCCTCTGATTGAGGCTCGGACCGAACAGGAACACAGAACAGGAACGATGCCCTCCACGCCCCAGTGTCCCCCTCATGTTCCCAAGTGCCCTGCCAGACTGGAACGCAGCTCCCTGCTCTGACGTCAAGGTCAAGGGGACAGCTGGTCCTCCCCCCCAACCCCCCTGCCCTTCTGTGGCAGTGGCAGGCACATGAGAGGCAGCATTGGTGGGTGCTCGGGAACGTGGGTGCCAGAGATGGGCGGGCTGAGCAGGAAGCCCAGACCCAACACGTGCTGGGACCCGGAGCAGGGGACATCACCCCTCTGGGCTGCGCTGCCCTTCTGTGTAAAGTGGGGAATGCCCGAACGAATAAAAGAATAACAGCAACCATGTCAACGGCAGTCAGTCCACAGTGAAGTCAGGACCTCTACCCTGTCTGAAGTCCTGTTCCATAAACGTACAGCAGGCAAAGCGTCCTCCCCTAGAGCCTCCGGAGGGAGCACTGCCTGGCCAATACCTTGATTTCGGCCAGTGACAACCATCGTTGACTTCTGGCCTTAGAGCGGTCAGGGAATAAACTGGTGGCAATGTGCTATGGCGGGGAAAGGAAACACTCAGGCACGTCTCCTATCCGGCACTGCTGGGGACCCTCAAGGCTCTCCCCCCACATTCCAACCCCTTCAAGAGCTGATGGTCCCCCCATCCATTAAAGAGGATCACTGGCCATACAAGGACCAGCTGGGACCTGGGGGGCGGAGGAGGTGAAATGTCCCAGGGGAAGCTTCTGGGAGGGGCCTCGAGTTCGCAAACCCCTCCCTGCCTTTGAAGCTACGGGTGAAGATCTCAGTGCCTGGAGACCTGCCTCCCCTTCCCCAGATCAGCCTCTGCTCCCTGACCACACAGGGGCCCCCGCCGCATGGCACACAGCTATGGATGGCTGCTTTGAGGCTCTAACGCGCAGCGAATGAGCCCGGGCAAGAGTTTCCCGCAAACATCAGTACCTCACCTGGTGTCAGGCCGAGCGACAAGGGCCCCGGCGGGACAGGCACAGCAACAGGACCTGTGCTTTGTTTGGTCGCTTTGAATAGGCAGCAGTCCAGGGGCCCTGTCGAACTGTGGGTGTCGCTGGGGGTCCCCCTGTTCACTGCTGGCAGGGACTCTGTCCCCCCAGCCCCCCGGCCCAGCCCCGCTTTCACCTGGGTTTACTTCCCATCACACTCTGCCCTCCCTGGGTCTCTCTTCTCAGAGGTCCAGTAGGGGGGGCAGCAGCTGGCATCCAATTTCTCACTGGTTTGGGCTTTTGGAAACGGCCACTGGATGCCAGGTCTCTGGGGGGGAACTGGAAGTTGGGGAAGCAGGAGCGTGTTAGAGAGTCACGACCCAGGGCGCCGGGATGGCTCAGTGGGTTGAGCGTCCCACTCTTGATTTTGACTTGGGCCATGATCCCAGGGTCGTGGGATCGAGCTCCACATTGAGCATGGAGCCTGCTTGGGATTCTCTCCCTCTGCTCCTCTTGCCCACACGCTCTCTCTCTCTCTCTCAAGAAGTAATAAGCACAGAGTCTCATGACTCCGTGTGGCCCTTGGTGCAGAATCTACAGCCCCACCCAGACCCCGTCCTCAGCATCTGCACCGTCACCGGGAGCCCAGGAACGCACACTAGACTTTCGGGTCAGGGTTGAGGCCGGCCCGGAATCTGCGCTCCCAGCCACAGGCTTCGAGAAGAGCAGGGGACACAACCGGCAGCGCCCCCTCTTGGAGTCCCGCTCTCAGGGGGATGCCACGTCTTCGATCTGAACCGGAGCCGTGGCAGTTCGTCCCGTGAGTCCTAACACAACCGCAAACGAGAAACGGTCCATCTGTGTGCGCGCCATGGGTTCAGAGCCGTTCCTCCGACCCCGTCCCAGCACCTCCCTCTCCACGCGGACACACACTTGTGAGCTGCCCAGGGCCAGCACGGAGCCCCAGGCGCCACCACCGACGTCCTCCTGATTCGTGCACCGTGGTTTTGAAGTCGTCCCCAGTGACCTGAGGCAGCACCGTCCCGCTGTGGCTGGGGGTACAGAACACGGTGCGATCCTAACTTTGTTTTAGAAAGCGACTGGCCGGGGCGAGCACATTTCTCCCATTTCTCCCACCGAGCAGGCTGCTGGGGCTGGAGCAGTTGCTAGGAGTACCCAGTACCCGGTTGCCAACGACCCCCTGCTGTTCTTTGTCCTCGGGTCTTTTATAAACTGGGAAGTGGGTCAGGATGTTACCAGGATACAAAACACCACCGTTTGGCAGATTACTTGACGCCAATATGTTAATTATGGGGGGTGGGGGGGGGGGGTGTCTGTTTCTCCAAAATCTTTCGTCACTAAGTTCCAAGTCGTCCTGGGCTTGCAAAGCGCTTCCCCGGAAGGCCGGGGAATGATTCGGCAGCTCCCGTCCCCTCCGGCCTCAGGTTTCTGCTCAGGACCTAGAGCTTCCCACGGCCCACCCACCCAGGACGCTCACCAGATCCCGAGCCTGTACTGAGTTCAGGACCTGAACACGATTTTTGCCGGATCCGTGCGGCGACCCCCAACCCGAACAGACACGAGGCTGCCGAAGACAATCCCGCTTCCGAAGCTTCGAGTGTGAAGCGTCCTCTCCTTGCTGCAGAGACACCGACGTCGGTGACCCCCAGGTGCTGTTCCGGAGCCCGCTGGGACGCCACATGGCACGCAGGATGCAAACCACTTTGCCTTTCTAAAATCTGAAAAATTCTAGGCACCGAAACACGTACTGAAGGTCTGGGACAGGTTTTGGACTTGAGAATCATCCCGTGTGGGTTGGTTTGTCTGTTTGGTTCCTGATAGAATTCACTTTTTTTAGCGCAGTTTTAGGCTCCCGGCAAAACCGAGCACACGGTAGTTCCCATATGCTGATAGGTTAGACATCCGGTGTCCTAAAAATCCTGTGTGCCCCACCTGTTCATCCCCCACAACTCCTGCCACCACTCGTCTTTCTCGATCTCCGTAATTTTGCCTCTTCCAGAAGGCCGTAGAGCTAGGTTCTATGCGCAGCCTTTTTGGATTGGCCTCTCTCGCTTAGCAATATGCATTTAAGATTCCCCCAGATGTTTTCATTTCTTTTCAGGACGGAACGACATCCCATTGTCCGGATGGACCGTTTATTTATCCGTCCATGAAAGACAAGTTGGTTGTTTCCAATTTTGGGCAGGGGAGGGGGGCAGTGATCCGTGTGCAGGTTTTTGTGTGGACACAGGCTCGCCATGTGGTTTTTAAAGCTGCAGGACGAGCAGACGTTCTGGGTGCCTCTGAGAGGCTCTCACAAACACCGCGGGTGGTGAATGTCAGTGACTCCCAACACTTCGGGGGGGGGGGGGCGGGTCCCACAGCCCACCTCCCTACATTCCATGTTACTCTACACTTCCGTGGAGTTACCTGCAAAGTTACCCTCTGAGGCTCGCTGTGAAGCTTTGTTAAGCGGGTCCAGACCAGCCTTTGGTTTAGGCCAATCTGGTGCCGCTCCTGAGGCCGATCCTTCTGAGGGCGCCGCTTGTGGCCACTGTCAGAGCCTTTCCATCCTGCCAGCGGGAACACGCCGGGGTCCCCCGAGCCTGGAGGATGATTCTAGCCGCTCCTTTCTAGGACCGCTTTCCTTGCCTTGATAGCCTCCTGCCCCACCAGCGGCTAACCAGCACCCGGCTATACAAAGTGAGCCACCTTCCTCTCCATACTCTGCCCCCCAAGGTCTAGACTCCTTCCCCCCCCTTCACCCCCCCCCTCCCCCGCTGCCTCCCCACTCCAGACTCTCTCACATCAGAGTCACCGGCTCCGGGTCCCCCTGTGCCTGGGCCTGGACCCTGGGCTGTCCACACACAGCCCACCTTGTTTCCCTTCTCTCTGGGATCCTACGCTGCTCTTGTCCAGCGTCCGCACGGTGCCGTTTCAGATGCTTGCCTTGGCGTTCAGTTGTTTAAGGGGGGACAGAGATTCAGGTCCTCGTTACTGGGTTACTTCACAATCAAAACGCCACCCCAAAGATCAAGAACACGTTTCAGTCCAACACTGACGAGAGCGAGGGAAAGAGGAGAGGAGAATCTGGATTGTTCTGGGACTCCGTGTGACAGGGGCGATGGGGCGGGTGGCGCGTGGAGGCATTTCTCAAAGTCACGGGAAGGTGTGACTTCCCTTGGTCCAGACGGCCTTTGCCGCCAACCGACAGGACGCCCGGCGGCTCTTCAAGAGGGGTGGGCAGTGCCGGCGAAGGCTCGCCCGGGGCCAAAGACAGCGTCTCCTTCACAGCTGCCTAACCTGAGGTGGTGGGAGGACGACCAGGGGAGGCCGGCGTCCTCTCAGATGGTGGAGGCTCCACCTGGGATGTCTGGTGGCTGACGAGGAGAGGTCTCTCTCACGGGTGAGGATGCCACGCGCTGACAACGTGAACGGTGCCTTCAGGTAAGAACTCCCAACAGGCCTTGCTTCAGAATCCCCCGTTTGCTCGGGGCGCCTGGGTGGCTCCGTCGGTTGAGTGTCCGACTTCCGCTCAGGTCACGATCTCACGGTTCGCGGGCTCGAGCCCCGCGTCGGGCTCTGTGCTGACAGCTCGGAACCCGGGGCCCGCTTCGGATTCTGTGTCTCCCTCTCTCTCTGTGCCTCCCCTGTTCCTGCTCTCTCAAAATAAATAAAAACATTAAAAAAAAAAAACCAAAAAACTCTACCGTTAGCTCGACATCTGAAGTTCGGCACCATTCTCCGGTTCTGAAACATGAACTTGAGCGGGAAGGTCAACGGGAGGGTCACGTGGACGCCCATTATCGCACCGCCAGGGCGGCTGCTGTCCTTAAAGCTCGACGCTGGCCTCCTCCATGCCGGAGGTCCGGGGCTGCCCTGATTTAGCCTGCGAGGCATGCAGACCCAGGGGCCCCCTTTTCCACAGGCAGGTTCGTGGCTGAGTGGCTCTCACAGGGCAACTCCACAGAGTAGTTCCAGGGAGCTGCAAAGAAATACTGGCAAAGACCCCCAACAGGACACCGGGGTGTGTAACTGAAGAAGCTCTAAAATTTGCTTTTTTTCTCTTCTTCCTGGACACATAGCTAGACCCATTTCCAGCCCCTGGACCGTGCGGAGCTCTCCCCGCCAGGGCCGCGGGCCCCCCCTGCCCCCGGGTGGCCCTCATGTGCTTTTCCTTTCCTGGTTGGCTGCAGCAGAGGCCAAAATGGTGGGCCCCCAAAAAGGTCCGCACACATGCTGGCCCCTGGAATCTGTGCATGTGACCTTACTGGGCAAAAGGACCTTTGCAAATGCGATTAAGTTGGGGATCTCACGACGAGAGCCTCCCGGACTACGCAGGTGGGTCCTAAATCCAACGGCACAGCTCCTGTAGGAGACAGAGGAGGAGACACAGAGAAGAGCAGGAGGCTGCGTGAAGGCCGAGGCCGAGGCCGAGTTGTGCCATCATGAGCCGAGGGACACCTCGAGCCACGAGAAGTGGGACGGGCAAGGGGGAGAGGAAGTGTGGCCCAGCCGACACCTGATTTGGACTCTACCTCCAGAACCAGGAGGGAAGAGAATTCTGTTGTTTTCAGCCATCCCGTTTGCAGGAATTTGTTACAACAGCCACAGGGAACTAACAGGAAGTGACCCCCGGTGGGGGGGGGGGGGGGGGACACGGAAGCCACAGGACGGAGGTGGTGCCTTGCAGGCAGCCTGGGTCCCTGAGGACTGTGTGGAGCACCCCCACCCACTCATCCCCTGCCTCCCTGGTACCACATGACCAGTTGGCCAGAAAGACTCCTCTGCTTGAGACTTTTAGATTCTGTAGGATATAAAGTAAAACACTATTATAGTTTTACTGTAAAAATGTATCATTCATCTTTATAAACTTTGTTCCATTATGACTCTTCAAGCCAAAGCTCAGAAAACACACATTAAATGAAGGAGACGTTCTGGGGAGCCAGGGATAAGTGTTCTGGAACGTTCTGCTTTTCACTAAAGGTTCTTGTTTCTTCAGCCTAGACACAGGAGTGGGACAACACGGGCGTCGCCCAGAATGAGCCCAGAAATGTGGTTACTACTGAACCCAGGCTGAGCCTGGGGCTTGACAGGTGTCCGGGAAATGGACGCCTTGGGCCCCAACCCTGCCCGATCAGCCCCTCTGTTCCGATGCTCATATCAAGGGGGGAGAATTACCCGCTGCTGAGCAACCTGGACTCTGGAACCATCTTCCCTGGATTTAAATTCCATTTAACTATTTTAACTCCTTAATTTCCGTTTCCTTGCCTCCATAATGGGGATAAGCCGGCTGGAGTTGGAGGGGCTAATACACTGTATCCTTGTCAACCACGTTTTGAAACAAACGAGAAAGAGCAGTCAAGGAGAAAGGAAACACTGGGGCTACTGTTGACCAGCGTCGGGCTGGAGGGAGGCGCTCAGCCATGTGGCTAACCTGGGGGACCACCGGCAGGTAGGCAGGTCTCGTCACCCTGGCAGGGCTGGGTCTCCACTCCCAGAGCTCCCAGAGCTCCCCACTGGGCAAGGTGGGAGGTCTGCCTTGCCCACAAGGGCATGTCTGCACTCAGAAGCTCCCGCAGGCCCAGCCACCGGGTGGCTCACACGGCTCCCGGCACGACGCGCGGGCCCTGCTGGACCTCCCTCAAATCCTGGGCCGGGCGCGCGAGCTCAACTTCTGCAGGCCCATCGCTGAACTTGGGGGACGCGGGTGGGGGCGGCAAGAGACAAACGTGGGTGCCAATCTATCCCCACTGGCTCCAGGTCGGCCTTGCCCTCTCTCACTTCACGTCCAGCTTCCTTCCCAGCTGCCCCCTGCCCCTTGCTGCCTACGAGCCCAGCACCGCGAGGTCCAAGCCTGATGCCAAATCCCTTCTGCTCTCGCACCCACGGGCCGGGGTCTGACTGGACTCCCAGTACCGACCCGTCAGTCCCGCTCCAGCTGGGGCAGGGCTCAGTGCTGAGGCTGGGGCACTGGCTCTCCAGGGGAGCACAGGCAGGCCCAGCGTGCAAGCCCCGAACACTTGCGGGGCCGCACGGCCGCAGAGGCGGGGAGGACATGCATCCGAAGCCGCTGCTCTCACCACTTTTATGGGGGTTCCTTTCACGCTCCCTATTTCCCCGCGCTGCCTCATCACTGCGCTCACACACATACAGACAAAATCTCTGCTAGCGCCCGGATCTGCTTTCTTGATTGCCGATCGCTTACTTTTCCTTGCTCTCCCTGGAGCTGACCTCCGGGCCAGGAGACGGAGATGCAATGAAACGCAGGCTAGAGGGAGAAGCGCCCCTGCCTCGGGCGCCTACCTCTTCCCAACATCCCCGCGGCCTCTCCCTCCCGACACGAGGGCCGCGGCCTTGTCGCCTCCCACACCTGCAGGAGGAGGACCCGCTGAGGAGAGCGAGAGGCAGGTGCCCTCGAGGAAACGTGCCCGACACGCCACCCCCCCGGCCAGAGCACTCAACCCGCACCGGATTCACAAACACGAGCCCACGTGCTCCTGGCAGACACTTCTTTTATTCAGGAAATGCATCTTCCTACAGGTTCCAGCTCCTGCCGGGACAGCGTGACCAGGAGCACTCTCGCTGAGCACCCAGGGGGAGAACGGAGGGGGCGCCCCTTGCCGCCTCTCTCAGGGCGTCACGAGGCGTCACCGCGCGCACCGGCTTTCCCGGCGGAGGAGGGGGAGCCATCCGACACGGTCGCCCCCCACCCCCGGCGGGCGGGCGCTTCCGACAGCGGGGTCGGGGCCCGGGCCCAGCTTTCCAGAGTCCTATGTATATATTCACTTTAGTCGTATTTTAGAAATCAGCTCTTCCGCGCTAAGATTTACAATAAAAATAAAATAATTTGCTCTGTAAACTAGAGTAGAAAGTTTCAAGTGTCTTAAAAACTATCTTCCATACAACGGAAAAAGGCTTCTGTGTTCTGTCCTGGGCAAAAGGAGACCCCAGTGTGTGGAGAGAAGCTGCCCTGGCGTGTTGCTCGAGACGCCGGGCGCCGTGGAAGCACTTCTTGGCCGCGGAGACTGGGCCCGAGGACAGAGCCACTGTCTTCCCCTCGGGCTCCACGTCCAGCTTTCCCCTCCCCGCGGGCTCTTCCAAGATGCTCACGGCTGCTCTGCCGTTGCCTGGTCCTTGGTGGCGGCAACCAGCTCGGCGAGGGCCGGGAAGCTCTTTATGTCCTTTGTCGCCAGGCCCATCTTTTGTATCTGCAAAGGCCACGAGAGCAGATAAAGGCACCGCGGTGTGAGCTGAGCGCGAACAAAAGAGCCTCATAAAGAACACACGGGATGTCACCCCGATCCTCTCTGGAATCTGAAAAGGGCAGCTCCCCAAAGGCTGGCAGAGCCTTCTCCCTTCACAGGAAGGATTTGCTTATTGCAGAGCTTCGCTTTTGGGGGTTAAACATTGCGCCTTCAAAGACGCCAGTATGTTCATTTATCTCAGTCCATCAGATCAGGCTCTTGCCAGGGGAAGAGCCTCTTTTGTGGACTGCAAAGGAGGCGCACGAAAAGAAATCACCAAGCGAACTATTTTTTAAGTGGAGAGTTTTCACAAAGTGCCTGAGCACTTAATGTCTTCACGGGTCATCGACAGATTTTCTTAGAATCTGAGGGACTGTGGTTGCTGTGGCAGAGCAACTACCGTGGATTGCCGTGGTAACCGAATGGTGACAAACCACGTGCCCGCTTTTGTTAACGGCAACACACACGCGCACACACGCACAGGAAAATCTGGAAAAACCCACATCAAGCATTTAGCATCTGTCGGCGTGCTGCCGTTCATTCTGGGGGCTGGCGACCAAGGAGTGCCGTCTCTTTTCCTGCACCCCCACCCCCCTCTTTCTCTGGCTTCTTTGTTCCTCATATTTCTTTACCAGATTGTCTGGTTTGTAAAAGGACTGCAAGTTTCTCTTATGAGAGAGAGAAATAGGGCAACGGACTTCCGCCGGGATAGATCTCTAAATTCACATCAAAACAGCAGAATTTAGATCTCCAGGGAGGACCCTGACGTGCAAGAGTCCTCAGTCAGCTAGAAAAGCAAGCGCTTCTGGATGGAAATTCTCCTCCAGCTGCAAGATCTTCCTGGAGGGTGTGTGCTATATGGGGACTCTAAACAGTTTAGAAAGCCAGCTTCTCAAGAACGAGAGAAGTTTCCTGATCCTTGAATGAGTCACCTGTGTGAAGAGAGGCCTGGCACGCAACCCACGTCTGCCTCCTAAGTGACACCACGTCCAGCAATGCTCCTGCGCCTGCTGGGACTCCAAAACCTGTGCTTTATGGGAACAGAGGAGACTCGGCCAGGGAAGCAAAGAGGTCAGGCTTAGACGACCTCTCAGGGGCCACACTGAGAGATCCACGGGCTAATGCTTCTCTACTTATTCTAACCGCCTGACTACGTGTCAGGCACTTCCCTGGCGGTGGACAGAAAGGACGCCGCCTCCGTCTGGGAGCTGCCCCTCCAGTGGGCTCCGTGAGCCAAGCGGATGCCAACTGCACCAAAGACCAGTTGGTCAATTTCCGGTATTCGTTACGCACATCCCTTCCCCTCAAGTATTCTGGGGCCCTGACCCCTCCCTCCAGCCCCGGGAGGACACGCTCGCCCTCGGCAGCACGTCCGGGCTCACGTGAGGCACCTGACGACGGCTCGGCGGTTACCTGCTCTCCCAAGTACTCAACGTCCAAGGCCAGCTGCAGCCTGATTTTGTCGTCGTCACTCATGCCGCCACCGGGACCGATGGGGTTGGCAGGAGTGGTTTTCCTGGCTTGTTTCAGCCGCTTCAGGCTCTCCTCCATTTTCTTCACCGAGTTCAGAACGTCGGACACAGTTTCGTAGTACCTTGGGCACAAGACACGCTTACTGGTGAGACCGAGGGGCTAGCGTGCATCCCCAGACCGACTGGCTTGGTGGGCCAACACAAGAGATTCGTAAGACCAACACTCATTTCCAATAAAAGAAATCGGCCATGGTGAACTGACCAATGTTTCTTAAGACTGAAAAAAAGGAGCCTTGACACCCTAGCATCACAATCCCTCAGAACTTATGAAATACATACGTGAACTCTGTTTACAATTTTCATCCCGGACACCAACAAGAGAACATCGAAGGCCAAATGATCTTTCCTACTCGAAGGGGGCAACAGCTGGAGCTCATTCCCCAAGTGCAAGTAACAGATTCATTTACGGTCAGTTCTAGGAACAGTTCATCTTAAGAACGGAAAGCTTTCAAATTTTTAAATAACACTAATTACCTTCACAGTGCTCTCAATATAATTTGCAAATTATAAAGGAGTTGTATTTCAAAACTTTGTTTACAAGCTGGCTACTTGGCGCTTGGTATATACTTGCCCACAAAAACAAGACTCTAATTCACTGTTATGTTCTAAATTAAGCCACAAATGTTCCTGAACTCAGAAGTAATTGAAATAAATCAAGTACCATCAGAAAATAATTAAACAAAATCCAATAGCAAAATTGAGTAAGATGCTTTTGACATAACTCAATGCCGGCATTTGGGGAAAAGTCTATTAAATGAGAAACGAAGAGGCATTCGACCAAAGGGATCCCGAAGACCTCCTGAGATTTTCACGGGTTGCAGGGTTTTGGATACTGAACGTTTATCCGTTACAATCAGGCTTCAGAACGTGTGTTTTCTCTTCCTTGGCCACAGTGGTCTCGCCAGTCTGCGCTTTCGGTTATCTGGCGCGAGCAGAGCCACTGTGGACACAGGGGAGAGCGGATCTTACGGGAAAACGTGTGCCTGGCCTTGCAGAAAGAGGGCCGCGTGAAACGCACCCTGCACACCAAAAGCTGGGCGTGCCGGGGGAGTGGGATGTGCCTGCGCCTCCAAGAAGTCCTTGACCCAGGAGGTGCGGGGCCAGGGGAACCCCGGGCGGCTGGGGGGCAGGTGGCCCATCGCACTCCAGGTGCGGGGGGGGGGGTGGGGGGGGGTGGGGGGGGTGGGGCCAGAGCGGCTCAGCCACCAACTCAGGTGTGAGCGCCTGCACCCGACCCGTCCAGCGACGCGGCCATCTGACGTCGTCAACAAGCCACGTGCCACCCTCCGATGGCCTCCGCGGTCTCTGACTCGGGGCTTCCCTAAGCAAGTCCGGGATGGCCTACTTCTAAGGTACTTACTTATGAGTGCTCTCAGAGAGGGCGCCTTCTAACCACTGTCGGATTACTGCCTGTCTCAGCTTATCCTTGTGCCCACTCTGAAGCTGGCGAAATGGCTTCAGGGCACTGTCCACGTAAGAGGAGGCTGTGGTTGGCACTTCCTGGAGTAATGATGGTAGGGGTTGAAAAAAAACGTATAGAAAAAAAAAAAAAAGAGTTATTCAAACTTCGGAAGGATGTTACTAATGTGCCAGTTTGGAGACATGAACGAACCCCATCCCTCCCCAATAGTGACACTAAGGTTGTCTCCCGAAAGATATCTGAGAACAGGAGGGGTCAGGAAGAGTACAGCAAGGGAAAATAATGTTTAGAGCCAGAGAGAGAGAGGGAGAGAGAGAGAAAAGGACAGAGAGAACAAGTTCTGCAGTGCGCGGTTACGGGGGCCGGGAGAGCAGTGTTTGAGGCCATGCATTTCTAACGGGCTCCCGCCAGGTCATGCTAATGCTGCTGGTCGACAGAGTGAGACGCAAGGATCTAGGGCGAGTAATTGGTTCTGTTTTAGCTTCTTCGTCTGCAAACAAGGACACTGGTGCCTACTCTGGAGAAGAGCAAACGACAGCATCTGACCGCCAGCGCACCGGATCTGACCCGCAAGCACTTGGTCAATACCCCAGACGGGAAAGCTGGTAGCTTCCGCAAAGAAAATGAAATGTATCTAGGAATACAGAGGAGGTCTCTCTCTCCCGCTCTGAAGTGGGAGCTTCAGGGCAGACCAGACAGGGAAAATCAGGTGGCAAAATCCTCTTGCTGGAAGCGGTAATCCTACTGCACGCCCCAGATTTTGGGAAAAGGAAAAGAAGAGCCACGAGGGAGACTCTGTCCACCTCCGCTGAGCACTCACTGCCTCCAGAGCACCGAGTCACGCAGGCGGGGGGCGGTCAAGACGCCCGTGCTCGGCACACAGAGACCGCCCCAAACCAGGGACACATAGGAACTCCGGGGACGCTCCAAAACAACAGGTCCTAAAAATCACTTTGGTGCTAAACTGCCTGACACCCAATTCTACAACTGGAGAAAAAAGAAAATTCGATGGAAAATTAAGCGAGATGTAGCAAGAAGGAAAGGTGCGTATAATGCACAGAAAGAAGAGCTCAGGAACGGAAACGACAGCTCTGGTCGAAACGAATTCCCCAAGGCGCCTTTCTGCCAAATGAGACAACGGGGGAATTCGATTTTAAACCCCAGTGTGCCCGCACCCTTTTCATCTCAGAGATGCTTTTCATATTCCTGATGCAGCTTTTTGAATCTTTTCGAGTTACAGAATAGCAGAAAGCAGGTACTTGCTAGAACGATATGAAGGGAGCAAGGTCGATTCATTTTTTTCCAAATACAAGAATCAAAGTATAGGAGTTAAAAATATTTTGTTAAGGGGTCCCTGGGTGGCCCAGTCGGCTGAGTGTCCGAGTTCGGCTCAGGTCACGATCTCTTGGTTTGTGAGTTCGAGCCCCGCGTCGGGCTCTGTGCTGACAGCTCGGAGCCTGGAGCCTGCTTCGGATTCTGTGTCTCCCTCTCTCTCTCTCTCTCTCTGCCCCTCCCCTGCTCATGCTCTCTCTCTCTCAGAAATAAATAAAAAACATTAAAAATATATATCTGTTAAAAAGCTTTCTTTTCAAATTACTACCATCTTTCCTTAAGGCCAAGGGAATCCGGGAAGAGGCCGTGCTGTGTGAGTCCAATTACCAAAGCAGCTGACCATCCACCTGCAGAGTCCCCTTCTCACAAATAAGGCTTCTCGGGAGGAGGCCGGGCAGGCCTGCCTTGGGCTACCCCTGTGCACTCATTTCTGGGTCTCGCTCAACAACCCACTGCCTCTGTGGCTTTCCTGTCATGTATTTCCCCACCTCAAAAGGCTTTCCAGGGAACAGTGCTGACCTTATTGGTTCTTCGGTAGAGCCTGGGGACCTCTAGGGCACTCTTCAGGTAGCCAAAGCAAGACTCACTTAAGTCTTGGATGATCCTGTCACTCAAGGCAGGAGCACAGGCGGACAGAGACGTCTGGGAGTCCTCCAGGGCTGCTGTCCAGACACAGAGACTGAGTTTAGCCACTTACTGAAGCCCGGGTGCGAATTTTATTTTAGACACTGTCACAGTATTTAGAGAGTGTACAACAATAAGCCGAATCAAATCAACTTATTAGAATTAAACAAAATATCTCATCTGGAGAAGTTATCATCACAGAACAGAATATAGAAACAACCAAGGATTGACAACTAGAAAAGAAAATGGTAGTTTAAATATATGCTACAGGCTCTAAAGTTTTATTTTAAATTATTTCTTATTCAGAGATGTGCTGAGTCTAAAGATTCATTTTTACCTGAGATAGAAGAAAAATTCTTAAAGCCAATCATTTCAAGTTTTGGCTTGATTGTTTCCAAGAGTTCTGGAAGCTGAAATAAATACATGCACTTTATATATTCGGTTACTTTTTTATAAATCAAAGGAAGAGGCAATTCAACTTGCACCTATAAACTCTAAAATACTATTAATGAAAAATGAAACTAAACTCAAGACTTCCTACAATTTTCATCAGAAGAAAGCAAAATTCTTAACGCTTTCACTAAAACAGAATCCAGCAACACGGGAAACAGCAGTCCCCGGCTATTAACAGGCCCAGGGAAGAAGCAAAACCATTTTCTATTCTGTGGCTTTCACCGATACCAAACAAAGACCAGCGGAAAACAGACTCATGTATCAGAGCACTCAAACACAAATTTGGTCCACAAAGCCCTGTTAATGATAAAGGCCCCAAACATGGACATCCCCAGAGAAAACAGGGGGAGCAGTTTTCACAGTTCACTTTCAAAGTACACGCGAAGGTTAACTGTTGCCAGGAAATACGTGGTCAAGTGGGGGTACAACCCGTTAAAATCCAACCCACCAGCGATCATGCCAAAACGCGGAGCTAGTGAACAGTGGGGCATGGCTCACTCGTCACTTGTGTCGGGAACACTGAACAGGCAGCAGAGACCCCCCCCCCCCAGGTTCACAAAATATGAGACTAGACTGACAAGCAAGGAGGCAGAGAGCCCCCCTGCGGGGGAAAGCTGGAGAGATCGCTCGGAGCGCGGGCGAACCTGTGCTCTCCGGGAGGCCCTGGGCCCCACGATTCCAAGCCCCATGAGGCCAGATGGGGTCAGACCCTCGCACATGTCACTTTCGACGAAAACACCGAACCGAGCCCCCGGACTTGTCCTGGGACACAGGCCTACCTGCTCCTGAAGCTTGTCCAGGTCGGCGACCACATATATAAGCTGCGTACTGGAAATGGAAGCCACGGGCCTTGTTTCCGCAGGGCCGCTTGCTTGGTCTTCACTGTTTCCCTGGGTAACTGAAGGGTCTTTGCCACCAGTTACCAAAGGCTTTTTAATATCCTTGGCACTTTCATTAGAGATGGGCCTGAGTAAAAGCTGAGAAACCGTTTCAACGATCAACTACTTTTCCACCTGCCACATACCTGAGCATTAAGTTTTGTGGCCCACCATCTGCAAAGTATTCAGTAAAAGTTTACCAACGAAAGAACAACAAGGAGAAACAAAGCCAAACCACAACCCCACGGACATTTGTCCTCCTTAAGCTCGCGTCTACTTTCCGGTGATTAAAAGTAACAGGCAAAAAACAAAACAGGTCCCTGAACGAAACGAAAATTAATTTCTAGAATATCACAGTTAAAGAAAAATTCATTAGCTCAACTAGGTAAATCATTTACCAGGTTTGCTCGGTAAATTTACCTAATGTCAATTATAATTAATTAATAAGGATAAAAAAAGCACAATCCAAACCTCACCATGTTTCAAATAGTATCAACAAAAGTGTTACTTGCATAATGATTTGTTACAAGGGAAAAATCAAAGAGAAGTACCCCCGGCATAAGGAAAAAACGGAATAATGAACATGGGAGGCAAAATAATTTATTGGAGACCTGAGAATTACTGGCTGGTAAGAATGCAGGACCCAGCCTACTCAGGCCTAACCGAAGAATCGCATCAACCCCGCTGCCTCCCCGGAATCAACTGCACAGGGGTCTTCAGAAACCGCTTGGTGGACAGGGGGGTCTGTTAAGAACCCTTCTGCTCTCAAAGTAAATAAACTTAAAAAATTAAAAAAAAAAGGGGGGGGGGGGCGGCTGGGTGGCTCAGTTGGTTGAGTGTCCGACTCTCAGTTTCAGCTCAGGTCATGACCTCACATTTCGTTGAGTTTCAGCCCCACATTGGGCTCTAAGCTGACACCATGGAGCCTGCTTGGGTTTCTCTCACTCTCTCTCTGCCTCGCCTCCTCCCCGACTTGTGCTGTCTCTGTCTCTCTCAAAATAAGTAAATAAACTTAAAAAAATTAAAAAAAAAAAAAAAAAAGAACCCTTCTGAGCAGAGGAAGGCAGAAGGGAAAAAGAGAACTAGCTTCCACCGAGCTCCCAGAATCTGCCAGGCACTTCCGTCAACAATCTGCTGGTCAACAGATCCCTTTTTACTCCTCACGGATGGAAACCGTTTTGCCATTTCACAGGTGAAGAATCCGGGACCCCTAGAGCTAAGTCTCCCAAGGCCACAAAATTTCAAAGTGGCAGAACCTGGGGGCGCCTGGGTGGCTCAGGAGGTTAGGTGGCCACCTCTATTTCAGCTCAGGTCCTGATCTCACGGTTCATGAGTTCGAGCCCCGTGTCGGTGCAGAGCCTGCTTGGGATTCTCTCTCTCTCTCTACCCCTCCCCTACTTGTGTTCTTTCTCAGAATAAACTTAAAAAAAACAAAAAAAAAAGTGGCAGAACCTCAGTCTGTCTGCCGTGAAAGCCTGTGCTCCTTCTGTTAGAAGACCCTGCAAGAGGGGCGCCTGGGTGGCGCAGTCGGTTAAGCATCCGACTTCAGCCAGGTCACGATCTCGCGGCCCGTGAGTTCGAGCCCCGCGTCAGGCTCTGGGCTGATGGCTCGGAGCCTGGAGCCTGTTTCCGATTCTGTGTCTCCCTCTCTCTCTCTGCCCCTCCCCCGTTCATGCTCTGTCTCTCTCTGTCCCAAAAATAAATAAAAAACGTTGAAAAAAAAAAAAAAAATTAAAAAAAAAAAAAAAATTTAAAAAAAAAGAAGACCCTGCAAGACAAGCCGGGCTCTCCTCTCCAACTCAAGATTGCATTCCTTCTGATAGCTGAGGCTTTGTCACGCCGTCCTTCCTGACAACTTACGCACGCCTAGGCCCATTTTCATACTCATCACGCACAGTGAACAGGCTGCACGTCTGTCTGTCCCCTGCGACTGTCCAGGAGGGGCCAGGGCCTCTCTGAGCACGAGACGCTGGCTCGGGGCCTGCCTGGGTGCTCAGGGCTGACCTGTACGATCACCGCTACGGCTGTGTGCGCGACACCTAATCCATCTTCACAGGGATGCGGATACTTAAGAGAGTTAACTACTCGACAAGGAGAAAAGGAGGGTATTCTGAAATGAAGGGAAGGTTAATTAATTTTATTACCTTTTAGTCCAGATGATCATACGATTTTTTAAAACTTCCAAATATGATTAAAATGCGTATGTTTTTATTTCTACTCATTTTCATTAAAATGAGCATCTCTGTCTTAATTTCGAGGCATCTCGAAGATTCTGGCTTTGAGATGGGAAAATGAGCTTGTCGGGACAGTGCTTTTCCACAAGAGGAAGCACGGACAATGGGACAATAGACACCCATACAGGCAACGGTGGCAAGAAAAAGGAAACAAATACTGGATACAGACTTGAGAAATGAGTCGATTTTTGTCCTCCAGATGACCTCTCATGACAGCCTGGCCTTTAAGAGTCTTAGCGTATTTAGCTTAACGTATCTTTAATTTTTTTTTTTTTTTAATATTTATTTTTGAGAGAAAGTGTGCACATGAGCGAGGGCAGGCAGAGAGAGAGAGAGGGAGAGAGAATCTCAAGCAGGCTCTGTGCCATCAGAGCAGAGCTTGACTGACGGGGCTTGAACCTACCAACTGTGAGATCATGACCTGAGCCGAAATCAAGGGTCAGATGCTTACCTAACTGAGCCACCCACGTGTCCCTCTTTAATTCTTTTTTAATATTTTTTAACAATGTTTACTTATTTTTAAAAGGGAGACAGAGTGCAAGGGGGGGAGGGGCAGAGAGAGAGAGAGACTCCGGAGCAGGTTTCAGGCTCCGAGCTGTCGGCACGGAGCCCGACGCGGGGCTCAGACCCACAAACTGCGAGATCGTGACTTGAGCCAGAGTCGGGACGCTCCACCGAATGAACCACCGAGATGCCCCCCCCCCTAATTCCCAACAGTCGTGATTCTGGACGAGCTACGTGGCCAGCCCTCACCTCACTGACAAACACGGAGTAGCGAGCCAAAATCTGCAGTGTGAGCCTCCACAGACGATGCGCCAGCACCGGCAAGAACATCTCGTCCGACCAGCACCTCTGAAGGCTGCTCCATGTTCTGTGAGAAGCCAAAAGGCAAAACGAACTGCCAGCTAGAGAAACAGACAGACACGTAAAGAACCTCAGGCAATTCCCAGCTAAATTCTAATAGTTCCGATGCATAATTCAAGAGTGAAGAACGCGGCCATAATCCATGCTGTGTCATCTTTTGAGGCAGTGTGTTTTTCTAATTTTACACAATTCCCCCTCCCGGATGTTTGAGACTGAACATCTATGGCATTCGGCAATCACTTGTCAACAGGTATTTTGTACCAAGTCCACAAACCCAAGCTGGAGTGGTCCCCTGCAGGCGTCTCAACTACAATTCTGAGTTTGTCCAGTTTCGTTTGTCTGCTCTTCCGTTCCTCTATCGGAACTCGCTACATACAGGAAGTCGATCACTAGGACCATGTTTTGCAAAGACAGACGAAAAACCACCTTGGAGCCTAAAATGGTGCAGTCAGGCTGACTTAGCTACATAGAAGGGAGCAGAAACTTAAGTGGGAGTGGCCTAGAGACCCGTGTGGCCATCGAAACAGCCGTGCGTTACGCGAGCGGCCACTGGGAGTGACTACAAGACACAAGATCAATGAGGCTGTTAAGGAAACCAAACCTGTCTGCAACCCACCACCCACTGTCACCTGCCCAGTGTCCCAGGACTGGGGCCGAGGGCTCAGGAGGCCTGAGGCAGGAGCCCCAGTTGTAAATCATCCCCCAGGAGGGAAGGGCCATCCTGACGCTTTACCTTAGCCTGGGAGGAAAACGGATGGAATCCAGTTTTCTATAAAAAGCGCTGATCACCAGGGGCTAATCCCCCGTGACAGGTTATATTCAGAGACAAAACTGAGGTCTGCTTCTTACGTTCTTAAAGCATTTATTTTCAATCTTATTTTAATTCCAGTGGAGTCAACATACAGTGTTGTCCTAGTCTCAGGTGTACAACATAGTGATTCAACGCTTCCATATATCGCTCGGTGCTCGAGATACGTGTGCTCTTTGTCTCCATCCCCTACTTCACCCCTGCTCCGCCCCACCCCCCTCCCCTCCGGTGACCACCAGTTTGTTCTGAGAGTCTGTGTTTTTTGGTTTGTTTCGTTTTTTTCTTTGTCCATTTGTCTCGTTTCTAAAATTCCACCCTATGAGTGAAATTACATTGTATTTCTCTTTGTCCAAGTGCCTTATTTCACTTAGGATTACGCTCTCTAGCTCCCTCCATGTCGTTGCAAACGGCAAGATTTTGTTCTTTTTTTTATGGCTGCATAATAGTCCGTTCTTTTGATCCTCTCTGTAAGGAAAGAAGCTCTATGGACCAAAAAATATACTTTTAGCCTTTTAGGAAAAAAAAAAAAAAAGAGGTTGAGCCGTGTTTTTAAGCTACGTTTTCACCTACTGCGTGACAAAAGAAGGTGAAAGTACCCTCAGAAAACGAAGGCTTAGGTAAGCGCTGAGCTTAACCCCTTGCGTGACATCCGCCATTGATCGCTTTACGGAAATTACCTGGAGCGTCCTCCAACCCAGCTGTAAGTGCTGCTTCTAAGGATCCTGCGATCTCTCTAAATCTGAGAGAAAAACAAGAGCACAGATTAGGGTTTATGCTGCTGCTGCATGCCTTTACCTACCCGTTCTCCCTTCCTCCTGAGCCACAGGAACTTCCTCCGCTGGCTTGTCTCGAAGAGCGTCCCAAAGACACCCTTACAGATGCCCGGCCGGCCCCAGGAGGCCCATTCTCCCACTGTTTTCAACTGAGCAAGGAATAAATTTCTCCCGATTAAGCCACCGTCAGGCAGGGCTTCTCTGTTATCTGCGGCTGATTGGAATCACAACCAACCCCGTGTTTTTCGAACTAAACAAACCACCCGGTTAGACTGCCATCAAGGAGCCCGTGTCAGGCCAGGCCCACGTGGCTGTACTCGGTGTCGTCGCCTCGTGGCCACAAGACCGGGGGATCTCCGATCCACCTCGACTCACGCTGCCGTAGGGAAAAAAGGAAACGTCTCTAAAGTAAGGAATGGGAAGGGTGGACTCCGGATCTGTTTGCAGTTTGAGAAAAGTCACCGCGAGCAGCCGGTGAACACTACAAAAGCCCGCTGCGTGTGCTGTTCACACTGCTGCCCAGCCTCCCGTGCTGTCCGGCCCCCGCCTCCCGGGTCAGTCCTCCTGGGTGGTCAGCTGGCCCACCAGGCAGCGCCTTCTCCCGTCACAGAATTCCGTTTTAGTAACTGCGTGGGCACGTTTTCAGGGCTGTGTGACATTAAAACGCTGTGTTTTGGAAACAAGCTGTGCACGTGGCATCGGGTCCCAACTACGGAACCTCCGCCGTCGGACCTTCCCCAGCACACCCGTCACCTGCCAGTTCCCTTGCTGGCAACACATGCTGACACCCGCTCAAGATTAATTTCCCTGAGCCTTTCGGGTTTTTTATAGTACACATTTTTTTTAAAGCAGATCAGAGCCTGAGCTTAAGGAATCTGTCTGGAGGGTGAAAGGAACAGCACATCAGACCAAGAGCAGCGGCCGTGCCCTCCATGAACGTGCAACACGGCCCAGAGCCCCAGGCCCCGGGCCACCCCGAACCACGAGAGCTGGCTGCTTTCCCGTGGGAAAGGAAGCCCCCTCCTAGTGCCCAGGGGAACCTGCCAGTGAGAGGCACGGGTGCTATGTCGCGGCCTCGACACAGCCATCTGACCGTGCAACCACGCTGAAAGACCCATGGAAGTAAAACTGCCCAGGTCACTTGGCAGAGCTGTGCCTCCCCAGCCGGGAGCCCAGCAGCAGCCCCTCGCACAGCTCTGCTGGGCAGTTAACTTCCAGGACTGAGGTGAGGTGCTGTCGTTCTTGGAAAACGGCAAAAAGGGAGAGGCCACCTTGGGGACCCTTGAGAAGCTGCGCTGGAGTTGGTCCACGCGCGTGTGATGCCCACGGCGCTTGCTAGGGTATCTGTAACAGAGGCGACCCCAGACAGGACGTTTCTACATTCTGAAATCTGGGTTTGGGAGAGGCCTCTAGACCTATCCCTCCACGCATGCCACAGGTATGCAATCATCGCAAAGCGCTTCCGTAAAAATAAAAGCGGCAAAGGTAACACTGCTGGGCGTTGAAATCTCTGCCCCGTAGTATCCAAAGCGTCGCGGGGCACACGTCTACTCCACACACACGCGTACTCGGGGCAAAGGGAAAGCACGTCGATGCTGCAGAAAGCCCACGTTTTCTTTTTCTAGGAGATTATTTCTATTTCTAGGAGGAGATATATTATGTTCAGCATGTACTGACTGCAATACATCTACAGTGAATGTTCCGGGAGTATACAATATTCTAGAAAGACTTCAATTAAAGATGGCGGAGAACTTAGCCTAGGGCATTTCAGGGACTGAGCCCAGTCTCTGCGGAGCCACCGGCTCACTGCACTGGAGACCACTGGGTCATATTTGCATTTACTTTCTTCCTGTGAGAAACTGAATCGTAAACCTTTTTCTTGTTTTTGAAGTTTGTTCATTCATTCTGAGAGCGAGCGTGAGCAGAGGAGGGGCAGAGAGAGAGGAAGAGAGAGAATCCCAAGCAGGCTCCGTGCTATCATCTCATGAACGGCGAGATCATGACCTGAGCTTAAATCAATAGTGGGACGCTTAACCGACTGAGCCCCCCACCCCCGCAGGCGCCCCTAAACCTGCTTTCTACTACACCTACGGGAACAAGTGACATGAAGGCCAGGCAGGGCATCGGGAACAGTGAGGGGTTCAAGTGCACCCCCGGATGGCGCTGGCTGGAAGGGCCACCTCGGTTCCTAGAATGACGGGATACAGGTTTACCGTCAGACCAGTGGCGTAAGCCTGTTCCCAAGAGAGCAATGTTCACGTTCCTCCCTACGAACATGTCAAAGTATACCACCCCATGGGTTTTGGGCCTCCTTTAAATGGCCCTGAAGTGAATCCCCTCACAATGTAACTCTGACCCTAGTCATGTTTGTGAAACTTCTGGTCATCACTCAGAGTAAACAATGTGACGCCTGGTAAAAATCAATAGGGCAGTCCTACAAAGTATTATTTGAACTTATTTTTTTTTTTAATGGAAAAACAAACATAAGTGAATACAAGTTCCACACTTCGCAACTCAGATGTGATGTTTTACAAATTTCACAAATTTTAAGTAAAATGGTTTACAGAGAAAGGCTCACCGATCCTTTTGATTGCTTACTGTTAAAATCTGGTAACGTACAAAATCATTCAGGGAACTGGCTGACTTTAAACCCAGCTCGGCTGCCGGCCCCGTGAGAGGCGGCTGAGGGGAGGCTGTGCTGTGGCTGTGGCGTCCGGCCTGGCGAGCCCAGAGCACGCCCCGAAACAGCCACCAGAGCTCCAGGGGGGGCAAGTCCGGGGGGGGGGGAGGGGCGGTGAGGGGGACGACAGTGCAGGATCTCCAAGGGTGGGGTCACGGGATCTGGGGAAATGACTAGGAAGAGGAGTTTGGAGGCAGCAGGCAGGACTACGTGATGTCACAGTATTGGACGTCTAAAGCAATCTAACTTCAAACCCGGACCACAGAAGAAATGCTAGACATTTCTTCTCCACTGCGGTCATATATATACACACACGTACATACATACATATATACATACGTGTTAGTCCCCAATTTTATTTTTTTTATTTTTATTTTTAGAAAGAAAGGGCACAAGCAGGGGAGAAGGGCAGAGAGGCAGAGAGAGTGAGAGTGAGAGAGAGAGAGAGAGAGAGAGAGAGAGAGAGAGAATCTTAAGCCGGCTCCATGCTCACCGCTGAGCCTGATGAGGGGCTCGATCCCATGACCCTGGAATCACGACCTAAACTGGTATTAAGAGTTGGGCCTGAACCGACTGAGCCACGCAGGCGCTCCTCTACTGCAGTCTTATACTGTGAAAGACTACTTCACTGTTTTAAATTCCGCTCCTGCATCTAAAGGGCTTCCTGCCCTGGGCTGATCTTCATTACCCTGCAACAACCACTCCCAGTGCAGTCCATGAATACCTTAGAAGAACAAATCCTTCATATCCTACTGAGAGACAAGCTACATGGTGATGTCACGCTGGCAAAATTAAGCATAAAATACAGTGTGGTACGAGCAAGAGCGCCTCACTAACATTCTGGTAGCTGTGATTTCATTATCAGAAGATGATTACATACATTCTCAATCACGGCAAGCAATTACAATCAAGGGACCTAATCCTTAACGTATTCCCCCCTCTGTAATTTCCCCCCAGAACTCTAGGGAAAAGGACTGCATCCTAATGAATGAAAGCACTCACGATTTCAACAAAAAGCTTGCAACTCTTTCCAGACCTTCCTAACTAAAACGCTCCAGTTAATGTCATTCGATGAAGGAACTCACCACGACCTCGTTCAAGACACTCTGCAAAAATGGCTGTTTTCGTCTGTTTTTCTAACAGAACATATGTTGCTAAGAGTTCATCCTAAATGTCCCCAGTTTATGAAAGCACTTATTTACGTACGTGGTATCGTCACGACATCTGTTAGAAGTGTCACCATTTTCCAGAACAGAGAGAACAAATGTCACAGATGTCAAAGACATCCAAAAGATGTCAGAGACGGCCAAAATAATAACTAGGATTCTCATAAACCGACTGACGGAACCAGCTGCGAAGAATACGCTTCTCCCCACTCTCAGGGAAAAACCAGCACAGAGAAGCCAACAACAGACCCACGTGGGCCGGGCCTGCTGCCTGACGAAGGCGTGTGGGGAGAAGGGCAAAACGGACAGGCTGCCGCGGACGGAGCGCAGGAGGACGGAGCTGGGCGCGGGGCCCACCTCGGTCCGAGGCCGGGGTCCTCAGCCCTTTAATTACCAAATGGTTTTTCTGTCATGCCAACCGGAACGCCGGCAATGACACTTCTTGCACATTCCCACTTTCGATCTTGTTTCCCAAGGAACGGCACGATCATCTCCGAGGACTGTTTCCTGGAGGCAACACCCTGACCTGGTATTCTAGTCCCATTTCAGAAGGCTGGAGGTGGGGGGGGGGGGGGGGAATAAATCACTGACCTTATTTGAAAATAAACAGGCAAGTTCCACTTATTACTGAAGCTGTGATAGGCGGGATGTGCTCTCAATCTCCTCACGCTGGCCTGTGTTCCACACTGCTGTTCAAATGCTCTTACAAAATCCATGCTTACGGTGTATTTCTAAAATAAGAACAGGCGGAATTTTCACTGTGAGCAAACTAACCAGGAACGAGCACATACAGGGAAAACTGTAATCAAGATAAAGAAGGAGAACACTCTGACTCGTAGCTTCCGGAACTGACAGAGACCTGAAAGGGGTCGCCCGTCCGAGGTCCTGACTTGAAAATTCGGTACTGCCCAAAGCGGGTCGGTGACACGCTCGAGGTTTTACGTGGCAAGCCTCCCTGGAAACCCAGTGCTCTGCAAACGACAGCTCTCGTATTCTCGGCACCCCTAACCTCGTCCACTGGAACTGGCAGAGCCAGTAAATTAAGTGGTATAATTGTCACTGCCACTCCAGAGGAAGGAGTAGAACATTTTTAAAAGGAAAGAACCAAAGCAGGTGAGCCATCACATGATCTCCATAGACAAGACAGCACAAAAACGGACGGGGAGCTACCAACACCATGAAAAGCCGTGGCTGAAACTTACTTAACGTTCATCACCCACGCGCTGTGCCTAAAACTGTGTTCTTTAACGTGACCCACAAAAGTACCCTCCCAGGTTAACTACTGTTATTATCATTTGAAGGATGACGCTTCCTCTTCTATTCAGGCTCACAGAGAATTTACCCAAAGACAAAGCTGAGAAATAGAGCAAACAGCACCCTGGTTGGTCAGCAGAGAACCGCAGCTGTTGGAAATGCGCATTCCTCCGTGGGTCCCCTGGTCCCCCCCCCACCCCCACCCCCCCCAGGGCCCAGGCTCTACGGGGAACATGTGGGG
Source organism: Panthera pardus (assembly GCF_024362965.1). Taxonomy (NCBI): domain Eukaryota; kingdom Metazoa; phylum Chordata; class Mammalia; order Carnivora; family Felidae; genus Panthera; species Panthera pardus. The sequence continues at coordinate 1,882,635 of NW_026526788.1, read as the reverse complement.
ACACTCCATATCCTTCTGGGTCACCCAACCATTCACCGAAACTTCCTCACGTCTGCGCTTGGGCAGGAATTTTAGTTCACTCCACACTACAGGCTTTTCATTTCTTTCAACTGGTTGGGCGAGGTGTTGAGGAGTTGAGACCAAGGTATTATTCATCCTTTGGGGATAAAACTAGACAGACCTCTGCACACGACGAGATGCTAAAGGAACACGAGATATTTCTCTCCTCACGAGAAGCACGTCACAGCCAGACTGAAAGCTGAAAGCATTTTGTGAAAGGAACTGACCGACGCTGTGCTCACTGGAAACAGACCCAGCCACGTTAAGGACTGGCTTAGAATTCCAAAGTCAAAGTTCTGCGAGAAAGTTTCCTTTCTGAGCTGAAACATCTCCTGAGCATAACGTGATCAGCACAACTCCAGAGGACAGCAAAACGTAAAGGGTCTTAAATGGTGAATGCTTAAGACCGCTGTATCATTCTGCTTCTGGGGTCTATTTTTAAAAGCCCTACTGTTTTCAAATAATAAAAATCACTGTCACACGATTCACTGAAAACGATACCACGTGATCACATGATTCAGCATACTGTCACGTCGCACAATTAGTCGGAACAGGGAAGTGGTATTTCTGTGACACTGTGGCTCCAAATGTGTCTTCTCGTCTGTTTTGAAGGCCAGCAGGCCCCAGGCTCACCACACCTTACCGTCTGCCTCTATACACTACAAATTAATGAGGATTTTAAAATCCAATCGAGACCTTGTTTTCCTTTAAAATTATACCGTACACATTTGCAAACCTAATTTTCCATAGAAAACCACTGCAAAGGGACTGGCTTTTAATGGTCTCGAGGATCTTTTTGAAAAACTGAGAAAATGATGTGCATACACATCTTGTCACATTGGTACCTAGGCTGAACCTTACTCTGCATTTTAAAATTATAGTATATGCTCCCAACAGTATCAGAGACTACTACTTGGATGAAACATTTTGTGTATTTTAAGGAAATGCTCACTCACAAACTCAGATTTTTATTTTTAACAAAGCACAGAACGAAGTCTGTGCAGAAAGCATGATTTTTCTCAAGCCTCTGATTAATATCTTTGAGAATCAGGATGATGGAGGAAAAGTACCTCGTGAAATGCATCAGGATTTCCAGGATTAAAAAGCGAAGGCAGTTTTTCTTCTAATCCTCGTACAATTTCTGGCCAGACAGAATTCACCAAAAAATCATATCCAGGAACACTGTTGCCTTTCTCACTGTAAGAAACAGCAACACTTCAGTCAGATACACTGCAACCTCCTATTTACAAAGGGCAAAATTCTACAGTGGTATTTTAACTCAAAGTTCCTCAGCCTAAAACTTACTTCCACCTTTTTAAAAAACTCTACGTCAGTTAGCTTGTTTATAGCCTTCAACTTCTATTTTACTCCTTGATCCCAGTCTCACCTTGAACCTGAACGCCTTCTGTATTCTGACTCCTGTATTTATCACATAGGAGAGCAAGCTAGTGTCAAGGATAAGGCAAAATTACTACATCGAATTGCCTTGGCAGGATTTCTCCCTGGAAGCAGGCTATCGTATTTACACTCTATCTTGGAAAAGAAGTAGTCTAATAACACAAGAAAAGCGATCTTCGCGTGCAGTCTTTTTTTAATGTTTACTCATCTTTTTTTTTTTGAGAGCAGAGACAGAACATGAGTGGGGGGGGCGCAGAGAGAGAGAGAGAGAGAGAGAGAGGGAGACACGGAATCCAAAGCAGGCTCCAGGCTCTGAGCTGTCAGCACAGAGCCTGACATGGGCTTGGACCCACAAAGTACGAGATCATGACCTGTGCTGAAGTCAGACACTTAACTGAGCCACCCAGGCGCCCCTCTTTGCATTGAATCTTAATACCACTAAGCTCTAAAGCCCTGGAAATCATGCTAATTTGCCAGTTACTAACAGCTTCGTTGAAGATTAAGCTATCTCTAAGATTACCTTCAGTTCTCAAATTCTATGACTATTCCATGTAAAATCTTGATTCTAAATCCTGATGCAAAAAAACTTGTCACAGTCGTGTTTTTTTGTGTATCCATGCTTTATTTTGCCTTTTTTTTTTTTTTTAAGCAAAAGTCTAGACTCTGGATTTCTAATTCAGACTCAGATGAGAGGCAACACTGAGATGAAAGCGTTCACTCAGGAGCCAGAGTACCTGGGTTCAAATGGTGGGCCTTTTACCCTGTTTTGTTTTCTTCATCTTTAAATTGAGATGACATGATGGAGATCATAGCATCTTCAAATGGGTTAATATTTGTAAAGCATTTAGGCTTGTGCCTAGCATACAGGAAGTGCTGTGATAGTAGGGCTTAAATATATAAGTAAATAAATAAGTAAGGCAGATTGCTCAAGTTTTCTCTTGCACTTAAAGACACAAAAATAACTTCTAGGTAAATACCATCTCACTGAATGCTCAGTTTTAAGATAACTTTCTTTAACAATGGCCAGCAATTCAATATATGGTCTTTTTTTAAGTCTTTATTTAGGTAATCTTCACAACCAATGAGGGGCTCAAACTCATGACCCCGAGACCAAGAGTCGCACGCTCCTCCGACTGAGCCAGCCAGGTGCCCCAATATACGATCTTATTTCGGCAAAACTGGGAGTTTTGTAGCTAAGTTGCAATATGAAGTTGGGTATTGAAAATAAAGAAAAAAGGGGCGCCTGGGCGGCTCCGTCGCTTAAGCGTCCGATTTCGGCTCAGGTCATGATCTTGCGGTTTGTGAGTTCGAGCCCTGCGTCAGGCGCTGTGCTGACAGCTCAGAGCCTGGAGCCTGCTTCGGATTCTGTGCCTCCCACTCTCTCAAAAATAAACAAACACTTAAAAAATTAAAAAAAAAAAAAATGAAAACAGAGATAAAAGCTTTCCCAATTTTCCTCCTTAGCAAAAATTGCCAGGAAAGATAGGTTATCCAGGAAGCCATGCCTTACTGGCCAGCAAGGGCTACCAAACAATCTTACTATAGTTAAGTACTGGTAAGAAATCACTGGCCGGTTGGAGGAGGGCTGGGGAGGGCCAACAACATGTCTATTTTCCACATACCCAATTCCACACCTCGCAGTCTATACTTTCAGCCACGCTAAGAACGAGCTCTATTAAGGTACCTGGAGAAGAGAAGAATAAAACTGGGAATTTTAAAACTACGGATGCACAGAATATAAGCAATATCAAATGACAAGATCCCCTCATCCCCAAAGCAAATTATCTACTTAAAGCCCCAAAGAGAAAACTTACATCTACAAGATTAACAGCTGAAACAGATGGCTAATGAGAAAAACGAATCCACATTCCCTGGAAGACAGATCCTGCATGCTGCTGGCACTACAGATATAAAAGGCATATACAGAGGGCGACATGAGGGAAAAAGAACAGAACGTGCGAGGGAAGCACCGAGAGTGGGGAATCCTGGAGGCCGGAGCCGAGCGAGGGCAGGTCAGGGCCAGCAGGACAAAGGTGCCTGAAGCAAATGACGACCTACCAACGCACAGATTAGATTCCCCAACCCTCTGAGGCTTCGACGTGAATTCTGCCACGCTGAAAACTATGGAAAGGCCTTCGCAAAGCTTTGAAACTCGGCATTTTCAGGACCAAGACTGCCCTTGTCAAATCTAATGACTGTTTTGTTTCAGAATTGCGGCTTCCTTAGTTTTACATCACGACTTCTACTGAATTCTCACCCCAAATCCAAATTCAACTAAATCTTCACGATGACTAAATACAAGCGGCAAAACCAGGCCGAAATCATGCGGTGGGAATAGAGAGGGTACTTCAAAGGTCAGGTGGCATATAGTTTTTCTTCTTCTTGTCTTTCCAAAGAACAAAAATTCCTTTTCTTTCCAAAGAACAAAAATTCAAGACCAAATGCACTGATCGCCTACTTCATAAAGATCTGAGACCTCCTCTGCCTTTCTGACGATGAAAATGGACCAAGTCTTTCATTTTGCAAACACGGGGAAGTCACTAACTTCAAGACACGGTGACAGGTGAGGAAGGTGTGGGCAGCGTGGAAGGAGAGCACACCCTCAGCCTCTGGGAATGACCCCTCCACAGAGGTTAAGAGCCAACATGTACTGGAACCGAGGACATGGTGAATGCTGAACACCAGGGGAAAGCGGTCTCTTGAAGGAAGTGGTATCTGAGCGGGAGCTCAGATGGAGTTGACAGGTTAACCAAAAGCCACAGGCAACGGGAAGCGCAGGAGACAACGAGGAAAACCACAGAAGCCCCCAGTACAGATCTTCCTTGACTTACGACGGAGTTACATCCCAATAAACCCCACGTAAGTTAAAAATATCATGAGCTGAAAATGAAAATACACCCAACCTACTGAACATCAGAGCTCGGCACACCCTACCTAAAATGTGCTCAGAACGCTCACAGCAGCCTGCAGGCGGGCAACATCACCTAACACAAAGCCTATTTTACAACACAGTGTTGGCTACCTCACGTAACTTGCTGAAGCCTATACTCAAAGTGAGAATCCGGATGGTTTCAGTGTGTCGGTTGCGGACCCTCGTGATGGCGTGGGTGCCTGGGAGCTGTGCTCGCTGCCACTGCGCGGCATCACAAGAGGGGATCCTACTGCGTATTGCTAGCCCGGGAAAAGATCCAGATTCGAAGTCTGCGATATGGTTTCCGCTGAATGCGTATCGCTTTTGCACCATCGTAAAGTCAAAAAGTCCTAAGTTGAACCGCTGTGAAGTCAGGGATCTTCTGTACAAGTTGTGTTAGGGAAGGTCAAGTGCTATAGTTTGGCCAGGGACCATAGTGGTACGGGGTGGGGTTGCGGGGGCGGGGGTGGGGGGTGGAGTTCCACAGTAGAAAGGTCTACAGTGTCGAGAACCACCAGGACCAGAGCATCAAGGACCTCACGGGCTGTGCCAAGAAGACTGGATGTTCCTCTATAAGCAACGAGAAGCCATTAAAGACTTACGAAGGTGGCAGAGCTCTGGGCGGATATGACAACCAAGGGCTGCAATGAAGGGGGACAGGTGGAGCCAGGGAGGCCAGGAGGGGAGAGCCTGTTATTCCAGAAAACATGACAAAGGCCCGGACCAGGGCGATGGTGAAGTGGAATGGGATATTTATGAAGCAGAACTGGAAAGTCATGGAAATTAAGTAAAAGGAGGGGAAACTGAAGACAACCTTAATCACTATTAATATAAAACTTATTGAATCAAGCTGAGGGGCGCTTGGGTGGTTCAGTCAGTTAAGCGTCAGACTCTCGGTTTCAGCTCACGTCATGATCTCGCAATTCCTGAGTTCAAGCCCCGCATGGGGCTTGCTCTGACAGAGCACAGAGCGGAGCCTGCTTGGGATTCTCTCTCTCTCTGCCTCTGCTCATGCTCGCTCACTCGCTCGTTCTCCCCCTCTCTCCTTCCCTTAAAATAAACTTAAAAAAAAAAAAAAAACCCAACTTGTTGACTTAAAGCTGAATTGATATTTATAGATATCAGAATAATGGAAGGAAACCAATTTTGATTTCAAACCCGATTAAGGAAGAAGTATAGAGAAGGTAAAAGGGGTTTTGGATTCAGAGAAATGCAACCTTCAAGATTAGCTCCTACTATTAGTTCCATTACCTAGAAACCGAGGCTAACGACACCCACCTCATGGCATTGGTAACAATTAAATAGGAAAGCGCACTCGTTCCCAGTTCAGACAAGACAGCCAGTAAGCAGTACGCACTGGGAGCCACCAAATGCAATCGCCGAGCTGAGCTGACCGGGAAGCTCAGCAGTTTCAGTTACCTGGAGATGGCCCCTCCCGTGACTTCTCGAAGAAGGCGGCAATGGTGAGGAACAAACTCCAGGAGCTTATCATACATGATCTGAAGGCCGTTCGGATCAGACTCAACAATCTGCTCTACAATCACCTATCAAAAGGAGCATCATTTGTTTTAAAGCACCTAAAAGAGAAGTATGAACTATATACTACAGAGGAAAGAACAGAGAAAACCTTAAAAACACAATTCCTCTCTGCCCACCCTCCTCCCCAGCTGACATGCCTTCGAAACAGAAGGTAAAGCACACCTTCACTCAACATCGGCTCCTAGGGTTAAGGGACACAGCTCTGACCCGGGGGAGACACAGGCTGGGTGACAGAGACTGGCCTAGAGCCGAAACACCACACACACTCATCTGCTTCCCGTCTTGAGCTTGAAAGCAAAATACTGTGTGTCCCGACAACAGTTCTGTACTGCCTTGACCTTGGCCTAGCCGACCACCACCAGATTAGGGAAAGGGTTGGGACAGAGAATGATGGAAGAAAACACATTTTATTTTACTTTATTATTTTATTTTCTGTGGGAAGGTTGAGAGTCAAGAGGTAAAGAAAGGACAAGCACACAAACTTAAAATACAAACGTGGCCATCGTCCCTTTAATATGCCATTGAAACTTAAAATATTTTCTTAATTTGGCACATTAGATGCGGCTCAATGAAAAAAGCATACATTAGGAACTACCCTACTTTCACTTACGGATAAAGCATAACGTAGTTAATCGGTCTTTTTCATCCCCACAGAAATAGCCATGAAATATAACAGGATACACACAGGGAACTGGCAGATCATTTATTTTTAGTGATCCTAATGAAGTTGAGAGGCTTACTGAAATTAAGCCTTAAATTTCACTTTTACCAACAGGATTCACTGTCCCATTTTAAAAATGGAAGGCTTTCATCCTGAAGTCACAGGGCTTGGAAGCTTTGTACTTACTGGGACAGGAAGAACATTCACACTGACAGGTGACTGCAAGAGGGTCTTCAAACACTGAGGACTGGCTTTATGGCTTCTATCGGTTTGAACCAGACGAAACTGCCATTTTCTAAGCCGGAAATTGTTGAATGTTGGCAACCTTGTATGATACGACCTATATTCTGGCTCCTCAAAGGCAGGATATACTCCCTGCCTGTAACTTAACTATACCCCGACAGGTGAAGGGTCCTGGACAACCAAGTTCGGGTTTAAGGTACTAATCTGCCCACAAAAGCCCTTCATCTTTGAACATTCCCTCCTTCCCACTTCCTGGCCTGGCAGACTCCCCCGTGGTTTTCAACACTTAGGTCCAATCTATTCTGGGAAGACACCTCCCTCGCGGACTTTCCAAGCTCACGGGGCTGTCCACACCCTCCGCCACCAGGCACGTGCTGCGGAGCGGTCATCGGCCTAACTGTTCTACTCCTCTACCCTGGCAGTGCAAAAATGCTTTTTCACAACCTCACTGACGTAGAACTGACACAACTTAAAACTGACCTGCAAATGTTCGGATCCAGACCTTCTCCCTAGGCAAGACCCTCACCCCTATGGTATTAGGATGATCCCTGGGTTATGACATCACTAGAGAATACTGGAGAGCATGCTCGGTTCCTGGCACTCTGACTGTAACCAACGGGGGGACCGAGCTTTTCCTACAACTGAGAGTGCGGTAACTATGAGACTGTACAGAAAGATCTCTGATCTATCCCCCCACAGCCAGTGAAGAATCCAAGTCCGAGTAGATGCTCTAGGAGCGTCTGAACGAAGACACGAGTGCACACACCTCATCCACGTAGGGTTTCACTAGAACTTGACCGACTAAGGCCTCGGCATCCCGTGTCTTGTCAATTGTGGCATAGGTCCGTAGGCAGTGCCGTATTATATCAACGTTGGAAGTCTGGAGACCTTCTAAGAGCAGGCCTTCCAGTGACTGCTGTAACATGGCTGTAATGCCGGCTATCCGCTGCAAGCAAAAACAGCTGTAAGGAAAGTTCCAGGTAGACCAATTGCTAAAAATTCAAATATGTATATAACAGACCTCCTATTCTACTAGAATATACGTAAGATTAAAAGATTAACATTTTCTGGAGAGTTAACAGTGAAATCTCTTCTCCCCACGATTTCTTTACAAGTAAATCTTTGCTTCATCTAAGAAATGACAAAGTTATTTTCTTCTTAAGCTACAGAGTAAATCCGACAAATGTGTTTAAACCCAGTCAAGGGCTTTGGGTAAATTAATTCTGACTACCTCGTACAATGTGTCGAGTTACATGAAATTCAGAATTCATTTTACTCGTGTAATTTGGAGAATATGCTTGTGACTTTACGCAAAATCTCTCCAACATGACATGAGAGAAGCAGGGTCCCCAGAAACCAAAACTGAAAGAAAAAATTCAACGTTGGTTTCAAAGTCCTCTACAGCAACAATTATCAGGGGCAATACGAGATTTAACGAAAATCATCCAGCAAATTCCCAAACAGCAAACTGTGAAAATCTAAACCAACACTTACCGGTCTTACTTTGTCCAAAAGAGGCATGCCTTTGCTTTGAACAGCATGAAACTGTAGCTGGTTAAATTCTGTGGCAATTCTCTCCAAAATCTGTCCAGTCAAAAGCGGGCTAGTAGAGACAGTTACAGAAATTTAGTTCCCAGAGTTATTTAATTTCCAAGAGACGATATCACCCAATTAGCAACAGTGAGGCTTTAGCACCCACGGTGTCGTAACTTTTCTTCAGGGTGTTTTCTCCCACAGACCCCTTGTCACAAGGTGAAAGCTAACGTACCTTCCGTGCTGTGGATTTTCACTACGAGCCATAAGCATAGCATGTTCTAGGTGTGGTGGGGAGGTCGTCACGTATAAGCAAGCCACTGACACTGCCTGGCCCCAGCCACAGGGCCCACACGAGCAGCAGGAGCTGAACCGGGGGAGTGTGGGTGCAACTGCGTGTTTCCACCACGTTCCTCAGGCTCTCCCATTCACGAGTCTTCATCTCTAACCCCCTTCTCTCTCTTGCCCTATCCCATCATTCATAGCCGAATCCTCCTCTTCTCTACCTGCCTCATTCTCCCTCCTTCCAAAAGACCTCATACGTCTCAGGCACCAAATCCTGTTGTCCCTTCAATAAAATCAAACTGGCCCTCTAGCAGCAATAAATGCAACACCTCAAAGCAGCTTCCTTTAAATTTGCGTCTACCAAAGAGCAGAAAGAGCAATCTACATGCTCCGGGTCCTACCGAGAAAACATGCATTTGTATCGGCTACCACGTGTAATAAATGTACTCCCCTCCCTCCAAACACATTATAAAGCATCAACATCACTTAAGAGGAAGCTGAATAGTGAAAGATGAAAACCATAAAGGCACTGAAAGTACCTGCTGGGCTTTTCTAAGGCATCCCACATCTCTCGAGGCACAAGCAGGCAGTGAGGGGAAAACCCACACCATCAGGAAATACAAAACGCTACATGCAGACCAGCAGTGATCCACCCGGCCCTGTTTCCGCAGCATCCAAACCAGCGTAGAGGGAAAGTGCCCAGCGTGACCAACCCTGAAGCTGAACCTCTAACTTGAATAACCTAGCGTGGACGTGTTGTTTACCAATTATCTCAACGTCTCCTGGCCTAGGAAGCATGATCTATTTACTATTCACCAACGTGGCTCTGGCTTTCCTTTGTCTACAGCTCAAAGCTGCTGTTCAAAAGGAAAGGAAAAAGCCTCAAAAGTGATTCTGAGCAAGAAAGAGCATAATAGCTATTACATTAAAGGCAGAATTGCCAAAGGAACAGTATTACAGAAACAGAAACCACTGAGGGATTTCTATCAAAGGAACACAGCAGGAACGAGCAAAAACAAAGAAAACTGGAAGGCGTGCATCGGAACAACAGAGAGGCCGAATGAGGATGCGGCTAGAGGGACCGTCAGCAGAGCAGAGCAGCTGAAGACGAGCCGGTTCCACCAGACGGATGGGAACGGACGTTCCCGGGGTCTCTGATAAGCGACGAAGGGGTCAGGGGCACAAGGGCAGTGGGCCGAAGAAACACACCCGGCGGGCAGCGAGTACCCATTTCCACGTCTGGATTATGAAAGGAGGCAGAAACGGAGGACCCGAGAACCCCCTTCCTTTGGGATGTCTCCTTTCTTTACTCCATAATGAGAGATGTGGAGCGTGGGGTCTCTGGGGACCCTTCCGAATCTAAAACATCAGTTCCTAAAACTAAGAAATCCCCATGCCTTCTTGGTGGGACCAAGCCTTTGAACTCTAGGTATAGTCAGTTTGGCTGTGGGTGGTGCTGCCTCAATGATCCAGTATTCCTCGTGGAAAAACGCTATAGCTATCAGGGTGATTTCAAAAAGACAGCTCACGTTAAACCCAGATTTCCTAAGGGGGAGGGCCTGTGTATGCCAGGTATGGCTGACAGTCCTTCACTGGTTGAGACAACCTCGCACGTGGGGTTGCTGTCAGCCTTACACTCCAGGGGACGCAGGGCACCGAAGGACCTGGACTCGGGCTCCCCAAGCCTGTGTTCTTCCCACTGTTCCACAGCGCGTCCCGCTGGTGCCGCCGTGCTCTGGCAACTCATTTTCCGAGTCCCTCATCTACCCGGCTGATTGAAAATTCACACTAAGGCGGCGGTAAGTCGCGGCGTAACACAGAGAGCGGTCATCTTTTTCTGATTTCAGAAGCTTTTTCTTCCTCGTTCGTGCATTTCACCTAGACGTGCCCTATACTGTTTCCGTTAACGATATAATGCTGGTGCAAAACACATCAATGGTTAATACTCTGGGCAGGTCTAGAGAAAATCTGAGAAAGATGAAGGCTATACCTTGAAGATCAACAAGGATTTTGCTAGCTCTTTAGGGAAGGGGATTCCAAGTGTAAAAACTTTCCACGGGAGGCACACTGCCTCTGACCCCCAGTGTTGGAACTACATGGCCTAGGACCACAAAGGGTTTAAAATGACGTATAATAAACTTTACCATTTCGTGCGCTCTACTCTCTGGAGCTACGTTCGAAAACGCTAAGCTACAGACTTGGGTTTTCTCCTTATTCAGAAATGAATTCTAACTAAAACGAAACCAAACAATATTTACACTGGATGTGAGGTATTAATTTACGTGCTGTTTAGTAAAAAAAAAATACTTACCTGCTTGCTTCTAGTACAGATGTTTCTTTAGAACTTTGAGAATTTAAGATTTTTTCAATTTTTTCAACTGATCGAATAACTTGTATAAGCCTCAACACGCACATCTATAAAGATAAAAATTAAGCAAACAAAAAAAGTTATTATAATGTTTAACCTTAATCATCTTGTTTTCCATGCTAAGTGCCAGAAAATATAAAACCAGAAAGAAGTCAAGTTTGAATATATAGAGCATCCTACATTTTGAATATTTCTATAAAACACTGAATTGCCAAGAATGGAAATCTTAATTTTGGCTTTCTGGAACAAGCATATTTCAATATTCTACTGCAAATTAATAGTAAAAAAAAAAAACACACACACAAACGAAAAACCCCTAGACTTTTGCTTTCTCATGCTCTGTACTCTTATTTCTTCTTTTTCCCATCCTGAATCTCTCTATGGGCAGTCCACTTATTTTCTTATGGCCCTTTCTTCACCTTTTCAGTTTCTGAACGTACTTATCCTCTCGGTTTACATGTGCATGATGTACACCTATATGCCCTAGTGTCAATTCATTGAAGGCATTTTATGTTACAAATATTGCCAAGAGGTTGCGGGACGTTATAAAAACGCTCACCCTTAAAAGAACGAAAAATACAAAGTCATCCGTTAAACAAACAGTACCTGAGAACCCCTCCTGGGAGCTAGACATTCTTCCAGACAGTGGGGACAGCAGTGAATAAAACTAGAAAAATGCCTGCTTTCACGAAGCTTAGTCTTGTCTAGAAACACACCACATGAATTCTTCGGACAAAAGCTGGGAGAAGATGTAAAGGAGAAATAGTCTCTAAAATAAGCTTCTTTCTCCCCCGTGAGATTTAAGAAAATATGCTAATAAGGGGGCACCTGGGTGGCTCAGTCAGTTAAGCATCTCACGGTTCGTGAGTTCGAGCCCCACATCGGGTGAGCACGAGCCCCGCTCTGGGTAAGCTCGAGACCCACTTCGGGTAAGCCCCACTTCTCTCTCTCTCCCCCTCACTTGCTCCCTCTCTCTCAAAAAATACTAAAAATAATAATAATAAAATATGCTAATAAATACACGTACAAAACACTGGATAGTCAGAAGTCTGGAATCCCAATTCCAACTCTGCCCTGACATCCTTATGATCACGAATACAACCAGGGCTGTGTGGAACAGGTGTCGAGGATGAAGGCGTGCCCTTGCTGTGATGAGCACCGGCTGACCTAGGGAAGCGCTGAATGACTACACTGTACACCTGAAACTAATATAACCCTGTATGTTGACTAACTGGGATTCAAAAACTAATAAGAAGAGCTAAAACCAGAGCATAAAGAAAAAAATCAGAAAATAAAATTAAAATCCAGGGCCACTAAACAGTAAAGGCAGTGCACGCAGACGTGTATTTAAAGAAGGGAAACGAAAAAAGAAACAAACATGGCCGAGCATGAGACAGCAATACTCCGCCTTTTCTAGAACAATCAACCTGCAGGAGAATACAGGGGTGGAGAACATTTACGTGGCTGTTAAACCACCAAGTGCTCCACTGACATCAGTTATTATTATTTCTTGTTCTGGAAAAAGTGAGGGACCTTGAGACAATGTGGGTACCTCTAAAATTCCGTCTTACTATTTCAAGTAGATAACGTGACATTATAATGCGAAATATGCACATGGAAAAGAGCTTTGAAAACAAAGCCGCATAGTACTGACTGACAAGCATGAGGGGACACGAGGATGGGGACACATAACCGGCACGTAACGTGGGAAATCTACTGAGGGATACCTTTTTCTTCCTGATGTCCTCTTGCTTACACATCCGTTCATCCACTGCCCGAATGCCTTCACTGACAGATGACCTGAGGCTCTTTAAAAGCATAAACAAAGTATATTGCAGAAACTGTTCTGTAACATGATCAGGTTTATACATTTAATTCAACCTCACAGAACTTAATACCTGCAGACCAGTATTATGCAGACACTGACAATAACACGAAATATCAGACACAAATGTTGTTGAGGGTACTCATGATTTAGGAGCAAAATGACATAAAGCCAGGGTCGCACTGTATTAACGGCCAGAAGAACAATAATACATATACAGTGAATGTCATGGGTGGTCAGAGTGAAGAACAGGTAGTCTGAAGCAAAGTACAGAAGAGTCTGGAAAAGGGGTGGGACTCAAATCCGGCTCTGAAACCGTGCATGGGCGGAGACAGGATCTTTAGAAGACAAGAGGTAAGAAGGTGTAGACGCGTCCACACTCAGGGTCACAGCCATGCACCCGGGTGCGCTGTTGGCTTCGTTTTGGAGAGAAGCAGAAATAAGGGAGGGGTCAACTCAGGAGGACTTCACTCAGATAAGGGCTTTAGACGGGATTCCACACATTCTGGAGAACTAGAGAATGTTGACGCACTGACCTATCGTAGGTCCTAATATTTTGGAAATATTAGGAATCAAGGAGTAAGAACAGAATGGCCAGGAAAAGGGAGAGCTCACAGGTGGAGAAAGAGGGCCGGAAGCTGAGGAACGAAACCAAGTAGAAGACAGGAATTAGAGCCAAAACAAAGGTTCACAGAAACAGCTGGGATAAACTGGACACATCACAAAAATTCTACAGAAAGGTGAATTATTTCACTCAGAAAACATCATGAAATACCTACTAGATGTCAGCTGTCGTGACAGCACATGAGGATACAACAACGAAGACAGAAACAGTCTTATCCGTTAAAGATCTTAGAATCTCTTAGAATCTTAGATCTGGTCCCTGAGTCGGGACCAGAAAGGAAGGTCAGGTCTGTGGCTCATTAGGACAAAAGCAGCTATAAAGACGGCTGTGGAAAAGGAAGGGGACACGGTGCTCGCGGGGACGAGGCAGGACGGGAACCTGTGTGCGAGGCAAGAGCAGGAGTCAGCAGAGCAAATCTACCTTTGGGGAGAGGGGTTTCAGAGAAGAGCGGAAGGCCAAACGAAGGCTGGGCTCAGGGGACACCACGGCTATGGGGCTGGGGGAGGAAGGGGCACACCAAGGAGGAGGCAGGAGAGACACGCGGCAGCAGGCGTGGAATCCAATAGTGGACCACAAAAATCGCTCTTCCCTTCCGGGGGAAAGCACCTCAATAAGATTTTGTAACATTCAAACGGGACATAAACAAGTAAGAGTATTAGCTAGCTCGAGGCACGGCTCCAAATTTCCCTCTTCTATGAATTCTTTCCTGCCTACCCCTCCTCTGGGCTTCTCAGCACGGACATTGCTGGTACTCCACGTTTTTTCCAGCTCTGTCCATGCACCGGGCCTTCCCTTGGATCATCTTCCACTTCTAGTATCTCCTCAGGTTCCAGGCACTGTCTTATGGGCTGATGCACGAGGCCACTCAAGCTAGGGGTGACATACCCAGGACAGGACGGTGCAGAGCACCAAGTTCACAACAGTGCATCCAAACGGAGGGGTCGGGGGGGTGGGGGGGGACGAGTCAGGGCATCGACACAGACTGGGGGGTGGGCGAGGACAGGATGGCACAGTTTTCTGTTGGAAGTGATGCCCTAAGTTCCCCTCCGCTGTTCACCAGGTGGAGTTCCCATTCCCAACGTCTGGGAGTGGGGAGTTCTATTTCCACAGCAGGGATTTTCTCAGAGAAACATTATTAGATATTACATCTATATCATCTTTCGGTTACACGAAGGATTTCATAGCTTTTGTGGACCAGTCTGGGAACCTGACCGCATGTACATTACTGTCTGGGCGGGGAGGGGATACTTACAAATTAGGAACTGTTCAAATGAGCCATTCAGAAGCTGGAAACCACTTACATAGGAGTAAGGTGGCATTAATAAGTTGAATTTGGAAATATTCTTCCTCTCCCCTGACATTTTAAGGCTGTCTACTCTGAGAATCTGTCTTCTTCAGATCGAACATGTTTTTTAGGTCATAATACCACATGCAAAAATAGAAAATCATTTACAACTTTTCTGAAGGCAAATACAATAATCATGAAACCATGAGAAAACAACCACCGCACCACGAGCTAACAGATGAAAGGAATTCTTCTTGGAGAAGGCAAACGAGGACCACATGCTTTCCAGCAGCTTGTTTTATACTATGTAGGGACTTACCAGAACTTCTTCTCGTAACTGTCCCAAAGGCACAGAAAGCTGATTGAGGGCCTTGTCCATGCCAACCTAAAGGCAAAATCACGTTGGCACACACACATCACAATCAGGAATAACAGTGAAGTATCTTTTAATGATCAAAGCAGTACTAGACTTAAGTTATTTTTTTGGTATGACTGTATTTTGCTGAGTAACTAGTTAAATAACGGAAATGTTACTGTGCCATCAATGTTCATAGAATATGAAAAAAATCTGTTGGTATACATGAAACTATACAAACAAGGGAAGTCCTAATAAATGAAACCTTCAAACAATTTGCCTTTAGATGCCATTTTAAATGAATGTGAAAAACTGTAACGGAAGGGGCACAGCTATGTGTCCGTAATTTATGATACCCAGCCAGTTGATGTGAAAGGCCAACGGGCTATGTCTCTCCTAAACATCATTATAACCCTTGAGAAAAATCTAAATTAAACAGAACAGAAATCAAATTTTCTGGGTTTCTAATCCCACTGGAACATTTATGTTAGGGGTATATTTCCCAAAAGCAAATATGCCTCATTATTTTAATGCTTCTTGAAATCCCCACGGAGCTGCCGACTTTCGGCAGATTTAAAACAAAATGAAGTAAGAACAAGGGGACTTTTCTGCAAATATTATAACCCAAGCATTTCTAAACAGCTTTCACAAACACTTGACACGCTCACTACAAATCATTCTTATGTTTTTATAAAACCACGCCTTCTAAATATCAATACTGGCCCACGTCCCCTCAACCTAGCTCTGCCTAACGCATCCACCTGAAAGTAAATTCAACACTTCCTTCAGAATAGTTGGTATCTGCTCTTGCAAATTAGCCTCAACCAAGTAAGACTTCAGGGTAATCACTTAGCAACTACCAAAAAACGACGACTCCGATGTTCTTATCCTCTGCTGTTGACTTATTTACTAACGATTTCAAAAAAATAATCAAGCTAGAGCGGCCTGAAATGAATTTAAACACTAAAACCAAACAAATGCACACCAAACAGTTTAGTTATTTTACTCGTGAGCTTAGTAATCTCTTTAGGTTTTTTTTTGGGGGGGGCGGCGCAGGGGGAATCGACTGAAAGCTTTCTTTTAGAAATCTACACTCCACTCTGAAGAATAAATATGGATGAGAGGGCCTTGCGGATTTCCGGCTTACCAAGTTTGTGGACAGGTTGACAAAATCCGCGTAGTCTTTGTTGATGAGCTCCACCATGGCTGTTTTGAGGAGTCGGTAATAGAGTTCCAGGTCACCTCTCAGTTCCTCCAGCTGCACGCGCTTCCGGCAGTCGGACACGAAGTGATCCACATCGAAATCTTCCTGAAAAATCAAACCGCAAAGAAAAAATGACCGCCAGTGATACCACATTTTACGCATAAAAATCAAATCGGAGACAGAGAGAGAAACGCCATTCTACTCATTTAGAAGGGGCTCTGCGGCTGCGCGGGGCTGGGGGGGGGGGTGGGGGGGGGAGTGTCTAGGGACACACAGTGACACCAGGGCGCCTGCTCACGTCACAGAGGTGCGGGAAAGGGGGCCCCACCAAGAGCATTCTCTCCTGCTGCCTAAGTTCCACAAGGGATTTTTTTTTTTAATTATACATTTCAGAGGCTTGTCTCAAAACAGAAACAGCCTTTGCTTCTTTGTTTCAAATGTGACAAATGCTCATGGCAAACTTTCAACCAATAAGGAAATAATTATATTAAAGAGTGTAAAAAATCATCTGCTCTCTGAAGCTCTATGGATAAGCACTGTTCACGTCGCCCGCCCACCTACTATTTAACATTGTGATTCACATCCTCCCAGACTTGTTGTATTTTGGTCTTTTCTCTTTAAAATGTTAAGTTACTTTTTCAAAAGTTGAGATACAACGGACACATAATCTTTCAGGTGTCCAAGATAATGATTTCATGGTTTCATCTACTGTGAAATGATCACCCCAAGACTAGTTAACATCCACCACCACACACACATTTTTTCTTGTGATAAGAACATTTCGGAGTTACTCTTAGCAACCTTCAAATGTACCATATGGTATTTCCTAGAAGTACATGCTGTATATCACATCCCCAAAACTTACCTTACTAACTGGAAGTTTGTACCATTTGACCCCTTCACACACCCCTCCCCACCACCTCTGGCAACCACCAATCGGTTCTCTAGGACTTCATTTTTTGTTTTTGTTTATAGATTCCACACATAAGGGAGATGATACGATATGTGTCTTTCTCTGACTTGTTTCACTTAGCATAATATCCTCAAGGTCCATCCATGTTGTCGCAAATGGCGAGACTTCCTTCTTTTTATGGCTGATACTATTCCACTGCCTATACACACATTTTCTTCATCCATTCACTCGCTGATGGACACTTAAGTTGTTTCCAAGTCTTGGCTGTTGTAAAGACTGCAATAAACACGAGGGGCCTGTGAGCGTAAGCCTTGCCGGTCACTGGAGCCACATGACCTAGAGGAATCCCTTAGGTGGCGACTGCAAAACATGGACACCAGATGAGCATTCAAGCTCCTTTTCCGGAGATACCAGTGAGCAGGGGTGAGGCAGAGAGACGGCACAAAGGTAACACCTGCCAGTTCCGTCTTTGCAGACTACAGAGTGGGCCCCAGATGAGTGTTAAATTAGATGCCGGCCCCTCAGTGCTCTATGATAAGCAAATGGGCCTCTTTTACAGAAAGTCTGAACCTTTTTCAATCGGCTACTTCTGTGCTGAGTCCTGGAGTTGGGGGACTCCACTCACGTGACTGCTTTAAGAGCTGTTTCTCTGTTCCCCACAGCCTTGTGGGTCTCACGGATGCAAGCCTTGTTGGCTTTCAAAGCTAGATGTTCTGGGGGCTTGTCTCTGAAGTGCAGATCTTAAAAGTTGGGGTGCTGGATGTGGGGTTCAAACCATTCATTGCTCCTAGGGGTGAAGTCTGGATTGTGAGCTCCCTCCCAATTGTGGGTCACTGTGCCAGGGGTGGGATTTATGGCAGGACTGCATCTCACTTCAGTGTAGGTTGTTTCCTTATTCACCTAATGTGTAGGAGTCACTCAGCTAGTTTTGGGTATTTTTCAGAGGAAACTGTTCCATATGTAGCTGTAGGTTCAGGGTATCCGTGGGAAGAGAGGAGTTCAAGATCCTCCTACACCGCCATCTTGAACTGAAACCCAGACCTTCTTTATGTGTCTACACAGACACACACAGACACACACACACACACACACACACACACACACACACACACACACGGCAGCTTAATATTCATGTTCTTCTCAACTGTTATTTCCCATTTAAAAATGTAACTTCAATGTCTTTTCATAAAACGTATACATTTGTATTAATATTTTACATGGATGTTAAGTGTTCCATTGAACAGATGTTCAGAACCTTTCATAATCAATTTCCAAGTACTGGTCTCACAGATTAGTTACACGCTTGTTTCCCCTTTACTACATTTTGGTGCCCCTGGCATAAATGTTAACATAAATGCTAAGAACCATATGCACCATTCCTTAAGAGTACTTGTTTCAACTGACTTTCTTAATCAGCCAAACACCCACCCTGATAGTGTCAGAGAAGAGGAATTCATACCAAACCATAATTTCACAGCCATCTACTGAAAAACCACCTGCTTCTTAAACTGGGGCCAGAATTAGCCTGGACTTTTGCCTCTTGAGACCACCTCAGACAACACCTTACGTTCATGGCTATGAAGTACATCAGAGAAGGAATGCAGAGGCACAACTCAGCTCAGAATCCTGGCCGTGCTACTAACCAGCTGTATGCCTTTAGGTAGATCATTTTTCCTGCCTCATTACGTATTCTCTGAAGTTCTGAACTTGACGATGGCATTCTAAATCATGTAACTCAGACCCTTGAACAAATGCTACCAGGTAGCATCAGTTCTCAACCTGCCATTTATGTATTTGTTCTCAGATAAACAAATGTTGCTCAACACAAGACTAAATCACTTCCCAGTAATCTGTGAATACTGAATTAGGCAGCTTTTGCTGTGACAACAAGCCCAAACTCACAGCAGCATCAAGCAACAGACACATTTCACTTACCAGGAATGGTTTTACTCTATAGTGTAAATCTGCTAAACATTTAAAAGGAAGACTTTGCAACCCATAGACTTATGGTCAATTGATTTTTCAAAGGATGCCAAGACCAATGACTGGGGGAAGAAACAGTCTTTTCAAGTGCCCACCACAGGGACAATAATCTACACACAAAAGAATGAATTTGGAACACCAACCTCACACATGCACAAAAAAGTAACTCAAAGTGGATCAAAAGCTTAAATAAAAAAGCAAAGACTATAACACTCTTAGAGAAAACAGAGGTGAAAATCTGTGTGACTCTGAATTACATAATGCTTTCTTAGACATGACACAAAAAGCATAAAAAATAATCAGTAAACTGAACTTGATCAAAATAAAAACTTTTGTGTGTCAAAGGATACTACTGAGAGAGTAAAAAAGACGACCCACAGAATGGGAGAAAATACCTGCAAATCGTATATCTGACAAGGATCTACTGACCTGAATATGCAAAAGCCCTTATAGCTCAACAATAAAAAGAGAAATAATCTAATTTAAAAACAAGCAACAGACTTCAAACTGATATTTTCCCAAAGAAGACGCACAGATGGCCAAGAGCACATGTAAAGATGTTCAACATCATTAGTCTTTAGGGAAAATGCAAATCAAAACCACACTGACCTACCACTTCCCACCCACCAGGATCCAATAAAATAAGAAAAAAAAAAAAAACAAAAATAAAAACAAAAAAAAAACCCAGAAGACAAGTGTTGGCAAGAAGGCAAAGGAACTGGAACCTCCTGTATTGCTGGCGAGAATGGAAAATGGTGCAGCTAATGTGGAAAACAGCTCAGCAATTCCTCAAAAAGTGAAACATACAACTACCCAGTGATTCTACATCTAGGCATATACCTGATAGAACTGACAACAGATGCTCACACACAAAAAACACTCACAGCATCATTCATAACCGCCAAAAAGTATCAACAACCCAATGTCCATCCATTGATAAGGATACTTTAAAGGTGGCAAAGCCTATCACGCAGCCAAAAAGAAAAAGCGGGGGGGGGGGGGGGGGGGAGAATAAAGTACTGTTACGTGCTGCAACATCGATGAACCCTGAAAACATTCTACTCTAAGGTTAAAGGAAGCCAGATACAAAAGGTTGCATATCATATGATTCCATTTATAGGAGATGTTCTAGAACAGGCAAATCCATAAAAACAGAAAGTAGATTAGTGGTTGCCAAGGAACGGGGGGAGGGGAGAATCAGAGCTGATAGGTTTCTTTTTTGGGGGAAGGACATGTTCTAGCATTAGACAGTGGTGACGGATGCACTGTGGAGTAACGTACTAAAAACCAGTGAAGAATACAGTTTAAAACGGTAAATTTTATATCACGTGAATTACATCTCAAGGAAAAATGAAACAACTTAAGCATCAACAAGTCAAATGTGCAGATACTTTAAAAAATCTAAAGTAACGCTAGTTTAGGGGCGCCTGGGTGGCTCAGTCGGTTGAGCGTCTGACTTCGACTCAGGTCATGATCTCATGATTCATGAGTTCTAGCCCCACATCAGGCACTGTGCTGACAGCTCAGAGCCTGGAGCCTGCTTCAGATTCTGTGTCTCCCTCTCTCTTTGTCCCTCCCCAGCTTATGCTCGCGCTCTCTCGCTCTCTCTCTCTCTCAAAAGTAAATAAACATTAAAACCTCCCATGTCTGAAAAGCTGGAAGGAGTCAAGACTTGTGGTCTGTAAGCCCTGAAATAAGAAGAAAAATAGTTTCTCTTTATACTCAGCGGTATTTCCTACTTGAACCCAGGTAAAGTACAAATGCCCCAAAAGGCCAGAAGTTGTGAAATCACAAGACGTGCTAGAACACAGGATATTAAATCAGCAAAACAGACCAGTTGCAGACAATTTAAGAACCATTAACCACTAGAGTAGCGGTGACATCACTCAAATTTAAAAGCAAATAGAGTTTAAAAGTTGAGCTACTTTAATGCCTTTGCATTCCGGGACGGCAAACAAAGACGAATACAAAATAACCAGGGAATTAAGCATTTAAAACTTACCAAAGACCCAAATATTAGTATCCTTAACACGGGGATAACTGCGCAAGACTGTGGAAAGGTCAAAATGCTCTAAGCTGCCAAGCAGTATAACGTTCCCCCAAATACACGGAAATGTAAAGTCACTACCTACCACATCCACAACAGAACCCCCCGCCCCAGGCACTACCATTCTGCATCTACAAATTATGGGAGGTACGAAGAAGGCACACAAAATTTATGATCTCTGCCCTGAAACAGATTCCGTTTCATCGAGACACAAATACAAAATAAACGCTAACCCACACATTACATAAAATACAGCTCAAAAGACCTAAGAAATTAGTGTGAGCCCATGTGTGTGTTACCAACCTTCTTGAAGACCAGAGGACAACAGAGACGAATAAAAGTCCTTGTATATCCCCAAAATACTACTTAAATATTGACCACGCAACTCGAGCTCTGCTCTAAAACCTGGGGACACAGCCATGAGAAGGTCTCTGCTCTTAAGGAACATATATTCTAATGCAGAAATGAGAAAACAAACATGTAAACAAATAAATGTGATACTAATGAATAGTGATCAAAGTCACAAAGAAAATGGGACACTGTGAAGGTGAGTGATGAGACAGGGAGGTACCTGAACTTGCATGACCAGGAAAGACACAGAACAAAGACATCTGAGTTGAGATCCAAATGACATGATGGAGCTGGCCTGGGGAAAGTGTGGGAACAGTGTTCCTGCCCGAGGGAACAGCATGTATGCAAGAAGGTCCCTGGAGCTCTTCCCTCGCATCCCTGTCCTCTAATCTCTCACTGTGGCAGGGTGACGGGCACATGACATGGCCTAGGACTTGTGTCTCCCAAACACAACTTTATTTGGTTACTAAGCTATTCAAGCTTGAGAAGTTTAAAAACATACGCTAACGAATTCTTTCCACCATCTATAGACAGATCATCTTAAAAGTATCATGAAATAGTAACACTTAAATTCTAAGCAACATCTGTTCTAACATTTTGTTGCTGTTGTTCCAACATTAATCAATTTTATATCTAACTCCTTCATTCCATATATATATATATATACATATATATATATATATATATATATATATATATACCCGTTTGACATACTTATGAGAAGGCAAAGGAAACCTATATTCTGTAAATTTATTCACCCATCTAACAAGTATTTGAGCACCTAATTATGCTGTTCCAGCTGATTTCTTCTCTTTCTCTCTCCTTTTCCCCTCAATTTAACACTAATCATAATCTATGTTGGGTTTTAGTTTACTTTTTCAACTTAATTTCTTGAGCTACTTAGTGGAATTATCTAGTTCCAGCGTTCTCAACATCGGTCATACGTTAGAATTGCTTGAGGAACTTAAAAAAAAAAAAAAAGCCCAAGCCCAAGGAGCACCTGGCTGGCTCAGTCGGTACAGCGTATGACTCTTGGTCTCAGGGGCGTGAGTTCGAGTCTCATGTTGGGTGTAGAGACTCCTTAAAAACAAAATTTAAAAAAAAAGAAAAAAAAGAGCCCACGTCCCAGTTTGTGATTAATCTGTTTAAATGTTTTAAGAAATTCAATGCTAAATGCTATCAAACTAGTTAAATAACAAAAAGATCTTCTCTCAAAATTTGAGTATTACTAATAATCAATAACTCGGTAGGCTAGAAGTGCAACATTTTATTCAAATGAGAAATTTTTTAACAGGATTACAAAGAGTGGATTCGAAAATCAAAAGCAAGGAAAAACAAGACTGCAGCATGAACACGGGGAAGCAAAAGCAAGCAAGAAAGTACGTGACCATGAAGCGAATGCTCAGTCTCTGAGATCAGAGGCTTGAAGAGAAGGATTAAAACCTAAAAAGAAAGAAAAGAAAGATCTCAGTGCACTCAAGGAGAAGTCCCCCAACACCCTTCCTGCTTATTCTTGTGATGCAACCACATCCTGGCTGATGCCAACTTCACCAACTCTTCCACGAAAGCCAAACTTGGCTTAGTACAATCAGTAATGGACCGTGTGTATGCCAAGTGTATCCCCTGTAGAACGGACTGTGTAATGGCTGAAACTGAGGAATTAGGGCAGAACGGGTGGCTCTAAGGACTGCCAAGGATCCAAGATGTGAATGACAACCACGCACACACAAAGGGACCCATGCAGAGGACTGCTTCGTCCAGGGAGTAATTCAGTACAAGTTTGACACTGTGGCCTCAGTGGACCCAGACCTTAAAGGAAGGATCTGGAAGATCCCTGGAGTTCCCATCACGTACATTTCTAACCACAGGTACAGTGTTGAGCGGATGCCCGATGATTATGGAGCCCCTCAGTTCTATTTCTTAAAAGAGAGGGGTCCTGAGCCTTCCTTTACCAACTTTTTGTTTCCATTTTGTACAGCAATATGCCACAGCATGAATTATCCTACTTACCCACTTGCTCTGTTATGAGCAGAGTACGGTTAAATACACTCACTTTCTGATGTTGTTTTGAAACTGACGTTTTGTATCATTTTAAATTTTGTTGGATCTTTTTATAAATCAGAGGACTGCTCACATAAAAAAAAAAGATGAAAATCAAAAGCAAGGACAACCAAAAAACCACTTTTTTGCAAGAACCTTGTCTTGCAAAAGTGCCAATCAAATAAACTTTGTCCAATGTCACTTACCTATCATCCAAAGTAGTTCACATCAGTAAACTTTTCTATGAAAATGAAATGTAACCTAAGTTCTAGATGGGGCTAATCCAAATTTTTTTGTGGCAGTCAGTCTCAAAAATATTATGATGTCTCAAACTGATGCGGAAGAGAAAGGAATCTTTTCATCGAGACGTGGCATCAAACTAAGAACCTACAAGGTTGAGCGCTCAGCTCCTGTGAGATGAAGGCACTCCCCGGGGTGGAGGTCACTGGGCATCGGCCGCAGACCCGCTTTCAGACTGTCTGCGTTTCGCCACTTTCCTCTTTTCCTTCTCTGTCAGTCGCTCTGTCAGTTTCTAGGTGCCGTCAACGAAGTCCACCTCGAACAGGCCACCTTTTCCCTCTCGTCTCCTCTACTGTACCTAAGCTACAGGCCAAGAGTCCAGATCACCAGCCTTGTCAGGATTTCTTCTAAAATAGGAGGCAGCCCTCGGTCTCTTCCGTACTGGTGGGATGCACGCATTCAGACTCTGTGCCATCTTCTGGGCCGTTCTCAATATTCCGATTATCCCACTTCCCAAAGTTCCCACCTGTGGCCTCTGGAAAGGAACAGGTTATACAGTATTATTTCCCAAGACTGAAGCATGGGGGTCAGGAGATAAGGCCCGCGATGTGCCCCCAAATAACCGTGTGACTTTAGGGGAAGTCACGACACCCCAGGCCTCAGTTTCCTTGTCTTCGAACCAGAAAAAGTGACTACCGTCCTTCTTTCACAGAAGCATGAAATGTCAAGGGCTGGAAGAGGCTGCAGAGATTATGCAGATACTGCGGAAACCGAAGCCCAGAGGCAAGTGATCGGTCCCATGTCACAGGCCAACGGACAGCAGGGCTGAAAGTGAGACCCACGTCTCCAGGTCACAGCCACTCAACCAGCAAAATACAAGATCTGAGCAGCTGGTCATTTTTCCCTTTTCTATTTCCCCATTAGAATACACGCTCCTTGAGAACAGGAACGCCCTTGACACACTTCCTGCTTCAATATCCCCAATTCACCCAATTACAATAAGGGAGGAGCCTCAGTGACTCACCCCCTAGATCTGTATTCTCTTGTAGATGCTTACAGTCACCATAAAGAGGGTTCCTGATGGCGCTTCTCATTAAAAAGGTATTGTGTGCCTACCCAGGGTGCCAACAAAGCCACTATGCGCTGGGGGTGCAGGAAAGGAACTGATACAGTTCAGAAGAAGCAGACTGGCTCAGCATAGAAACGCACTACACTGCCTGCCAATCAAAACTATCCCGCAGGGGAACGAGCCTCTTTGACATAGGTTCAAATGTTTTGGAAAATGTTTCCTCATGAGCCTGTGGACTAACCAACCACCTGTTACACGAGACCAGATACATGTTTCGAAAAGAGCGCTCTGCCTGTAGTGTAGATGAGGGACTAGAAACAGGCGAGGACGGGTGCAAGGAGACCGGGTAAGAGGCCTTGATGGTGTGATGGCCAGATAGCACCGTGAAGGTACGCGAAAAGATGGAGAGTAGATGGATTCAAGAGGTATTCAGGAAGTGAAATCCATGGGACTTGGTAACAGACTGGATTTTGGAAAGGCGACGGAGGGAGGAAGGGACTTCCGGTTTGCGGACTTACAACTCGATGCATGGTGGAGCATGTACTGAGACGGGCAATAGGACAAGAAAGCTGGCTTTCAGGGGAGGAGGTGCTCACCAATTCAGTTTCGAACGTGGTAAGTTTGAGGGACCACAGAAACATCCAAGAAGAGACAACAAATGCAGTACATAGGTTTGGAGCTCAGGGGACATCTGGGCCAGAAAGAGGCATCTGCCTCCCCTGCCTACAGCTGGTCACTAAAGCTGCATGAAGGGCCATCTGGGGCAAGGAGAGGACACGTGACTGAGCCCATAACCAGCCATTCATCAGCTACAGGAGACAGGAGACGGACCAGAGAGAGAGGAAGACAGAAAGCAATGCAGAGCATTTGGTCTGCCGGGAGGGCAAGTAAGGAGACAGAAAAAAGGCCAGCGGGATTGACTTACATCCGGTTAACTTCGTAAGAACTCTTTAGTGGGATGAGCGTCCCCTAAGAGTGACAAGTGAGAAAGTAAAGACGACCCCTGAGCACCGGCTGTGATGTGCTCCAGTGTCAGGGCGACCCCTCGAGGCGGGAGGGCCAAGTGGAAGAGGCTAAAAGGGGAGCAGGGGTGCAAACCAACAGGAAGGAGTGCAGGAGAGGGTACGAACAGGGTGCTGAGGAAGCAAGAGGGCACGGGCTCCAGGCGTGGGTGAAAAGCTACCTGGAGGAGGGAGGAGAGCCCCTCCACAGACCAGGGAAGGAGGGGAAGGGAACAAACACAAGGATGGGCTTGTTATCAGCAAGACGGAGGAGTTCCCATTTGATGGCCGCTATTTTTTCTGTCAAACTGGAGATGAGGTCATACATCGGGATGGAAGGAGAGGGCCATGACGTCAACAGCACACCCACGCAAACAGGTCTAACTTACCTTGGTCGGCATTGCCACTTTCTCTCCCTACTGCCAACACCTTACATCCTATTCGTCTATGAGTTGGCTGTCAGGCCTAAGGATCTTGGTATTTTTAAGGTCACAAAGAATGATGTTGCCACCCCCTTGGCCCCAAGTGGCCCTTCCGGGTCTGCTGCTCCTGTGTGTTGACCACCTACGTCTTTCACAAACCTTTCCCCTCCTCTGTGTTTCTCCTTAAGTCTCATAAAAACCACGGAAATAACTTTGTAAGTAGTCTCCTGCCGCCACTCAGCTCCAACGCAACAGGCGGGACCATGAAACTTCCCGCTTTAAACCTGACCGTAACTCCACGATGGGTACTGTCTCCACTTAGACCCCTGGCTGCAGCCTTCAAGGTACAACTTGCAGCCCCACCCCATGCACCTGGCCTCCTTGCTGGTCTCATTCCTGGCCACTCTTCCAGGCCCCGGCCTCTCTGGACTAAGGGTGGATTCTGGGCACACACGTTCGTCCTACCACCACGCTCAAGAGCCAATGCCGTGTGTTCCCTGGCTTTGTACCACCACGTCCAAATTGCTGGCTGGCACCCAGCAGGTGATCAGTGAGTGTCTGCTGACCGATGAGCAACTGCTACCACTGCCCAAGGAGGTCCACCTCGCGTGTGACCGACTGAGGGCCCATTTCTAGTCAACTGACCGGATTGCAAGTTACCTCCGCTCTCCCAGGGAAAATACGATTTTCTCTCCCTCTCCCTCGGGCACAAAACCTCTCCAGTTACAAAACATGTAGAAACAGAACCCCGACGGCAAGCTCTCCACCCATCCTTTCTGCCACGGAACTGTAACTTCTAAAAAGTCCCTCTGAAGGAAACCCACGCTGCAGGTAACCTTTATCTCCAGGTCCCACCCAGAAAATCAATAGCAAAATACACGGAACAGCTGTTCCGTGTATTTTCCTTCTACCAACGAAGTGGTCACGGTAATTAGCCCTACAGATTGTGTGGCATGTTCGGAAGTTTCAGAGCCGTGAAAGAACACGGAGCCGCTGGGATTCCAGCCACTTGGCCAGTGTGCTCTCTCCCTACCTCGAAGCGCTACTTTAGGGCTTCTATTCTGAGAGTTCTATTTTCTGAACCTGCTTTGACCAAAAGCATTTTGTCAGCTCACAGTGAGAAACATGGCGGGGCTAGGGAAGTCTGAGAAAATGCTCCTGTGATCTCTCCTCATCATGTATCCTTAGTTAGCAAAGGGCTTCCGGATCAGTGAATTCACTTTGTACTCTCTTTTAGACGTTCCATTCGAGGGGCACCTGGGTGGCTCACTCGGTTAAGCATCCGACTTTGGCTCAGGTCATGATCTCACAGTTCGTGGGTTCAAGCCCCGCATCAGGCTCTGTGCTGACAGTTCAGGGTCTGGAGCCTGCTTCAGATTCTGTGTCTCCCTCTGTCTCTGTCCCTCCTCTGTTCATGCTCTATCTCCTTCTCTCTCTCTCTTAAAAATAAATAAACATCAAAAAAAAGTTTAGACATTCCATTCGGGTTACACCTTTTATTACAGTGGTTTAGAAACACCACTGTACAAGAACAAGAGTACCTTCTTCCTCGGTCTAGACAGCCCTACGTATTAAAAACAACAATGGCCACAATACAGAGGATCAAGATAGAAATGCTTTTTAAGGCCAGAGTTTGGGAGATATGATCTGAATGCAAATATCAAAAGCCGGTTAACCTTGAAAAGGAAAAAAAAAACATATTGGGAGTTGAAGCCACCAAAAAATAAGACACTTAAATTCACTCTTTCAAAATTTTAGGTGCCTACAGAACCAAAACTTTTAACTTTTTAACACCGAAGCCAGCTACTAAGTGGTGTCAAAAATCCCAGTCCTTAAACAGTACACATATTTTTTTTTTTGATAGTTTAAGTACAGACCCAGAGGGATACACAAACTGGGTATGCAAAGTTCCTCCTGGCTCTGATTCAAATCTTGGACATTTTCAAGGCTGTGCTTTGATGAACCTTTATCGTCAGTAAAACGTTCTCAGTTTAGATCTCTAATCAGTACGTTTATGTCCTACAATTATCCGCAGACAAGTTTCAAGTTCACCTTAGGAAGAGAAATAGGGCAACTTTAGAAAAGGACAATGGTCCGCTCTGTAGCCCTGAAACAGAAGTAAGGACAGTACAGTCTTTATATCTCTCATTCCAGGAGCTGTAGACGAATGTCAGGCAAAAACTTTAGATTAAGGGCCTTTTTTACCCGACCCGATCCCTGGGTGAGCACGTACGTTTAGAGACGTTTTCAAGACACGCTCACCGAGCTTCTAGGGGCAAGGCACTGGCAACAAGCTGCTGTCAGACAAGGGGGCCGGCAATCTGACCGCACCCCGCGCGGTAACAGAGTCGGGTCCTAACAGGGGCGTTTACGTTTAGCTCAAAACTTTCAGGCCTTTTCACTCCATATGCGCGATTTCACAGAAGTGCTGTCTCCACGCTGCACCTACCAAACCCGAGGCCAAGAGACTCACTGCGAAGCGCAGCGAGGTCCCCGCGCCGAGGGCCCGTCCGCGGCGGGCGCGGCCCGGGAAGCGCGCAGGAGAGGCCCGAGGAGAGGCCCCGGAGGGCAAAGGAGGGCAGACCACCCACGGCCCGGCTCCAGGGAGCGGAGCCCCCGGCGCGCACCTTCATGAACTCGTCCTTGTCGAAGCAGAGCGTGTCCGGCCCCTTGGGCAGGTTCATCCTACTTTTCTCCATCCCGCCGGCCGCCGCCTCTCGGCGCCGAGACTCGAGCGAGGAGAGGCAGGAGGCTGCGCGCTCGGACGCTGCGGCCGCAGCCACGGCCAGTTTCCACGGCACAGAGGCACCGCTTCCGCCAACATGGCAGCGCCCGCGCCGTGGCCAATGAGCGAGGACGCCGCGGGTCCGCCTCCGCCTGCGGCCGCCAAGAGCGGCGCGCGGACCGCCGCCGCTGCTTCGGCGGGTGGTGCTGCCCCCTTGCGTCGGAGGGCGGCCCTGCGGCCCCGCGCACGCTTCCTCCGGGTAGCCCAGCTCCGGGCCAGGCGGGGTGAGCCCGGGAGGGGACCGGCGGGAAGGGTCAGGGGCGCTCCCTCCCCACCCCACCCTTTCCACTGGAAAATCGGCTCGCAGCCGGTGTCTTCTCCCTGAGATTGTTCCGCGGAGAGCATAGCCGTGGCCGGATGCTGGCCCCTTGGTTCTGAGGCCGGTCTCCCAGAGTTGGGCACATCACCATGTCACTCCTCCGGTCCCCGTGCGCCGCCGCCGCCGCCGCCTGGGCGCTGAGGCCTCGGTGGGAGACTGGGCCACCGCCCTTAGCCCCGGCAGTCGCAGGCGAGCGTAGCTTCTCCTCCCGTGGGCTCCGATCCTGGGAACTGCCGGGAGGAAGGTGGGCAGCTGGGCACAGCCTTAGGTCCTCTGGGCAGCAACCTGCTCCACTTCGGGCTCAGGTCCAGGGTGGGCAGCTTCGGAGAACAACTTTGGGTCGTCAGGGTTCTTAAAACCTCGAGATTTTGTCGCTACCTGCTGACAAAACACAGCCGACAAGTAGTGCATGCGTATTTTTTTCTAATCTAAGCCAGGAATTGGCAAATGTGTGTGTTTGTGGCCAGTATTGGTGCAATCGCCGCACCTCCCCGCAGTTTCTGAGACTTTCTCTCTCCTCCTCCCCGCCACCCATCCCCAAAATTTATTTTGAGGTTTTCTTTCTTCTTCCTTTGTTCTTTCTCCCACTGCTGCCCCCCCACCCTTTCGTGTGAATGCCATGGTCAAATGATGCTTCATTTTTCTTTTTTTTCTCCTTGAATCTGTGACAACTCAAACCACAAATCACGCTTCACACTCTTCACCCTGCAAGTCTTTGCTTCCTGCAGCCTTGCTTTAAGAAACCAGGCCTCGGCTGCTGTTGGAGATGCCATTAACCCTTAATAGTCCTAAAAAGGGGGTGGAACAGTGGAAGACAATGCCTTACAAAGACAGTCTTGTGTTCAAGTCACTCCAGACAGGAAACTGGCCACGTTTTAAACATGTGGGTATGGAATCTGCAACAATCTATTCCCTACCATCGGGCCTGGCAAGGCTTCGCGAAGGAAATACTTCCTGCCAATACTCAGAGAATGTGACAGAGGATGAGAGCTGGAGTCAGTCCAGAAAATCAGAATAAATTGCCAGAGGAGCAATTATGAGGAGTGCACTCTGTGGCCCTATTATGTTTCTGTGGCTATAGGGAATGAAAACCTCATCATTTGGTTTTCGTTCGTTTACTCTTATGAAATTTTGCAAACATGCAGAAAAAGGGTGGAGAGCACAAGCCTTCCCGAGCCTGTCCACGAACAAGGGGAGGGGGGAGTGTCTAAAATACATATTTTAAGTTTATTTACTTATTTTGAGAGAGAGAGCAAGCAGGGGAGGGGCAGAGAGAGAGGGAGACAGAATCTCAAGTAGATTCGGCACCGTCAGTGCAGAGCCCCATGTGGGGCTCGAGCTCACGAACCGCGAGATCGTGAGGTGAGCTGAGATCAAGAGTCAGACGCTTCACCGACTGAGCCACCCAGGCGCTCCTGGAATATATTTTAAAGCAAATCCCAGGCACCACATCATTCCTGGCTCCCAAATACCTTGGTTTATAGTTCAAAGAAAGCTGAGGAACTCTAGCTGAGCCAGGAGTTGAACCGCTCCTTATCTCCATTATAATTCCCTTCTGCAAGTATTGCCAGGCCTTTGGTAAAGAAATGAACCTGAACGTGTGCCTCCTGGGGTGCTGATGTCGGGGATGCTGAAGGGGTTAGGTGGCAAAGAAGGATAAAGACCCCGCTACCTACTCTCCTCCCAAGAGTCAATAGGGAACAGCCAAGACCCCACAGAGTGGGCTTGGAATCATAGGCTGTGGTAATGATGCATCCTATCAAAGCCAGGAGCTGCAGGAAAGACCCCAGATGCTAATGGAGAGCATCTCACTTTGGCTCAGGTCATGATCTCACAGCTCGTGAGTTCGAGCCCTGTATTGGGCTCTGTGCTGACAGCTCAGAGCCTGGGGCCTGCTTCCGATTCTGTGTCTCCCTCTCTCTCTGCCCCTTCCCCCACTTACAATCTGTCTCTCTCTCTCAAAAATAAATAAACATTAAAAAAAGAAAGAAGGTACGTAGCCTAATCAGTAAAGACATGATCGGCAGTCAGTCTATCCTAGTTTCTCCTGTCTTCTCCGATCTGTACTTTCCTCACGAGAGAGACTTGAAATTGACATTTTTTTTTTTAATCTATTCCCTAATTTGTCTTTCTTGCCTTAATCTCATTCTAAAGCTTGTGCCTGCGAGTTCATTTCTAAGTAAATGTTAACCCCCTGTGACTTTGCATCTCTGGAAAATTCTCAGTTCCCTATTTTCTCTGCCAATGTGACAGGTCCCCATTTCTCCTTCCCACTCTTCTCTATTTATACTTTTCATATTTTTGGCAGCTTTGCTGCGGAACACTCAAAAATCGCAAAGAGAAATATTGTGCTCTGGGAACTCACACGAGCGTTTTCTCCAATATCATCCATCTGCCCCTTCTGATCCTTTCCTGAACTGTTGGACTGAAGCAGCCAAATCCTCCAATGGCAACCAGAGTTGTCTTTGTTCACTACTGCAGGAGAGGAGGGTTTCCATTTTTTTAAAAAAAAATGTTAATTTTTTTTTATTTTTGACAGAGAGAGAGAGAGAGAGAGAGAATGGGTTGGAGCAGAGAGAGGGAGACACAGAATCCGAAGCAGGCTCCGGGCTCCGAGCCGTCAGCCCAGAGCCCGACGCCAGACTCGAACTCACCAACCGTGAGATCGTGACCTGAGCTGAAGTCGGATGCTTAACCGACTGAGCCACCCAGGCGCCCCGAGGAGGGTTTCCATTTTGAACTGGAACTGAATGTATAGTCTGGCAGCCCCAAATTCCCAGGAAAGCAAGCGTGAGGTGGGGTGTGGAGGACAGACATCGTGGCAGAGGGCTCCATTCAACTTGAAAATCTCACAATGAGCCAAGAAGACCATTTCAACATCTTCTGTATTTGAATTATACCCTCTTTCGTTCCAGAGTGGATTGGAGGTCATTTGGTTTGATTCTTAAATATTTCCCATTCCAACTAGAAAACAGATTAATCTTAAGGGATCCCAAATTCTGCCTCTTCCCCCCAATCAGTGAGTACCCAAATGGGGTATGACAGTACCGGAATATTCTCCCATGTGAATTTTATAACAGACTAACATTTTATCAGTCTTATTCAAAGAATAGAAATGATAGCGATAACTTTTTAAAAGCATTATGGGGAAAATCATGAAAGACTATGAAATGAACCTGAAAGATTGTAGTGTTTTCAGAGGGAAGTTAGGTGTTGTCTCACGTACCCTTCTGGGCTGTCTGATTCTGTGGGATATTCTGTGCCTTTCTTGTGTTTGAGCTATTTTGCAACTCTGTAAATCGTACGTAATTGTGGTGGTAACATCTTAGTGGTTCCCTTGTTAATTAATGAATTAAGTAAAATCCTTACAAGCGTTCATCTTATGTTTGCATAAAGGTCATTATTTTATCTTTTTGAGAAAATTACTGGGGCGTCTGGGTGGCTCAGTCGGTTAAGTGTCTGACTTTGGTTCACGTCATGATCTCACCGTTTGTGAGTTCGAGCCCCGCGTCGGGCTCTGTGCTGACAGCTCAGAGCCTGGCGCCTACTTCGGATTCTGTGTCTCCCTCTCTCTCTGCCCCTCGTGTTCTGTCTCTCTGTCTCTCAAAAATGAGTAAACATTAAAAAAAATAAAAAAAAAGAAATACGTATTTAAAAAAAGGAAATTATATACAAGCAGCATTTCAATTAATAAACTATGGTAGGATTCTAGTAAATGAAAGTGCAGACAAATCAAATCAGAGTGAATTTTAGAATCACCTTCTGTGCCCCAGTCCTATACCCAAGGGAAAGAATGGATGAAGTTCAAGACCAGGCATTGGCCCTGAGGCCAGAATCTGTGTAGACACTGTCATGCATGACAAATGTATAGGACTCTTTCCCATCAGTGTTCCTCAGGGTTCGGTTAACCTTTCTCTTCCCAGCTCCCCTCTCCTGTAGTGAGATCAACTGTGCCCTTGGTTTCAGCTCCCGTTCACGAGCTAATACCTCTCTAATTGCTTAACCACCATCGGCTTCTCTCCTCCTCACCAGACCCATGTAACTGACCACCTCCTTATACTGTTTCACTTTCATATCCCACCGGTGCCTCAAAACTCGGCATGTTGCAAAGATCATCCAAACGATGATACATCATCTTTTCGGAAAGGCTTGCTTCTCCTTCATTTTGTTTCTTTACAAATGGCCTCCGCCAATGCCAACTGCATGTACCAGAAAGCCAGGAATCAATCATAGAACTGAGCCAACCTGTTGTACTTTGAAACACTTGACCACAAACCTGCGATGGGTATTCAACACTGACTACAAACTCCCTTGTCTCTCCAGGGGGTTTGCTACCCCTCTAATGGATGACCATCTTCAAGACTTGCCTCAACAACCCCCCCCCCACCTCTTCTGAACAATGTCTCCTCACTCTAAGCTCATGCCTACTGTCACACTTCAAGGAAATAAAAACGAATTATGGAGGAATTCCTCTTGTCACCATCAAATCAAACCTATACCTGCATCTGTATCCATTTTTGTTCATTTCTAAGCATTTATTCCACAAATATTTAGTAAGTACCTGCTATGCGCTCCTCACTGCCCTGAGTGTTTGCAAATCTGTGGGGAACACTACAGAAAAGTCCCCGTCACTATGGAATTTACATTGCAATTGGAGA
The DNA here is from genome assembly GCF_024362965.1 of Panthera pardus. NCBI lineage: Eukaryota > Metazoa > Chordata > Mammalia > Carnivora > Felidae > Panthera > Panthera pardus. The sequence continues at coordinate 1,848,515 of NW_026526788.1, read as the reverse complement.
AATGTACAAGAAACAAAGACAATGTTAGCTGAAGGTAGCTCAGGGTTATCGAGAAGAGCAGTGAGAGACTATTAAAGGGGAGGACGTGCCCCAGCTCTAACCTACCCAGCTGGGTGCCCTTTCTTGTGCTTGGGATTCTTCCCTCGGCATTGCCAGGGACATCAAGGTCTCCTTTCCAATGGATTGTTGCCATCAGCATACAATTGACCTTCTGTCTTCAAAACAAAACAAAACAAAATGGACTTCCTTTGACCTTACATCTTCCTACAGCAACCTCTTTATTTCTTTCCCCACTTCATTCACAGTATAACTTGTAAAATATTTGTCTATACCTGTGGGCGCCTAATTAGGGTACCGTGTCCCCAAAGATACTTGAAAACTCTCTAAAGAATCCTTGAAAAGAGGGGCGCCTGGGTGGCGCAGTCGGTTAAGCGTCCGACTTCAGCCAGGTCACGATCTCGCGGTCCGTGAGTTCGAGCCCCGCGTCAGGCTCTGGGCTGATGGCTCGGAGCCTGGAGCCTGTTTCCGATTCTGTGTCTCCCTCTCTCTCTGACCCTCCCCCGTTCAGGCTGTGTCTCTCTCTGTCCCAAAAATAAATAAAACAAACAAAAAAAAAAAGAATCCTTGAAAAGGGGCACCTGGGTGGCTCAGTCAGTTAAGCGTCCAACTCTTGGTTTCAGCTCAGGTTGTGATCTCATGGTTAATGAATTCAAGCCCCATGTCGGAGCTAATAGCGTGGAACCTGCTTGGGACTCTCTCTCTCTCTCTGCCCCTCCCCTGTGCACACGTGCGTGCGCTCTCTCTTTCAAAATAAATAAACTTAAAAAAATGCCTTGTGCCCAGATCATTTTAAGGGAGTCCATTTCCAGATCCATACTCCATATATCCTCTTTAATATAATTCTATGTCCAAGAATGGGTCTGATATCATGATACTCCCCTCACACCCTGGGACAGCAACATACACCTCCCAAATCTTATTAGAGTATATGACTTGGGCTGATACCAAAGTTGAAACACCGCCTTTGTTTTAAGTAATGCCCTTCAGTGAGTAATCTTGGGGCTCCGCATTTAGTGCTTCCTCTCCTTATTAAGGTTGAAGGTTAGCATTGGAGAGAAGGTATTTGGGCTGATGTTGACATGCTCCAAAATCAGAAGGACAATCAGTTCAGGTTCGTGACACGGATGCCTTTATATTTAAATTAAACTATATATATCCTTTAGGGACATGATAGGAAAACAAAACACAAGTAAGCATTGTAATGATTTCTTTCCATTCCAGTGTGGTTCGGTAAGTAAAATAATAGAAAACTAGCTTGTTCTTCTTTTCAAAAAATGAAATGGTATCAGGAACATGTTATTCCAGTGAAGTCAGTCCTTTCCTATGTTACTTTTTGAAATATTGTCGATGTCTAGTTAATAAACTATACATGAGCTTGTGATGCAAAGTCTCTAATTACAAATTTCAGACGCCAGCTTAAAAATGTTCGAGGCGTGGGGTGCCTGGGTGTTTCAGTTGGTAAACATCTGACTCCGGCTCATGTCATGATCTCACGACTCGTGAGTTCGAGCCCCGCTGCATCAGGCTCTCGGCTGACAGCTCGGAGCCTGGAGCCTGCTTCAGATTCTGTGCCTCCCTTGCTCTCTGCCCCTTCCCGCACCTGTGCTCTCTCTCTCACTCTCTCTCTCTCTCTCTCATAAATAAATAGATAGATAGATAGATAAATAAATAAATAAATAAATAAATAAATAAATAAAACATTAAAAACAATGTTCAAAACACCAAAAGTGTCCCCAGCTATTGTTCAATCTGCCCTGGGAGCAAAACCCCCGGCCTCCCAACCCCCGTTTGAGAATCACTGCTCTAGATGATTCCATCTGGCATTATTGATTTCAGTACTTTGTACAGACTGAAGGCTCTGAAGTTAGTGTCTCCAATCCTGACCTGCCCTTGGAGCCCAGACTCACATGTCCAACTGCCTACAGCATTTCTCCATATGAATACGTAACAGAAGTCGTATTGTTTTAAGTTTATTTATTTATTTTGAGAGACAGAAGGAAAGAGAGCAAGCATGCGCGGGGGGAGGGGCAGAGGGACAGAGGGAGAGAGAGAATCCCAAGCAGGTTCCATGCTAACAACACAAAGCCTGACTCAGTGTTCGATCTCGAAATCCACAGGATCATGACCTGAGCCAAATTGAGGAGTCAGATACTCAACCTACTGAGCCACCTAGGTGCCCCATGAGAGTCATATTTTCAACACGATTTCTTTTTTTAAATTTTTTAACATTTTTATTTATTTTTGAGAGACAGAGACAGAGCGTGAGCGGGGATGGGTCAGAGAGAGAGGGAGACACAGAATCCGAAGCAGGCTCCAGGCTCCGAGCTGTCAGCACAGAGCCCAATGCGGGGCTCAAATTCATGGACCGCGAGATCATGACCTGAGCCAAAGTTGGAAGCTTAACCGACTGAGCCACCCAGGCGTCCCTCAACATGATTTCTAACCTGCTTTCTCCTCAACCAGCTCATCTCCCAGTCTCCTCATATTAGTAAATGGCATCCCCATCTACCTAGTGGCTAAAGCCTCAGCCCCTGAGATGACTCCTTCCTTTCCCTTATCTCGTATCTAATCCATCAACAAAACCTGCTGATTTTACCCCCAAAAGTGAAGTCAGACTTGATCACTGCTCTTCATATCCACAGCTCCCATTTGAATCCAAAACCTGAAATTTTTTTTTGCACTTCAGATACTGCAGACAGGCTCTGGTCCCGCGACTACACCTGTACAGGTGCATCACAAGACCGTTAGGAACTACCACCTGGCCGAATCCGATGATTAATTCCCAGATCTCAAATGACTCAACCCGTCCGTCCTAAATGACGCACAAGTCCTTTCACTTTGCTTGGAATGTTACACTTTATTCATCTAGATTCTGACTCTTCCTTCGTTTTCCACCCTTGTCACTGATGGCTGCTTTCTGTCGACTTGGCTGGGTTCTCCTGAACTTCCTGACCTTTAAACGTCGGTGGGCTCCAGGACCCAGACCTTCGGTCTGAGTTTCCTGTTGCGTTAAAAACCAAAATTCAACTGAGTAAGTTTTAAAGAACTTACTGGCTTTCTTTAATGATTCATGAAATGGGAAGCATCCCATCTAACAGATCAAAAGGAGCTCTGAGGAGCTGTATAAAATGAAAGGATTGTTCGGCACAGGGCAGGAGGAGCATAGAAGTGACACCAGGCGGGGCGCCTGGGTGGCGAAGTCGGTTAAGCGTCCGACTTCAGCCAGGTCACGATCTCGCGGTCCGTGAGTTCGAGCCCCGCGTCAGGCTCTGGGCTGATGGCTCGGAGCCTGGAGCCTGTTTCCGATTCTGTGTCTCCCTCTCTCTCTGCCCCTCCCCCGTTCATGCTCTGTCTCTCTCTGTCCCAAAAATAAATTAAAAACGTTGAAAAAAAAAAAAAAAAAAGAAGTGACACCAGGCAAAAACAAAAACAACAACAACAACAACAACAAAAAAACAGGTTGGTTACGGCCAGGTGACTTTCCTTCAGGGGATGGCAGGGGTCTATCATGCAGATGATCTGGTGGCTCCTGATTGACTCGTTTGAGAGGGGGGAGCCCATGCTGTAATTAAGTCTCAGTTTGGTGACATGGGCTTAGCGTAAGCGACGCCATTTTGGGCCTGTTGCCTTGTTTTTAATGGTTACTTCATAACAAATAAGAGCAAGTTTAGTAGCTTTAAACAACCCAGTTTATTATCTCATCATTTGTCATCAGGAGTCCAGGCACAGCCTTATGGGGTCCTCCCCTCAAGCTCTCACTCCAAGCAGAAGTGAGGCTGTCAACCAGGCTGTTCTCACCGACGGGCTCACCTGGGGAAGAATCCGCTTCCAAACTCACTCAGGCTGTTGGCAGAACTCACTTCCTCGCATCTGTACGGTTTGGTGGGAGGTCGGGAGGAGATTCCGGCTGTGAACCAGACATTATCCTCAGCTCCCAGGGGCCACCTGCAGTTCCCTGCCATAGGTGGCTTGAAACATGGCTCTTTGCTCCTTCAAGGCCAGCAGGAGATCCTCCTACTATAGTGCGAAACCAGAGCCTGATTTAATGTGATGTAATCATAAGAGTGATAACCTCTTACCTTGCCAAGTTCTACTAGGTTAAGAGCAAGTCCTAGGTCCCGTCCACACTCAAAGGACGTAACACAAAGGGACAGACACCACGGGGCTGTTGAACACACCTCTGTCCGTACTCACTGCGTAGATAAGCCCACTCCTTCTCACGTCCTGAAATATCACCTCTATCCTAATGATGCTCGTGTTTGTGTCTCCAGCCTGGACCTCATCCCTGGACTCCGAACGCGTGTACTCAGCTGCCTGCTTGGCATTCCTGTTTGGGTTCAACCGCTATCTCAAATGTAATATTTCCCAAGCCAACCACCCCTGTTTCCCATCAAACCTGCCTCTCCTGTAGTCTTTCCCATCTCAGCAAATGGCACCTTGGCTGTTCCAGTGCCTTGGGCCAAAGAATCGTAGAATCATCCCAATTCTTACACCCTTTCCATACACTCTGCACTTAATTTATCTACAAATCCTGCGAGTTTGCCCTTCAAAATACACCCAGAATCTCACCACTTCTCCCCATTCTCACATCTACCACTCCGGTCCCTCCACCACTCTACTCACCTAGATCGGTGGCCCTCGACCAGGAGGGTTTTGTCCACCGAGGGGACTTTGACAATCTTGGAGACCATATTAGTTGTCACAACTGGGGGAAAGGGTGCTGCTGGCATCTAGTGGTCAGAGGCCAGGAGTCCTGCTAAAGAAACATCCCGCGGTGCACAGAATAGCCCCCACGACAAAAAAATCTATGTGGCCCAAAATGTCAACAGTACAGAGGTCATGAAATCTCCATCTACGTTAATGCAAATAACCTCCTAACTGGTTTCCCTGCCTCCACCCTTGCTCCCCACCCCACAAGTCTATTGTGCACACAGTAGCCTGCATAATTCTTTTCTAATCTAAGTCAAGTCAAGCCTCTTCAAAGCCATCCAACAGCTTCTCATCTGGCACAAAGTTAAAGACAAATCCTTCTCAGAGCCTTTGAGACTGAACACGACCCCACTGCCTCCCTTACCTGCCTCTTACCACTTGCCCTCTTGCTCTTTTTCTTTGTCCAGCATTATTGGTCTCTGTTCCATTCTTTAAACGCACTGGATGTGCTCCTACCTTGTGTCTACTGTTTGCTTTGTTTGGAATGTTCTTGTCCAGATGGCACAATTGCTCGTTCCTCAATTTCCTCCAGGTCTTTGCTCAAACGAGAGTCTTCTCTGACACACTCCTCCATAAAATACCAATAAAAAATAAATACAAATCTGCTCCCTTAAGCCCCCAGCCTCCGTGTCCCCTTACCCAGCTTTACTTTTCTTCCTAGTCCTTGTCAACATCTCATATGTGTGTGTGTTTATTTGCTTATTTTCCGACTCAGCCGCTAAAATGGAAGCTCCATGGGGGCAGCAAATTTATTTTTTCTATTGTTAACTATTCTTCTCTCTCTCTCTCTTTTCTTTTTTAGTGTTTATTTATTTTTGAGAGAGAGAGACAGAGCACGAGCAGGGGCAGAGACACAGGGAAACACAGAATCCAAAGCAGGCCTCATCTGTTCTCTACACAGCAGCCAAAGTGAACTTCTAAAAATGCAAAAGGAGGGGCGCCTGGGTGGCTCAGTCAGTTAAGCGTCCGACTTCGGCTCAGGTCACCATCTCGCAGTCTGTGAGTTTGAGCCCCGTGTCGGGCTCTGTGCTGACAGCTCAGAGCTCGGAGCTCGGAGCTTGGAGCCTGGAGCCTGTTTCAGATTCTTTGTCTCCCTCTCTCTCTGACCCTCCCCCATTCATGCTCTGTCTCCCTCTGTCTCAACAATAAATTAAAAAAAGAAAACCGTTAAAAATGTAAAAGGAGGGCACCTGGGTGGCTCAGTCAGTTGAGCATGTGACTCTTGATTTCGGCTCAGGTCATGATCTCATGGTTCCTGGGATCGAGCCCTGTGTCTCTCTTTTTCTCTCTCTCTCTCTTTCTTTCTCTCTCTCAAAATAAATAAATAAACTTAAACAAAATTCAAAAATAATCCCATCACCACCTTCCACTCACCAGGGTAAAACCCTTCAGTCACTTTCCATTTCACTCAAGCCCCAGTTGACAGTCTACAGACCAGGGCAGATCAAGATTTCAGAGTTTGTTTGTTTTTTTTTTTTTTTTTTTATGTTTTGTTGTTTATTTTTGACAGAGAGAGAGGCAGAGCACGAACAGGGAGGGGCAGAGAGATACAGACACACACACACACACACACACACACACACACACAGAATCCGAAACAGGCTCCAGGCTCCTAGCTGTCAACACAGAGCCCGACGCGGGGCTCGAACTCACGAACCGCGAGATCGTGACCTGAGCCGAAGTCAGACACTCAACCGACTGAGCCACCCAGGCGCCCCAAGATATCAGAGTTCTTAATCACGGAAAAGATTATGGTGTCATCGCCACCAGAGAAAATTTAAAAAAGTTTAAATATTAGATCCCAAAGTAAGTGTGTTAAAAGCCTAACAATTTCGGATTTCACAAAATCGCATTAATCTTCCCACCCTGTGTGTGTTTAATCTTTCCACTGCCCCTTCTTCCCTTCTGCTTCCGGCATTCCCCGCACCCTGCCAGAACTACCGTAACTAGCCTTCCAAGCTGTCTTCCCATCTCCAGCCATACGCCTTTCTTCCTTCCCTCCCCACACCAATCTATCCTCTACACTTCTTCCAAAATGATCACTCTAAAACACACATCTCATTATGTCCATCTCCTATTGAAAATAGTACCTCTTAAGGCTGTCCAAGTTTCCCTAGTGTAGGACTTTTGCAAGACTCTTTGATGGCAAGTGACAGCAATCCAAAGCGAAGTGGATGGACCGAAAGGGAAAAACAAACAAACAAACCAAACCAAACAAAGGGATTTCCAGGTTCGCATAGGGAAGGATACTGTGGTTCATCAAATCAAAAGAGCTGAAGAGTTGGAATTTCAGAGTCAAGAACTAGGGACTGGAAATCAGCAGAACACATGTTCTTTCTATCCATGTCTCATGTTTACTTGTCTTCACGTGGCTGCTTTCTTCTTTGGTCAGAGTCTCTTCGAGTGTTAGGGAGGATGGCTGTTGCCAAGTCCTGAATCCCCACCAGCAAGGCCGGTAAGGTCACTAAAAAGATAACCTCTCCTTCCTTCCATTTACATATCAATCCGAGGGAGATTCTGATTGGTCCCTCTTTGAGTCAGGTGGACCCACCACTGTGTGTGTTTATGTGTGTGGTCCCCAGACCCCGTAAAGCATGGAAGAAATTACCCAGGGTCAATGCAATGCTGTCCCCAGAAAAAGGAAGGTGAGAAAGCACAGTAGTCAGATGCAACATAATGGCCACTAGCTTCCACTGCTTTCCAAACATGGCACATAACGACCTTACAGATCTGGTGCCTAACGATCTCTCCAACTTCACTTTATCCACTCCTCCCTCATGTTCCATGTTCTTTTTTTTTAGTGTTTATTTTTGAGAGACAGAATGTGAGCGGGGGAGGAGCAGAGAGAGAGGGAGACACGGAATCCAAAGCAGGCTCCATCCAGGCTCCGAGCTGTCAGCACAGAGCCCGAAGCGGGGCTCGAACTCACGATCCGTGAGATCATGACCTGAGCCGAAGTCGGACGCTTAACCGGCTGAGCCACCCAGGTGCCCCTTGGGTTCCGTATTCTAACCACAGTGAACTGCTGTGAGTTCTTGGATGCCTTTGGCTATCTCTTACCTCCAGGAGGTCACTCCTACTGTTCCCTGTACCTAAAACACTTTTTGCCGGCTTGTTTTACAAATATAATCCTTCCATGGCGTGCCTGGGTGACTCAGTCAGTTGAGCATTCCGACTTCAGTTCAGGTTGTGATCTCATGGGTCGTGGGTTTGAGCCCCACGTAGGGCTCTATGCTGACAGCTCAGAGCCTAGAGCCTGTTTCAGATTCTGTGTCTCCTTCTCTCTCTGTCCCTCGCCTGCTCCCTCTCCTCTCTCTCTCTTTCTCTCAAAAATAGACATTAAAATCTTAAAAAAAAAATACTCCCTGACATTCTTCAGTACTCTCCTCATACATCACCTCCTCCAGGAAGTCGGTTTTGATTTATGGATTTTTTATTATTTAGGGATAGTAAGGCCAACAGATCAGGAGATAACTTTCATTGAAAAGACCCTTGGTTGCTAACAGACCCCATACGGAGGGAGCATGCCAAGTCACTAGGGAGGGATGGGACAGGACACAGGACAGCAGCAGCGTCTGTCAAGATGGGGCTGGGGATAGAGCCTTTATTGTGGTTTTTGGAGGTAGAATGGGGGAAGCAGGGGCAGCAGGTTAGGACCAGCTGGTTTGAATACTTTCAGCAGGTGCTGGGGCATAGGGGCTGTCCCTGCTGCTACCTGGCTCTGGTATGATCTGGTCCCTGAATGTGCGAGCTCCATAGGAGAGGCAGTTAGGGATCAGACTCTGGATTCATTGCTTTGCGTTTAAAAAGCACCCCCCACCCCAGGTGAGTTGTTGACTCTGTCCGGGAATTGACCAACCCTGGGAGGGGCAGTCCTTCCGGGGTGAGCAAGTCCCCAGATTGTCAAAGCAGCAGAAAACAGAAAATAAAAGACTTGGTCACTAGTCTGCCCTGACATTTTTTTCAGCCTCTTCCCCTAAATCAGATTTATGCAGCTCTTCTCTGCGATCCTATAATCACTTGTACAAAACTCTGTCACAGCAAAGTGGAGGTGCCAGCAAACAGCTCCAGCAAACTTTGACCCTCGAATTCCTTCTAGGGAAGTGGCTGAGAAGTTTAAGCTGCTTGAATTTAGATTTAATGGCTATGTGACCTCACTTTATGCTGATAGCCTATAAGACTGCACATTGAGTCGTCACTCACGCGTCTTTAAAATATTTTTTCATCATGTATTTTATTAAAGTGATGAAAACAACACTCTCGATGTGCTATAGCCTGAATTTCGACACAGTACCGGCCGCCCCCACATTGACTCATGCGGCCACCGTTCATTCATACGTACAGAAGCTATCTCTTTTCTGTGCATTGTGGTGCGTATATTTGACCTTCACAATACGCAGTTCATTAGCAATATTTAAACTCTGAGATGCCCTTTTAAACCGTTCAGGCCTGTGGATATCTGTGCATATAAAACCTGTAAAATCTTACGCCAGGATGCGACATGTGTACTTGGTTTGTGCCAGTGGGCATAGCTCGATTCGTGTTCGTCCCTGTGGTCTTCGTGCTTTCAATGGGACGCGATAGCCAGCTATACGATAGCAAGTGAGGGACTAACACATCACGGTGTACATGTCAGCCACTCTCCGTTTAGGGACGTGAACATGCATTTGGCATTCTTAGGGATTCAGCTTTGAAGCAAAGATTTCTATCATTCTTTTCTTCAAGCTTTTGGGTCACTTGAATTAAGGAGTGCCCCGAGATTGTCATGAGTCAACATTTATCTGCAATTCCTTATCTCTATAATCAAAATTTTCTGAAGAAACACAAGTAAACACAAAAGAAAGCACAGATATAGTTTGGATTCTGGCTCAAATTGTCGACCACAACTCCCGATTCCACATTTTATCACCTCAGGGTTCTCGTTCATTGACTATTTTAAGTAAATACATTTTATACATTTGCAGTTATAAAATGAATTTATAGTAATAAAATGCACTTTTATGGCTTTTCTATTAATGGATTTTGGTTAATTCCCCCCCCCCCCCACTTTTAAAAATAGAATTTATTTAGGTTCTGCTATGGACTGAATGTTTGCATCCTCCCTTCAAAATTCATATGCTGGAACCCTAATCTCCAGTGCAATGATATTTAAAGATAGACCCCTTGGGAGGTAATTAGGTCACAAGGGTGTGGCCTTAATAATGGGACTAGTGCCCTTGTGAGAAGAGACAAGAGAGAGCCAAATTCCTCTTTCTCTGATCTCTACTATTAGTGTTGAATTATATTCTATTGTATGGATGCGCCATAGTTTATCTATCCATTTCCCTACTGAAGGACATCTTGGGTAGTTCCAAGTTTTGGCAATTATGAATAAAGCTGCTAGAAATATTTCTGTGTAGGTTTTTGCGTGGACATATGTTTTCAGCTCATTTGGGCAAATACCGAGAAGCACGATTGCTGAATCTGATGATAAGAATATGTTTAGTTTTGTAAGAAACTGCAAAATCGTCTTTCGAAGTGGTTGTACCATTTTGTATTCCCACCGGCAATGAATGAAGGCCCCTATTGTTACACATTCTTGCCAGAATTTGACGTTGTCAGTGTTTTGATTTTTTGCCACTCTGACAGGTGTGCAATGGTGCTGTAGTTTCAATTTGCACTTCTTAATGACACGTGATGTGGAGCATCTTTTCATTTGCTCTTTGCCATCTGTAGATCTTCTGTGGTGACGTGTCTGTTCAGGTCTTTTGCCCATTTTCTAATAAGGTTGTCGTTTTCTTATTGTTGAGTTTTAAGAGTTCTTTGTATATGTTGGATATCAACTCTTTTATCAGATATGTGTTTTGGAAACATATTCTCCCATTCTGTGGCTTATCTTCTTATTCTCTAGGTCAATTGGTATTTTTGCTCAAAAAAAAAAAAGGGGATGCCATTGATTTCAAAAGTCAAAAAGTGCTGTTTTGGTAGTTTTCCAGACTATAGGTGAATCTCCTTGTTTCATTGATAAAGTTTCATTAGAAGTTAAGTGTTCACATGGGGTGCCTGGGTGGCATCTGACTCTTGATCTCAGCTCAGGTCTTGATCTCAGGGTAGTGAGTTCAAGCCCTGCATTGGGCTACATTCTGAGAGTAAAAAAAAAGAAAAGAAAAAAGTGTTCACAAAAGACATACAGCAAATAGTCAAAACCGTGACTAGAACATATGTCCCTAACTACCATGTGATGATTCTTTCTTCTATTTTCTTCTATGAAACACTTTCTTGGTTCTTTTTTCTTACAAGATGATGAGACACAATCATGAGTGCCAGGATTCGCCCCTAAATTAATCTACGGCCTTCCTTTTGCATAATCCTCTAGCTGTTGGGATTTCTGCTCAATAGATTTTCAAGGTGACAGAGAGACTCAAGCAGACTTAGGGCTTCTGTCCCTTTTTTTTTTTTTTTTTTTTTTACATTTATTTATTTTTGAGAGACAGAGCACAAGTGGAGGAGGGGCAGAGAGAAAGGGAGACACAGAATCCCAAGCAGGCTCCAGGCGCTGAACTGTCTACACAGAGCCTGACACGGGGCTTGAACTCACAAACCATGAGATCACGACCTGAGCCGAAGTCGGACGCTTTACCGACTGAGCCTCCCAGGCGCCCCTTCTGTCACTTTAATAAAAACTTTTTAGGGGCGCCTGGTCTGGCTCAGTCGGTTGAGCGTCCGACTTCAGCTCAGGTCACAATCTCGCGGTCCGTGAGTTCGAGCCCCGCGTCGGGCTCTGGGCTGATAGCTCGGAGCCTGGAGCCTACTTCCGATTCTGTGTCTCCTTCTCTCTCTGCCCCTCCCCCGTTCATGCTCTGTCTCTCTCTGTCTCAAAAATAAATAAACGTAAAAAAAAAAAAAATGTAAAAAAAAAAAAACTTTTTAGAAAGTATTTCCTTGAGTTAACATTGGCATTGTCAGACAGATGTGTGAGTCTGAAGCTATTGTTTCTGAACCCTCACTTATTTCACCGATATTTATTGGAGTCTGCTTCAATAAATATTTAATACTCAATATGAATATCAGTTATTATATAACAAAATATTACTATATGTATTAATATGTAATAACATAATGCAGAATTATAAAATAATATATAATATTAATATAAATATGACACACTAAATATAATATGTGAAATATAATCATCATATTATATTATCATATCAATAACTAAATGCAACAAATAAATAGGTAGGCAAGTACCATACAAGACACAAGAGACAAACAGTAGCAAAGAGGAAGTTCTCCCGGCCCTTCTGACGTTATATATTTTTTCCTATGATATTAAAGACAGTTATTTTGTGAATTGGTGGGCCAAAATAACTGATTTGTGCATAAGCCCCTCCTAAAAGTGTTCCCAATCTGTCATTTACTTTGAATACTGTACATTTGACTCAAAATCATGGAAAATGGGAAGAACAGCTCTAGTCTGGCGTGAGCTAGACACAAAATAAAGTGAAATGGCATGACTTACAGAAATCGCTTACAGAAATTTATTGGGAGGCTGGGTCCTTGAGAGAACGCAGGTGCAAACCGAAGGCACTGAGGATATTTGTGGGTGTTTCGGAAGGAGTGTCCGCTCAAGGACTTTGGTTCGCGTATTACTGTGCCTTCCAGACTTTCAAAAAGCAGAGACCGGGAGTGAACTGGGCCGTGTGAAAGGATTGCGGGCTTCATCAGCGATTCAGGATGCGGGGCCAGGACGTGAGGGTGATCTGGCTGCGACGTCCGTCACCCCATTGATCGCCAGGGCTGATTTGGCTGATCTGGCTGGCTAGGCAGGTGTCCCCTTCCTCCCTCACCCCTCCGTGCATGTCCCTCCGGAAGCTGCGCGCTAGGTCGAACCGGACGACCTTCCCTGATAGAGGAGGACAGTTCTTCGGTCAAGGGTATACGAGTTAGAACCTCCAAGGGTATACGAGTTAGAACATCCAACCTCCTGGATGCAGGGCCAGAGGTGCGGACGTCGTCAGTGAGGCAAGGAGCTGGGGAAGGTGGCTAAGTGTTACGTATCCCGGATAAGCCATTTGGGGGTTGCTGGCAAGTTTCGGTTTCTGAAGATGGAAACATCAACTTACATTTTAAGTCCTTAAAAAGACGCTAAAAAGCTAAGCGAGTATCCATCCGTCATTTGACAGCGAGAGCATAAGCAGGTGTTTTCACCTAAGTAGAGCTCCCCCTACCCCACATCCGCCCTTCCCTATGGTCACTGAGGTTTGCTGGGATTGCGTGTGGAGATACGCAGAAACAGAGCAGAGTGTCCCAAAGGGAAGGGGACAGCAACTCTCCGTGTTCTTTTTTATTTTTATTTTTGAATCTTCGTTTATGTATTTATTTACTTTGAGGGGGAGGGGAGGGGAGAGAGAGAATCCCAAGCAGGGATCGACACGGGGCTCGATCTCACAACCGTGAGCTCATGACCCGAGCTGAAATCAAGCGTCAGACTCCACTGGCTGAACCACCCAAGTGCCCCAGCTCTGCTTGTTCTAAGACTGACATCAAGTAATGGAGACCATCTTTTTCAAAAAGGAAGTCAACGTAATCCCACTTGGGCCTGAGGTGACGTTCCCACGGGGACTTCCGTCCCTATAGCCGGGCCGTAAGCCTCAGGGAAGACCACAGGTACCACCGAAATCGAAGAAGTGGTTCACCATCTGAGTCGCAATGTTGAGATTGTTTTTTTTTTGAATCCACAGTTAGAAAAAGTCTCTTCCTTTTAATCTTCTAGAAGCCAGGCCTAGGAGGAGCCAGTCCCTAGGAGGGACTCCAGAGGGGTGCTTCTTCCCTAGTGTGGGGGGAACGTTCTTCTTGTCATGAAAGTTGGGTCAAGACGCTTAGTGTCTGGGTTGAGGAAGGTACGGTGGGGGGGGGGGGGGAGTTGGCTGGACAGAAGAGGCCGAGGCAGGCTCCTGGCTCCATACGGCCCTGTGTGTGGCATACAGATGACCCAGCGTTCCTCCAGCTTCTCGCGAGGAGCGGGACAAAACCAAGAGGAGCAGGGCTGGGTTGAGGGGCCACAGGATGCAGGGACTTGATGATAGGAGCCAGTCTCCAGCAGGGGGAGCCCACGAGACCTGCCCCAGGGCCGTCCGCAAGCCAGCACTGTGAGGAAAGACCTCCAGTGCCACAGGATACAGCGGGAAACCAAAGGCTTTGGGCCCCACTGCCTCCAGTCCCAACCCACCCTACACCCAGACCCACGATGGGGAGGAGGATGAAGTGTCTAACCCCACCTAGGGTGGGAGCTGCACTTGGAATGGTCTGCAACATTCTACTTAAACAAGAAAGTGCTGAGATGCGGGAAGTTTTCCAACTCACTCTCCCTACAAGGCAGGGCGCCACAAGGAAGAATGGACGAGACAATGGAGAAGCCATGTTCTCTTTTTCCCACTGATGGCAGCATGCACCCTCTCCCTCCACCGAGTGGGGGCAAACACAGACACGTGCCAGAGTCACTCTGATAATCAAGCCCCCGAATCTGCGTGGGGCAATGAGGCCGTGAGAGAAAAATCGCCATGGGAAGGCAAGGAAGCAGACTTCGTTCCGGGTCGTGTGGCAGCTGACACAGAATCGCTCTGTCCGCCATCCCGGCAGTCTGTGGTAAAACGAATTGAGAGACCCATGTCAGAAAGAGCAGCCTAAGCGTCCGTCTCCAGATGAACGGACACGCAAAATGTGGTAAAGCCGTACAATGGGATATTATTCAGCCGGACAGAGGAAGGAGCATGGCTAATGTGTCTCACGGTTCATGCTGGTTCTCGGCTGGGACCTCAGCCAGGGCGAGCCTGAAACCCTGCACGGGCCCACCAATGTGCTGTTTCCTACTGTCTGCCCTCCCAAAGGACAAGTGTCCAATGTCAGAGCACGGGGGACAGGAGTGGTCTGAGTTAGCTCTTGTCCTAAGAGTAGCTTCGGAAACTTCTGAAGACCCATCTCGTCATCCCGGTAAGACTCCCTGCCATGTGGCCATAAAGAAACACCTATGACATTTATCCCGTGACCCACGTATTACTTTCTAGAATGCTGAATGTTCAGCAAAGCTAGTGAGTGGTCGACTTATTGGCGAGCTTGGGTTGATGCTTCTTGCCTTTAAAAGCCAACTACTGTAATTGTTCCCGTAGATGGGTACAGCCTTTTACAAGTTTCAAAGCACTTTTAGTTCTTCCCCTATCATTTTATTATTTAGCTTCTGAAAATAACGCGTATCCGTCAACGTTCTAACTAGTTTGGGCAGGAAAGGACTTTATTAAAACATTATCAGGGGCCTCGAAGAGCCTGCAGGGGGCCGAGGCCAAGTTTGGGGGCTGTACCACCCCGGGACTGCCCAGGGGAGATACCGCAGTGACACCCCAACAGTGCACCCTGGATGGAGCCCCGACGACAGCTGCTCAGAAAACTCCAGTCCTTTGCCTCCATTCTTAGAAGCAGATCCCATTGGTGCTTCTTGTTCTCCCACCAAAGCCTCACGCGGGTACGTCTGATCGGCGGGGCTCAGGTCGCTAAGCTTGCATCGGGGACAAGGTAGAGTGAGAAAGTGCTTTTCTGGCTTCTCCTCTGGGGACAAAAGGTACAGTGGGAAAATTCGTCAGATGTAGGAAGAGTGTCCAAGGGATGCTGGCAGTCACAGATGATGGCAAACACGATGAAGTGTCACCAGACCAGCGGAGGCGGGGTTTTAAGGCCTTGAAACGGTTATTGTTGAGTTCTTGATGATTACAGACAATCATTTACTGTAGAGTCACAAGAGGTCTGATAAAAGAGCACCAGTTTAGATTTCTGTAACCAGTAACGTCTGTGTACTGACCCTGTGAGAGTTCTTTGAAAGACCTGGCCAGCTTTGGTTGCCACAGTTTCCCGGTTGATTCTTTCAAACCCCATTTGAAGCAGAGCTCAAAGCTCTGTGCTCACTGGGTGGCTGCATAATTGCTTTAATTCGTTTATGAAACACAATTCTCTCTCCTCGCTTCTGCCCTGCTCCTTTGATACATGCTCTGCAGCCGGGTCCCAAACGGATAGGATTAGTGCTTCCCACCGCGTGCGGCGTGGGAGGGATGGGGTGTTACATCGCTAAGCCGGGGACACGTCTCCAGTTTAGGTGGCAGGGACTCAGGCTGTTTCTTCTGACACGCGGGGCGAAGTCAGCGAGAGAATTCTTTAATAGTTTCATGCGAGCGCATTCTGCTCGTCACACGCCAAAGGGGAGCTGGAGACCAGGGAGGAAGATAGAGGGCACAGAACAGGTGAGGCGCCTTGTGTCAAATGACCGTCCCCTCACCGCCCCCACCACCAGCCCAGGAATTTAACTGTGTGCATTTGAACACAGACATCCCAAGACAGATCAAAGACAGGTCCTTGGCAACGTGTCAGAACATAGAGAGACGAGGGAAGGTGCCAACGAATCATCCTTCTGGGTTCTAACCCAGACGATAGATACAGCTGAATGCAATCAAATGTGATAGGCGTTTAGGGCGAGATGGGTCAACATGGCTTAGGCTTAAGACTGAAACAGGACTCCTCGCTTCCTACACCCTGGATTGAAAAGTGATTACCAGGGAGTAGTCTACCCAGCCCAATGCACCTTTGCTTGCCCCAGTGATATGAAGATTTTTGTCCCGCGTTTTCTTTTGGGGGTCTTCTGGTTTCAGCCTTTATGTTTAAGCCCATGATTCATTTCTAGTTAATTTTTGGATATGGTGTGAGGTAACGGCGATGATTTGTCTTCCCATGCATCCAGTCAATGAGAGAAATGCTTTCCAGCCAGTCCCCGAGAAGAACAAGTCTGGATCTTTCCCAGTGTATTCCTGGCAGTGGTCCAGCATAGCTTCTCCTCTGAGCAGGCCAGTGGTAACCGATCGAGTAACTGGAAGAAAATCCTCAAATTTAATAATATCCCCTACTGGGTTTCTAATCAGTTTCAATGGTGGTTCATGCGTTTGATCCATTTCCCCTTTTCAAACTGATTCCTGTAGACCACGTCAATTCACCTGTTTAAATCAAGCCTGAGAAAATTATAAGGCAACAAGTTAAAGTACACACAAGAGTCATATTGGGGCGCCTGGGTGGCTCAGTGGGTTAAGCGTCTGACTTCGGCTCAGGTCATGATCTCACGGTTTGTGGGTTCGAGCCCCACATCTGGCTCTGTGCTGACAGCTCAGAGCCTGGAGCCTGCTTCAGATTCCGTGTCTCCTTCTCTCTCTGCCCCTCCCCTACTCGCACTCTGTCTCTGTCTCTCAAAAATACATAAACATTCAAAAAATCAAAAAGAGGGGCGCCTGGGTGGCTCAGTCGGTTGAGTGTCCGACTTCAGCTCAGGTCATGATCTCGCAGCTTGTGAGTTCGAGCCCCGCGTCGGGCTCTGTGCTGACAGCTCAGCACCTGGAGCCTGTTTCAGATTCTGTGTCTCCCTCTCTCTCTGTCCCACCCACTCGCATTCTGTCTCTGTCTCTCTCAAAAATAAATAAAAATTAAAAAAAATTTTTTTAAAAATCAAAAAGCATTTCATTAAATACTGAACTTTTATTCTTAACCCCATGGCTGGACAAAAGCCCTATTTTTTTTTTTTTTTTTTTTTTTAGCAGAAATAGAGCAGGCACTGGTGACTTGGTTGGTTGAGCCTCTGACTCTTGATTCTGGCTCAGGTCATGATCCCAGGGTCGTGGGATCAAGCCCCAGATTGGGCTCCCCACTGAGCATGGAGCCTGCTTAAGATCCTCTCTCTTTCTCCCTCTGCCCCTCTCTCCATTCATGGCCTCTCTCTCTCTCTCTCTCCAAAACAATAAATGAAAAAAAGAAAAAGAAATAGGGCAGGCACCCTTTTCCCATCCTGTGCAATGGTGTGCGTAGAAGCCATGTCCAAATAAATCCTAGAACCTAGATGTCATAGAGAAGAGAACAGCCATCAGTTTGATGAACCACTGGAAATGGGGATCTTTGCAGCTTTGGCTTATAACACTTGACTGGTACATTCTTGGATAGAAGTTCATTATTGGTGTGCATAAGATTACTTAGTTTCCCCTGAGGAGCAGAGGTGTGTTGTAGCTGTTTTAGGAAGAGTCTAGAAATTCCGCTCTTAAAAACACCAGGTCTCTAGCCTTCCTTTCGGCTGGAACTGCCATCTTCCAGTAATTCGCCAAAATGACCCACACAAAGGGAAAGAGGAGAGGTACCCGCTGGATGTTCTCTCGGCCTTTCAGAAAACACGGAGCTGTTCCTTTGGCAACATACATGCGAATCTACAAGAAAGGTGATATTGCGGACATCCAGGGAATGGGCACTGCTCACAAAGGAACGCCCCACAAATGTTCCCATGGCAAAACTGGAAGAGTCTCCGACGTTGCCCAGCGTGCCGTTGGCATTGCCGTAAAGAAACAGGTTGAGGGCAAGAGTCTTGCTAAGAGAATTAATGCACGTGCTGAGCCCGTCAAGCACTCAAAGAGCCGCGACAGCTTCCTGAAGCGTGTGAAGGAAAGCGATCAGAGAAAGAAGGAAGCCAAGGAGAAAGAGACTTGGGTGCAACAGAAGCGCCAGCCGGCCCCACCCAGCGAAGCACACTTCGTGAGAACCGACGGACAGGAGCCTGAGCTGCTGGAACCCATGCCCTATGAATTCATGGCATGAGAAATGTAAAATAAATAAATAAATAAAAGACTTCGAGACTGTAAGAAACCAACAAGAAAACCCACCCGGCATAGGAGTATCGAGGAGAGGCTATGATGCTTTTGAGTGGTCAGGGAGAGCTCCTGGAGGATTCGGTGCCTGATGCGATCATTGAGTCCCGAAGAGGGCACGACAGAAGGGATGGCGCGGGGAGCAAGGGCACAGAAGGAGAGTGGCGTGCCTGCGGCGGGTGGCGATTAGACTGGCGGGTGGGGCATGGAGAAACTGTGGTCCCGGCAAGCAGCCCGGAGACAGGCAGCCTCCCTAAATCCTGAAGGTACACACACCCTGTTTCCCTGACTAGGATATCACGATTATGAGATGCGTGAGTATTTTGTATGGTACGGAATGGGAATTTTGCCTGTCAAACCGTGATATAGCTTTCATGGTAAGACGCGTCCCAATTTCAAAGATGTTAAAGGGTGTGGGAAAAGCGTCATCAGGCAGTGTGGGAGCCAGCCTCTGGGGTGACCGCAAAGATTTCCACGTCCTGGTATCAGCACCCTGGGCTGTACCCTCCCACATTTGGCGGGACGGACCAGACTTTCTTATGCCGAAGGCAGCTGCAACGATTTGGGGGCATGAGAGCTAGGTGATAATAACAAGGTTTGGGAAGACGGAAACCGATCAGGGCTTGCGATAGGAATTTGAGCTGGAGAGGTTATGAACGCCGTGGCTTATTTCCAGCAGGAGGACGTCAGTTTCGACTTAGCAGAATCTTCATTTTCTTGTCCTTCAGGCCACCTGCCG
Source organism: Panthera pardus (assembly GCF_024362965.1). Classification (NCBI taxonomy): domain Eukaryota; kingdom Metazoa; phylum Chordata; class Mammalia; order Carnivora; family Felidae; genus Panthera; species Panthera pardus. The sequence goes on along the minus strand of NW_026526788.1, from coordinate 1,829,312 downwards.
GGCTCAGCATCGAGGCGAGCCCGGCTTCTCCATTCACAGTGCCTTGCTATCAGCTCACCCCAGTTAGAAATTTCTCTTCTCGTTGCCACGCCCTCCCTCATAACAGTCCTTCCATGGGACCATTCCAGCAGCTGAAGTCCATCTGGGGCAAGTATGCTGAGAGCCCAGGGCCAAAGCGGGACCAGGCTCTGGGAGAGGATACGGTGTGTGCTAAGTCCCTGCAGAGGGAGGACAGGGCAGGAGGAGGTCCTGAAGGAGGAGTCAAACAGCTGACTCTAGATGAAAGTCTACAAGAACAAAAGCTCCCTACAAATAAATTGCACATAATCTGATTCGGCTCATACTTTCGCTAATAAGGCACGGAGCCTCGGCTTAAACACGCGATCCGTGGAAGGGTCTCGACTTCTGGTCCCCAGTCCCCCAGGCCAGCCTAGTAGCACCTGCAGACCACCTCTGCCTCCATAAGAAGAAAACTCAATGTCCACCCGCACTGAAGTGGAACATCCATGGAGGGGGGGAGACAGCACCTGGTTCCTTAGAAAGCAGACTCCCACTGGGGTGTTTTGCTCACTTTTTTGATGAGTTAAAATAGGAGAGCTCGGCATGAGAACTTGGAGGAGAGCTCCCGCATTCACCTGGACAAAAATCGTTTTTATACGTGGGCGAAGGAGAAAAGGATTCAAGTCTGGTTTACTTTCTGTGACTATACTCAGGGGGAAGTTAGCAGGTGAACTCTACGTATTTTTATAAGTCTGATTTAAGAGTGTCAGAAGGCTAATGTTATTGGTTCAAGACTATTTGTGTAATTAGCGAGCGCTGGCACAGATTCCTTCACCTTGCCTTAGGAATTGTCACAATCCTAAACAAGGGGAAGAAATCCACTCGCTTGCATTTTGTAATCTATTTCCTTCTACGCACGCCTTTTCTCCCTTCCTTAGGAAGTCACACGGTTGACTGTGGTACATCCCACCACCCAGGAAGAAAGCAAAACTCACTTTGTGTGTTAGTCACACAACCTGATTGAAATACCTGTTTACAAAATTAATAGCAGAGTTTTATTTAGCAACCTGCACATTTTATTAAGCGTCATTTTCTTCGCTCTGCGTTTCACACAGACCAGCTCTGCGGGGTTCTCTCTCTGGCAATATGGCAATCTAATTACCCAAATCACCCTTCTGGCTAAAAATAACTCTAAAAGGGTTGAAAATCAAAGTCTTCTTCAAAGTGCTGATGAGCTGGCAAGACATCAAGACACGGACAGTGTTGCATCCACACGACTCCTGACACAGAATGCTACGGGCGCCAGTGACAGTCACAACAAAGTTTATTGCAATGAGAGGCAAGGCCGACCGATCGGGACCAACACTCTTGATAAGAGTGCGGCCTCGAACAGCCAGGGTGCAGAGTTTTTATGGCCGATCACATCCTTTTATCATCACCTGGGAACAGAACAGAGAAACAGTTCCCAGACGAGTTAGAAACAGTTGCCGGATGAGGTGATTATTTTAGACTTTCTGCCACTAAGTTGCAACCAGTGGATCTCCTTGACCCTGCCTCTGATGCTCTTTTCTTTGAGCTTTTGTTTCCTTCATTGGTGAAGCCCGATTTACAAGAGTAGGGCGTGTAATTTACAAGAGGAAAGCAAGGCTGTTATCTCTTGACCTTCAATGTCAGAACAAAGCTGTTATTTTTCAAGCTACAGTGTTGGCCCTACGCTACAATTTAACCCTTCCAGGCAGGACAAAATCCAAGGGAACACGGAAACAGGGAGAAGAAGCAAGAGTCACCTCTCGGCCTGGGGCGTTTGCCAAACTTGGGGACGCTGAGCTCCAGTTTACACTGCTTCGTGGAGCCAAGGGGACAGCGACAGAGCGTGGGACAAAGTGGCATATCCCAGAAGACCCCTTCCCACAAAGCTGGGACCCCAGAGAACCGCACCTTCCGTGCAAGCTTGACCTGGAAATATACCCAGCTCTCCCTGCCACCACACCGCAGCACCACAGGGAAAATCACCCAGTTCCTTGGTGCGCAGCAGCAGACGGGGAGACCACACCCGCAGGAAGTTGTATCGACAGACCAGACCTTGCACACATTTGCAGCAGCGTCACACGGCCCGGGGGAAACAACCCTCGAGGTAGAGGTAAAATGCAGCGCGCAGAGATACCCCGCTAAGAGTCTCCTGGGCATCTGACAAAGCATGTGAAAATCTGCTTGAATTCCAGAAGAATTAGGAGCTCTTAACTCTCAAAGAACTTCCTATTTCCAAGGAAAACAAGCAGCTCACAGAAAAATATCATAGATGTTCAAGGAAACACGGTAGCATGAGCAAGAGCCATCAGAAGCAAACAGTAGAAACGGACCTGCAAAGATCTCAGATCCTGGAATTACCAGATGCAGAATTAAAATGACCATGTTTCCGATGTTAAAAAATAAACAGGGGCGCCTGGGTGGCTCAGTCGGTTAAGCGTCCGACTTTGGCTCAGGTCGTGATCTCGAGGTCTGTGAGTTCGAGCCCCGGGTCAGGCTCTGTGCTGCCAGCTCAGAGCCCAGAGCCTGCTTCGGATTCTGTGTCTCCCTCTCTCTCTCTGCCCCTCCCCCACTCATGCTCTGTCTCTGTCTCTCAAAATAAATAAAAAATCATTAAACAATTTTTAGAAAATAAAATAAACAAACTTTAATGGTTTGGAAAAGAACGAAGTTGCATGTCTAGAAGGAAACGTAGTAATCGCAGTAAAGAGCGGAACGCACGAATTCAACCCCACATTAGACATGACTGAAGAGAGAATTGGTGAAGAGGAAAGCAGATCTTAAGGAGTTACTAAATGTCCCACAGAAAGAGAAAGAAATGGGGCATTTGAAAGCAAAGTTATGAAGCCGCAACGTGACGGGGGTGTAACAAAAACATCAGAAGGGAAGGAAAGAGATAAGACAGAAGAGATGAAGCATTTTTAGGCTAATAAAAACTGAGCTTGCCACCAGCAGACCCTGGAGAATTTAGGGAAATTTTAAAGCATGTTCTTTAAGTAGGAGGAAGGTGATACTAGATGCAGGGAATAAAAGGCAAAGAGACTGATAATTATAGGGACACCTGGGTGGCTCAGTTGGTTGAACATCTGACTCTTGATTTCGGCTCAGATCACCATCTCACAGCTCGTGAGATCGAGCCCCGAATACGGCTCGGTGCTAACAGCAGGGAGCCTGCTTGGGATTCTCTCTCCCTCTCCGCCCCTTCCCCACTTGTGCTCCCACGTTCTCTCTCTCAAAAATAAACAAAAAAACAAAAAAGAGAAAATGATAATTATATGGGTAAATTTTTTTTAAATTTTTTATGTTTATTCATTTGAAAGAGAGAGAGAGCAGGGAAGGGGCAGAGCGAGAGGGAGACACAGAATCCGAAGCAGGCTCCAGGCTCTGAGCTGTCAGCACAGAGCCTGACGCGGGGCTCAAACCCACGAACTGTGAGATCATGACCTGAGCCGAAGTCGGACGCTTAACCTACTGAGCCACCTGGGCACCCCTATGGATAAATATTTATAAGGGGTGCTTAACAGTGATGTTTTGCGGGTCTAAATATGATGTAAAATTAAAATACATAAAAACAATAGCATGAAATTCGGCGTGTGACAAATGGAGTTTAAGTATTCTGAAATCCTTGAAATGACTGGAAGGAGATAAAAATATTTATTAACTCTAGGCTTTGATATATTAAATAAGCATTAAGGAAAGAGCAGAAGAATAAAAATAATGTATTATTTCTACAGTCAAAGGAAAACTTAGAGGAAAAATCATATTAGAAAAAAAAGGGAGGATTCCTGGCTGGCTCAGTCAGTAAAGCATATAGCTCTTGATCTCTGTAAAACATTTTGAAAGTGATATAGAAAAATATCTTTATTTGGGGCGCCTGGGTGGCTCAGTCGGTTGAATGGCCGACTTCGGCTCAGGTCATGATCTCGCGGTCCGTGAGTTCGAGCCCCGCGTCGGGCTCTGTGCTGACAGCTCAGAGCCTGGAGCCTGTTTCAGATTCTGTGTCTCCCTCTCTCTGACCCTCCCCTGTTCATGCTCTGTCTCTCCCTGTCTCAAAAATAAATAAAAACGTTTAAAAAAAAATAAAAAAAAAAAAGAAAAATATCTTTATGACTCGAGGAAAGACAAGAATTTGGATGTAAATTATAAATTAAAAAAATTAAATTAAAAAAAGAATTTATTAAAGAAAAAGCAGAAACCATAACTTAAACAAACTCAACAATTTGAAAATTACATTTTCTTTCAAATCAAAGACTCAGACTAAAGAGACAGACAACCTTTGAGAATATATTTGCTACACATCTAGTCAGTGAATGATTAGTGTATGGAAAAAAGATATATATTATTGAACATTTTCATACCTTTGAGAAAATGTCTATTCAAGTCCTTTGCCCATTTTTAAGTTGGGGTGTTTGTGTTACTGTTCTTATTGAACTGAAGAAGTTTCTTACATATTCTGGATATTAATCCCTTATCAGACATACGACTTACCAATACTTGACAGGTTTTTGTTTTTTTTGTTTTTTTTTTTTTTTGCAGGAAACAAAACCCAAAATGCTCTGAAAATGTATTACCATTCAACTAAACTCCTATACTCAAACTGAAAGAAATGATGCGTGAAAGAAAGGAAGAAAGACCAGATACCAAAAAACTGGATTTCCCTGCTTCCATTTACCTCTTTTCTTAGAACAGCTTTTCTAGATTTTCCTCCCTCATTTTATCAGAAATGGTTCACACATGAGCAAAAGTCTCTGTTCCATAACCTAACTGATCTTCCTGACCTACGATGCTGGAAGCAGAGAAACTGATGATAAGAAAAATAATATGGCAGTAGGACTACTTATGGAACCAGTTGACGGAACACATATGATTTGTCCGTGTACCAGGGTTAGGCACCACGCCTATAAGGCACAGGTATTATTATCCTCATTTCACAGGCAAGGAGAATGGGACTCAGAAATGATAAGCCTTTTGCCCAAGGTCACGGGGCTGTAGGCAGAGAAGTCAGAATTCCATCTCGATTCCAAAGCCTGCGTTCTCAAGTACTGAGTGGTACTATCATCCTGGTGCCCAAAGAGAGGAAAATCCTACTGAACATTGGCTGTCCACCCACTAAGAAGGTCTCTCTGTTGGTCTACCTACTGGGGAAGGCATGCACTTTGACCTTGCCCTGCTGTCCCACAGCCAGTAATAATGACCAACACTAATGAGATAGAATGCTATACGCTTTACGTCTATTATCTCATTCAATCTTCCAAAGGAGCTTATGAGGGAGTTGCTAATACTATTTCCTTTCATTGAAGAGGAAGCTAAGGTTTCGTTACGTTAGATCATTAGCTGACAAGTGCAAGGGAGAAGTATACCCAAGCTGCCTGATGCCCAAGTCCACGCTGAGAGCCAGGGGACGGAGCCGGTGAAGACGGGTGGGGGCTGGGTCTCGCCATTGGCCCCCTTGAGCAGAGCAAGAGATAACAGACCCGTCCACCTGGCCCTTCTGCAGTTTTGCCTGCAGCTGCGAAGCAGGAAGGAGAGCACATATCCAGTCATTAGGATCTAATACTGATGTAGCCAGGGCCCCATGTTACATTTCCCCCAGGCTTTGGGTTCTGTGCCAATCCTGGGACAGGCCTCTCCAGGAACAGACGGTGGGATTCTTAGATGCTTCCACTTGAGCTGTGATAGGCACATCAACATGGAGGCCAGATGCAGACCCTGAGTTGGGCTAATTTATTGCCAAGACACGGAGCTAATTGGCACAGATGGTCAGCTCTTGTTTCAAGAGGGGAAGGTCATCCCTTCTCAGGATGCCTGGCGGTAGCATAAGGTTAGGGTCAGCCTGGGGGAGCTTGGAGGGACAACATGGCTGCCTTTCATCCCATTTCTCTTGCGACTTCCTGCAAATCCCTGGGATGCGTGTTGGAAAGCACTAGAAAACTAAAGCCCACCAGGAGAGATTCAAGGATGAAAGAATAGGATCGTGGTGATCGTGGTGGAGAATGCTTAGTCACTCTCTTGAATTCTTGACCTCTACATGTTACCTTTAAAACTCTTTGTTTCAATATCTTTAGTATTAGCTTCTAGTAGCCACGCTGTTTATTTGGACATTTATTTCCCATTGTCTGCCCTCTGCATTCTAAGGTAAGAGAGTCCAGATGGAATTGTCATTTTTCAAACCCTGGGAGCCAGGGACCAGCCGGAGAGCGCTGGGCAGGTCACTTCTGCTCTGTTCACTCCAGTCCATCACCCCCCACCCACATTCTTCCCCCAAACTATAACATGCAATAACTAATGCCTTCGAAACACAGATGCTTTGAAGATTATGATGCTGCATTGGAGAAAAATACGAAACCCATGATCTCCCTATGACTGAAAGTTGTTAATGTCTTAGAGAGGTTTGGGAGTCTAAAGTAAACGTTGAGGGATGCACCCAAATCACTCTTAGCTCTCTCTCTAACCCACAAATCCTCGGTTCACGGAAAGAGTCCTCCCACAAAATCACTGGAAATGCCATTCTGGCGTTGCTGCCGAAGCTCCCCGTGTCACACAGATCAGAAGCGGGTTAAGCTGTATTTAAAGAATCAGATGTGTGATGCTGAGAATCAGCTTATGACAGTTCATGTTAAGAGGTGAAGTATTCTCACCTTCTTTCATTTGCAGACTTAATGATCTCAGGGTCAAATTTGAAGCATCTGTAATTCCGTGCAAGTGCAGTTTATAAAACTCTTGCACATTCTTAGGCAAAGGCAGGCCATAAATAACATTCTAGAAAACCTAGGTAAAGAATGCCTTACAAAGGCAAACTTGTATAGTTTGCACAAGATCGAAATGGTGCAGGTGGGTGGCTTTGTAAGGAAAAGGCGCCATGATGCATCAGGGTGCTTGGGGAAAGTTCTAACGCAGCAACATTGCGGGGGTCCGAACAAGCTCCGTCTGCCAGCATCCTTCTCAATCCTGGTACCCCTGGTGCCTTGATGTGGACACCCAGCCTGTCCCTTTCTCTCTCTCAATGTTACCTTCGGGAATTCTGACAACATTCTCCCTATATTTAAACAGACGTTTTGAAGCCAAGCGATCCTAGTTTCCAATTTCATCAATAATTAAAATCCTTGAGAGTACTTAAGGAGCTCTTTTATAAAAAAAAAACATGGTGTGATATAAACATATGATATCCATTTTAACAGCTGTTGTATTTTTATTTGCCGAAAGGCTGGTTAATCAGACCAAGAGCCTTTTAATCCGAATGTGAGTGAATCTAAGAAACAAAAGAGATGAACGTAGGGGAAGGGGAGAAAAGGAAGAGAGAGAGAGAGGCAGACAAGTCATAAAAGAGTCCTAACTATAGAGAACAAACTGAGGGCTGCTGGAGGGAGTTGGGAGGGCACGTGTTGGGATGAGTGCCAGACGTTGTATGTAAGCGATGAATCACTAAATTCTACTCCTGAAACCAATGTTACTCTATGTGTTAACTAGAATCTAAACAAAAACTTGAAACAAACAAACAAAAAGACCGAACAACAACAACAACAACAACAACCCCGAATATGAGTTAGAAAGGGGAAACACCTACCTGGATAGAACTATTATGGAAAAAAGGCAGTTATAGCAAGGAAATGGGTACCTGGTGATTCACATGAGAAAACACTAAGGAAGAGAGCTGGATGTAAGACTTAACGACCGCGGATGTTTATTACATAGAATTTGCGGAGTAAATAAAGTGCACTGAGTTATAACAGTGAGTCGTAAATCTGATGATCCTGGAAGATTTGGACGATACTGTTTACCATGGAACCCAGGACGCAGGGGCTTGTTCTTGGCAGAAGAAGCTGTTGAACAGCATGGATTTCTACTGTGTGTCTAGAAATCTGAACCTGGAAATAGGGTCTCGGCGGGGCATAGAGGTAAGGATTGGAGAAAAGAAATGACAAAAGCAATACCCCAGGGGCATATTCTGCCGGCCACCTGATCAGGCAGAGGAAATGGGTAGTAAAGTTCTAACGCAGGGGCGCCTGGCTGGCTGGTTCAGTTGATAGAACGTGCAACTCTTGATCTTGGGGGCGTGAGTTCGAGCCCCACATGTGGGGAGCCTACTTTAAAAAAAAAAAAGTTCTAATGCAGTATGTTACAGCCAGTGTAGCCGAAACTGCAAAATCCACAAAGCTCTGAAAAGCTCAGTTGGTAGCAAAACCTGGCTCGACGTGAAGCTTTTCACATTCTTTTGGTGGTGGTGGTGGTGGTGCTCATTTCAGTAACTTTTAGTTAAGCAAAATACACACACATCAGAGAAGAAATTAGGAAAAACAAGTTAAGAGTAAAAAACGAAAATCATCCACTTATTAAAATTATCAAGGCTTTGGGGTGTCTCCTGCCAGACTTTTCGTTTTCTAGCTAACTACGTATCTATGTTTCCACCTGCTGCCTAGCATCCATTTATCTTTTAAACCTAAACATGTCACTCTAGCTGTATAAACATAACTCTTTCTACAAAGACTAAATTATACTATACGTATTATTCCGTTCAGTAGTAGATCACACACAACTTTTTGTAGAATTAACTCTACACTTCCCATTGTATTAAAGTGGCTACACTTGTAGGAATGTACCTGATTTATTAATCAGTCCCAATTTTATAACATTTAATTTTTTCAGAAAGGTCACTCTCGAAAGCAACGCTGTGATAAACATGCTAATAACTAGATCTATGCAAATAATTTAAATTATTTCTTTAGTGGAAGCTTCCAAATGCGAATACGTCAAGAATACTTGGATAAATTTGCCAAATAACTCTTTTAAAAAATTGTGTCAATATAATCACCCCACCAAGATGTTGGTGCACTAAATATTTAATATGTTGGTAATATGTAGTATACCAACATATTAAAATGCTCATTTTGCCCACGATCTCTCAACACTGAGTAACAAAGTTAAAAAATTTGCCAATTTTTAGGTAGAAATGGTGTTCACTCATTTTGATTTTCATATCTTTGATTCCTAGCTGTGATGGTTAATTTTTTGTGTTAACCTTACCGGCCACAGGGTGCACAGATTAAACGTTATTTCTGCGTGTCTGGGGGGGTATTTCTGGATGAGATAGCATTTGATCTGGTGGATTCAGTAAAGCAGTTTGCCCTCCCCAGTGTGGGTGGGCACCAGTCAGTCTGTTGAAAGCCTGAACAGAACAAAAGGTGCAGGAAGAAGGAAATTCACCCATTTTATTTCCTGCCTCACTGCTTGTGCTGGGACTTCTCAACACTCCTTCTCCAGCTCCTGGCCTGGGACTCACCATCGGCTCTGCTGGTTCTCAGGCCAAATCTCTGTGATAATTAGACTGGCTCCCTGGGTCTCCAGCTTGCAGACGGCAGATGGTGGGACTATTCAACCTCTCGTGAGCCAGTGTGCGTGTGTGTGTGTGTGTGTGTGTATACAAATACATATTATACATATTTGTATGCATACATATTTGGTTTGTTTCTCTGGAGAACCCTAATGCACTTTCCCATGGATTAATCTGCCGATTGTATATGTAAGTAAACTTCTTTGTTGAGGCAGAAACACATGTAAAAAGTGTACAAGTCATCAGCACAGCTCAAGTGAATTATCTCAAAGTGAACACAGGCGTGTAAACCAGAACAGAGGTCAAGAAATAGAATTACCAACTCCCCAAACACTTCCTTTGTGCCACTTTCTGGTCCTTGTCCTCACCTGCCTCCCCAAAGGAGAGGGTACAATTTCTGAACCAGTTAGCTATCGTCACAAAAATGCAAAGAACAAACCATTCCAAAATACAAGGCCTCTTTGAAGACAGCAGTCACTCTTGTCATGGATGTGCGGTTTAGCTAATTTCACTTGGGTTCATTTATGTGTCTGGAGATCAGTTGATTTGGACTGGGCTTAGCGGGGCCACTGCCCTAACAGCTAACATAATAGTTAAGTTTTATTTCTCTTAGTGCTTTCTGTAGATGAACTCATACAACAAGTATTCTTTTATGTCTACCTCATTTCGTCCAATATTATTTTTTTGAGGTTTGTCCAGCAGTGTGTCTCATAATAACTTGGAAGAGCTGATTGTTAAGTTTTGAAAGCCAGTTGTCAAACAGAACTTACTAAAAGTTAAATTATGGGGTGCCTGGGCGGCTCAGTCAGTTAAATGTCCGACTTCAGCTCAGTTCATGATCTCACAGTTCATGAGTTTGAGCCCCACGTTGGGCTCCGTGTTGACAGCTCAGAGCCTGGAGCCTGCTTCTGATTCCGTGTCTCCCTGTCTCTCTAACCCTGCCCCGCTCACACTCTGTGTCTGTCTCTCGCGGTCCGTGAGTTCGAGCCCCGCGTCAGGCTCTGGGCTGACGGCTCAGAGCCTGGAGCCTGCTTCCGATTCTGTGTCTCCCTCTCTCTCTGCCCCTCCCCCGTTCATGCTCTGTCTCTCTCTGTCCCAAAAATAAATAAACGTTAAAAAAAAAATTTAAGAAAAAATCAAAAATAAACATTAAAAGTTAAATTATAAAAACTCATTATGAAACAAATTGCATTAAAAACAGAGGTACAGAGGTAATAAATACTCAAAACTCCTTGCTTCCTAATGATTCAACTACACTTTACCATTACCTCTGCTCTTGGGGTTATTTATATCAATTGTAACTGCATATAAGTATTGTAGAAAGGAGCAGTATTGTGTATTTCTTCCCAATCTTGTGTTCAACAGTGTCACATTAGTGGCTTGAAATTGACCACAGTGGGAGTATTCACATCAGAGAAATTAGCAAATGCTATAAATTAGGGCTTCATTGTAGTGTTCTGTTGATTGTTTGGACTTAAGAAAGGGATGGAGAAAACGCTGATTAAGAGAGGAGGTTAAACATAGAGGCGCCTGGGTGGCTCATTTGGTTAAGCAACTGACTCTTGATTTCAGCTCAGGTCATGATCTCACAGTTGTGAGATCGCGCCCCACCTCGGACTCTGCACTGGGTGTGGAGCCTGCTTGAGATTCTCTCTCTCCTTCTTTTGCCCCTCTTACCACACTTGCTCATGCTCACGTTCTGTCTCTCTCTCAAAAAAAGAGAGAGAGAGCAGTTTGAACATAAAAGTATGTTGTGTCTATAGCCATTACATTGTGAAAAACACACAAAAAAAACCTGAGGAAATATTCTTCCGGTATTCAAAACTATTATCCAGTTCAGTATAGAGGATGGTCAGTCATTGACAAGTGAGAGAAGTCTTGACAAAAATTTTTATTTCCTTTTGTCTCGTTTTTTAATGTCAGTAAAACGATCAACTAACATTCATGATGAACTGATTTGTTCATCAGTTGGATCCACAGGCTGGCCACAGACACAAGGGTTCAGCCGAAAATCAACAAAATTGACCGAGAATCGATCGGAAATACAGAATTTCCAATAAGCATTATAGATTTTATTATGTGTGGATTGTGTCCTATATATCCTTTGTAATAGTAAAATTTATAATTAGTATAGATATATGTAGATTTTTTTCCCCAGAAAGATAGTTGTTAGACATTTACCAGTATGCCTCCGAATTCATCTACATGACATATTTTGCAAGGAGCAGTTCATTTATTTCCACTTGCTGCATGGTATTATACTGCCTGATTATTCTGCCATGTTTTTATCCATTCTACTGTTGATTAATGTTTGGATGATTTCTGGTTTTAGATTTAACAAATAATGCTCTTGAAACATTCTTGTTTCAAGTAGACATCTGTACTCATTTCTATTATGTATTATATTAACTGCTTATTGCTTGTACTATAAATTAGCACAAATTTAGTGCCTTAAAACAACAAAAGTTTATTATGTTACAATTCGGGAGATCAGAAGCCCAAAATGGGTTTCATTGGGCTAAAATCAAGGTTTGGGCAGGAATGCATTGCTTCTGGAGAGTCCAGGGGACAACCTGTCAGCCTCTTGCAGCTTCTAGATACCTCCCATGTTTCCTTGACCTATGGCCCCTTTCAGCCAGCAATCCAATCCCTGCTTCAATTGTCACAGCTCTTCCTCCAAATCTGACCCCCTGCTCCCTCCTGTAAGGACCCATGTATTAGACTGAGCCCATGTGGATAATCCAGGATAATCCCCCCATCTCACGATCCTCAATTTACTCACAGCTGCAAAGTCCCTGTTGCCATGTAAGGTAACCTAATCACCAGTATCGGAGATTAGGACTTGCACATCTTTGGAGGGGTGGCGAGGTGGGGGGGGTTCTTTATTCTGCTTGACACAGACCTATTCTAAAAGTGAAATTGCTATGTTAACTAACTAAAATTTAAATTAAAGGAAAGTAAATAAAAGTGAAATTGCTGCCCCGTAAAATATGCCTATATTCAGCCTTAGATAATACTGCCCCGTCGTTTCCCCAAGTGGTCCCAATTTACCTTCTGGAAAAATAGCAGAGTATTTCAGTTACACTGCATTTTTGCTTGATAGGGTCAGTCTTCTTCATTTGGGTCATTTCAGTGGATTAATATCAGAACCTTACTGTAGTTTTAACTTAGCATTTTCCTTATGACTAAAGCAGATTTTCATAGGCTTATTGACTCTTCGAATGTCCTCTACTGTGAAGTTCTTGGTTGAGTCCACTCTGCCCATTTTGATATTGGTTTGACATTGGGTTGTTTGATCTTTTATTTTCTTTTGCCGTCATCTCAAATACTTTTTATATGAAAATGGAACTCATTTAGTTCATCACTCTGTTCTCATTTCTTTTTTTTAACGCGAGTATAATTAACATAGAGTGTTGGGGCGCCTGGGTGGCTCAGTCGGTTGAGCGTCCGACTTCGGCTCAGGTCATGAGCTCATGGTTTGTGAGTTTGGGCTCCGCGTCCGGCACTGTGCCGACAGCTTGGACCCTGGAGCCTGCTTCGGATTCTGTGTCTCCCTCTCTCTCTGCCCCTCCCCCACACATGCTCTGTCTCTCTCTGCCTCTCAAAAATAAAGAAAACTAATAAAAAATTTTTGAAAGTAATTAACATATAGTGTTATATTAGTTTTAGATATACATCACAATGATGCAACAGTCCTACACATCACCCAGTGCCCATCACGATATGTGTTCTTAATCCCCTTCGCCTGTTTCACCCATCCCCCTACTCGCCTTTTCTTTTCGACGTATTGGAATTTTTAGAAAGTATGTATTCTGGAATCGAGACTTTTCTCCTTATGGTTATTACAAACATTTTCTCCCACTCTGTGTCTTTCTTTTTTTATTCCCTTTACCATGTTATTTGAAGAACAGAAGTTCCAATTTTAATGTGATATACTTTATCTTTTTGTGCATGGGTAATGTTTTTTGGGTTCTGTTTAAGAAATTCTTTTGCCTAGGGGTGCCTGGGTGGCTCAGGCGGTTAAGGAGCCGACTTCGGCTCAGGTCATGATCTCATGGTCCGTGAGTTCGAGCCCCGCGTTGGGCTCTGTGCTGACAGCTCAGAGCCTGAAGCCTGTTTCAGATTCTGTGTCTCCCTCTCTCTGACCCTCCCCTGTTCATGCTCTGTCTCTCTCTGTCTCAAAAATAAATAAATGTTAAAAAAAAATTTTAAAAAGAAATTCTTTTGCCTACTTTGCCCACTCAGCGTCTTAAAGTTGTTTTCCCACATTATCTTCTAGAAGCCTTATATTTGGTATGTGGTGTGAGTCCCCCGCCCCCCCCCCCCCCCCCCGCCTTTGGATATGCAATTGATTCAGCATCATTTATTGACAACAGCATTCGTGGGGCACCTGGGTGGCTCAGTTGGTTAAGCGTCTGACTTCGGCTCAGGTCATGATCTTGTGGTTCTTGAGTTTGAGCCCCGCATCGGGCTGCCTGCTGTTAGCACAGAGCCCCCTTCGTGTCCTCTGTCTCCCTCTCTCTGCCCCTCCCCTGCTCTTCCTCTCTTTCAAAAATAAACAAACATTAAAAGAAAAAAGATAAAAAGCATTCTTTCCCTTCATCTTTGCATTATTGTGAGTGTGTTTATTTTTAACTGAGTACTGGACTTTGAGCATAAAAATTCTGAGGGATAATTTGAGGCTTTGAATGATTTAATCTTTTTCCAGGAAGGATTAGTTTTTATGCTGCAGACAGATCAGGGCAGATTATCCCAATCCAATCAAGGGTGGAGCTGATTGGAAGCAAGACCTTCACTCTTGGGAAAGCAGGTATATTTCCAGGTTTCCCTTCCTTCTGTGGTATAGCCTCTGGGGTCCCAAATGCATCCCCTGGTGGTATACCAGGGACTCTCCTTTTTGGTGGGTCATAATATTTGTCTCTCCGGCCCCATGGAAGCACTGGAAACTTTGCTCAGTTTCTCAGCCTTTTCGCTGCTTTTTCCTTTAGCCTCCCAGCCTCCTAGCTGTGAGTTTAGGACTAACAAAGGACTCCAGAAGAAAAGTATGGGTCAAGGTCAACTCCCTCAAAAGGACACGGTAGCCCTCCAGCCAAAACAGAGGTTTATGGTGGTCAGGTGATGATTGGAGCCTAACAGTGAGCCCATTCTGTGCCTACTTCTCCAGTTCCTGAATACTTGGCAACAAGGGACATTGTAGTAGGAAATGCTAAGCAGAAATCCCTGGAATTTCCCCTCCTTACCACAATAGTAAGCCAGAAGCAATACTGTACTCCTGGTGGATTACAGAGATTACTACCACCGTCGAAGGCTTGAAAGGGGAGCGATCGCTATCACACTTAACTCACCAATCTGGCCTGTGTAGAAGCCACGTGGACCCTCGAGAAGGACTGGGGATCATCCTAAACTAAATGAAGTGGTAAGACTCCACATGGAGCTGCCGAGCCCAGGGTGACATCATTACTGGAGCAAATCAGCGTAACTCCGGGCACTTGGTCTGCCATTATTGGGCCAATGGTAAGACGTCACAGTGTTGTCTCGGGGCCACATCGGTTGCCCTGCTTTCTGCCATAATGTAGTCTGCAGGGATCCTCATCATCTTGACATTCCACAAAACATCACACAGGCCCACCACACTGATGACAGTATGCTGATCGGCTGAAGCGATCGATCCCAATTAGCTGGGTAAATTGGGCTGCTGCTATACAACAGAGGCACACAGGACTCTGTCTGGGAGCCAGGGGGCTTCACTGAATCTTCTCTTAGTACTACGTGGCCAACAGTAAAGATTAATGGAAAAGTACATAGCAACAACAACAACAACAACAACAAAAAGGCAAGACAACTGGGGCCCTTTGAGAATGAAGATCTGGGTCACTATACCAGGTAAAGGATCCTGAGAAGCTGAGGTGTTAGGAGGGAGGGCAAGAAAGACATGAAGTGGGCAGTGGAAGAAGATAGCCGAAGATAGCACAACCATGTGACCACTTATAGAAATGAATTCTGTGGAAGCTTTGCGTATTTTTTCTGCGCTTGTTGTGTGCCTATGTTTTTTGGCATCTACCAGCCCTCTTCTCTTGTATCCCTCCCATTTTAATTTTTTATACAAGTTGTTGGAAGTCACCTTTATCATTTAGTCTTTAGGTAACAGAATGTTCCATGGGACGATGACTACATTTGAAGATTTAGCCAGCGATGGATACAAGAACTCTAGGGAGTCTGTGTCTTCTCTTGAGGGAAAGGTGAGAACTTCTCTTATCAGGAGGAATACCATATCTTCCTACTGAGAAACACTGAGTTGTTTTGGTTTTGTATGAAAGTCACGCGTGTGCAAAAGAGTGCATGAGGAATCCAAGTAGTCCCAAGGCTGAGGCGGCCGGGTATCCACTTCTAGCCTCCCAGCTCCACATTCACCCTTCAGTACCTGCTCGGCAGTAATGGACACAGCTCTTGAAGCTTTCCTCTTTTTACGGTGACTGTGATGTTAAGCTTTGTCGGTAGAGGGCACTGGAAGAAAGCCTTTCTCCTTAGTTCCAGTTGCTGGGTGTTCCTTTTGCGTGTTCCTCCCCCACTGCCCACCAAGGTGTTCGTGTGGAAACATCAGTGGTGCTCTGCCCCAGCCACATGCCCCGAGCATGAGCCCCTTGGAGACTTTGCTATTCTGGTTGGGTCCCAGGGACCATCTTTGTGTCCTTCCTGACACAGACACTGCACGACAGGCCTGGAGACTGCTGTGGGGCCTCAATTCCCTCTGTGTGCTCATCTCCAGCCTTGGCTCACTTGCAACCAGAGACCTGTTTTCTTCTTACCTGGGGACTGTAGGCTGGCTCCGGCCCAGGAGCCCAGCTGACTTCTCTGCCATCCGGGGACTGCAACCACACCTTCTCCAATGAGGAGGCCCCCTTCCATGTTTGCCTCTCCAAGGGGACTCTCCCTCAGCTCCTGGGGGACCCTCTTCCATTTTCTTCACATCATTGTAGTTACTTTCCTGAAATAGTTTAATAATCCTTTATATTAAATGCCCTGATTTTACATTTTATTTATTTTTGAGAGACCAAGAGAGGCGGAGCACAAGTGGGGGAGGGGCAGAGAGAGAAGGAGACACAGAATCTGAAGCAGGCTCCAGGGTCCGAGCTGTCAGCACAGAGCCCGACTCGGCGCTCAAAGTCACAAACTGCGAGATCATGACCTGAGCCAAAGTCAGACACTTAACCGGCTGAGCCACCCAGATGCCCTTAAACGTCCTGATTTTAAATTACTAGGTGGTTTCTGTCTTGGTGATTGGACCCAAACCGGGTGATAATGAAGGGAAGCCCCAAAATATTAGCAGGCAGGTGGCCAACCAATCAATTAGTTCAGACTGGAACAGGAAGCCAGAGGCCTGTGGAAGGGATGTGGCTAGAACGGATAGATTTTCTCATCACACAGATAATGTAATTGAAAGGCTGTGGAGGGCACGGGAAAAATTGTCTACCCATACATAGAATCATAAGAATATTAAAATTTATTTGATGAGGTGGAAAATTTTTCCGTGAGGCTGTGGGAAAAGTGAGAACCTGAGCTACAGGTACCTCAAAGCCTAAGCGAAAATGAAAATCATGCAACTGTTTAACCCAGAATTAACAATTAATTATACAGGAGAGGAGGGGCCCCCGGGGGGCTCAGCTGGTCCAGTGTCCAACTCGATCTCCACTTGGGTCATGATCTCATGGTTCATGAGACTGAGCCCTGTGTTGGGCTCTGCGATGACACTGTGGAGCCTGCTTGGGATTCTCTCTCTCTCTCTCTCTCTCTCTCTCTCTCTCTCTCTCTCCCCCTCTCTCTCTCCCTCTCTGCCCCTCCCCCGCTTGCTCTCTGTCTCAAAATAAATAAATAAACCTAAAAACATTATAGAGGAGAGGAAATACAGGCGTAATATGCTACCTGGATGTGGAGTTAACAATATTTATGAAGTAGGGGGCGCGTGGGTGGCTCAGTCAGTTAAGCGTCCAACTTCGGCTCAGGTCATGATCTCGCGGTCTGTGAGTTCGAGCCCCGTGTTGGGCTCTGTGCCGACAGCTCGGAGCCTGGAGCCTGCTTCAGATTCTGTGTCTTCCTCTCTCTCTGCCCCACTCCTGCTCATGCTCTGTCGCTCTGTCTCTCAAAAATAAATAAACATTAAAAAAAATTTTTTTTTAAAACCCAGTATTTATGAAGTAATAATTACAATGATTCGATCCACACTGTGTTAAACCTGTGGTCGAAAGGGAGGGGGAAGGAAGCACAGGTGTCGATAAAGCTATATAAGAAGCTAAGTCTTCGGTTTAATATAAAAAACAGATTATAATTGATAAAAGAAATTTCGGTCTAAGCATAAAAAAACAGAAACATAAAGTTAAGCATCTTAACTTAAGCATAAATAAGAGCGGGTGCTCATCGTAGGCAGAGACTACCCCTAATCCTTTTCTGTTACAAACGATTCAGCGTTATTTGACATTTTAACGATGTGCGCATCTTACGCAAACTTATTTCAGAGGAAATATTGATTTGGGAGGACAGATGAGAACGTTCTTGGGTCACGAGACGGTAAAGAGGAGGCAATCTTACAGGTTTGAAAGGTCCCCCGATAGAATTCTAACAATGCATTTGCGATTGATCTTGGAAGAAAAGCGGGTGGTACCTAGCGAATAAACCCCCACGTGCAGAGAGCATAGCACTGAGCCAACAGTTCTGAAGACAGCATGCAAACAATGGAAACATGGCCGGTGCCACGCACAAAGGGAAAAGAACAGTCCAGACACGTGGGAGTAACAGCAGGAAGCAGGTCTCAGCGCGAGAGGGTTTGTTCAAGAGAATAAAATAGCTGAGGCAAACCCAAGGGACCTTTAAAGCTTGTTTCCTTGTATTTAATAACGTGGGCGTTGTAAGATCAATTCTTCGATAAGAGCTGCCATTCAAGAGGACATATGAGGAGAGATCACAGGAAACGTGAACTGGTGACAAGGACACAGAACACAACTCCCCCCGCTGTTGTAAGAACACGGCAAAGGGGCCCTTCTGTTTTGGAAAGGTTAAGTCTAGGCGTCTGAAACTTTAACGTGCAGATCACCCGAGGTCCTGTTGACATGCGGATGTGTCTTCGGAAATTCTGGGATGGAGATGGAGATTCTGAATTTCTAACGCGTTCCCCGATGGTGCCACTCTCTTAATATCAAGAGTCTAAGCCACTCCGGGTCAGCCCTGCAACCAATCACTTAAAAAAAAAAACAAGCATGAGGCATTGACTGGGAAGGTTCAGAGCCTGGGAAACACACATGTACGCGTCACACAGGGCTGGTTCCCGCCAAGTGCGGTGGGGAAGCTCCGACCGGATGTGCCCCGCCTCTCAAGAACCCAGTCTTGTCAGAAGAGGAGAGAAAGTTGAGACACTCCACCAAGAGTCTTTACAAACTCCTTCCCATCGAGGAAGACTACACAGATGAGAAAATCACCATCCCCCGCAGTGCTGTCAATGGTGATGGCTGCACGGGGTCAGCGAGAACCAGTCACTTAGAAGATTTTTCTTCTCCCTCGATGGCCTTGCTCGACAGGTAGGTCCGGAAAGGGCACCAGGAATTTGACGATTTCTCACGACATGCTTATGGGCTGTGCAAAGAAATATGGATTATATGCTGTTTATAATTAAGTGGAGAAGTCACTGGTTTAATAACCATACCCGAGTGTATTGATTCATTGACGGATGTCCGCTTCAAGGGAGGTTTTAAAGGAGCTGTGGGCACAGCTCTTTCATGTTCAACAGCATCCGTCACGATCGGTGTGAAACGGGATGTAAAAGGTGTACAGAAGGACTCCCCTGCAAAGTCACAGAAAGACCGACCCACACAGACTTAGGCAAAAAAGGAATGTCGTTAATTTTCTCAGTTTTTTTTTTTATTATGGTGAGATGCACGTAAT
This sequence comes from Panthera pardus, assembly GCF_024362965.1. Classification (NCBI taxonomy): domain Eukaryota; kingdom Metazoa; phylum Chordata; class Mammalia; order Carnivora; family Felidae; genus Panthera; species Panthera pardus. The sequence continues at coordinate 1,810,027 of NW_026526788.1, read as the reverse complement.
GAAGAACTTACTATCTTAACCATTTCTAAGTGTACCCCTTCCATGGTATTTCATACGTTCGTAAGGTTGTGCTGCCGTCGCACCGTCTCCAGAACTCTTTGCATCTGGTAAGACTGAAACTCCATGCTCCTGAAACACTAACTCCCCATTCCTTCCTCTCCCCGAAGACCCTGGAAAGCACCACTTTCTGTTCTATCTTTATGATTTTGACTACTCTAAGGATAAGTGGAATCACACAATATTTGGTTTTTCGTGACTGGCTTATTTCCCTCAGCATAATGTCCTCAAGTTCATCCTTGTTTGTTTGTTTGTTTTTTTAAGTTTATTTATTTATTTTGAGAGAGAAGAGGGAGACAGAGAGAGCGCGCACAAGCAGGGGAGGAGCGGAGAGAGAGAGAGAGGGAGAGAGAGAATCCCAAGCAGGCTCCGCACTGTCGGTGCGGAGCCCGATACGGGGCTTGAAATCACAAACCCGTGAGATCGTGACCTGAGCCAAAACCAAGAGTCGGATGCTTAACCGACGAAGGCACCCATCCATGTTGGTTATTCATCCATGTTGTTAGCCTGTGTCCGAATTTCCTTCCTTCTCAAGGCTGAACAAGATTCCGTTAGGCGTATAGACCACATTTCGCTTGTCCATTCACCCATCAGTGGACACTTGGATTGCTTCTGGTAGAGTGGGCAGTTCGACGTGAACTGGAGAGAATGGCGGTGATAAATATGTGGCACATGAGGAGCCTGAGGGCACAGCATCCTGACTTTGTGGCTTTTAAGCATCTTGGCCTTATGGCTTCCCACACCCCGGGGCCAACAGACCAAGAGCCACAGAGGTGGAACACAGATGCGCCCTCCTCTTCAACCGCTACCCCAGGGTAACCTATAGCTTCATTAGAATGTAGTTTCATTGTGGTTTCAACCTCCCCTTCCTCACCTCTACAGCACTGGGTAAGATGGCCACGAGGGTTCCAGCAAGAACCTTGTGGGGCCAAGCTCCCCACCTCCCAACCAGTAGGAGGTGTCCCTTTGGTGACCAGAAACAACCTCAGTGGGAGACCGCCCTAGCTATGACCCATAACCTATGTGAACATGAAAAGAAAAGACATCCGTGGGGCGCCTGGGTGGCTCAATCGGTTAAGCATCCGACTTTGGCTCAGGTCATGATCTCGCGGTTCGTGGGTTCGAGCCCCACATCGGGCTCTGTGCTGCCAGCTGGGAGCCTGGAGCCTGCTTTGGATTCTGTGTCTCCCTCTCTCTCTGCCCCTCCCCGGCTCATGCTCTGTCTCTCTCTGTCTCAAAAATAAATAAATTAATTTTAAAAACATTAAAAAAAAAAAAAAGAAAAGTAAGACATCCCTAAACCCGGTGCAGTGGCCACTTCTGAACCTGCCCACTCTCCCACCTTGGGAGTGTACCGTCCTTAATAAACTGCTTTGTGCTCACTACCTTCCTCCTGGTCATCTTTGCTCCAGCACAGATCCTCATGGAACTCTCTCGAGGGGAATCCAAGGACGGAGGCCGCCATCAGCACAACACAGCCTCTCCTACCGGTAACACCTCCACCTTTGGCTCTTGTGATTCATGCCGCTACGAACACGGGTGTACAAATACCTCTTTGAGACCCTGCTTTCAATTCTTTTGCGCGTCTACCCAGAAGCGTAATTGCTAGATCGCATGGTATTTCTATTTTTAATTTTGGGGGGGTAAATACCACTCTGTATGGCCACGGTATACCCAGTGACTACACCCAGTGGAACCTAATAACGTGGTTAACTCTGGAAATCAGATTCTCTCCCTCCCCCGGGGCCTTCTGGCTTTTCTTATCGATTTTACTTCCTGCTTTTGATTTTTCTTTTCTTGTTGTAGGCTGTCTCTGTGCTGAGGACCAGCCTGAAATGTAAACTTCGGGTCTTCTCAGAGATCTTTTCCAAGCCTTTCCCTGGGCAGGTACAATCACTTTCTGATTTTCCCCGTGTATGTAGTTGCTTCTGAATGTTCCAGTCTTTAACATCTGGCTCCCAAAAGGAGAAATAGAGAAAAATGAAGGGAAGGGTAGTAACAGCACTAGCTTTTTAAATCTCCAAGAAGTCACTTGAGCCAGATAGGGTCCCAGGGGGATCACTTGCCGCAGTGAGGACAGGTACAAAGCAATGACTGCCTGCTTCTTTGTCTGCACATCTGTGATCAGAAGCAGCAACCAGCAACCTGATATTTGGAGTACTGGGTCCTTTTTGTCGCCCCCCCCCCCCCCCCCCCGGCTCCCACAGGCTCTGGACAGGTGGCTCCAGAAACACACACGTGACTGCCTTCCGCAGGGTGGAGGTGGGGGATGGGTAACGCTCCGGTGAAATTAACTGCAATTTACTATTCACGGCTTCCGCAGGAAGTTGCGATCTTTCAATAGTCTGCAGAGTTCCAAAAGAGGTATAATCTGGCAAATTCTGCCAGTGCAATTGTCTTGACGGGAAGACAGATGTCTGGTGCTTTTTACTCCGACACCTTCCCAGACTCCACCCTATTTGGCTTATTACTAATGATTATTATTATTTCCAACGTGATAAGTGTGCTCTTTAATCCCCATCACCTATTTTACCCATCCCTCCCCCCCCACCCCCATAATCATCAGTTTGTGCTCTGTAGTTAAGAGTCTGTTTCTTGGTTTCTCTGTCTCTCTCTCTTTTCCCCCTTCGGTCATTTGTTTGTTTCTTAAATTCCACACATGAGTGAAATCATATGATATTTGTCTTCCTGTGACTGACTTATTTAGCTCAGCCTTATGCTCTCTAGCTACATCCCTGTTGCTGCACATGGCAAGATTACATTCTCTTTTATGGCTGAGTAACATTCCATTGTATATGTGTGAGTGTGTATATTTAAGTAAATACACACACATACTTGATGAAGTTTGGAAGTATCGGGTTCGAGAGCAAACGGCTAAGAAAGAATTCTTGAGATGTTTTTGCTGCAAAAAGGTGATTTTATTACAGCACGGGGACCGAACCCGTGGGCAGAAAGAGCTGCCCTGGAATTGTGAGGAATGACTGACTATTCTTTTAAGTTTGTGGAGGGAGTGGGGACAGAGGGTAAAGGTCTAAGGAATTTTGAAGCAAGGCTTTTAGGACCTTGAGGGGCGAGCTGTTATTAAGATAAGGTGACTCGGGGTGCCTGGGTGGCTCAGTCGGTTGAACGTCCGACTTCAGCTCGGGTCATGATCTCACAGCTTGTGAGTTCGAGCCCCGCGTCGGGCTCTGTGCTGATGGCTCGGAGCCTGGAGCCTGTTTCAGATTCTGTGTCTTCCTCTCTCTCTGCCCCGCCCCTACTCACACTCTGTCTCTCTCTCTCTATCAAAAATAAACAAACATTTAAAACAATGTTTAAAAGATAAGGTTACTCTTAGCCTTTAATAAAATATAGATATCAAGGCACGAAGGCAGCCGTGAGTTGTTTGGGGAAGGTCACGCTCTGCCTGTTTCAGGTGCCTGTGGGCTGCAAGCTGGAAGGACATTTCATTTAAGCTGCATTTCTCTTGCCTTTGCTTTCCTCATCAATACATACCACTTCTTTATCCGTTCATCAGTCAGTGGACACTTGGGCTGCTTCCATAGTTTGGCTGTTGTAAATAACGCTGCCATAAACATAGGGGTGCACGTATCCCTTCGAATCAGTGTTTCTGTATTTTGGGGGTAAATACCCAGTAGTGCAATTGCTGGATGGTAAGGTAGTTCTACTTTTTAACTCTTTGGGAAACCTCCATACCCTTTTCCATAGCGGCTGCACCAGTTTGCATTCCCGCCAACGGTGCACGAGGGTTCCTTTTTGTCTACACCCTCGCCAACCCTTGTTGTGTCTTGTGGTTTTTATTTTGGCCATTCGGACAGCTGTGAGGTGACATTGGCCTTGTTAATTTTAAAGTCCGGAGCTAGGGGAGGTTCTAGGAAGCTTGGGAAGTCCGACTGGTTCTCGCACGGGCCCCAGCTCTCTGCAAATAAACAGAGCACGGAGTGAACGATATGGGCGTTGGGAAAGAAGGATGTGTAGGTACAATCGGGGTATAAAAGAAAGAGAAATCAGATCCACTTGGCGAGAAGTTCAGGAAAAAGTTTTTTCTATGAAAAAATTGTACAAGAGTCTTGACTGAGTCTTGCAACATGGATATACAATCTTCAAGAAGCCAGAGGGCCCAGCAGAGTAAGAACGACTTAAAACTCAGACAGGGGCGCCTGGGTGGCTCAGTCGGCTAAGCGTCCGATTTCAGCTCAGGTCGCGATTCGGCGGTTCCCGAGTTCGAGCCCCGCGTCCGGCTCTGTGCTGACAGCTCAGAGCCTGGAGCCTGCTTTGGAATCTGTGTCTCCTTCCCTCCCTGCCCCTCTCCCCCTCTCAAAAATAAATAAACATTAAAAAAAAAAAAAAAGCTCAGAGGCAGTCCTCATGCTTTTAACCATAGAGTCCTCCAGGGTTCTGTGAAATATTTGTAAAACATATAGAGTGTCAGCGGGATGTCTGACACCTAGTAAACACTCCGTAGATGTGAGTTGTGGCTGCTGTCGCTTTTGGCTTGCCATTATTGTGGTTACCTCCGATCTCCTTGAAACATGCCTCTGCTCCAGCCAGCTCAGCCTTCCTATCTCGCTAGTGGCCTGGCGGATAGCGACCCCCTACCTTCTACCATATCATCCTCTATCACACAAGACTCTGAGACACGTATTCTCCTCCACGCCAGTCACATAAAACCCAACTCTACCTCCCACACCCCCGTCAAGGTCAGATGAAACCAAGGTGCGTAAAGCTGCTCACCCGGCAGAAAACCTTCTTCCGAGAGATCTGTCTACTTCAAAAATCACATAGGATTACTTCTCGGGGGTCAGATGTCTCATACATGCTGTGGTCTGGGGGCACTTTCTTTCGGGCAAGGAGGTAATGCTCACAAAATGGGCCTCTTGTTCTCAGGCCCAAGGCGTTCAAGAACCTTGAAAGTGTTCTTCCCGCTCAGCCCCGGGTGACGCACGGCTCACTCTCGTGTCCCTCCTTTTCTTCCTACTTCCGTGAGGACATCTGTGCCCGTTCCCCTCTGGGAGTTGTTATTCATAGCTCTAATGTGGCTGATTGTTTCTCTGTCCGGAGATTTGAAATACACAAAACATCCATACCTTAAATGTTTACCCTCTGGGGAGAAACTGCCATATAACCTTAGGTGAGTCCGGTGGTCCCAAACCCCAGACAGGGAGGGAAGACCCAGGCTTGAAGTGGGTTTGCTTCGTGCTCTGGGGGAGAAGAGGTTGGGCCGTAGAGTTTTGCAAACAAAGTTCTAGGGTCTTGGCTTAGGACACTGGGATTATCTATCTGAAATCTACATTTATCCGTGGGCACCCACAAAATAAGTTTAGAGTGCCAACGTAGCTGGAAATCTCAGCTCCATGTTAAGGAGCCAACCTTAACTTCCATCCCAAAAGGTGAGGTGGTGATAGAATCCAAGCTTACTTACCCCAGCAGACTAGTTGCACCTCTCTGTCTCTCTGTCTCTGTCTGTGTGTGTCTCTTTCTCACACACACGCCCCTCTAGACATAGCCTTCATTTCCTTTCAGCCTATGGTTATTTTTCAATTTAACATTGATAGTGGTCCTCTGAGACAGTAACTTGACTTATCTCCAAAGAACCCCAAAGGACAGATGGAAAATAAAGATCGATAACACACCCAGATAGGCTCATATTCTCTAAAAGCAGAAAAGTGATGGGTTTCGTCTGTAGCCACATGAGTGGCAGGAACGTGTCCACACCCTGACTTGCCTGTTGCCCCCGTTTCCAGTCCCTTCTCTCGCAGGGACTGAATGTGAATTTTTGGTGCATGAAATTCACTGAGCTTATCTTTACTCATCTGATAAGTCTTTAAGCTTGCAAATGAAAAATCATCGCTTCCCAGTGAAATTATAGTTCCATAAGAAGCCCTTATTCATTTTTAGAATTTTGATATTTTGGAATTTGTGGGCTATGTTTTTCTTTACCGACGGTAATCCAAAAATAGCTACGCACGTTCTAAACAGAGCAGGTATTCGTGGATGCTTATTACTGAGGATGACTGCAGTTGTGTTTCTGGAGCACAGTGGGAAGGGTTGGAAACTTCCCTGGCCCGAAGAAAGACACACGGGACCTTGAGAGAACAAAGAAGAAATGTGTTTCTCTCCTGTATTCTCTAAATAGTAGAGGGCACCATCATTCACCCAGTTACCAAAGCCAGACAGCCAGAAATCACAATAGTTGCTGAGCGAATCCCTGATTCGTCTCTATTCACGCCACAGGCACTGAATCACTGGTGTTCATTGATTCTACCATTGCATAATGGTCCAGTTCACCCCTCTGTTATATCTCTTGCCCCTACCTCTTGGAGTTAGGCTCTTTCCCCTCTCTCTCTCGAAGACAAGGCAGTCAACCTTCTTGAGCATTGTCTGTGTACCAAGCACTGTGGTCAGTGCAAGGCGTACAAAAAAATAAGAAGAAGAAGACATGAATTTATGCATTCAAAGGAAAAGAAAAAAGTACTGAAAACATTACTCAGGTATTTAGTATGTGCCAGGTGCCGTGTTAGACGCCAGGGGTGGAGGGAGTGAGGGGACAAGCGCCACAACATTTCTCTCCTCTTTTTAAGAACAATAAACCCTCCTCCCCAAAGCAGGCAGACAAACCTGCAAAACCCAGCCTCAACTCGCTTGGGCTCACAGAATCCGGGGAAAGTCTCAGCAGGCAAAAAACAAGAAAGGTAGGTTGTATCCAAGCCTCAGGAATGCAAATACCCCGCACAAGATTCTCCACCTCCTTTCTCTACGTGTTGGCTTCACTTGGAAGCCTCCACGTGGCAGCCGCATTCTCTAGAGTCTCATCGTCTACGCCCCTCTACCCCAGAAAGCATCCTTCCTTAGGTGACCCGGTTTGGGGCTTGGAGTAGGTCTCTAACTGGCCTCGCTTGCCCTGAATGCCCACCCCCGGCAAATGAACTGTGACCCGGGGGGCAGGGGCAGAGGAGCACGGCAGTTCCTGGACAGCCACACACGGGGGTGGGCGGGGGGCCAGCTCCTAGCAGAAGAGGAGGGGGACGTGGTGGACACAGACGTCCGTCACACTGGGGACCCAGAGGGCTATAATGCCGTATGGTGGGTGCAATGGGATGGGTGTTCCAGGACACCAGGGGGTAATGAACGAAGGAAAACCCGGGGTGGCGAGGTCTGAACCAAGAACCGAGCTGACATTTTTGCAGAACGTCCATGTGGAGATCAGGGAAGGTTTGGACTCAAGATAAGGACCTGGAGTCATCAAAGCCGATGTCCTCAGATATTAGCTGACTCTGGGGGGGGGGGGGGGGGGTAATGAAATTAGCAAGAGGGCAAAGGAAGCAGGGAGGAGATAACTACCTGTCAGTCTAGTGTTGGGAGAGCCCAGACCTAATTTCCATATGAAACCCTGTAAAAGTGCTTCCTCATTATTACTTTTCAGAGAAAGCAGAACTTTGACATTTTAGTGGCTAATAACCATTCCCGGAGTTCTCCTTGAATCCCTTTATTCAATAAAGTAGGCGATTCAATTGGAAAAAAAAAATTGCACTTTTATGAAGCTCGGTGAAGTTATTTTTATTTTTGGATGAGAAAAAGAAATCTCAGCCTTAAGCCAGAATCTAGGCTGAAGGAGGTGACTCCCATGGTCCACTGGAACCCAGGAACGGGGGGGGGGGGGGGGGGGGGGGGCTGGGGGGCGTGGGCGCAAGGGCCTGGGGGGGTGATGACGTTATCGGCAACGGAGAGTGAAATAACCCGAGGTCCAGCCAAGACCCTCTCTCGAGACACAGTGAAGGGCTGTGGAAAAGCTAATCGAAGGAGGATTTTAAAAAAAACGGTGGAGGCATAGGAGTGTGGGAGGGACAGGGTGTGTTAGTCGCACTTCTTTTGTGCTCCCCTGAGACTGTGTGGCTCTGCCGAGGAATGGAAATACACTGAGGGGGGCGCCCAGTGGCTCAGTCGGTTAAGCTTCGACTTTGGCTCGGGTCATGATCGCGCAGTTCATGAGTTCGAGCCCCGCGTTGGGCTCTGTGCTGACAGCTCAGCCTGCTTCAGATCCTGTGTTTCCCTCTCTCTCTGCCCCTCTCCCACTCACGCTCTCTCTCTCAAAAATAAAATAAACATTGAAAGAAAGAAATGGAAATAAGCTGAGCTGACTGATAGTAATCACTACTGTGCAAACCATACATTCCCAAGGGTCTCTCCAGGTAATAAATGCTTCCCCACCCGGAAACGGGGGAGCCTTGTGGATTACCTCGGGAAATATCCTGGGCTTCGGTATAAGGGGAATTATGACTGGTGTTTCAGAGGTTATATCCCAAAGGGCGAACCTTGGTTCCCTCAGATGGAAACCCTTCCCAGAGGACCCAGGATTTACTAGAAAACAGCCTCAGGTGGAGGGACAAATTTCCTGTCGTCATATCCACAACTCTGTCCCTGGTCGCCTTGAAGCAGCACGTACATTCGCTAACCAATGCCACGTTCCAGCCGAGAACACCCATCAGGCTGGGCGTAGCCAGCGGTGTTTGGTGGTCAATTTTCTCAGCGTTCTCCTGGAGGTAAACTTCCTATTTTCCAGACTGATGGGCTGCAGGCTGTCACTCTAAAGAGACGTGACAACTTGTCGCAGGCAAGTCTGGCATGTTCAGCAACCCACAGTGACAGGATGGTTGCCGCTGGGCAGACGTTTTGCTCATAACTGAGCGCCGTGGAGCGCTCGCTCCCAGAAGGTCCCCTCCCCAGGGGACAGCAGGGAGCAGCAGCCTTGCCCCTCCCCTGGCTGGTTACTAAGGGCTTCTGGAAAGACCTAGTGAAGGTCTGGCATCCGGATCCTTTGAGATGCCTTAGACTTTTCCTACATATGTGGTTGTGAGAACAGAAAATTGAGGGGGACCGTGTGTGGCTTCTATTGGGAGCTTGAAGTCCACTTCAGAAAAAGGACAAAGTGTTTCTAAGGAACATTCTCACCCTCCCTTCACCCCTCTAATTTCAATATGCAGAAGGTGAAGGACAGAGAAGTCCAGGTTCGCACAGTGGGTGTCAAGGGAACAGTCAGAGAGAGCAATGGCCCCGACTGGGGCCCGGTAGGCAGGGGCTGGGTACTCTTGAACTTCGGCAGAGGCCCGGGCACCCACTGATTGCTGAGATGCGCCAGCCCGTCGGTGACCTGGGAAACCAAGAGGCACGTGGGCCGTAGGGGAGATAACGTCAGGCACGTTACACCTTGCAGCCCGAGGGCCACATCCTTCTCTTCTCCTCAGCCATCGTTCTCTGCCATGGGGAGGGCTGCGTGTGGAAGGGACACTGGCAGGCCAAGCTACGATCCAATCACTTCACACATGGTGACCAAAGAATGTGCCAAGAAACGTGCCAGGCAGTGGAATGTCCTGGTGGCCATTCCCGTGGAAATTACGTGTCAGTGGGGCGATTTGCTTCCAAACCCCAAATAAATAAGTACATTAAATAATCATGAATCGCAGTAGGTCATGAAGGAAATAAACAGGGTGTGGTGGAGAATAATGGGGGGGGGTGTCTCTTAGAGATCTCCAAAGGGTTGTGGAGACAGAATGAGAGGGAGCACACTGTGCAAGAGAGAAGGGGGAGGGGAGGGGAGAGGGAAGGAGAGAGCAGCAGGTGCAGGTGAGAGGAGAGTGGGAACAGAGCCCTTGGTGAGGTCGCAGAGAAGAAAACAGTGACTGATGGAGAGGGAGCTGGGGTAGGAGTGGCTAAGATGATGCTGGATAGACGGGGGCCGGGTCGTGCAGGACCTTGGAGCCAGGGTGAGAAGTTTGGGTTTCATTGTAAAGGCAATGGGATGCTGCTGAAAGGGGGTCAGGCTGGAGAGAAACTCCGTATGGTGCATGAAACAGAACGTAAGAAAAAAACCAGGGAGATGGCAAGGGCTGGTGTAACAATGGCTTCGTGTTGATATCTCAATGACTTGAGACGCTGCTCACTTCTTCCGGTTCCTGGTGCCTACTTTATTCTTTGCACCGGTGGCTCTCAATCCTGGCTGATTAGAATCGGTTGCTGGAGCTCTGAAACATTTACTGATTTTGCCCACCCTTTACCAATTAGGTCGGAGTCCCCATCACGGTGGGCAGATAAAGGAAGAACCGGAATAAAACACCGTGACTTAGGGAAGACAAAGGTTTAGCATCCATGAACTAGACACGCGCCTTCTCTTTAGAGTCAGTAAGAACGGGGTTTTTAAAACCTAATAGATGAGGCCAGGAGATCCTTCATAAGGAAGAAACAGATATGGCCAGCAAGGTTCAAAAGACACTCAATTCCTCCAGCGATCAGGGAAATGCAAAACGAAATGGCAATACAGGGCTGTTTTTCCCCCCCAAGATGGATTTTTAGAAGGAAAAGGATCACAATGGGTAAGGAGGCATGGGAACTGGTGTGTTTAGATCCTGTGGAGGCATAAATTGGTCCAGCACTTTTATTTTATTTTTTAATATTTATTTATTTATTTAATGTGTGTGTGTGTGTGTGTGTGTGTGTGTGTGTGAGAGAGAGAGAGAGAGAGAGAGAGAGAATCCCAAGCAGGCTCCAAACTGTCAGTGTGGAGCCTGACGCGGGGCTCGAACCCATGAACTGGGAGATCAGGAGCCAAAATCAAGAGTCGACGCTTAACCGGCTAAGCCACCCAGGCGCCCCAGTTCAGCACTTTTGAAAGAGTTGGCAATTCTCATTTAATGACAGAGAGCCTATGCCCACCAATCTAATCCAGTCATTGCCCTCTGGGTGTCTCCTCTACAGAAATACGTGTGTGTGCACTTAGAGATACTCGGACAACTGCGGCATAGCAGGTGTTTTTTCTGAAAGAACCCCCACATCCCCATTAAGAGAGAAATGGCACAATGACTTAGGGAATAAAAAAAACTGCTCGTTTTGTTTGAAAAAGGAGATGTTGATGTAAAGATACTGGCAGAGAAGCATGTCTCGGATATTCTTCCGTGAAAAAAGCGAGCTAGAGAATATTACGTAGAGTGGGAGCCCTTTGTGTGATCCCGTTATATTCGTGTGTGTGTGTCCTCGGTGCCTGGGGGCCCCAGTTCTTTAAGCATCTGACTTCAGCTCAGGTCGTGATCTCACGGTTTGTGAGCTCGAGCCCCGTGTCAGGCTCTGTGCTGACAGCTCGGAGCCTGGAGCCTGCTTTGGATTCTGTGTCTCCCTCTCTCTCTCTGCCCCTCCCACATTCTCATTCTGTCTCTCTCAAAAATAAATAAACATCAAAAACATTTTTTTAAAAAGAATTAAAAAAAAAAAAAAGAAGCAAGAGCTGGCACGAACTTTCCCGCCATCTGAAAAGAGCAGAAGGTAAGGGTTTGGAAGCAGAGGAAAACCTGATACTGCCCCAGGGATAGCAAACATCAGCAAGGATGGATCCCCATGGGCCCTGCGGGGCTCGACCCAGGGAGTGGGTACCTCAGTGTGCCAAAGATGCCAGTGCTCCTGAGACACAGAATCAGCGGGCCACTGGATCTGAGAGGACCCCTGGGCTCACGATGGGGGATGTCCTCCTTGGCTGGCACGGGATCCCGGGATCCCTGTGTCATTCTTGGGGCGAGGAAGCCCCAGTGACGGAGGATGAGAGCTTGGCGTCAGATTTAAATTTGATTTAAAAAAAAAAATAAAGGAATGTAACATTTCAAGTGACCTCTGATTTGGGAGGAAGAGGTCTCTACATGTTTCCAAATACCCGGAGAAAAGACCAGAGGGTATATGTTTACTGCTGGTAGCTCATAGCGGTTACCCCAGGGAGAGGAGAGAAAGGAGAGAAATTGCTTGAACAGGAAGGCGGGGACTCAACCCCTTCCTGTTTTACTCTCCCCCTTCTCTGTTGTTTGAATTTTTGGCATTGAACATCTATCACTTTTGTGTGTGTGTGTGTGTGTGTGTGTGTGTGTGTGTGTTACAGTTGAGAGTTTTCCAGTTCTGGACAGTCCCAAGTTACCCCAACAGGCTGCCTGGCCCCGGAGACGCTCCTGACCCCGTCTCTTGGGGCCCTGAGTCCTGAGATTCATTTCGGCTCTTCTCTAGCGCCCCATGTGTCTCTCCGGGGTCTCTGGTCCCCTGTCCTCGGCTGTTTTCTGTGCCCACACCTGCCGCGACAGCACCAACCGCAGCCGCCACCGCTTGGCATCCTCTCGGTGTCTACTCTGAGCCACAGAGACTTGACTGGCTTGTGTTGGCAACCTCTCTCCCTGGGTCTAGTCAAGTTAGTTAACAGCTGCTTTCTCCCGCTTGGGGGAAAACATCATCTGCACAGGCACTTCTGGAAAGCAGTCGTGGGGAAAATACGGGATTGGGAGCTTTGATATCAGGACCCCAAAGATCAGAAGTCAGGGCCCTTTGGGGGCTTGGAGTAACTTAAGGAAGGCAGCTATCAGCTATCATATAACCCCCTCTGGCTCCCAGTCTCAGAGAGGATTATGTGATATCACTTGTTGGGGTGGACATGATTGGACCTAGGGTTTGGATACTTGAGGAGGTATTCTGAAGTCAAGTGCGTACGAAAGAGAAAGCCTACTCCTTGTTTCCTCTCCAAATACCACGTCACTATGAACAGCATAAGCACCCGCACTGCCCGACGCCGTGCTAACAACCTTGGGAAGGATCAGAGAGGGTGGCCTGGGAACTTCGCCTTTCACTTAAAAGCATTTGTTGTGGGAGATTCCTTCCCAGCTTCTCCTGGGGAACCTTTGCTTTCTGGGGATATTCAGCCTGCCCCCTTGGCATTTGAGTCTGCCTTGTAGCAAATTTGCAGAATTACAGGGATCCCACATTACCAAACAAGGGAAAGGGTCAACATCCTTTGCAGAGGCAGGGTCTGTGACGGGGGCGCATTTACGGAGGAGGAATGAAACTGACAGGACTGGAGCACGTTCAAGCCTGGAATAGCTGTGAGGGCGGATTTTGCTGCCCCGTTTCTGAGGGGGCCAGCCTCAGTAGCATCAGATTTTTTTTTTAAGTTTCTTTATTTATTTTGAGAGAGAGCACATGCGCAGGAGAGGGGGGAGAGGGGGCGCGGAGAGAGAGAATCCCAAGCAGGCTCTGCGCGGACGGCGTGCAGCCCGACGCGGGGCTTGAACTCACGGACCTGAGCCGAGATCAGGAGTCAGATTCTTAACTGGCTGAGCCACCCAGGAGCCCCAGCATCAGACAGACTTATGGTTGGCCTCTACCTCCTAGCAGGTGTGTAACCTCCAGACGGTTCCTCGACTCCCACAACCTCAGTTATCTTAGCCTCCTGAGATAGGTCGTGGGTACGCTTCTGGGGTGTTTGAGGGTTAATGGAGAACAAAGAGCCTGCGTGCCTACGTCTTTGATTGCAGTATTGAAACAAGAAAGCACCGATTGTTTCCTTCAAATCCCTGATGGGCTGGAAGGCTCTCACCATCCGTCTTTCTTTCTTCATTTTGTTTTATTGTGGCCGATACAGACAACAGACAATTTTCTAATTTGACCCTTTATGTGTACGTTTCAGTGGCATCAGGTACATCGTTGGCCACTGTCACCGTCGTCCGCCTCCAGGACTTCTTCTCAAACTGTAATTATGTACCAGTCAACGAGGATCCCCCTGCCCCGTCTCAGCCCCTGGCTTCCACCATTCCACTGGCATCTCTATGAATTCGGCTCCTCTTGGAAACTCATGTAGGCGGAATAGCACAGCATGCACCCTTTTGTGATGGGTTTATTTCACTCAGCATAATGTCCTCCGAGTTCATCCAGCTTGTACCGCGTGTCAGAATTTTCTCCAGCCACTTTTGCAAGGAGAAACTCCCTCCCCTCCGCATTAGCTCTCTGTTCCCTTGAGCAGTCAGGAAAGAGGTGTGGAGGAGGAGGGTGGCTGATCCGTGCAGGCCTGTCCTTTTTTGCCAGTTGTGAAAGGGTTACCTTGGCAACGAATCACTTCTCTAATGTCTTTAAGGTTGTAAACAGATGATCAAATCACAAGAGCCAAAGATTATGAAAGCTGAGCGTACCTATAGGGAGGGGAACATTGAATTAATTAAACAAAACAAAACAAAACCAGAAGGCGATCGTGACATGGTTCCTACACTTCACCCTGAGTCCAAGAAATATATTTGAGGGGCGACTGGGTGGCTCAGTCGGTTAAGCGTCCGGCTTCGACTCAGATCATGATCTGACGGTTGGTGGTTTTGAGCCCCATGGCGGGCTCTGTGCTGACAGCTCGGAGCCTGGAGCCCGCTTCGGATTCTGGGTCTCCCTCTCTCTCCACCCCTCCCCTGCTCATGCTCTGTCTCTCTCGCAAAAATACATAAACATTAAAAAATTTTTAAAGAAGAAATATGTTTGAGCACTCCACTACGTCCCAGGCACTGTGCTGGATCGTGGGGTACAATGGGGAGCAGAATGAGATCGAGCGTCCACGGAGCCCGCAATTGGGGGGGGGGGAGGGACACTGACGCAATAATTACAAACACAGGTGAACTCTTGGAGGGAAAAGATCATGTCTTCACAAAAGCAGAGACCAAAGGGCCTGACCTCCACCGCCCTGAAAAGGTTTCCCTGGGGAAATTAACACGTAAATGGAGACCAGAAATATGAGTAGGCTTTGCGCTGGCAGCTTGGGGAAGGGACCCGCAGCCTGAGGCAGCTCAGCGAGCCCCCCCCCCCCCCACGCCCGCCCCCGGCACCCGAGAATACTCATCCACTTCTTAGATCAGCGATTCCAAGTCCTCCGGGAACAAAGTCCACCTTACCTTGCCCGCCACGGACGGAGGCCAAGGTAGGAATAACACTTGGCTGGAAAATCTCTTCCTGAGGTTTGAGGTTTAGTCGATGCTGCCCCTGGCTCCATATGTTTCAGAGGAGGGGCTCCGGGCTGGTTGCCACCAAGGCAGGGACCTGGAGGCAGTGTGCTAGCGGGCAGCCTGGATCAGGGGCGCTCAGACGGGGATGCATGTGACTGGCCAGGAGGCCCCTGGGGACGGGGAGAAGAGGGTCCGGCTCTCGGGGAAGACGGGAGCCACGGAGTAAGAACAGAGTCTGGAGGTCAGGGCGCAGGGGGCGGGGTAGACTTGAGTATAACTAGAAAGTCAAAGAGGAAGCCACCCACCTGACGGACGGGCTGTGCCTGGTGGGACACGGGTGCCCTGGCCTCACAATATTATCCTTGGGGGGCGAGATTAGGCTCGCTCACAGCAGTGCACGCAGACACCCTGGCCGCTCGGTCAAGGCTGACGCGGGCCTGGAGGGGGCTCATCTTTGATTCTGCAGGATCCGGAGGCCAGCTGGACAGCATGGAAGTGATGAAAGAGAAGGAGGGAGGGCAACGTATTTCACGGTTATCTGGGGGGCTATTGGGAGGAAGACGGTCTGTGCTGGCGATAAAACAACATGGTGATCAGGGGTCTCCGAGACCACCCTCGAGATAAATGGAAAGACCACACCTTTAGACAGAAGGGGTGCCCGCGATTCGCCAGAAGGACTTAACGGAACCCGGCAAAGCTGTTAACAGTCACGGTTATGGTTCGCTGCGGTGAAAAGACGCAGATTCAAAGCAGCAAAGGGAAAAGGCGTGAGGGGATGAGGTCCAGGAGGAGCCAGATTCAAGCTTTCAGGTGTGCTCTGTCCCCGAGCTGTGTAGACAGCAGTTACTTCTGCCAGCGATGACCGGTGACAGCACGCATGGAGCACTGACCGTGGGGGCTGGTCACATCAGTGTGGGACACCCACATGGCCGACCTTAGTCCTCCGTCTCCAGGACTCAAACTGATATGGCATGGCCCAAGGTCCCCACCACAAATCCTGCTGTTACTACCATGGACTATCTGCTGTGGCCTAAGCTCTGGGTATACAAAAGTAGTCTTACCAGGCGGCGTATCCGAAGGGGCTTAGAACCCGCGTCTCCAAGGGCTAGTTTCTTTAGAATGTGCGAGGTTTGAGCCCCCTCCCCCCCACCCCAGACCTGCTGAACGGCCACAAGCATGAACAGCCAAGTCAACAGACTGAAGAAAAACCTCCACCAGAAAAAGGAAGAATTCTCATCATCACTTTCAAAATTTTGCTTTGCCTCACCCTTGAATCCTGGCCCTTTCAGGCCTCCAGAATGCCAATCACAACTTCCATGTGACTTCGGCCAGGTGCCCTCACCACCCGTGCCCTCCCCTTGGCCGGGAACTGGGCCGGGCTGGGGTGGGGCAGGGAGGCATGAAATCCACCAGGATCAGATATTTTAGGCCCCCCGCTCGGAAGTCACCATCAAACTAGCCTGGCTCTGCAGGGATGCATATGGAAATCTGTGGGTTTCTCCCAGGGTTCATTCCAGCATTTGCCACACCCACACAGATGGTGTGAGCGAGGTGTTTTATCCCCCACCCCGTAATCACTGCGAAGCTGGGATACGCACTGTCTGGCCATCTCGCCCAGCATGCTCTCCCGTCTCCCTCCCCCCACCCCCACCAAATAACGCTTATTTTAGGATGAAACAGATTTCTTCATTAACTTACAGGCCTCAGCATTTTACCAAACTGTTTCTACTTGCAACTTCTTAAAGGCATCTAACCGAAGAGAAATTATCTTCCCTGGGAAGGTTTCAAATATATCCAAGCAAAACAAAAAGGGTTTCAGACCGAATGAAAAGTAACTTTGCCCACCCCACCCCCCCCAAGGTGATTTTTACCAACAAGCCGTGTATCTCCTCGTGACAGGAAGCCACTTTACAGTGAGGTCCTTTTCGGCAGCAAACATGCCCATGACTCTGCCGTGGACTTTATCCTTTCTTTCAGGTCGAGCTTTCTAGAGATCCTGTAAGGGTTAAATTGTAGTGTAGGGCTAACCTGTAGCTTGAAACATAACAGCTTTGTGTTGACACTGAAGGTTAAGAGATAACAGCCTTGCTTCACTCTTGTAAATTACGCTTCCTACTCTTGTAAATTAGGCTTCACCAATGAAGGAAACAAAAGTGCAAAGAAAAGAGCATCAGAGGCAGGGTCAAGGAGATCCACTGGTTGCGACTTAACGGCAGAAAGTCTAAAATAATCACCCCATCCGGGAACTGTTTCTAACTCATCTGGGAACTATTTCTTTGTTCTGTTCCCAGGTGATGATAAAGGGATGTGATCGGCTGTAAAAACTCTGCACCCCGGCTGTTCGAGGCTGCACTCTGATCAAAAGTGTTGGTCCCGGTGGGTCGGCCGTGCCTCTCGTGGCAATAAACTTTGTTGTGACTGTCACCGGTGCCCGTAGCATTCTGTTTCGGGAGTCGTGTGGATGCAACAGTGCGATGCCATCATTGACACTAATGACTGCTGTTACAGGAATATCTGGGCTAAGGACTTTTGGTATTTATCAAATCATTTTGCCTGTTCCGTCTAAAAGCCGGGGCCACAGGTCAGCGCTGAGTGGAGACGATATTCAGCAGGGGCACACGAGGCTCCGTGCTGGTCCGGGTCGGTATGCCCGGTGACTGCTCACGCCAGCTGATTGTTAAATGCTTTGAATGTCACATCAAATTCCACGTGGGAAGTGCGAGCATGGGAGGCCCTGAGTCATACCCTATTTGGCGGAGCACATTATAAATGGATAACAAGATTTTCTTAACCAAAAGTGTGCAGAACAAAAGGCTTAATTCTGGGCACCATCGGCAGATCCCAGAACAGTAACACATCCGAGCGCTTTCATGAAGCTAATCTTAGTATTTATGATGGCCTACTTATTCCTGTTTTGTTTTAGAATCTTTGTTCACCGCTCGCAAAAATGTATATACCCGCAGCATTTGTTCTGTGATCAGGGTGCAATTTCCTCCAGGACACGTTGCTAATCAGGGCTTTAAGTTATAAAGGGCAGAAGGCTGTGCGTATCTCTCCCCCCCCCCCCCCCCCCCCCCCGTGAAGTGAATATCTTTCTGTACCAGCCTTTCTCAAACCCATGCTCGGTAGGATGACAGGTAAACCGAAGAGAAAACTCACACCCAAAAGTGTTTGCAACCCAGAGCCCCGTGTCACGGCCGGCTCACATCTGCCCACGCCCCAGACCTTGACTCTGCAGGTACTGGTCACATGCCTCTGCCTCAGATCCCAACACCAAGAGGGGTCTCCTTGGCTGTGACTACCCCTTGCCGAAGAAAAGGGGTGCAGGAGGACCCCGGCAGTCCTCGCCTCCACCGCAGACACCCACAGCCTTGGCCACTGAAGACCGGGAGGCTGTCCGCAGCTGATCGAGCTACCCCAAGTCTATACTGCTGAGTTCCTCTGGACAGGGGCCCCCAGGCTCCCCCCCGAAGCGGGACCACATGGACCTAACAGGCCTATACAGAACTTCTCACCCAACAGCAGAAGGACGCACATTCTTCTCAAACGCACATGAAACATTCTTCAGGATAGGTCACACGGCTGATCTCAAAACAAGCCTTGACGAATTTAAGAGCTAAATCATTCCGAGCAGGTTTTTGGACCACCGTGGAATGAAACCACAAGTCCAGTGGGAAAATTCACAAATACGCAGAAACGAAATACCACACTCTTGAACGGTCACTGGGTCAAAGAGGAAATGGAAAGGGAATTTACAAAGTAGCTCGAGACAATGGAAAACGGAAACACATGTATCAAAGCCTAGGGGATGCAAGGAAAGTGTTCTCCAGCCCCCTCGCCCCGACAAAAACATTCCACCATCAAGATACAGGAACATTTCTACATTCCTAATTCCAGGAAAACAACTCCAGGCTTTAACCAAGGATGCCCCACAAAGGGCCATCTGCAGGCTGGCCCTGGCTGGATGTGGGTTTGACAGATACAGTTGCCCCCTTCTGTATCTTTTATCTCTTTCCCTCCTATCAGGGACCGGACTCATCAAATCCTGCTGGAAGGATCTGGTATCAGACCATTCACGTCAGTATGAATGTAAAGCCATAAGCCCCTGTTAGTTCCAGGTGTATCTTCACCCCCAAGCAAGTCCTCAAATTGCAACTGAATGGTTCCTACCCCTGGAAAGGAAATCCTCTGTGATCCAAATGCACAGCTTTCCCAGCCCTGCTGAAAATGGCTCGGACAAGACCATTAGTAAATAGGACGATACTTTAAAACACAGAGACTGGCTTCCTTTCTCCCGGACTTGTTTATCTTCAGCCGGGTTCACTAGCACCAGTGCTGGCCTGTGCCGGTGTGGAGGAGGGAATAAGGTCAGGGGACAGATGTAGCAGATTCCCCCGTGACCTCTGATGGTCACCATGAATGTTCCCAAAGTTACGTTTTGAAACCTACACCAGGGACGGGCCGGACACACGTTACAACAGGGATGAACAATTTCATGCGTGAGCTCGCTCCTGCACCCGCTTCTGGTTTTCTGATTTAAAAATTTTTTTTAATGTTTATTTACTTTTGAGAGAGACAGAGTGTGAGCAGGGGAGGGGCAGAGAGAGAGGGAGACACAGAATCGGAAGCAGGCTCCAGGCTCCGAGCGGTCAGCACAGAGCCCGTCGCGGGGCTCGAACTCGTGAACCGTGGGATCAGGACCTGAGCGGAAGTCAGACACTTAACAGACTGAGCCACCCAGGTGCCCCGGTTTTCTGTCTTTTTCCGCTTGGTGGCAGAACATCCAGGACAGGAAGTTCTGTGGGAATAGAAGACAGAAACATTGCTGCATCCTGGAAAATGCTGTTGGTGGCACAACGTCCGTGGTGTTTCTCTTGTGGGCTTGAGGAGAGCGGGAGCTGTGTACCCCACCCCTGCCCGCCGGTGGAAAGGGCTTCCCTGGGCTTCCCTGAAGGAGCAGACAGAAGGGAGTCTGGCCGAACCCCTCCTCCTCTCCTGGGCGGAGGTCACCTCTGGTTGGAAGCGCGGCTCTCCCAGTTGTTAGCGTCTCCAATCAAGAAGGAGAAAAATGGGCAGACAGAACACGTATGTCCTGATGGTAATAGGAACAGAGGCTCAGCGATACGGGAGGGGGCAGGGCCGCCGCGGGGTTGTTGACTTGTTCCAAGCCGGGGTCCCTGATCGCTGGGCCCCAGATGACTTGGGCACGTGGTCAACAATTTCCTGCATTCTGTTGATCTTTGCCAAGGGGGACGCACGCGCTGTCGTTCAGAAACACAAGCCCGGATGAGCCGCTCGATGGGTGAGGGTGCGCTTTGAAGGAGGCCAAGGAGGAGGCTGGGTCCTGAGGGGACAGCGCTGAGTCTGTGCCACCCCCCGTGCTCACCCCTGCTCGGACCAGTGCTTCCTGACAGCAGCTAAGCAGCCGCTGTGGGCACACGTCTGTGCCAGCCCGTGTGCAACTGCATCGTGGTCCCCTTCTGTGCTTGGTGCTGTTCCCTCGGGCAAGGGAGGCCATGCGGGCACCGGAGTCCTGGGATCTGTTCCGAAGTTTCCCCAGGGAGTGTCACTCCTGTCCCCCCACCCGCTGGCCTTTGAGGAGCGGGGCCTGCGATGCCCTCCTCTCTCCCCGTGTGCTGCCCAGTGCACCTGGCTGCCTTATCCTCATCCGGCTGCCTTATTTAATCACAACCGGTGACGGCTATTTATAGCTGCTCTGAAGGGCAGCAGCCACTTTCCTGGGAAAGTGGATCATGGAGACATTAAAGAGTATTTTCAGAAGAGAGAGAAACGTTCTCTCACGGACTCAGGAGGTGGCTGTCCCCATGCCTCCTCCAAAAATAGGCCTCCCGGCTCGTCTGGTGCCAGTTCTCTCTCTCTCTCTGCGTATCTCATCTGCCAGCACCAGGCTGAAAGCGCGAAATCCATGAGCCACTTTGTCGCTCTTCCAAAAGGGTCACTTCCAACGTTCCAGCTCTCCTCTGAACCCAGAAAGATCCCAGTGTTCTTCCCTGAGTGGATGCCCATCTGACTGAAACGGATGGAACCAAGAGAAAGAAGAAAATGACAAATGTCCCTTCCACTGCAAGGAACCGATGATTCTGGGTGCTCTGTACCTGTGCCCTCCGTAGGAGCCCAAACCCATCTTGCTTATTTATGTTTTTAAATGGGTATCACTCTTATAACCGCTTCATTATGTGCGTTTTTAAATCCTTCTCTCTAAGCGTCACAAAATGGCTGTTCTATCCATCCCCTGAAATAACACTGTTCTCGACGTAGCAAGTAGCGAAACCCATTTTAAATATCACATCTGTAAGGTTTTCAATCTTCTGGGAGGAAGCCCAGACGCAGAGATTTGCCTAAAGTCTCACAGATTCACATGATGCTGAATCAGGAGGCCATGAGTCCAGACGGGTTCTCAGGCCGGAGCCAGGGAGCCCAGGCAGCTTGGGGCTGGCCAGAGCAAGCGGGGCTGTGGAAACAGGGCCGAGTGTAGACATGGGGGTGGGGTACGGCTGTGACTCCACCTGGAGATTCTGGGGCAATATGTTCCCAAAGTCCAGGGGTCCTTACCGCACACGCATCACATTGTTAGGGTACTCAGGAATGATGTAGGTGCTGTGCCCGACCCACGGGAAGCATGCGTCATGGCATTCCAGATGAGGAAATAGGTGCATTGAGGATCCAAGAGACTGTCTACGGCCACACAGCCCCGGGATCAGAGCCAGGACCCGTGATTCACAGCCTGGGCTTTATTTTTCATGATTGATTGATCGATCGATTGATTGAGGTACCAAGCATCTCCTGTAAGAGAGGAAAACAAGACAGGTGGTCGAAAGTCCCAGGTATCAGTGAGCCCTAAGGAATGGAAGTAATAAGGAAGATTCCAAAAAGGCACCAAAACCAAGAAGGGTCTTAGCAACTCGGTGTCAGCTTAGGATGGTCTCCTCTCTTTCCTCTCGTGGAGGGAGACAGTCCCCAGCCTGACTGATCTGAGGCCTGCAGGGAAGTAGAAGGGAGGGTTCCTAAGTGCAGAGAAAAGGAATGGGTTCCTTCTGCCAGGAAGCTTGACACACAGGGACCCTGACAAAAGTGGGGCATCAGGAACGCCTGGTCCTCAAAGTGCTGATAAGCTGGAGAAGACAAAACATGAAAATCTAAGAGAAAAATGCAAGATCGAAACATGCACGGAGGCATATGACACAGACAGTTGGAGAGGAGGATCGATCATCATATTCAGCTTCATAAAGATAGCAAGGCTTGAGTTAGACTTTTGTGTTAGCTAGGACCTCTTGGTTACAACGCTCAGAGCCTCAATGCAAACGAGCTTGAACACTAAAGGGATATTTTTTAGGACAGGGTGGTATCTTACAGACTTGTGATATAAATGAACCATAGAGGGGCACCTGGGTGGCTCAATCGGTTGAGCGCCCGACTTCAGCTCAAGTCATGATCTCGCGGTGGGTGGGTTCGAGCCCTGCCTTGGGCTCTGTGCTAACAGCTCGGAGCTTGGAGCCTGCTTCAATTCTGTGTCTCCCTCTCTCTCTGCCCCTCCCCTGCTCACACTCTCTCTCTCTCTCTCTCAAAAATAAATAAGCATTAAAAAAACATAAATAAAATTAAAAAAAAAAAAAAAAGAAAACTGAACAACTAGATCCAAGGAAGGAAGGAACCAGAGGATCTGGGATACCCCAAATAATGACTTCAATTAAGACTCTTTTTTAAAAATGTTTGCTTGTGTCTGTGTTGCCTTCATTCTTATTTATTTTTTTTTTAATTTTTTTTTAACATTTATTTATTTTTGAGACAGAGAGAGACAGAGCATGAATGGGGGAGGGTCAGAGAGAGGGAGACACAGAATCCGAAACAGGCTCCGGGCTCTGAGCTGTCAGCACAGGGGCTCGATGCAGGGCTCGAACTCACGGACCGCGAGATCGTGACCTGAGCCGAAGTCGGTGCTCAACCGACTGAGCCACCCAGGCGCCCCATTCTTATTTATTTAAAACTGGCTTTCCCTACAAGCAGGAGACAACAACTCTCTATTTTGGGGTGCCTTTACACCTCCCTATTTCTGGCACCTTTGTGCCTCCCTATTCTCAAAGTGTCTTTGCACCCCCCCCCCCCATTCTTAGAGTGCCAATCTGGTTTACCCAAAGTTGGGTGTGAGCATTTTATGACTTGGTATTTCTTTGTGCCTTGTTAACCCATTGGTGTAAGCCCAGGGGATTCCTAAGCTTATCCCCTACACATTAGAACTGGCCACAGAAGAAACAAGAGTCTCCCTGTAGAACACACAGATGCTGAGTGTGTTTTCCCCTGCTCTCTTGTGCAACATTAGTCCTACCTCTTCCTAATGACCACATCAATAACCCCTGCAGGGATGGCGACTCTTTTCCTTGCCAGGAGTAATGGAGGTGGGAGGCCCAAACTCCCAAGGTGGGTCACTGAGAGTGTCGGTAAGTGTGGCCACTCCTATTCAGCCTTGTGGGACACATCACCCTGTAATGGTGATTGATTTAGGCCGTACGTGCTCCCTGGAGAATGACACCCAATCTCACAGGGTGTCATCTACAAGCAGCATCTTCGAGAGGCATTCTCTCTCAGGCTTCTGGGTGGCACAGTATGTAACAGGACAGGTGGGTTATTTGTGACCAGGCCTTCCTTCCTTTTCTATAAAGTAAGTCCGTTGGCCTGCCGTAATGTTGATAGGATTCTTTGTAGGCGGATGAAATAAATGCTTTGTAAGCCCGCAGATAATGGCCAAGGTCCCACGGCCAGGCCAGGCCAACCCAGACTGATGATGTGTGTGGTCCTGGTCAAATCCAACTGTACCAAGTGGACAGCGGTCTCCTCATGTGAGGGTGCTGTGTCAGGGCTCAGGGCCGGTCTGTGGCTGGCAGGATGGACATTCGGCAGCAATAGCAGCTAAATGAGAATTGGTGAGGGGAAGCTCTTGCTCTCGCACCATGTATGACCTCCATCTTTGTTCATATATCCCTTATCCCAGCTGTGGAGTGGTTAACATGAACTTGTAGAGTCATTCGGTCTAGCTTGTTGTTCAAACCCTCTTCCACAGTGGACACTCTTTGGTGGGCATCAGGGTGTGACATTCTTTTGTGGTTCCATCCAGATCTCCTTGTCCCTGACTTTCTAATCTTTCTCCTTCCAGGCCCTGACTAACCAGCTGGGCCACTCGTGGTTGCCCACAGATCTTTGTATATTCTTGCCTTGGGCCTCTTCTTTGTCCATAATTGGGTGACCAGCTGCGCTGCCTGGATCTCTCGATCCCTGAGAGAATTTTCCCTCCCGGCTATTTCAGGGATGCTCCCAAAGAGCGTAGCTGCCATCTTGTTTTTGACGCCCTCTGACGTAAGCTGAGCCATCCAGGAACTCGGCCCTTTCCTCTCCCCTGGTCATAAGGATCCTCCCATGCAGCCCATGGAGGTGGAGGAGAGCCAGTGTAAATGGGATGGACCCCAGGGGATATGGACCACCCGTTCACACATTCGCACAACCTACTTGTTCCTTCTGACCCTACTTGTGCTTATCTAGATGTATAATTTCCACCTTTAAAAACGTTTTTTAAATGCTTATTTATTTTTGAGAGAAAGAGAGTGACAGAGCGTGAATGGGGGAGGGGCAAAGAGAGAGAGGGAGACACAGAATCCCAAGTAGGCTCCAGGCTCTGAGCTGTCTGCACAGAGCCTGATGCGGGGCTCGAACTCATGGACCGTGAGGTCATGACCTGAGCCAAAATCAAGAGTCGGACGCTTCACCAACTGAGCCACCCAGGCGCCCCTATAATTTCCACCTTTTGATGGATTCCTGCTGGCCCACCGGACCTTATGACTCGGTGAGTCTACAGAATCCAGTTCAGGATGGGCAATTCTAGCCGTGTGGTCACTTGATCTCCATGACCAGATGTTCCATTCGCCAAGAGCCAAGAGTGTGCCTGAATTGTGTTCTTGTGTGTGTGTGTTTTTCCCCAAATGGTGTTGCATTCTCTACTGCGTGTAGCATGGCCATGTTCCAAAATCTTAGAGATCTACCTTGTGATTCTCCTAATAAGGACTAGCATAAACTCCACAAAAGCAGCCATTCCCACCATGAATAACTTTAGTATCTGGGCCTTTTGAATCACATGGTCCAAGGAGCAGAGCTACATCCATTTTGCCTGGACCTGCTACAGAGCCCTCTTCTGCCTTGGGTCCTACTCAGATCTCATGGCCCTCCATGTCACCCAGCAAATGGGTTGGAGGGTGGCATTTTCTCAAGCTGCCAAAAGAACCCCAAAGGGCCTACCAAGCATTGTACTTCTTTAATAGTGGGAGGCACGAACTGCAATAAATCATCCTCTGCTTTAGAGGGTACCCATGGGTGGGAGGGGACTGGATCTCCCTATAATTCTTTGTCCGTTTTTTGGAATGAACGCCCTGCTGAGCCCTCCCGTGCTACTTTTTTTTTGCTCACCTGGTCGAACTAACATTATGCCATCAACATAGTGGACTAATGAGATGTCCCAGATCCCTTTGGACTATGTTCTGATAGAGAGCAGGGAGGTTAACATAACCCTGTGGCAGGACAATGAATGGAAGCTATTATCCATCCCATGTGAATGTGAGCTCTTTCTCATCCTTTTCCCTAATAGGGGTGGCAAGAACTCACCCAGCAGCTCAATGGCCACATACTACATGCTGGAGGTCAATCCAGCGAAGAGGCCACATTCAACACAGCCGGTGCGCTTGGTGAGACTTGTGGTTACCTGCTGTCATTGGCCACGATCCACTGACTTTTTGTGGAGGACGGACTCGTGAATTATATTAGGTTAACGCAGAACCGTCACTCCTGCGTTCGTTACGTTGTAAAGTTAGCACTCGTCTCTGACAGTCTCCGTGGAATGGGGCGTTCTTTGCCACCTGCTGCCCTGGCATGAGGTGGGAGGAGTTTAGAGCTTCTTGGTCTTCCCGACGTTAACACCTTTTACCGTGCAGGTCAAGAAACCAATCTGAGGGTTTTGCCACCCACCAGGGGCCCCAGGTATCAATGTCAATCCAGACCCTGTGTCCAACATCCTTGAAAGGACTGGGAATTCCCTTTTGCCTCAAGGCACAGTTACCTGAGTAAATGACAATAGATCCCATTGGGGAAAGTCTGATAGGATGGTTAATTTCCACCGTGGCTAGGCTCTGGTGCCCAGATGTTTGGTCAACCACCAATCTAAATGTTACCTTTAAAAAAAAAAAAAGATATGATTAACATTGAATTCAGTAGACTTTGAGTAAAGCCGATTACTTTCCATAACGTGGGTGGGCCTCGTTCAATCAGTTGAAGATTAAGGCTGAGCGCTGAGACCGGTTTTCCAGAAGAAGAAATTCTTCTTAAGACTGCAGCCTCAACTCTTTCCTGAGTTCTCAGGCTGCTGGCCTGCTCTATGGATTTCAGACTTGCCAACCACCACAATTGCATGGGTGAATTCCTTAAAACCTCTCCCTTTCTCTCTCTCTCTCTCTCTCTGGAAAAGAAGATAGCAGGATTGGCAGAGGGAAAAGCCACCCTGTCTTGAAGTTGCGACAGGCACTTAAGCAGATCCTTTAAGGAATTCTGTGTCAGCCATTCATCGGCTGCAGGGTATCCCCGGGAGGGGACAGAACCCTGGGGGGAAGCTGTTCTCGGTCAGCGGCCGACATTCCTGGACTCTTAGAGATAAATGCACGAGCCCCGAAGTGGGGATCTCGGGGTGGAAAACACATTATTCCCCATACTGCTCTTCCACGTAAAGGCGGTTGGCATAGAAAACAAACGGACATCCGCTATGACCCCAAAATGTGGACATAATCTGGCTGGGTGTAGCGGATGGTGAGGTCACTTCAGCTGGGAGACACGGGCAGGCGCATGGATCTTGCTGATGTACGAGTGACCCGATGGGTAAACAGAACAGGGTGAGGGAAGCCCAAAAGTCGGTTTAGAGTATTTGTAGTAAGAGAAAAGGCATCATCTTGTCAGTCCCTGGTTGGGAAAACCCTCCTCATATTCTAGGTCGTCCTGAAAATCCAGTATCACGGTGGCGTAGGAAGCAGTAGGAATAATGAGAATAAAACGAGAACTGCAAATCCAAATGTCTACAGGAGCTGGCCGGGCAGTATACGTAAGTAGAGAAGGCGGAATTTTACTATTTCAATGCAGGCACGCATTGCGTCTACACTGTGCCCCGACCCTGCTGGCCTGTAACGAAGGCTTTGAACAAATGAGAACAGGATGGCCCCTCGGGGCTGATGCAGCTCGGTGCCCGGGGCGTGGCTGGCATGCCAAGGGGGGCTCTATCAGCTCTGTTTCATGCCCTTTGTGCAGGGCAGACTCTGCAGCTGTTAGGTAGCCCCGCTCATGTGCCCCGTTCCATTTTTCTTCCAACAAGTGGCCTTTTCTACCTCTTATTCAGGGAGAACAACAGAAGCGGCAGGTAGACACCGGCGATATTCAGCCTCAGTGCCAGGGCGACAACAGGGAGAGCTGAGGACTGGGGCAAACTGGCAATGCGGGGCTCCACTGTGCTCTGTGGGATGCGGGCCCTCTGCTGTCGCAGCCTGTGGTTTGGGACAACGCCAGAAATCTGGATTTTCCTTTCACGCGAAACCGCCTGCTTTTAAATTGCTTGCCAAGTTGTTTTAAAAAAAGAAAAAGAATGGTTCCGTCCAAGCGAAACATCACTGCTGGCTGTTGTTTTCCGTCTGCAAACCATCCATTTGCAATGTGTCAATTAACAGTTACCCCACCCCACCCCCCAAGCCCCGGCCCCTCCAGCAGCATCAGGGACCATGCTCACGGGAGGAGCAGGGAGCTTCTGGTATTGTGCAGTAGGAACATCTTGGTTTGGAACTGGAGCTGGAAATTTCTTTGGTTCAAAACCAAATAAGTGAGAAAAAAGTCAAATAAGATAAAGATGCTGCGGGACAAAGTGTTCCGAGCAGGGACGCTGAGAGCGGAGTGCCTCAGAACCAGAGGAAACGCTTTCCGAGAAACAGGGAAATGGGCGGTAGGCATCCTGTTGAGGGTGCACTGAAGCAAAACAAAACCTTCTGGGGGATAAAATGATGAGTACTTTTTTATTTTTTAAAATCTGAACGTCAAACCTGAGAGGTCTCGATGATCATTAATAAGGGTTCTCCAGTTGGGGGGGATCCCCTGACTACCCCTTCCATTTTCTCCTGCGGGAATGAGAAGAACTGAAAACTGGCACATTCTTCTCTCTGGATGGGGTGAGGGGTATGTATCTATCAGCCTGGGACTCAAAGGCCAGAGTTCTGGAAAGGCATTAATCAGAGCGCTTTACTGAACCAATAGAAAACAAGTCTGGCTACCTTAAGTTAAAAAGTGGATTTACCGGAAATACAATAGGGGAGCAGAGAATCCATAGGCGGCCCGAGGGCAAGGCTTAGAAAAGGGCCAGGAAAAAAAGAGCTCTGGGGGCCAGGCAGCCAGAACCCCCACTCAGCTTATGAGGGGAGCATCCAAGCTGCTAATTAGAGTAAGATTCCTTATAAGCAGTGCATAGTTGTTGTTTTTTTCTAAAACTCAAGCTGACCCAATCTTTATTTTTTTAATTGAAGTATCTAGTGTTTTTATATTTAATGTAATTGCTGACATGTTTGGGATTAAGCTTATTACTTTCTAATTTTTGTTTCACCTTTTCATATTTAGTTTTCTTTACTCTCTTACCTTCTTTTTCTCCTAGTTTTCCAATTTTTCTTAATGTGCTGAGTGTAATGTGAGTTTTTATGGTTGTTTGACTTTACACTTCCCTAGTTATTATGGTTGGAACAGTTCTTTATACATTTCTTGGTCTTTTAGGTTTCCTTCAGTGAACTGCCTGTTCACATTCTTCCTTGAGCTTTCAACCAGGTTCTTTTTATCCACTGATTTTCCAGAGCCCCTCGTGTAAGCTGAACATCCATCCCTTCTAATAGCTTGTTGGGTACACATTCTTTTATTATTTTTAAAATGATTATCCTGAATAAATATATACCCTTATTGAAGTCTCCTATAAATTATTAATTTTGTCACTTCCTGGAATGTGGAGACCTTAAAATATTTTAGCTACCTTTATCCATCTTCTGCTTTTCACGCTATTGTTATTGAGTATTTTCTTTCTTTCTTTTTTTTAGAGAGAGAGAATCTTAAGCAGGCCCCACACCCAGCATGGAGCCCAGTGCAGGTCTCGATCCCACGACCGTGGGATCATGACTTGAGCTGAAATCAAGTGTCAGACGCTCAACGAACTGAGCTATGCAGGCATCCCTTGAGTACTTTATTTCTACTTGTATATATTTAAATCCCACAAGACATTATTATTATTGTTAGAGTCAGTGTTCATTTTTATTTATGTACATTCTTTTTCCATTGTTAACCTCTACCTGGGACCACTTGCTTCCTGCCTAAAGACTCCCTGTAGTACATCCTTCAGTGTAAGGTCAGCTCAGTACATGTATATGTGTGATGTGTGTCTTAAAACATACTTGTTTCACTTTTATTTTTTAAGGTTAATCTCACTGGGCATAGGATTCTAGCTTAGTAGTGTTTTCTTTCAGCAATTTGAGAGTAACATTGTCTTCTACTTCCATTGGTTTTTTGATTAAAAAAAGCTGTCAGTCTTACTATTGATTCTTTCAAGGAAATCTGTCTTTTTTAAATGTGCTTTAGGACTTTGTCTTTTTTCTCCCCACCCCCCATAGTTCCAGCAGTATTATTTGCCTATGTGTGGCTATCTTTTTATTATTATTATTACTAATTTTATTGTTTAAATTTACATCCAAGTTAGTTAGCATAGAGTGCAACAATGATTTCAGGAGTAGATTCCTTAATTCCCCTTACCCATTTAGCTTATCCCCCCTCCCACAACCCCTCTAGTAACCCTCTGTTTGTTCTCCATATTTAAGAGTCTCTTATGTTTTGTCCCTCTCTCTGTTTTTATAATATTTTTGCTTCCCTTCCCTTATGTTCATCTGTTCAGTGTCTTAAAGTCCTCATATGAGTGAAGTCGTGTGATATTTGTCTTTCTCTGACTAATTTCACTTAGCATAATACCCTCTAATTCCATCCATGTAGTTGCAAATGGCAAGATTTCATTCTTTTTGATTTCCAAGTAGTACTCCATTGTCTCTCTCTCTCTCTATATATATGCCACATCTTCTTTATCCATTCATCCATTGATGGAAATTTGGGCTCTTTCCATACTTTGGCTATTGTTGATACAATGTGCTGCTATAAACATTGGGGTGCATGTGTCCCTTCGAAATAGCACACCTGTATCCCTTGGGTAAATACCTAGTAGTACAATTACTGGGTCATAGGGTAGTTCTATTTTTAATTTTTTGAGGAGCCTCCATACTGTTTTCCAGAGTGGCTGCACCAGATTGCATTCCCCTGTGTGTGGCTATCTTTATATATATCTTGCTTGGGATACATGGAGCTTCTTAACTCTGTGATCTGATGTTATTCATCAGTTTGAAAAATCCTTGGTCATCATCTCTTAAAGTATTTTAAAAAATTTTTTTAACATTTATTTATTTTTGAGAGAGACGGAGAGAGACAGAGCATGAGCAGGAGAGGGGCAGAGAGGGAGACACAGGTTCTGAAGCAGGCTCCAGGCTCCCAGCTGTCAGCACAGAGCCTGATGCGGGGCTGAAACCCACAAACCGCGAGACCATGACCTGAGCCGAAGTCGGACGCTTAACTGACTGAGCCACCCAGGTACCCCTCTTCAAGTTTTTTTTATAAGTCTGTTCCCAGGGTGCCTGGGTGGCTCAGTCAATTAAGCATCCAACTCTCAGTTTTGGCTCAGGTCATGATGTCAGGGTTTTGTGAGTTTGAGCCCCACATCGGTCTCTGTGCTGACAGAACGGAGACTGCTTGGGATTCTCTCTCTCCCTCCCTCTGTCTTTCTCTACCCTTCCCCCGCTCTCACTGTCTCTGTCTCTCTAAAAATAAATAAACTTAGGATAAAATAAGTCCATTCCCTCATCTTCTTCAGTGACTTAATTTACATATATACTGTGAACCAAATGACTTTTGTGTCTTTCTTGTATTTTTAAAATCCACCTATCTTTTTATACTCCTATCTGGTTACTTTCTTCTGGTTTGACTTCCAATTCACTGTTTCTATCTTCAGCTTTGTCTAAGGTTCTGTCCAGCCTATTCAAGAAGTCCTTAATTTTAATTACTATGAATTTTAGTTATAAAATTTCCATCTTATCCTTTGTAGCTTAAATTTATCTGGACTAAATTCTCCATATGGTTTTTAAACTTTTTGAACGTATAAGTCCTAGTTAAATTAAAGTCTGATTCAAATCATTTCAATATCTTGATCACCTTTGAGAATATTTCTATTATGTGATTATTTTTTTCTCTTGGTTTTTGGTCTATTCTTGTATTTTTGCATGCCTGGTTATTTTTAACTGAATGTCCACATTTTGTACAACAAATGTTTTGAGGCTCAATGTGTTATCTTCTACTTACTTATGCTAGGGCCAAGCAGGTGGGTAAAGGGCAGATGACTATAAAACAACTCAGAATTGAGCCGATCTGAAGTTGAAGGTTAGCCCTTTTGAGAACTGGTCTATTTCTGATTCACTCTTATTTCTAGGTGTAGTCCTTCAGGGTCTCATGTGAAAGTTTGGGGTGTTCGTTGACGCCTCTCTTTCTTGGTCGTTCTTGAACATCAACTTTTTCCTCAAGCCTCATGTGTATGTCATAAGTTCTGCTTAGCTTCCCGGGCTCAAGTCACTGCTTTCACTTTTGGAGTAATTTATCACCTCAACGGAAGGTACAGCACCAAACAGGGCTCGTCTTTCTGTGTTTCCTTTCTCTCTGGAGTTTTGGCTCCTCAAGTCCTCATTGTTTCAGTATCTCTAATGTTAGCAAACCAATTTCTTAAAAGCATTTTCTTTCTGGCTTTTTCCTTCTTGCTCAGTAAAAAGGTAGGTTTGAAACAAGCTACTCTAGGGGTGCCTGGGGGGCTGTTGGGTGTCCGACTTCGGCCCAGGTCATGATCTTGTGGTTCGTGAGTTCGAGCCCTGCATCGGGCTCTGTGCTGACAGGTGGGAGCCTGGAGCCTGCTTCAGATTCTGTGTCTCCCTCTCTCTCTGCCCCTTCCTCTCTCTCTCTCTCTCTCTCTCTCTCTCTCTCAAAAACAAAAAACAAAAAACAAGCTACTCTATCTTTGCCAGAACTGGAAGTCCCCAGCATATTTTAAATATTAAACAGAATACCAAAAAATATCTGAAAATATTAGAATATGTCATATGTAGAAGTGTTAGCCTTGCTCTATATAGCTTTTGTTTTAGTTATGCATTTATTTATGTATTGTGTATCAGGTGAAGCTCTAAAACAATTCTTAATGTGGGTCATCATCAGGACAATCTGAAACATGTGATTTTATGCCAGACCCAAATTTGGGCTCTGTGCTTTATAGTCAGTATGACACGTGGGAAAACACACTGGCCCCGGAATAAAAGACTTGGGTTTATATCCTGACTCCGTCTTTGCAGAGTTGTGTTAAGTAAGCAATATACTTAAGGTCTCTGGCCTCTATTGAAGAATTTGGATAAAATGTTCTGTAATGTTCTTGCCATCTTTTCTCTCTCACCTTCTCTAATTCGAAAGTTGCTTAGACTCTCTGTTTCTCACCTGCAAATGCAAGTAATAGAAATAATAATAGCTCACGCAGAGGCACGTTTCTCACATTTTGAGGTCCCTGCAGCTGGTGTGCCTTCCCTGCTACCCATGTTGAATTTAGTGGCCGTTTAAACACTCTTCAGAGAGATAACAATCGGTTTCGGTGTTGCAACTCAAAGTCATTATGAGTGGAGAAAGGCCCGGAAAAGAAGAGTGGCGTGTACATTGGATATTAGTGTAGGCAGCAGTGGGCTGAATCGCACTAAGTGAGAAGTATGTGTCCTAGAATCTCTAGCCCTGGGAGGTTTCAGGTTACAAATGGCCGAAAGAGGAATCTGCAGGGGATTTGTGAAGTGGAAATGAAGCAGCCGCCATTACTGTTGGATGGTCCTTGTGGTCAGATGCAACGAAAGGTAGATACAGAAGGGCCTACAGATCCCAGATCTTTGTTTGCTCAGCTCCATTCATGTTTTTTATTCCTGCTACTGACCTTGCTGACCAACAGTGGCCGAAGTCCGCCATTCAGCTGCAGATGCAATAACTATGCAGAGGTGATAGCTTCCTGCAGACTTCTCCACTGGCTCCCATCTGTGGTGACCTAAAAGCTCTGACTTGTCCCTCCATACTGGCATTTCAGGTGGGCTGGCTACAGAATCTTCTCTGATACTGCTACCCTTTCTGGACCCTTCCTTCCTCAATGTCTCCCAGAACCGTGAAAGGTCTTCTGCCATGCTTCCTCACTGGTTTTGCTCTCCTAATTGAACCTGGACTGGTACGTGCAGCAATCCCAACATTGCACGAGTGTTCAAAATTCTCTATTTGCGTGCGAAGCAACAACCAAGCGCTTTACAGACTCTAGGAAATGAAGATGCCCACAGTGGATGAAGCTGTGCTACGTTTTGTACAGAGATTTATGCAAAAGCCTTGGCTCTCTTCCGCCAACACCACGATGGAAAGTGGGAGAAATTACCAAATCCTTTTGAGTAGACGCAAGATGTGAGCAATGAGAGGCTGCAAGGACCCACGTGCATATCCTGTGGGTCAACCCTTAAGGTAGTGACTATGGTAGTCAGAGACAGCCAAGTCCTTTGTCCTTATGCGTGCATGCTGTTCTCGCAGCAAGAGGGGAGTCTAATTTCTCCCTCTTGAATCTGGGCTTGACCAATAGAAGGGAGTGGAAACGTTGCCCCGGGATTTCTGAGGCGACATTATAAGAAGCCTACAACTTCTTCCTTTCCAAATACTCACTCTTGGGGCACTCCTTCTGGAAACACAGTCACCATGCTGCGACAAAAGTCCAACTCACATGTGGAGGCCGGTTGCAGCGTTCTAGCCAACGGCTCTGCTGAACTTCCTGCCATCAGCCCCCTCAACTCCCAGGCGTGTGAGGGAGCCATCTTGGATGTCCAGCCCAACCAATGTCAGAGGCCTCCAGCCCCCAGCTGACCCCTGACCCCAGCGGCACCACATGAGAGACCCCGAAGGAGAGCTACCCAGATGAACCGTGAGATACCATCACATGATGATTGTGTTAAGCCACTGAGTTTTGAGGTAGTTTGCATTTTGGCTGTGCAGCAATAGAAAAAGCAAAACAGTGTCAAAGTTTAACTGGCAATTTTTTCCTATTTTTAACGCTAAAAATAATGTGCATCTTAAATTATTGGCCTCGTAACATTTGATGAAATGCAGTATTAGCTTTCTCACTTATTTCACAGGGTTGCTTTGAGAACCCAATCCTTTAACTAATAAAATCTATTATTACTTTCAGAACTTCTAAGACTATAGACTTAAAATAGATTTCCTCCATGCTATTCTCCTGCCTCTGTCCTCACTTTTCGTGGACCTCTCTTCTCTACTCCCCACTGTGGCTTTCTCTAGGGACCCGATTCCATTCATGTTTCTGGCTCTCTGTTTCCTTTTCCCTTCGCCGTGGCTCTTTTCCTTCTCTTCATGAAAATGCCACCATCCGCCGGGCTCCAGGAGTCTGTAACTTCAGAATCAGGTCACAGACCCAAATTTGACAGGCTTACGCACTCCCTCACTCACACAGCATCTTCGACCGCCTTCCTGAGTCGTCACGGTGTTTCATTCACTTAGGAGTGGGCTCCCCGCAGCCTCCCTTGGTGACCTCCTTATCCAAGCACACTAATATCATCTGTCCTTCGAGGGACCCTGTCTTGCTGATGACAGCTGTCTGCCAGTGCCACCAGCCTGGACCGTCTCGGCCTTCACCATGGGACAGAGACATCTGCTGTACCCCTTCTGCTCCAGCTCATAACTACGCTTCCTGTTCCCCAGCACAACTCAAAACAGGCTGCCATTTCTCTCCATACGGGTGGTTTCTCCTGCCTCTTCTCTTAATGTCAAATCGACTTTATTTTTATAAGAGCTTTAGGTTCGTGGCAAAGTTGAGCAGAAAGTACAGAGAGCTGCCATCTCCCCCCACCCCCTACACATGCACAGCCTCCCCCCTCTCCTGAGCGGTGCACCTGTTACCCACCTGATCGACACATCATCATCACCCAAGGCCATAGTTTACATTAGGGCTCGCCCTCTCTGTTGTGTGTTCTACAGATTTGATAAATGTATAATGACATGTATCCATCATTATAGTATCATACAGAGTCGTTTTGTTGACCCCAAAATTCTCTGTGTGCTGCCTACTTCCCCTCAACCCCTGGTGGACCACTAATCTTTGTACTGTCTCCGTAGTTTTTGCCTTTTCCAGAATGTCATATAGTTGGAATCATACAATATGTCGCGTGTCCAGATTGGCTTCTTTCACCCTGCAATATGTATTCAAAGGTTCTCCATATCCTTTCCTAGCTTTTCAAAGATAGTTCATTTCTTTTCAGTGCTGAATAATAATCCATTGTCCGGACAGACCACAATTTATCCATTCATCTGGTGTCTTGGTTGCTTCCAAGTCTGCAGTTATGAATAAAACTTATTAACATCTGTGTGCAGGTTTTTGTGTGGACATAAGTTCTCACCGCATTTGGATAAACACCAAGGAGCATCACAGCCGGATCGCGGTACAGATATTTGTTTAGTTTTGTAGAATTCCTCTGGCTCCACATCCGCATCAGCGTTAGGCGGTCGGTTTTGGGGCCTGGGCACCAATTCAAAACACATAACTATTTTCCAAAGGTCTTTCTGTTCCTTGAACCCTCCCAGAATGCACCCACAAACAGTACAGAAATTGTCCCGTGCGTCGGCCGTGGAATGCGGATGATGCCAAGGTTGCGGGAGCTCAGAGGATGGCACCACCAACTTCAAAGGGACCAACTCCTATGCAGAAATTCCTAAGTTTGCAGAGATTTCTATCTGCCCAAAGCCAACCCTCAAGCAGGATACAAAGGCAATGATTCAGTGCTTCCCAAACCCAAGTGGCTGAGCCCTTTGCGGGGGCGTCGGCGGGGGGGGCGGGGGTGGTTCTTTACACAACAGCCACATCTACTCCTTAAGAGAGTGTGCTCATGCTGTGACCTCAGGGACAGCCAACAGCTAAGGGGACCACTTCCCAAAACTTCCTGCAAAGCCGCAAACTCATGCTCAAGCACCTGAGCGGTTTATCACAATATACAGAAAGAACTAAGACACCCAAAGGGGAAAGACAAGCTTTCCTCCTGCTTCTGGCTTCTCTCTCCTACACATCAAATGTTGACCACATCTATTGTGAGTCACGCACTTGCCCTCCTTCACTGGCTGTCCTCTAAGGGACTGGGAATTAGGATACAAATTATACTATTCGACTGGATTTGTCAAAGGGTTTAGATGGTGAAGAAAAGGCACCGGGTTTGTTTCCTTTTTTTGAATCGAGTCACATTGCACGAAACCTCTTTTGTTCCCCCAAAGACTGCTTTTTAATCACCCCACCCCCACCCGCTCTGAGCTGCCAGGGAGAAGTGTTTTCCTGCCATTTCACGATTGTTCTCTCCCCCCTCCCACCTCCCCCAGGGAGGCTGCCCCGGCCAGCGTCTGTTTCCAGCTGCCACTCAGTTTGGCACAACTCAGCCAGCCCAATCCAGGCAGCGGGGGTGGGGATGGGGGGGGTGGGGGGGTGGTCAGGGGAGGAAGGAAGAGGGGAGGTGGGGTCACAGTGGGGGGTGGGTGTCCAAACAGATGGCAGGGGTGGGCTGGGATCGTGGGAGTATGGGCACCCTGTTCATGCCCCTTCCTACACACGGCCCTTCAATTACAACACACACACACACACACACACACACACACACACACACACACAGTATTGGTTTGCTGGGCGGGCATAACAAAGTACCACAGATCAGGTGGCTTCAACAGCAGATGTTTATTTCCTCATAGTTCTGGATGCCAGAAGTCCAAGATCAAGGTCAAGATCAACATCAGGGTTGGCTTCTCCTGAGGTCTCTGTTCTCGGCTTGCAGATGGCTGCCTTCACCCTGTGTCTTCGCACCGCCCTCCCTTTGTACACATCTGGGTCCTCACCAGCAGGACCCACCCTCACGACCTCATTTTAACTTTATTAGCTGTTTAAAGACCCTATCTCCAAATAGAGCCACATTCTGAAGCACCGTGGGTTAGAACTTCCTCATGTGGATCTGGGGGGAACACAGTTACAGCCCATACCTCATTCATGTCCGTATAGACACACACATACACACAGCGTTTCTTTCTTCCAGGATTTCGATATTGCTAAAGCCACGCAGGGAAATGTCACTTTTGAACTGCAGTCTGTCTGTGGCAGCACTTTAGATGCTATACTCAGGGGGTCACCAAACTGTTCCTAACCCCAGTTAACTTGAGAGCTGAACCTGGCTCTGGGTTTTGAGGGACCATCATGTGTTTTTCTGCACTTGTGATTCGAACACTGAGGGAATGAACAGGGTGGCCGTGTGTTTGTGTTGACGGGGTCTGGGGCGGTAGGCTACAAAGTGAGGCCTGGGACTGCTTGTCTTGAGATCACCAAAGATGCTTGTTAAAAATGTGTTCTTTTTACGGTAATAAAAGGGAACAGAGTATTGCCATACTTAGCAATACCGATGAATCCCTCTAGCGTAATGCTGAGCCAAAAAAAAAGCCAGTCACACAGTAATACATTCTGTATGATTCCATTTTTACAACAGGGCGTAACTAATCTATGATATCAAAAGGTCTAGACATGATCGTGAAGAAGTTCAAGGGGATTCACGGTAACAGTCTATTTGGGTGGTGGCGATAGACATTTTCTCAAACCACGTACTTCTGACTTGGTACACTTTCCTTTGTGCATGTTATTCTTGAGTTTTGAAAAGTTTAGAGAAGAAAATATCTCCAGGGGCACCTGGGGGGCTCAGTCGGTTGAGCGTCTGACTTCAACTCAGGTCATGATCTTGTGGTTCCTGAGTTCGGGAGCCTGCTTTGGATGCCGCGTCTCCTTCTCTTTCTGCCCCTCCCCCCGCTTGTGCTCTGACTCCGTCTCT
The DNA here is from genome assembly GCF_024362965.1 of Panthera pardus. NCBI lineage: Eukaryota > Metazoa > Chordata > Mammalia > Carnivora > Felidae > Panthera > Panthera pardus. The sequence continues at coordinate 1,772,091 of NW_026526788.1, read as the reverse complement.
CAAAAAATATAACAAAACGTTAAAAATCTGTTTTTTTTAAAAAAGAAAATACCTCCAACATTTCCCCTTTTACTTTCCAAGCCACCATTTCTCTTACTTTGAATCTTATTACCGTCAAGCCGCAGGGCAATCACTTCTCCTTCTTTTCCTTTAGCAAATTGAAAACTCCTGAAGTTTCCAAAAGAACTTCACCAAGGACTAGGACGATGCCAAGCAAATATCAGCAAAGAAAACTTAGAAGGCAGAAAGACCCAGGTTTATTTAGAATGATATGGCTTTTAGCACAGTTTGGGGGTCTCCTGCCCCCTTCATTTTGTCAGCCAGGGGAGGAGAAGAGGAAAGAGGGAGAGAGACGGGGAGGAAAAGGGAGAAGAGAGGGAGGGAGGGAGGGGGGAGGAGGAGGAAGGGAAAAAAGCCAACCTTTGGTGAATTCTGTAAAGTAGGAGAGCCTCCCGTCATGATACAAATGTGCAACACCTCACCATGCTGGATTTCAGGGGATGGTTTACTTCCCACAGCAGTGCACCCCTCTGTCTTGTTAGTCTCTGGCATTCCTATTTCCCTTAAACTTGGCAAAATCTTGCATTTTGCAGGTGTCCCTTGGAGCACGGATGGCAGAGCATAGGGCTCTGAAGGGTGGTTCCTGGGGGAACAGCCCAGGCTGGGAGGAGGGCAAGGGGGGGGGGGGGGGATGAGTTCCCAGGCCACACAGCTCTCTCTCCTCTCCAGACCTGGGATTCTGCATTCTTGCGGACACAGGCACGAGAAGGTCAAGTGTGACATCTTCCCTCTCCCCCGAACAACCTGTACTTATCACCCCAAAGCAACTAGTCCCCTCAAGGATGTTCTAAGTTCTGTTTAATTGAACTGAATGACTCTACTAAGAAAATGCATGGACCCATGAAAGAAATCAAAGATGGCACGAAGAAATGGAAACACATTCCATACTCATGGATAGGAAGAACAAATATTGTTAAACTATGTATAGTGCCCAAAGCACTCTACACATTAAATGCAGTCCCTGTCAAAATACCAAGAGCAGTTTTCACAGAGCTAGAAAAAATAATTCTAAAATTTGTATGGAACCACAAAGACCCTGAATGGTCAAAGCCATCTTGGAAATGAAAAGCAAAGCTGGACGCATCACAATTATGGACTTCAAGTTTTATTATAAAGCTGTAGTAATCGAAACAGTATGGTACTGGCACAAAAATAGACCCATAGATCAATAGAACAGAATAGAAAACCCAGAAAACCCACAACTATATGGTCAATTAATCTTTGACAAAACAAGAAAGAACATCCAATGGGAAAAGGACAGTCTCTTTAACAAACGGTGTTGGGAAAACTGGACAGGAACATGTAAAAGAAAGAAACTGGGCCACTTTCTTACACGATACACAAAAATAAATTCAAAATGGGGGCACCTGTGTGGCTCAGTTAAGTGCCTGACTCTTGATTTCAGCTCAGGTCATGATCTTGCGGTTCATGGGATTGAGCCCCACGTCAAGGCCCCCAGTCAGGCTCTGTGCTGACAGTTCAGAGCCTGCTTGGGATTCGCTCTCTCTCTCTCGCTCTCTCTCTCCCCCTTCGCCACTCCTGCATGGTCTAAATAAATGATCTAAATGTGAGACAGGAAACCATAAAAGTCCTATAAGACAACACAGGCAGTAATCTCTTTGACATTGACCATAACAACTCTTTTCTAGATATGTCTCCTGAGGCAAGGGAAATAACAAAAATAAACTATTAGGACAGCATCAAAATAAAAAGCTTCCACACAGCAAAGGAAACAATCAACAAAGCTAAGAGGAAACCCACAGAATGGGGCAAGATATTTGCAAATGACATATTCAAATATAAAACTCCACGCTCAAAAACCAGATAGTCCGATTAAACAATGGGCAGAAGACGTGAAGAGACATTTCCCCAGGGAAATACAAATCAAAACCACACTGAACTGTAACTACACACCTCTCAGAATGGCTAAAAACGACAACACAAGAAACAACAGGTGTTGGTGAGGAGGTGGAGAAAAAGGAACCCTTGTGCACCGTTGGCGGGAATGCGAAAAGGTGCAGCCACTGCGGGAAACAGTTTGGAGTTTCCTCAGAAAGTGAAAGGTAGAACTACCCTACGATCTAGCAATTTCACTACTAGGCATTTACCCACAGGATACAAAAATACTGACTCAAAGGGATACATGCACCCCTGTGTGGATATCAGCATTATTTGCAACGGCCAAGACGTGGAAGCAGCCCAAATATCCATTGATTGATGAATGGATAAAAAAGATATGATGTGTGTGTGTGGTATTCAGCCAAAAAAAAAAAAAAAAAAAGAATGAAATCTTGCCATTTGCAACAGCATGGATGGATCTAGAGAATATCATGCTAAGTAAAATAAGTCAGTCAGAGAAAGAATAATACTGTATGATTTCACTCATATGTGCAGTTTAAGAAACAAAACAAGCGAGCAAAGGGAAAAGAGAGAGAGAGGCAAACCAAGAAACAGGCTCTTAATTATAAACAACAAACTGTGGTTACCAGAAGGGAGGAGGTGGGGAGTTGGGCGAAATAGGGGTGGGGATTAAGGAGGGCACATGACATGATGGGTATCAGGTGATGTATCAAATTGTTGAGTCCCTATATTGTATACCTGAAACTAATACGACAGTATGTTAATTAACTGGAATTGAAATCAAAACTTTTAGAAATAAAAATAATTAATTAGGAAAAAAAAATGTATGGACCCTAACAAGCCAGCCGTCCTACCCCAAGCAGTATGATACTGACAGAGGCAATATCCATAGCTACGTGACTTTTTGCAATTTGGAAATCCTATATTCTTTTTAAAAAACTGTTTTATTGAATTTTTTTTATTGTGAAGTAGGCTTTCCATGTTTCTTTTTTTTTTAATTTGATTTCATGCTTTATTTTTTAAAATTTACATCCAAATTAGTTAGCATATACTGCAACAATGATTTCAGGAGTAGATTCCTTAGTGCCCCTTACCCGTTTAGCCCATCCCCCCTCCCACACCCCCTCCTGTAACCCTCAGTTTGTTCTCCATATTTATGAGTCTCTTCTGTTTTGTCCCCCTCCCTGTTTTTATATTATTTTTGTTTCCCTTCCCTTATGTTCATCTGTTTTGTCTCTTAAAGTCCTCTTATCAGGGAAATCATATGGTATTGGTCTTTTGCTGACTAATTTCACTTAGCATACATAATCCCCTCCAGTTCCATCCACATAGTTGCAAATGGCAAGGTTTCATTCTTTTTGATTGCTGAGTAATACTCCATTGTATGTATATATCACTTCTTCTTTATCCATTCATCCACGATGGACATTTGGGCTCTTTCCATAGTTTGGCTATTGTCGATAGTACTGCTATAAACATGGGGTGCGGGTGTCCCTTCAAAACAGCACACCTATATCCTGTGGATAAATGCCTAGTCGTGCAATTGCTGTGTCGTAGGGTAGTTCTATTTTTAGTTTTTTGAGGAACCTCCATACTGTTTTTCCAGAGTGGCTGCACCAGTTTGCATTCTCACCAGCAGTGCAAAAGAGATCCTCTTTCTCCGCATCCTCGCCAGCATCTGTTGTTGCCTGAGTTGTGCATGTGAGCCATTCTGACAGGTGTAAGGTGGTATCTCATTGTGGTTTTGATTTGTATTTCCGTGATGATGAGTGATGTGGAGCATTTTTTTCATGTGTCGGTTGGCCATCTGGATGTCTTCTTTGGAGAAGTGTCTATTCATGTCTTTTGCCCATTGCTTCACTGAATTATTTGTTTTTTGGGTGTTGAGTTTGATAAGTTTTGTATAGATTTTGGATACTAACCCTTTATCTGATATGTCATTTGCAAATATCTTCTCCCATTCTGTCGGTTGCCTTTTAGTTTTGCTGATTGTTTCCTTCGCTGTGCAGAAGCTTTTTAATTTTCATGAGGTCCCAGTAGTTCATTTTTGCTTTTATTTCCCTTGCCTCCAGAGACGTGTTGAGTAAGAAGTTGCTGTGGCCAAGATCAAAGAGGTTTTTGCCTGCTTTCTCCTCGAGGATTCTGATGGCTTCCTGTCTTACACTGAGGTCTTTCATCCATTTTGAGTTTATTTTTGTGTCTGGTGTAAGAAAGTGGTCCAGGTTCATTCTTCTGCATGTCGCTGTCCAGTTTTCCCAGCACCACTTGCTGAAGAGACTGTCTTTATTCCATTGGGTATTCTTTCCTGCTTTGTCAAAGATTAGTTGGCCATACGTTTGCGGGTCCATTTCTGGGTTCTCTATTCTGTTCCATTGATCTGAGTGTCTGTTCTTGTGCCAGTACCATACTGTCTTGATGATTACAGTTTTGTAGTATAGCTTGAAGTCTGGGATTGTGATGCGTCCTGCTTTGGTTTTCTTTTTCAAGATCGCTTTGGCTATTTGGGGTCTTTTCTGGTTCCATACAAATCTTAGGATTATTTGTTCTAGCTCTGTGAAAAATGCTGGTATTATTTTGATAGGGATTGCATTGAATATGTGGATTGCTTTGGGTAGTATCGACATTTTAACAATATTTGTTCTTCCTATCCAGGAGCATGGAATCTTTTTCCATTTTTTGGTGTCTTCTTCAATTTCTTTCATAAGCTTTCTATAGTTTTCAGTGTATAGACTTTTCACCTCTTTGGTTAGATTTATTCCTAGGTATTTTATGGTTTTTTGTGCAACTGTAAATGGGATCGATTCCTTGATTTCTCTTTCTGTCGCTTCATTGTTGCTGTATAGGAATGCAACCGATTTCTGTGCATTGATTTTATATCCTGCAACTTTGCTGAATTCATGAATCAATTCTGGCAGTTTTTTGGTGGAATCTTTTGGGTTTTCCATATAGAGTATCATGTCGTCTGTAAAGAGTGAAAGTTTGACCTCCTCCTGGCCGATTTTAATGCCTTTTATTTCTTTGTGTTGTTGGATTGCAGAGGCTAAGGCTTCCAATACTATGTTGACTAACAGTGGCGAGAGTGTGGACATCCCTGTCTTGTTCCTGACCTTAGGGGGAAAGCTCTCAGTTTTTCCACATTCAGGATGATATTAGCATTGGGTCATTCATATATGGCTTTTATGATCTTGAGGTATGATCCTTCTATCCCTACTTTCTTGAGGGTTTTTATCAAGAAAGTATTTTGTATTTTGTCAAATGCTTTCTCTGCATCTATGGAGAGGATCATATGGTTCTTGTCCTTTCTTTTATTGGTGTGATGAATCAGTTAATTGTTTTGCAGATATTGAACCAGCCCGGCATCCCAGGTATAAATCCCGCTTGGTCGTGGTGAATAATTTTTTTAATGTATTGTTGGATCCGGTTGGCTAATATCTTGTTGAGGATTTTTGCATCCATGTTCATCAGGGAAATTGGTCTATAGTTCTCCTTTTTAGTGTGGTCTCTGTCTAGTTTTGGAATCAAGGTAATGCTGGCTTCATAGAAAGAGTTTGGAATTTTCCCTTCCATTTCTATTTTTTGGAATAGTTTCAAGAGAATAGGTGTTAACTCTTCCTTAAATGTTTGGTAGAATTCCCCCGGAAAGCCATCTGGCTGTGGACTCTTGTTTTTTTGCAGATTTTTGATTACTAATTCGATTTCCTTACTGGTTATGGGTCTGTTCAAATTTTCTATTTCTTCCTGTTTCAGTTTTGGTAGTGTATATGTTTCTAGGAATTTTCCATATCTTCCAGATTACCCATTTTATTGGCATATAATTGCTCATAATATTCTCTTATTATTGTTTTTATTTCTGTTGTGTTGGTTGTGATCTCTCCTCTTTCATTCTTGATTTTATTTATTTGGGTCCTTTCCTTTTTCTTTTTGATCAAATTGGCTAGTGGTTTATCAATTTTGTTAATTCTTTCAAAGAACCAGCTTCTGGTTTCATTGATCTGTTCTACTGGTTTTTTTGGTTTCGATAGCATTAATTTCTGCTCTAATCTTTATTATTTCCTGTCTTCTGCTGTTTTTGGGTTTTATTTGCTGTTCTTTTTCCAGCTCCTTAAGGCGTAAGGTTAGATTGTGTATCTGAGATCTTTCTTCCTTCTTTAGGAAGGCCTGGATTGCTATATACTTTCCTCTTATGACCCCCTTTGCTGCGTCCCAGAGGTTTTGGGTTGTGGTGTTATCACTTACATTGGCTTCCATATACTCTTTAATTTTCTCTTTAACTGCTTGGTTATCCCATTCATTCTTGTAGGATGTTCTTCAGTCTCCAAGTATTTGTTACCTTTCCAAATTTTTCTGGTGGTTGATTTCGAGTTTCATAGCATTGTGGTCTGAAAATATGCACGGTAGGATCTCCATCTTTTTGTACTTACTTAGGGCTGATTTGTGTCCCAGTATATGGTCTATTCTGGGGAATGTTCCATGTGCACTGGAGGAGAATGTATATTCTGCTGCTTTAGGATGAAATGTTCTGAATATATCTGTTAAGTCCATCTGGTCCAGTGTGTCATTCAAAGCCATTGTTTCCTTGTAGATTTTTGGATTAGATGATCTGTCCATAGCTGTGAGTGGGGTGTTGAAGTCTCCTACTATTATGGTATTACTATCAATGAGTTTCTTTATGTTATGATTAATTGACCTATATATTTGGGTGTTTCCACATTTGGCGCGTAAATGTTTACAATTGTTAGGTCTTCTTGGTGGATAGACCCCTTGATTACGATATAATGCCCTTCTGTGTCTCTTGACACCGTCTTTATCTTAAAGTCTACATGGTCTGATATAAGTATGGTTACTCTGGCTTTCTTTTTTTGACCATTAGCATGATAGATGGTTCTCCATCCCCTTACTTTCTATCTGAAGGTGTCTTTAGGTCTAAAGTGGGTCTCTTGTAAACTGCATATAGATGGGTCTTGTTTTCTTATCCATTCTGTTACCCTGTGTCTTTTGTTTGGAGCATTGAGTCCATTGACCTTTAGAGTGAGTACTGAAAGATATGAATTTATGGCCATTATGATGCTTGTAGAGTTGGAGTTTCTGGTGGTGTTCTCTGGTCCTTTCTAGTCTTTGTTGCTTTTGGTCTTTATTATTAATTTCTTTTCTTTTCTTTTTTTTCATCTTTTCTCCCCTCAGAGAGTCCCCCTTAAAATTTCTTACAGGGCTGGTTTAGTGGTCACAAACTCCTTTAATTTTTGTTTGTCTGGGAAACGTTTTATCTCTCCTTCTATTTTGAATGACAGCCTTGCTGGATAAAGAATTCTTGGCTGCATGTTTTTCTGATTCAGCACACTGAATATATCCCGCCACTCCCTTCTGGCCTGCCAAGTTTCTGTGAATAGGTCTGCTGCAAACCTGATCTGTCTTCCCTTGTAGGTTAGGAACTTTTTTTTCCCTTGCTGCTTTCATGATTCTCTCCTTGCCTGAGTATTTTGTGAATTTGACTATGATATGCCTTGTTGATGGTCGGTTTTTGTTGACTCTAATGGGGGTCCTCTGTGCTTCCTGGATTTTGATGTCTGTGTCTTTCCCCAGGTTAAGGAAGTTGTCTACTATGATTTGCTCACGTAACCCTTCTACCCCTTTTTCTCTCTCTCTTTCTCTTCTGGGACCCCTATGATTCTGATGTTGTTCCTTTTTAATGAGTCACTGATTTCTCTAATTCTTAAATCGTGCTCTTTTGCCTTAATCTCCCTTTTTTTTCTGCCTTGTTATTCTCTAATTTTGTCCTCTATATCGCTGATTCTCTGTTCTGCCTCATCCATCCTTGCCGCCACTGCATCTGTCTATGATTGCAGCTCAGTTATAGCATTTTTGATTTCATTCTGGCTATTTTTTTCACTTCTTTTATCTCTGCAGAAAGGGATTCTAACCTATTTTCGACTCCAGCTAGTATTCTTATTATGATTCTAAATTCTGGTTCAGACATCTTGCTTGTATCTGTATTGGTTAAATCCCTGGCTGTCGTTTCTTCGTGCTGTTTCTTTTGGGGTGAATTCTTTTGTCATTTTGAAGGGAGAAAAGGAATTAATGAGGTAGAAAAATTGAAATTAAAAAAAATGATATTAAAAAAATATTAAAATTAAAGATTAAAACACACATACACACACAAATCGAATAGATGATGCTAAATCCTAGGTGTGTTTTGGTCTGGGTGTTGAAAGTGGTTTGACAGATTAGAGAAAAAAAGCAGGGGGAGAGAAAAAACAGGAAATCCTTTGAGAATTTGAAAAAATGAATACACTGAAGTAGACTAAAATGAGATGATGGGGGTAAAACAGAATTTGAAAAAATATACACAAAAGTAAAGAATATAGTAGAAAAAAATTAAAGAAAATATTTTTAATAAAAATTAAAAATAAATATGAATTCTTTCTTTTTCTGTATTTTAGAAAAAAGAAAAGAAATGAAAAAGATAAAAAAAAAAGATAAAAAAGATAAAAAATTAAAAAAAAGAAATCATTTGAAAATTTGAAAAAATGAATACACTGTAGTAGACTAAAATAAAATGATGGAAGTAAAATAGAATTTGAAAAAATTTACATAAAAGGAAAAAATATAGTAATAAAAATTAAAGAAAAATATTTTTAATAGAAACTGAAAGTAAAAATGACGTTTTTCTCTTTCTGCATTCAAGAAAAAGAAAAGAAACCAAAAAGAGAAAAGAAAAAAGAAAGAAAAAGAAGGAAATTGTTTGAAAATTTGAAAAGGTGAATACACTGAGGTAGACTAAAAAAAATGATGGAAGTAAAATAGAACTTGAAAAAATTTACACAAAAGTAAAAAATATAGTAATAAAAATTAAAGAAAAATATTTTTATCAAAATTGAAATTAAAAATGAATTTTTTCTCTTTCTGTATTCAAGAAAAAGGATTGTAAAAGAGAAAAAGAAAAAAGAAAAAAAAGAAAGAAAATTGAATAGATGAACCTGCTAACAGATTGAAGTAGGACTGAAATTGCTTCATTTTCCCCTAGAAGTCAGTGTATGTAGCGCTTTCTAGTCCGTAAACCAAGCCGGCAGTGAGACTTGTGTTCTTGAAGAGGGAAGTTGGCCCAGTTGGGCGGGGTTGAGTGTAACGGCTCCGCACTCCACTAGATGGCGCTGCTAGCCTACTGGGGTGGATTGTTGAGGTGCTCGAAGGTGCGTATGCGCATGCGTGGGAGTGGTAAAAATGGCGCCACCCAGCTGCCCAGTCTGTTCTCTCGAATCAGCAATCGCGCACCCATCCTCTGTCTTCAGCTCTTGTCAACTCCCTGCTTCTTTACTCTTCGTGACCAGGCCCCAGGCAGCACCTCTCTCCCGAGTTCTGTCTCAGATGCAGCTGTTTTCTCCAGCCCCTTACTTCCGAAGGACTGCGGCTTTGACCGGTTCCGCCCCTCTGCGGGAGGGTCTTACCGAGCAATGGCCGAAGGAACAATGACCGAGTGTCGGCTGCACCCAGGAACGCTTGAGGGACCCTGCTGCTGCAGGTGCCCCGAGACTGCGGCCAGGTGCCACCCGCCCCAGAAAAAGTTCGCGAGACGGTGTAGCTGCAGCGTTTCAGGCAACACACATCTGGCACCAGGTTTCAGCCTTAAGGACCTTGTTCCAGCACCAGCGAATGTGGCCGCCTTCCGGGGTCTGCTGGGACCAGGTGGCTTCAACGGTCTCCGCCAAATGTCCTTCCAGCAGTGGAACCGTTTCTCTCCATGTGGCCCGAGAACTTCCTGGACCCCACTCTGCTCCTGGGGATTCGCCCTTCCCACCAGAGCACCGCCAGGTAGGGAGCTGCGGAGTTGCAGCCTTTGCGCTCCCCTTGTTCCACTCTTAATGGAATTTAAACCCTCTCCTTTCTCCTTTCTCCCTTTTTAGTTTAGTCCCTGCGGCTGCTTCCAATTTTCCACTTTCTCTCCAGCTGCTTTTGGGGAGGGGTGCTTTTCCCATATTCTGCCCCCCTCCCCAGTCTCCATCCTCTCTCCGCCCGCAAAAGCAGTTCCCTACCTTTCACGGCTTCTCGCTCCCCAAATTCACCTCTCTGTGCCGCGTCCCTGCTGAATTCTGTGGTTCAGGTTGTGCAGATTGTTGTGTGAACCCTCCAGTCAGTTTTCTAGGTGTGTAGGATGGTTTAGCGTTGGCCTGGCGGCGTTTCACGGACGTGAGACGCACAAAAAACTTCCATGCTGTTCCGCCATCTTGGCCCCTCCCCCCACATTGAATTTTAATATACATACAGAAATGCACATAATCGTAAGCTTACAGCTTGATAAATTTTACCAACAGAGCCACCTGTTCCACATCGAGGAACAGAAGCCCACTCGGGCTCCCCACCACCACCAGCCCCTTCCCCAGCAAGGGCGTCCTGCTTTCTGACACCCTCGGCTACTTTTGTACCCAGTAGGACTCTGTCATGTGTGCCTTCTCCACTCACCATTGTGTTTGTGAGCATCGCCCGTGTCTGTGAATGGGGTGTGTTCATCCTCGGCCCTGTGTCGTATTCTGTTGTGAGGATATACCACAAATTATCTGTCCATTCTCTTGTTGGAGGACGTTTAAGTTCTTTTCAGGTCTGGCTTATTAGGAGTAATGCTGCCTTCAGCATTCTAATACATGCATCTTGGTGCGTGTTTATACGCATTTGTTGGGGCTGCAGCCTATATGGAATTCTGGGGTTATAGGGATGCATAAATTCAGCTTTAGTGAATATCCCCAGGGTCTCAAAGGGGTGGTACCAGTTAACACTCCAGGGTATGAGTGTCTGGTATTCTGCGTCCTTGCCAATGCTTCATATTTTCCACCTCACTCAATTTCGCCAAAGGCAGCTCACTTTTGTTGATCACTTACGATATGCCGGGAACTAAGCGTTCGCATGCATGGTCATTTAATTTTGCAACAGTCCCATGAAGCCCTCCTCATTTTCACAGATGTCTCAAGAGAAGTGTTCAAATCCTTAACCCGTGTGGCCTGCATGGGACCAGCGCTGGCCGATCTCCTGGCCCTTGCTCTCTCCCGTGCACTGTTTTTGACTTGGGTGCATAAAAAGCCAATGCCAGTGCCCACCAGCCAGGAGCACGCTCTTCAGGAGTGCATCTAAGGTCACATCTGCATCTACTGGGCTGGTGCCAGGTTTCCTATTCAAGGGTTTCCGGCTTTTCGTGTAACCTGTGTTTGAGTGCCGGAACCATATAAGAAAATGTGCACTGAGAGGACAACCCAAGAGTGCAAAGGGGGACTCGTCCCCAGACTGCAGCTCAGTGACACCTCCTCCGGGTGGGCAGGGAGAACTGGGACCCCCACACTGGCTAGAACAGACACAGGACATTCTACCGCTGTTCTTCGGGCAGAAGGACATGCTGATGTGGTTTAACAAGCTCAGACTTTAACTTTTGTGTTTCACCCAGATAAAAATAGACTTACAGATCTTCTTCAGACTATAAAAGTAATGCCTGCAAATTTTACATTTTGAAATAAAACCGAAAAAAAGGGATAGAGAGGATATAAAACATTTATAATCCCACCAAAAGATAATTTGTTTAATCGATATATTTGGTATATTCTTCCCAATGTTTCCCTGTTTTTCTAAATGTGTGTGTATACGTGTGTGTGTACATATATATTGATTATATTTATGTGTCTATGCATGTATATGCATATATATATATATATACATACATACATACAGATATGTACATTTACGTTTTTTTTTAAACAAAAACGTTGTCATCCTATACATACTATTTTGTGGCTGTGGCACTTTATGTTTTGTTCCTCATGGTGGGAGCTTGGCCTTCTTTGGAGATGACCAGAGGTCTCTGAGACTCCTAACAGGAACTGCATCTGCCAGTGGGGGCTCTGTGTTAGGCCCTGAGCATGGAAAACATGGGACCAAGTCATCAGAGAAAAGGATCCCCTTATAAAGCACTGAATGACCTTCCAGTTGAGAGTTGAGACCACCTTGACCTCAGAAGATGGTAAGCTTCTTCAGGCAAGTTATAGTCTAAGATCAATCCAGTCGCACAGGGGCCTCCCCAGGAGGGGAGGCATAGACTCCTCGCCATGGCAGGAGAATCTTGTCACGTAGGAGGTTGACTTTATTATGAAGCCACTGCTCCTATGAGATGCTCCTCTGTGACTCAGGGGTAAATAGACCCTTCATCTTTGCACTACTCATCCAAGAAGCCTTAGTGGAAGCATCCAAGGACAAAAATGCCTGGGGGACATGTCCACACTGGGTTCCAAAGGCATAGGGAAAAGGTTGAGGCCCACTTTGGCTCCCTATTGAGGCACCCATAACAAGGGCTTCTCCAAAAAGTGACAACTCCCTACACCTGATGGTCAAATCTCTATCTCTAAAGAAAATTGTTTTTTTATTTTGCAATCATTATAGATTCACAGGAAGTTGCAAACATCATAAGAAGAGGTCTTGCCCCTTCACTCAGTTTCCCTAAATGCTGACATCTTACATTACGATGGTGCAATATAAAAACCAGGAGACTGATGTTTTCACAATGTGCGTGTAGAGATTTCCATAATAACCATCACAATCAAGATACAGAACTATTCTGTCACCGGAAAGGTCTGCCTTGTGCTAATCCCTTTTAGTCATATAAATGCCTTCAACTCCACCATCTCCATCGGTAACAACCAATAGTCTGATCACCATGTCAATAATTTTGCCATTCTGAGAATATTATATAAATTGAATCGTACATTACTTGATCTTTTTTTTTTTTAACATTTATTTATTTTTGAGACAGAGAGAGACCGAGCATGAACGGGGGAGGGGCAGAGAGAGAGGGAGACACAGAATCTGAAGCAGGCTCCAGGCTCTGAGCCCTCAGCCCAGAGCCCGACGCGGGGCTCGAACTCACGGACCGCGAGATCGTGACCTGAGCTGAAGTCGGACGCTTAACCGACTGAGCCACCCAGGCGCCCCTACTTGATCTTTTGATATTTTATTCACTCACTAGAATGACCTTGAGATTCATCCAAGTTGTTGAGTGAATCAATAGCTTATTCCTTTTTCTTGCTGAGTAGTATTCTATTCTGTGAATGTTTTGTTAGCCATCACCCATTGGGGGACATTCTACTTGTTTCAGCGAAATGTCTCTTCATGTCTTTTGCTCAGTTTCAGACTGGATTGTTGGATTTTTACTGTTCTTTATATATTGTAGAGTCACGCCCATTTTAGATACATGTTTTACAAATATTTTCTCCCAGTGCATAATTTGTCTTTTTAGCCTCTTAACAGAGTCTCAGCGAAACATAAAAGTTCCTAATTTTTATGATGTCTAATTTATAGATTTTTTTCTTTTATGAATCATGCTTTCTGCCATGTTTAGACTCAATTTCCTCACCAATTTCCAAGCTCAGAAGATTTTTGTTATCTTCTACAAGTTTTATGTATTTTATTGAGTTCATTTAAAATCAATTTTTGTACAAGGCGTGAGGATTAGGTTGAGGGTGTTTTATTTCGGGCCTATGGCTCTCCAATTGCTCAAATATCATTTGTTGAAAAACAATCTTTCCTCCATTGTATTTCTTTTGAACCTTTGTCAAAATCAGTTGGCTGTGCTTATGTGGGTCTATTTCTGACTTCTCTATTTTGTTCCATTAATCTATATGTCGACCTCTCAGCCAACAACACCGGGTACCTATTACTGTGGTTGTATTGTAGTCTTTAATATTGGGTAGTGTAATTCTTTAAAAAAATTTTTTTTAGCTCCAGGAACGTGGTGTGGTACAAATTGTATGCATGTTTCCTTAGATTTATACCAAAGTCAACTTTTTGAGAGGTTGTAAATGATATTTAAAATGTAATTTTAGGGGCACCTGGGTGGCTCAGTCGGTTGAGCATCTGACTTCGGCTCAAGTCATGATCTCACAGTTCGTGGGTTCGAGTCCTGCTCTGTGCTGACAGCTCGGAGTCTGGAGCCTGCTTCAGATTCTGTGTCTCCCTCTCTCTCTACCCCTCCCCGCTCTTGAACTCTGTGTGTGTGTGTCTCTCTCTCAAAAATAAATGAACATTAAAAAAATTTTTTAAATGTAATTTTAATGAACCACAGTTTCATTGAGAATATGTAAAAATACAATGAATTTTTATATGATTACTGTTCATCCTGTGGCCTTACTATAAACGCTTAATGATTCTAGGGTTTTTGTATTTTGGTAAATTTTTTGGAATGATTTAAGTAGACAGCCATATCATCTGATAGGTTTAGCCCTTCCTTTCCAATATGTATGGCTTTTCTTTCCATTCCTTAGTGTTTTGACTACAGCTTTCAGTATTATTTTGATTAACAGTGTTGCCAGCACTCTTGCTTTATATTTGACTATCAGAGGAACACATTCAGTGTTCTCAACATTTAATATGGTGTCAGTTGTAGGTATTTGATATGGAATAAATCAGTTTTCCTCTTAATCCCTTAACTAACTGCATTGAGTATTCATGGATGACAAAAGTGCTTCTTAACTGCATTCCTTTTCTTTCTCTAAGTCTCTCAGAGAAGCCACACTTTTGACTCTTACAATTTTGTTTTTAAAGTTTTGTTATTGGGGCGCCTGGGTGGCTTGGTCGGTTAAGCGTCCGACTTCGGCTCAGGTCATGATCTCATGGTCCGTGAGTTCGAGCCCCGCGTCAGGCTCTGTGCTGACGGCTCAGAGCCTGGAGCCTGCTTCCGATTCTGTGTCTCCCTCTCTCTCTGACCCTCCCCCGTTCATGCTCTGTCTCTCCCTGTCTCAAAAATAAATAAACGTTTAAAAAAAAATAAAAATAAATAAATAAAGTTTTGTTATTGAAGTATGGTGAGCACACCATGTTATACTAGATTCAGGTGTGTAACATAGTGATTTGACAATTCTATGCATTTCTCAGCGCTCAGCATGATAAATGTAGCTGCCATCTGTTATATGATACGATTATAACCTTGAATCTATTCCCTATGCTGTACTTAAATCTGTATCTTTATATAAATGGCTTTCTTTCCCCTAACCTTTGGCGACATACTTAGAAAGCTATGCCTCATCTTAAACTTGTTCTATAATTCATCTAAATGAATTGTTACATAATTTTCGAAAAGCACTACTCTGACCTAGAGCGTATTATGCTAAGTGAAATAAGACAGAGAAAGACAAGTACCATATGATTTCACTTATATGTGGAATCAAAAAAAAAACAAAGACAAAACAAATGGAACAAACAAAAAAATGGAAGCAGACGCATAAATACAAAGAACCAACCGGTGGCCGCCCAAGGGGAGAGGGGTGGGGGAGATGGGTGAAATAAATGAAAGGGAATAAGAGACACAAGCTGCCAGTTCTCAAATGGTAGGTCATGGAGATGAAAAGTACAGCGTAGGAAATATAGGCAATAATACTGTGATAGCATATGGTGACAGGTGACTCTACTGACCATGGTAAGCACTATCTACTGTGCGGAATCACTATGCTGTACATCTGAAATGAATATAACATTGTATGTCAACCACACTTCAGTTTTTAAAAAGTGGATTTCTGGGGCACCCGGGTGGCTCAATCAGTTAAGCGTCCGACTCTTGATTTCAGCTCAGGTCATAATGTGGTTCGTAGATCAAACCCCACAGTGGGCTCCATACTGACAACAAGGAGCCTGCTTGGGATTCTCTCTTCCTCTCTCTCTCTCTCTCTCTCTCTCTCCTCTCTCTCTCTGCCCCTCCTTGCCCCCCTCTCAAAATAAATAAACAAATATTACAAAAAGTGTATTTCTTATTTTTTTTTAAAAGCACTATTCTTTCAGAATTATTAAGTGATGGGGGTGGGTAGATGGGTCACCCTTACCCATCCCCTGCCACCCCTCCCCCAGATAAGCCTTGTCAGAGGAAAGGATGCTGGGGTGGGGTGAGGGTCAAGGTCTTCTATTGTGATTATTACTAACATTTTTTAAATGTGTTCCACATAGTATCTGCAACCCTTAGTTTCCTTGTGTAGAAACTTTTTTTACTGGCTTGGAAAATGTAATGCTTAGGGCCCTTCTAGCTTTAAGATTCCATAAATTATATTCAGATTCTAGCTTAAAAATATATATATAAAAGCTGTTGCAGCCACCGATTAATTCTCTTCCACACAAAATGATGAAACCCACACAAAATATGCCTTAGCAGGAGTTTGAAATCTTACTAACAACAACAAAATATGATTCTACTCTGTAGTGGCCATTAAATCAAGATGGTTGCATGAAAATTCCCTGCCTCTGTCCATTCTGCTTCCAAACAGCAGTGAATAAATAGCAGCCCCCTAGGGTCCTCAGAGAGGGTGCCCCGGCCCGGCCACACAGCCACAGATCCAGTGGCTGAGCTGTGACTTCATCCTGGACATGCCCCCTCTGCCGTCTCCTCTCTGTCAACATTCTCTAGGATTCCTCCGTATCCTCCCTAAAAAAAATAATTCTGTACTCCCACCATATTGATCTTGTCTCTTATTTTCTGTCTTCTGATGGCTTGACACCTGCAGTCTTGCTGACTCTGGAGGGACCGTCCCTACAGGGCTGATCCATTCCGAGATCGTGAACAACTAGCCTGAGCGCAAGCCCTTTACACACAAGCCAACCAATCCAGACCCACACGCCAACCACCTTCTCCGTGGGGATCTCACTGTCCCTCTGCCCTAATCATCCAGGACCAGAAACCAGGCCACCAGGTAAAGCCGATCTGTTGGCTTTACTACACCTAAATAATAATATAAGCCATAGGAAACACCCCACTTCCTTCCTGTTCCCCGAAGGGCCTATACAAGATGGATACCGAGGCATGCTCTGTCCCCACATCCCTAAGAGAGCTTTTGACACTGACCTCTACGTGGTCATCCCGTCGACTGGGTCTGCTGAGGCAGTGAACTCAGGTTGGCTGCACTTTTGCAGCTACCGCTGTTAGTGGCAGTAGGAGACCTACACAGGTCTCTTCCTGGATTGTATTCCTCACTTTTGCTTCCACAGTAAGGCCAAAGCCCCCTCTCGAGTCTTATGTGGAATTTTGCCTCTACGTTACTTACTGCTTGGAATAAGAAGACAATACATTCACCCCCTTCTTCTCTCTGCACTTGCCTTCCTGGGT
Source organism: Panthera pardus (assembly GCF_024362965.1). Taxonomy (NCBI): domain Eukaryota; kingdom Metazoa; phylum Chordata; class Mammalia; order Carnivora; family Felidae; genus Panthera; species Panthera pardus. The sequence goes on along the minus strand of NW_026526788.1, from coordinate 1,755,062 downwards.
TTGCAGGTCTGGGCCCTCCATCTGAGCTGCAAATCCCTACTCAGTCCCTCTAGCAGGCCCACATGATGCCTCCTTGCAGGTGCCGCCATGTGCTCTGGGCCAGGCAAATAGCACCCAACACCCAGCATGGTAAAGAGGGGAGGCCCCGCAGGTGGAGTCAGCTTCCATAGGCATGTCAAGACCTCCAAGTGGCCAGCAGGACTGAAACCTTGACTCGTTAGGCCATCAGTGAGTCAATCGCCCTCACAGAAACTCAAAGCACCAAGCACAGATCCTAGAAACACGGACTACTTGACATCCTACAGTCGGACAACTTGTTTCCATTTCTACGGCCAAAGGAACTCACACCCACCTCGTGTCTCAAGTCAACCTCTGCCCATGCTGGGGGGGTGGGGGTCAGTGCACCGAGTCACTAAAATTTTACCTTGACAAGTATGGCCCTTTACAGACCGCAGATTTCTCCCAGATGCTGTCTCATTTCATCCATAGAAACAACTGGAAAACAGTCATGCGGCGACACAAAGCAATGGTTGATGACACTACTATAAAAGTTAAGTTTTCTGATGAGTTGGGCAAAATACTGAGGAAGAGAAAGAATTTACAGTAAAACCTGGGGTTGCGAGTAACTTGTTCCGCGATGTTCCGCACGATGAGGAAGAATTTCTAATTAATTTCATTTAATTTTTTAAGTTTATTGATTTATTTTGAGAGAGAGAGAGAGAGAGCGAGCACGAGTGGGGGAGGAACAGAGAGAGGGAGAGAGAAAATCCCAAGCAGGCTCTGTACTGCCAGCCGGCGTCCAATGTGGGGCTCACACTCACGAACCACAAGATCATGACCTGAGCTGAAATCGAGAGTTGGATGCTTCACCAACTGAGCCACCCAGGTGCCCCTCTAATAAATTTTTACTTGATAAACGAGGTGTCTTGCAATACAAGTAGTAGTTGATGCTGAATGTCACATGATCACAATTGAGCCAATGGTTCTTCTCTCTCTCTCTCTCTCTCACTGCAGAGGAGGAGGAGAAAAAGGCAGAGGAATCCTTCACTTCAAATGAGATTAGGGAGATGTGTAAAATGTGGGAAACAGTGCAAAATTTTGGAGAAAAAACGCCACCTGAGTAAGGCTGTAGCCGTGCGAGCGATGAATCTATTTAACGACAATGCAATGTCACATTTCCTCAAAATCTTCAAAAGGAGGCAAAAGCAAGTGTCATTGGATAGGTTCCTTGTTAAAGTTGCACGGAAAGAAAAAGATTCCGTTGAGCCAATAGATAGCAGTGATTTCATTAGTGATAGTGAAAGTCGTCCTACACAATAATCCTCCTCTCCTGTCTCCCTCACGCCAGCCACAAAAGTTTTCAAAGGGGGGCGCCTGGGTGGCTCAGGCGGTTAAGCGGCCGACCTCGGCTCAGGTCATGATCTCGCGGTCTGTGGGTTTGAGCCCTGCGTCGGGTTCTGTGCTGACAGCTCAGAGCCTGGAGCCTGTTTCAGATTCTGTGACTCCCTCTCTCTGCCCCTCCCCCGTTCATGCTCTGTCTCTCTCTGTCTCAAAAATAAATAAAAGTTAAAAAAAAAAAACTTAAAAAAAAAGTTTTCAAAGGTAAGTGCAGGTGAATTTGTTTATTTTTCTTCATGTTTTGTATTTCCTTTATTATTTTCTATTATGTTACGGTGTTGTAATCATTTTTATATGACTATTTTGGGGTTGTGGAATGAATCATCTGAGTTTCCATTACTTCTTATGGGGAAATTCGCTTTGATATACCAGTGCTTTGGATTACAAGCGTGTTTCCAGAACAAATTATGCTCACAAAACAAGGTTTCACTGTATGTAGTTTTATTTTATTTATTTATTTATTTATTTATTTATTTTTTAATTTTTTTAATGTTTATTTATTTTTGAGACAGAGAGAGACAGAACATGAACGGGGGAGGGTCAGAGAGAGGGAGACACAGAATCTGAAACAGGCTCCAGGCTCTGAGCCATCAGCACAGAGCCTGACGCGGGGCTCGAACCCACTGACTGCGAGATCGTGACCTGAGCCGAAGTCGGACACTTAACCGACTGAGCCACCCAGGCGCCCCGTCACTGTATGTAGTTTTAAAAATCAATCAATTCGTAATATGACAGTGGTTATCTTCTATGCAGCCCAAGTTTTTCTCAAGATCAGAAGAGTTCTTTAATAATAATGACTATTGGTTATATTTGCATAATGATTTATAGTTTACAAAGTATTTCCATGTACATTCTCTTATTTAATTCTTGCCAAAAAAAAAAAAAAAAAAACTAATGCAAGATTGGTGTTTTATCCTCATTTTATGAACGAGGAAATTGAGGCCCAGGGAGTCTGCATTCTTGGCTAGGCATTCATTACCGGTTTACTTAAAAGAATTGTTCTAAAGTTGGAAATGAAAAAACAAGCTCATTTATGGCCTCATTACAAAGTTCATCTCTGGTTACCTGTTTGTATGTTTGTTTTTTGAGTTTATTTATTTACTTTGACAGAGTATGAGAGAGGGAGGGGGAGAGAGAGAGGGGAAGAGAGAATCCCAAGCAGTCTCCGTGCTGTCAGTGCAGAGCCTGATGAGGGGCTCGATCTCCCAAACCGTGAGATCATGACCTGAGCCCAAATCAAGAGTCAGAGGCTTAACCAACTGAGCCACCCAGGCGCCCCTGGCTACCTGTTTTCAATCACTCCTCTGAATTCGGTCCCTAGGACCCCTTCCCCACTGCAGTGGACCAGGCACAATCTTGGGACGCTCTTGTCTGAGAAGATGGAGACACGACCCCACCCCTGGTGGGAGGTGGGGGGCAGGAGAAGATGGGGAGGTGGCTCAGGCAGCAGGGGCACCATCTACAAAGTGTTCCCTCACTGAAACACACACCTTTGGGGAAAATCACACGATGTGCAAAACCCAGAAAATGGACAAAAGAAACCCAAGCTTCCAATAAAACCGAGTGAGAAAAGTAGTCTCACCCCATGCGAGTGTTTTTGGAGTATGATGTCGTTACTCGGGTTAAGGGCTTGTATCCAGAGCAACTCAAACATTTGTACATTACGCATTCATCTCCTCATCCCGTGACCGCTGCTGCCAGCATCATGCTGAAGATTCACAAGGGCACACACCCTCCCCGCGGGTCACAGCGAGTGGCGATGGCAGACCCCACCGTGACCAAAGAGGGAGGATGCGTGGCCTGCCTTGACTCTCCTGTGGTGCGCAGGGAAGTGGCCCTTCAGGGTAGGAGCAAAGGGACAGAAAGGCTCAGGGCTGTGCTCACTCCCTGGAGGCGTCGCCTCTCCAGAGTTGCTCCGGGTTCAGTGTCAGGAAAGATTTTGTGCTTTGGCTTATTTTAGTGGACGGTTCCATTCCAGGTTGAGACCATTTCAATAGGCAGGCGAGCCTTGAGATGTTTGGACATTAATTATTTGTTCTCTGCACACTTCCCATCCCCTCTGTGCCTGTAGCTATGCCAGAACCTGGGTGGCGGGAGAGATGGAGGTCAGACTGGATGAGAGGGTAAAAATCAATCCGAAATTCACATTCCCCCTGGGAGAAGGGAACCTATAATTAGGGATTTTTTTTTTTTAACAAGGTTGATTTCACGCATCACACACAGCCTGAGGCCGTGCGCAAGGTGGTTACAAGAGGGAGAGAACACACAGCCAGGGCTGTTGAGTCTTGGCCCCCCACCGGCACCCCAATCCCTCCCCACCAGCCACGGGAAAGCAGCTGAGCCTCTGGAAGCAGCAAACACCCTAAATAGAAAATTTCACACGTGTGGTCGGCAGATTTTCAAAAGAAGAAATAATAAAGTACTTGTGATAGCAAATAGCCTTCCTTGTATTATTTTTCAAAGCCCGCTGGATTTAACCCCCTGTGGCTTCCGGGCTGCTCCAGTGAACTCATAAACAATAACATTATTCTACCGCCTTAAGAGGCTTTTGACCATCTTTGTAGTAAGGTTAGGAAAAATACTCTTCCCTGAAGTTGAGGGCTTTAGCGGCCCCTGGTTCAATTTCAATTTAAACAATTAAAGCAATTGTACAGTTCCAGCTGCACTATTTGTTGGAGCGGCTGTAACAAAGTGCCACAGCCCGGTCGGCTGAAACAACGGAATATTATTGTGTCATAGAGCTGGTGGTTCAGGTCCAAGGTCAAGGTGTAGTTTCCTTCTGAGGCCTCTCTCCTTCGCTTGTTGATGGCTGTCTTCTCCCTGTCTGTTGATGTGGTCTCTGTGTATGTCTGTATCCTAATCTATTCTTTGTTTTTTAATTTTTGTAAACGTTTATTTATTTTTGAGAGAGATCAAGAAACCGAGTGCGTGTGAGGGAGGGGCAGAGAGAGAGAGAGAGGGAGACACAGAATCTAAAGGAGGCTCCAGGCTCTGAGCTGTCAGCACAGAACCTGACGTGGGGCACGAACCCACCAGCCATGAGATCCTGATCTGAGCCGAAGTCGGAGACTTAAACAACTGAGCCACCCAGGTGCCCGTAATCTCCTATTCTTATAAGGACACCGATCGTGTTGGATTAGGGCCCATCCGAAAGACCCCATTTTATACTTAATCACCTCTTTAAAGACTTTAGATCCAAATACAGTCACATTCTGAGGTCCTGGGGGTTAGAACGTCAACATATATAACTTGGGAAGGGACACCCTTTGGCCCATATCGCCAACCCTAACCTATTGTTTCACGCAATCTGTATGTTTCTCCCTCCATACAAATGGATGCCTACACAGAATCCTGCTGTTCCCCTTTGTATTATTATGAGTATTATTTGCATCTGCAAATTGCTCTTTTGCAACTTAGCTGCATTTTTCTTTGAACTATAAAAGTGGTAAACCATAACATATTCTTGGGCATTGGGGCTTTTCCAATTCCTCACCTAGTGGGCAGGCGGTCTGGCAGGGCTGTTGCCTGGCCGGGTGTCAGCCTGGGCTCTGCCAGGTGATACCGTGCAAGCTTGGGCAATCGGGACTTGGTCTTCCCAAGCGTCGGTTCCCCCTCTTCGGAATCACGCTACCCTCTGAGGGCTTAAGGACCACCCAATGAGCAAGGCAATTAAAGCGCAGGAGGTGAGAGTCACATCTTTGTAAATGGCATTTTTCTGCAAACCTTCACAGTACCGTATGGCCAAAATCGACTCCACTTCCAAAAATGCTAAACGAAGCTTTCCTGCTACTGACCAGACAGGGTTAACCTTGAGACTTGCTTAGCCGTTCATCCCCAAACATAAGGTCCTCCCCAAACTGCTGTGTGAGACCGCAGTTCTTGATGCCCCTGATGCTGTGAGTCAGGGATGCCGCAGAGCACAGCGGGGATGATGCGTCTCTGCTCCCCGATGTCCAGGCCTCCAGGGAGACTTCAATGGCTGCAGCTGGAAATGTGCACAGCCATCCTCTCTTACTGAAAGTTGCCCTGCTGGAAACTTCCCACACCTCTGCTACCTAGACTGGGTAGACTGCAAAGTTCGGCTCAATGGGGCTCAGTGGGGGCTGGGTAGACACAGACTCCCCATGGGGCCTGGGCTTCCCTCGGCACGGGGGCCTCAGTGTTCCCAACCCAAGTGTCCTGGTGAACGGAGCGGAAACAGCATCGCCCCTCATCACCCAGCCACCCCTGCCATTGTATAGGTTGAAAAGCAAGAGTCACGAGTCGCTCAAATTCAAGAGGAGGGGCCATAGGCCCTAACTCTCCGTGGGGGAAGTGTTTACAGCAATATTTAGTAAACCACCACAAGACTGTTGGGCAGAAGGAGTGAGACGGACCAGGACACTGGAGAGAGGAAAGCTGCCGCCATCTTGGCTCGGGCAGAGGTGAGGCGAGCACCCCGGCGTTGAGGAGTGTTGCCCCGCTCTCCTGGAAACTGAATGCATTGTTTTATGCCTTCCAAATACGTGCAGGGTCCTCCACCGTTCGGGGCCTTGGTTCCCCCATCCATTAAATGAAGGGGTTGAAATGGTTGATCTTTAAAGTCTCCTGGGAGGCTCAGTCAGTTAAGCGTCAGACTCCTGATTTCGGCTCAGGGCCTGATCTCAGGATCTGGTGAGTTCAAGCCCCGCAGTGGGGTCTGCGCTGACCACAAGGGGCCTACTTAGATTCCTCTCTCTCTCTCTCTCTCTCTGTCTGTCTCTCTCCACACCCCCACTCGCGCTCTCTCTCTCTCAAAACAAACTTATAAAAAGAGCCTGGGGAAATACATTGTCTCTCACATATAGATGACATACAGGATGCATAAGCAGCCCAGCATATTTTACTACTCGATTTGAGCACTGGGTTTCCTGTGTTTCTAAAACGCCATGCTGGCTTACCTTTTCTGAGAGATTCCAGAAAGTTGCTCACTTGGACACGGTTTCCCACTGGAGCAGCGCCCCCCATAAGCACCTATTATCTACCTCACGAGCGCAACAAATACAAAACTCTGCCGTCTGTCACAAGGATTGTCCTTTACAGGCCACGTCCCCCAGGAGGTGGGTTGGGGGGGGGGTAGGGTGGAAGGATCAAGCACCATGACTTCCCCAGCTTTTCAGTGCCCTCTTCCTTCCCTCTCAGCGATGCTCCCACCCCACCACTAGCATTGTGTTTATACAAGGAGCGAGACAAATGTGCATTGGATGATGCCATAGGCTTGTCACCCTACCCCTCCTCTCCTTCCCTGAGGATCTCCCAGCCCAGCCTCCTGCTCTCCTGGTCTCAGGCTGCAAATGCCCCAGCAACTCAATTCCCGGGGCCCCGGGCTCTCACCCACAGTGAGAAGAAGCGAGAAGGCATGTACATTTCCCCCGCCACCCCGGCAGCATCCGTCACCCTGTCCGGGGCTTCCTTCGCTCTGCCGGCCACTCCTGTTTACACGGGGATAACACAGCCAGACCCTTTCTGGCACGATGCCAACACAACCACCTCGATTCTTCCAGCCCCCAATATGGATCAGCGTTGCTTGATTAAGCACATCCGTTTAAAGTCAAAGCCTCGTTAATATCCCCGGTTGTAAGCCCGTTTCACTTGGATAACTGCTTGCCTTATTATTTGATTTGGTTTAGTCCTCTGCCCAGCTGCCATCCTAAGTCTCCTCTCCACTTAATTTAGCATCCAAACTAGATGTGTCTGTCTGGTCACATGTCAGGTCTAGAGGAACACCAAGTCTGGAGAGCCCTCTGGGCTCATTTTTGCCATCTTCCAAAAACGTCCGTCCTTTCTCTCCTGGGTGGAGGATATTTTAACCCTGAAAGAGGAAGGGAACAAAACAAGACACGAAAGGGCCAATAGAGACTTGTCTCCTACTCAGGCCAGGAAGGAAACTGTCCTCAGCGCATGGAACTCAAGTCTATGCCGGGCTGGGCCTCTTCCGGGGGCTGTCACTGACACTTCACAAGATTGTTGGGACAGTCTTCCCATGGAGAGATGGGAGTGGGGGTGGGGATGGTGCTTCTCACATTCTAGTCTGATTCATACCGTTGACGTCATCTCTGCAAGGTCATAGCTCACACCTGCCATCTCTGGTGGAATGCAGGATTCTGTCCATCTCCCTCTGGACGCCCACCCCTCTCGAACTTCTTTGGAGAACACCCCCCCATGCTAGGCACTATCCTGGCTAACCTTCTCCGCACAACCCTGGGTGTCACAGTTTTCCAGATAAGAACACAGTGGGGGGAAGACTCACTCCTGGGCTGCCCCCCTGCTCGTCTCTAGACCAGTGACTCTCAAAATTATGGGGTGGTGGAGACAGAGTGCTGTCTCCTGCTAGAGGGTTCTGATTCTCCTCTCCTGGGGCTTTCTCCCTCCCCTCAAATCTCCTTAGGAAATGATTACCAAGGGGCCACCGTTCCAGGGAGAACCTGATGTGTCCTTCAAGAGTGTGGAGAACATGCGGGAGGATTCTGCAGGTGGTGAGGGGTGTATGAACTGGAGGGGCCTGTCTTCCCCCTTAGCCTGTACTCTCTAAGGACGTACTGGGGACAATGTGTAGGAAATTAATGTCCACCCATCTCAATTCTTCTGTTGCAGATATTGAGGTGAGCCCTAAAAGTCAACGTTCTACAGGAAGGGGTGGAGCACAAAAACTCTTTCTCCCTGCAGATCGATTCCACAGAAATCTAGGCAATGGAGTAGCAGCGTGTGCCCCCCAACCCCCGCCCCATGCCAACAAGCCTGCCCCCCCGCCCCAAGGGACCCAAGATGGTGCTAGCGACTATGCATCATCGCAGTGCTTTCTTTCGTCAAACAATTTTTTGGCCGTTTCATCAAAATCTAAGTGCATCCATGGGTCTCGCCACCCATGGGGACCCCATCCGTCCCGTGTGACCCAGTGGGGAAAAAGATGGTGAGACGTGCTGGTCTAGGGAATTTCTGGAGGCTCTCTTCTGACCTGCAGTGGGGGAGAGGGGCCCGCCTTGGAGCGGGGTAGCAAGACGGTGCCCCTCACCCCCCACCTGCACACACAGCTTGAAAACCAAAACAAAAGGGAGGACTCTTCATCTCATCACAGAATCGCCTCCGGACGACACTGAAAAGCTGCCGAAGTTGCTTCCCAGTGGTGAGGAGCAGAGAGCGTTGTATTGGGGATTGAAATGAGTCAGGGATGCTGAGACACAGCCCTGTGTTCTGCCAGAGGTGGTCCTGAGCGCCAGGTCCAAAGAACCACCAGCATCAGGTTCCTTTTTTTTTTTTTTAATGTTTATTTATTTATTTTGCGAGAGAGAGAGAGAGTATATGAGCAGAGGAGGGACAGAGAGAGAGGGAGACAGGGCATCCCAAGCAGGCTCCACGCTGCCAGTGCAGAGCCCGACGTGGGGCTCGGACCCACGAACTGTGAGATCATGACCTGAGCCGAAGTCAAGAGTCAAATGCTTAACTGACTGAGCCACCCAGGCCCCCCAGTCCTGTGTATTTTCTATGGGGATGAGAGGAGGTCGCGAACCTATTTCTCACAAACAATTCAGAAGAGATTTAGGTCAATTGTCCATGCCACTAAATGAAGCTGGGTACTGATGGAGATTATGAGAAAGCCAAAACTCCGAAGCCAGAAGGCAATTTGGGATTCTTCTCTTACTGCCACCATGAGGTCTTTGATTTGACAAACATGCACTTTATGTTTCTAAGTATTTATTTAAATTCCCGTGAGTTAACATACAGTGTAATATTAATGTCAGGGGTACATATAGGGATTCAACACTTCCATACGTCACCTGGTGCTCATCAAGACAAGTGCCCTCCTTCACCCCCATCACCTACTTTACCCATCCCCCCACCCACCTCCCTCCTGGTAACCATCAGTTTGTTCTCTATAGTTGAGTCTGGACAAATGTACTATACCCAAGAAACCACACTAAGGTTTATCCCAGTGCCAAGAGGATTTGAGATTTTGCTCCATAGGAAATACGACCCTGATGGGTTGGTAGTACACCTATGCACCTGTCAGATTACCCTCTGCCTACAACCTTCCCCCCCCCCTCCCCTTACCCTGGTAGCTACCACTGTATCCCATCTGTTCTAACACTTGCCTTTGGTCCTGAACAAGGCTTCCTGTACTGACCTTCACCACCCAGCCAGCAGGATTTCTCCATTAATGACCCAGCATTGTCTAGCATCGCTGTTGCTATGGTGACAGTCACTCATGAATACACTACAAGAAAAATAGCCCACACTCTAGCAGGTGCATAGTCCTGGCACGGCATACCGGTACTGGCTTGTAAAGTTTTCTAGTTTCCCCCAAGACTTTTCTTTCCCCCAAGACTTAAAATTAGGAACCAATGTAACTGCTAAGAACACGATTCTCCTAGCAACCAGAGAAATGCTATTCCCTCCTGTTGGGGAAGTTAAAAATAACATTGCTTGTACCACTGTAACCAGCTGGAATCTCCAAATTATGTCCCAGAACATCCTCCTGGTCATAGCAGATAGCACCTATCGTCAAGGTGACCTTTCTAAGGCACAAATGTCATTCGGCTGCACAGAATCATTCAGGCTTCCTCTTTCCCGAGTGGGAGAAAGGTCGTATTCACCTTGGGCCTTGTGAGCAGGGGCAGGGTTCCCTTCTTACCCATTCCCAGCAAGGCACCAACGTTCTCGGCATAAGCAATCGCTCAAGATTCTCTGCAGACCTTGTGCCTGCCAGCCTGGATGCCTGCCCTCTCCCCTTCCTCCCTCCCTCTTTCCCTTCCTGTTGATATAATTAACATACAATAAAATTTAAAAATCCTAAGGGATCAGTTCAATGAGTTTTGACAATTAACGTATGCAGGGCAAGATACCAAACATTTCCAGTGTTCTAGAAAGTTCTCTCGTGTCCCTCTCCAGTCAATCAACCATCCCCCAACCCAGAGGCAACCATTTTCTGACCTCTATTTCCACAGATGAGTTTTGTCTCTTCTGAAACTTCATAAATGGAATGGTATAGAAAATATTATTGGGTGCATTCCATTGTGTGAATATGGCACCACTTAAAAATCGACTTTTCTGTTGATGGACATTTGAGGTGTTTTCAGTTTGAGATTATCATGAATAAGACTCCTTAAGAATATTTCTATGCTAGCCTTTTTGTGGAAAATCATTTATTTCTCTTGGGCAAATGCCTAGAAGTGGAATTGCTGGGTCATGGGGAAGCTGTATGCTTAACTTTATTACAGACTGCCAGATGGTTCTCCAAACTGCTTGTACTGTTTGACTCTTCCATCATCGTAGATAAGAGTCCAACTTCTCCACACCCCCACTAACATTTGGTATTGTCATTGTTGTTGTTGTCTTAATTTTGCCATTCTTGGTGGGTGGGTAACAGTATCTCATTGTGCTTTTCATTTGCATTTTTCTGACAATTAATAACCTGAGTATATCTGAGTACATTCTCATGTACTTAGGGGCCACTTCCATATCATCTTTTGTGAAGTATCTGTCCGATGTTTTTGTCCATTTAAAAAACTGAATTGTTTATCTTCTCATTCATTAATTTGTTAATAATATATTTTGGATATATGTTCTGCAGATAGATTTTCCCTATCTGTGGTTTGTCTGCTCGTTTTCCGAATGGTCACTTTGATGGGCAGGAATTTTTAATTGTGAGGAAGTCCACTTCATCAGTTACTTTCTTGTTACGGTTTGTCATTTTTGTGTCTTGTCTCAACACTCTATATCTAACTGAAGGTTGCAAAGAATTTCTCTTCTATTTTCTTCTAGAAGATTTGTGGTTCTGTTTTTCTCATACAGACTTTTGATTCATCTCAAATTATTGTTTTATTTGTTCAGTGAGACAGGAGTTGACGTTATTTTTTTCCTCATAAGAATATTCAGTATTTCAGCACTATCTGTCAAAAGATTTTCCTGTCACCACTAAATTATTTTGGTGCCCTTGTCTAAAATGAGTTGACTACAAAAGTATAGGTCTATTTCTGGACTCTCCCTTCTGTTCCATTGACCTGTGCAATGTGCAATGACCTGTTCCTATTCCTATGCAATAGCATGCTGTCTTGATTATTGGGTTTATAGCAAGTCTTGAAATCATGTAGTGTAAGTTCCTCCACACGCTTCCACTTTGTCAAGATAATTTTGGCACTTCTGGCACTTCCTCTGAATTTCCATAAAAATTTTAGGATTAGATTTTCTATTTCTTCCCCCCAAACCTGCTGTAATTTTGGTAGATACTCCATTGGAACTATAGATCAGTTTAGAGCAAATTAACATTTTAAAACATTGACTCTTCTAATCCATGAATATGGTATATCTCTCCACTTGTTTATATCTTCTTTAATTACTCTCAAAAATGCTTACAGTTTCCAGGGTAAAATTCTTGCTTATCTTTCATTAAATTCACTCCTAGATATTTGATTTAGTAAATGCTATTGAAAGAGTATTATTTTATTTTTCAACAAAATAAAATCATTTATTACTTCACCTGTGTACTTTGGCATGTACAGTTTCAGACACAGGGCATGCCTTCCTCCTTGTCTGCATACACACTTGCTACCCCTCCTTCCAGGCATCACCCTCTGTAGGAAGCCTGACTCTGTTTTCCTGGCCTGAGTTAGTAATCTCATTTCTGTGTTATGATAAAGATCTGTGTGGTTTCATGATAATGCAAAGATCCTGCCATATTAAACTAGGTGTTTATTGTCTGTCTCCTAACTAGACCTTGAGTTCTTTGAGAGCAGCAGCTGTGTCTTCAATCTCTTTTCACAATATCAAGTGAAACAGTCAGCCTATAGACTCACAAGTTAAACAAGGACATCTTAAAGTGGTAAAGAATCTCAGATGTTGTCATGTTCAATACTCTACATGAAACTCCACTATATTGTTGCATGGCCAGAATGCAGCGAACCTGTCTAATTTGGGCTATGGTAGATATGATGCACTTTATGTGCTCTTTGTGTCCATTAACAGTAGACCCTTGGAAGAGGCTTCCATTGAAACTAAGAAACATTCTGGATTCCCTACTTGCATAGTAAAGATCTAGTGCCAAATCTACTTGGATAATACTGCCTCCCCTTTGTTCTTTGGTTGTAAGCACAGTTCAAACATTCTAATTCCTTATCTATTAAACGTGTCCAATTGGTACCATTTAATGTTTTAGAAAGTTTTATCATTACATTTCCACAATTAGTATGTAATATTTGCATGATTTTTTTTCAAATGTTTATTTAAATTCCAGTTAACATACAATGAAATATTGGTTTTAGGAATAGAACCCAGTGATTCATCACTTACAACACCCAGTGCTCATCACCAGTGCCCTCCTCAATACCCATCACCCATTTAGCCCACCCCCCACCCACCTCTCTCCATCAACCCTCAGTTTGTTTTCTATCATTAATATTTGCTATTCACACCAATTCTAGGTATGAGAAATTGTAGCTGCATGAAACTTCTTGTTCTGCCACTCATCAGGTGTTTAATTTTGTCTCTACATACCTAAGGAGAAATGTATGAGTGTGTTCATTGTGTAAATCACGCATTTATTACGTTGATGGAAATGTGGTTGTTCATCTCTAGGAACTGGAGGGGTGCAGCGTATTAAATGCATTTTACGGTGTACTAGACAGCAGTTAGAACTGGGGAATTAGATGCATACAATATGGATAGATCTTAAGAGCAGTGTCAATGGGGAAAAGAAATATATAACATACAAATTTTGTGTAAATTAAAAATTCATCACACATCAATAAAAACGCATCAAAGTGGCAAATTTCATTTTTGAAAAATACATTCAAACAAAAAGATCCACCAGAATTGTTTCAGGTATAGAAGGGTGCATTACAGGAGCAGAAATAGGGGATAAAGGAAAATCAATCCGTGAACCGAGGAAGAGTCCAGCAGGTCGCTGGCAATAATATGCCGTGAAATGAGGGGCTTGAGAAACTCAAGTTTCCATTTTTAACAGCTGAAAGAAGAGCAATTTAAAAAGGTAAAAATCAGATTTTGAGGGGATTAAGTGAGGTAATTCATGAAAAGCACTTAGCAAGTGCCCTAGCACATGGTAACTATTGACGAATTTTATTAAGCTAATATTAGTAGACTAATCTGTGCTAAAAAGCACCCTCCATGGGGGGGCGGGACCTCCATTTTGTTCATGCCAGCATCTCGAGCACCAGAGCAGTGTCTGTCACGTTTGCAGGTGCTTGACAAATATTTGTTGAGGGAATGACAGGCACTGAGATACAACGATGGGCAAAAGCCATATTGCTTCCACCCTTACGGAGCTAACAGTTTGGAAGAAAGACAAACACCAATAAAAAACATACATAAATAAATACACAGTTGCAATTGTTTCTAAATGCAAGTGCTCGTGGTTCCCTGAGAGCCCATAATGGGGGTATTTAAATTGGTCAGAGCGATCAGAAAAAGCTTCCTTGAGCAAGGGACCTTTGAGTCACGGTGAGTAAGAATTAACTAGATAAAAAGAGGAAGATCATTCCAGACAGGAAATCTAGCATGTGCAATGTCCCTGTGGCAGACGAGAGCTTGGCAAATACGAGAGCCTGAAAGATAGGGCGAGGGGGCCCGGCTGGGCAGTGAGGCTGGAGAAGGAGGTGGGGCCAGACCAGGCAAGACCTCACCAGCCATGTCAAGGAACTTGCCTTTATTTTCTGAGCCGTGGAAAGCTGATGAAAGGCTGTAAGAGCAGAGAGACGCAATCAGATATTCGTTTTTAGAAGATGGTTCAGGCATCAGCTTTTAGTGTATGTGGCACTGGGCTAGTAGTGAAAGGACAGAGAAAAGTGACTAGATCGTCAACGTTGGCTGGGATTGTTAGCATTTGCGAACCATCGACCTAAGACATGGAACACACCTATTCAATGTGGTCGATTCCTAGATGTCAAGAAAAGTCTGAATCTATCTGGAATAATGCTGGGGCTCCTGGGAGGGGCTTATGGATCATAAGATGACCAAGACTGATTAAGAGCAAAGGCCGTTCCTCTGTCTCTCCTGATACTCTCCCACTGCTTGACAACTGGAAGGATTTGGGCTTGATGAACATTTTATTCCAACTGTATACTTTCCAACTAGTTGATGATGCTCCTGGCCTTGTTGATATGCAAATTCCTCACGTTTATCAACTCACCTTGGCCTCTGGTGCTGTCAACAGGCCCTGAGGCACCATAGCCTCTGACTGCCCATTTGCAGGACTTTCTTGACCACATTGGTCCAACCCACAGGCTACACACCCACCTGCCAAGAGGAGGGAGAGAGCACATGTTGTGCAATCTGTTTGTCACTCACCCAAGGGCCAAGCCAAAGAACACACTGAGCCCCTTGAGCTCTGTACCTCCCACAACCATCCACATCTGCCCACCCTTGCCACACCCACCCTGAGGCAGGGCCACACCTGGCCTCCAGAACAAAGCCCAACTCCAAGCTCTCTCAAAAATCAGATTGGGTGCCTGAACTTATGTTCTCACTTTTCTTGCTAAGGTACTTCACCCACCCCACCCTCCCCCTGAACTACACCCAGTGCAAAAAGCCGTCACTGTGAACCAAGCCATTGGCTCTCACCTTGCAACCACTCCATAAATGTTGGATCCTTCTTTGTACGCTTCCTACAGGGGAGACCCTCACTCCTTGCCACCGGATGCCTCAGTATTCGTTCTCATAGAAGGCATCTTATGACCCCGTCAGGTTCTAAGAATCAAAACTACATGTGACATCTCCTTCTCAAAAAGGCATTCCGAAGAAGGCTGGTCGCAAATAGAAAATATCAGTAACTAGGAGAGGGGTCCCCTGAATGCTGTATGGTCCATCAGATACTTCTTTTTCTTCTCTTGGGTATCAGCTAATCTTCCTCCAGTACGGAATCCATCACACACATTCATACATTCATACCCTGCCCCCCACCCCAGGGTGTGTCATTTTCCTCACTAACTCGGTGAACACATCAGTCATTCAGTGAATCACTTGGCAAATTTCCTAAGGACCCACTGGACACAAAGCCACCGTCGTGGACACAAAACTTCTGCAGGAAGGGCATATGCCCCAAAGCTCGAGAATTAGGAGACCCCTATTTCTGCACGGCCTCTTCAAATGCAGAGAGAAACACGTTTCAAGTCCCTGCTAACAAGGACAAGTTCCAGCCAGAGCTGACCTTCAGCTCACTCACCGGGAATCCAAGTCTCTGTCAGCCATGGGAGTCAGGGGCCAAGTTCTCTGCCAAATTACTGGTGCAGTCTGGCCTGAAATGCCCTCTCTCTACATGGGGATTCAAGTAGCTCCTGTCCCACTAACGTCCACATATTGCGCCCTACATTTCTCTACCTTGTACCCCACATTTGTCAATTGAAAAATGTTTAGGGGCTCCTTGGTGACTGAGTTAATGAAGCATCTGGCTGTTGATTCCAGCTCAGGTCATGATTCCAGGGTCATGGGATCAAGCCTCACGTTGGGCTCTGTGTTGACTGTGGAACCTGCTAAGATCCTTTCTCCCTCCCTCTGCCCCTCTTCTCAGCTTGTGCTCTCTCTCTCTCTCTAAAAAAAAATTAAAATAAAAATTAAAAATTAAAATGACTAAAGTTCACAGCAGCATTATTCACACTCAAAAGGCAGAAATAAATCAAATGTCCATCAACAGATGAATGGAACGGAATGGAATATTATTCAGCCTTAAAAAAAAGAAGGGGATTCTGGGGCCGCCAGGGTGGCTCAGTCGGTTAAGCGTCCGACTTGAGCTCAGGTCATGATCTCATGGTTCGCGAGTTCAAGCCCCATGGCGGTCTCTGTGCTGACAGCTCAGAGCCTGGAGCCTGCTTCAGATTCTGTGTCTCCCTCTCTCTCTGCCTCTCCCCCACTCGCACTCTGTCTCTGTCTGTCTCTCTCTCTCTCTTAAATAAATTTTAGAAAAGGGGGGGGGGATTCTGACACAGGCTATATGTATCTCACATACACACACACATATAGAAATAGAGAGAGACCTCTATAAAGATACAGTTATATATATCATATGTATATCTCATAATGTAGATCATATATATATATATATATATATATATATATATATCCAGCCTCTGCCCCTTGCTTGTCGGTAACTTTCTACTCCAACGCTGAGAAACCTAGCTCCCATCAACTCCCATCCACTCACTGAAATAAGTGTTCAATTCCAGGGGCACCTAGGTGGCTCAGTCAGTTGAGCGTTCGACTCTTGATTTTGGTTTTGGCCTGTCTCAGCTTTCGGCAAGCCTTCCTCACTGAGCTTAATCATTTCTAGCTTTTGATGTACAGTGAGAGACGTGTGACTCTGCCTTTCACTTGAACACTTAGAGGCCACTGTAGGGGAATTACTTGGCCTGATTTCAATATTGTGTCTCAGAGAGAGAGAGGGAGCCGTCAGGACACGCACAACATTTATCAACTAAGTTTGCCATCTGATATGGGCTTGGCGAGGCATGCCTGGATGCAACCTTTTCAGACTGACTTCTTTCACTTAGCGATATGCATTTAAGTTTCCATGTCTTTTCATGGCTTGGTAGCCCATTGCTTTTTATGCATTGTCTGGATATAATATAGTTTGTATATTTATCTTAAAGGACGCATTGGTTGCTCCCCAGTTTTAGTGATTATGAATAAAGACGCTATAAACATTCGTGTACGGGTTTTTGTGTGGTGAATTGTCAACTCACTTGGGTAAATTGGCAGTGAGATTGTTGGACTGCATGGTCAAAGTACGTTTAGCTCTGAAAGAAACTACCACACTGTCTCTCCAAGCAGCTATACCCAAGTTCGCATCCCCGTCAACAAGGAACGAGAGTTCCTCATTCTCGCTAGGATGTGGGCCTGCCAGTTTTCCAGACTTGGAGCTATTCTAACGGGTGTGTAGTTGGATCTCATTGTTGTTTTAATTTGCAGTACCTTTAACAACAGGTGATGTTGAGAAGCTTTTCGCATGCTTTCTTTGGCCACCTGTATGCCTTGCTTGGTGTGGTGCCTGGGTGTCCGTTCAGATCCTTTTTTCCTTTCGTAATTGAGAATTTTTAAATTTTTATTTATTTTTTTATTTGAGAGAAAGAGAGAGAGTGGTAGCGGGGGAAAGAGACAGAGGAAGAGAGAGAGAGAGAGAGAGAGAGAGAGAGAGAGAGAGAGAGAGAGAGAGAATTCCAAGCAGGCTCCACGCTCATCAGCTCATCATGGGCCTGACATGGGGCTCAATCTCAAGACCCTGGGATCATGACCCGAGCTGAAATCAAGAGTCAGCTGCTCAACCGACTGAGCCACCCAGGCACTCCCATAATTGAGATTTTATTGGTTGTTCTGAGGGTCAATGCACAGACATTATGAAGAATTTGTACACAATTTCTAATGCAGGTTTCAAACATATAAGGAGCCTGTAGTTTTTGTTTTTCAACATTTATTTTATTTTTGAGACAGAGAGAGACAGAACATGAACGGGGGAGAGTCAGAGAGAGAGGGAGACACAGAATCCAAAACAGGCTCCAGGCTCTGAGCTGTCAGCACAGAGCCCGACGCGGGGCTCGAACTCATGGACCGCGAGATCATGACCTGAGCCGAAGTTGGACGCTTAACCGACTGAGCCACCCAGGCGCCCCGCCTGTAGTTTTTTTCTAAACCGAGGTTCTAGTGACATTCCAGCTTAAAATTTTCAGACAAGTTTTTCCTAAGAAGACGCTAGCTAACAATATCTTCAGGGGTTGATCAACGGTTACACTGTAAGCATCGGTAATTCACATGTCACTATTATGGATCCTACACACTCAAAATATCAATGTCTCAGGGCACAGTAACAGAGTTGTTAGGCAAACCGGACTACCATGACCAGAGGTCTTAAAGAATGTACACATCAGGGCACCCAGTGGCTCAGTCAGGGAAGCATCCGACATCAGCTCAGGTCATGACCTCGAAGTTCTTGAGTTGGAGCCCCGCATGGAGCTTTCTGCTGTCAGCCCAGAGCCCGCTTTGGATCCCTCCCCCACCTCTGCACCTCCCCCACTCTCGCACATGCTCTCTCTCTCTCTCTCAAAAATAAACATTAAAAAAGAAAAAAAAAGAATGCACATAGTTTGAGACTCAAGAGCAAACTAAGATCAGGCAGCAGTTGCTTGGAAGAAACAATTCTTCTGAGAACAACGTGGAAATAGAAGGGTCGTTTCAAATGTTCAGGACTGATGTGCCATTCATAAGGGGGATCGAGCTACAGGTCACAGGCCGGCTTATCACTTGGCTGGCTTTGGGAAAGGCAGCCCTCCACCCCCCGTTTAATTACCGCGATAAGGGGCCGGGGTCAAATGTATCAGACATGGAGGCATAAGGGTAGGGGACTCCCTGACTCTCATAGGGGGCACAGTACACAGGCCAGTTCAGGTTTTTCTTGGGCAAAGTTGATCACAGAGTTTCCCCGCAATGGCGCACTCTCCTCCTTGTCGTCCCTGCTAGCAAATATCCACCTGTCCCACGACACAGGAACATTGGTATTAGAGGCTCCCCTAAAGAAGAAGGCCACGTGAAACCGAAGGAACTTCTGGTTTGGGGACCTGTCCCCTTCCATAAAGGCAACAGCCCATCCCAGAATTCAATACCCCAACTGAGCAAAGGCATTTGATGCTGTTGCCCTCCCGCTCTTGGTCAGGGTGGAGCATAGACACTATGACTTGTAAAAGAACTTGTCGACAAGATCAAGAGTGAAAGAGGAGGAGGGGTCTACCGTGGGCCCATTCACTCTGTGCCTGGGATTTCTGCTATTCTGCTCTATAAATATGCTTTGTGCCCAATGATAAACTCAACTGACACTTGTATAGACTTTATTTTCACAGGCATTCCACCTTCTGACATCACATGGGGTAGATATCATTACGCCCATTGTGTAGAGGAGGGAACTGATGAGGAGAAAAAATTAGGTAATTCGTGCCAGGTGGCACAGCTGGTGGGTAAAACTAAAATTTAAACCACTGCTCTCTGGAAGGTCCCAGGGGAAAGTGATGCTATCATGGTCTCCTAAAGATATTTCTAACAAATGGTGTTTTGCGTGTGGGTTTGGATGTGTGTGTGTGTGTGTGTGTGTGTGTGTGTGTGTGTCTCAGAAATGGCCTCTGACAAGGGTACAATGTGGGATGTAATCTGTATGTGGATGTGAGTCTCGAGGGTGCCCCAGGATTCAATCGTGTCTTATTTAAGTAGCTCATGTCTCCCAAAAGGAGGTGTGGCATTTTCGTGAAAGCAAATGCCATTTCCCGTGAATCATAGCTAGTTTTGTGCCTCTGAGAAGGCTTCAGAAATGCTCACCAGCTTTCTGCAGTCTCTTGAACAAGACACCGTCCACAGGATAATTAATATGTCCCCTTTACCTTCTCTGCCTGTGGTCACCACGAATGTCCCTTCATGGGGTCTAAAGCAAGGTATTTATCAGAGGGAAGGAAAAAAAGTTATGTTAGCCAAGTCTGTTCCTCGTGTGTTTCCCGCTCTTCTTTGTGTGTATTTTAAAACTCGCTTCAGTCTTGGGCCAAAATATTTCATTGCTGTCGTGGCCCACATCTTTCTCATTTCCACTTGAGGGCTGCGCCTCATGGTAAAAATCACAAGGGCAATTGTAATTACAGTGCAGACACATCTGCATTTCAAATGAACTCAATCCATTTTGGTTCTCATGATATTGGGGGATGAATAAATCATGCTCTTTAAGTTATGAATGGCTGCAATACCGAGTCTCAGGAGAGAGAGAGAAACTGCAGGCTCCAAAATGCTCTGAGCTATTCTGGGCAGCTAAGCTGTTGCTTTGAGGGCTCGTTATCAGCCTGGATATTATTCCCTTTGGAAAATTTTGAAATGGTCCTGAAAAGTTCATCACTGCCCTGGAGGAGTTGTATCAGGTTATCTCAACCTTCACACAAGAGCCACCCACTCTTCCCTCACTTAGAAAAGCATATCCTTCGCTCATGACAAGACAACCTGCCAGAAATGCCACCAGCAGTGGTTTATTATAAGTTGGTAATTTATTGCTTTGGTTTTCATCCAAGGGACCTGTCATGGAGGAGAGACGGAGCATGAGTTGTTTCCTGTGGGCCGTGGTAGGATTGTTTGTGTTGAGTCCCTGGGTCACCCGAGAGTTTCTGTCAAAACCAAAAGGCAAACTTCAGCTTCTGGCAGTAAAGCAGTTTGGGCACCCTGTCCAACTCTTCGGAATGAAGTGACCATATTCAATCGTGCCTTTTAAATGCATCATTGGATGGAACCAAAGCAAGGAATCCACAGAGACTCAGAGCAAAGCAAAAGCACAAACCTTAGGAGGTAAGCAAGTGGAAAGCTAGTTTTCACTTAGAAGGTTTCTCTTGAAACATAGAAAACTTGAGGTTCTGCTTGGATACATACACAGATGTGAGAGGCCAGATTGAAATCTTAGAGACCATCCCAAGTAAGGAATCTGACACAGAATAGATGCATAAGACCGGGAACCCAGAGGGCTATAATTTCTTGTGTTAGGGTGAACCAGAAATAAACCTTAACTGCAGACGGTTAAAGCCAGGAAATTACCTGTCTAGACTTAACTGCTGGGGAAAAGAACAAACATTCCCCTGAGAATACATAGTTCTAAAGGAGATATTGTCCAAGGGTTGGGACTAAATTCAGATGATCTCTGTAGCCTCTAAAAACCACTTGTAGATAATTTTATTGAAAGTAGTCCCAGATAGGGGCCCCTGGGTGGCTCAGTTAGATAAGCATCTGACTCTCAATTTTGGCTCACATCATGATCTCGTGGTTTGTGGGTTTGAGCCCTGCCTCGGGCTCTGCACTGATAGGTCAGAGCCTGGAGCCTGCTTAGAATTCTCTCCCTCCCTCTCTCTCTGCCCCTCCTCTGCTCACACATACTCTCTCTCTCTCTCTCTCAAAGTAAACAAGTAAACATTTTTTTAAAAATTAAAAAAAAATAAAGTAGTCCCATGTTTGCAGCAAATCCACGCTACTACAAAAAGCAAATGTGGGTCCTCTTTGAAAGAACTCAGCACTATCCCAGGACTCAAAGGCTTTTCGGGAATAATGGTCCAAGGGAATAAGGTGTTCGTGGCACAAGTCACAAAACCCACAAGGAAAGAAAGCACTATGTGCGAGAGCCAGCACGATCCACAGACACACACACACACAAAAAGTCCTGAAAGGGATCTTGAAAATATGAGCTAGGAACAACAGATCACACAAAATGAGTATGAAGATACTTTTTTAAAAGAACAATTGAAATGAAAAAACAAGCAGTGCAATGAAAACCCCATGGACAGATTAGCCAGCAGATTAGAGATGGCTAAAGAGAAATTCAGTGAACTTGAAGACAGGTGAGAAACATGTTCTACAAGGCAACTTGGTGCCACAAAGGGAAACAAAACATGAAAAAGGAGTCAGGAAACAGAGAGCCTACAATGATAGGTGTGACAAATGTCTTAACAGACTCTCAGCATGAGGAGGACAGATCATATATATTTTTTAAATTATAGATGAAAATGTATCCAGGATAGTGGACAGACACCAATTTTCAGATTCAAGGAACGAGGTGAATTCCAAAGTGACAGCAGCTGGAAGACCTATCATATAAGGAAAAATGGCAAGCCAAGAAATTGACGAATATGTCGGTAAATCTAATGTACATTTATAATACAAGAAACATTAATAATATTAGACTTACAGGTCAAAAGCAGTGTAGAATTAAAATTCTAGACAATATAAAATTCACATCGAAAGAGTATTGGTCATTTTTAAAGTTCTTGAAGGTCCTTGTATTTTTCAAGAGGAGGTTAAAGATGCTTTTTACTTTTAGTCTTTATAGGCGACATATGCGTACCTGAATATCTAAGCTTTCATAAGGCTAGAAGCTACTCTTTAAAAAGTAGAAATGGTAAACTCCACACCCAAAAAACAAATAATCCAGTGAGGAAATGGGCAGAAAACATGAATAGACACTTGCCTAAAGAAGACATCCAGATGGCCAACAGGCACATGAAAAGATGCTCAATGTCGCTCCTCATCAGGGAAATACAAATCAAAACCACACTCAGATATCACCTCACACCAGTCATAGTGGCTAAAATGAACAAATCAGGAGACTATAGATGCTGGAGAGGATGTGGAGAAAGGGAACCCTCTTGCACTGTTGGTGGGAATGCCAACTGGTACAGCCGCTCTGGAAAACAGTGTGGAGGTTCCTCAAAACATTAAAAATAGAACTACCCTATGACCCAGCAATAGCACTGCTAGAAATTTACCGAAGGGATACAGGAGTGCTGGTACATAGGGGCACTTGTACCCCAATGTTTATAGCAGCACTCTCAACCATAGCCAAATGATGGAAGGAGCCTAAATGTCCATCAACTGATGAATGGATAAAGAAATTGTGGTTTATATACACAATGGAATACTACTTGGCAATGAGAAAGAAAGAAATCTGGCCTTTTGTAGCAATGTGGATGGAACGGGAGAGTGTTATGCTAAGTGAAATAAGTCATACAGAGAAAGACAGATACCATATGTTTTCACTCTTATGTGGATCCTGAGAAACTTAACAGAAGACCATGGGGGAGGAGAAGGAAAAAAAAAAGTTACAAAGAGGGAAGGAGGCAAACCATAAGAGACTCTTAAAAACTGAGAATAAACTGAGGGTTGATGGGGGGTGGGAGGGAAGGGACGGTGGGTGATGGGCATTGAGGAGGGCACCTGTTGGGATGAGCACTGGGTGTTGTATGGAAACCAGCTCGACAATAAATTTAATATTAAAAAAATAAAAATAAATAAAAAGTAGAAATGGTAAAGGCTATCTATTACAGTGCTGTGTATAATAGCAAGACTGAAAACAGCCTATATGTTCATCAGTTGGTGACTGGTTGAGTACACTATGATATAGCCATGCAGTGGAGTTCTGTGAAAAGAATGAAAATGTAATTTCCAAACAAAGTAGACAGAAAAAAATGAAATGAGTGGGTAGAAGACTTGCAATCATTCCAAAAGTAGGCAGGAAAAGGAGGGAAATAGAAATAGAAAAAGTAGACAAATGTAACCATATAATATTATAGTAATGAATAGAAACCTAGCCTATCAGTAACTATAATAAATGTAAAATGACTAAGCTCTACAGTTAGAAGGAAAGGGTGGAAGACTGAGTTAAAATAATCCCGTGCATAGGCTGATTACAAGAGGTATACCTATAAGGTATTACCTTAAGTGATTAAAAGTCAATGAATAGGAAAATATGTACTAGTTGAATATTAACCCCCCAAAAGCTGACATAAAGAATTTAAAGATGAAACCAATTTGACAATAAACTTCATATTAAAAAAGAGAATTTAGGGGCGCCTGGGTGGCTCAGTCGGTTAAGCATCCGACTTCAGCTCAGGTCATGATCTCGCGGTCCGTGACTTCGAGCCCCGCGTCAGGCTCTGTGCTGACCGCTCAGAGCCTGAAGCCTGTTTCGGATTCTGTGTCTCCCTCTCTCTCTCTGACCCTCTCCCATTCATGCTCTGTCTCTCTCTGTCTCAAAAATAAATAAACATTAAAAAAATTTAAAAAAAAGAATTTAAAGAAAGTAAGTTTCATTGGGGATTCACTAGAGGTAAAGATAAGGAGGAAAGGTTCAATGCATAAGAATGAATGCATAGGAAATTAATATTTAATTTCAAAATACATATATCAAAAACTGACTATTGAAAAAGTGACTATTTCCTATTGAAAAAGAAATATAAAAATTCATCTTAATAGTGGGAGATTTTGATTTTAATATATCTCTCTGTAGATAATTGTAGTGGACAAACCATAACTGATAAATCGAACAAACCAAATATGAATAAATATATAGACAATATATAACATTACACCTTGAAATTAAAGAAAACACATCCTTCTCAGGCACATATGGAATGCACATGAAAATTGACCATCTGCTTTCTGCATCAAATTTAGAAGGATTGGCATTACATACATATAAGGACCACAATGCAATTATACTGGAGCACATAAACATTAGAAACTGCAAAAACCTAGAGAAAATCATACACTTAGACATTAAAAATAGTCTTTTAAACTGCTTGTTGGTCCAAAGAGATTTATAATGGAAAGGGGAAAATAGTTGGACATAAAAAATAATAAAAATATTAGATATCAAACCTACAGGAGAGCCAAAACAGTACTCTATTAGGTTAGGTATTAACATTAGGAAAAAAAGCAAGCCTCTCCAATAACGAGGTAAGCACCCAATTTTGCTTTAAGAACACAGCAGAATTAATGACAAGGAAGTAGAAGCATGGAATGATGAAAGTAGATGGTAATGATCAAAGGAACAAAGAAAAAGAAGGATCAACAGAACCAAAAGTTAGCTCTTCAAAAAGGTTAAATGAATAGAAAACCTTTGTTGAAGCTTATGAAGAAAAAGAGAGGACAAAGTCCCCAGTGAATTCTACTGGAAAAGCAATCAAGAATACATACCTTCTGAGACCAAATGGATAAGAAGATGTGATATACGCCGATACATTTAAAAATGAATTTTAAATTCATTTAAAAATGAATGGATTGGACATTTTAAAACTGAGTACATTTTAAAAATGAATGGACTGGACAAATTCGTTTCAAATGCAGTTATCAAGAAAAGAGGAATAGTCTTAAACTGATTAAGGAAATTGAGTCAGTAGTTTCAAAACATACCCTTGAAGAAATATTGAGTCCCCATTGGCTTTACCACCAGTTTTACCAAACCTTCAGGAAGAAATAAGTACTATTAACTGCCAAATAATATTTTAAAAAGGAAAAACAAAATCCCCAAATCACTTTATGAGGTTGGCATACTAAAAACCTGATAAGAATGATATGAGAAAGTACAATTGTAGATCAATCTCACTCATGAGCGTAAAGGCAAAAACCCTCAACAGAACAAATGAAATCCTGCAATACATAAAAAGATTAATGTATCATGACCAAGAAAGTCGAGTCCTGGGATTGAAAGGCAAATTAAACCCACAATGAGATGTCACTTTACACCTGTCAGAATGGCTTAAAATAAATAAATAAATAAATAAAACACAAGAAATAACAAGTGTTGGCAAGGGTTAGGATTAAAAAGGAGTCCTTGTGCACTGTTGGTGGGAATGCAAATTGGTACAGCCACTGTGGAAAACAGCATGGAGCTTCCTCAAAAAATTAAAAATAGAATTACCATATAATACAGTAATTCCACTACTGGGTGTTTACCCAAAGAAAATGAAAACACTAATTGGAAAAGATATATGCACCTTTTTGTTTAGTGCCGCATTATTTACAATAGTGAAGATATACAAGCAACCCAAATGTCCATTGGTGGATGAATGGATAAAGACAACGTGGTGTATATACAGTATGGACTATTACTTGGCCGTGAAAAAAAATGAGGTTTTGCCATTTGCAATGACATGGATGGATCTAGAGGGTAAAATACTAAATGAATTAAGTCAGACAGAGAAAGACAAATACCCTGTGATTTTGCTCATGCGTGTAGTTTAAGAAACAAAACAAACAAACAAAAAGGAGGTAAATGAAAAAACCAGACTCTTAAAATGCAGAGAACAACCTGGGGGTTGCCAGACGGGAGGTGGGGGTGTGTGTGAAATTGATAAAGGGGATTAAGAGCACACTTACCGAGCTAAGCATTGAGTAGCACATAGCATTGTTGAATCATTACATTATACACCTGAAACGAATATAACATCACTTGTTCATTATACTTGAATTTCTAAAAAGGCTAATTTAACATTAGGAGAGTGATTTACAAAATTCATCACAATAATAAAGGATTAAAAACCATATGATCATCTCGATACATGCAGAGAGAACATTTGATAAAATTTCACTTCTAATCATGATAAAATCTCTTAGCCAATATAGTAAGGAGTGAACTTCCACAACCTCACAAAGGGCATAAAAAATGTATAAAAAGCATTATACTTAGTGGGGTCGCCTCAGAAGCCACTTGAAGAGATTCCCAGGGGCCAAAGGCTAGGATAGTTTGAACATGAATAAAAATAATAATAGCTATGGATGTAAACACATCACATATATGTAAGTCCAGGAGTTATTCACGATGAAAACAAACAAATGAACATGTTAAAAATCTCTGAATTGATTGCCTTTAAGGATAGCAGGACACTAACCCCTTAGTTCGAAGAGTGATAAGGAAAAAAGGGCCAAGAGTTTACATGATCTTTTTTACGTGAATTGTTCCTCAAAGCAACCAAATAGTTGATGGGCAAACCTTTCCCTTTATCACTGCTTATAAATGAGGGAATAATAAAATTAGAATATCATGTATTTGGAGCCTGTAATGATCATTGGTGTTCGTTAACGTTGCATAAAGCCAAATGAGTAGATATTACGTGTCTTGCAAATTAGCAAAATCCAAAATGTGGCAAATCCTAAAGCCCAAATGACAAATAAAACTGTAAGAAAAAGTGTGGAGGAGAAAAAACGAGGACGGAGCAGCCGCGGGCCCCGATTTCATCAGTGTCCCAGATTTCTTCTCTCATCAGTTCCACTCTCCTGAGAGTGAGCTCCGCATAGTTGTGGTCAAAAGATGGCTGCCAAACCTCCAGATATCGTGCCCACATCCAGGAAGGAAGATCTGGAAAGCCTTTCTCTGATTAATGAAGGGCAGCCCTTTCTGGGGACTTCCAACCAGGCCACCAGCACAGTTAGGTCTCCTGGAAGCCCCAGCTACAAGGGAGTAAGGAGAGACAACTGGTTCTCACTAGGCTCGTGGTCTCAAAGAAAACTGGGGTTAGGTCAGTTAGGGAGAGGGGGAGAGTAGATCCCGAGCAGCAGGCAGCCACTTGTCTCTGGCAGAGATAGATCTGTGTTGTCCTAGAGACACTGCTTCATCTGACAAGACAGAGAGATGACTGGGGCCCAGATCACAGCTCACGACTTGGAACAGAGGGACTCTCCCCACTTGTGAGGAAATCT
Source organism: Panthera pardus (assembly GCF_024362965.1). Classification (NCBI taxonomy): domain Eukaryota; kingdom Metazoa; phylum Chordata; class Mammalia; order Carnivora; family Felidae; genus Panthera; species Panthera pardus. The sequence goes on along the minus strand of NW_026526788.1, from coordinate 1,727,675 downwards.
GAAGCGTGGTTTTGTTAGTGCCCTAATCTAAACAAGGCAGCTGACCAGCCAGTGTGCGGTGTCATAACGAACGCAGTCACAAACTGGGCTCCTCTCTTCCCCCGATCCTGACTTCTTTGCACAGATGCTATAAGCCGGGAATTGTCTTCAAACTCTACGAGTTTTATTTGCTGCTTTCTAGACCTTGATATTCATCATAGCTTATATTTGAGGGCAGTTTTCGTTTTTTAGTTATGTCCTATAAAAGAAGAATTGGTTCTTTTTTCTTTAGATTTCACTATTTCCCCTCTATTTCAATAGAATACTGAGAATGATATAAAGTCATATTATTAATGACATCAAGTCTTGGAGCCTATAGGTATTACTAGTCAAATATCTATGCCAGAGAATTAAGCCAAAGCCAGGAAAGTTACTTCTTCCTGTCTTCCTATCCAGAGAAGGAGAGGGGATTTTTAAAAATTAACACCCTTATTTTTTTTTTAATTTTAATTTTATATTTTATTTTTTAGGGCATGTTACAGCTTGCATCGTGTCCCCCAAAAAGATATGTGGAAGTCCCCCATACCTATGAATGGGACCTCAGTTGGAAATAGAGTGTAGGTAGATAATCAAACTAAGATGAGGACATTGGGGTGGGCCCAATTCAATGCGACTGGTGCCCCTATAAAATGGGGACCTTTGGACCCAAACATCACATGCACAGAGCAAAGATGATAGGAAACAGGGATGTGGTGATGGAGGCAGAGATTGTACTGAAGCAGCTGTAAGCCAAGAACTCCAAGAACTGCCAGCTTCCCAGAAGGACTTCCCGGAAACTAAGAAGAGGCCAGGAAGGGGACCCCTGGGTGGCTCAGTCGGTTAAGCAACCAACTCTTGGTTTCAGCTCAGGTCATGATCTCAGGGTTTGCGAGTTTGACCCCCGCATCAGGCTCCGCACTGACAGTGTAGAGCCTCCTTGGGATTCTCTCTCTTTCTCTCTCTCAAAATAAATAAATAAACTTTAAAAAAGAAGGATTCTGCCCAGAGTCTTACAAGGGGCATAGCCAGCCCTCCCAGTACCTTCATTTTGGACTTCTAGCCTCCAGAATTGCGACACAATCTATTTCTGTTGTTGTAAGTCCCCCAGTTTGTGGTCCTTGGTTACAACTGCCCCAGTAAACTAATGTATAGGACAATTTTAGGTTTACAGAAAAGTGGATCCGAAAGTGGAAGGAAGGTTCCCATGTATTCCCTCATAACGTGCCTTCCCCCAACACAGTTCCCCCATTATTAACGTCTTGTGTTAGTGAGGGACCTTTGTTACAAGCGATGAGCCAATATCGATACATTACTCTGAACTGAAATCCACGGATTTTATTAGGGTTCACTCCCTGTATAGGACCTGCTATGGTTTTTGTTTGGACATAAGTTTTTGACTTAACTGGATAAATACCAAGGAACACAACTGCTGGATCATATGGTAAGGGTATGTTTAGTTTTGTGAGAAACCGCCAGGCCGTCCTCCAAAGTGGCTGCACCATTTTGAATTCCTGCTCGCACTGAATGAGAAATTATGTTGCTCGTATCTTTGCCAGAATTTGGTGGTGTAGGTGCGAAGCAGCATCTAATTTGTAGTTTTAATTTGCAATTCCCTAATGACCGGAGAGGGAGAGCAGCTTTTCATATGTATATTTGCCATCACTTTAAAGCTCAGATCTTTCCAGGTTCGGATCTTCTGCTTATTTTTAAGTTGGGTTGTTTGTTTTCTCAGGGTTGAGTTTGTGTATGTTGGATACCCTTCCTTTTTAGATATGTGTTTTGCAAATATTTTCCCCTACTCTGTGGCTTGTCTTTCATTTGTTAAACAGCGTCTTTCACAGAGCAGAAGTTTTTAATTTTAATGAAGTACAACTTGTCAGGTTTTTTTTTTTTCTTTCACTACGCTTTGTGATCCGAAAAGCCATGGCCAAGCCCAAGGTCAACTAGATTTTTTTCGGCCATCTTTTGTGAGGTTTTACAGGTTTGCATTTTACACTTAGGTCTAAGATCCGTTTTGGGTTCTTTTTTGTGAAGAGTGTAAAATTTGCATCTCGATTCATTTATTTGCATAGACATGTCCAGCTGTTCTGGCATTATTCATTGAAAAGATGATCCTTTCCCTATTGGATTGTCTTTGTTCCTTTGTCAAAGAGTAGTTGACTATCTGTGGGTCCATTTCTAGGCTTTGTATTCTGACACACGAGTCTGTTTTTCTCTTCTGTTACCAGTACCACACTGTCTCAATTGTTGTAGCTTACATTAAACCTTGAAGTCCTATAATGTGAGTTGTCAAACTTTATTCAATATTGTGTTGGCTTTTCTGGGTCTTTGCCTTTCCATGTAAATGTTAAACTTTATTTTTTAAATAATGTTTATTTATTTTTTAAGTTTACTTATTTATTTTAAGAGAGAGAGACAGCACAAGCAAGGGAGGGACAGAGAGAGGGGGGAGAATTTGAAGTAGGATCCATGCTGTCAGTGCAGAACTGGACATGGGGCTCGAACTCATGAACTGTGAGATCGTGACATGAGCAGAAAATCAAGAGTCAGACGCTTAACCGACTGAGCCACCCAGGCGCCCCTAAATGTTCAACTTTATTTATTTATTTTTTTTTTTAATTTTTTTTTTTTCAACGTTTTTTTAATTTATTTTTGGGACAGAGAGAGACAGAGCATGAACGGGGGAGGGGCAGAGAGAGAGGGAGACACAGAATCGGAAACAGGCTCCAGGCTCCGAGCCATCAGCCCAGAGCCTGACGCGGGGCTCGAACTCACAGACCGCGAGATCGTGAGCTGGCTGAAGTCGGACGCTTAACCGACTGCGCCACCCAGGCGCCCCTAAATGTTCAACTTTAGAGTCAGCTTGTCAATATCCACAAAATAACTCACTGGGATTTCGACTGGGATTGTATTGAATGTATCGATTAATTTGGGAAGAACTGACATCTTGACACTATTGAGTCTTCCTATCCATGAACATGGAGTCTGTCTCCATTTATTTAGTTCTGCTTTGATTTCTTTCATCAAAGCTTTGTAGTTTTCCTCATACGAATCCTGTACATACTTTGTTCTATTTATGCCTAGGTTGCATGTGTGTGTGTGCGTGTGTGTGCGTGTGTGTGTGTGTGTGTGTGTGTGTATGCTAAGGAGAGAGGATTTTTAAAAGGTATTTTAAAAAGAAAATAAAATTAGAAAGCTTGGCAATTATAGAGAAGTAAAGTAAAAGAAGAACAATTAAGCTGCAATTCAAGGCATAATTCCAAATGCAAAATACCTAAGGAACAGAATATAGTTTGCTAAAAGGCATAAAGAAAACCCTGAAGACTTCTTTAGTGAAACAAACATGCAAAACACAAGCTGAGAGCCCGAGAACACAGTTCAGGGATGAAGCTGGCTTTCTACAGAGCGGAGAAAATTCCCCCCAGCCAGCAAGGCTCTTCTTACCACCCCCCTGCCCTGCACTGCGTCCTGAAGTTGGTCCCTGCAAGGCAAGGAGAAGAGAGAAAGGTATAGGCAGCGCCCCACAAACCCCCAAATCTCTGTTCCACTGGTCAGAAAACCAAGTCAAGCCTCTGAGATATCACCTCTGCTGAGAAAACACTGGCTCTCAGACAGACTATAGGGAAATGCCCATCCCCATCCAAAATTACACATCTCCTCTCACACATGAGGATAACTAGGACAAAAGAGAGATCATTTGTCAAATGTTTATCAAGTACAACTGCTGTAAAATTTCCTCCTGAAGAGGAAGGAGTCTTTGTTGAGAAGAAGCTTCGTGGCAGAGGTTGGACCCTGAGAGCTGGGGTTTCAGAAAGCAATAAAACAAGTGAGCCGATTGGACCACTCTCTGCAGAAATGAGCAGGAATTTGGGACTGTGGGGAAAATGCTGACAACACAGGGGAGAAGAGAAATACGGCAGGGAAAAAAAACCTGAGGCTGAGAGCAGTGTGGTTTGTGTCAGAAGAACAAGCCTCCAGGGGCACCTGGGGGGTTCAGTGGGTTAAGCGTTTGACTTTGGCTCAGGTCATGATCTCGGGGTTCGTGGGTTCGAGCCCCATGTCAGTCAAGGCTAGGGGCTGCTAGCTCAGAGCCTGGACCCTGCTGCAGATTCTGTGTCTCCCTCTCTCTCTGCCCCTCCCCTGCTTCTGCTCTCTCTCAAAAATGGATAAACAAACATTAAAAAAGAAAGAAAGAAAGAGAGAAAGACTCGACTTCTGTGTGGAATATCCAATTTCATGGTATTTCAAAAATAAATAAACATTAAAAAATTTTTTAAGATAAAAAAAAGTCTCCTCTTTAAAAATAACGACAACCGACACTGAGTGTTTCTCATGTTTCAGTCCTTACATCCAAGCAATTTATAAGCATTATCTCCTTTAACCTTAGAACCCTATGAAGTTAGGGCTCTTACGTTGTCTTTATTTGCAAATAGGAAACCTAAGACTTAGAGACAGTAATAACTTGTCCAAGGGCACTCAGCAAGTGACCAAAGCCAGTATTTGAGCCCAGACTGCCTGACTCCAGAGCCCAGAGGTCACCTACGATGGGTTAAAGCTGCTTCTTTGGTCCACGGACAAGAATGACTCACCGCTAACTAAGAGGTCTTATGATTCACTGAAATTCTTCTTGTCAAGGTCACCGAACCACCTTCTGGCTGCAAAACCCAAGGAGCCAACTTCTGGGTCACAAAAGAAACAGAATCCAGTTTTTGCGTTTTGGTTTTTTTTTTTAATGACAACAGCTAATGTGAATCTTGTCCAAGCCACATGCTTCTTTCTCCCTCCTTTGAACTTTACTTTTCTCTACAGCACTTATCACCATTTGACATTTTATATTTAACTTATTTGTCCGTTGTGTCTTCTCCAGCTAGCTGTCCCAACAGCAGATATTTTTGTTCCATTTTGTTAGTATTTGGTCAGTATCTGTGGAATGAGCCCTAATATTTAACCAAGAGTATGACATTTTGGAGATGTGTTGGTAGTTCTTGAAAAAATTAAACAAGCATCTACTCTATGTCCTGGAAATTCTACTCCTAGACATTTACCTAGAAGAAATGAAAATATATGTCCTCGTCCTCCCCCCACCATAGAGTCCTATAAAAGTCCCATATAAGACCGTGCATGATAAGTCACACAGACTTATGCAGAGTCTGAAAAACAAAACAAAGAAACACAAAGAGACTTACAAATTTTTTTTTTAATGTTTATTTATTCTTGAGAGAGACAGAGACAGAGTGCAAGCAGGGGAGGGGCAGGGAGAGAGGGAGACACAGAATCCAAAGCAGGCTCCAGGCTCCGAGCTGTCAGCACAGAGCCCAATGCAGGGCTCGAACTCACAAACCATGAGATCATGACCTGAGCCAAGGTCAGATGATCAACCGACTGAGCCACCCGGGCGCCCCTATAGGCTCTTAAGTACAGAGAGCAAATTGGTGGTTGCCAGAGGGGAGGTGGAGGAGGGGACAGATGAATACCCTATGGTATATCCCTTAAATGAACTAGCACTCAGCAATGAAAAGGAATCAATTAGTGATATAAAAAGCAGTATGCATGGATCTCAAACACTTCCGTGTGTGAAAGATGCCGGACATAAAAAGACACCGACAGATCATGCGATGTATTAGTTCATTCTATATGACCTTAAAGAAAGGCAAAGCTAATCTGTGGTAGTAAATATTAGAGCTGCGGTGACCTGGGGTGCACTGGCATTGCCTGGCAGGGACCGGGGCGGCGGGGGTGGGGGTAGCTTTCTGGAGTCACGGAAGTGTTGTGCTCAATTGAGTTTTAGGTAGTGGTTACAGAAATGTAAACAAAGTGCCAAGATGTATCACGTGAATCCCTTAAGAATCTTAGTAACTGGCACAAAATAGGTGCTCCAAAGATGTTAATTCTCTGTCTTGCTATTGAAAATAAAAGGCAGGACCCCTGGGTGGCTCAGTCAGTTAAGCATCCGACTTCAGCTCAGGTCATGATCTCGCGGTTTGCGAGTCTGAGCCCCGCATGGGGCTCTGCGCTGACCGCTCGGAGCCTGGAGCCTGCTTCCGATTCTGTGTGTGTGTCTCTCTCTCTCTGCCCCTCCCTCTGCCCCTCTATCTCCCTCTGCCCCTCTCTCTCTCTCTCTCTCTCTCTCTCAAAAATAAACATTAAAATTTAAAAATAAAATAAAAAAAAGACAATTCTTTATCCTGATCGCTTCGCTCCAACTAATTCAAGGTTTTTGCTATCTTTTATGCCCATTGGCAATTTTGTGAGCCTGACCTGTGTTCTTCAGAAATTGAAAAATACAGTCCCTAAGACCGTAAGTGCTTTTGACCTTGACACAAGGCAAAACTGGGTCAAATTGAATCGATTTAGATAATGGCAAGGTTAAAAGTCATTTCTGAAATGTATTCTCTGAACGTCAGATCATTTTTTTTTTTAAGGCAGTGAATGATAGAAGGGGCTCGTTGACAAAAGACTTTAAAAACTGCCATTTTGATTCTCAAAGTAAATGTCTACCAAAGGTCGTGAATTTGGTTGGTGCTGTCATTTTATTAGCATGGAAAATAAAAGTCATTATTGGTTGATTTTGCATTATTGACTTTCGTAATGATTTCTGTCGCTGTGAAGCGGTGCCCCAGGGATTCTGTGATCGTTACATCTTTGATGGGGCTCCCTTCATCCATTTCCCTGAGGGGCATCACGACAGCCAGGTCAGCAGGATGTCAGTTCGGAGTCAGGCTGCGGGAAGGGGCCGCTCTCCCCTGCAGGAGCCGCAGTGACAGCCCCGGGACTCTGGGAGGCTGTGGGTGGCAGGCAGATCCGAGGACCTGAAACCCACATCTGAGAATCTGCAGGAGGTAGGAGGTAGGAGGACGGCGACCGCTCAGAATCTGGTCGCCCCAGGCTGACCAGAGGTGCCCTGATAACCCACCTTCGGAGGTCATATTAAAGTGACAAACCAACACAGCCCCACCCTCCAAGACTTTGACCCTCCCTGCACCTTTGTCCGGGAAATCCCTGTCCGCGTAACTGACTGTGACCATCCAGCTGGAACAAGCAGTCTGTCTCCTTTATTCTCCCTTCATGATTAGACTTGATCAGAGGCTGGGAGCGGTCTGCGCACATCTGGAAGCAGCGAGAAGCAGCTAATGTTAAACTCCACCCTTTCCGGGTTTGCACGGCCTGTGTTCCCTTCCACCTGAACCAGCAGTCCCAGGACCCTCGGCCAACCAAAGCCCCCACGATCTGCCTTCTGCCTTCAGGTTTTCCTTGCAGACGGGCATCATTGGACGTTATTGGAATTCAAGAAGGGAAACGTGGGACGCTCCTTTCTCCCTGTCCCATCAGTGCCACATGGGGTATTTTATGGATTAAGATGAATATTATAAAGCCTCCGTGGCCCTGGGCAAATCTGTCTTTCGAAGCCTCATTTCCTCTTCTGGGAAAGTGGGGATGCCATTACTTACCTTGCAGGGCTGTCCTGGGGATCAAACGAAGAAATGAATATAGTTCCTGGCACACCGCCTTCCGCGTAAGTGCTCAACAGATGGCAAGTATCGCTGAGTGTAATTAATTTTATGATAGTATCATAAAACCTCGCTCTCTCCTACTCGTAGTCCCCAGTTAGAATGTTCTCCAGGCTTCGCTACTGCACTGGGTGTCTCCGTCCTGTTGGTCTTCCCAGGGTGTTTTCCCTGGACGCTTCTGCACCCGCTGTATCAGAGAATCTCACCTTTGCTTAGGTGTCCCTTCCGAAGAGATGGAAAAAAGGAGTCCGAGAAGACGGGATACTTTGAGAATTCTTCTGAAATCCTGAAAAGTCTTTGTTTTCTCCTATGACTCAGTTTCCTTAGCAAATCCTTAGCAAATGCAGAACCGCTTAGCACCCATCAGGCGAGCAGAAATGTGGAAACTAACAAGTTCACGTTAGTAAAATCGTTTGGTGTCATCGGACAGAAATGTTCCAAGATGACACGGGCAATTCTACTTTTTATTTATTTTATTTATTTTGAGAGAGAGAAAAAAAGAGAACACACGAGTGGAGGAGGGGCAGAGAGAGGGAGAGAGAAAGAATCCCAAGCAGCCTCCCCACTGTCAGCACGGAACCCAGTGTGGGGCTCGAACTCATGAACCGTGAGAACATGACCTGAGTCGAAATCAAGAGTCGGATGCTCAACCCGCTGAGCCACCCAGGGGCCCCTTGCCTGTTGTTTTCTAATTCCTTTAGTAGGATGGTCGCCACAGAATGATCATGACCTCTTCTTGCTGGAATGGTCCACAGAGAGCTGGTCCATGGTGCCCTGACTGCGGTCCACAGAAAGCCTTCAAGCAGCAGCTGTGACTGTCTGTAACTTCACCTAATTTTTGTGGATATGCATGTTTTTGGAGAGACGTCCACTGCTTTCATGGCTTCTCAGGGATTCAGGTCCCAACCTCCTGATCTTACACATGGAGAAGCTAAGGCCCATGGAAAATGGAGGGGGAGGGGCGTCCAAACTAATTTAAACATGGTTATATGTAAAGGAAGACTACTGAGAAAAGCCATAGCGGGGCGCCTGGGTGGCTCAGGTCTGTTAAGCATCCAACTTCGGCCCAGGGCACCATCTCACGGTTGGTAAGTTCGAGCCCCACGTCGGGCTCTGTGCTGACAGCTTGGAGCCTGGAGCTTGTTTCCTATTCTGTGTCTCCCTCTCTCGCTGCCCCTCCCCTGCTCATGCTCTGTCTCTCTCTGTCTCAAGAATAAACATTAAAATTTTTTTTCTTAATTTTAAAAAAGAAGAAGAAGAAGAGCCATAGGACCACTGCTTTATTTCCCTGTATCTTTTCAGCCTGCCTATCAGGCAAATTGTTTCCAAAACCTCCCTGCTATCCATGTACTATGCTCTGCCTTAGAGAGAGGGTTGCCAGATTTCCAAACAAACCAGCAGCAATGACAACAACAAAAAGGATGCCTGGGTCTATTCAAACCTCACATACACAATAGATAATGTTCAAGTATAAATCGATCCCATATCTGAAATCCACATTTAACTGGGCAGCCCTCTGTGGGGATACCAAAGCCACAGCCCTGACCTGTATAGCACATTTAAGAGAGGGTCATCTGGGAGCAGAGACCGGGGCCCCTGAACTGGCCGACAAGTCTGGAAGGAGCCCAAGGGAAGGGCATAGATCCATGACCCAGGGGTTAGGTAGTAGTTTTCCTAGGCTAAGCGGGGTGAGGGAGGCCTCTTAAAACTGAGGAAGACTGAAACTAAGGAGTCAAAATACAGTCTCCTCCTGACCTAACGACAACAAGAGGTATGGCAGGGGCTCCCCCTCTCCTGTGAAGGAAAGCTGGCAGAACAAGGCTGGTATGGGGTCTCATGACACCTTGCAGGACATTAGAAGAATGCCCCTTCCATAAGGAAAAAGCCATAAATTATTTTTTTTTAATTTTTTTTTAATGTTTATTCATTTTTGAGAAACAGAGAGAGACAGAGCATGAGCGGGGAAGGGGCAGAGAGAGGGAGACACAGAATCCGAAGCAGGCTCCAGGCTCCGAGCTGTCAGCACAGAGCCCGACGCAGGGCTCGAACTCACGAACTGTGAGATCATGACCTAAGCTGGTCGGACGCTCAACCGACTGAGCCACCCAGGCGCCCTGGTTTCTTAATGATAATAATTACCAAAATAGTCAGTCTGTGTAAATTTTGCAGATCTAATTATTAAATACAAAAGCATAGAAAATGGAAAATTTAATCACAAATAATTAGAAACTCAAGAAACCAGACTATTACATAAGTACACGTCAACATTTTGCTTTCGTGGTGACATCGCTACGATAATTTCATTGCCTAATTGTCCCACTATCTTGCGTCCTGTAAGAATCGTTGCTAGATTTGTCTGCTTTAGTTGTGATATTTTAGGCCTTACGTCTTTGGAAACAAATTTGAGTTCTGAGAAACTATATTGGCCAAGTTAAATATATCCTGAGAGCTTCAGAAGTTTGCGCAAAGGCATCTGATAAGCTATAGCTGCAAATACATTAAAAGACACTAACAGATGACAGAGTGGATTTCAGAAAGTCACCTGAGGCTTTTGGATCCTCATATGTTGATATCCGCTGGATATCACACTGCTTATATAGATCAGATCTATTTCTTTAATAAATTACACCGTGAAGCACTACATGTTCATTATAATTCTCAAATACATGGCATTTAAATCCTTGAGAAGGTCATAACACTGAGCATCTAAACCTGTCTTAAAACATGATATTGTTGTAAGAAATATAAAGCAATTTTTTTTTCAAATTAATTTGTAGTATAGTTGGGCTGTCATAGGATTTGGAGATGAAAGGGTTTTCATTAGCCTTTTTCTCGTATTTCCTACATGGAGTGATCGGCGTCAGTGTAAGAGACCCTACAATTTGTTTCGCATCAATAATACGTATTTGATAACTACTGACTCTTTGTTTTTCTTCAAAACACTCCTGAATCCCTTCGATCCTTTGGGGATCACTATGTACATTGAATTTTGGTTCCTATGACTCTCTGCTAATGATATGAATTCTACTTAAAATGCTGTGCCAAATCAATCCTGAGCAAATACATTTAAAAGTGGATTTCGAATTTGTTTTGAATTTTATTTTAATTCCAGTGTCGTGAACATACAGTGTTCTGTTAGTTCCAGCTGTGCAATATAGTGATTCAGCAATTCCATTTATTACTCAGTGTTCATCAGGTGTCCTCTTTTTAAAAATAATTTTTTTTTAATGTTTATTTATTTATTTTGAGAGAAAGACAGAAAGAGTGGGAGAGAGAATCCCAAGGAGGATCCTCACCGCCAGTGCAGAGCCGGATGTGGGGCTCAAACTCATTGACTGTGAGATCGTGACCTGACCTGAAACCAAGAACCAGATGCTTAACCGACTGAGCCGCCCAGACGCCCAAGGTAAGTGTACTCTTTTTTTTTTTAAACATAATTTATTGTCAAATTGGCTAACATACAGTGTAGACGGTGTAGCCTTGGCTTCAGCGGTAGATTCCCATGATTCATCACTTGCATACGACACCCAGTGCTCATCCCAACAAGTGCCCTCCTCAATGCCCATCACCCATTTTTCCCCTCTCCCCTGACCCTACCCCCGTCAGCCCTCCTTTTCTCCTCTGTCTTTAAGAGTCTCTTATGGTTTGCCTCCCTCTCTGTTTGAAACAGGTTTTTTTCCCTTCCCTTCCCCCATGGTCTTTGTTGAGTTTCTCAAATTCCACATGAGTGAGAACTTACAATATCTGTCTTTCTCTGACTATTTCACTTAGCACAATACTCTCCAGTTCCATCCATGTTGCTGCAAATGGCATGATCTTATTCTTTCTCATTGCCAAGTAGTATTCCATCGTATATATAAGCCACATCTTCTTTATCCATTCATCAGTTGATGGACATTTGGGCCCTTTCCATAAAATGGCTATTGTTGAAAGCGCTGCTATAAACGTTGGGGTCCATGTGCTCTTCTGAATCAGCACTCCTGTATCCTTTGGATAAATACCTAATAGTGCAATTGCTGGGTCGTAGGGTAGTTCTATTTTTTTGTTTTTTGGGAACCTCCATACTGTTTTCCAGAGTGGCTGCACCAGCTTGCATTCCCACCAACAATTCAAAAGAGATTCTCTTTGTCCGCATCCTCGCCAACGTCTGTTGTTGTCTGAGTTGTTAATGTTAGCATTCTGACGGGTGTGAGGTGGTATCTCATTGCGGTTTTGATCTGTATTTCCCTGATGATGAGTGATGTGGAGCATTTTTTCATGTGTCGGTTGGCCATCTGGATGTCTTCCTTGGAGAACTGTCTATTCATGTCTTTTGCCCATTGCTTCACTGGATTATTTGTTTTTTGGGTGTTGAGTTTGATAAGTTCTTTGTAGATTTTGGATACTAACCCTTTATCTAATATGTTATTTGCAAAGATCTTCTCCCATTCTGTTGGTTGCCTTTTAGTTTTTCTTATTGTTTCCTTCTCTATGCAGAAGCTTTTTATCTTTATGAGGTCCCAGTAATTCATTTTTGCTTTTATCTCCCTTGCCTTCAGAGACATGTTGAGTAAGAAGTTGCTGCAGCTGAGGTCAAAGAGGTTGTTGCCTGTTTTGTCTTCTAGGGTTTTGATGGTTTCCTGTTTCACATTTAGGTCTTTAATCCATTTTGAGTTTATTTTTGGTATGGTGTAAGAAAGCGGTCCAGTTACATTCTTCTGAATATTGCTGTCCAGTTCTCCCAGCACCATTTGCTAAAGAGACTGTCTTTTTTCCATTGGATACTGTTTCTTGCTTTGTCAAAGATTAGTTGGCCGTATATTTGTGGGTCCAGTTCTGGGCTGTCTATTCTATTCCATTGGTCTATGTGTCTATTTTTGTGCCAATACCATACTATCTTGATGATTACAGCTTTGTAGTAAAGTCCAGGACTGGGATGCCTCCCACTTCGTTTTTCTTTTTCAACATTACTTTGGCTTAGAATTGTTTGTTCTAGCTTTGAGAAGAATGCTGGTGCAATTTTGATTGGGATTGCATTGAATATGTAGATTGCTTTGGGTAGTATTGACATTTTAACAATATTTATTCTTCCAATCCATGAGCATGGAATGTTTTTCCATTTCTTTGTGTCTTCTTCTCTTAATTCCTTCTATCTATTTCACCCATCTACCCCCCCACCTCCTCTCTGGTAACCATCAGATTTATACTTAAGAGACTAGGGTGTTGGTTCGTTGGTCTGTTTTGTTTGGTTTTTGGTTTTTGGTTTTGGTTTTGGTTTTTTGGTTTTTCTTGGTTTGTCCCTCTTTTATTCCCCCCCCCACCCCCGGCCACCCACTGATCAAACAAAAACTTTGTTCATTGTTTTGTTTCTTAAATTCCACATATGAACGAAATCATATTATACTTGTCTTTCTCTGGCTGACTTATTTTGCTTAACATTATACTCTCTAGCTCCATCCATTGTTGTTGCAAATGATAAGATTTCATTCTTTTTTGATGCCCGAATAATATTCCAGTGTGGGGGGGGGGTATATCATATCTTCTTTATATTATCCATTCAATCAGTCAATGGACACTTGGGCTGCTTCCATGTCTTGGCTATTGTAAATAATGCTGCAGTAAACATAGGGGTACGTGTATTCCTTCGAATTAGGGTTTTGGTATTCTTTGGGTAAATAACAGTAGTGCAATTACTGGTATGTAGAGTAGTTCTATTTTTAATTTTTGAGGAACCTCCGCACTCTCTTCCACAGTGGCCACACCAATTTTCATTCCCACCAACGGTACATGAGGGTTCCTTTTTCTCTGCTTCCTTGTTTCTTGCATTTTCAATTTTAGCCATTCTGACAGGTGTAAGGTGGTATCTCATTGTGGTTTTGATTTGCATTTCCCAGATGATGAGTGATGTTGAGCATCTGTTCACGTGTCTGTTGGCCATCTGTACGTCTTCTTTGGAGAAATGTCTGTTCATGTCTTCTGCCCATTTTTAACTGGATTATTTGTTTTTCGTGTGTGTGTTGAGCTATATAAGTTCTTTATATGTTTTGGATACTAACCTTTATCAGCTTTGTCATTTGCAAATACCTTCTTCCATTGTCTTTTAGTTTCATTGGTTGTTTCCTTTGCTGTACAAAGGCTTTTTGTTTTGGTATAGTCCCAATAGTTTATTTTTGCTTTTGTTTCCCTTGTTTAAGGAGACATATCTAGAAATATGTTGTTATAGCTGATGTTAGGGACATTACTACCTGTGCTCTCTTCTAAGATTTTTATGGTTTCAGGTGTCACATTTAAATCTTTAATCCGTTTTGAGTTTATTTTTGTGTATGGTATGTAGCTGTCCAGTTTTCCCGACACCATTTGTTCAAGAGACTATCTTTTTCCCATTGCATATTCTTACCTCCTCTGTCTAAGATTAATTGACCATATAATCATAGGTTTATTTCTGGGCTCTCTATTCTATTCCATTGATCTGTGTATCTACTTTTGTACCAATACCATACTGTTTTGATTAGTACAGCTTTGTAATATAACTTGAAGTCTAGAATTGTGATACTTCCAGCTTTGTTTTTCTTTGTAAGATTGCTTTGGCTATTCGAGGTCTTTTGTGGTTCCATACAAATTTTATGATTGTTTGTTTTAGTCTGTGAAAAAATCCTCTTGGTATTTTGATAAGGATTGCATTAAATCTGTAGGTTGCTTTGGGTAGTGTGGGCATTTTAGTAATATTTGTTCTTCCAATCCATAAGTTTGGAATGTTTTTCTATTTGTTTATGTTGTCTACAAGTGGATTTTTAAAAAAAGTATACCTTTGGCTGAAATCTAGAATTTACATCTTTATTAAACGTGAAGAATTTCTAGAGCAAAATTGTGTAATTTGCTTTGCATGGCACCTAGGACATCAACTCAACCTTCCCACTTGGTATCCAATAATGTTTCAAATTTATGTTTGGTAAATTTGTTTTCAATACGCTCCAACATTTCATTAAAGTTGAAAAGAGTTACATAGTTTTTGGATAGTATAAAAAATGCCTATAGTTCAAAAGACTTTTTTTGTCTGCATCATTTCTTACCAAGTTTAAAAAATGTGTGGAACTTGACATGAAATGTCAGAGACCGAGTAGAGTGAAAAAGAATGTTCCTCTGTCACCTCAGCCCAGCATGGGGCCTTGGACTGGAGCAAGGTGAGGAGGGTATCCACTCGGGGTGCGATTGGAGAAGCCGACATTGGGGTAAAGTGGGAATTCCCACAGAGGGGAAGCCTAGCGAGGCATCAAAGTCTGAGCAGGAGGATGGGGTGTCCACATGAGTAGGGACAGCGCAGCACAGAGAATCTGAGCCAATGTGAGGTGAGGTGGACATCTGACAGGGGAGATACAAGTTTGGGCACATACAGGGTAACTGATCAAATCGTGTAAGAATATTAAGGATAATGAGAGCCAGGTTTCTTACATTTGGTTACAAGTATGGAAGGGGAAAGAGCTAGAATTAGACCTATGTGTTGGATTGGGATTGAAAGTAATTGTATGAACTCGATATATAGATACATAGAAGTAAACACAGATGGAAATGTGTGTAAGTATGCTCACAAACACACGTGTGTGTACATACACATACATACATATATTTAACATTGTTCGCTAACTTGCTTGGAAACAATGACATCCCAATGGCAATGAGCACACCTAGGGTGCACATCTTGGCTTCTAAACTCCATTTTCCACTTAAAAGAAGCAGGAGAAGTTAACTGATTCTGGGGCTGGGCAGGAAAAGTATGAGATAAACTTGGAACATCTCGTGTTGAAGTGCCCAAAGAATGATAAATACTTAAGGACACGGAAGTCAGCTTACAGGGCCCTCTACTGGTCAGGTTGGGGACAACACAATCATCAGAATAAATAAGGATGGTAACATTTTTAATTCATTAAAAAATAGAAAAACAAATGTCAATACAACTATTAAAAATAAATAATAAAATGTTGGATGAGGAATGGTATATTTAAGTAGTATATTTTATTTTATTTTATTTTTTACTTTTTTTTTCAATATATGAAATTTATTGTCAAATCGGTTTCCATACAACACCCAGTGCTCATCCCAAAAGGTGCCCTCCTCAATACCCATCACCCACCCTCCCCTCCCTCCCACCCCCCCCCCCCCCCATCAACCCTCAGTTTGTTCTCAGTTTTTAAGAGTCTCTTACGCTTTGGCTCTCTCCCACTCTAACCTCCTTTTTTATTTTTTCCTTCCCCTCCCCCATGGGTTTCTATTAAGTTTCTCAGGATCCACATAAGAGTGAAAACATATAGTATCTTTCTTTCTCTGCATGGCTTATTTCACTTAGCATAACACTCTCCAGTTCCATCCACGTTGCTACAAAGGGCCAGATTTCATTCTTTCTCATTGCCACGTAGTACTCCATTGTGTATATAAACCACAATTTCTTTATCCATTCATCAGTTGATGGACATTTAGGCTCTTTCCATCATTTGGCTATTGTTGAGAGTGCTGCTATAAACATTGGGGTACAAGTGCCCCTATGCATCAGTACTCCTGTATCCCTTGGGTAAATTCCTAGCAGTGCTATTGCTGGGTCATAGGGTAGATCTATTTTTAATTTTTTGAGGAACCTCCACACTGTTTTCCAGAGTGGCTGCACCAGTTTGCATTCCCACCAACAGTGCAAGAGGGTTCTCGTTTCTCCACATCCTCGTGAGCATCTATAGTCTCCTGATTTGTTCATTTTGGCGACTCTGACTGGCGTGAGGTGATATCTGAGGGTGGTTTTGATTTGTATTTCCCTGATGAGGAGCGATGTTGAGCATCTTTTCATGTGCCTGTTGGCCATCCGGATGTCTTCTTTAGAGAAGTGTCTATTCATGTTTTCTGCCCATTTCCTCACTGGGTTATTTGTTTTTTGGGTGTGGAGTTTGGTGAGCTCTTTATAGAGTTTGGATACTAGCCCTTTGTCCGATATGTCATTTGCAAATATCTTTTCCCATTCCGTTGGTTGCCTTTTAGTTTTGTTGGTTGTTTCCTTTGCTGTGCAGAAGCTTTTTATCTTCATAAGGTCCCAGTAGTTCATTTTTGCTTTTAATTCCCTTGCCTTTGGGGATGTGTCAAGTAAGAAATTGCTACGGCTGAGGTCAGAGAGGTCTTTTCCTGCTTTCTCCTCTAGGGTTTTGATGGTTTCTGTGAATGGTGTGAGAAAGTGGTCTAGTTTCATTCTTCTGCATGTTGCTGTCCAGTTCTCCCAGCACCATTTGTTAAAGAGACTGTCTTTTTTCCATTGGATGTTCTTTCCTGCTTTGTCAAAGATGGGTTGGCCATACGTTTGTGGGTCTAGTTCTGGGGTTTCTATTCTATTCCATTGGTCTATGTGTCTGTTTCTGTGCCATTAAGTAGTGTTAAAATACCATCCCACAAACCACTTCTGAATTTTGAAAGGAAAAAGTGTACCTTTACAGGGTAGACTGGAAAAGTCTACCTTCACTGGGGGATCAAAATTAACATCATCAGTGACAGGAAAATCAAATCCTATGCCACCTACGATGCAGTGAGAAGAACACAGAGTCACTTATAACCTGGATCTAATTATGAGGAAACAAGCCAAAATGGAGGCACACTCCAGAACATAACTGGCCTGTAATCTTCAAAAGCGTCAAGTTTACAAAAGTCAAGAAATGACTAAAAAATTGTTCCAGACTGAGGGAGACTGAGACCAACGAATGTGTGTATCCATCATAGGTTATTGGGACAATTGCCAGAATGTGAAGGGGGTCTGTGGATGAAATGATAGTTATCTATCCATGTAGATTTACTGATTTCAAAATCAGCGTGTGATGTGGTCATCTGGGAGACTATCCTCATCTGTCGGAAATCCACACTAATGTGTGTGAGCGTGATAGAGACTTGGGTTATCAAGGAACTCTCAAATGGTTTAGGAAGTAAGCTCCTCATTATCCGAGTTTTTGATTGTTTCAAAATAAAAAATAATAATGCACAGCCTTCTGTGGAATATAAAATGTCCCACAATATGTTTTAAATGTGTTTTAATCTACTGTGTTTTCTGTGCACATTTGCAGCACAGCTGTATTCCTGGCCCAAATAATTTTTTTTACTAAATTTAGTATCTGTGTTTCGCACACTTTGTAAGTGTTTTAACTTAGAATTTACAAACGTGCAAAGTAATAAAGTTTTTAAGTAAATTTAATTTAATTTAAATATAATTTAAAGTAATTTTATATTTTATTATATAAAATATATATATTATATATATATATATTTATTTATATACCAACCAAATTCCCATGTCATTGAAAGTAACTTCCATAATACAATTAATGAAGCATTTTGCAGGAATTTCTAACTTATTTCTGTGTAATAGTTTGTGGCTTATTAACGATCAATGAATATTAGCTACTAAAAATGATTGTGCCATAACGAAAGCACATACAAATTGGAAACCCCAAATGCCATTCTGTTTTCAGCAAACAAATCTCAGAAGATACGATCAACAAATCAACTTCAAAAGATCAAATTTAGCTAGTGTCTAATGTCAATGGTGTCTCATTTTTAAGTTTAAGATACAATTGGTACATGAATCAGAAAAGCAGCTCTCTGTCTAGAAGCAGCTTGGGCAAAAAGGTCTTTCCTTCATCCAACATGTTTTTATTTCACAATCAAAGCAGAACAATACAGAGACATCTCCCACTGAACATAGTTGATCCATTCTTGAAGCTCGGATGCTCTGAACCACAACAAAAATAGTCTTTTGCCCCGTTATTTTCTTTTTTTTTTTTTTTTTTTTAATTTTTTTTTTTAATGTTTATTTATTTTTGAGACAGAGAGAGACAGAGCGTGAACGGGGGAGGGTCAGAGAGAGGGAGACACAGAATCTGAAACAGGCTCCAGGCTCTGAGCTGTCAGCACAGAGCCCGACGCGGGGCTCGAACTCACGGACCGCGAGATCATGACCTGAGCCGAAGTCGGCCGCTTAACCGACTGAGCCACCCAGGCGCCCCTGCCCCGTTATTTTCGATGGGGAAATTTATCATACATTGCACATCAACAGAAAATCCCAAACAACTTACGAAAGACATAACTAAAACCCAGTAAAAATGCCTGCATGTAAGTGACAAACTCATGAAGGGGTACGAAATGCTTAAAACATTTTTCCTGATCACCTAACAATTAATATGCTTGCCCTGTAGCCAACAGCATGTAGAGTTTGCATGCAATGTTACATTTGCAATGCAACCCAGCAAATAGCAGACATCGACAGACGAATCTAATAGAGAAAATGCAGACGGAAGTTTGCAATGAATTAAGGACATTTCCTGCCATGCTACTTACCAAGGGAGGCGGACACTGGGAGCTAACGAAACTTAAGCAGCTCCTGCTGTGGATATGCTTGGCTCCTGATATATTTTCAGAGAAGGTAGGTGACACTACGGGCTGGAAAAATTAAGGAGCGCTCGCTTACACTCTCGGCATTTATTTGTATAAATTTCACTCTAGGGTGCTACTGAGACATGAGGCCATTTTTATTTTTATTTTTTTAGTATCTATTAATTTTGAGAGAGAGAGAGAGAGAGCATGAGTGGGGGAGAGGCAGAGAGAGAGGAGAGCGAGGGAGAATCCCAAGCAGGCTCTGTACTACTTGCTAACATACAGCCTGATGCGGGACCCAAGCTCACCAACCGTGAGATCGTGACCGGCGCTGAACTCCAACCCTTAACTGACTGAGCCACTCAGTCCTCCCTGGAAGGAGGCACTTCATTTCCATCTCTCAGAAAATTGTTACAACGTACTGATTTTCACAACCAAGGAGGCAGTTTTACGCGATCAAAAAATTGTCATGATAAGCAATCAACTGCCTCTTTGGAGTCAACGAATAAAAAAATTTATTTTTTTAAATATTTAAAATAACAAAGATATAAAGATGTCTGTAGTGTTAAGCTAATGCCTTTAGTTGAGGCGCATTGTGCCATGCACAACCCGAGCAGCTATACATGGCTGCCGGTAATCTGATTTGTACATCAATTCATTTGGCAGTCTGTTAAGAGAGCCTTGCCCATAGATGCTGACAAGACAGCAGGAAAGCCTCCTTCCCTGGCTTTTTCGGGTATCCATCCATCTACCTAACTTACCTCACCAACTCGTGGCCGTCCTTACTGGAATAAATTCATTCTCTTTTCCTCTCCCATAGGAGATGGGGAGAAGAGCTGTTCACACATGTGTATGGGCTTCTCATTCCCTCTTGCTCTGACCCCACACAATGTTCTCCTCTCCACCCAGAAGTTCCCAGGGCAAATTAGAAAACTCAGACAGTTTTTGGTCGCCACGTCCCTTTGTTTTTTTCCCTCTACCTTAAGCCTTCCAGTAGGGCTCCCCAAACAGCTCTCTAAAACTAATCTTGTCGCCATATGCTATGATCCTGCTTCCTCCTTCCTGTAAAGTTCGTTTTTTGTTTTTTTTTTCCCTAAAGTTTGGTTTCGCCATATTGTTAACCCGGAAGGAGGCTGCAAACGTTTACTTTGATTTTTGGAGCACGAGTGGCTAGAAGAATTTTGTGATGATACTGATTTTAAGTGAAGTGTATTTTTTCAAGTTTTGGGTTGGTGGGTCTGGGATGAGAGGTCCAATTCTAGATCTGTAGTTTCTTAAGACTCGGATGGATGTATCACGGGCCAGCAGAGCAGGAACTGATGGTCCCTGTCTTCTTTCAGAGCCGTGGTGTATCTCTTAAGAAACCATCTCCATTTTCCATCTCTTTAGAGATTAATCCTAGGAATTAGTGGTACAAACTGAAGTGTCCTGTGTCTTTTAAAAAATCTTTTCCAAAGTGAGTGGGAGAGATATAGTTCGATAAAGGACAGGAAGAAAATACTAGATGGTTGATTTGTATTTCTTGTCATCCATTTAAATGTTTCCTTTTGTGGGGCGCCAGGGTGCTCAGTCGGTTGAGCGTCTGACTTCAGCTCAGGTCATGATCTCACTGCTCACGGGTTCGAGCCCCACGTCGGGCTCTGTATAAGGAAGTTCTCAAGGGGCGCCTGGGTGGCTCAGTCAGTTGAGTGTCCGACCTCTGTTCAGGTCATGATCTCTTAGTTCGTGGGTTCGAGCCCCACGTCAGCTCTGTGCTGACAGCTTGGAGCCTGGAGCCCGCTTCGGATTCTGTGTCTCCCTGTCTCTCTTTGCCCCTCCCCTGCTCATGCTCTGTCTCTCTCTTTCTCTCTAATATAAAATAAGACATAAAAAATTTAAATGTTCACCTTTTGCATATCACTTGTAATGCACATAATTTAATATAGTACAGGCTATAATTTATAAATAAATATACTTACGTTGGTGTTATGCCCTCAAAACATTTTTTATTTTATTATTGATTGATCGATTTTTTGGCAGACGAGAGGTGCACAATAATAAATGTTTGGAGATCACGGCTCCAGGAACTCAGATCTTTCCCTAGGTCTGTTCATTCTGTGCATCATTAGACCCCCTTGACCACACGTCTGCTCCCCGAAATACGCCCTGGGCAGCACCCAGCTCTCACCCTTCCCTCAAGCAGTCACAGCGGGCTGCGCTGGGGTTAACTTAAGGGATAAGGGCGGCCTCCTGGGTTTGCTGTCACCCCCACGCATGGTCCTTCCTACGGAACAGTTAGTGCGGCCCACGTTTGCAATCACAGGCTCTGGAACCAAAGTGGGCGGAGATCCCAGCTGGCCCCTCGGTAGCAATGTGGCTTTTGGGAGTGTTGTGTGACTTCTCACCAAGGCTTAATGCTCATCCATAATATGGAGGAGAAAATAGTGTGATTCTCAGAGGGCTGTGAGACCCACCATTCCCCTCGGTGCTCAGCAGTACCAGGCACCTAGTGGGCCACTGATAAAAAAGAAAATTGATATGATAAGGGACAAAACATAAGAGACTCTTCAATATGGAGAACAAACAGAGGGTTGCTGGAGGGGTTGTGGGAGGGGGGATGGGCTACATGGGTAAGAGGCATTAAGGAATCTACTCCTGAAATCATTGTTGCCCTACATGCTACCTAACTTGGATGTAAATTAAAAAATAAATAAATAAAAAAAGAAAGTTGATATTGTAGTTATTATTACTCGTACTAACAAAACTCGTAATCGAGAAGACTTTTTTTAATGCTTATTTATTTATTAAAAAATTTGTTTAATGTTTATTTATTTTTGAGAGAGAGAGAGAGACAGAGCGCAAGTCGGGGAGGGGCAGAGAGAGAGAGGGAGATACAGAATCCGAAGCAGGCTCCAGGCTCTGAGCTGTTCAGCACGTAGCCCAGCACGGGGCTCGAACTCACAAACCATGAGATCATGACCTGAGCTGAAGTTCGATGTGCAACCAACTGAGCCTCCCAGGTGCCCCATAGTGTTTATTTATTTTTGAGAGAGAGAGAGAGAGAGGGAGGGGCAGAGAGGGCAGGGGGACACAGAATTTGAAGCAGGCTCCAGGCTCTGAGCTGTCAGCCCGTAGCCCAGCGTGGGGCCCGAACTCTCGAACCGTGAGATCATGACCTGAGCAGAAGTGGGATGCTTAATTGACTGAGGCACCCAGGTGCCCTGAGAAGAGTTTAAAGCAAGGTCTCTTTGCCTAGATTTCCAAGATTAACCTGCTTCAGACTGAATTCTGCTCTCCTGCGAAGAATGAGTTAGCCAGCGGCCAGTGGGTTTCTTCTGGATCTTTTCTGAACTTTTTAGGGTCTTCCCTGGAGAAAAGTTCTAAAGGAAGACAAAGTGGAGAAATACTCTCACTCTCACTTCAAAGGACGTGTAGGAAGTGGTTACTTTTGCCAAAAAATTAGTGCCTGGGACATACAAGACACTCAATGAAGCCTGCTGTAGACGGAATGTTTGTGTCCCTCCAGAATTCATATATTGAAAACCTAATGCACAAGGTGACAGTATCGGGAGGTGGGGTCTTTGGGAGATGTTTAGGTCATGAGGTGGAGCCCTCATGGACAAGATTAGCAACTTCCTAAAAGAGACCCCGCAGAGATCCCTTGCCCCCTCCACCACGGGAGGTTACAGGGAGAAGATGGTCATCTGTGACCCGGGAGGTGGCCCTTGAATAGACATGGAGTTTGCCAGTGCCTTGAGCTTAGACTTCCGAGCCCCAGGAGTGTGAGAAATAAATGTCTGTTGTTTAAACTACCCAGTCTATGATGCTCTTGTTACAGCAGCCCAAAGATAAGGCTTGTCTCTTACATCTAAAAATAACACAAATACCAACAATAATAAAAAAGGCACATTGTGGCCACTGACATGTAATGAACATCATCTCTCCTCTATGGCGCCAAGAGCTCAATCAGGTTTGGACCAGGAGGCAGAGTATGATTAACTACAAACACCGGCAAGATGTCTAAATGTTCAATTCCTCTTCCTGTTACTTTTCTGCTAAAACAAAAGGAAAGTCCTAGGCAGGCTTAGGTGGCCACTGAGCCTAAAACAGCCAAATCCCCAATTCGAAAGCTTTGGGGTTTGTTTTAATTGTGGGTGTGTGAAGTTACCCAGAAGCTCTGTTTGATGATTCCAATGGGTGTTTTGCTACAAGGTTGCAAATACATCGTAGTCTAGCAACTAAGGTGCACAAAAATACACCTTTAGCATTTTAAAATGTGTCTAAATTTCTGTTTCAGTTCCAGTTTTGCCTATTGTTTTGGGCTCAGTTGAATGTAACCCCCCCCCCGCCCCGGCCCCCCCTGATTCCGATGTTGAGGTCCTAACACCCAGCACTTCAGAATGTAACTGTATTCAGACCCTAGATCCTTGAAGGGGTGATTAAAGGGGGCACCTGGGTGGCTCAGTGGGTTAAGCACCTGACTCTTGCACTCAGCTCAGTCTTGATCTCAGCGTTGTGAGTTCAAGCCCTGCATCGGGCTCTGCCTGGGCCTAAAGCCCACAATCAATTAATCAATCATTCAATGATTAAGGTAAAATGAGCTCATTGGGGGTAGGCTCTAATTCAACATGACTGGTGTGCTTATAAGAAGAGGACACTAGGACACAGACGATACACACTGAAGGGCAATGTGTCGTCTGACGACACAGCAGAGGAGACGGTTATCTGCAAGCCAAGGAGAGAGGCCTTGGAGAATTGAACCCTCCTGACACCTTGACCCTGGACTACCAGCCTCCAGAACTGTGAGAAAATAAAGTGTATGTTGCCCACGCCCCCCAGCTTTTGGTATTTTGTTATGGCAGCCCGAGCAGGGCACCTATGATTCAGAAATTTGAGGACCTCCCCCCCCTCCCCCCACTATACCCTAAAGCTCTCTTTCGGCTTGAGAGGCTTGTGTGATGCTACGGGGTCCGGGAAGGAGGCTCCCGGCATTCACGCCACTAGGTCATCGAGACGCTGCACAGCTGTTCCCAGGGCTGGCTACATAATTTGCAGGCCCAGCACAAAATGAAGATATACGGCCTTTTGTTCAAAAGCACAGATGAAGAGTTGTTAAAGATACTAAAATAGAAAGCTCATTTCCTCCAAGGTCTGTCTTTCCACGTGCCATGGCCGGTGTTTTCGCTTTGCATTTAACGTCATTCCAAGTAAATAAACATTTACAAACCTAGTTAGGAGCATGAATTTTACCACCCATCTTTGTACGGTGCAGTGTCAGTTTTAAATAATCCGCACGTGGACGCGGCAGCTGGTCCGGGCACATGCACCCTGTTCTCACCAGGACGGTGGAAATCCTGTGCTCGGCCAGCTCAGCTGTCTTTACTCCACCTGGTGAGACAGGCCGTGTTCCACCAACCCTCCCGCCCTCAGCTTACTGATGGGTAAGGAACCCGAAAGGACGGGGGGCAGGGGGGTCGCCCCTTCTTTCCCTTCTTTCGCTTCTAAGTCACCGCTTGCAGCCTAAGTGCTTGGCTAACACAGGGAGGTAACGTGAGTGAGAAAGGGTATGACCCGGTTCTGGGTTGTTCACCAGAGGCCATTGCCTTCTGTCTGTGCTCAGAGCAAGCTCTGCTTCGTAGGGAAAGGGTGCTCCTGTTGACTCAGTCATCGATGTAACGCTTAGCTTCTCTTGCTGAACCCCAGGCACTGGGTGTCACTGTCCAGCGGCACTCGCCAGGCGGGAGACCAGTATTTGAACATGAGGAGGCAAGGGACGGTGGACACGCATACCGGGCGGTCTCCTCGGCTCATGCGCGTGCTCCGCTGTCCCATCCTCCCCACTCTCAAAACACAAGTTCAAAAATAAAACTGAAGAATTACCAGACAGTGACAGCAGAGCATTATATTGGCCATGGCATCCTTCCGGGGGCGGGGCCTTCCGGGGGCGGGGCCTTCCGGGGGCGGGGCCTTCCGGGGGCGGGGCCTCCAGGAAGGGTCCCTCAGCAGGCAGGGCTGTGCCCAACTGCGAGGCTTGGCCGGCGGTGAGTCTGGCCCAGCTTTTTCCTCCGCTCCCTTTCCCCAAGGACCTTCATGCTTTGAAGACCAAAATCGAAACCAAAAAAATGCACCTAATTGGTTAGTGTTTTTTCAATATTAATTGACTGGTTTTCTCAGTAGTTGTCAACCCCTCCCAACTGAAGCCTTTCTCTTACAAAGCGGTCCTGGCCGGGCTGGAGTCTGAGAGCAGAATAAATGCCCCATCACCAAGGAGAGCTGGTTTCTCCTTCATACAAACGTCATTGGCTCCTCCCACCTGATAGGTTTCTGCCCACTAGTCATCACCCAACTCCCGCCCTATAATAGCATTCTCGGGGAAGGGCTGATAAATACATTCAACCTGCAGAATTACAACAAAACATCTTGACCCATCCTGGGAGCTTTTGATTGTTAGGAGGGGCCGAGTCACGCTAGGGCAAATTCACACATTTCAGCACGAGTAAAGTGACTCCAAGAGTAACATAAGGGCTAGTGATCATTATTGGTCCAGGAACCAATTTCTGGGAGTCCCTCTTAACATCGCCACTCCCTGCCTCCCATCATTTCTTCTTGTCTCCAAGTGAATGCTACTTAGGTTACATGAAAGAAATATGGATGCCATAGTAAACCGTGCATGACCCCAGAAGCTTAATTCATCCCTGAACAACAATTAATACTGATGCTTTGCAGGATGGATACTTTCCTGGGCAGAAGAAAGAGCTGACGCAGAATGTATGAAGATAGAAATAATTAAAGCCAGTGGCCACCCCTCACGCACAGCCACTGTGCTTTAGGTATTACTGATTGTCCCGAAACGGGAGTGGAGCGGGGGAGCAGGTGACAGTCAAAAAACTATGGTAGCGGCCAGGAGGGATCTGACCTGGAATTAGACTGCCTGCGTTTGAATACTAATCCCATCATATACTAGCTGTATGAACTTGGAAAACCGAGCTCACAGCTTGAAGCATTCGCTTTGCCATGCGTGGAGTTAGAACAGGGAGAACATTGACCTCATAGGGCTGGTTTTTAGATGTTCCTGGTAAACCATTTAGCACAGCTTCTGGCATACGGAAGGCACACATAAAAGTTGACTGTCATTGTTATGGGCCTCCAACTTTTAGCCTTCTATAAAGAACCGAATGATATCTTTGAAAAATACCAATTACTTGCAATGTTATGGGAAAGTGGTATCTGTGTTGACCTGATTAGAATAAAGTGGAAAATCCTTTTTGTTTAAACCTTGTTGAAAAATTTTCTAAACTTTGTCAGCTCTTCTTCTTTTTTTTATTTACCTTTGAGAGAGAGAGAGAGAGAGAGAGAGAGAGAGTGTCTGTGTGTGTGTGTGTGTGTGTGTGTGTGTGTGTGTGTAGCATGAGTGGGAGAGGGGCAGAGAGAGGGGAAGAAAGAATCCCAGGCAGGCTCTGCATTGTCAACGCAGAGCGTGATGTGGGACTTGATCTCACGAACGTGAGATCATGACCAGAGCAGAAATCAAGAATCTGTCACTCAACCCACGGAGCCACCCAGGCACCCCTGTCACCTCCTCTGGTTTAGTAATTAGAACAAACGTTTGAGACTGTTTTTCTGATAACTGAGTTGCTCGTTGTAACCAAGGGTATTTCAACAGTAATGTTTATTTAAAAATCACTGCAAATAAAGATACAGAATTGGTGAGAGGTTGCACTAAGTTTAATGAAAGCCCCGACATGAGTGTTTCTTCCCATGATTCTCTATTTTTTCTCCTATGATTAAAGTGCACATTACGCTCTCCTTAGGGGAAAGCTCTGCTGTGCTGCATGGTTCTGTAGGGCGCCCAGCCTTTCACAGACAATCTTATAAGAAGCATCACTGTCACTGTAAGAAAACTGAGGGACAGATGGGGCTTTCACACTAAGCCTACAACAATACATCAGTTCAACAATCTACGTAGAGTTTGACCCTGAACGTCTAATTTATACTTTCAGTTCCGCCAGTGCCAGCTACAGGAATGTGACTTCAGAGATGCCGAGAAGGTCCCCTTTCTAGCAGGGAACATCCGCTCCCTGTTTCTTAGAATACCTGAGTTTCTGTGACTAAGCAATCCATTCTTTTGTGTAAAACACCGACTGCCCAGGGCTGTTTCTCCTTTAAAGGTGATTGAACTTCAAGGCTGTTACTCGGATCCCTTTCTTTTATTGGAGAACAGGGGAGTGGGGCTTGGGTGTGCTTCAAGAGGGAAAAGGTCACCAAGGGGGACAGAAGAAAGGACGCGAAGGTACAAAATTCTGGTTTCTGAGAATGTGAAAAGCCCACTTCCAATATGTATGTTTCTCTTTGCTCTAAATATCTCACAATGTCCACTTGTTGAGAGCAACTGATTGCAACCCTGGGAAGAAAATGTAGGTTGAAGCACTAATCAGAGTTGTTTGTGCTGCTTGCAGGGGTCTGGCTGCACTAAATATTTCGTGGAAATATTCATTAGTGAAACCACTCAGAAGAAGCCATTTACCTACATCCTTTTCAACGTCCCTTAATTCTTCCCCCAAATTCTCACATGCCTCCTTAGCTGACACCGAGCCCAGGTCCATGATTATAATCACTGTCCAGTACTCTCACCACCATCATACACACCTGAGAAAAACCTACCTCGGTAAAACCCAACCCTCTGTCCACCCCGTGTCTGCCCCTGGCAGCTGAACATAGTTGGAGAAAAATGAAACCATCCTGGGATGCCTGGGGGGCTCAGTCAGTTAAGCGTCTGACTCTTGGTTTTGGCTCAGGTCATGATCTCATGGTTCGTGGGTTTGAGCCCTACGTCCGGCCCCTTGCTCAGAGCCTACTTGGGATCCTCTCTCTCTCTCTCTCTCTCTGCCCCTCCCCCGCTTGTGTGCTCTTGCTCTCTCTCTCTCAAATAAATAAAACTTGGGGGAAAAAAATGCAACCATCCTGGCAGGTTTCGCATTAAATTCTCAACCACAAATCCAAGTATGTTGATCTAATTGACTGAGTCTCCACTCTACTGGTGAAATATTTTGACTACCTCACATCTTCCTTCCTCAGACCCCTAACCCGGGGATTCTCAACTCTGGCCACACTTTTGAATCACCCGGAAGCCTTTAACACATTCCAGGGCCCAGGTACACCTCCAGAGAAATCCGATTAAATTGGCGTAGGGCCCGGTTAGGAGTGTTCTCTTAAGATTTTCCAGGTGATTCTCATGTACAGCCAGGATTAAGAACTGAACACCTCTCTCAGATACAGCTAATGACCCCTCTGAGGACTTCGCTGAGAAAATCAAAGCAGGAAAGGAAGAAGAGTACCTTTATGAAAAGTGCAGCACGCAAAGCAATCTTGAGAAAGAAAAACAAAGCTGGGGGTATCGCAATCCCAGATTTCAAAATCTACTACAAAGCTATACTAATCAAAACTGGCAAAAAAAAAAAAAAAAAAAATAGACACACAAATCAATGGAAACAGGATAGAGGGCCCAGAAACAAACCCACAATTGTACGGTTAATTAATCTTTGACAAAGGAGGCAAGAATGTATAATGGAAAGATGACAGTGTCTTCAAAAACAGTGTTGGAAAAACTGGACATTTACGTGCAAAAAATGAAGCTAGACCACTTTCTTTCACCATACGCATAAACTCAAAATGGATTAAGGATCTAAATCTAACTGCATGGACCCCTACCCCCAATGCCTTCTGAGTGAGGACCAGCCCCTCCACTCGTGCATTCGGATTCACTGCCATCCAAGCAAGGAAGGACCTTGTTTTAGTAACTGTTCTCTCTCTGTCCAGCTGTCTGGCATCTCTCCTGCACCCGTCCTACTGAATCATCCCCACCCTCATTCAAATATCACCCGATCTTCAGAAATCTCCTTCCAACTTCTAACCCACCTGTCACCTCCCTTCTCTCTCTTCCCTTTGTAGCAAAAATCCTCAAAAGTTGCCTTTACTCAAAACCCCCGTTTCTTCTCCCAGGTTCTGAAACCCACTCTCCAATCCCACTTTTAGCCCCCTTTCGCGAAACCTAGTGGTCGTTTCCCAGCCCTCACCTTACCAGATCCCTCCGCCGCATTCACCGTGGTTACTCTCGAGATCCTTGAGATACTTTCTTAGCCCCTACAATCTGTCTGGCTTCCTCAACTTTCTCAGTTTCCTTCGGGGGTTTCTTCTCATTTCCCTGATCTCTATGAATGTGCTCCAGGACTTGTCCTCAGATGTCTCCCCTCTCTATACTCAATCCTTGGGGACGTCATCCATTTTCCTACCATCGATCTGCTGATGACTCCACCTTTCTCCCTCCGATCCAGACCTGGTGCTTGAACTCTCTTCAACTGTCTGCTTTCCAGATCCACTCAGATGTGTTAAACCCAACATGTTCAAATCCAAGCTCTTATTTTCCTCCAACTCTGCTGCACTGGCAGTAGTTCCAACAAGACAACCATAGAGTCATTCTGGATTCATCTTTCTCTCGCTGCCCATATTTAATTCTTTGGTCAAAGCTGTGGGTTCTACCTTCAAGACGTATTCACAATCTGACTGGTTCTAATCACCTCTATCACTTCTAATCTGGCCCCAAACACTCCCTTCTATATAGTCTGGGCATTTGTCACGGTGTTCTCTCTGGCCTCCCGGATTCCATTCCTGCTCTGTTCTAGTTTATTTTCCACGCAGCCGTTAGAGCGATCCATTGAAGACCCGAGTCAGATCTCCTTATTTCTCTGCTCTAAGGTCTCCAGTGGCTCCCCACTTCGCTCAGAATAAAATCCCGCCTTACAGAATGGGGCACTCAACTTCCTTTTCAATTCATCTCCTACCAAGTCGCTCAGCTCTCTGCTTCAGCTCCACCAGCCTCCTTGGTTCTATAGAGTCCAATGGGTGTGTGCCTGCCCCAGGGGCTTTGCACTTGTTTCCTCTTCCTAAATGCACTTGGCTCGTGCTCTTAAGCCATTCAAGGATTCTTATCTGAGTAACTTCCCTTGACCACACACACAAGCAGCATCACCACCACCACCATCCCCGTCACCACCAACGTAATGTCTGTCCCCCTACTTTTTACCCCTTGTCAACAGTTGACATATTGCATATTTATTGTTTTCTTTTTCTCTTCTCTCTACTTGAGTATAGATGTAATAAAAGCAAGGTACTTGTGTTTTTTTCTTTTCTGATTTATTCTCAGTGCCTAGAAGAGGATTCGGCACGTAATAAGTATTCAGTACGTATTTATTGAATGAATGAGTGAATGAATGAACGAATCGATCAACCAATCAATGAAGGGTATCTCAATCCCAACAAGAGAGATTTTTCCCAAAAGTTTTCTATAGCTTTGTCCTACTTTGTTCTCCCTCTCTGCATGTCTCTTTGACTAGTAGATACATTCATAAAAAAAAAAAAAAAATCATTTTGAGCAAGATTGGATCCTTAAGTTTCTATGTCAGATGTGACTCAAATGTCACGCTGTGCCATGCACATTTGTCTCCAGCATTCTCCGCCATATGTCGATCATGGTTCAGCAGCTGTAGCTCTTTCTTTTCCCTTCCCCTATCTCAGTTCCAGGAGATTCTGTTTGGTTCTGGCCCCCTCCTTGTGGGCAATGAAGGCACTATAGGAAGAAGCAGCAGCTGCCGTGACCCCCCCCACCCCTGCCTTCGCTATTCATAGTGACCCAGCAACACAGAGACTTCCCAAGCCTGGTCTAGCCTGTGCAGTATGGGGCTGGCCAGGTCAGGCCCTGCCACCTTAGGATTTTTGTTCATTTTTGTTCCCTACGGTGGTTTGGCCATTTGCAAAATCAAAAATTGCAAAGTACAGACAGGAAGCAATATACTATATTTTACAGATTCTAAGATGCCCCTGCTCCCATGTTCTTTCACATTCACATCTCTATCTATCTATCTATCTATCTGGAATTGTCTTATAGTTGGTGCTGAGCAGGTGGAAGGGTCTATAAAGTTACCACAGCCTGAGCCTGTGCCAACTTAGTTACTAGTCCTAGGATGTGCCTGGCCATCTATACCTCTCAGCATGCCAGGCCACAGGCCTTTTGAGGACCATTTGAAGAAGAAAAACAAACTGGTTATTATATGAAAATCTTGGATAAGTTAAAAAAAAAACAAACAAACAAAAAAAAAACACCAGCATCAAGCCACGCAGAATGGAGGGACAGCAACTTGGATGACCACAAAGTACTTTTATAAAAAGTGCAGCATGCAAAGCAATCTTGAGAAAGAAGAACAAAGCTGGGGGTATCACAATCCCAGATTTCAAAATCTACTACAAAACTGTACTAATCAAAACTGGCAATAAAAAAAAAAAATAGACACACAAATCAATGGAAACAGGATAGAGGGCCTAGAAACAAACCCACAGTCGTAAAGTTAATTAATCTTTGACAAAGGAGGCAAGAGTATGTAAAGGAAAGATGACAGTCTCTTTGAAAACAGCGTTGGAAAACTGGACAGTTACATGCAAAAGAATGAAGTAGACCACTTTCTTTCACCATACGCATAAACTCAAAATGGATTAAAGAGCTAAAAGTGAGATCTGAGGGGCACCTGGCTGGCTCAGTCCATGAAGCACGCATCTCTCGATCTTGGGGTTGTGAATTCAAGTCCCACATTGGACACAGAGCTTACTTAAAAAAAAATAAGTGTGAGACCTGAAACCATACAACTCCTAAAAGAAAACAGGTAGTAATCTCTTTGACATTGGCCTTAGCAACATATTCATGGATATGTCTGCTTGGTTAAGGGAAACAAAAGCGAAAATAAACTATTGGGACCACATCAGAATAAAAAGCTTTTGCACAGCAAAGGAAATCGACAACAAAACCAAAAGGGAACCTATTGAATGGAGAAGATAGTAGTGAATGGTACATCTGATAAGGGATTAATATCCAAAATATGTAAAGAACTTAATACAAAAAACCCCACAAATAATCCAATTGAAAAAATGAGCAGAGGACCTAAATAGACATTTTCCCCAAAAAGTACATATAGATGTCCAACAGACGCGTGAAAAGACGTCCAACATCAGTAATCATCAGGGAAATAAAATCAAACCACAATGAGATCTATCACTTTAGACCTGTCAGGATGGCTGGTATTAAACAGACAGGAAAGAATAAGTGTGTTGGCCAGGGGGTAGAGAAAAGGGAACCCTTGTGCACTGTTGGTGGGAATGTAAATTGGTACAACCACTGTGGAAAACAGTATGGAGGTTCCTCAAAAAATTAAGAATAGAATTACGGGGCGCCTGGGTGGCTCAGTCGGTTAAGCCTCCGACTTCAGCTCAGGTCATGGTCTCACGGTCATGGTCTCACGGTTAGTGGGTTCGAGTCCCGCGTAGAACGAGGTGAGCCCTGAGTAACATGCAGAATTGTCAAATGACTATGTTGTACACCTGAAACTGACACAGCATTGAAGGTCAGCTATATGTCAATAATAAAAAAAAAATTGTTTTAAGTGCAGCATGACGGAAGCTCTGGGTGGCTAAGAGAAACATACTGTGGGGAAAACCTGGGCATTGAAAGCAGAAGGTAAATAAGAATAGAGAGGTTCTGAATGTCAAGTCCTGGGAAAACATTAACCAACGATTTTAACTTTCATTTTTATGTATGCATTAAGGTGATACATGATAAAAATCTAAATATTTACCAAAGAGACTTTCAATGCATTTAAATTAAAATGTTAATGAAAAGAAAACATTGTATCATAGTTTGAATGGTAGCATTTTTTTTTCTTTCTTATTAAAACATACCAGGAAAGGAGGCCAGGACTCCATGAAAAATGGCTACCAGTCCCCGTTACATAAAAAGCACACACTCCTGGCTTAACAAAACCTAAGGACTCTACTACACAAATGGATTGCCTTTACTACCCGGAGACCTTTGTGCAGAGTAGAAACCATCTAAATAATATTCATCTAAAGTTATTTAATTATATTACAAAATTATATTATTTGGAAGATGTATTTAAATGACTCAAAGTTGAAAAGATCTCAGTGTAATACTGCTTCCAAATTATCCTTATAGATAACATTACTTAGAAAAGTTAATGATGTAAAATCATAATGGTAGTAGGTTGCCAAGCAGATGGGGAAGTTTTTTGGTTTTTGTTTTCCAGTTGTTTTTTTTTTTTCCTTTTTCTCTCTTCCTTCCACAAGGAGAATCAGCCACCTGTCTTTAAATAAAGGCTGACATATTTTTACTTTTCTTGGTTGGCATCACTTGCTTAAACAAAGTAACCCTTGGTTGCTGAACACCTGATTCTGAACTGAAATAGCCATCTGATTTTTGTTTGACAAGCACTTGGATAACAATTTGATTTCCCAGTCTGTTTCTTTTGTGACCAAATAATCCTCTCCCCAATGTTGCCTGCTGTATGAGCTACAAGTACTTACAACACAAAGGCTCTAAGGTTTCCTTGGGATTAGCACCATGCAAATGCAAATTTGAGACAATGGGAGACTGTGTCCATCCATCCTTGTAACTGTTATTCGTCTATTTTGTGCTTCCTATGGGTAGCAAAGCAAGCCATTGTTTTTAAAACACACACTCACTTGAGCTGCTGACTTTTTCACTGGCTACCTGGAGAGAAGGAACTCTTGCCTACAGATTTCACCCTCTAGATCCCATTCAATTATTTTTTTTTTAAGAGATAACATAAAATTTTACAGGAGTATAACAGAATTCCTAATTGCAGAATTCAAACTTGAGCTCTGGAGTCTCATTTTGTGTCTTCGATCTATGCTTCATTGGTCTTTTGTGGTAAGTCTGACTACCTGTATGTGCTCTCTTCAAAATCTTTCACTGGTTAGCACAGTATACAGATATGCTAGAAGCCAGTTTTTTCCTGTGGCATAATTCTTCCAACAGAGTTGAAATGCTTTGCAAACAATTTCACATATATCAGCCAATCCACATAGAAAGCAATGCCATGTGAATCCCTTCCTTTCTATATATTTTCTTTCAGTGATTGTCAGGAATTCATGCCTGTACAGAGGCTCTGGTTGGGAGGAGGAAACACGGGCCTGGGAGGGGAGGGTAAGAGCAGAAGCTGCCGGCCTGCTGTTGAATTGACCTCAGTTGGTGGCAGAATGGTCCCATCATCTTCATCCTTTATGCACGCTTAGAAATAGCAACATGCCTTTCCCTCTTGTGCAATTATCTTTTAGTTAATACCCAGTAGGATTTGTAAGCCCTTCACATCTCTGTGGATTTATTTTATTTCTGAGTGCAAGTGACTTTATGGCCCAATTACCATCATCGTGACTTATTGCACTATTTGTGGGAGGGAGAGGGGAGCAAGGAGACAAGACTGATCATATGTAGCGCCATCAACAGAATGAATGCCACACACTCTTGGCCGAGGAAGAGGGGTGGATGAAGCCTTTCTGTGCCATTGTTTATCAGAGCCCTGACGCCTGGGTGATTGTGCTATATTTTAATAGACGAGTGTGTCAAATGTGTAAGTAAAGATGTGACAACAGTGGTGCCAGAGTAATCAATATTCGGGAGGTAATGAATATTTTGAGTTTAAAAGAGGTCAAACGTCAAAGATGAGAGGAATGACTAAGACCAGATGCTGCCACCCTCGAATTACAGGGCTACTCAAGCGAGACTGAGTTAGCATCTGACCCCAGAAATGGACCGGCGAGGCCGGCTCCTAATTAGAGCAAGATTCCCGGAAGCCAGACAGCCCTCGTGCTCATAGGAGCAAGGGGCGCAGCCGGCTGTGTGCCACGGGAAGCAGTAGCAGCAGCAGCGGCAACAGCCCAAGGAATTGTGAGCCTCGGGCCCGCCGCCTACCTGGAGTTTCTGCCGCGCCTGGTTCAGAACCACGGGGGCGGACAGCTCCCCGGCGCGGGGCGCCTCCTGCGTTAGGGGACGTGAGCGCCGGGTCCCGCTCGGGCGGCAGGAAGAACCGGCTGCGTCCCGTGCCCCCCGGCACCCCTTCGGCTCCTCCCTTCCCGGCGCGGAGCAAGCGCGGGGCCTGCGGGTGGCCGTCCCGGGCCGCATGTCCCTGCAGGCGAGGGGACGGGCTCGAGCCGCCGCCTGCCCTCCCCCTTCCCGCCCGCCGCCGCCTCCTGTGCCTCTTTCCTCGCCCCGCCCGGTGGAGGGAGGCGGGGCGTGCCCCGCGCCGGCCCCGCCCCGGCCCGGCTCCCGATTGGCCGGCGGGCCGGAGGTGCGAGGAGGCGGGGCCCGCCTCTGGCGGCTCGCGCCCGGGAAGGTCGGCCGGGGAGCGCGGGGTGCCGCGGGAGGGCGCGCGGGGACGCGGCGGCCGCCGAGGAGACGCAGCGGCGGCAGTAGCGGCGGCGCCTGGGCCCGGCCGCAGCCCCAGCCTCCCGCCCGCGCGCCCTGCCTCCACCCGCGGCCCGCAGCCTGCGGCGCCCGAGCTCCGAGGGCGCTTCCCCGGGCGCAGGGCCCGAGGCGGCCAAGACGGCGGGCCGGCAGGGCGCGGGGCGGCGGGGCGCTGTGCTGCGGGCTGCGCTGGTGGGGGGCGGCGGGCCGCGGCGCGGGCCCGGGGCCCGGCGCGTGCGGCTGGGAGGCGCTGTGGGGGGCGGGCGCGCGGGCGGCGGCCGGGGCTATGGCCGAGGGCGGCGGGGGCGCGCGGAGGAGGGCGCCGGCGCTGCTCGAGGCGGCCCGCGCGCGCTACGAGAGCCTGCACATCTCGGACGACGTGTTCGGCGAGTCGGGCCCGGACAGCGGCGGGAACCCCTTCTACAGCACGTCGGCCGCCTCACACTCCTCCTCGGCCGCCTCCTCGGACGACGAACGCGAGCGCCCCGGCCCCCCGCCGCCGCCGCCCGGTGCTCCCGACGCGCAGGAAGCCGAGGAGGACGAGGCTGGCGCGGGCTGGAGCGCCACGCTGCGGGACCGCCCGCCCCCGCGCTTCGAGGACACCGGCGGTAAGGCGCGGCCCGCAGGGGCGGGGGCGGCCCGGGGAGGCGGGAGTGCCGGGCCGGGAGGACACCAGACGCTCCGTGGGCCGGGGGCAGCTGTGCGATTCTGGACCCTAAGGGGGCCGCGGCGGCGGGGATTTAAAGTGCTCTGACTGCGTGGGGGGCTCCGACTTCCCCGTGGGTGGAGAGGAGGAGGCGGAGGCCGGCGCCGGCACCCTGCGGTTGGCAAGGACGTGGAGGGTGGTGGGGAGTGTCTTCCCTCTCTGGCTGGGTGTGGCCAAGCCAGTCACACCTGTGGGGTCGCACCTTAGGGGTGCGTTTGAGTTAGTCTAGGTAAAGGGCTTCAGAAACGCTGATACAGCTTGGGTGTGTGTTGCGGGGGGGGGGGTGGTGGTGGTGGTAAATCAGTTTGTATCGATGGCCCCATGGCAAGCCTTACTCAGGTGCCAGGGCTGGGACAAGTAGCAGTGAGAACCTCGGGAGAGGTCCTCCGGGGTGTCTTCACTGGCGTGTGTTTTCTCCAGTTAATCCGAGAAACTTTCTCTGTCCGTGCCTTTCAGGATCTCTTGCCAAGAGCAGGGAAAAGTGAAATGACAAGTTTCCCCCCCGCCTTAAGGTGTATGCTCTTATGCCGGAAGGCACTTTTGTGTGTGTGTGTTCCGCTTACCGCTATGGTCATGGTCAAGCTCCCGATGTCTGGAGGTCGCTCGTGCTGGCAGCTGTGGCTGCCCGAGGTCCCCTTTTACTGCGCCCCTTCCTGGGAGTTGGTTTTACAACGTCTCTACATACCCTGCAGAAGCTCTGTGGCCTCTGTCCCCCGAGAGAGGTGGAGACCAGCCGGTTCCACCTGCCCCTGATGCTTTTGTTCCTTGCATCCTTCTGGGGCAGGCCCTCGTTTGTGCCCACCGTTTTCACGGGTGGAAGAGTGTGCAACCGGTGTACAACCGGTGTTGTTGAGGACCAGGGAGTGGCGTACTGGGCATGATGCGGCTTTTCCCGTGGCTCTCCCTGATCGTTGTTCAACCAGCCAGGAATACAGCAGGTAGGAGGGCAGGCCCAGGGGACCCCCCCCCCCCAACCCCTGGCTGGTGCCCTCACTTGGATCTGGGCATAGTGCTGCAGGCTGCTGGTAGGCTGGTGGGGTTGGCTGGACTCTGTCAGCAGGGAGTGGTCTGCAAACCTCCAGCAGACAAGCTGCAGTGTAGACAGGCTGCAGTGTGGACGCGCTGAGCTCCAGCTGGGCTTTGCAGGGTCCAAGTGAACTGTGCAGTGTTTTGGAACGGAACGTGTTCTCGTTTAGGCTTCGGTTAAGAGTTTGGGAATTTTCAAAGTCCCGTCCCTCTGCATAATCCTTTGAAACCCCCTACGTTTTCCAGAATGTCAGAAGGGCTTCCTGTCCCAGACAGCGGTTGTCCATTAAATTAGCTCTTTAAGAATTGTGTGTGCCCGGAGCTCTGGTTTAGCAGACTTTATGCTGTGAGTGCCGTGATCCAGGTTTCGATCTCGGAACATGAGCTACATGTCTGCTCGTTTCCCTGCATCTCCAGGAAAAACAGGGGAATTGTGTTAGGTGAAGCCTGGTTATGAATAAGATTCGTGACTGTGTTGGTGTGAGAAGGGTGAACACACCTAAGTAAATTTTAAAGCAGTATTATGTTTCTTGGTAACCCATACTTGGGAGAAATTCTGCATCAGAGCAATTTAATCTAGCCACTGCAGCACCGACGTGGTCCTCAAGTACCCGATCGTGTGTCATTTGGCATTAGGTTCAAATTCTGCTTCCTTCGGATGGTCACTGAAGTCCCACCTGGACCTGAGAATCACAGTCCTGCACTTTAATCAAAGACATTAGCGGTTGGTTATTTGATGGTTTTTAGACCCAGGTTTGTTTTTTCTGTTTTGTGCGGAAGCTTGCTTTTCAAACCCAGCCCTAATTAAGAATTTGCTTTTCTCCTGGAAACCGTCTTTCCCTGAGGGAGATTTAGGGTGGTGGCAGAGGGGTGAGGTTGATGGTTTATTAAGCGTGAGTTCAGATTCCCTGAAACAATGGAACATGATTTATGGGGGCTGAAAATAGATGCTGGGCAGAGAAAACCCTTGTGCCTAGTGGCGGGGAGAGAGGCGGACTTGTTTATTAAGAGGCTCAGAGCTGCACCCTGGCCACTCTGAGAGCAAAGAGGTTCAGGCTCTGAGGTTTATCAAAGTATAGAATCTAACCCCACTTTCAAGGAATGCAGCTTGGGTCTCTTCCCTCTTTGTTCCCTGGATTGTTAACAGATCTCACTGGGCTGGTAGAGTGGGATGGGGAGGCACACCGGAGGGGTGGCATTTTGGTCTGGAATCGGTCCTCACAGGAGAAAAAACTCGTAGCAGAAATGGCTGTTGCTGCTAGAATCAGATGAGGAAAGCAAAGGATTCTAGACTCGGGGAACAGGCTTCCTGCCTGCCTTCTGCTGTAAAAGCATATGCATGTGTATGTGTGTAAATAGGCACATATGTAAATGTGTGTGTTTGTGTCTTATACGTACTTGTGTATTGCTTGTGCTGGTTTGGGCTGGTTAGGGTTTTTTGTTTGTTTGTTTATTTTGATTAGAAAGAGATTACAGCTGCTGTCTAGGGGCCCTCTGATGACTGAGAATCCCTGTGCCTGAGAGTGGTGTAGACACTGGGCACCACTGTGCTTTGATCTGCATTTGGAGTGCACACAGTAGGGAGCATGTGATGCCCAGCTGGGAGGAGGAAGGGAAAAGAGGCAGAAACATTTCTGTGCCTAAGGGTGAGATTCCTCTAGCTGCTCTCCAGGGTATTCTAGTCTTCCTAGGCTCTTTCTTCTGGTGTCCCCCTTTTATTTAGCTTCCTGGGTCAGAAGCCCAGCCAGCAATTATGGGCCGAAGGGTCCTCTCTGTCACCTCCCTTCTCTCCCCTCTCCCAGGCTCTGGTCGTGCCTGGAGCTGTGGGTCCCCTTGAGATGATTTAAATACAAAGACCATGCTTGCTGGGCTGGCTGACAGGCTCTTAACCCCTGTGTGAATGGAGGGTCAGCTTGGGAGCTGAAAATGCTTCCCGGGAGCTCAGGGCCCAGAACCTTCTCCAGGAGAACACTTGCAGCTGTCTCCCTACAACAACCCCCTCAAGCTGTCAGCCTCGCCTGCCGCCTGCCCGCTGTGCAGATCACCGACACAGCCTGCCAGCTCACTCTCTGGAAACAGCGTGAAATTCAGGCCCGGCTGCTTCCTGGGCTTCTGCTCTTTTGGTTTCTTATTCTGAGCAGTCTTGTGATCCGTCCTGTCCTCTCCGGGGAGGCAGAACAGGCAGATATTCACGGATGCTGGGGGGGGGGGGGGGGTGGGCGTGTGTTCGGCTTTGTCGGTCCTTTGTCGTGGCTGGCTGGCATCTGAGCTGTTTGCTCTTCCTATTAGAGGTTGGACTTCATAGGACTGTTTTTCCCATGTACCATGTCAGCACCCCTCTGGAATCATTCAGCGGGGAGGTGTGACCTTGAGAAGCAGGAGGGGAGCACAGGGCTTTGAAAATTAACATTGTTAGATGTTTGCGCTCAGGGTTTCGTTGTGGACTTCTTTGGCTGAAAGTCTTTTTGACCTAACAAGTAAGGAGAGAAACAGCTTGCGCTTAAAACCGGAACGAACCCGAGACTCTCAGGATGGATTTGTGAGCTAAGGTACCCCCCCCCCCGCCCCGCACCCATCAGCGGTGTCAAGTTTGAGCAGATGCTCCCACCTTTAGCTCTGTGGCTCCAGGAGGAACTCCGAGGCTGGGTGAGCTACAGGGTAGATCTCGTGCGGTGCCACATAATAATGGAGCATGTGCTGCCACCAGCCGCCACGCAGGATTCGGAGAAGGGAGCTTCCTGGAGAAGAGGTTTTGTTCAGGTGGTGGGGGTGACGCGGCTCACCAGCCGCGATCCCCATGTGCAGTGCCGTCTTCCACCGTTGCGCCACATCTTTGCGAGGACTCTGCCACAGAAGGGATCGCTTCCACTTGACACAGAAACACGGACAGGACTTCTCGGTCGGGGTCTGGGCTGAGAGATTACCTAGGCAGACTGGATCCTTCAGGGAAGGTCGTGCCTTTTTTTTTTTTTTTTTCAATTTTTTTAAGTTTTTGAAACATGTATTTATTTTTGACAGAGACAGAGTGCGGGCAGGGGAGTGGCAGAGAGGGAGGGAGACACAGAATCCGAAGCGGGCTCCAGGCCCCGTGCTGTCAGCACAGAGCCCGACGCGGGGCTCGAACCCACGAACTGTGAGATCATGACCCCGGCCGAACGCTTAACCAGCTGAGCAACCCAGGCACCCCAGGGAAGGGGGTGCCTTTGTATTGGTTTCCTTTACAGCAACTGAAACCTTTTGCAGTCAGAAATATTTATTTTCATATTTTTACGTGGAATTACCTTTAACTGTTTTTGGGGGGGGCTATGAAGCTCTGTGTGGTTCCATGAATGTATGGGTTTGTGTAACCTATCCCACAATCAGACAGGAGACAGAAAAATCTAGAATTTTATCTTTTTATTTAATCCCTGCTACACCGCAGCCATTGTGATGAGAGTTTAGAGTTCTTCTGCAGGTAGCGGGGCTTTGAATACATTGGCGACTGGGGGGTTGTGTGAGGTCTGGTACATAGTTTTAAAATCTAAAACTCACCTTTATTTATTTTTTTTATTTTTTAAAAATTTTTTAACGTTTATTTATTTTTGAGACAGAGAGAGACAGAGCATGAACGGGGGAGGAGCAGAGAGAGAGGGAGACACAGACTCCGAAACAGGCTCCAGGCTCTGAGCTGTCAGCACAGAGCCCGACGCGGGGCTCGAACTCACGGACCGCGAGATCGTGACCTGAGCCGAAGTCGGACGCTCAACCGACTGAGCCACCCAGGCGCCCCAAACTCACCTTTATTTTTAAAAACTGTGATTGTATAATTTTTTTTTCTTATTAACAAGTACATATGTATATGTTAGGGGGGAAAATGATAGAAATTTTAAGAAATCCCATAACCTCTCATTACCCTAGATAATCATAGTTAACATATTGAGTGTACCCTTTGTTTACCTTAGATTACATCTTGTCGGGTGATCTGCTTTTTAATTCTAATTAATATATTGTAAATGGCTTCCATTTAAATTTAAAAATGTCATTTTAATGAATCCGTAGTATGACACAGTTCCCTTTGGGTGGGCATTGAATTCAGTGCCCCCTCCCTCTTACATTTATTATGCTATGATAAATATTCCGGAAGCTTAGGTTCGTGTGTGCATCCTTAGCACATTCCTTAGCATAAAATGACCAGACCAGAATTGAATTAAGGACACATTGTAAGGTTTTTGATATCTGTTGCGAAACAGCTTTCCAGAAATGCACCTACATACATTCCCGCGGGCGGTATACCCGGAAGTCTGTTAGAAAACCTGGCTGATAGGGCAGCGTCTCTGTGTGTGATTCCTGCCAGTAGGGCGCTCTTAGAGGACTGTTCATTGAATAAAGCTTTTGGAGGCATAATACACATTCAGCGCATGAGTCATAGTGCACAGCACGGTGTGTGTGACTGACTGCTCCCCAGATGAAGATCAGGAACGTTCCCAGCACCCCAGAGATTCCCTCCTGCTCCTTCCCAGTCACCAGCTCCCTGTCTCCAGGGGTGACCGTTATTCTGACTTCCGTTCCCTCACCATCGATGAATTTTGCCTGTTACTTTGGTCCGGTTGTTTAGTTCGTCAGTAGATCTGTGAGATCCATTCTTCTTGCAGACAGCAGTCTTTTATTTCATATGGCCTGTAGGATTCCATCATTTGACTACTACGGTCTTTTACCTTGTTTCTAGTTTGGGGCTTCTGTGGGTACGGCTGCTACAGAGCTTCTTGTGTTTTGGGTTGTTTTTTTTGTTTTTTTACTTCATTTATTTTGAGAGCGAGAGAGACAGAGCACATGAGTGGGGGAGGGTCAGAGAGGGAGAGAGAGAGAGAAAGAGAGAGAGAATCCAAAGCAGGCTCCGTGCTGTCAGCGCAGAGCCTGACTCGGGGCTTGATCTCACGACCACGAGATCATGACCTGAGCTGAAATCAAGAGTCGGATGCCCAACAGTCCAGGCGCCCCGAGGTGTTCTTGTGTTTTTGATGGACTTACACGTCATTGCCCTTGGGCACGTGTACCCTGGAGTAGGTTTCCTGGTCAGAGATGAGATGCGTGTCTCAGCCTCCGCACTACTGACCTTACGGGCTGGGTAACTAAGTGAGGGGGGCCTGTCTTGTGAATCGCCGGATGTTTAACAGCATCTCCGACCCCTACCCGCTGACTGTCCAGGGGCGCCCTTTCCTCTAGTTACGACAACCGAGCATTTCTCCCGGCGTTGCCACACGGCCCCTGGGGACCAAACTCACCTGCCGTGGGGAGCCACTGCTTTCGTAGGCACCGTCAAACACTTCTCCGGTCCGCGCGCCCA
The DNA here is from genome assembly GCF_024362965.1 of Panthera pardus. Classification (NCBI taxonomy): domain Eukaryota; kingdom Metazoa; phylum Chordata; class Mammalia; order Carnivora; family Felidae; genus Panthera; species Panthera pardus. The sequence continues at coordinate 1,685,427 of NW_026526788.1, read as the reverse complement.
CCCACGGCGTACGAGACGTGGCGTGTATTAATTCCGCGAGCAGATCGGACCCGGCTGGCTAAAACGATAAAGAAGGCACGTCGCCTGGGGTCCAGCAGGAGAGACAAAGTGAAGAAAAGGTGGAAGAGTCTCTGGCAACCACTGCGAGCCGGGTAAACGTGGATATGGGATTCCGGAGGCGCGCCCCTGAGCCAGCTGGGCCGGGGGAGAACAGCACCTCTGGCGGCCGCGGCCCCTGAGCTGCATCTTGAAGAACAAATAGAGTTCAGTCAGTGACAAGGAAGGAGCAGGGCACCCCAGACGAGGGAGTAACTGGGGCAAAGGCCAGGAGGGGAGAGAAGCCATTTTGCCCATGGGCTAGTCCCACTCTTTCCCTAAACTGAGCGTCCTTCCTTGAGGCCGTCTTAGTGACAACGCCTTGAAACTTGACGGTATGTAATTGTCACCGTTGCCATTAACGGTAGCTGGAATCTGAACCCAGTCGTGGATGTGAATTCACCTAGCAGGTGCTGGATCCCTGGGGAGGGGAATTTGGCGGGTCTGGGGAGAAAGGAGAACCTAGAGAGGGTTGAATCTGTGGAGAAGCACTGAGGTCTTTCCTTTAAGGAAGGAAGAGGGAAAATGACAACTAAAGGTAAACTGGTAAAAACCTTTACTGCCGGAGGAGGCCCGGTATTACCTTGGGGTTGGGATGCGTTTATCCTGTAATATCAAGATGATGTTCTGCCTTTCTCCTTTTTGTGAGTTTCAGGAAGAATGATTACAAAACTAGAACCTCTGGCCATGTTTAGGTGTATATTTAATAAACCACTCTAGTAAAAAATTTAGAAGCACGAATCTTCACACTTTAACTGGGACAACATCACCCCTTGCCCGGATGTTGGAAACTGTATCTGCTTGGATTTCCAGCTTCCAGGCTTGTTGGCACCCCCCCCCCCCCCCCCCACACCAATCCTGTTCCCATTTCCCTGGTAGAAGGAGAGTGATCTTTTACCAAGATTTAAACACCTCTGCTTAAACACTCAAACCACTTAAAACACTTAAAACATTTAAACCTTTGAGTGGCTTCCAACTCCGGCCAAAGGGAATCCTGGAGTCCTTCGCAAGGCCTCCAGCGCCCATAGGTGTTCTGCAGCCTTCCTTTTTAGTGACCCTTCTTGTCACCTGTCCGGCCACCCACACTCTCTAGCCACAAAGTCTTTCCATCTCAGAACCTTTGTGCCCATGGGACCCATGCCAGGAAGGTGCTTCACGGCGGCCCTTGCTTGCTAGTTTCGTCTTGGTTCAAATGTCACTGTCACCAAGCATCTAAAATCACTGCCTTCCCTCTGTCCCTCTTAGCAGCCACATAAGCTAATCATTTTCCATGTGGGCTGAGACCTGGGACGTCGTGGTCACAGAACGTGGTAAGCGCTGAACAAAAATTCAGTGTTTGTTGAGTAAAGGAGGTGAACAAAAGAGCAGATGGACACAACTAGATATTTTTTTTAAGTTTATTTATTTTGCGAGAGAGAGAGTGGGGGAGGGGCAGAGAGAGAATCCCAACCAGGCTCCAGCTGTCAGCACAGGGGCCGGACATGGGACTCGAACTCACGACCTGTGAGATCATGACCTGAGCGGAAACCCATAGTCAGATGCCTAACTGACTGAGCCACCCAGGCACCCCGGAACTAGATTTTTTTTTTTTTTTAATGGGGACAGGAATCTGCACCATTGAAATGTCTACAAGGACATATTCCACATCCAAAATAGTGGAAGAGAGGTTGGGGCAGCTCTCGAGGGAATGAATTCTTTACTAGGAAGGCGCTAAATCAAGTCTGGGATGTATTTTACAGGGCTTTCCCTCCTGCATGGAAAACCGATCTTGCCTCGGAGGGAAGTTGCCTCTCCAACCCTTGGGCTTTTGCAGTGTGCCCTCTTCCCAAGAGACAGAGACCCCCAAGACAGGAGTCTAGAACTTTGCAGGGAACCTTGCTTCTTGTACCCCTTTATTTGTTTATCAGGTGCTTGTATATCATGTACCATGTGCCAGATCGTGTTCTAAGCTCTCTCTAATGTGTGTAATCCTCAAAGCAATCTTGCAAGGTGTTATCCCTATTTTTTTTTAATTTTTTTTTTAACGTTTATTTATTTTTGAGACAGAGAGAGACAGAGCATGAACAGGGGAGGGTCAAGAGAGGGAGACACAGAATCCGAAACAGGCTCCAGGCTCTGAGCGGTCAGCACAGAGCCCGACGCGGGGCTTGAACTCACGGACTGCGAGATCATGACCTGAGCCGAAGTCGGATGCTTAACCGACTGAGCCACCCAGGCGCCCCTGTTATCCCTATTTTTAACATAGGGAACCGAGTCACGGGGAGGTTAAGTGATCTAGGGTAGACTGGTTCCTTTGATTAGGGGACAAGGATGCATCCTGCTTAGAGCATGGGAGTATGGAACACAGGATATGCTGGTCAGATCAACTTAATTAACGGGTAAGTCCCTTGCAAGGGGCTCTTGAATTGAAGACCAGTGTCCTTTTCTAAATTTATTTCACCTGTTCCCTCTCTTTGTGGGCAGTGGCTGTACCTAATTTCCCAGCACCCCTTGCAAGGAGATGGGGCCACTGCCTGGGTTCAGGGTGGTGGAAAATGAGCCAAAGTGTGGACCCCACTCTCAGGCCTGGCCATGTGGAGGCTCCTTTGAGCCATGTGTCAGAGATGTTGGGGGCCAGCAGATGAAAGGATCTTGTATCTAAATCACCATTGGGCATCCGATTTCGGCTCAGGTCATGATCTTGCAGTTGGTGAGTTCGAGCCCTGCGTTGGTCTCTGTGCTGACAGCTCGGAGCCTGGAGCCTCGTCACATTCTCTCCCTCTCCCTCTCCCTCTCCCTCTCCCTCTCCCTCTCCCTCTCCCTCTCCCTCTCCCTCTCCCTCTCCCTCTCCCTCTCCCTCTCCCTCTCCCTCTCCCTCTCCCTCTCCCTTTCCCTCTCCCTCTCCCTCTCCCCCTCCCCCCTTCACCCGTTTGCACTCCATCTCTCTCAAAAATAAACAAATATTAAAAAAAAAATAAAAATAAATCACCATTTGGGGAAAAGCCACTCACACATCAATCCTGTTTGTCATGGACTAAATTTCAGTGGGCAAGAGATGAACTTCTTTCCTGTTTGATTCATCGTACATTTGTTGGGGGATGGGGGGTTGTTAGAACAGGCAGCTTAACGGGCACAGACATTAAAGAGGATTGATGGGGGAAAGCAGATTCAAGGCAGTGGGGGCCACATGCTGAATCGCTGTGTGAGGAGGACGCATGAGGGGAATGACGGAAAATAACCTGGAGAATAAAAATGAATTCTTTGGGGGCGCCTGGGTGGCTCAGCTGATCGAGCGTCTGACTCTTGGTTTCGGCTCAGGTCATGATCTCACGGTTTGTGAGTTCAAGCCCCACCTCGGGCTCTGTGCTGCCAGCGCGGAGCCTGCTTGGGATTCTCTCTCTCTCCCTCTCTCTGCCCCTCCCCTGCTCACACACAGGCTCTCAAAATAAATAAAAATGTAAAACAAAAATGAATTCTTGGAATTCGGTCCATGAAATCCTCGCGGTAACTCTGGAAGCGGACAGGTAAGATGATGGTGGTAAGCCACGTGCATGGGGGTGTTCTAGATGCAGTTGCTGAATTGCACACCAATGGTTTGAAGCTGTGGATGGTTTGAAAGGGGCTTGATGGTCCGTTTGTGGCTGGAGGGGACCCGGGGCGGAAGGCCTGGGTTCTGCCGAGCGTTCGCCCTGTGATTTTGGGCAGGTGGCCCCGTGGAGTCTGGCGTCTATGCAGGGAGCTCCTTCCCCGAGTTGTGAGAATCAGTAAAGACGTGTGTGGAAGCCCAGAGCTGGTGCTTTGTCACAGGCAACTTTACCTCGATTCCTTTAAACTCCTTTTGTCTCGCGAGGCCCAAATGCACAGGATGGATGTTGGGCCACTTAGGAGATTTTCAAAACTCTTTAGCAGCCAGGAACTGTAGAAGGGACAAACCCAGGGTACGTACATGCACCAGTGGAAATCAGGCGGCTGTCTTTTTTTTTTTTTTTTTTTTTTTTTAATTTTTTGAATGTATTTTTATTTTTGAGAGAGAGACAGAATGCAAGCAGGGGAGAGGGGCAGAGAGAGAGAGAGAGAGACACAGAATCCGAAGCAGGCTCCAGGCTCTGAGCTGTCAGCACAGAGCCCGATGTGGGGCTTGAACTCATGAACCGTGAGATATGACCTGAGCCGAAGTCTGCCGCTCAACCGACTGGGCCACCCAGGCGCCCCAGGCGGCTGTCTTTGAACTGGAGGAGGAGGGCCCCGGAGCCCACCCTCCCTGGCAGTTGGGAGGGGGGTGGGGGTGTACCGCGTAAAGATTGTGAGGTTCTGTGAGCTAGTAAACGTTGTGCTTCAGAATTCGCATAACAAACAGTCTACACCTCCTTCCTCATTTGAAACTTGTTTTCCTCGGGTCCCAGCATTCAAGGCAAATAAACGTGTTCCCTTTGGTTTGCCCTTAATTACTAGTATTTCAGCAGAACTCCGATGTGTTTTCTTGGGCTGGCTGGGAAACTGGACCCCAGTTTACGGCATCCTCGGGGACATGCTTGCAGAATTCCAGTGGAATCCTGGAACAGAACCTAATTGGAAAGCGCAGACAACTGTAGTGAGCAGCTTTTCGTCAAGATTGAAAGAGGTGCGTGTTATGCAAATATTAGCAAGAGCAAATTCCCGCTGTCGAAAATTTATAGGCTCGTTATCTTCAAGAAGGCCGGCAGATAAGAAGTAGGTTCTGGAAAAGATACAGGTAAATTCAGGGAGATGGCAAATGACACCAGAGAAACTGGAAGGGCGAGAGGGCATAGCCCAGACCTCTGAAGCCGGCACGTGGGATACTTTGGTGGGGAGGAATGAAGGTCTGTCTTTGGTTCTGCTTCTCAGAGGGCTCCGGAGACTTCCATCTGTAAGCACAGGAGCCCAGTGCGGGGCTCGATTCCCCCAACCGTGAGATCATGACCTGAGCGGAGATCAAGGGTCGGATGCTTAACCAACTAAGCCCCCCAAGCCCCCCCAGGAGGTGCTTTATTTTTAAACATTTTAAGTTTATTTCATTTTGAGAGAGACAGGGAGAGAGAGAATCCCAATCAGGCTGTGTGCTGCCATCACAGAGGCTGACATGGGGCTCGAACTCACAAAACGGTGAGCTCCTGACCTGAGCCAAGGTCAAGAGTCTGATGCCCAACCGACTGAGCCACCCAGGCGCCCAGGGGGTGTCACTTTAGAAGCAGAGTGGGGACAGGCACCCGAGCGTGTGTCTGTCTCCACAGCCCTGGCACACGCTTGGGTGCCTGTCCCCACTCTGCCTCTAAAGTGGCAGCTCCTGGGGGTGCTTGGGTGGCTTAGTCAGTTAAGCATTCGACTCTTGATTTCAGCTCAGGTCATGATCTCACAGTTGGGGGATTGAGCGTTGCACTGGGCTCCAGTGCTGACAGCAGGGAACCTGCTTGGGGTTTTCTCTCTCCCTCTCTCTGCCCTTCCCCGGCTCATGCTTGCTTGCTCACGTGCGCATTCTCTCTCCCTCTCTCAATTAAATAAACTTAAAAATAAAGTGACGCCTTCTTGAGGGCGGCTGCTGCTCAAATCTCTGCTCCCCAACAGCTCCAGGTGTCCCCCGTTAGAGACCATCCAGAGCTCGGCACGTCGGGAGTCCGGCTCTGGGTGGGCGTGGGGGTGACTGTGCCCAAGTCCTGCCCCTGCAGCCCCTGGTCTGATTCACATTCCATTGTGTTACGTAGCGCGACGTCCGCGACAGAGTATCTCACCCGGCACCTTGCTACAGGGAAGGCACCTGAGGGCTGTGGGGTTGGCAACAAGAGTATCTTTTTCCTTGGTTGTGCTGCGCAAGCGAAGGTATCCAGTTTTTATAAGGCATGGCTGCTAAACTTTGATCACGTGGCTCTATTTTTATCAAATGCATTTGTTTGCTATGGTCTTAGAGGTTTTTCACCGTTCATTTAGTGACGAAGTACATTTTATTGATTTTCTGGTGTTGAGCGCTCTTTATTTTCCTGGTCTCAGTATATATCCCTTCGATAGATGGCTGACTTCTGTTATTTGGTAATACTAGTTCAGTTTCTGTAACTAATCTATCCTAAGCCAGATTCGTTAACAGTTTTCCTTCTCCTTCCTCTCAGGTTTGGGAATTAAAATTAGACTCAGCTTCACAAAATGCATCGGCTTATTATTTTTCAATTGCCTGTTGCCATTTAACAGTAGAATGACAGGGTATGCAGCTGCAAACCTGTCTGGTCTTGGTACTTATTTTCTGAATTTTCCACTTTTTTAAAAAAAAATTTTTCTTTTAATATTTATTGATTTCTGAGAGACAGAGAGAGACAGAGCACAAGCAGGGGAGGGGCAGAGACAGGGAGACACAGAATCCGAAGCAGGCTCCAGGCTGTGAGCTGTCAGCAGACAGCCCGACGTGGGGCTCCAACTCACAAACCATGAGATCATGACCTGAGCTGAGGTCGGACACTTAACCGACTGAGCCACCCAGGCACCCCTGAATTTTCTACTTCTTGAATCATTCTGATGATTTTGTTGTCCTAGGAAATGATCATTTCTTCTAGGTTATCAAATTTGTTAACATAAAATGCCATGAAGCTTAATGATTCTTTTATTTGCTTTTATATCGTGCGTTTGCTTTTATATCTGTTCCAATCCTCATTTCGCCTGTTTTGCACACATTTGTCTGTCTCTCCTCGAAACCCGTCTCTCCTTCTCTTTCCCTACCTTCCCTATCCCCCCATCTTCCGTCTCTCATCCTTAATATGGCATATGTGAGATCTTTTATTATTTTGTTTGTCTTTTTACAGAACCAGCTTTGAGTTTATTTGTCCCTCATATTTTTTATTAGTTTAAAATTACATCTTTATTACAACCACTTCCTTTCTTTTGATTTATTGAGCTGCCCTTTTCTAATTGGTTTAAATGAGTACAAAGCTTCTTTTATTAAAAAAAAAAAACAACTTTGGAATTGAAAGCATTTGACACGAACATCTCCTTGGAGTATAACTTCTAGTGTCTTCTGTAAATTTTGGTATGAAATATTCTTTCCAATGCTTTCAAGATTTTCTTTAGTACCTTTGATTTCTTCTTTGATCTAAGAGTGGATGTCTTAATTTCTGTGTAGTTAAGACTTTTCATTACCTAATTATTTAATTCTGGTTTGATTGGATTGTGACCAAAGAACCGTCCTTTAACTCTCTAATTCAAAAGGCTTGTAAAGGTTTTCTTTGTTGCCAAATAGGCAATTAATCTCTTCATATGTAGCATTCATAGGTATAAGAAAAAAATGTATGTCTTATTACTCGAAGAAGTGATGGTATCTATTTTATTATGTGTGTTTTTGTTTTCTCTGTCTCTAGTAGGTGTTCCCATTTGAAGAGCTAAATTGTTACCATATTCTTGTAGTTTTTAGCCTTTAGCCTGCCATATTGTTTGGTGTATATATAACTATTCCTTTTATATCTTCTCTCCAAACTGTGCTTTTTTAAACATTTATTTATTTTGAGAGAGAGAGGGCAGGGTGAGCACAGAGAGGGAGAGAGAGAATCCCAAGCAGGCTCCACCATCGGCTCGGAGCCCCGCACGGGGCTTGAACTCACAAACCGTGAGATCACGACCGGAGCCGAAACCAAAGAGTCAGACGCCTAACCGACTGAGCCATCCCGACGCGCCCAAACTATGACTTTAATCATGTCACTCTTGACCTTAGCACCTTTAACCTTAGATCCAGCGGGTCTGCTGTTAATTTTGGCATTCCTTCGTTCTCTGCCGATACCGCCTCGCCTGCTACATTCAACACATTTGCCATTTTAAGTGTGTTTCTTGAACAGCACAGATGTGTATTTTCAACACAACCCGATAGGCACTTGCATTTAGTTGGAGAAATCTGTCTGCGTACATCGAACGTAATGACAAACAGGCATGAGTTTATTCGTTCCATCATATTTTCTTCTGCTTTTCTTGTCTTTCCCCCATTTTTGACATTTTAATTCAGTTCATTCTTCTTCTACTTGATAAATACAGAAGTTCTTTCCCTTTTTTCGCTTCATTGAGATATACTTCACATGCCGTAGGACTCACCCGTTTAATGTGTACGTACAATTTCGGGGCTCACGGGAGCAGGAGACTCTTGATCTCAGGGTTGTAGGTTCAAGCCCCATGTTGGGTGCAGAGATTACTTTAAAATCTTAAAAAAAAACCACGTCACATCATTTAATAGCTTTTATTAAATCACAGTTTGTGCAGCCCTCAGTGCAGTTGTAGGACATTTTCATCACCCCCTGAAGAAATATTTAGCCACCACCTCCAGCCCGAGGCAGCTACTGCTCTCCTACTTTCTGTCTCCATAGATTTGTCTATTCTGGCAATTTCGTATAAATTAAATTCTGCAATATGCCGTCTTTCAATTAGCATATAGCAATTAGGCTGGCTCTTTTCAATTAGCAGAATGTTTCCCAGGCTCATCCGTGTTGTCACATGTATCAAAATTTCATTCCTTTTTAAGGCTGAATAATGTTCCATTGACTCGATAGATCACATGTTACCTATCCGTCACTTGATGAACATTTGGGTTGTTTTTGCCTTTTGGCTATTATGAATAAACCCAGAGCCTTCACATGCAAATTTTTGTGTGGACGTAGCTTTCATTTTTCTTGGACATATATCCACGCGGGGTATTGGTGGGTCCTCTGGTCACTCCGTGTTCAACATTTTGAGGATCTACTGAAGCGTTCCTAAAGCGGCTGTTACAGTCCCGCCAGCAATGTACAAAGCTCCCAGTTTCCCCGCATCCCTGCCAACACTTGTTTTTTGTTTTTGTTTTTGGTTTTTTAGACAGTGGTCCTCCACATGGGCCACAGGTGGTGTCTCGTGGTTTTGATTTGCATTTCCCTAATGGTTAGTGATGTTGAGTATCTTTCCATGTACGTATTTGTATATACCGTCTATATATTTGTGTATCGGAGAAATGTGTATTCAAGTCCTTCGCCAATTTCTTAGTTGTGTTATTCGCCTTTTGATTATTGAGTTGTGTAAGAATTCTTTATGTAGTCTGGGTATGTGCTCCTGGTTGTTTTTTAAAAAAAAATTTTAATGCTTATTTTTGAGAGAGAGACAGCATGAGTGGGAGAGGAGCAGAGGGAGAGAGAGGGAGACACAAAATCCAAAGCAGGCTCCAGACTCTGAGCTGTCAGCACAGAGCCGGATGCGGGGCTAGAACCCATGACCTGTGAGATCATGACCTGAGCTGGAGTCGGATGCTTAACCGACTGAGCCACCCAGGCGACCCTAGGTATGTGGTCCTTGTATGAATAAGTTCAAGATCACTAACATTTACCCTTATGTTTTCTTCTAAGAACCTAATAATTTAGTTCTTACATTTATGTCTTTGATGCATTTTGAGTTATTTTTTCTGTATGGTGTTAGGTGGGGTTCCAATTTCATTCATTTGTGTGTGGATCTTGAGTTATTCAACCACATGTTGCAAGTTCAACCACTTACTGAAAATACTGTCCTTTCCCCATGTAATTGTGTGGCATCCTGGTCGGAAATCAAGTGACTGTAATTTACTTTTCCATTTTAATAATATTTTGTCTCTTTGTCCTTCCCTCTTTCATAATTGAATGTGTATTTCTCTACTCTCATTTGAAAACAACATACTGTTTTCCCACCTCTTCCCCAGAACAAGAGCTAAATTTGAAGAGCTAAATTGTTACCATGTTCTTGTATTTTTAGTCTTTAGCTGCCATATTGTTTGATGTGTATATAGTTATCCCTTTTATATCTTCTCTCCAAACTGTGCTTTTTAAAAAATTTATTTTGGGGGCGCCTGGGGGGCTCAGTCGGTTAAGCATCTGACTTCGGTTCAGGTCACGATCTCACCATTTGTGAGTTTGAGCCCCGCATCAGGCTCTGTGCTGACAGCTCGGAGCCTGGAGCCCGCTTCGGATTCTGTGTCTCCCTCTCTCTCTGCCCCTCCCCAACTCACACTCTGTCTCTCAAAAATAAATAAACATTAAAAACAAAACAAAACAAAACAAATTTATTTTGAGAAAGAGAGAGAGAGAGAGAGAAAGGGTGAGCATGGGCAGAGAGAGAGAGGGAGAGGGAGAGAGAGAGAGAATCCCAAGCAGGCGCTACACCAGAAGAAAACCTTTTGTATCAAGAGGCTTCATTTCACTTTTACTATACACAATGCTAAAGATTTATTACTATCCTTTTATTTTACACATGCATGTGCGCGCGCACACACACACACACACGCAGCACCAAATATAGATTTTGTCCAAATGGCCGAATGTTTGCTTACGACCGAATCCAGTTGAAGGGTGAGCTCGTAGGATAAAGATAACAATCTGAAGGTGTTCTTTAAAAAAAAAAATAAAATAAAATAAAAATTTATATTTTATTAAAAATTCTAGGTGTCAGAATTCAAACAGTTGACCATATAGCACAGGAATAATAATTTCTCAGGCTGCTACTGTCTCTCCTGTACCTGTAGTCAGTCTGCTGCACATTTGTGAAATGACATGTCTGCTTTCAGTCGAGCTCAAGGAGGGGCAAGGTGTTTTTGGCTCTCCTGCCCCCGGAGGGACTTCTGTCAGTGTTGTCTGGACCTTCCTTCCTAGTGGCAGCTCTGGAAGGTAAAGACTTCCCTCCTTCTCATCTCCTAGACTCAAGGATTTGGCCAGTCCGTGGGATAATGCCGTTTCATGGACACAATCCCATGAACTAAACCTTGGTTAGTAATACTCACAGGTGTTCTCTGGATATTTTCAGGAATAAGCTTCAGATGTGGCCCTCAGTTACAATTTTTAGTCCTTATTCCTGACTGCAGTTACTACCTCCTGCCGTCCCTTGAGGCAAAGCTAGGAACGTGGCCATCGGGACAGTGTGTTTTGCTTCCAAGATAACAAGATCACTTCTTAACTTCCGTGTGCATCTCAGATTTTGGCATACGAACATGGGTTTTGGTGTCCTGCCTGAGGAGGCGATACGTATTGTGCAAGGAACACTTGTACTCTCGTGACACGTCCGTTTTGGTTACCCAGGGTTCTCTGAGCCAGCCAGAAAGGCAGAAACACTCATGAATTCCTCATTACTCCAGCAGCCTGTCGGCCCTCAAAGGCCTTCTGGATATGTTTGCACATCCAGATGTCTGCTGTACGAGATACAGAAAAGAGCACATTAATTCAGGGGGGAAAACTTTTCAGTAACACATTTTCCAAGAGGATCATTGTAACCGGGATTCATAGTTTGGGTAACTCTTGACAATTTTTCATCCTCTGTCTACTGAAAGTGGTCGTTAGTCTATCGTAATCATGTCAACATGCATTTGGAGTGTAGCATGAGTTTCCATGGACTTAAAACCACAAGGGATTGTCTTCTTCAAGGGCATTCTTAGAAGGCTTGCTATTTTAAAGTGTAATTAATGAAAACAGAATTTTCTGCAATCCTTTCTTCATACACTATATAGTATTTTTCAGGGCTGGATTGCAAATGATTTATCATGGATGGTGTTATACATGATTGTGGATTTTTTTTTTTTTCTGTTCTCGGATTTTTTACGGTGACAGAGTTGACTTTCTGATGTTAATTTATCTTCACTAGATGAAGAATTCCCAAATAAGACTTTTTCTTGAAATACTTATACCCCAAACTAAATTAAATGACTAGAACATCAAATTCTTCAGGGTATTTGCCTTAGTATGATGAAAGCTAGTACATGAAGTAATTCTACAGAGATTATAATTATGATATATCCCAAACTCTATTATTCTGCCTTGTATCATTACTTAAATTTTATAACTGTCAGTTCTAACTTCTGACATTTTAATTACGATATGTCTTAGTGTGGCTCTCTTTGGGGTTCATCTTTTTTGGGACTGTCTAGGCTTTGTTAACCTGGATGTCTGTTTCCTTTCCAAAGTCATGGAAGTGTTTAGCTATTATTTCTTCTTTTTAAAAAAAAAATTTTTTTAATGTTTTTATTTATTTTTGAAACAGAGAGAGACAGAGCATGAACAGGGGAGGGGCAGAGAGAGAGGGAGACACAGAATCCAAAGCAGGCTCCAGGCTCTGAGCTGTCAGCACAGAGCCCGACGCGGGGCTCGAACCCACGAACCGTGAGATCATGACCTGAGCCGAAGTCGGACGCTCAACCGACTGAGCCACCCAGGCGCCCCTAGCTATTATTTCTTCAAATAAGTTTTCTGCCCCGTTTTTCTCTCTTTTCTTTCTGGAACCCCCATAATGTGAATGCCATTCCATTTGATGCTCTCTCAACCTTTCTTCACTTTTTAAGGTTATTTTTTTCTTTGTGCTGCTCTGTGGGTGAGTTCTGCTGTGTCTTCCGGGTCACCGATCCTTTCTTCTGCTTCATCTAGGCTGCTGTTGAACATTCTAGTGTATTTCTCAGCTGACAGTATTCATCGGTTCCGTGACTTATGTTTGGTAACTTTCTTATATTTTCTGTGTCCTTATTGAAGTTCTCACTGTGTTCATCCATTCTTCTCCCGAGTTCAGTGAGCATCTTTAGGACCATGACTTTGAACTCAGGCAGATTACTCATCTCAGTGTTATTAAGGTTTTTTTTTTTTCCCTGAGGTTTTATCTTATTGGTTGTTTGGAACATATTCCTGTTTCCTCATTTCGCCTGGCTTTCTGTGTTTGTTTTCATGTATTAGGCAAAACAGCTCCCTGTCCTAGTCTTGAAGGAGTGAGCTTGTGTGGGAGGTGAATCTCGTAGGTCAGCATTGCCCTAGCTCTCTGTTGTCTCTCGAACCTTTGTGATGGCCGAAGCAGTCCAATTTGCACTTGATAGACCTGGCGCTGTTCCAAAGCGGGGCGGATCTCAGTCAGCTCCTACTTTCAGGCTGATCAGAACCTCAGACTGCAGCTTTTAAAGTAAGCAAATATAGACAGCCCCATGGGACTGCAACTGTAAACCCTGCTGGCTTCCAGACTAGGCAGTCTAGAGGTTTACAAAGCAGGAATTTCTCCCTGAGGAGTGGGGGGGTCTGTGCCCCACAGCAGGCACCCCAGCCCTTGGGACCTGAGTAGCAGGTGCAAAAATCGGGACCCCAGACGAACGTATCAGCTCTTTCCTGGGAGGTACTGGCGAGCTATAGCAAGGGCTAGGGAGAGTGCAGAGGTGGTGTCCCCGGGGCCATGTTCCCTGGGAGCACCTTCATAGCCTCTAGGTGCGTGGCAAACCTGAAGTCTGCCTCTCCAGCTGAAGCTCTAAGGACAAGGAAAGAGGCTTTTTTTCACAGGAAGACTGGGGGTGTGTTTCACTTGACTATATGTACAGTGGCCTGGGGTTGGTAGCCTGCCAAGGTTGTTTGATTGTTTCAGTCTGGTGGGAGTCAGAAATATAAGCAGCCCCCCACCCCCACCCTGCCACCATCCCGCCCTGGGCCACTAGAGCCAGGCGATTTTCAAAGCCAGACATTGTGGGGGCTCATTTTGGGCTTGCTCCCCCGGGAGAAGCTCCTGACGTGGGTTCCTGCACTGGGGTGGGGTTTGGGGCAAGACCACGTCTCTGCCTCCCATACCCACCTCCACATGGCCTTCTCTCCTCTGCTGTGGACGAGCTGTGCAGCTAGTGCTCAGGTCTGTTTCCAAGGGAACTGTTTTATACCTGGCTGTAGATTCAGTGCGTGAAGAGGAGGAGGTGAGTTCACGGTCGTCCTGTGCCTCTTCTTGGACTGCCTGTAACGGTCAGTTCTAAAGGGAAGAGTGTTCTTTCTAAAGTGATCTGGACAACACACTCTTAATATTTGTCATGTTTGGATTAACTGTCATTCCGTCTCTTAATGTAAGTATTCGAAACCTCTGAATCTTCCTTCTCTGTGTGTAAAGTTATCGGCTCTTCCGATCTTTATTGCCACATTTTACCGTCACCGCAATAATGACACGTTTATACTTTAACTTCTAGAACTTTAACATGGCACGTAAGGTTGTATTTTCAGCCCAAGTTACACCCCCGATGCCAAATGGAACGTGAAAGCGAACACTCAGGTATTAATAACACATCCGAAGTACAGGTGTTGGGCACATCACTGAGGTGGTTACTGCTCAGGCATGGTGGGAATTTACGTGATCAGATGCCGGTGATCACCCGTCAATTCTCGGGTGTCAGAAATGACCCTGAAGTAGGCACCAGCCATTCAACCTTGCCAAGGCCATCGGTTTTCTCTCCGTGAAGTCTTGGTTTGGGTAGATAGATCCTTTCCTTTCTTGTTTTTCTCTGCTAGGATGCTAGGTGCCTAGTGCTATGTACTCTGAATTCTTTTCTTCAAATGTCTTCTCTTTTCTTGATAGCGGAACATCTTGCCTGAGGAAGCTGTTCTCACGTTCTGTGGGTGCACAGAGCTGTCTTGCCACCGAGGGCTGCCCTCACAGCTTAGTGCATTGTCCTCATTCCATCCTGGGTACGAGTTCATTCTGCCTGAAGGATTGTCTTTTGTTGTTGTTGTTTGTTTTCCCTTCCCCTTTATCCTTCGGCTCAGAAACTTCACTAGCATTTGCCTCCGTGTATTTTTCTTATCGCTTCTGTCCAGAACTGATGCCCTTTGCTGCCTTTTCTTCATCTATCCCTTTTCTCTCGCAGGCTTGGGAGGTAGCCCGAGAGTCTCCCTATCTGATCCTTTACGATTTCCATCCCTTGATACTTATAATCTCTGCTTTATTTCTTGGACCTGATCTTCTGAGTCAGTGATTCAGGAATCGTGTATGACTGCCTTTACCTTGTCTTTGTGTGAAGAGTTTAGTTGGAAATTCATGGTGTTTTTTCTTTCGTTTTAGTTCCAGGAAATTTTTTTTTTCCCTGTGTGTGTTGCGCTTGAATCTCTTTGAGTCCTTTTATTATTGTGTAATTAAAATTCAAGTTGCCCATAGCTGTCTCTTGTTCTGTTTCTTCTGAGCCATCTGACTCTTTGCTGTGAGACCTGTGAGAAGGGGGCTTATCTTTCTTTGTGCGCTCGTGGGGCTGGGTCTAGTGCAGTATCCGAGGGGGAGAGTGAAAGCCGCCCTCCCTCCCCGTGTCCACAGCTGACACCTGCAGATCCCTCCTGGCGCCCCTGCTCATTCTCTGAGGCTCCAGGGCTGGTCCCTCTAGCTAGGCAGCAAAAGTCTGCTGTCCTTCCTGTCTGGAGCCACAGCATAGGCACCCAGGTGCCTGTGGTTCTCAGTGCTGGAGAGGCAGAGTGGGGACAGATGTGAGGAGGCGGCCATGCTGGGGTCGCCGTCTTCTTTCAAGGAGAAATGTGAAAGCCTTTGTCTCCAGGAAAAGAATAAAGATTTATTAGGCAGCACCCCACTGGAATTATTGTATTTCACACTTAAATAAGTATCGTTGTCCCCATTATACCTGTGAAGCAGACCTGGGAGATGAAGTGGCTGACCCAATAGGTGGTAGCCGTGGACCCAGGAGGTGAACCCGTGGCCCTTTTTCAGCTCCCCGTGTCTCTGAGAGGAGAGGCCAGGGGGCGCCTGGCATTCAGGGGCCGCTTAATGTTAGCTGTTATGTTTTGTGGTACTCGGCCGCCTTCACGATTACAGACCCTGGGTGCTTTGGGGAAAATGCTGGAACGAGGAGTTTCTTTCCTATGGGATTTACGTTCAGGGCTTCCCTTGTTTCAGACTTTCTAACAAGGACTTGGTCCGGTAGTTGCGTGGATGAATACAAGAAGCCACCGAGGGCAGAAGTCTCGGTGAAGAACTGTATTCTGGAATGCCACGTTCAGTGACCACGTAAGCAGATGCTTGAAGCTGCCGTTGGCAGGGGGTCACATGTGGTCTGCTCAGGCTGAATATTCCGTAACTGAGACGTGTTAAAACGTCGCTATTGCTATCACAAAGGGCTTTGGCTTTGGTCTTTTAGGACAGCTTGAAATTGTTCTTGCCCTATTTTCCTCACTTTCCACCTGGAGATTAAAAGGCCGGATCCTCAGAGCCAAGAGGAGATGGGCGTGGTTTTTCTGGAGCTGGCTCAGCCAGGCCCCGAGACCTTTGCCTCGCCCGTGCGTCGGCATCTGCCAAATAGCTTAGCAGGCGCCACATCTGAGGGAACCGGGGCGGTTTCTGACGTAATGTTGGGTTAAGTGTGAGAGTATAAAGAATGGACTTTTGAGTCAAAATTCCTGAGTCTCCTTTGAGTCCAGGCAAATCTTCGAATTCTCAGACTTCCCAGCCTCGGTTGAGTCACTTGGCAAAGTAACTTAACCTGAACCTCAGTTTTCTAATCTGTAAAATGGGAGAATAGTAGCCACCTCACTGCCTTGTTGGAAGGGATCACATGTTTGTAAAGCATCAATCATGTCGAACCCTCCATGAGCGTTAGTCCCTTCTCCCTCCTCCCCCCATCTGTCTCTTGGATCTTCTGGGCTTTTCTTTTTTTTTTTTTTTTTTTTTTTTTAAATTTTTTTTTTAACGTTTTATTTATTTTTGAGACAGAGAGAGACACAGCATGAACGGGGGAGGGGCAGAGAGAGAGGGAGACACAGAATCGGAAGCAGGCTCCAGGCTCTGAGCCATCAGCCCAGAGCCCGACGCGGGGCTCGAACTCACGGACCGTGAGATCGTGACCTGAGCCGAAGTCGGAAGCCCAACCGACTGAGCCACCCAGGCGCCCCTCTTCTGGGCTTTTCTTAAGGGTGACGAGAAGAGGTGCTGGGCCACGTAAACTGTGTATACAGGGCTTGCTTGGTCAGTGAGCACACCGCAGGCTCACTCCCTTTGAGGTGGTTACTGATGTGTGTATGTGGGCGTCGCTGTCTCTCAGAGTCAGTTCTCGGGGAATCTGTTGCTTGTGAGGTTTGGTTATAGAACATGAGTAGGAATGGTTGGCGTTAATCATTTCTTTTTTCCAGAAACTGGAAAAAAGGGGGCAATCTGAGAAATCAAAGGTTTTCGCTGGGCCCCAAAGCACACCCCTCGCCCTCCCATCGGCAGTTGCTCCTGGCCCGAGCTGCGGTGGCTGGGCACCTGCTGTTTTACAGCGTGGGCGCCCTGGCCCCCGCGCCCCACCCCAGGCCCTCCTACACCGTGCTCCTGTCCAGGTCACCTGTCCTGTCTTGTGTGGGGCCGCCAGGTGTTAGCGCCGTGCCGTGTGGGCGAAGCGAGCACTCTGGACCCGAGGGCTCCGTACCCAGGGGAGCCCCGGCGCCAAGGCGGCATGCCAGTGACTGGCGGCAGCAAATGTGGCTGGAGGCCTGACGCGTCTAGTTTGGGAGACGCCCGGGTCAGAAAGCGAGGAGGTGTGAAACCTGATTGGCGGTTTCTGGAGACGAAAGGGGAGTGAAAATCTCATCCAGCGTTGTTTTCCTCCTGGGTCCGGCAGCCACCTGCACCTTCAGAAGGAAAGTACCTTGTGCTGCAGCCGTGGGCTCACCAATGTGGACACCCCAGGCAGCCCCCCAGCCTGCCTGTGGCGGGGCCCGCTGGCCCTGACTGAGCCCCTCTGGCACTCCTGCTCTGCTCTGCCCTTTGACCTGGCTGTGCCACGGCGATCCGCTCTCCGTGCTTCCTCGGAGCCGCCCCTCAGTGCCCTTTGCTGCTCGCCCTCCTCTCTTGCCCCAGCAGTGGGCGTTTGGTCCTGAGGTCCTCCCTGGGACAGTCAGGAGTCCCCTGTGAGAAGAGCCATCTCAGCGTCAACAGCGGTCACGGAGCACCTCTACGTGCCGAGGACTGTTACCCCCGCACCCCCCACGGGCGATCGGCATTGCCATGTCTAGTATGCGTTGTCTGCACCCTACAGTCGCGCACCGCTGTGCACCCGTGACCCAACCCACAGTGGGTGCCGCCAAGATGTGCACCCGTGACCCAGGGGCACCCACAACCCGAGGATGCTCGTGGCCTGGGGTGCCTGTGACCTACTGGGTTGCTCCTATGATCCAGGGGTGTCCGTGACCCAGGGGCACCTGTGACTTCGGGGCCAAGGCCAGCGTACCGTACGACTTCCCTGAAAGTGAGCACGGCCCATTCCCTGGCAGTCTGCACAGAGCAGACTACTGGTGGATGCCAGGAATCAGGTGGCAGGGACAGAAGTGCTGAAGGGGACAGTGGTGCTTCCAAGGCCGCTGTGGACAGTACGCATGTTTCTCAAGGTCACGATAAAAGCGCCTGGTCTGTGTCAGAATTCCGACCCTGTTCCCTCGCAGCTGGGTGACCTCCCTGAGCGTTTTCTCATTTATAAAGTAGGCAGACGCTAACCTCACAGGATGGCTGGGAGCATCAACTTGTCTAACGTTTATAAAGTCTCTTTCCTGGTGCCTGGCACGTTTCGAGGTACTCAGTAAGTGTTGGCATCCGTGAACAAAGCAGGCTTCTTGCCTTCCAGAGGGGGAATAATCAGGACCAACAGATGGCGTCTTACAACGGAGGTGTTTCAGAGGAGAGGAACACTAGACAGGACTGGGGAGGGGGTCGGGGGGCTTGGGAAGGATGGAGCAGGGCAGGTGGGTACTTCGTGGAATTAAATAGGGCACACAAGATAGGCCCCATTGAGAAGATAAGATCTGAGCAAGGCTTTCGGGACAGGAGCGAGTTGGCCAAGAGGGTATCTGGGAAGTGGGTGTTCCTCCCATCCAGGTGGGGGCATGGCCAATGTAAAGGCCAGGTGGAAGTGTGCCTGGAGGGCGGGTGCCCGGAGAAGCAGGTTGCTGAGGAGGGGGGCAGGGAGGAGGAAGAAGAGGAAGAGGTCACAAGGGTAAGGGGTGGCTCATGGGGGACCTTCTGGGCCATCATAAGGACATGGATTTTACTTTGAGTGAAATGGGTGCCTTTGGAGTGTTTTTAGCAAAGGCTAACGTGGCCCAGTGTAATTTTTTTTTTTTTTTTGAGAGAGAGAGCGTGTGCATGTGCACGAGTGGGAGAGGGGCAGAGGAGAGTGAGAGAGAATCTGAAGCAGGCTCCACACCTCGCCTGGAGCCCGATGAGGGGCTCGATTCCACAATCCCGGGATCGCGACCTGAGCTGAACTCAAGAGTCAGACGCTGAACCGACGGGCCACCGAGGCGCCCCTCGGCATAACTTTTGAAGGGCTGCTCTGAGTGCGGGTTGAGAACAGAGCACAGGAGGGCGAGCGGACGATCTGGCCACTGCCGTAGTCGGACGAGAAATGGTGGAGGGGCGGAGGCTGTGAAGCGTGCACATTCCAGATGTGTTTTGAAAGGAGATCCAGCTGGGTCCTCGGACGAATTGGACGATCCACCCCTGGGAGCTGAGTGTTGGAGGCATCTCCACCGATATTGCCGGAAGAAATATGCCTCACTTTGCTAAAAGTTTGGATTTAGCATCGGGTGAAGATGCCGTCGGCAGCATCCAGCATCCCTCTCTGACACTGTCCAGTCATTTACCCTCTGCCTCCCGCGTATTATTATTATTATTGGTGATGGCGGTAGTGATACTGATCACGGCCGTCTGAGGACCAGTATAGAAGTTCTGGTGGACGTTGCCCATTAAGGCTGACTCCCTAGGCATCAAGGAGATGGGCTTATCTTCTCTGTAAGGCGATCATATACTGGAGTCACTGGACCTGTGGGAGGGGCTCTGGAAGAGAGGCCAAGGAGAGGGGTTAACTGTTGATGGACCTCTTCTGAGAAGAATGGGTCCCCTGGGCGTCTCTGGGCCGAACCTTCTGCGCATCAGCAAGACAAGGAGGGTTGGTTTTTGTTGTTGTTGTTGCTGTTTTTGGATTAGGGTTGCCAGATAGAATATAGGATGCCAATTCGCTGTGAATTTCCGAAAACGAAGAACGTTTCATTGTGAGTTTGCCCCGAATATCGCGAGGGGCACGTTCACATGAAAACTTAACTGGTCGCCTGCCTGAAATCCACTTTGAGCTGGGCCTCCCGTATTTCAGTTTGCTAAATCTGGCCCCGCTGTCTTGGCCTGTTGTCGCTAATCGACGGGCTGCCCCTGAGACCGAGTCTGCCACCTTAGTAACCTGTCAGGGTTGCCGGGTAACGAGACCGAAAGAACCGTTTTCGTCTTGTGGGGAAGGTGTTCTGCCAGGCTCCTGGCTCAAGTCAGGCTCCATTGTCTGGGCTGAGAGTCAAGGCCTCGTCCTGAGCGCTGATCGGAGCACCGTGTGCGTCCTGCCCTTCCCCTCGTGTGTTTCCTGGGTAGGTTGCTCCGGGGGATGAAGTGTTGGCCCACTGCTGGGTTTTAAGTTCTACCGGCCGTGACATTGCTGGCCCCCAGGGAGGCGGTGCTGAGGGCTGAGGCTTCAGCCCCCCTGCAAACCCAGTACCGACAGCTGTAGAGGGTGGAGTCAGCTGCCAGGAGCGCAGGGGCCGTGGGCTGGCTCTGCCCTCAAAGGGCTTATGTCTGTTCTGCTGGGGAGACCTCGGCGGCTTCCAGTCCTGTCCTGAGCATTCATTCTGCTAGATCTCACCCTGCCGTCTGTATGGGCTGATTACATCCCCCCCGCCCCCAGATTTGTAAGTTGAAGTCCTCTAATTCCCAGCACCTCAGAATACGACTGTATTTGGAGATGGTCTTGAAAGCAATGATTAAGTTCAAATGAAGGCATTAGGGTGGGCCCAGATCCAATACGACTGGTGTCGTTGTTAGAAGAGACTGGGACGCAGGCAGAGATGGAAGACTGCACAAAGACACCGGGGACAGACGGCCAAGGAGAGAGGCCTCAGGAGAAGCTACCCCTGCCAAACACCCGGATCGTAGACTTCTGGCTTCCAGAACTGAGGGACAATAAACTCCTGTGGTTTAAGCCCCCGCAGTCTGTGATACTCCGTTATAGCAGCTTCAGCAGAAAATAGACCATCCTGCAAGGAAATGGGACAGACAGGTGAGTCGCCAAGGCAGGCAGGGCTGGACTCCAGGGTTGAGCTCAGGTGGCCTCCGCACCGTGTGCCATCCAGCCCTTTGCCGTCTGGGACTGTCAGGAGCCTGTGGGATTCCCCGGGACCAGACGCGCTGTGTCACAGGTGAAGGTGATCCGTAGGAGGCGAAGGACTTCTGTCCGGTGCGCCGCCCCTGGCCCGGGAGGGGCTTTTGGGCGTTGGCGGTTCCTGACTGGAGAAGCCTGGTGCCCGTGCTGGGGACTCCGCCCTCAGAGCCGGCTCTGTGTTTCCACGGGCTCCCAGCGTTAGAGCAGGATTCTTCCTGGCAGCATCTTGAGTTTAAGCGCTACAGAAGGCAAGTCCCGTAAGGAAAATGTCACCCAGCTCAGCTCTAACTTCTTTACGTGTTCTAGCTGTATCATCCCTGCAGGAGATGTATAATCTCAAGTCACAGCTCAGTGGATTTCTGCATATGTATACAGCCGTGTGTTCCTGGAGGAGGTTTTGAAGAAAAAAAAAAAAAAAAGATTATCCTAGAGCGGTTTCTATCGCAGTGACATCTTTGGGTAATTATAATTCATAAATACGTCCCAGCCAGTCAGAAACTAGGAATCTGAAGACTTGGGTCAATTTGAGGGAGGAAGAACACAACTTGATTTTAGGTTATTGGTTGTGTTACGCTTTAGAACTTGAGGGGCGCCGGGATGGTGCAGCCAGTTAAACATCCAGCTCTTGATTTCGGCTCAGGTCGTGATCTCACAGTTCATGGCATGGGATTGAGCCCCGTGTCAGGCTCTGGGCTCACAGCGTGGGAGCCTGCTTGAAATTCTCTCTCTCCCTCTCTTTGCCCCGCCCCGGCTCACGCACTCATCCGTGCTGTCTCTGAAAATAAATACACTTAAATAAAAAAGAATGTCAAACTATAGAATTTCTGCTTTTTCCACGTGAACGTTATTGGGGAGCGGCCGCTTTAGATTCCAGAGTCAGGGAAACACTCTCCCGAGCTTAAATCGGGAAGTTAGCTGGTGAGATTAGCAAAGCCGAATGGGAATTCTACTCAGCACATCAGTGCAGCTGGAAACCTGGGCCTCCCTGGCCTTACACAAGCCTGGGCTGGCACAACTGGTGGGGACGTCACCCGCAGAGGCCAGGTTGAAGGTTTCACGGGAGCATACAGGCGTGTGCGTGGGTGGGCAGCTATGTGGGTGGCTGTAGACCTCAGCAGAGTCTTGAATCTCTCTGTGGGCCATAACTGAAGATTTGGCATAAATCACAATGAAACTCTGTCTCCGGGAGCACCAACGTGTTCCCAGCCATCATCTTGCAAAGGACCCCAGAGTGTGACTGCAGACCCCTAGAAATGGTGCGTAGGTGCATGAAGTTTCAGGACACCTTTCCAATTTACTGATTAAAAAAAAAAATTTAATGTTTATTTATTATTGAGAGACAGAGCATGAACATGGGAGGGACAGAGAGAGGAGGAGACACAATCTGAAGCAGGCTCCGGGCTCTAGCTGTCAGCACAGAGCCCGACGCAGAGCTCGAACTCATGAACTGCGAGATCATGACCTGAGCCGAAGTCGGACGCTCAACCGACTGAGCCCCCCAGGTGCCCCGATTTACTGATTTTAAAGCCTGAGTGATTGTTTTACATAGTACCTTATAAACACGCTTGCTACACTAATCTGTCTGCGCCTCACAAGGGTCCCGTGGGTAGGCTGTTTCGATGATGGAGGCTCACGTAGGCCCCGGCAAGTCAGGTGCACCCTGGGTTTTGCAACCCCGAAGCGCGGGGTCTTGTGTGACCCCTCGTGAGTGCTGCCCTCTGCCTGCGTGGAAGCTTCTCCGGGAGCGTGTGGAAGGTTACCAGCTCAGTGTGACTGTGTTTTGTTGTGGGCATCCCGAACACACCTTAGCCACGGAGGCTTAGCACCCCCTATTGCAAAAACAGCCCTTGGAGCCCTAGGCCGGAGACCCCGATGGGGGCGGGAGCTTGGGGACTGGAGGGGGAGCTTAGGGAGAGAAGAGGAGCAGTGCGGAGACCAGAGGAGTCGGGGAGGAGCTGAGGGGCCCAGCATCTGCCCCCTGGCCCTCAGAAACACTGGCCTTGAATTCGGTGAAGGATGGGGGCCTTGGGTCCCTGTGGCAGTTCTACAGGCAGGTAAGTGGGGGGGGGGGGGTGCGGGCGGTGGGCAGAGCTCACCAGGCATGCTGTCCCGGGTCACAGGCGCAGAAGGGAGGGGGCACCTTACCTGTCATGCCATGGAAATAATCCTGACCAAGGGGTCAGTGGTCTCCAGGGGGAGAAAAAAAAAAAAAAGCTAGTAGCATGTTTTGTTGAAGAGCTGGGTAAAGGATGTGGGATTGGCCCTTTTGAAGAGCCACAGGTCAGATTTGAGTAAGAGAAGTCTGAGATTATGGACGATGTATAGTCCAGCTGGGGAGACCGAGTAAGAGAGGAAGAAACCTGCGGAAGCCAGGGGCCCTGGGGATGGGGGCCAGGGGTGGGACTGGGGCTGCCTGCAGCCAGGAGCCTGCAGGGACAGAGCAAAGCCTTTATTATTTTCTTCATTTAGATTGATTTATTTATGTATTTATTTAATTTTTTTAATTAAAAAATTTTTTAATGTTTATTTTTGAGAGAGAGAGAGAGTCAGAGCGTGAGCGGCAGAGGGGCAGAGAGAGAGAGGGAGACACAGAATCCAAAGCAGGCTCCAGGCTCCGAGCCATCAGCACAGAGCCCAACGCAGGGCTTGAACCCATGAACCCTGAGATCATGACCTGAGATGAAGTCAGATGCCCAACCGACTGAGCCACCCAGGCACCCCTCTTAATTTAGTTTTTAATTAACAATAATATTTTTATTTTGTTTTAAATTACCATGTCAGCATGCTTCCGATTCTGTGTCTCCCTCTCTCTCTGTCCCTCCCCCATTCATGCTCTGTCTCTCTCTGTCTCAAAAATAAATAAACGTTAAAAAAATTTTTTTTAAATTACCATGTTTATCGTGGAAAAACTAATGCAAAGATTTACTTAGACAAAATAAGTCACTCCTAATTCCCCTATGTATATACAAACAAATAAACTTTGGGTGTCTTTCCTCCCAGACAAAATTTTCTGCAGATAGCTACAATATCTGTTCATAAAGCTAGGATCACAATGTATCATAATGCACTTTTCGTGTAATAGCCTCTGCCTGGGATCACATTTAAAAACTTTTTTGTTATAGAAATTCAAGCATATTCCAGACTGGGGAGAATAGTGTGATAAATCCTTACCTGCTCCAATTCCACAATGATCCACTCATGGCCAGTCTTCTTTCATTTTCACCCCACCCTCCCCATCGCCCCTTAGATTATTATTCAGCAAATCCTAGATAGCATGTCGTATCACCCGTAAATACAGCTGATGCTTGATCAATACAGGTTTGAACTTCATGGGTTCAAACTTAAAGACAGGTTGTTTTGTTGTTGTTGTTTTATTTAATGCAGTATTTTAAGTGTATTTTTCTCTTATGATTTTCTTTTTTTTAAATATAAGATCTTTTATTTTTCTTACTCTTTTTTTACATTTATGTATATATATATTTTTTTTCAATAGGATTTAGTGATCCATCACATATAACACCCAGTGCTTATCCCAAGAAGTGCCCTCCTTAATGCCCATCACCCATTTAGCCCATCCCCCCCCCCCCCACCCAACACCCCTCCAGCAACCCTCAGTTTGTTCTCTGTCTTTAAGAGTTTCTTATGGTTTGTCTCCCTCCCTGATTTTACATTATTTTTGCTTCCCTTCCTTTATGTTCATCTGTTTTGTATCTTAAATTCTGCGTGACTGAAATCATATGGTATTGTCTTTGACTGACTTATGTCACTTAGCATGATACACTCTAGTTCCATCCACGTTGATGCAGATGGCAAGGTTTCATTATTTTTGATCAAGAAGTAATATTTCATTATATATATAAACCACATCTTCTTTATCCATTCATCAGTCGATGGACATTCCATAATTTGGCTGTTGTTGAAAGCACTGCTATAAACATTGGGGTCCTTGTGCCCCTATGAATCAGCTCTCCTATATCCTTTGGATAAATTCCTAGTAGTGCTCTTGCTGGGTCGTAGGGTAGTTCTATTTTTAATGTTTTGAGGAACCTCCACACTGTTTTCCAGAGTGGCTGCACCAGTTTGCATTCCCACCAACAGTGCAAGAGGGTTCCCATTTCTCCACATCCTCTCCAGCATCTGTTGTTTCCTGAGTTGTTCATTTTGGCTACTCTGACTGGCGTCAGGTGGTATCTCAGTGTGGTTTTGATTGGTATTTCCCTGATGTTGAGTGACATTGAGCATCTTTTCATGTGTCTGTTAGCCATCTGGGTGTTTTCTTTGGAAAAGTGTCTGTTCATGACTTCTGCCCATTTCTTCACTGGTTTATTTGTTTTTTGGGTGTTGAGTTTGGTAAGTTCTTTATAGATTGTGGATACTAACCCTCTGTCTGATGTGTCATTTGGAAATATCTTTTCCCATTCTGTCAGTTGCCTTTTAGTTTTGCTGCTTGTTTCCTTTGCTGTGCCGAAGTTTTTCTTACCTTGATGAGGTCCCAGTAGTTCATTTTTGCTTTTAATTTCCTTGCCTGTTGAGCAAGAAATTGCTGTGGCTGAGGTCAAAGAGGTTGTTGCCTATTTTCTCCTCTAGGGTTTTGATGGTTTTGTGTCTTACATTTCGGTCTTTCATTCATTTTGAGTTTATTCTTATGTATGGTGTAAGAAAGTGGTCCGGCTTCATTCTTCTGCATGTTGCTGTCCAGTTCTCCCAGCACCATTTGCTAAAGAGACTGTCTTTTTTCCATCGGATACTCTTCCCTGCTTTGTCAGAGATGAGTTGGCCATACATTTGTAGATCCAATTCTGGGTTCTCTATTCTATTCCATTGATCTATGTGTCTGTTTTTGTGCCAATACCATACTGTCTGAATGATTACAGCTTTGTAGTAGAGGCTAAAGTGTGGGATTGTGATGCCTCCCACTTTGGCTTTCTTTTTTAACATTACTTTGGCTATTCGGGGTCTTTTGTGGTTCCATACAAATTTTAGGATTGTTTGTTCTAGCTTTGAGAAGAATGCTGTTGCAGTTTTGATTGGAATTGCATTGAATGTGTAGATTGCTTTGGGTAGTATTGACATTTTCACAATATTTATTCTTCCAACCCATGAGCATGGAATGTTTTTCCATTTCTTTGTGTCTTCTTTAATTTCCTTCATAAGTTTTCTATAGTTTCCAGCATACAGATCTTTTACATCTTTGGTTAGGTTTATTCCTAGTATTTTATGGTTCTTGGTGCAATTGTAAATGGGATCGACTTCTTGATTTCTCTTTCTGTTGCTTCATTATTGGTGTATAGAAATGCAACCGATTTCTGTACATTGATTTTATATCCTGCAACTTTGCTGAATTCACGTATCAGTTGTAGCAGCCTTTTGGTGGAGTCTTTTGGGTTTTCCGTGTAGAGTATCATGTTGTCTGCGAAAAGTGAAAGTTTGACTTCTTTTTTGCCAATTTTGATGTCTTTTATTTTATTTTGTTGTCTGATGGTTGAGGCTAGGACTTCCAACACAATGGTAAACAACAGCGGTGAGAGTGGACATCCCTGACGTGTTCCTGATCTCAGGGGGAAAGCTCTCAGTTTTTCCCACTGAGGATATTAGCGGCGGGCTTTTCATATATGACTTTTATGGTGTTTAGGTATGTTTCTTCTATCTTGACTTTCTTGAGGGTTTTTATTAAGAAAGCATGCTGTATTTTGTCAGATGCTTTTTCTGCATCTATTGACAGGATCATATGGTTCTTATCCTTTCTTTTATTAATGTAATGTATCACTTTGATTGATTTGCAAATATTGAACCAGCCTGCAGCCCAGGAATGAATCCCATTCGATCATGGTGAATAATTCTTTTTATATGCTGTTGAATTAGACTTGCTAGTATCTTGTTGAGAATTTTTGCACCCATGTTCATCAGGAATATTGGCCTGTAATTCTCCTTTTTTGTGGGGTCTCTGTCTGGTTTGGGAATCAAGGTAATGCTGGTTTCATAGAATGAGTCTGGAAGTTTTCCTTCCATTTCTATTTCTTGGAACAGCTTGAGAAGAATAGGTATTAACTCTGCTTTACATGCCTGGTAGAATTCCCCTGGGATGCCATCTGGCCCAGGACTCTTATTTGTTGGGAGATTTTTGATTACTGATTCCATTTCTTCACTAGCTATTGGTCTGTTCAAATTTTCTATTTCTTCCCATTTGAGTTTTGGTAGTGTGTGGGTGTCTAGGAATTTGTCCATTTCTTCCAGGTCATCTGGTTGTTGGCATATAATTTTTCATAGTATTCTCTGATAATTGTTTGTATTTCTGACTGGTTGGTTGTGATAATTCCAGTTTCATTCATGATTTTATCTATGAAATTGATATATACATAACTCTACAGGAACACAATGGCACTAAATTCATATCTTTTGGCACTTTATACTTACATAATAAAATGGAATAAAATGAGATAAAGAAAATTAAATAGAATAAAAAGTGCAAAAAAATAGAAAAATTAAAAGAAAATAAAAATAAAAATTTTTCTTTCTTTACCCAAGAAAAGGAGGAAAAAAACCAATTTAAACAAAAACAGGAAAAGGAAAGAATGAACTAATAAATGAACGAGCAAATAGAATGAAACCTGAATGAAGTTACATCCAGTCTTCTCTAGAACTGAAACTATAAAACACTCTGGTTCCTACACTGAGCAGGTGGAGTGACTTGTGCTGGCCTTCTAGGGGGTGCGCTTGGAGGGCACAATTGGCTGGGGCTTGATGTAACGGATCCCGTCTCCACGAGGTGGCGCTGCTTAGCTTACTGGGGTGGATCAGCCTTGCACGCATGCGCATGTGTGGAGCGCTGGAAATGCCTTCACCCAGCTCCCTAGCCTCTGGCACAGGAACTTTCTCAGGAACCCGCGATCAAGCACCCTTCCTTTGTCTCAGGCCGCTGTCCACTCCCGCAATCTACTCTGTTTGTGTCCAAGCCGTCCGCCTGCCAGGCAGCACCTCCCTCCAAAGTTTTATCTCGGCGGAGGTTGTGTTTCAACACCCCACACTTCAGAGACCCCCGAGGGTTGGATCCACGTTGACTCCCTGGGGGAGGGTCTCGCCGAGCAATGGCCAGGTGCCGGCTTGCCCCAGAAGACGTTCGGGCGATTGCACGGTGGCAGAGGTTCAGAGATTATGGCAAAGCACAACACACGGCCGTCGCCAGGTTTCATCGCCCTCTGGCGTCTTTGTGCCAGTACCAGCAGATGTGACTGCTCTCCAGGGTCCCGTGGGACTTTTGCCTGTGGGGAGGCCGTATGGCCTCTACCAAATGCTCTCCGAGCAGGGGAACCGCTTCTGCCCGTGTGTGTGGCACATGGACCCCTCGGACCCTGCTGCCTACTCCTGGGGATTTGCCCTATAGCCTCACCAGAGCATCGCCAGGCACTGAGCTGCGGAAATTCAGACTCTGCACTCCACTGTTTATAGAATCCTGGTGGTATTGAACCCCCTCTCCTTTCTTCCCGTCAATGGTTTTGGGAAACAGAGTTCTTGTTCAGTCCCCTGCGAGTGTTTTCACGCCTTCTCTCTTTCTCCCCAGCTACTTTCAGGGAAGCGTTTTTCTTGCACGATCCCAATGCGCTACGCTCTCCCCCTTGCTCTGTCCCCTGTCCACAAAAACAGCTCCCTTCCCTCCGCGGCTTTTCTCTTCCCCGGTCAACCTCTCTGCACTGCGTACCTGCTGCGTTCTGTGGCTCAGGGTATGCAGATCATTGTGTTAATCCTCAGATCAATTTCCTAGGTGCGCAAAATGGTTTGGCGCTGATCTAGCTGCGTTTCGGGGACGAGACGAGCTCAGGGTCTCCGTGCTGTTCCGCCGTCTTCCCCCATCCAGAGCAAAGCCTTTAAAAGCCACCTGGGTTTCTAAGCAGAATGTGGACTGGGTGGGGCCCCGGGGGGGACAGCTCCGCCTTTCTGAACTGCGTTCCTAGCCTGTCGTGGATGCTGGGATTGGGCCAGAGCCTCTGAGAGCAGGTGTAATCCATGCTCTAGGACTGCCAGACCTGCCTGGCTGGGTGGTGGGATGTCGCAGAGTGGGTCCCTCAGTGTGTGTGTCTTCTCTTCTTCCACCTCTCCTCCTGTGTGCCCCTCGGTCTCCGGAGTTCTGGTGTCCCCTTGCCACAGCACTGGCCTCGTACCTGTCCCAGAGCACACACACGCCTCCTCTCTTTTCCTCCCCAACCCCTCTCTTAGTTCCCAGCATCACCCTCCTCCTAGCATATGCACCTCCTTCCTCCTTGCCCACGATCTATTCCCTCCCACACCCCGTCCACCTCCTTCCTGGCCACACCCCCCTTCCTGCCCCCCTCTAGAACCGAGGGTCCAGCTGTCTGTCTCTCACCACCTACCTGCTGCTCCAGACTCTTTGGCTGAGCTCCCCAGCTCTGCGGAGTCTGGCACACTGTTCTCCAGGCCCTATGGGGGGCCACAAGGCTGTGGCGGGGGCGGGGGGGGGGGCGGGTATTTCTGTGCATGGGATCCCAGGGCCGATACCCTAGGGCCTCCTCCTTGGGGGCCGAGCCTCCAACGACACCAGGCTCTCTACACCTTGAAGTGCAGCCCGTGTGTAGAATAGGGGCCAGGAGGCCAACTGGAGTGGGTGTCCAAGACCAAGTCCAAGGTGCATCTTCTCTTCTTTCTGAGTTCTCTCTTCTTCCCACCTCGCAGCAGTCAGCACATACCACAGGTGTGGACTGTTCTCAGTGATGCCTTGAGTTCTTCGATGGGAAGTCCTGGCAGAAATAGAAGGGGCCGTTACCTTCTCTGCTCCAGCTTTCAGGACCCAGGGCATGTGAACGGAGACAGGACGTAGACGGGGAAACAGTGTTCGATGCGGATGCAGATCGGGGTCCTCTGTGCCCCAAAGGCATCTGTTGATTGGCCCCAGCCAGAGTGCCACCCTGCACTCCCAGGGTGAGGGAACGGGTCGGGCGGGCGGGGGCGGGGGTGGGGGGTGGATATACCCGATTAGGGTACAACCAAGAAGAGGAGCTATCGCTTGTGTGCTCAGCCCGGGATCGGGTGTCCAGCATTCAGCGTATCAAGATAGAAGCCCGTCATTTTACAGGTAGCAGGGACTGGAGGCCCAGAGAGGGTAAGCGCTAAGTGCAGAGCCGGGCCTGACTCCACGGCCCCCTGCCGCATCAGTGTGTGGGTGCGCCCACGTGGTCCGGAAGGCCACTCAGGCCAGCAGGAAAGGGGCACGTATTGCTTCCTGTGAAGGATTCCCACGTGCCAGCTCGCAAACCACTGCTGATCTACAGTGAAGTTACTGTTGGTCCATAGTTAAGTGGAAACATAGGGGGGCGCCTGGGTGGCTCAGCTGGTTAAGCGTCTGACTTTGACTCAGGTCATGATCTCGCGGTCCATGAGTTTGAGCCCCACGTCCGGCTCTGTGCTGACAGCTCAGAGCCTGGAGCCCCGCTTTGGATTCTGTGTCTCCCTCTCTCCCTCTGACCCTTCCCTGCTCGTGCTCTGTCACTCTCTCTTTGTCTCTCTTTCAAAAATGAATAAACATTAAAAAAAATTTTTTTTTAAAGGAAGAATAAGAACCCTGGGGTGATGCATGAAACTGAGGTTTTGATTACAGTTCCATTCTACCTTTTTTATGTTAAAATGATTAAAATCACAGTTGAGGCTTGGCGGCGGAGGGGACCTACCGCAAAATAATCTTCGGAGCCTTTTGGATTCCCCTCTGTTTTTTAAGTTATCATCCATGTGTGAAATTGAAAAGCCCCTGAACACGAGCGCATTTAGCAGTCCCCTTCCTCCCACTGACTGGGAAGGGTCCTCACTTGGCCCCAATCGGGAACGTGCTCCCTCCCCATCTCACGGCACCAAAGCCTCCTGGTCCCATTCCACGTGGGCGCTCCCCTGAAGCCTGAGGAGGGCCAGCTGTTCGCCTGGGCTCAGCCCCTTGGAAGCTCACCAAGGCACTTTAAAAGAAGACATTCAAAGGAGGTAAGATTTTCATATGGGTTTGAGATCTAGGTATGCGCCTCACTGTCCCGGGAAGCATCAATCCTGCCTTTGCCCGTATAAAGTTCATTTCATCTCGGCTCTTTTCTAACCGCATCGGTAAATGAACGAATGCCCGGCAGGACGCCTGCCTCTGCCTCCCGGTGGCCCCCTTCTCTGGGGCAGGCTCCGGCTGCCGCTGGGCCGGGAAGAAAGGCGTGCAGTTTGTGGCGTCATTTTTTCTTTTTTTTCTTTTTTTTTTAAATCTGATGGTAAAATGAAGATCAGTGCCAGGCATTTGGTGCTGCTTAATAATAGTAAGGCTCATTTTATTTATTGGCTATTAGAAATGGTGAGGGTGACGTTTATTTCTCCTGGGAATAGCACCCTTGCTTCATTGCACCAGAAGTCCCGCAGGGGCTGTGTCCTGTGGATGACCAAACTCTGCTCCCTGGTTTGCTTAGAAGCAGTTCCAGTACAAAGAGGAAAGCATATTGTGACTTAGCGCATAAGGTGTTGACCCGGAGGAGAGGGGTCTGATGTTAGGTTTGTATAAGGTGTGATACTTTTCACGGATGCCAGCGTCCTAGGGGGATGGCACCGTAGGACATGCCATTTTATAATGGTGCCATTTGAGCAGTTGTCTGCCTGGAAAACCCCTATTACATCCCTGTGGGGAAGGACAGAGCCACCGTATTTTTTTCCCTAGGGGAGAAAATGTGGGGGCAAAATTGGAAAATTGCTAAACTGTATGTACCATATGCAGTTTCTGAAGCTTTCCTAAATGTTTTGGTGACTAAAGGAGAAAGTGCGTCAGGACCCTGTTATCAGGCCCTCACTTTGCGCTGTTGTGGATTAACCCCCATCTGCTTTGTGCCAGATGTCTGCTGACGGCGACTGACAGGCTGGCAACAGCCCCCACCCCACCCCCCAACACGCACACACACACACACACACACACACACACACACACACTCTCGGGCCAACCCTGCCCTTGGCGATGTGCCCCAGTGCCCTCCTAATGGACTAAGCCCCGTCACTATGACCAGTCAGTATGAAACGGAGGTAGAGAAACTGGACCCGAGCCCCTGCTGAAACCCACACCCGGTGAGTCAGCCTCCTGGGTGACTGTGCGGTGCAGGAGAAAGTTGGCCTCCCTGGAGTGGGCAGGTGGGGGGCGGGTGGAGTTTGGAAACGCTCTGCCAGTTCTGAGACCAAATCCCCGCTCGGGGGGAGATCCCGGCCTTAGACTTGGTTTGCCCTCGCTCTTGTCAAAGCCCAGCGGCGAAGACGGCCCGGAACACAACTGTCGCCAAAGACACGTGGGCTGATTTAGTTTGCTTCAGTTGTGCGCCAGACTGGATGACCTGTTGAGCGGGGCTTGGGCTTCTGCTGGGTGATTCTTTTTTTTTTTTTATTTTTTTTATTTTTTTAACGTTTATTTATTTTTGAGACAGAGAGAGACAGAGCATGAATGGGGGAGGGACAGAGAGAGAGGGAGACACAGAATCGGAAGCAGGCTCCAGGCTCTGAGCCATCAGCCCAGAGCCCGACGCGGGGCTCGAACTCACGGACCGCGAGATCGTGACCTGAGCTGAAGTCAGACGCCTAACTGACTGAGCCACCCAGGCGCCCCTGCTGGGTGATTCTAAGATGGCTTCGAGGGAGCCGAGGCCAGTTCTGGACTGGGGGATGTCCAGACCCATCAGTGATAGAGTGTCCCGGTCACTTTATCTAGAAGCTAGAGGATTGTCCTGCTAGAGTGGCCTCCAGTGGTAGATGGAGCATGGGATATTTATTATTCTTACGTTTGCAGAGCGCCCCTCTGGCTGGTGTCTCCCTGGGTTACAGGGTGGCTTCATGCGATGATTGTTACGTTCTAGGGCATCACAAGTTCATTTGGGAATATCCCAGCCTGGGTGTCAGCCACGTCAGGGCTGTGCTCTATTTTCTCCCCGTCCCACCTCCCCCGGACCCCCAGTTCCCTCCTTTATAAAAGGGGCTGGGGGTGACTCCCTGGGGCTGGTCGGAAATCCAGACCTATGGCAGATGCGGCCCCACCCCAGACCCACTGGCGTCATGAGGTCCCACAGAGGTTTCCAGGCACACGCAAGTTTGAGTAGCACTTTTCATCGTGCAGCTGTGTATTCAGTGACGGGAATGTGTCTGAGGAACAGCAGGCGTGTTGGGTAATAGGCCCTGTCTGTCCTCCATTTCCCTTGGTGCCCTTTTGAGATAAGACAGCATGCGTAAAATCAATGAGTGTCTCAGCCATCCTGCTTAAAGCGGGTGGTAAGTAAAATTGTATTATTGTGAGGTAGGTAGGATTCGTGTTGGGAGCCCAGGTCACACACTGACCTCACCCTCTTACGAGCCATTTCTTTTCCCTCCCGCTTTTTCCCTACAAAAACTTGCCCTGACACTTAAGAGAGATCTCACGAAGTCGTTATGCCAAGGATTTATTTCCCTACCAGAGCATTCCGGGGTATTTTACTTTTTAACCAGGTACAAGGGTCTTGACCCAAAGAAGTGAAATTCTAATGACGGAATTTCTAGAATTTCTGGTAGTGAGAAACTTTCCATGGTTAAGAAAAGAGCCGTGAGTGTCAGGCTTTAGTTGACCGCCTGTGGGCATTTGAACAAGATGGAACACGCTCCACTGATGATGGCCAGGTGAAGCTCTGGCTTTTATAATCCGGACACCTCTTATCTCATGGGGTTGGTTCATTGATCCATTGCCTGGAGGGCGATAGGGTAAGCAGCCATCCAGATTTGCATGAGACTAAGGGGTTTCCTGGGACACAGGACTTTGAGCACTAAAACTCGGTCAGTCTTAGACAGAGTGGGATGGTTGGTCACCAGCGGGTGAGAGATGTGCCTGTTTTGAAAGTACGAGCAAGGTATCAGATGTTAGTTCTGCCTCATTGCAAGGATAGTGGCCTTCTGTTTAAACTTGATCTGATTGGAGTGTGGTGGGGCGCGGTCTATGCTTTTATGCCATCTCGATGTCTCTTGGGAGAACTCAGGGTGCTTGAGCTTGAGAGTGACACAGGGGCAGTGTCTGGGACCAGGGGACCTTTGAAGGGGTCTGAGCTCTGTGGATATTGGAGAGCTCCACCGCTCAGAGCCTGGCA
Organism: Panthera pardus; assembly: GCF_024362965.1. Lineage (NCBI taxonomy): Eukaryota > Metazoa > Chordata > Mammalia > Carnivora > Felidae > Panthera > Panthera pardus. The sequence continues at coordinate 1,651,332 of NW_026526788.1, read as the reverse complement.
GGGATGTAGACACTCGGCCATCAGCTGGCTTTACCTGGCTTTTGCCTCCATTTCTGAGCTCTCAGATGAAACATATTCCTTGGGAAGGCATTCTATGTGCTCCCGCCTTGTGGACCAGAGCCTTTGAGGGCTGACGGGGTGAACAGAGGTGGGAGTGGAAGCCTGGCAGCGAGAGGACCCAAGGTGGAGATGGGTGGAGCAGGCTCAGCCCCCACGTGATGTCAGGAGCTTGGGGAAATGGCAGCATGATTGCCCCTTCCAGGCCAAAGTACCTTTGTGTCCAGTCAAGCGGTTGAAAAGCTTCCTGACTTAGAAGGAGCCAGTTTGTTTCATGGGCAGGAAGAGTCCTGATTTCTCTGGGGAATACTTTTCGGAAAGAGGGTTTGGGAAATGGAAACCATCAGTAGGGAAGCATTGGATCACATCTTTCAACCACTTAGATCCAATTTAAGATTATTATTGAATGCCGTGCTAATAAAAACAAGAAAGCAAAGTAGTCACAGGAGGGAATGTATGTTAATAGTTTTGATGTTTTGACTCTGGATAGTTTGGTGAGATGTAGGTTTTTGACCTCATGGCTGGGAGTTGGGGGAAGGAGAGGGGTTCTGAGGGATATGTGTTTTGGAGACTTGGCCAGGTTTGTATAGCACCATGCGAGGAGAGCATGTGCAGCGACCCTGGATGGACCCAGGATCATCCTGTGCAGCGATCCTGGATGGACCCAGCGAACCTGGATGGACCCAGGTTCAAATCCTGCATCTGGCATGTAGATCCGGGGTTCTTGGGCAAAGTATGATCCCTCCTTTTAGTTTTTCCCTCTGCTGAACACACGTGGTAGGCCCTCAGCTAGAAAATCACCATATGTGCCCTCAATTCAGCTTCACAGGTATGATCCAGGGTTATACAGGTAGTAAGGGCAGAACAAGGATCTCAGGTCCGTTGGTCATTTATCATTTTTTGGCTTCAGAATAGAAGTGGTTCATGGGGAAGAACACTCAGGTTCCCTTCCCCATCTCCGTTTGTTCTTTTAGTGGTTAACCAGTCTTCTGAAAAGCTGTTTCTAGAGGGCAGCTCAAAATGGAGGCATAAGAAGACCCTGAACTCAGCCTCCCGTCACGAGCACACCAAATCTACGGCCGCGTATGGAACATTCCCTCTGAAAAAGACTTGAAAGCTAGCCGAACAGCTGTTCTACAACAGAGAATGAAAAGGCCACACCAGGATGGGTCGGAGAGACAAAGGCACAGTCTTGCCAAACCTCCATCCCCAGCACAGTGATCCATAAGTGGGAAGGATCTCACAGACCACAGATCGTGGTCCTGAGGAGTGAAGGGTTTGAGCCCTACAGCATGCACCCCAGCCCTTGGGACCTGCACTGACGAGAGCAGCCCCCCCCCCCCCCCCCGAAACTCTGGCCTTGAAAACCAGCATGACTTACACCCAGGAGACCCACAGGACTGTGGGAAACTGAGACTCCGCTCTCAAAGGGCTCATGCACAGACCCACTCTCCCTGGGACACAGTGCAAAAGGAACATGTTTAAAAGTGCTTCAACCATACGTGAAGGGGATTTACTGACTAATCTCAAAGCATCAGCTAGAGAGGTAGGATTGTGATGTCAGTCTCTCCGGTGCCTCCATCACCGGATGGTGATGGAGGCACCGGTGAGCGCCCCTTTTACACGCTTCTGCTTTTGCTATTTGCTTTGACCCAGTGCTTCCCTATGGCCCCACACCACTAAGCCTGTCAGGCGGGCCCCAGCCTGGTGCTCCCTGCATCCCTGCCAAAGTCAGTGAGTGGATCTGTGGCTCTGGCGCCCAGGGGGCTTGTGTTTCTGGGCCCCATAGAACTGAAACAATTGGAGAGGCGGTTCTTGGCAGGGTACCATCCCCAGGACACTGCAGAGACAGCCAACCGAAACGCGCCCCAGTCTTTCTGTGACCACCCTTTCAAGACTGGGATTGACCCCTCTTTTGCCTAATACATACAGAGTGAAGCAAAATGAGGAAACTGAGGAATATGTTCCCAATGAAAGAACGAGATAAAACCTCCGGGGGAAAAAAAAAACCTCCTAATGAAATGGAGATAATTTACCTGATAAAGAGTTCAAAGTAGTGGTCATAAGGGTGCTTCCTGATCTTGGGAGGAGAATGGATGAACAAAGAGAAAATACAGGAAAGTGCCAGACAAAAGCCTCAGAACTGAAAATACAATAGGTGAATTCAAATACACTAGAGAGGTTCAACAGCAGACTAGATGAAGCAGAAGAAAAGATCAGTGACCTGGAAGATAGGGCAGTGGAACTCACCCACGGAGCAGCAAAAAGAAGAAAGAATTTTAGAAAGTGAGGAGAGCATAAGAGAAGTATAACAGAACATGAAATGGAACAGTCCATGATAAGTCTCCCAGAAGGAGAACACAGAGAGAAGGGGACAGAAAACGTATTTGAAGGGATAATGGTTAAAAACTTCTTAACCTGGGGAAGGAAGCAGACCATTCTATCCAGGAAGCCCATGTTGTAATTAAATTGCCAAAAGGTAAAGAGAGAATCTTAAAAGAAGTAAGAGAAAAACAACTTGTTTCGTATGGGAGAATCCCCATAGACTGTCAGACTTTTCAGGAGAAACTTTGCAAGCCAGAAGGGAATGCATGATATATTCACATTACTGAAAGCAAAAACAAAACAAACAAACAAAAAAAACACCCAGCCAAGATTTTTCTGTCTGGCAAGATTATCATTCAGAACTGAAAGAGAGAGAGTTTACTATAGACAAGCAAAAACTAAAGGAGATTACTACCACTAAACTGGCCTTACAAGAAATGTTACAGGACTCCTTTAAGTTGAAAAGAAAGGGCACCAGTTAGTAACAAGAAAACATATGAAAGTAAAAATCTCACTGATAAAGTTATAGTAAAAGTAGTGGACTAATCACTTTAAACGTTAGCACGAAGGGGAAAAGACAAAAGTAATAAAAATAACGACAACAGTTAGTTAAGAGATACACAAAATAGGGGTGCCTGGGTGGCTCAGCCAGTTAAGTGTCTGACTCTTGATTTTGGCTCAGGTCGTGATCTCTCGGTTCTCTGTGCTGACAGCATGGAGCCTGCTTGGGATTCTCTCTCTCTCCCTCTATCTCTGCCCCTCCCCTGCTCAGAGTGGTACTGTCTCTCTAAATAAATAAATGCTAGAAAAAGAGAGAGAGAGAGAAAGAGAGAGATATACACAAAATGGAAAGTAAAATGTGACATTGAAAACATAAAACATGGGAGGGGGAATTTAAATGTAGAATTCTAGATGAGTTCAAAATTAACTTGCTATCAAAATAGACTGTTGCGTGTATATATAGAGGCTGATATATGTAAGTCTTGTGGTAACCACAAAACAACCTAAAGTGGAAACACAAAAGAGAATGGAATATAAATGTAATATCAAAGAAGGGCATCAAGCCACAAAGGTGGAGAACAAGAGAAGCAGAAGGGAACAGAGAGTAACTGCGAAACAGGCAGAAAGCAATGAACCAAATGGCAATAAGGACATACCCATCAATAATTACTTTAAATGTAAATGGACTCACTTCTCCAATCAAACGAAGACCCATCTGTATGCTGCCCACAAGAGACGCACCTCAGTTGTAAAGACGCACACAGACTGAAAGTGGAAGTTCAGGAAAAGATGTTTCATACAAATGGAAACCAAAAGAAAGCTGAGGCAGCTGTACTTAACATCAGACAAAATAGACTTGAAAATGAAGACTGTGATAGAAGACAGTGATGGGCATTCCACAGTCAAGGGATCAATCCAACAAGAAGATAGGACATTTGTAAACATTTATGTACCCAACATATGAGTGTTTAAAGCGAACCTTAACAGACCTAGAGGGGGAAATCAAAAGCAATACAATAACAGTAGGGGACGTTAATACCCCCCCTTACATCAATAGATGGACCATCCACATTGGCATTAAAGGACATTTTAGACCAGATGGACTTAATAGATATATGTACAGAACTTTCCATTCAAAAGCAGCATATTCTTCCCACGTACACAAGGAGGATTCTCCAAGATACATGTTAGGCCACAAAATAAGTCTCAATAAATTTGAGAAGATCCTATCAAGCATCTTTTCAGGCCACAGTGATATGAAATTGGAACTTAATCACAAAATGAAAACTAAAAAAATCACAAATACGTGGAGATTAAACAATGCTACTGAACGATCAGTGAGCCAATGAAGAAATTGAAGGAGAAACAAAAAATTCATTGATCAAAATACAGCATTCCAGAATCTATGGGAGATAGCAAAAGCAGTTTTGAGAGGGAAGTTCATAGCAATACATACTTACCTCAAGAAATAAGAAAAATCTCAAATGACCTAACTTTACACCTAAAGGAAATAGAAAAAGAAACACAATAGACTAAAATGGTGATAGAAAATATCAGTGAAACTAAGAGCTGTGTTTTTAGATAAACAAAATTAATAAACCTGTAGTTAGACTCATTAAGAGAAAAAGAGGCCCCAGTAAATGCAGTCAGAAATAAAAGAGGGGAGGTTATAGCCGATACCAAAGAAATACAAAGGATCATGAGAAATTACTATGAATAATTATAGGCCAGCAAATTTAACAACCTAGAACAAAATGGATACATTCATAGAAACAATCTTTTAAGACTGAATTATAAAGAAATAGAAAATCTGAACAGACCAATTATCAGCAGAGATTGAATCAGCAATCAAAAACCTCCCAACAAACATAAGTCAGGGACCAGACAGCTCCACTGTTGAATTCTACCAAATATTCAAAGATTTAATCCCTGTCCTTCTCAAACTCTTCCAAAAAATGAAGAAGAAGGAATGCTTCTAACCTTCCTTTATAGGGCCAGCATCTCACTGATACCAAAACCAGATAAGGACACAGCTAAAAAAGAAATAAAAGGCCAGTAACTCTGATGAACATAAATGCAAAAAAAAACTTCTCCAAATATTGTAAACTGAATTCAGCCCTACACGAAAATGATCATACACTATGATCAAATGGGGGTCTATTCCAAGGATGCAAGGATGGTTCAACACCTGCAAATCCATCAGCATGATACACTGCATTAACCAAATGGAGGATAATAATCATATGGTCATCTCAACAGATTCAGAAAAAAGCATCTGACACAGTTCAGTATCCATTTATAATAAAAACTGTCAACAAAGCAGGTATAGAGGGAATGTACCCAACATAACAGCTATATGTGACAAGCCCACAGCTAACATTATATTCAGTGGTGAAAAGCTGAAAGCTCCTCCACTGAGATCGGGAACAAGACAAGGATGCCCACTCTTGCCACTTGTATTCAACATAGTATTAGAAGTTTTAACCAGAGCAGTTAAGCAAAAAAAAAGAAAAGACATCCAAATTAGAAAGGGGGAAGTAAAACTGTTATTTGTATATGATGTGATTTTATATATTAGAAAACCCTAAAGACTCCACCAATAAACATTAGAATTAATAAATTCAGTGAAGTTGCAGGATACAAAATCAGTGTACAAAAAGCTGTTGCACTTTTTTATACAGTAAAAATGAACTTTCAGAAAGGGAAATTAAGAAAATAATCCCATTTACAGTTGCATGAAAACGAATAAAATGCCTGGGAATAAATTTAACCAGGAAAGACCTATACACTGTAAACCACAAGACGCTGATGAAAGAAATTGCAGATACAAATAAATGGAAAGATATTCTCTGCTCATGGCCTGGGAGAATTAATATTGTTAAAAAGTCCATATTACCCAAAGCAATCTATACATTCAATGGCAGTCCCTAACAAAATTCCAGTGGCATTTTTCACAGAAATAGAACAAATCTAAAATTTGTATGGAACTGCGAAAGAGCCCGAATAGTGAAAACAATCTTAATAACAACAAAGCTAGAGGCATCACACTCACTGATTTCCAATACAAAGCTGTATTACAAAGCTATAGTAATCAAAACAGTATGATTTTGGCATCTAGTCAGAAGCATAGATCAATTGGAACAGAATAGAGATTCCTGAAATAAAATCCAAGCATGTATGGTCAGTTAATTTAGAACAAAGAAACCGAGAATATGCACTGGGGAAAGGACAGTCCCTTCCATAAATGGTGTTGGGAAGACTGGGCCACTGTTTCACTCCATACGCAAAAATTAACTCAAATTGGATTAAAGACTTGAATATAATATCAGAAGCCGTAAAACTCCTACAAGAAAACATAGGCAGTAAGCTCCTTGACGTTGTTCTTGGCAATATTTTTTCGGATCTGACTCCAGAGGCACTGGCAACAAAAGGAAAAATAAACACATGACCTATATCAAACTATACTGCTTCTGCACAGCAAAGGAAACCGTCAACAAAACAAAAAGGCAACTTAATGAGAGAAGATATTTGCAAACCATGTATCCAATAAAGTTAATATTCAAAATATATAAAGAACTCCTAGAAATCAATAACAAAAAAACCAATGTGTTATAAAAATGGGCAGGGAATCTGGGCATTTTTCCAAATAAGACACACAAATGGCCGACAAGCGTAAGACAAGATGTTCAGCATCTCTAATCATCATTTGATTGGCATTGGGAAATGCCAGTCAAAACAACAATGATTAGATATCACCTCACACTTCTCAGAATGGTACTTGTTATTATGAGATAGCAAATGTTAGCAGGAATGTGGAGAAAAGGGAACCCTCGTGCACATTTGGTGGGAATATAAATTGGTGCAGCCACTGTGGAAAACAGTACGGAGGTTCCTCGAAAAACTAAAAATAGAACTACTCTATGATCCAGCAATTTCACTTCTGAGCATTTCTCTGAGGAAGACGAAAACATCGAGAAAATATGTGCATTCCTGTGCTTATAGCGGTATTGTTCACAACAGCCGAGATAGGGAAGCCACCTAAGTGTCCGTTGATGGCTGGCTGGCTGAAGTTGTGGTATATACCCACAATGGAATACTACTCAGCCACAAAAAAAAACAATGAAATCTTGCCATCTGGAACAAATGGATGGAGCTTTATGGTATTACGCTGAGTGAAATAAGCCAGAGAAAGACAAATACTGTATGATCGCACTTATGTATGGATTCTAAAAAAACAAAAACAAAAACAAAATCAATCTCATAGATGCAGAGAACTGACTGGTGGTTGCCAGAGGAGAGGGGATTTGGGGGGTGGGCAAAATGGGAAAAGGGAGTCAAGAAGAACAAACTTGGCAGTCAAAATAAATAAGTCGCGGGGATGTAATATACATCATGGTGACTGTAGTCAATAATCGATTGCACATTACGTGACTTTGTGTGGTAATGGAGATGCTGGACTCACTGTGGTGATCATTTTGCATCGTACGCAAATATGGACCCATGTTGTAAATCTGAAACTGATGTTATGTGTCAGTTACACGGGAGTAAAAAAACAAACAAAACAAACGCTGTTTCCAGAGACACAAGTGTTGGTCCAGAGCCTTTCCAAGTGTCATGGCTTAGTTACTCTTTCCTGAGCTGTAGCCAGGATTCTGGTTGAAGGACCATTGTTGAATAAATATGTTTTTAGTCCCCGAACTCAACTTTGCTTTTTGCAAAGATGACAGTTACAATTTCTGTGTTTATTTTGCCCATCAGCCCAACAATGCAAATGAAACAGGCTTTCTTTTTCTCTTATGATATATTCATTCCCAGCTTTGGGCTTGAAATTTTAGTCTCCGGCACATGAGACCTCAGGATTTGGATATAGATTCCCCCAGAGCTCACTCTGTCCTCCTGTTTGCTGAATCACAGTGTCTTCTGGCTGTGGGACCTTGACTTTGAATAGAGAGACAGATGCTTGGTAATTACAAGGTTCCCTTCCTACAGTAGGGGATTGGCAAGTAATTGCCTTGTTTTTTTAAGGGAGAAATTGAAGCAGCATTTTAAAGAGCCAGAGCCACACTTGTACGTGACAGGAAAAAATGAACCGAACTCTTGAAATACGTCCACCTCCCTTCCCAACGCAGAAGAGGTTTGGGAAAGGAAACTTGACTGAGATTCCATTGAAGCCAAGGCAGGATAGGAAAGACTGGAGCGATCCTTAGGACCATCGCGGATGGGCATCATGCATTGTAAGTGTGCTGAGTCAGAGTCACTTTCTGCCTCCACCCCTTTCTCGGTGCCCAAGGAAGACTCATTTCTCGTAGGGAAAGTTAGAAAATACAAATAAGCAAATTTCCCACCACTCTGAGCTAAACCCTGTTTGCATTTTGGCAAATATCTTTCTAGCTGCTCTGTGTGTGTGTGTTTAAGGATGAGCTTTTACTCTATTTTTTGTAAGCTGATTACCCTCCCCACCCCCCACCCCCATTTAACACCATATAGTAACCAAAGTGTTTTTCAGTAAATATACATCCATCCTTACTACTCAAAGCATGGTCCTTGACCAGCAGCAGCAGCACCTGGGAGCTTATGGAAATGCAGATTCCCAGGCCCCAGAGTCCACATTTTTTCACAACATCCTAGTGATTTTTTTTTTTTTTTTTACTTTTGAGCTTAAGGAATATGGAACCACCTCATTTTATTTTATTTTATTTTATTTTTTAAGTTTATTTATTTATTTTGAGAGAGAGAGATGGTGTGAGCAGGGGAGGGATAGAGACAGAGGCGGGGAGAGAGAGAGAGAATCCCAAGTAGTCTCCACACCGTCAGCACAGAGCCCAATGTGGGGCTCAAACTCGTGAAACCGTGGGATCATGACCTGAGCTGAAACTGAGAGTCAGATGCTTAACCTTAACTGAGCCAGGTGCTCCTGAACCACATCATTTTAAGTAGCTGCCTAATATTCCATTTTGTAAAGGTGCTCTAATTTGGATAAGCAATCTCTTATTATCTGCGCTTGTAGATTTTTTATGAATTTTCACTTTTGTAATTAGTACTGTGATGAACATCATTATACCAAATGTCCTTGTCTCGTTGTCTGATTATCTGCCTGGGATGCATTAGTGGAAGATCTGAAGATCCCTCTGAAGATCTCTGATGAAAGTTGCCAAATCAGAAATAATGGGTGTCCATTTTCCTATGCCGATTCTGGCAGTTACCCTTTATTAAAAAAATCTTTGATGGTTTGATAAAAACAAATGGCACCTCATCACCAGTGGTTAATTTGTCTGGTACTTGTGTGGTTAAACATGAATTCATTTACTTGTTAGCCTTTTGTCTTCATTATGTAAATTGTTTAGGTCCTTTGTTTTTCCTTTGAGGGAGGGTTTGTCATTTTTATACTTGACTTGGTAAGAAGTCTTTTTATATTTAGATATTATGTCTTTGAAATGTGTTACAAGTAGAGTTCCAATTTCCAACATGGTGTTTTTAACCTGCACTTGATTATGTCCCAAATGCAGGACGAGATTTGGGGGATTGGAAGCCTGAATTGGGAGAATCTGTGCAATGTAACTATAGAGCGGTTCCTCTTAAACCAACATGAAAATCACTGCTTATGGAAGAAGGGAGTTCAGCGTTCTGACTGAACAAACCTAAGGCAAGACAGTCTGTCCCTGGTGCCTTAGGGACCCAGAGAACCTCACTGAACTTGGCAAAGGAGCATTTCCCATTTTCTTCTATTGCTTAATGCTGGATTTTTTTTTTTTTTTTTTACAACATGGAGCTGGAAGAACTTTACAGTTTTTATGTTTATTTTAATTTATTTTGAGACAGAGTGAGTGAGCAAGTGAGGGGCAGAGAGAGAGAGAGAGAGAGAGAGAGAGTACCAAGCAGGCTCCATAACTCCGTGCTGAACCCGACATGGAGATGAGCCATGGGATCATGACCTGAGCTGAAATCAAGAGTCGGACACTTAACTGACTGAGCCACTCAGGCGCCCCAAGCTTTTAATTTTTAAAGTAAACTTTATAGCCTAGCAGCAAGTAGTAGTATATGTCTGTGTGTATAGAGTATCATTTCTATAAAATTTTAAAATTTCTAAATGGAGAGCAGGTAGGGACAAGAAGTGTGCTCTAAAGACATTCATGTTTTCAAATGACCTTACTTATAACCTCATTTCCAGGATTCATTATTTCTGAGCCAACAATAAATTAGTCTTACTGAAAGTACTTTTCTCTCTTGACCCTGATTCAGTTGCTTTTTAAGGAGCTGGTGTGGTTTAGATTCAGAAGTAGAATAAAGGACAAAACAGGCAGAATCCGAGCTGGCCCCAGATGGCTCCTGGGCTCCGGGAGGAACCCCTGACTTCACAGCGCCCAGCAGGCTGGCTGTGTGCATGCAGGGCAAGCCAGAAGGCTGTGGGCCCGCAGGTCAGGTGGCTGAAGCGGGGGCTGGTGGGGACAAAGAAGCTCGCCTCCCTTTGGGCAGGAAAGGAGCCCTGGCCCAGTTCTGCCCTCAGCAGTATTTTCCACCTGCTCTGGGACCCACAGGAGCTGTGAACGGGATGTGCTTCCAGCACCTGCTTGAACAACCGGACGGTCTTCCTGCACAGGCACGTACAGGGCTGACCCAGAGATTTCCCGGGGACATGCTGAGGGCTCCCAAGGAAGAAGTGGGCCGGACGGAGGCTGACACCGTCACAGTAAATAAAGGAGGCCACAGTGAAAAAGTAACATTTGTATGAGAACGAGACCAAGTGCTTGGGCATCCAAAAGAAGGAGTGCATTTTGTTTAAAGATGAAGATCCTGAGGAAGGTCCCAGCCGAGCTAGGTTCTGCAGGCCGTACGGAGAATGGATGTGTGCGGTGGGAGGGAGCTGGAATGGGCGCTCTAGCCTGAGGGAGCCGTGTGGGCTCAGGGCTGCACAGCCCGGGTCCAGCGCCAGCCCCCTGGCCAAGATGCAGAGACTGGGTGTGCCCGAGAAGTGCCGCCCGGCTGTGCGGTGGCCATCAGGAAGTGGCAGTGACCTCAGCACCGGGAAAGACCCAGGATCCAGGTTGGGGCAGCACGTGCCTCTTTCCCCAGGGACGCTCAGAGGGGAGGCCGATGGCATCTGCCGACCCCAATCTGTATTAGGAGCACTTGCGAGCAGCAGGATTATTCTATGGCTGAGTGTGTTCGCCATTCGAGAAGGGAAGCACTCTGGACTTGGGAGACAGAAAACTTGGGATTAGTTCTAGTTCATGTAAATTTCTCAATGTCATTCCGCTTTCCGCTTCCTGGTCCGTGACATGGGCAAAGCAATAGCTGTTTTGGAGGTTCCACGTGAAAATGGTAGGAGACCGTGTGGGCGACAGCAGTTTATAAACCGTAAAGCACTGTGTGCACAGAGGGCGTGTTCCTCATTGTCGTTCCTCTCTGCAAGAACACCCCAGGGGCTGTTCTGGCAGTAGGTAGACAGACAGACAGGCATCCACCCGCCCCGGGGCCACCCACCTGCAGCTCTGTGCAGAGCCCTCTGCAACCATGGGGCCTGGTGTTCTTTCTTACTTTTCTGTCGTCTGTTCCTGGCTTGATTCAACCATTGCTGTCTCGGGCCACGTCAGCGCTCTTACCTTTATTCCACGTAAGCTCTCTCTTCTTCCTAACGTTACGGAACCAGGCTGGAACGCTGGGGGAAAAACCAAGCGGCACTCGGAGATCTTGGTGGATCGGAGATTTACTTAACACCGGCGGGCTCAGAGGAGACCGTTTCTCCAAAGATCTGAGCCCCGAATGCGAGCGGGAAGGGTAATTTATAGTGATCAGCCTCCATACTTGTGTGTGTGTGTTTTTTTGGGGCGGGGGGGCTGTTTCAGGCGCGCAGCAAACCAAAGGAAGAAGAACCCGGAGGAGGGGTCTCTAAGCTACAGACCAGAGTTTGTTTTAGCCCCATCAGCCATCTTTGGTGTACTTTATCCATTTCTCCAACACTAACAGCCTAAGCCCTTTGCAAAGCAGAGACTGCACCCCTGGGTCTTGGGTACAGGTGTGGGTGCTGACCAGCACAGCCTCCTTCCCCGCTGGGTGGGCATTTGCTCAACAGGATGGTCTCTGGGAACCCTAAAGCCCTCACCCACGCTCAGCATGGCCATCACATCCCCTCTGCTTTCTCCTTTCTGCTGAAGCACAGTCTTGGCAACCCGAGTTAGAGGCAGGGATGAGGCTGGGGGGTCTGGGTGGAGTTCTGGCCTGGAGGGGTGCTGCAGGGTGCAGGCCCGACCTGGGTGTCCCCTGACCTCCCCTGCCCTGAGGGCCCAGCACAGGGGGGCGGAGCTCCTGGCCGCGGGTGGTCTGAATTAGGAAGTTGCAGCACGGTTAATTTCTCTGTATAATTAAGTAAAGGAAAATGGCTTGAAAGAGTGCTCGTTTCCTCCACAAGGCACGTTTCCTCATAGGGCTTCGTTTTCCACGCCTCGATTACAAGCGCGGGCCATTTGGTTTAATGATCTTGGGAGGCATCAAGCACACGCCCCGTGCTGGCGCTAGGTTCCCGTCTTCCCTGGGACAGAGGCTCCTTGAAAGACCCTCGCTGGACTCTGGGTCTGCATCGCAAAGAGCACGCGCCCTCTGCCCTGCAGGACTGCCCAGCCCCAGGCAGCAGGTGAACCGGAAATCGGTAATTGCAATCAAATGTGATAAGGGTGGAAATTCAGAACTGAGGCCCGGGAGCCAGCCTCTCTTGAGTTCACCCCAGCCACGTCAGCAAGTGGCGTCAGTCTTTGCATCTGTAAAATGGGGAACAATAGTAAAATCTTAAAGGGTAGGATGAAGATTCCGTGATGAACGAATACGTGTCCGTGCTTAGAACAGCACCAGATACTACTGGGAAATGCTGAGGAAATGCTAGCTTTTTAAAAAATAAATGGAAGTATCATTGGCATGTAACATCAGTTTTCAGATGTACAAGATATTGATTTGGTATCTGTATATGTTGTGAAATAATCAACATAAGGGTAGTTGATATCTGCCTTACATAGTTTTTTTTCTTGCCATGAGAACTTTGAAGACCTACTCTCAGCAGCTTTGCAGGGTATACTGTGGTATTATTTTTTCAAAAAATGTTTTTTTACTTTATTTATTTTTGAGAGACAGAGAGGGACAGAGCGCAAGCGGGGTGGGGCAGAGAGAGAGAGAGGGAGACACAGAATCCGAAGCAGGCTCCAGGCTCCGAGCTGTCAGCGCAGAGCCCGACGCGGGGCTCGAACTCAACAAACCGCGAGATCGTGACCTGAGCCGAAGAAGTCGGACGCTCCACCGACTGAGCCGCCCAGGCGCCCCTACTACGGTATTACTAACTGTAGTTCACCATGCCGTCCATTGTATCCTCAGGACTTAAATTTGTCTCGTAACTGGAAGTTTGTGCCTTGACCTCCTCTGCCAGCTCCTTTGATCATAGGAGGAGAATGGAATGCAAATGATAGAGTAACTGACCTGTGGTCCTGAGGGGCTGGTTGGGCTGAAGGATTGAAGGATAGTAGGAATGTCTGGAAGAGGGCCTGAAATACAAGGCATGTTGGTGAGCACGAGTATTTGGTGAGGAGGGTTCTTGGAATAACAGGTACATAAGTGAAAGCAGGCGTGCAGTGGTGAGGCAGAACAGCCCTATAGAACCTTCCAGATGAAGGCAACCTTTATGGTGTAGGCACTGTGGGGCTAAGGGGCATTTCCAGTAGGGTTGTAGCATGATGAGGGGCACGTTTTAAAAAATTAACTCCAGGGGCGCCTGGGTGGCTCAGTAGGTTAAGGGCACGATTTCAGCTCAGGTCATGATCTCGTAATCCGTGGGTTCAAGCCCCGCATCGGGCTCTGTGCTGACAGCTTGGAGCCTGAAGCCTGCTTCGGATTCTGTGTGTCTCTCTTTCTGCCCCTCCCCCACCTGTGCTCGCTCTCTCTCAAAAAATGAAAAAACATTTAAAAGAAATTAACTCTAGTGATAGTGAGGGTGGAGACAGAGTGCCCACAAGCCTTCCCTGGGGAGGTACAAGCGAGCCTGGTGGGTGCAGTCGTTCTGGGAAGACTGGAGAGAGGGATTCAGGATGCGGGCTGGAGGGCGGGGTGAGGCAGGTTGAGAGCAGGGCCCCCCAGGGTGTGGCCACCTGCAGGGATAACAGGAGCTTCGAGGGTTGAGTGTGTTGCCAGGGAGGTGCTCCCAGAGGTGGGCAAGTAGGTGGTCAACCCCGAAGGGCGGCTGTCGCTGCGGTGAGAGGCAGAGGTCGTGGAGCGTGGGCTGTGGGCAGTGGTGAGGCAGCACGCGGGTTCCTTCAGGGTCCCTCTCCTCCCTGGATGGCTTTATGGATCAGAAAAGGGACACCTTGGTGGCTTGGCAGTTGGATCCTTCCAGTCTTGTGCGTACGTCACCGAGGAACCCTGGGCAACTGCTGTCTCTTCCGGTAACACCACGGGGGTGGGGGGGGGGGAGGTTGGCAATAAGGGACACTTTGCTTCCTTTGCACTCAGCATCAACTTGACAAGTCTTATTAACGGAAGAACCGCCTGATGACCCCATTTAGTATAATCCCGGCAAAGGAGGTGTTGATGTAGTTCCTTAGCGATGTGTTAGATCCTGTCTCTACAGAGAGGCGGTGGAAGGCGGGAGCAGAAGGAAATACCATTTCCCGTGTGGTCATTTTAAATCATAATCAGAGCTGGGAGGTGCATGAGCAACACGTCCCCCAAATAATTCTGTCGCTCTTGAGGCCAAAAGTAAAGGTGCGTCTGGTGTTTGTTCAACCCTGTGATGTGCTCTCTTGCTGAGCTCCCTGGGCTCCTTGAACTCGGATTGGGGAGGAGTAGCCAGAAAGAGATCTCAAGAGTCTCCGAGCATCCGGCAGCCGGCGTCATAATGGTGACAGGTGCCGTTTCCACGCTTGGTGCGTACCGGGTGCTGCGCTCTGGTTTACGCGCCGCATTTCATTTCGTCCTCAGGACTGCCCTTTGAGGCAGGTGCTGTAATCGTCCCCATTTCACAGGTGGGGCAAGTGAAGCTTTGCGGGGCCGTGGACCTTGTCCCGGGCGCCCGTTTGATGGGTCAGATCCGCCCGACTGCGCCCTGGTGCTCCCAGCGCGCAGAGCATTCTTGGAGACTTACCTGTGGCTCAGCCTCGTGCCCAGTTGGGCTCTGCGGTTGGGCGATCCGTTCCCAAGCAGAGCTGACTCGGAAAGGCCCTTCCGCGTCTGGGAACCAGGTCCTGTTCGGCGTGTTGTTGGCCTAGGCCTGGTGCCACTGGCATCGGCCTGTCTCTGGGTTCCCATTTGGTCTTTGGGCCCGTTGCTGTGCCCGCTCGCCTCTCTGATTCCACCACCCCAGCGGCCCACCGCATTGGGACCGAGATGGAGTCGTCTGTGCGTTTGGAGATCTAGCACCATTTCCCCCCCGCCGTACCTCAAAGAGTTTGCCGCAAGGGGATCCAAACCCAGCACCCTGTGCCTGTGCGTGTAGGGTTTCATCCCACGGCAGGGTGATTGCACTTGGAGTTAGGGAGGGGTTTTCCCTTTCACAACCAAAGGCAAGGCAGCTCTTGGCCTCACTTCTAATGAGATTTCCTGTGGCCGAGGGCTCCTCTCCTTCCTAGCTGTTTGTCACTGTGGTTGCTATTAGTGATGCCCGGGGCTAAGAACTGTGCAGATACAAACTCAGCCCTCTTTCTGAGCGTCCTGTGAGCCGGAGAGGTTTATCCCCTTCTTCTGGCAGTAGCAGCAGGAACAGGGAATTTAGGGCTGACTTCTTGACTAGGGACGACAGTTAGGTGTTTGAAAGAGCCGGAAAGAGCCTTAGACCTCTTCTATGGCCTTCTATGGTCTTCTAGAGGTCCTTTATTCTGCCCACCAGGAAAAAACACGTTTGCCCAGCATCAGGCTGCTGATCAGGGCTGATGTGCAGACTGGGGGCCTTTCTGTCTCCACCTGCTGCCCCACGCTCTACTCTGCCCTGCTGGGGTCTGCACACACCTCCGGCGCCCACCCTGGGCAGCCGCCAGTCCGCACAGTACCAGGTCCTGGCCCTGCGGCGTGTGTTCAAAGTGACTCTTGGGGTTAGCATGGACAGGCTGAGTGATGGTAATGTGGTCAGATTAAATGGGAACGGGGACAGCCCCGGGGACAACTCCTCAGAGGGCAGGGGCCACCCGATGGGGAAGCCAGGGGCAGAGGCTCCCTTGGCCCTCTTGTCAACGGGGCTGCTGGTTTGGATGCCGACTCTATCGTCTGCGGTCAGTCTGGGAAGAACCCCCGCGCGTGGATCGAGTGGGTAAAAGGCAAGCCGATCCAGGAGGATGGGACCCCTCATGGACGCTTCAGACAAGCTCCAGGTTCGGTGGGAGATAGGGAGCGCCCAGGGAGCTGGGCGGTTGGAATTCTCTCCTTAGCGAAGCGTGCTAATAAAATGACACAAAACTTCTCCTCTCCGAAGTATTCCTTGGGACTGCGAGTGCATAGAAAGGAAGGAATCTGTGCGTTCCAGGGTGACGTCTCCTGGCGCTCTGCCCGTGTTCTTCTCTATTGATTCCACGTCGAGCCAAGAGGCTGTGGACAACAGCGGCGGCGACAGTGATAATAGCAACATCAGAAGCAGGAATACCCCATAGTGCCTGAGTGCATCCTGATAGATTCCTACCTTATATAATCCTCCTACTGCGCTACTGGGTAGGTAGCCTGAGGCTCAAGGTCACATAGCTAACAAGCAGCAGATTCACACTCAGGCTGTTGGGCTGGAATCTGCACTGTCCACCACGAGCTGTCTGGGGAGGATGGCAGGATTTAAACAAATACGGCGTCTGATGTGGAAGGGTCCACAGCAGCTCCCGACGCCGGTTTGCCGAGGGAAGAGAGATGCTCTTTCTTGCTGTCTGCCTACGTCCTCCTGGGTGTTTTCCTATCTCATTGTGAGGTTCTTCCATCTAGAGAGAGAGAGAGAGAGAGAGAGAGAGAATGAGCGAGCTCGGATGAGCTTGTGTCTTTGAAACTCCCAAAGTCTGGCCTGGCCATCTATTTATCTCGGACGTAAGGGATTAGGAAAGACGGGGAGTTATTTTCCTTGGTACATCTCAAGGACCCGGGAGGAAATTTCAGCCTGCCCACCTGCTTTCTGGGTTTAGGACCAACTCACAGTTGGAACATAGTGTGGGAGGGCCTTCCCACCTCTTTGGCATTTAGCTGCCCCCTCCCCCCTTCTGCTGGCTCATTAGTACCCACAGCCCCTCCAGGCCGGGCTCTCGCTTGCATTTTGCCCGCAGCTGCTAACAGCTGTTTTTCCTTCCCAGAGTCTTGACAAACAATACCCCTGGTCACAAAGAGGAATATTTATAACCGATGGAAAGCACAAATAAGTATTTGACTGCCATATTAACATTTTGGGGACCCCTAGAGCCCCCTTCTTCAAAATATCATCTGCTGGGTTTTTTTTTTCTGCTTCTAAAGGCCATTCATTTGGTTATATCATCTGTTTCCAGAAATCATATTCAGAAAAGCATAACGAAAAAAATGGAAGTCACTTATAACCCTACCGCTTAAAGATGGTCATGGTGAACCCTTTGACTTAAATCTTTTCAGCTGTTTAGAGTTTACAGGCACACTTTTTTTTTTTAAGTTTGTACCAAACTGTTTGTACTGCTTTCTTATCTTTTTAAAGATGGTCTCCTGAACGTTTTCTTACGCTCTCAAATACTCCTCGAGAACATTCCTTTTTAACGTAGAGAGGATTCCACATCATGAATATTCCCTATTTGGGGACATTTAGTGTATTTGGACTGTTTTTCCTCTGCAAAATACACGTGCATCTCTGAACATTCCCTTAGAATAACATCAAAGCTTGTAAACAATTTGTAAAGGCAGATTTCCCCCTTGGAAATGTTATGCCTTTTTATTCTTTGATAAACAGAGAGATGTTTCTGTGAGCTCTAAGTAATACCGGGCGCTGATCTTTTAAGAGGGCTCGAATGTTTGGGGGAGAGTGCCGTCCTGTTTTGCCCTTCCCCACTAAGTGGGGCAGATATGTGACCCCTTGCTGCGCCCTGGCCACCTTCACCCCCAGGAAGCGCTGCTCGTCAGTCACGACCCTACCCTTCCCCCCAGCCACAGACTTCAGAATCCTCCTTAACACCGGTACAGGCAGCTACGAGCCACGCGAGTTGACACAAGAGCCCGAGCCTATTTGCCATCTGTGGGTCAAGGATTGACGCCTATTCCGAAGAGGCGTGCAGGGTGCTCTGTTTCATTCATTCCTGGAGAATGGGCTGGGGGTGCGGAAGCACCTGCACAGATTGGTTTTAGAAGCACCGTGTGCCGAATTTCAGTAGGCATCTTGAGCAAGACCAAGATCTACAAGGCACCTGGGGTGGCTCCGTTGCTTGAGCATCCAACTTCCAGATCTCACAGTTTGTGAGTTCGAGCCCCACGTCGGGCTCCGCGCTGACAGCACGGAGCCTGCTCGGGATTCCCTCTCTCTCTCCTCCTCGTGCTCCAAATAAAGAAAGTTAAAACAAAGGAAGATGTGAAACAATCAGGGTTTGTTTGGAAGTATGCCAGCCTTTCCGTATCCACCCCGATTCGAAGGGTGTCAGTTGAGAGGTGCACTCTGTGTTCTTCGTGTTTCCGTGGGTTACTCTCCAGGCGCAAGCCCTTTATCAAGTAAGAGAACAGTCGTGGGCTGATGGTGGGCAAGACGTTTATGGCATTTGCCGGGCACAGCTTAGTGTTCTGTGTCTCCTTACAGCTTTCACTTCGGATCCCTCGCGCTGGTTTCTTTGTCTTTATGCGTGAAGATTAGGGATGGTCGCGTATGTGCTCTGCAGTCGACCTGTCTAGCGCGGCGTCACCTTGCCCAGAAAGGAGCGCTAGAAAAACCCGAGAGCTACAAAACTGCTGGCTAAACGTGGTCACGGTGCAGCCCCATGTGGGTAATTCGATTTGTCAGACGGTGAGCCCTGAGCAGCAGAGGACCCTGCTTTTTCCTGGACTCAACGGCATTAGAGACACAGCTGCCTGTGCGTCACGGGCAGTTCTGTCCGGAAGGCCCGCCCCCTGTCACTCTGCTATGAGACACCTAGCTACGCACCTTGGTCGCTGCAGCTGCACCTCGGCCGGCTAGGGTCGCCTCCCAGTGGGAAGCGTTTATCCCCCTCCTCACCCCCCCCCCCCACCCGGTCCCCCTCCTCCTCCTCGGTGCTTAGGCAGCTGGTGCACACGGCTGTGATGAGCACTTAGGGCACTACACTTGGTCGTGTGCTTGCGTAGGAAGGCAGCCACCTGGGGCATGGAAGCAGCTTGGGCTCCTACTCAAGCTCCGACCTTGAACAGTTGCTCCAAGCCCTGGGCCTCCGCTTACACATCCGTAAAACTTCCCTTAGAAATGAGACGCCTGCGCTGTTGGTGGGAAAGCAAACTGGTGCAGCCGCTCTGGAAAAACAACGTGGAGGTTCCTCACAAAATTAAAAATAGATCTACCCTATGACCCAGCGGGAGCACCGCTGGGACCTTATCCAAGGGACACAGGAGTGCTGAGGCATAGGGGCCCGTATACCCCAATGTCTATAGCAGCGCTTTCCACAATAGCCAAATTATGGAAAGAGCCCAAATGTCCGTCGACTGACGAGTGGATAAAGAAGATGTGGTTTCTATATACGATGGAATACTACTCGGCCATGAGAAAGAATGAAGTCCTGCCGTTTGTAGCAACGTGGATGGCACTGGAGGGTGTTAGGCTAAGTGAAATAAGTCAGGCAGAGAAAGACAGATGAAAACATATGTTTTCACTCCTATGGGGAACTTGAGAAACTTCACAGAAGACCATGGGGGAAGGGAAGGGGAAGAAATAGTTACCGACAGAGAGGGAGGGAGGCAAATACAGAGAACACGCTGAGGGTTGATGGGGGGGGTGGGGGGGAGGGGAAAATGGGTGATGGGCATGGGGGAGGGCGCTTGTTGGGAGAAGCACTGGGTATTGTATGGAAGCGATGAATCACGGGAATCTACCCCCCCAAACCAAGAGCACACTGTACCTCCTGTATGTTAGCCAACTTGACAATGAATTATATTAAAAGGAAAAGAAGAAAGAAAGAAATCTGGTGCCTGCGTACATTAAAACCCTAATGGAGCCCTAGGCACAGCATCACCTCTGAATCAAGGTTAGTGTCCCCTCCCCACACTGGATGCCCCAAACTTAGGTACCTCTTGAAATTAAAGAATGTACCTCAGGGGCGCCGGGGTGGCTCAGTCGGTTAAGCGTCCGACTTCCGCTCAGGTCGTGATCTCACGGTCTGTGGGTTCGAGCCCCGCGTCGGGCTCTGTGCTGACGGCTCAGAGCCTGGAGCCTGCTTCGGATTCTGTGTCTGCCTCTCTCTCTGCCCCTCCCCTGTTCATGCTCTGTCTCTCTCTGTCTCAAAAATAAATAAATGTTAAAAAAAAATTTTTTTTTAAAGAACGTACCTCAGTGGCTCCCTTCCTGAAGGAGTTATCGGGCCTTTGTCCAACTCCAATGGATCTGTCGGGCACAGAACAACACACTGTGGGTTTCCACTCTCAGGTTCTTTGATGCGGTGGCCAGGGGCTAAGTGGCAGTCACCCCTGTGTCTTCCTCAAAGAGCGGGTGTTTCTTCACCATCCCTGAATTCTTTGGAATTCAAGTCTCAGCTGGTTCTTTCCGCTGGCCAGAAGCTGGTCCCCAGGACGGATTCAGTGACAGCCTGACTCTCCCAAATGAAGAGTGCCTCTCTTGCCCTGGAGCTCGGTCTCGTCCAAGGGTATTTTGTTGACGTTGACGGCTGCCATTTTGCAACGTCCTGAAGCTGCGTTAACTTGAGCAGACAGCCGGGGGCCTCGCTGATCTGAGCTGGGCTGTGACTCTGGACGGCGTCTGTGAGTGCCTGGTCCCATCCAAACCCAGAAGGGAAAAGGAGGTCTCGGTGACACCCCAGCAAATGTTATTCAGCCAGCCAGCTCTTACTGGGATCCAGTAATGGGATTCTGGAAAATAAGTAAAATGAGCCCCTGTACTTGTGAGGCTTGTGTCCTAGCTAACGCTGGGGGGTCAGATCACAGGTGGGCAGCCTGGGGGGAGGCTGCTGGCTTCCTTTCCCTCATTTCTATAGAGGCGTCTGCTATTGTCAGCTGTGTGTGTTGGGGCTGTGAGGTCGTGTGGTGGGGGGGCACTGAAACTGGAAGAATCTTCCGTCAAGATTTACCACAGTGCGGTGGTCAGGGGCATGGACTCAGGCTGGGCCATCAGGGGTGGCTTCTGGTCCTGCCCTTTGCTGGTTGTGTGACCTCAGGCAAGTCCCTTAACCTGTCTGTGACTCAGTTTTCTCATTGGATACATGGAGGTTAGTAGTGGTGCACGTGTCTCCGAGTTATCATCAAGGAGGAAGGGAGTCAAACTATCATTTATAAAGCAGAACACATATACAGCATAAGTGCCATATACACGTATGCTGAATAAGATATGTAAACGTTCTTTTATGTTCACGGAGAAATAAATAACATACCCGGCCCAGCTACACTTGGGGAACGGGGCTCTGGATGTGTGACCCTGAGAAAGGAAAGGCTCCAGGAAGAAAAAGGATAGGAGCCTGAAGGCCAGAACCGCCCCCAACTCAGTAACCATAACATTGACCTCCTCTGGTTCCTTGTTTCCTCTTGGGGAGGCGAGGCTGCAGGTGGCTGGTGGGGGGGGGGGGGGCCAGCCTCTCCCCACAGTCCCCTGGATGCAGAGGTCGGCACCTCCCTCCACCGGCTTGACTCGGTGAGTCATAGCATGAATGTGGGTCCTCTCTCAGGCTTCCCGGCCAGCTTGGACAGGATGTACTTCTTTCTTGCCTGGTCCCTGGTCCCTGGTCCCTTGCCTTCTCTCTCCCGGGGCCTGGAGGGCTGTGCAGGGCATTAGAGGGATGCAGTTAGGGTGCAGGGATAAAGCCCCTCCGGCCTGCCTTCCTTCTTCTTGGCCCAGCTGAGCCGAGACAGCGCCTGGTCCCATCCTCCACGCACAGGGTGCCATGGGTGTCCCCGAGTACTAGAAAGGAGGATGAGAACTCCACCGGAAGCCTTTGCTCTCCCTCCTCCCTCCACACCCCAGCGATCCTGCAGTCCTGCACTCGGGTGCCCCCGGGGGACACAGGCACGCAGAGCAAATACAGACGCCTGGTGGAGGGAGACAAGGAGCATGGCCTGGGGTCCACACAGCCATGCTGGGCTGTGAAAGGAGGCAGCGGGTTGCACCAGCGATGCCAAGGCAGGAGGGGAGGTGCCCGAGAGTCAGCTGTCAGCAGCGGGGAGGGTGGCCAGCCCCTGTGTCCTAATAGGTTTTTCGAGGGAGGGAGTCCAGCCCAGTCCCACGCAGTGGCCTCTGATGTTCCTCGTTGACCTAACCACCATCATGTCAACACAGACCCTTGTCACTGCTGCTTCTCAAGCAGGGCTCCTGAGCCCCAGAGCAGAGGTCCAGGCCCCACCTCCTGATGCCACCGACTGGGTTCAGGATGCAGTGTGGCCTGTACCTTCTCTTTCGGGTTGGAAAGGGCCGGACCCTTTCTGGGGCCTCCCAGAGCCTTCTGGCCTCTTCACCGACTCTCTCATTCCCTCTGGCCTGTGGCGAAGCCATCTCAGAGGTCATGATGGGCCTGTGCTGGTTGCTTTTTGTCCCCTTCCTTGGGCTCCCAGTATTTTTTTTAAATACTAAGACTGGTTTGCAAACATGGCACATTTTATGTGCCCGGCCCAGTCTGTGCATCTCCGTAACTCTGTGTTTAATCTCTCTTGTAGATAGGCACAAAGGGCTAAACCCAGCGTCTTGAGGAACGTAAGGTGTGGACGAGTGGGTCCCGCCCGAATCCCTACTCCCTCTTCAGGCACACGCATGCGCGCACGCACGGGGTGGTCCTGCCCATACCTCGGGCTGTCTGCAAGGGGTCCCTGGCCCTACATCCAGCGCACGCGTTGTGGATCCCACCCTTTGTCTTGTCTACTCTCCCGCCTCATGTTCTAGTGAGCACCTCGGTGCCCTTGACCTTCTCTGTGAGCTGCAGGGTGCTGCTGTTGACCTTGAGACCTGGAGGGTCATTAGCCTTTGAACACATTCCCTTTTCCCTGGCTCGCTCAGCACACCTCAGTGGGCCAGACACTGTTCTAGGCGCCTCAGACCCAACAGACAAAACTCCCATCCGTGTGGACCTTCCACAAACCCCCTCTGGACCTCTCCCAAGGGATTCGCCATCAGTGACAAAATCCCTATGACTTCCTCCAAAATTATCCAGGATTTCCGGTTTGCGCTCCAGCAGCCGGACCCATTGGTGGTGCGCCTGCTTTGCTGGGCCCTGTCGTCCCCATCGCTGCTCGTTTTGGAAGCGGGGGGGGGGGGGGGGGGGGGGGAGGGCGTGGGTGGTGCCTCAGCTCAGAGTTCCTTCTAAGAATTTATTTCAGCCAAAGAAAGAAACTCCCAAGTCCATATATATTTAAATAGCCCCCTTTTCAGCTCCTGTCCTGTCTCGCCACAGCCTCTGTCCTCCTTCCTGGGCCGGCCCTCTGCCTCCCCTCACCCTCCCCAGGTCAGAACTGCATCACGCGCCTGGGAAATTGGAAGCAACCACAACGCCAGGAAGACTCAGCCATCTGGGGAGTCCATGCCCGCGTGTGTGGGTGGCGCCTGGCGGGGGGAAGAGACCGTCGGCTCCTTCATTCACCAGCCGGGGTGACCTGGGGCAAGACTCTTGCTTCCGCGGCTGCAGAGCGGGCGTCCCGGCGCCTCTTGGGTTGACCCCCGTGAGAATCAAGTGTGGTCAGCTAACTGCTTGTTGTGGTGCTTTATGCACAGAAGACCCTCCGTGAGGCACACCAGAGTTTTCTATATGCCATCAGGTGCAGGGCTTGGAATACGCTTCTTGAAGCCCAGGGGGACTGTCCATGCTTTTCATCGTTCGCACTCTCCCGGAGTGCCCGGGGCGCGGTCCCTTTCTCTTGCCTGCCTCGGAGGAACATGCACCGTGATGCTACGCGGGACTGGCCAGGGCGGGCAGCAAGTTGGGGACACCAGTGGGCTCAGCGGGCGCCCGGTGTGCGGGAGGAGGAAGGTCTGGAGAAGGAGCCTGAGGAAGAAACAGCACCCAGGCACATGGAAGTTGGCCATGAACCTGGTTTGGTTCGGCATGAAGAACCAAGGTGGGTGTCCTTGGCACAGCAGGAAGCAAGGGAAGCAAGAAAAAGCTGTGAGGTCACGGAGGAAATGAGCAAATTCTCTGGGTGGCCCGTCCCCGCTGGCCACTGCGCGTGACACGGGGCCTTTGAGGTGGGGCCAGCCCCAGACGGTGGCCCCGTAGCTCCTCAGCTCCCCGTCCCCTCCCCATCGTGTACTTCCCAAGCGGGAGACAAAAATCCTGCCACTCTTTCTGTCTCCAAGCAGAGGCTTTAAAAATACAGCCTCCTGTGAAAAATAGACACGGCGTCTAAATGAACTATCAACTGTGGTAGCTAAGGCTGCTCTTCTGTAATAGCCATCTGGTAAGTCAGCTCCGGGAAGTGGGACAGGAGCCGGGGGTAGGGGACTGGCGGATGCTGTCGGGCACGTGATCAGATCCCATCACTGGGCACCTCAGCCTCTTGCTGGGCGTCCTCCCTCTCCGTCCGCACCCTGACTGTGAACCTCCTGGTACCGTTCTCTTTGTCTTCGCTCTACCAACACGGAGACCGTGGGTCGCCGAGGACTATAGACCGAACGTTTGCGTGGCCCCCGGAACTCCCACCCCGTCCCCAACACGACGGTACGAGGAGGTGGGCCTGTGGGAGGCGCCTAGGTCATGAGGGTGGGGTCTCATGGTGGGATTAGTGTGTCTTAGGAAAGAGACCCCAGAGATCTCCCTGGACCTCCCCCTGCATGGAAACACAGCGAGAAGACGGCCCCTTGTGAACCAGGGAGTGGCCTTCTCCAGACACCAGGTCTGTCAACACCGTGATCTTGGCCTTCACCTCCAGAACCGTGGGAAGTAAATTGCTGCCCTTCAAGCCGCCCGTCCCACGTGCTCTAAGATGAAGTGATGAAGCACCTTGCCCAAGGTCACGCGCCTCGTGCGTCACGGAGCTGGAGGCCAGTCCCAGGTCGTCGACTCTGCTGGCCGGCAACTATTTCCGAACCGTGCTAGGTGACTTTTACATAATTATTTACATTCCTCGGAATACTTCCGTCGTTGGCTCTACCGTTTCATCGGTCTTGGAAGGGGGAGGAGGAGAGTTACCCGTGAGGAACTGAAACCCAAAGACACTGGAGTTTCACAGAGGCTCGGTTAGACAGGGAAAGAGCCGGGAACAGAACCAGCTCCCTCCCGCCCCCAACCCCAGCTGCGGCCAACTCCGCCTCTCATCCTTTAACGGCCACCTACCTCTCCCCACTATGCTTTAGCTCAGCACGAAGGAAAAGTGAAATCTGTGCTTTGGGTGGGGAAGTGTCCTAGTGGAGAAGCCTGGTCCGGGGGCACAGGGGATGCGCGTGGTCCTGGGCGTGGGGTCTGAGCCTGGACCAGCCGTTCTCACAGGCTGCACGGAATCTTAGCCGTGGGAGGACTCACAGACTCATGGATGCCATGGAATAGCCCCGTCACCTGGCCTTTAGGCTACTGCCACTAAGGGAGTCACATTCGCAATGAAGCTTTGCGACTGGCAGTGTTCGTTCCTTCCTTCGACACCTGAGCTGTTGGTCAGGGTCACGGCCCCTCCCGTGTTGTCACCTTGCTGCTTACATCCAAACCGGATGCGGCGGGAGCAGTAGAAGTTCCCTGTTCTGCCCGTCCAAGCGCGTGTGACCTGATCTCCGTTCGCGAACAAAGTCCAGAGAACAGTGTGCGCGTGACCTAAAATGTAAACGACCAGAGCTCCAGAGAGAGAGGACCCTGGGAGGGGGTGGGCAGGCCCAGGCGAGAGCAGATCCGTTTGGTTCCAGCTGCTCCCCGTTAGCTCAGTGCACGTGGAGATGGTCAGGGTCCCTCCCCACCCCCCGCCCAGCAGAGCACCCCGCCCCCCCCCTCCCCCCACTGCAGGTGGCAGGCCCTTGAGCTGGCCGTCACACATAGATGAAGACTGTTCACCTTACACAGTCGTGTAAGACTGTTCCTTATAGGTGTATGGGTGCCTCGTTCTTGAAGTTGGGCTGTCTTGAAAAGCTTTTATATGTCAGGCATGGGTGCATGCCCCCCCCTTCTCTGCAAAGCAGTTCTTTGTCACGTGACATCTGGTCAGGGGTGTAGCTTTAACGTCCCGAACAGCCAACACATTAGCCCTCTTCTACAAGAACTACTCCTGTGAACGGCGTCACCTCAGGCGTCCCATCCCAGAATTGTCTCTGTATTGCCGGTGTCTTCTCCCGCCACTGGGCTGGATTAACATGAGGGAGACCATGCATGGGCACACGCGTGCATGTGCACACAAACACGCACACACACACGGCTTGCCCTTACGTGCTCCTGACAAGGAAGCCTTGCAAGCGATAAATTGCGTGACTGATGCTGTACTTGGGTTTCCCGGCCGGGTTTCTGCATGTTTTCTAAAGGCCCTGGAGAGCGGCGAGGAGTCTCACGTGTCCTCTGGTGGGAAGGCACCATTTCGAGGACTTAACGCTCATCTGAGCCTGTGTTGGTACGTCGTGGGTAAGCGTTGCAGGTCGGCCACACCTAAACTCACTGGACGCGGCTCCCAGCTGCCCAGTGAGACAAGTGTGCATTACCCCATCTGGCCACACGGATGAGGGGCCGAGCCCCGGGGAGGTGAGGAACACGGCCTGGACTCCTACCCAAGGCTCCCGCCCCTGTGTGGACATTCCTTGATCTGGCTGCGAAACGAATTTGTTCCCGGTCACGTAGCCATGAGCCACGAGGTTAAACAAGGAAGGAAGCCTTGGAGGTCTCGAGTGGCCGTGTGGCTGGATTCTGCAGCCGAGACCCGGGCCTCGGCAGCTTGGCAGACAGACAGCTCGTCAGACAGACAGCTTGTCCTGCACGTCAGCCACGGGCGGAGGGAGGAAGGAGATAAACGGAGAAGACAGGAGGATTAGTTCAGCCCAAGATAAAGGCCCAGCTGCAGCCGGCACTGAGCACAATAGCTTGGCTATTTCCTACGTTACCTTTTTACAGAATATAATATCTTGATTTTTTTTTTCACATCTCAGCTGAGAGGAATATTTTTGTGATCGCACAGGATGTTCTTTTATATTTTTATATCTGCTTGATTTTGCCTGGGGAGAATCATTTTGTTATTTTATTATTTATTTTATTAAACATTTTAATGTTTATTTATTTTTGAGAGAGAGAGAGAGAGACAGAGTGTGAGCGGGGCAGAGGCAGAGAGAGAGAGAGAGAGAGGGAGACACAGAATCCGAAGCAGGCTCCAGCCTCCGAGCCATCAGCCCGGAGTCCGGCGTGGGGCTGGAACTCAACGAACCTCGAGATCGTGACCTGAGCCGAAGTCGGCCGCTCAACCGACGGAGCCACCCAGGCGCCCCTCATTTCGTTATTTTAAGCCCTTAATTCAGAATACGAAGGGATCCTTATCTGTGTCACAAAGCTGCAGACGATTGCTGCCCCACGATGCCGGTTGATGCAAAATGCCCTTCACATCTCAAAATGACTGCTTTTGTCCCTGGAAGGTTGGACTTGAGAAAACCACACTTTCCTTCCAGACGGTGTGAAGGAGGGGATCAGGGCCACATGTGGCTGTGGCCGTGAAGTGGGCACCATGAAAGCGGGCGGCGGTCGCTCCTGCGGGACCCTCACACCAAACGGGGCTCATGGTGGACCGGCCAGGACGGGCCGCGGCCTGTGGCTTTCATTCCCTCCGTGGTGGTTCTTACCCCCACTGGCTGGGGAAGGAAACCAAGATGCAGAGAGGTTACGTGGCCTGGCCACGGTCACGTAACCAGCAGCTGCAGACCCCGGCCACGTAGGCTTCCGCCTCCACACAGATGTTTCTGGCTGTCCTTACCTTTTTTATCAGACATCGACATGGGCTGCTGTCCACGAAACCGGATCCCTTCCATGGGGCTCAGCAAAGAGGCCCTTCCTCCTGCGTGGGCCGTGGAATCGGCCCTCCCCACTCACCCACTCTATCCACCTTGTCAGCAGGGGCGTCCGGCATACCGTGGGCCGGGCTTAGAGCGCCGCGACCACCGGCCTTTACCTCGGCTGTCACACTGCGGCCGGGTCAGAGGGTGGGACTGCAGAGGTGGACCAGAACGGGTGTGTAAGTCCCTAACAGAACAACCCTGGCCTCTGATAAATGCAGGAAGGAAGTGCAGTCTGGATGGGGATGGGCAGGACCGGCTCTCTGCTTGTGGTTGGGGGCGCCTCATCAAGGAAGGCTTGCTTCCTGCGGACGGGTCTGCGTGGGTGCAGGCCCTGGGGTGGAAGGAGCGTGCCAGAGCCCAGGCCTGACCCCAGCCCTACCTGCACCCCTTGTGCTCAGCTGCCCTTGGAGAGCGGCCTGGGATGGGGGTGGGTAGCTGTGACCCGGCCCTGCAGGGCCCCGAGCGCTTGGTCAGGAATGTGGGTTCGCTTTAACGCGGTGGCAAGTCCCGGGAGTGTTTGAATTCAGCAGGGGACTGTAGCGACCTGGTTTATATTCTTTTAACGATTTTTCCTGTTGCTGTGAATCCTTTGGGCGGAGACCGTTTTTGCCTTCTAGGCCAGGGGTGGTGGCTGCCTGGGTCAGAGCAATGGGTGGCTGATCACACACTCCAGCAGCAGGACGCGAGGATGGGCGGGATGCGGGGCGCCGGCAGCAGAGGAACCCGTGGTGGTTTTGGTGTCTGGGGGGGGGGGGGGGCGCTGGCGGGGAGGAGCAAAACGGGAGAGGACAGTGAGGCATCTGGAGTTTCAGCCTGGACACGTGTGTTGTAAGATGCTCTGGTTCAAGTGGAAATGACAAATTGATGAGGCCCCAGGGTTCAGGCCGCCTCCGGTCCCCGGCTCGCCCGCAGTCCGCTCCCCCTGCCCAGCACACCTGCATGGAAACTGAGCACGGCGCCGTGCGTAGAGGTGAGGGAGCCAGGAGGGGAAGCCGGGTGGCCACCCCTCAGGTCCCCCCGGTGCTCACTGGCTTCAGGAACAGCCCCAGGCCCTCCCCACACACCACCTGTAGTGATTCCCCCTAAAGCGGGAGCACGATCTGCGGTGCTCACAGCCCTTCTCGCCTCGCTGCGGGGAGTCCGGGCCCTGCCCCCAGTGCCTGCAGCCAGCCTTCTCTCTTGCACAGTCCGCTAAACTCAGGGCCTTTGCGGGAGATGTTCTCAGTGCCTGAGATCGTCTGTAACCTCCCGGCCGCCATCCCTTTGCAGCCGCCAGTCTCGAGAGCCGTCTCACGCGGCTCGTCCATCCCCCCCGCCCCCACTCCCAGGATCTGGACTCGGGGTCCCTCTTGTGAGCACCGGCCTCCCCCGAGCCTGACATCACTGGTCACTGTCTGCTGCCTGCTCCTGTCCCTACACCGAGAACTTCCTGGGGAGAGAGCACTGGGTCTTACTCCTCTCTTCCTAGGATCCATACGACACCCGTGAGTGTTCTCGGAATAAGTGGTTTCTGCTAACTGCCCTTGCGTTACAGTCCACCCCCTGAACGGGACATCTGCTTTTGTAGATGTCGCTCCTGGAAAGAGGGGGTCGGTTTCTACCTTGGGGTAGTGGTTCAGGGTGGGGGCGGAATCTCTTCAGGGAATCTGAGCATCACTGGACCATTCTTAATGCTACCCTGGGCCCGTGGGCCTGCTGTGGCATCCTGGGATTGAGGGAGCAGGTGATCCCCGGGGGGCTGAAGGAACCAGGTGGGCGATGGTTGAACCAAGCCCTGAAGAGTGACTTGGTGACATGGTGGGGCGGGGAGGGGGGGGAGAGCACCGGCCTCCCCTGGCCGGGAGATGACTGTATGAGTTTATAGCCTGGTCATGCATCATCAACACGCAGAGCCCTGTCTCCCTTCGGCAGACCCGAAGGTAAACGCGGGCATTACAGGTCCTTCCTACCACCCTGCCCCCCACCCCCACCCTCACTTCCATGCCACCTTTGCGGTTTTTTTCCCTTCAGAATTCCTTCTGGCTGTGTGCATTGTAACCCTACATAGCCCACCATGAAATGTGTGTGTGCCAGAGGTAGAGGGAGCTCGGGGGGGTTTGAGGACCATGCACCTGGCTTAAGCCGTGTGTATGCACTGTGTGCAGGACAGCCACATCCCTTCTTGTCCACTCTCGAGAGCAGAAGTGGCACGTTAATAATTACAGCAGCAGCAGGTGCTCTCAGACTGGTGCTGGGCCAGGTGGGAAGACGGTCGCCGCAACGATAAGGCGCTTACAAGTGAGTGACCTTGGGCTGGATCCCTATACTTCTGAGCTTCTGTTTCCTTCCCTGCAAAAGGGGACGAGGCTTCACGAGGATCTTGTAAGGATCACGTGGGGTAATAGCCGGAAAAGCTCCTGTGAATGAATCAAATGTAAGAGAGTCTTGTCTTGGCTGGGGGCGCTGCCCACCCCCAGAGCCATATTATTAAATAGCCCTATTATAAATAAGGTTGGCGATACGGGTTGAATCTACTGAATAGCATTTTCTCCCTCCCACCTTCCCTCCATCCCTTCCCAGGGACTGGCCTGTGCCAACACTTTCCAATACGAAGAATCAGAACAGCTGAGACGGGCAGTGGAGGATGCTTGTAAATCCAAACTAAACAGATAAGAGGGAGCCAGCTACTTCCCCGTTTCTTCATTAAACAGTTGGCCAGGGCAGAGTTTGCTGGGAGAATTCATTGCGAAATAGCCCGGGAGGCAAAATTGCTTTAAAGATAACTTTTGGAAGAGAAAATTTCACTCTGCTCACTCAGCATGATGTAGCAATTAAAATGCTGGTTTTTCTCCTCTTTGAGAGCTACCCCTGAATAATTTATGGCTTCACCCACCGGAGGGTGCAAGGCTTCCCTGAAATAAGATGATTTCCACTAAAGAGTGGGTGTGGGGCTGTAGGCCGCAGGCCGCTCTTACTCACCGGGGCCCCGCTGTCTCCTGGCCTCGCCGTCCCTGCAGCCAGGGCCACCTGCTCCGAGAGCAGTTAGGTGCCAGTGGCACCAGGACCCGCCTGGTGCCCTTCCAGTAACTGGTTGGTGACAGTGAGTATGGTGGTCACTTCACTCTCCGGGCTTCAGGGTTTTTTTTCTACAACATGAGAGCAATTGAGCATTCCAAAGCCCAGAGCCCGGGGCAGTGGATTTCTGCTGATAACATCTCAGTATAAGTCTCTAGGTTTTCACAACAGCCTTGCGAAGCAGGTGTTCCGCTTTCCTTGTGGGAAAGAGGGAATTTATCTAAGACTGTGCATTTAGCTAGATGTGAATTCAGGGTTTCACCTCCCCACTCTATCCGATCTGAAACCTGGGCGGTTGGGTGTACATTGTCTTATTTTGCTGTGAAAAAACGTGTTTTTCAGAGACTGCCTAAATCAGTAGTAGAGAAAGGTTTAGGGGGGGTGGTTAAAATTCTGGAGAGCGTGCCCGGCTTTGATTAGAAATTGCAAAGCTGGTCTCCTCAGGGGGCACTTGGCTGGCTCCGTTGGTCGGTGGACTCGGGGTCTCCGGTCGTGAGTTCAAGCCCCAAAGTTGGGTGTAGAGATTACTTCAAAAAAATTTTTTTAACGTTTTTTTTTTTTTTTTTTTAATTTATGTTTGAGACAGGGAGAGACAGTGCATGAACAGGGGAGGGTCAGAGAGAGGGAGACACAGAATCGGAAACAGGCTCCAGGCTCTGAG
Organism: Panthera pardus; assembly: GCF_024362965.1. NCBI lineage: Eukaryota > Metazoa > Chordata > Mammalia > Carnivora > Felidae > Panthera > Panthera pardus. The sequence continues at coordinate 1,619,680 of NW_026526788.1, read as the reverse complement.
CGGTCAGCACAGAGCCCGACATGGGGCTCGAACTCATGGACCGCGAGATCATGACCTGAGCCGAAGTCAGCCGCCCAACCGACTGAGCCACCCAGGTGCCCCCCCAAAAAATTTTTTTAAATAAAAAAAGCTTGTCTCCTACAAACCTCTACATCTTGTTAGCCTGACTTAAGACACTGGGATTGAAAGCCGTATCTCTTATGGGTGGATGTGTGTGTATGTAGTTCAGAACGCTGTCCCTGCATTAGTCAAAACTGTGAGATTTTTTTTTTTTAATTTTTTCTTTTTAATGTTTATTATTTTTGAGAGAGACAGAGACAGAATGCGAGTGGGTTGGGGCAGAGAGAGAAGGAGGCACAGAATCCGGAGCAGGCTCCAGGCTATGAGCTGTCAGCACAGAGCCTGACGCCGGTCTCGAACTCAGGAGCTGTGGGATCATGACCTGAGCGGAAGTTGGACGCTCAACCGACTGAGCCATCCAGGCGCCCCAAAACTGTGAGCTTTTTATTACCTTGGTGAAATTATCTGAACAAGCCCCTTCAGATGTATTCACCAATAAATTCCAAATTGCCACGTGGAGAGCACCAGGAGATAAACATTGCAGCCTCTCCTGGGTGGAAATTTTCAGGCCCCGAGGGGTGAAAGCATTCTTACTTACAGAAGTCAATTTACAAGAAAGCGAAACGAAAGGCAGAAAGCCACGGCGGAGCTCCTGTGTTAAGTTCAGTGTGCCCTTGCGTGGGTCTTTTCCCACGGCTCGCGCGTCCCTTTCTCTGAAGTTGCTGGACAGGGAAGAACGCGGGGCCCCGGGGTGCACGGTGGAGGGAGGACCTGCAGGTGCGGGGCCCGGGCGGCAGGGGGCGCGCGTGCCGCTGTCCAGGGAAGGGGACCGAAGTTCATTGGGGGGGGAGGGGCTCAGGCCAGCCAGCTGCGCTGGGAGGGGGCGGGGGCAGGGTGCACCCTGCGGTGGTGGTTGCGGCAATGAACCCCCGACCTGCCTTCGTTTTAGGCCCAACCCGAAAGATGCCCCCCAGCGCCAGTGCCATGGACTTCTTCCAGCTCTTTGTCCCCGACAACGTGCTCAAGAACATGGTGGTGCAGACGAACATGTACGCCAAGAAGTTCCAGGAGCGCTTCGGCAGCGACGGCGCCTGGGCCGAGGTGACGCTGACGGAGATGAAGGCGTTCCTGGGCTACATGATCTCCACCAGCATCTCCCACTGCGAGTCGGTCCTCAGCATCTGGAGCGGCGGCTTCTACAGCAACAGGAGCCTCGCCCTGGTCATGAGCCAGGCCCGCTTCGAGAAGATCCTCAAGTACTTCCACGTGGTGGCCTTCCGCTCCAGCCAGACCACGCACGGCCTCTACAAGGTCCAGCCCTTCCTCGACTCCCTGCAGAACGGCTTCGACTCTGCCTTCAGGCCTTCCCAAACCCAGGTGAGATCAGCCGCGGGGGTGCCCCGGGACCGCCCCCCGCCCCCCGTCCTGCCTTCTCCCGCCCTCCTCGGAGTGCAGGGGAGCGATGGACTCACGGCCCCACGCCACAGAGACCTCAGAGAGCGGGGTTCTGCCGCTGCCTGTCCCCCTTCCCGTACCCCCCTCCCCGTAATGGCGCTTTCTTTCCAAATAACGTGTTTTCCAGGCTCGTACGTTTCATAATCATATATATATATATATATATATATATATATATATATATATATATATATATATATTTAAGTGTATTTCTTTTGAGAGAAAGAGAGAAAGCACGAGTTGGGGAGGGGGCAGAGAGAGGGAGAGAGAGAATCCCAAGCAGGCTCCACACTGTCAGCACAGGGCCCAGCGCAGGGCTTGAACCCGCAAACCGCGAGATCACGGCCTGAGCGGAAGTCGGATGTTTAACAACTGAGCCACCTGGGCGCCCCAATATTCTTAGATTAAGAAGAACCTCTGATGGTTCACTTTCCCGTGTTCTCTGAGTAGGGATGTACTCCCGGGTTGGTGGTGGAAAGGGCTGAAGCCTCGTAGGTAGCAGAGGGAAGGAGGCCAGGAGGCCGGATCTCAGTCGCCCTGCAGGTAACCCGGAGTCACTCAGGTGGGGGGCGGGGGGTCCACCTGGCACACTGTCACCAGCGGGGCCTCTGGACCAGGGTTCCATAGAGCCCCAGGTCTGTTAGGGTCCCCTGACACCACCCCAACTTCCCTAACTGGTTCTAGAAGGCTCTGTGTGCCCTCAGCTCCTGAGCGGCTGCCTTCTGGTGTCGACCTGTGGCCAGTACACTTGGCTGTGGTGAGATAGGCGTTCTGGAATCGTCCTCCAAACTGCTCTGCTGGCCTCGCAAACTGAGGAGGCAGCTCATTCCCGAGCTGCCTCTAACCAAAACTTTAGGACGTGTTCGGCCCACGTGAGCCCAGTTCCTTTTGGCCTGTGCAGTGTGGAAACCAAAGTTGACGTCATTTTTATTTATGCGTTTGAGTAGCCATCCATCTACCCACTCTTCCTCGTGCGTTTCCTCCAAGGGCCTTCTTCATAAACCTCAAATTCTTTTCGATGTTTTCTCTTTCCCTGTCTCTGTATCTTGCCTTTTTCTCTGCGCAGCTGAAAATCACAGGGTTTTTGTGGGGGAAGATCTCACTCTATTTCAGGTCTGTGGGAGCCTTAAAACAATTTCTGGAAGCGTTCCCCCTGCCGTGCTGTGAATGTGCTGGGCTCGTTATGATTTCCAGGTGTTTGTGATGCTCTTTCTGACGCCGAGAAAGTTCTTCCCTCCTCTCTGCCTTAGCAGACTTACCGAGTCTCCTGGGCCCAGTGCAGGGCCCATGGGCCGTGGCGGTTCCCGCTTTCCTCCCCCCCCTCCCCCCCCCCCCCCCACTATTTATAGGGCAGCCGAGTGCCAGTCTTTCTTGTCCCCAGTTGTGTCTTGACCTTCCAAACAGGAGGTGGGATCCTTTGGGGATGCAGGCCCTGCCCTCCACAGGCCTTGTAGGACCAAATACAGGGCCGGGCACATTCGTTTTTGCTGCGCTAAATATTTGCTTGGTTGAAAATGAACCAAACTGGGGCCCTTCTGGCTGGATGCAAGGGGTAAAATACAGTATTCTGACCATCCTTGGGGCCAGACATTCGAAGAGCCCCTGGAGGAAGCTGTGGGCTGAGTATCTCTCAAGAACCAAACAGCCGGCTGCTTGGATGATTGCTGTTTAACAGCTGCAGGATAAGGTTGCTGAAGATCCTTCTAGTCCCGGGACCAGGCCAGCCTTAGCCAGGGTTATATTCATGTGTGTTGTGTGCTGCTGTGAACCGGCCTCGTGCTGTCTGCCTTCTGAACCTGCAGGATCGGATACCCTGAGACCTGTGCCCAGGGCGGTCACCATGTGTGCGTGTGTCTCTGGAGCCCGGGGTGGCTTGGGGGCACACTGTGGCGCCTGCTAGCCAATTCTGAGACTATAGGCCTGTCCCTTCCCAGCCAATTCTGAGATTATAGGCCTGTCCCTTCCCAGCCAATTCTGAGATTATAGGCCTGTCCCTTCCCAGCCCAGGCATGGGTGCCCTGAGGGGGCCTGGCACCTTCCCGAGCCAGCAGTGGCTGGACGGCAACCCGCGCGGGCAGCTCGGCCTTCCTCCCTTGCGTGGTTCAGGTGCGCAGCGAGGAGACCAGGACCGCTGAGAGCCCGGGGACAACGTTCGCTTTATTCTTGCCCCCACGTCTGTTCTTTGTTTCCGGGTTGGCGAGGCCGAGAGAAAGAAGAGAGTCCCAAGATAAGTCTTCCTTTGGGGAAGGGCTCCTTGGTCGTGTTGGAGGGTTTTTTCCCCTCTCTCCTTTTTTCCTTTTTTTTTTTTAACATATCCTTTGTGTTTGATTTTCGTGTTTACCTTTGTGTTTGTGAGGTTGTGTCTTCTTTTGGCTTACCGTCTTGGTATCCAGTGCCTTTTGTGTTGGTCAGGGTCCCAGCAGGAAACGAGTCCTGTGTTCTAGAAGGGCAGTTGAGGACGACCGGATGCGGGGGACTGTGGATGGCGTGTGGTCAGGGTGCAGGGACGTGACAGGACTGGTAACAGCAGTGGGAAACTGGTATCAGCCGAGGGCCGAGGAGAGGGTGTGGGCCTCGGAGCCCAGAGGTGAGGGCACGGGCAGGCAGGGGGCCTCCTCCTTCTCTCGCTCAGGCCTCCAGGTTGGCCAAACAAACCCAACGCCAGGAACAGAGGCCTGGATGGTGTGTGGTTTATAAGAGGGGTGGAAAGGCGTAGGAGGGGTGGAAAGTGGGTCTTGGGGGCAAACAGAACACCCAGTACACTCCCCCCAAAGGACAGGAACCCGAGGCAGAGGGAACGTCCCAGGGCCCTCGGATCTGTTTTCCCGTTGGCTGATAATCAGATGGCATTTTCCTCTCCTTCTGCCTTCTCCTGACTGTGGGCACCGTTGAGTCAGCTCTGTGCCCGTAGGCACGAGAGAGTCAGGCGAGGGGGATGAAATCATGAACTGCAGCGTGTGACTGATTTTGAACATGATTAGGTCTTCCTGTTAGCTGGGGGCTCCTACAAGTCCTTGTACCCCCTTCCTTTGCAGAGAAGCAGCTGGACCCTGCGTGCCCTGGAAAGCGCTGGCCTTGCTGTGTGGGGCGGGACCTTCCGTCCCACGGGCCTGCCGGGGTGAGGGGCGTCTTCCCCTGACCTCCAGCATCGGCCACAGTATGCTTGGCTCCCACACTGCTTCTCTTCTCAGCAATGCATCTGCCTCCTGGAGAGGCTTCCTGTCCTCCTTGACTGAAGAAGCTAGAATTTCTTTTTTTTTTTAAAAACTTGTATTTAAGTCCCCCTTAGTTGACATCTAGCATAATAATGGTTTCAGGAGTAGAATTTAGCAATTCATCCCTTACATATAGCACCCAGTGCACATCCCAGCAAGTGCCCTCCCTAATGCCCATCCCCCATTTGCCCCCCCACCCCACCCCTGCCCCCTGCCGGCCTGCCAGCAGCCCTCAGTTTGTTCTCTGTATCTTATGGTTTGTCTCCCTCTCGGTTTTTATCTTATTTTTCCTTCCACTTCCTATGTCCATCTGTTTGTTTCTTAAATTCCACATATGAGCGAAATCATATGGTTATTTGTCTTTCTCTGACTGACTTATTTCACTTAGCACAATACACTCTGCTTCCATCCACGTTGCTGCAAATGGCAGGCTTTCATTCTTTTTGATCGCCGAGTAATACTCCACTGTATATATTTACCACATTCTTCATGCATCCGTCGATGGACATCTGGGCTCTTTCCATACTTTGGCTATTGTCGATAGCGCAGCCGTAAACATGGGGGTGAGTGCATGCGCCCCTTTGAATCAGCAGTTTGTACCCTTTGCATAAATAGTCGTGCAATCGCTGGGTCATAGGGTAGCTCTATTTTTAGTTTTCGGAGGGACCTCCACGCTGTTTTCCAGAGTGGCCGCCCCAGCTTGCATCGCCACCGACCACGCAAAAGAGAGCCTCTTTCTCCGCATCCTCGCCAACATCTGTGGTTGCCTGAGTTGTTCATGCTAGCCTTTCTGACGGGTGTCAGGTGGTATCTCACTGAGGTTCGGATTTGCATTTCCCTGGTGATGAGTGATGCTGAGCATCTTTCCATGTGTCTGTTAGCCATCTGGATGTCCGAAGACGCTAGAAACCGTAAAGGTGTCCTGGTTTTCCAGCTTTTCTGCTCCGTGAAAAGTCCCTGCATGGGCTCTGGAACGGTCATTTGGATGGAAGGTGATGGCCTAGTGAGTTTGGCCATCTGGCACCCCAGAGCCTCAGGGCCCCTCTGAAGGGTCTACACGCTGCCTGCTGAGGGCGGTTGGAACAGTTCTCCAGCACGTGTGGGTGGTTCGGCTCCTGGCTGCCAAGCGTCCCTTCCACGTCCTGCTCCCTCACACATACTCTGCCCCCGACACGCACCCTCTGCCCCGCCATCTCTGGAGCCTTTCCCTTCCAGCAAATTGCGACCCTCCAGGATGAGTTGAAGCTTTCGCAGAGCCTTCAGAAAGCTGACGGCTCTCAGTCTACCGGTAACCCACGCAGCCACAAGTCGCGCGCACGTCTGTCCGCACGCGTGTGTATACCCGAGTGCCAAACAGAGAGATGCATCATGTCCTCAAAAGTGGGGACAGGTTCCGTAGGAGGATATTTTCGGGGAGGGATTATACAAGTAAATAAATGGATGCTTTGCCTTTCCTCTCCCCTAACCGACTGCCACGCCCCAAAATGAGCTTGTCATGCACAGAAGGGGACTCAGGAAGTACACTTGGGGAGCAGAGAGATGCTGGCCGGTGGGCAGCCCGGCGGAGAGAGAAGTGGTTTTCCGGCATGGGTAGTTTTCACGCAGAGGTTGCTTTGGTGAGGCATGCGATGAAATACCAACGCGCCCCTGAGTTTAGGTAAACGCACACAGACTGGAGGTACGCTGGCTTTCTGAAGATGAGGGAGGGAGGGCAGTTTTCTGTACTGTGGCTTCGGAGGGGGTGAGTAGGACACGCTTCTCCAGTAGGCCTGATGGCGCAGGGAATACGCGGGCAGCGAAAGGACTCCTTTCTGCCCTTTTCCCCTTTCCCCCTCTGCTCAAATGGAGCACCACGGTGGTGGGGGAGGGGGTGTCCATTTTGCTACAGTGGCTCCAAATGGGGTTTCGAGTATTCTATGAGCCCACAGAGTCAGCAAGGCGTGAGGGCCCGTGGCCGGCAGCCTCTTCAGCCCTCCCGTTCATAAGCGTAAGACGGGCAGGGCCAGGTGTCACGTCCACATGCGTCCAACAACAGAAAAACTGAAGGGGGCCACACTGAACCCTTCCAGTCTGTTGCTGTTTTAAATGGAATTCTAGGTAGCACTGATGGGAGGTTGAGAGGATAGCGTCCACATCGCAGTCGCTAAGTATTGTCCTCCAGTCTGCCCTTGTCAGACCGTGTTCTGACGTCACCTGGGAACTTGTCGGCAACGCAGAAACTCCGGCCCTGCCCCAAACCCGCTAAATCAGAATTCACCCGTCGGTAGGATCCCGGGTAACTAGTTTGTTCACTAAAGGTCCCAAAGCACCGGTGGAGAACGAGTTGGTACACTTTTTCTGCCAGTGGCCAGACAGTCGGTACGTTAGACTGTGCGAGCCATACGGTCCCCGATGCATCTTGTCGTTTTGGCGTTGGAGTCCAGGAGCAGCCGTGGACAATATGTGAGTGAGTGAGCATGGCAGGTCCCAGTAAAACTTCAGTTACAACAGGTGGTGGGCCAGACTCCAGCGTAGTCTACTGGCCCCTCATCTAGGGCGCTGGGGAGGGTTCTTGGAATCTCGTCGCTTCCCACAGTCTTCATTTCGATGAAATTCAGCCACACCCCCCAATTCACAGTTGAGCTTGACCTTGGACTTGGCGGAGACGTGTAGCAGATTCCTAAATTGAGCCAAAAGTCTCCTCCCAAAAGCTTTGGCTTTTAAAGACACAAAACTTTGAGCACTCCTTGGAGCCTGTTTTTGTTATCCCATTTCTTTCTACCTTAGAGTCTTGTCATTGAACGCATCGTAATAAGCATGTCATAAAGAAATAGAGATAGGTGAAATAAGTGTGAACATCGCCTCAGGAATCCCGCGTCTGGAAGGACGTGACGATGTGGAGGAGAGCCAGAGGCTGGGTGTCGGCCACAAGGCCACAGGCGTCAGATTCACGTCAGGGGCGGATTTTAAAGAGAGATTGTTCGGCCCGGGATACGAGGAGGTTGTGGGCCAACATGAGCACGGTCTGGAATACCTGCAGAAATAGTGTGTGTTTTCTTTTGTTTCTCACAGGGACAGAAGGCAGATCAATAGGCTCAGATAGAATGTAGGTAAATTTTGAGTCCGTGAGGGAAAGAACTTTTTAGCGGTTGGGGCTGCCCAGCAGGGGAGAGGTGTTCCCTGAAGACAGGTGGGCATGTCTAGCTAGAGGTCAGGGCCCCTGCTGGAGATCCCTCCACCAAGTGAGAGTTTGCCCTGGGGACCTTCGGCCACTAATAGTAATAATAATAATAATAATAATTATTATTATTATATAATATAATTATAATTATATTATATTTATATATTATAATTATATATATATTATATATAATTATTATTATATATTATATATTATATATTATATATATATAATTATTATTGTAATAAGATGATTATAAATGTATTTAACATATATAAATATAGAGATTAAATGTGTATCTTATAAATATATAAAATAAAAATTAAGTTACTGTTTATTTTTTTTTATTTTTATTTAAAAAAAAAGTTTTTTGGGGGGCACCTAGGTGGCTCAGTGGGTTAAGTGTCCCACTTCAGCCCAGGTCTTGATCTGACAGTTCAGGGGTTCGAGCCCCGCGTCGGGCTCTGTGCTGACAGCTCGGAGCCTGCTTCGGATTCCCTGTCTCCCTCTCTCTCTGCCCCTCCCCCCACTCACGCGCGCTCTCTCTCTCTCTCTCTCAAAAATAAGATAAAAAAAAATTTTTTTTAAGTTTTTTTTTTTTTTAATGTTTATGTATTTTTGAGAGAGAGAGAGGGAGACACAGAATCCGAAGCAGGCTCCAGGCTCCGAGCTGTCAGCACAGAACCCGGTGCGGGGCTCGAACTCACGGCCTGTGAGATCATGACCTGAGCTGAATGCAGACACTTAACCGACTGAGCCACCCAGGTGCCCCTTCAGTTACTTTTTCAAATTTCCATTTACTAAATACCTACTATATGTCAGGGCCTGTGCTAAGTGCCTTGCCTACGGCTTCTTACTTAGTTCTCCCCAAATCGCTGGCGTAAATATTGAAACTGCTACCCTTTTATAGATGAGGAGACCCAGGATCAGAAAGGAAACGTGACTTAGCCAAGGTCACACAGCTGGTCAAAGGCAGAGACTAGGATTGAGCCCAAATCTGATGACCCCCCCCCGAGCTCAGCTTCTCTGCTCCCTCGTTCCTGGCAGGTGCTACACGAACCCCTGATTGACGAGGACCCTGTGTTCATCGCCACGTGCACAGAGCGGGAACTGCGAAAGAGGAAAAAGCGGAAATTCAGCCTCTGGGTCAGGCAGTGTTCTTCCACCGGCTTCATCATCCAGGTGAGCCCCGGGCTGGGCCCAGGGAGGCCAAGGGAAGACGGTTCTCGCAGTGACTGATGAGCCGGCCCACTCCCCCTCCTCGTGGGCCTTCCCCAGAAGCTCCAGCGGGGCTGCTCCCCCCTCACTGGGGCGGCCGGCACCTCCCTGCCCGCCCTTTCTGTCCTATCCGGCCCTTCTGGTTCGGTTAACAGCAGCAAACACTGATCAAGGCTCGGGCCCTGACAGCATCGGCCAGAGACTTCACCAAAAGAGTGGGGCACACGAGGTGACCGCCGTCTCTCTCGGGAACCCACCGTGTGGTGGTCCCGGAAGCCCCCTCCCGCCCCCGACCTGCCAGGTGTCTGTCCTACTGCCCTGTATTGAGGAAGCCTTCTTCACAGGCCACCAACAGCCAGCTGCTTAAATTACGCTTGGTCAGGAGCGCGGGCGGCCCTTCGAGCCGGCATTGCCACCTGCTCCCTGGCTCTGCCGTGGTCCAGGCAGGTGCTGACACGGGTTTCAGAAGCGGTGGCCGAGCTCCGCCACAGGGGAGGTGTGAGGTGTTCGCCTGCCGGGATCGGCCAGGGTACGGACTGCACAAAAGGAGGAGGTGGGGGCTGGCGAACACCGGATGTGGCACCCGAGGGACAGATCCCGGCTCCTGCTGGTTTCTCCGGCCACGCTGTTCGGGATACCTTCTCCCAGCTGTCAGGCCCGCCGGCCCTGCGGTCACAGCTGACCCCGCCTCGCTGCCCCTGCCTGGCTGCCGCCCCAGGCCCCAGGCACAGGGGTCTTGCCCTCCCTTCTCCCCCTGAGCCAGAGGAGGATTCATGGGAAGATTCAGTTGAGCATCCCTTTGTCCCAGCAGGGAAAGTGCATGTGCTTCAGGCAAACATATCTGCTCAGAGGGACCATCCTAGTCTCCCTGCGGGCTCGGGGGACCCTCAGCTCAGCCTGGGGCTGGGATCTCCAGCTGGACCCCAGACCCGAGTGGGCTTGAGCACAGGCTTCGGGCAGTTGCCAGAATGGACCTGTCCCAAAGCAGGATTTACTCTGGATGTGCAGCCTGGGCCCTCTGTCCCTGCACAGCCTCTGGTGGCCCGTGCCACCTCAGTAGTGTCCTTTGCAGTGAGGCTCCCTGGGGACAGGGGAGGGAGGTTCACTCTGTGCAACCCCTCCTCGGGAACATTCAGTTCTTTGAATAGATACTTCCCGAGAACCTGTTACCTGCAGCACTGGGCCCAGCGCTGGGACGTGGAGGCCCAGTCCTGCCTTCTCAGAGATCTGGCACATTCGGCACTGTGTCTCCAAGCTCATGACGCTCCCCCTGGGCAGCTTGGCCCCAGTCCCCAGCCGCTGGGTCTGTGGAGCCCCAGTTACAGCCGAGTGATCAGGATAGTGGCTGTGCTTCGTAATCCTCGGCCCCACTGCCGTCTGTCTGCATTCCAGGTGGAAGTGGCACTTTCCGGCACTTTCCGGCACTTGTACGGCTCCCAGGGCGGTCTGTCCTCAGCTCTGCAGGGTGCGAGGTGCCGGCGGGGAGGGTGCCCGCTCTACCTCACTCCCTTCCTGACTCCGGCCTTTCTGGTTTTACCCCCTGACATCAGCGGGGCTCAGAGGTCGTGATGATTCGTTTTATGTGTCCGTTTGGCCAGGCCACAGTACGGAGATATGTGGCCCAACACTATTCTTGATGTTTCTGTGAAGGTGTGTTTCGGATGAGATTAACAGATGGGTAGACTCTTGAGTAAAGTAGATAACTCTCTGTCAGGGGTGGGCCTCATCTAATCAGTCAAAGGCCTTAACGCGGGGCGGGGGAGGGGGTATGGGGGGGGACCTGACCTACATTAAAGAAGAGGGAAATCTGCCAGAAAAGTGCCTTTGGATTTGACCTGCAACTTTTTCCTGGGTCTTCTGGCTCACCAGCCTTTTCTACTGGACTTACCGTGCCTCTCTAATCATGTGAGCCAAATCCTTAAAATAAATACCCATCTCTCTTAATAGAGAGAAGTGACACACACACACGCACACACACACACACACACACACACACCCCTACCTCCAACTGGTTCTACTGCCGAGGGTTTTCCTGCAGTCCCCCTGGCGTAGAGGTGACCGTTCTAGTCGGAGAGACAGATGCATTAAAACCACTCGTAAATACAGCGTGACAGGTGCAGCATTAGAAATGTGCGTACAACGTTATGGGGCCACGGCAGGGCACCTGGGGGCCAGGAGAGGCTCCCCGAGGCGGACAGAGCAGGGCGTGTGATGTGCCCGCGCAGAAGGCAGCGGGTAGAAGGGCTGGGGCAGGAGCCAATGTCACTCACCGCAGGCCCGGCGCTGAGGGGCGCCCGCTGAGCCTAATACGACACTCTGAGCAGTACACGTGGGAAGACCCAAGCTCCCAGACAGTAAGTCGTTTGTCCCAAGACCCAAGGCTGAGAGGCTGTGGGCTGGCGGTCCCCCCGCACTGTGGCCTGTCTGGAGCCCACGTCCTGCTCCCCAGGGCCCTCTGAGGAAGGGAGGAAGAGAGAACAGCCCGGCGCGGGGCGTTCTCTTCCCTCACATACGGGTGTCTAAATGGAAAGGATTTCCACGACTCCCCTTTCGAGCGCCCATTTCATCTCGGCAGTGGACACCCGTCGAGGCTAAGGGAGGCCCGTTTTCTCCCTCGCGAGCCCGCACCCCGGCACGTACTCCAGCAGTCTCGTGGAGGATCCAGAGGCTTTTCGACTCCAGGTTTCAAGAGCAGTGGAAGGAGCAGGCAGGGATCGAGATCCCGAAAATCCTGACACATAGCTGCCCCTGGGGTCCCAGACACGTTGTAACCACATGAGACCGCAGCGAATGCCTTCTTTTTTCGGTACAGCCACCGCCGTTTCCAGGCTAGAGGCTTATGGGGCGCTCCGGGGTGTATACTCTGTGTCTCGTGTCGCAGGCCGGCCAAGAACTGTCCCCAGCCCCAACACGCCCTCTAGCCGAGGCCGTTTGCAGAGGGTCTCTCAGAAAGGGCTCCAGCCAAGGGGACGGGCCCCACTTACCCTTCGTGTGCACCCTCCCTGTGAGCGGGGGAGACTGAGGAGATTCATACAGACGATGAGACTTCCAGTTTCAGGGGACAGTCAGTCCTGTCATTGAGAGGTTGGAATTCCTTAGTCTGAGACATTAAGTTAGCTCCTCTTGGAAGCCTTGTGGCCTTTCTGTGGGGTCAGAAGGAGACTGTCCGTGCAGAGTGTTGTTCTGTCTACTCCGTCAGAAGGATTGGGAATCCAATGGGGAAAAAACTGGCCAACGCTTCAGTTAATGTTATATTGACCCGTGAGATTCTTTGAGGAAAGCAAGGGTCTACTAATTAAAAAAAAAAAAAAAAAGGTAGGGGCGCCTGGGTGGCTCAGTCGGCTGAGCGTCCGGCTTCGGCTCAGGTCATGATCTCACGGTTTGTGAGTTCGAGCCCCGCGTCGGGCTCTGTGCTGACAGCTCGGAGCCTGGAGCCTGTTTCGGATTCTGTGTCTCTCTCTGCTCCTCCCCTGCTCATGCTCTGTCTCTGTCTCTCAAAATAAACAAACAAACATTAAAAAAAAAAAATTAAAAAAATGGTATAGTCAAAAAAAGCAGATTTCTCTTATTTGAATGTGTCGATCTAGCCACCTGCCTCTGTGGTGTGAGACTTGGGGTTCCCCGTAAGGATGTTGGCAGGCAGGAGAGCCCCAAGAAGGGGGTGGCAGGGCACCAAATGCCTGCCGAGTGCGCTGTCCGTGAGCTTCAAGGGACACAGGGATGCTCTGCCCAAAGTGGAGAGGCCAGACCGTCCCCAGGGGGTCGAATGACTGCCGTGTTGAGCAGGGACAGAGCCGTTCTAAATGACAAGCCGCGGTCTCCTGCTGACTGAACTAACATTCACTGGAGGTGGACGGGCTTCAGAAGCCAGAATTCAAGATAGAATCTCCCAGATGAAAGGACCCCTGGTTCCCACCCCCTGTATGTCTCTGAACGTGTCCAGGCAGCGCCCCGATGCGCGTCGGTGAGGGGTACTCGGAAGGAGGTCCTCTACCCTGTGTTGTTGGACCAGCTGATCTGAAAGTGTCTCTCCTCCCTTCAGCCCGATGTGTGGATTCACGACGATGGCCACCTCAGGGCTTCCGGAAAGGGTACTTTGCTTCGGTGCCAGGCTCTCTGCCCAGGCCCTTTACCGGCTTTACTCGCTTTCTCTTCACCGCAGCCTTACGACACAGGCAGTGTTCCTGCCCCTTCCACGGTGAGGAACTGAGGCACAGGGAGGGAAGCTACCTCGCCCAAGGGGTCAGCCATAAAGCGCCAGACCTGGGATTAAACCCGGCCTTTCTGGCCCCAGACCCCACCTTCTTAACCACCAGGCGGCCTGGGGGAATTTTCTCACGTGAGACAAAAACCTCGCATCTCTTCTCTTACCCAGCTTGCTTGTTGTTTCATTGATGGTTTTAGCATCAACTGTCCCCCATCTCCCTTAGTTTGAGACCTACTTTTCATGTGGAAAGGACTTGAGGAACTTGCAGGAAGGGGTGTCTCTTCTTATTTGGTTTTTAGTCTTTTAACAGGATTCGCTCGAAATGCCAGGATCCGAGTGGGATTAATTAACCAGAGTGGATTTTGCTTCTGGAGTCAAAAACCGGGCAGCACAGGGCCCTCGTCCATCTGTTTCCTTGTGCGCGCTGGGGACCCGCTCTTCCGTCCTGGCCACCTTGGAGGTGGTTATGTCACAGGGTGGAATTGGCTGGGGTGCGAGACATCTGTCACATCATCTCTGAGTGTCCTTGAGCAAGTGGCTGAGAATCATCTCCTCCTCAGTCTTCCTGAGTGGGGTTACTTTGCCCTGCCCTCCTCACCGTGTAGGGGTTCAGAGGTGACAGTAAATATCCAGTGGCCCTGTACGTGCATCAGGCACTGACTGGACCAGACTGAACCCTGGCTTTCTCCGCAAGGAGCTTAGACTCTACAACCACACGGAAGTGAACGGGTGCAAAGACCCACAGGATGCTAGCCCCTGCCCGCAAGCCTCCCCAAGATTTGTGCTTTGGAATGAAACAAAAGCGAGTTTCTTGCAAGGGTCAGTTGTGCTGAAGGCGCACAGTTAGAGAAGAACCACCTTGGCGCACGGGCCTTTCCCAGCCGCAGTCGAGGTAAGAGGCCACGTGAGAGGAAATTGGTAGCACAAGGCGGCAATAAGGGGGCGGGTGGCAGACTTTGCTGGAAAATAACCGGGCCGAACAAACCGAGGGTGGCATAAGGCAGCACCGTCCAGTCGGACTTTCCATGACAGCGGCTACCAGCCCACGTGACTGTTGAGAACTTGAAATGCGACGGGTGTGACTGACGAATTGCATTTTTCATTTTACTTAATTTCGGTTAAATAAAACCAGCCACACGTGCCTAGGGGGCGTAGAGCGCGCGCATAGAGCTTTGCTATTTAAAAAAAAAAAAAAAAAAAAGATTTTGACATACACAGCTTTCATCACAGGCAGTGGCCTTTTGCGAGGTACATAGCGTATTATTATCCTTACAAATGAGGAAACCAAGGCTCAGTGCAATTAAGTTACTGGCCCCAAACCACACAAGCCAGTAAACGGCAGAGCCCCAGCCCATCAAACCCAGCACCGATGCCTTTACCGTCTCCTTGCAGTAGGCCCCGTTCCTCCCCTGGTAAGGGAATATCACTTCAATTTTACGGACACCAGTGGCTGTCCCCTGTCCAACCCCCGGGGTGTCCCACATCTCCATAAGCTCATTCTGCATAATTTCAGCCAGTGCACACCATGCCCTCCCGCACTGCTCCCCCCACCCCCGACCCCATGAGGGGTCCACCCTCCACCCTCTCCAAGCACAGCTTGTCAACTGGAGGTTCGAGCAAAGGATCACAGACCCCGATCCTGAGTGACTTCCCAGTCCCCGGAGATGCCCTGCTCCTACAGATACGCCACGGCAACAGGGGAAGCCTGATTCTCTTCCGTTCTGGAAAAGAACTAGGGCCAGGGATCAAGACCAGCAGAGATGAACCAGGTTCTCCCCGAGACGGGGAGAGTGCCAGAACCCCAGTGACAGCTTCGTGGGGGCGTCGTAATGAGCTCTGAATCCATCCGTCGTCATAGCTGTCACCGGTGTGCTGAGAAGGTGCGGTGGGGGTGGGGCAGGAGAGCTGGGCCCCCCTGCTCCAGGTCTTGAGGCCTTTCAGAAGCAGGCTGAGACAGTTACGTGTTATGTGTGTCCCCCAAGGTGGTTTCCTAAGGCCCTTTCCGTTGTGGTGACAGCATGAAACATGCCACGTTAGCAGTCGCATCCCGGGGCAAAGCGTCCTGCCGTGTATTGACCGATTTTCTTTTCTTTTCTTCCTGTATATATCTGAAAGTTAGTTAGTTAGTTAGTTTCTTGCTCCTAGGAGCAAGAAAAACTTTTGTTAGGAGGAAATGAAAAGCTTGGCAATGAAAACATAACAGTTTTCTGCCCTAAAGACCTTTGTCAGACAAGCTCGTGGCTCAGATAGTAAAGCGTCTGCAGCAAATTCACATTCCCAGGGGCGGGCAGTGCCCTGTGCTCTCCGTGCTGCTGGGACTATTTCAGTGTAATGATGCTGTCTCCACATGTGTCCAGGGAGAGACGGGACCCCTTGGGAGCCACACCAGCCTGCAATTACACACCTAAATGAAGGCTGTTTCCTCCGGCGCTGCCTCTCAGAGGCTCTTACGGAAAGTGCCCGGCACAGTGTAGGAGTGGATGTGTGGGTCTCCAGCGATGTTGCCTTTCTCAGATTACTGATCTTTAGGGCAGGCTCGCAGATCCAGACACAATCCATGCGTGTGTCTTCAGCCGTCACAGCAGTGGCGGAGTTGGGATGAGATTCCATTGGAGGCTCTGGGGTTTTTTCATAGAATCACCGATTTATTCGTTCAGCTGAGTCTAAATTGATATCTCTGACCAGCTGAAGTAATTCAGTCCAAGCAAACCCAGGCCAGTGGGATACTGGACCAGAGGGCCCGTCGGACAAGCAGCACCTGTCAGGCTGGGCCCTTCCTCTCTTGGCCAGGTTTTAACTGCCCAGCTGACAGTTCCTTCTAAATTGTGCCCCTTGAACCTGTTGGGATGAGCACCGGGTGTTGTATGGAAACCGATTTGGCAATAAATTTCATATTAAAAAAAAATAAATTGTGCCCCTTGACTGGGACTTTCGAAGTTACATTTTTTATGTTACTTATTTAAATGTAGATCCTAGTATATAATCAGTTTATTTTTTTTAATGTTTGTTTTTGAGAGACGGAGACAGTGCATGAGCGGGGGAGGGGTAGAGATAGAGAGGGAGACACAGAATCCGGAGCAGGCTCCAGGCTCTGAGCTGTCAGCACGGAACCCGATGTGGGGCTTGAACCCACGGGCCGCGCGATCATGACCTGAGCCGAAGTCGGACGCTCAACCGGCCACCCAGGTGCCCCTGTAATCACTTTAAAAGTAAGCTCATGCTGGGGGGTGTGGGGGGATAGATATGGTGGAGGGAGATTAAGAGGTACAAACTTCCGGGCACCTGGGTGGCTCAATCGGTTAAGCATCCGACTCTTGGTTTCGGCTCAGGTCAGGATCTCCTAGTTCGTGAGTTCGAGTCCCGCATAGTTCGTGAGTTCGAGTCCCGCATCGGACTCTGTGCTGAGAGTGGACAGCCTGCTTGGGACTCTCCCCCTGTCTCTGCACTTCCCCCACTTGTGCTCACACTTTCTCTCTCTCTCTCAAAGTAAACTAAAAAAAAAAAAAAAAAGGTACAAACTTCCAGTTATAAAATAAGTAAGTCATGGGGATGAAAAAGTACAGCATAGGAATATAGTCAGTAATCGTGTAATAATTTTGGATGGTAACACGTGGTGGTTACCCTTCTCGTGATGATCAGTATACCTAAAACTAATACCTGTATAATGTCAACAGCCACTAACTTAGATCTGGGTTGTCTTGGGGAACAAATCCTGCGAGTTCCAAATGCACCTGTGCGTGAGTGAGCCCAACAGGGAAGTTCTTCTGTAGTTATATTTCGTCTGTTTGTGATGAAATTATAGTTTAGCATCCCAAAACGTAAACATTTCAAAATGTCTGTGATACCAACGTATAGAGATAGCCACTTGAGGATACAGCCAATATATTTATATAAACACACACGCACCCCATTTTATAATGTAGATACTTAATTAGAAGGGTATCGTGGACCTTTTTACTATGTTATTAAATAATTTTTGGAGATCATGATTTTAAAAGACATTGCACTGGATTCCACAATACCGACAGGTAGTAATTTTAATCAGCCTCCTTTTCGTGTAATTAGGTTGTTGCTAATTTTTTTGCCGTTATAAAAAATATTCTGGGGCGCCTGGGTGGCTCAGTCAGTTGAGCGTCCGACTTTGGCTCAGGTCATGATCTCACGGCTCATGGGTTCGAGCTCCATGTCGGGCTTTGAGCTGACGGCTCAGAGCCTGGAGCCTGTTTCGGATTCTGTGTCTCCTTCTCTCTCTCTGCACCCCCCCTCACACTCAGCCTGTCTCTCAAAAATAAATAAACATCAAAAAAAAAATTCTGAGATACATGGTTATATATATATGTGTGTGTGTGTGTGTGTGTGTGTATACACACACACACACATATATATGTAAATGTATACACACACACGTATATATATGTATATATATATGTATATATATACATAAATATACGTATGTATATAGGCAGGCCCTTGGGTACATTTCTGATTGTTACATTAGATCTAATCTGCATTTCTGATTGTTGTGTTAGATTTAATCTCTAAAAGTGGAACCTATCAGTAAAATAGCAGGTTTTTACTGGTTTTTACTTCGGCTCACATTTTTCGTTCATGCTACAGAATCACCCTGCAAAAAGATTGTACCAGCTTAACATTGCCAGTGGTGACGAGTGGTCTGTCACCAGTAACGGGGGGTTTGAATGTAAGGAAGATGGTGTATTGTTGGTCCACACGTTGTATGTTGAGATCAGTCTGTCTTCCAGGGAATAAAGCCAACATCATCTCCACTCTGCTGGTCTTTTTTTTTTTTTAATGTTTATTTATTTTGAGAGAGAGAACAAGCGAGCAAGGGAGGTGCAGAGAGAGAGGGGGAGAGAGAGAGAGAGATTGAGAATGCCAAGCAGGTTCCACGCTGTCCGTGCAGAGCCTGATGCGGGGCTCGAACCCATGAACCATAAGATCATGACCTGAGCCAAAACCGAGGCAGACACTTGACTAACTGAGCCACCCAGGCGCCCCTCCATTCTGCTGGTCTTAATAACATAGGCCAGCACTCCGTCTATCAGCTACGGTGTCGGAGGTCTTGGGAGCCTTAGAAATGATGCTTTTGTTTTTTGTTTTTTGTTTTTAGAAATGCTGCTTTTCAAGTTAATATGTGGGTAGTAGGCACAACTCTTAAGACGCTCAAGAGATTCCCGCCCCTGGTATGCACATACCTTCTCCACTCAAACACTAGTCCAGGCATTGCCGAGGGAGTTTTGATTTTGTGGGTATAATTATGGTCCCAAATCAGTTGATCTGAAAAAGGCAATTATCCTGGTGGGTCTGACATAATTAGGTGAGCCTTTTAAAGGAAACGGCCTCTTCCCAGCGAAGAGATTTTTGCAGGGAGGGATTCATCCCGAGGGAGGGTTTGCAAGGCAGGCTTTGAAGGTGGAGGGGCCACGTGGTAAGGGGCGCAGGTGGCCCGGGGGAGCTGAAGGCAGTCCCCGCTCGCGGCTGGCAGGGAAACCGGACCTCAGTCCGCCAGCCACAAGGGAACAAGCTGAGTGAGCCCGAAGGAGGATCCCAACTGCCAGCTTGAGAACACAGCCGGCTGACACACTGATTGCGGCCTTGTGACACCAGGAGCAGAAAACTCCCCCGTGCCACGCCCGCACTTCCGATCCACAGAACTGCGAGCTAATGAATGGGTATTGTTTAAGCCACTAAGCTCGGGGGAATTGTAATGCCACAAAAACAGATCCAGGATTTCTTCAGCTAGGTTGTGGGACCTTCTGGATCATTTCCTCCTCCTTAACGCATTTGACCCCTTTACCTCTCTCTTCTCATTCTCCTTCTCTGACCCTCCCTTTCTGTGTTTCTCTGGGAGCCCCTTGCCCGTGGCCGCCTCCCCCCCACCCCAAATGCTGGGGCTCCCCAGCTCAGCCACTCTTGGGATTTCATTGCACCCGTGCACTCTGGACTCTTACCCGTGTGTCCTCATCCTTGACCTTCTCCGATGCGTGTCTCCGATGCCCTGTCTGTGGCTGCTGCTTGCACCCCAGACTCAGCCTGGTCACATGCCGGGCTAGTCCCCACCTCCTCCCGCTGCCGCCACGTTCGTTACCTTTTCACGTCCTATCTCCAAATTTTAGAACGCGTTCCTCGCATCACTGCCTCGCATCTGACCTCTCCATAGAGCGGGAACGGTGTCGAGGGCCCGCAACACTTCCAGGCAAAATGTGAAAATGTTTGTTTCCCTTCGATCGGAAGGGGAGAAAACAAGCTTTGAAGTTGAAGAACGTGCTTTAATACATCATATTAAGGTATCCGTCTGCCTTGACGCCCGTGCAGTTGTAAAATGTGGTTTTAAATATTTGCGTGTGGAGGAAGAGAGGCCCATGGAAGCAGAAGGGCCCGCGAAAGTCACAACACGGTCCTGGCGTCACCTTATTTCTAGAGAAGCAGGTGTTTGCATTGATGGTGGCAGGCATCGCCCTGTAAGCGGGGAGGATGCTTTTTGAGGTGATCCCGGTGGATAGATGTCTTCCGGCTTTGGTGACTGGGAAGGGTTGCACATCACCGGTGATTTGGGGCCACTGCCGTGGCCTCCTCTGCCGTGGCAGGGGGTCGTTTGAGCTCGGAAGTCCCTCCCTTGCCTTTAGCTACTTGCCCCGTGCTCTGGGACTTCCCTCGCGACGAGCAGACGAGGCCAGTTTCTGGAGCACGGGTGAGGGATTCTCTGGCACCCTGGATCCAGCAGGATCCTCTGGCGGGTCCGTGCAACCCCTGCGTGGCACCCCACACCGGTCCCCGAGGTCATCCGTGCTTCCAGAGGGTCAAAGAGGGAGGGAGAACACACGGCTCTGAGCAACTGAATCTAGTCTGGAAATCAAAGAGGTGATGTTTTGAGGGTGCACCATGCTTTGGAGCCCAGGTTAGCCAGGCACGCGGACAGTCCGCCTTCCAAGGGACCTACCGCAGTGCTGTAGCGATTAGATGAGGCTTCGGCTCACCCAGTGCCGCATCTGGGAAAGCTCCCGGCAGGAAACTATTAGCAAGATGTGATCCTCTCTAGGTTACGATGAGATCCAGGAGAGAAGCAGGATTCTCTGAACCCTTTGCTGTCGGGATTCAAGCAGGGCAGTGTTTTTACTTATTTATTTATTTTTATATTTCATTTATTTATTTAGAGACAGTGGGGGAGGGGCAGAGAGAGCGAAGGAGAGAGAGAAAGAATGCCAAGCAGGTCCCACGCTGTTCAGCGCAGAGCCTGATGCGGGGCTCGAACTCACAAACCGCAAGATCGTGACCTGAGCCGAAGTCGAGAGTCGGATACTTAACCGACAGAGCCACCCCGGCGACCCTGGGGGCAGGGCTGCTCTGATGTAGGAGTCAGACCGGCTCCCGCCAGGCTTTCGTCCTGTGACAGATGATGGGCTGCGTGTTCATCAGGACGGGCCGTGGTCTCCTGTGCAGCTTTGTTGGGGCGTCTGGGGTTGGCGTGTGTGAGGCTCTGGTCCACTCTCTGATTGCCGACGCACTTCGTCTGCATCTGAAGCTCAGACCCAGCGAAACACGAAGGGGTGTGAAGGAAGTCTCACAGTCTCAGCACCTGTCGAGTCTGGCCTTCCGTAGGTGTTCACGCCTCCCGCCTGGCTTGTCCTGGGGCCTCTCAGTGCCACCCATTCAGAGTGTGGGTCGTGCTGAGTGTTCGTGAGGGCCCTGATGCTTCACCAGAGTGTTCTCCAGCCATTCATGTTCAGGCATCCTGGTTCTGCCCTGGGAAGCTCTTTTCTTTTTTCTTTTTTAATTTTTTTTAACGTTTATTTATTTTTGAGACACAGAGAGACACAGCATGAACAGGGGAGGGGCAGAGAGAGAGGGAAACACAGAATCGGAAGCAGGCTCCAGGCTCTGAGCCATCAGCCCAGAGCCCGACACGGGGCTCGAACTCACGGACCGCGAGATCGTGACCTGAGCTGAAGTCGGACGCTTAACCGACTGAGCCACCCAGGTGCCCCTGCCCTGGGAAGCTCTTAATTGTCATTTCACCAGACAGCGCTCTGGCCCAAAGAGGCGCTTCTTGGGTTCCTGATCCAGGTTTAACGCCTCCCCGTCTGTTACGGGCTGAACTGTGTCCCTCAAATTCGTGTGTTAGTCCTCACACACACACACACACACACACACACACACACCTGCCCGCTCCCAGGACTACAGAATGTAACTGAATTTGGAGATGGGACCTTTAAAGAATTAATTAATTCGTGTTAAAAAGGTGTCATTGACGGGGGCCCTAGTCTGACATGGCTGGTGTCCTTCCAAGAGGAGGAGCTAGGACACAGACGCACGCAGAGGGACGACCGTGTGAACACGCAGGGAGAAGACGGCCGTCGACGAGCCAAACGGAGAGGCCTCGGGAGAAACCAGCCCCGCTCGCTCCTTGACCTCAGACTTGCAGCGTGCAGGACTGTGAGGAAATACACTTCTGTTTAAGCCGCCAGGTCTGGGTTAGCGGACGAACCCGCCAACCCCTCACGCCTCTCACTAGCCTTGTAAAGAGTGGCATCAGAAGAACCGGGTATGATTTGACCAGAGGAGATAAGACGGTCGCCACCCATGTTATGACGAAGCCAAGATCCCATCGGCTTGGCCGGTCATGGCATCCAGTGACCGTCTCCAAAGGCGTTAGTGTTCGTTTTCTCAAACTATCCTTGCCAAGTCACGTTGCTTGCATCCTTTGCTGGCACGCTGTTGTTTTTTGAACTTGATTGTGGGATTTTACATTTAGTCCTGCTGTGGCCGCCCCCATCCCTCGGGGGGAGGGGCCTTTGGAAACCACGTGGGGTGTCACGGTGGGCCTGAGGGGTTCCAGTGACACATTTCTGATTTCCTGGTGAGAAAGCTGGATTTGGGTGGAGGACTTACTTTTGGATGACACATGGGACAAAGTTAACTGTCCCTACGGTGGATTTCAGGGCACACGGTGCCCAGCGTGGGTATGAGGGGATTTCAGGCAGGATATCTGGGAGAGGCAGGTCTGAATCTGGGCCTCAGGTGGAGAAGTCCACGGTAGTGGCCACGAGAGTGGGGCTTTGCTGACGGAGAGAAGACAGGTTCTGAGAAGACGTCCTAGCTCTGCCAGAAACACATGTGACATGTGACAGAGATGGAGATTGGCTTCTCTGTCCCTGTGTTTTCCTGTCTATCAAAAGAGACTCCTTCTGGGCGTTGAGGTGGAAAAGGCATAGAGGCCCCCAAACGAAATGTCAGCGTTGTGCCAAGTTATCTACGAAGACGTTCTGTATCATCAAGGTGTCAGTCACCTGCCAGGCTGCAAGAAAGTAGGGTCCTCCCTGAGGACCTAGGATCTAGGGTGAGCTTTTGGGACAGGATTAGCCCTCGGAAAATGAGCTGCTTTTAAAATTAGACTTACCCGGGGGCGCCCGCGTGGCTCAGTCGGTTAAGCATCCGACTTCGGCCCAGGTCATGATCTCATGGTTCGTGAGTTCGAGCCCTGCATCAGGCTCTGTGCTGACAGCTCGGAGCCTGGAGCCTGCTTCGGATTCTGTGTCTCCCTCTCTTTCTCTGCACCTCCCCAGCTCATGCTCGCACTGTCTCTGTCAAAAATAAATAAACTTAAAAAAATTTTTTTTTAATTAGACTTACCCGGGGCACCTGGGTGGCTCAGTCGGTTAGGCCTCCGACTCCTGGTTTCAGCTCAGGTCATGATCTCGTGGTTTGTGAGTTCAAACCCCGCGTCGGGCTCTGTGCTGGCAGCATGGAGCCTGCTTGGGATCCTCTCTCTCCTCCTCCCTCTCTGCCCCTCTCCTGCTCTCTCTCTCTCACTCCCTCTCAGAATAAATAAATAAGCTTTAAGATAAATAAAATTTGACTATATTCACTTTTTCTTTTTCTTTTAATTTTTTTTTTATTCTTTATTTTTGAGAGAGAGGGACAGTGAGAGTGTGAGTGGGGGAGGAACAGAGAGAGAGGGAGGCACAGACTTTGAAGCAAGATCCAGGCTCTGAGCTGTCAGCACACAACCTGACACGGGGCTTGAACTCACAAACCGCAAGATCATGGCGTGAGCCACAGTCGGACGCTTAACTGACTGAGGCCCCCCAGGCGCCCCTATACTTACTTGTTTTTCATCTGCCTCTGGAACATCAGACACTGTATTTTGCAAGTGGTTCTCTGGCCAAAGACAGGTATTGTGGACGCGCCCAGGTCCTCCCTGGGGCCATGTTGGTTTTGCAGTGCAGAGTATCATTGGCCGTCCTCACGGGCAAGCCTGCTCTCCGCAGTTCGGTGCACTATTCGCTTGTGAAATGCTGCCAGTAAAGGCACCTAGAACATTCCCCAAGATGATCTTTTCTCCCTTAAGGAGAGCAGCAGTTAATACCCATGTGATAGATTCTTCATGACTCGGTCAGTCATTGGGAGAACCATACTTTTTCTTGAATCTATTCCCGTTCCCTGCGATGAGCCCCTTGGGGATGTCCATGGAAGATGTTCATGGCACAAAGAGTTGAAGAATTGCTTGCTAATTCCGGCCCATCCTCTTTGCTGGTCCTGGCAGCTCAGGTGAGTTTTTAATCCCCGATCCTGTCTCCTCCTCTGCCATGGGAGGCAAACACTACGTCTTCTGCCTGTGCCGTGGCTTCTGGAAGGAATAAGGAATAATTGCAGATGCACTTCGTGAATTAGAAAGCCGTATTCAAATCGAAAGGTCACAGATAAGTTTATCCCTTACAGGGGAGGTGGCCTTTACCTTGTATTTACTGTAAACTTAAGTCCCTCCCGTGCTTCCGGACTGGGGGATGTTTGCATTGACCTCAGCTCCCAAATCCATCACGTGTGAGCGTTTGTCCCTTTTTTTTCTCCTCCCTTGACATTTGCAAACCGAAAAGTCTGGGCTGAGCCACCAGCTAGCTGCCTAGGTTACAGGGTGGCCTTGGGAGTGACTTGGGGCCTCTGCAGGCTGAGGAGGTGATGATGGCGTCATAGGGACCGTGGAACCAGTGGCTCAGGGAAGAGGTGGCCTTCCCGCTCATTTCTGGCCCGGCGACGGCCACCCGTGCCTCCCCGAAGCTTTGGGTCCCAGGCCTGACCCTGCCGGGAGCTCTCTGACTCCTGTGTGTGTCTGTTCAAGATTTACGTCCACCTGAAGGAAGGCGGGGGCCCCGATGGGCTGGATGCGCTGAAGAATAAGCCCCAGCTCCACAGCATGGTCGCCCGAAGCCTGTGCCGGAACGCGGCGGGCAAGAACTACATCATCTTCACTGGGCCCAGCATCACCAGCCTGACCCTGTTCGAGGAGCTGGAAAAGCAAGGTTTGTCGTGTGGCGGGCCCGTCCGAGAGGGGCCCCTCGCCCCCAGAGGAGTGATGGGAGAGGTCTGGGGGTACAGGTGCATAGCAACCGGCACAGCCCATGGGCTGCTGGGCCAGGAGGGAACACGTTGGTTTCAGCCCGCCATGTGCCTGCCACAGGCCTGGACCCTGCCAGGCACTGGTGATCAGCAGGGATACGGCCACAGGCTTGCGGTCTGGGCGGGGGCGTGTCGGCACAAAGCTCTGCCCAAGTCACATTTGCTTGTGTCGTTTGTTGGGAGACCGTGGCCATTGAGGGGTTCTCCTAGTGTCCTAGTCCATTCGGGCTGCTCTGTCAAATTACCACAGATGGCAGCTTATAAACAGCACACGTTTATTCCCTGTAGGCCTGGAGACTGGAAGTTCAAGATCAGGGAACCAGTGTGGTTGGGTGCAGCTCTCTTTCAGGTTGCCGATCTCACGTGACCGAAAGGATAAGGGAGTTCTCTGGGGTCCCTTTCCTTTCCTTTTCTTTCTTTTCTTTTCTTTTCTTTTCTCTTTTCTTTTTCTTTTCTTCTTCTTTTTTTAAAATGTTTATTTATTCTTGAGAGAGAGGGAGACAGAGCGTGAGTGGGGGGTGGGGGGGTAGAGAGAGAGGGAGACACAGGCTCCGAAGCAGGCTCCAGGGTCCAAGCTGTCAGCACAGAGCCTGACACAGAGCTTGAACTCACGAACCGTGAGATCATGACCTGAGCCGAAGTTGGATGCTTAACTGACTGAGTCACCCAGGCGCCCCATCTGGGGTCCCTTTTCCTTTCTTTCTTTTTTTTTTTTTTTAATGTTGATTTTGAGAGAGACAGAGAGACACAGTATGTGAGCAGGGGAGGGACAGAGAGAGGGAGACACAGAATCTGAAGGAGGCTCCAGGCTTCGAGCTGTCAGCACAGAGCCCGACGTGGGGCTCGAACTCACAAGCTGTGAGATCATGACCTGAGCCGAAGTCTCTTGCCCAACCAAGTGAGCCACCCAGGCGCCCCGGAGGTCCCTTTTCTTAAGGGCACTGCTCCCATTCATGAGGGCTGCACCCTCATGACTCAGGCACCTCCCAGAAGCCCCACCTCTTAACACTATCACCTTGGGCATGAGGCTTTCAGCAGAGGAATTTGGGGGGAATGCACACATTTGATCTGTAACACCTAGTCCCAGCTCCTACAAAGGCTCTTAAGTCTGGACTCATCCCCATTTATAATGTGGCCCCTCCAGTTGACACAGATGTCACAGAGAATTATGTAGAATTAACACAGCAGGACAGTAGGCCTCAGAAAATTCTTAGTGTGCTATGGTGCTGGGATGCTTCGTTCATCTGTTCAAAGGTAGGAAGCCTTCTGTGGCTCCGGCAGAAATGGGGGCTGCAGAAAGAGGTCTGGACCAAGTCAGGGAGCCTGACAGCAAGCTGTATATCCTTTGCTTTGTCCTACATTTGAGGGATTTATATCTCGTCCACTCAAGAGAAACATAAAAAGCCTCTCCTCTGCTATGGCAGCCACTGAAATCGCAGACCGATTGCTTAGCAACAGATCAGACATCCGGCCTTAAAACAAAACCCTCTCAAGTAATGGAGAGCCAACAGCTTCTGACCTTGACCTCAGCCACTGCGGCAAGGAAGCAGCCCTAGACCGGGTGCTCTGCTGGCCCTGGCTGCGTCTGACTCACCTGCAAAGTCCAGTGCCCAACAGGGCTCTGTGCTTAATGGCTGAGAGAACTCAGGGTGGAGAGATCCGAGCACGCGAAGAGGGGCCGTGGAAGTAAAATTGGAGAAAATGGACCCTGATGCGCGCTAACCGAACCCCTCGGAAGAACGAGGGGTTCCTGTGTTAGAGCAGGTGGCAAGAGCCAAGGCTGCCATCCCCACTTGCCCACTCGTTCGAGTCCGACTGTGGGTGCAGGGCTGTGAGCCCTGGGGTTCCTAGAACCGCCCAGATAGCATATGCGTGCTGTTGGGGCCACCCGGCGTCACACGGTATACGCTCCCATCACCTAGACCAAGAGTCAGGTGGTGCAGTCAGGTGGCATGTTGTCCCGGTGGGGCTGGTGTCAGAGTGCGGGTGCCCAAGGACTGTCACGGGCCATCAGTGCTGCTGCCCTGACAGCTGGCCATGCTGGCCTGTGATTCTGGGAAGAAAAGGGCGCTCCCCAGCTCAGGGAATTAGGGAAAGGACGAAGAGAATCTTCTACTGGGAAGAAAATAATTACACATGGGATTTAGCTTTTCCCGAGAACGAGCAAAGATTTCATTGCCTGTTGTTTGGAAGCTTCTGGAGCTCCTGTGCACTTCTTGCGTGGCTCCACTGTGATGATGAGACGCTGGGCTGGTGGTTCTCCATTGTCCCCACACTGGTGGCTGCATGCCCCCCTCCCTCCCCCAGGCTGCACTGGGCTGGGCTGGTGCCCTCCAGGACATTCTCATGGGCAGCCAGGATTGAAGAAGGGCATCGTAGCTGAGTCTGGCTGTCCCTCCGTGGACAGAGTCTGCTTTGTAAAACAGCCAGAAGAAGACACTGATATAATAAATGCTATTTTCTTAAAGGGGCAGATTCAGGAGACTTGGTTGCTGTTTGGGTTTTCTCCTTCCCCTCTTACAAAATTGCACCTGCTGTTTTTGGCTGATTGTGTGCACGGAGCCTCGGATGGAGAATTTAAAACATCCTTTCTCCTTGTTCATCTACGGCTCCCCGCTGTTTTAAAAACAGTTCCTTCTTATTAAATATTAAGACGAGGGGTAGCTGGAGTTCGAGCTACAGAGGTGCGAGCGGCCAGCAGCCCTCTGCTTCTGAGCAGTAAGGCTCCATCATGCCACCCACTGGCTCTTCCAGTGCACCCACTGGTGCTCATTAGGCAGTGGGACCCGGGTAGTTCCTCCCGTTCCCCCCCTCCCCCACCCCCCGTGCCCAGGGCGGGCCGGAGATGCGCGCGCACAAGGTCATAGAATGTTTCGAGTTACTGATGATACCGCATCCGCCTTCAGGGAACTTCAGTCTGTGACGGGAGACCCCGGATGAGACTTTCCCCAGCAACTTCAGTCAAAAGTGCCGCTTCGCGTCCCCTCCAGGCATCCAGATTGAGGATGCTGGCTGCAGGGAGAAGCCGTGGCTCTCCATGGCCACCTGGCCCGCTCACTGGGGCAGGCCAGAGGGTGGGGAGGGCCGGGAAAGACCTTGAGCCCAGGACGGAATTTAGCAAAGCCTCCTTGTCCACGTTGACCTCCTTTCACAATCCCTCCTGCCTCCGTGGGACCGTCTGTGCATTAGTGGCCACCCAGTAGCTGCTTCTCCCTCAGAGTGCAGAAGTTTCTAGAAGCAGATGAGCAGATGGGAGGACAGGTGCACATGCTCAGCCCTGAGCCTGGCACATAGCCAGCGCTCTGAAGAGACTCCTTACTTCTTACTACTGATTCACTGCAATGGTCTCATGTAAAATCTTAAATGCTTATTTTTTTAAATGCTTATATTTTTTGAGGGAAGGGGAGGCATAGAGAGAGGACAGGACAGAGGATCTGAAGCAGGCTCCAGGCTCTGAGCTGTCAGCACGGAGCCCAGTGTGGGGCTCAAACTCCTGAACTGCGAGATCATGACCTGAGTCAAAGTCAGACGCTTAACCAATGGAGCCACCCAGGCACCCGGTCTCACATGTAATCTTGAACGTTCTTATAGAAGTACTGGGACAGAACACCTCTGGGATAGAAGTCCCCAGACTTCAGGGGTCTCCCCTGCAGGGACGTCTAGAGGGCCCATCCCCCAAGCATCAGCCCCAGAACAGGGCAGGCCCGTCCTTTCCACCGGCATGCGCGGGGCCTCCCTGACCGTGTGGACGCGGTTTTGTGTCCGTCTCCCCCGCAGAGATCTACTGCTGTGGCCTGCTCAGCCCCAGGAAGAGTGACTGCACCGGCCTGCCCCCGTCCATGCTGAGCAACCCGGCCACCCCCCCGGCCCGGGGCCAGCACCGCATCAAGATGAAGGGGAACATGTCTCTGATCTGCTGGTACAACAAAGGGCCCTTCCGCTTCCTGACCAATGCCTACTCGCCCGTGCAGCAAGGTGGGCCCGCAGGGGGGGCTGGGGAGGAGGGGGGGTTTGTGCAGCTCAGGTGTCCGGTGACCCCATCCCTGTGAGCTTCTGGGCCGGGGACTCGGTGCCACTGCACCTGACTGGTGGGGGGGGGGGGGGCGACACCAGCTCCCCGTTGCTTGTCGGCGGCCGAGAGAAACAGGAAGCGACCAGGGTGGGGTCCGCAGGCCGCCAGGGTTGTCTGTGGTCGCTCTGAGTGCTGTACGTGGCCAGCACTCACGTGGTCACCTCGGCATCGAGGATCTGTTCTGACGGGAGGGGAAACCATCAGCTGTTGTTTTATTGGTTCGGCGTCTTCCTCCGAGATGAACCACTAGGATTTGGGGGTGGTCAGGTGATTCTGTCATCAATTTTCCTCGGGGTCTAAAATCCATAAGGCGTCTACAGTTAAAGTAACTACAGCCCCCACCTCTTTAAGCCACTGACAGGGGAACTCAGATGACAGAGGGCGCCTCACCGAAATTGTCCCGTCGCGTCGTGTACTTGGAAATCCCCTATAGTTGTCTGTATCAAGACATGTTTCCCCTTTCCTGCTGAAGGAACGCTGCGGGGCGCTCGGTTGTGTTGGAGGGTGTCTGTGTGTGTGATCGGTGTGCACGTGTGGTGTATGTGAATGTGTGTCTCGTGTGTGTGTGTGTGTGTGTGTGTGTGTGTGCGTGCTTAATTAATGTCTGTTCGTTTATTCCCACCCCTTACCCCGCACACACACCTAGGCTCTGTTACATTTCAGTGGAGATGACAGTCTAGGGACCCGAACCCACGGGACTCGGGGTTAAGGAGGTATGGAATGCCGCCCGTCACTGTGTCACTGTGTCAAGGGCACTCGGGGGAGATGTTTGAAATTGACCTTGCAAGCCAAAGGGCGAGTTTGAATTGGACTTCCACACTCTGGTGATTGGACAAGGGCTCTCACAGGGAGAATGTTCGAGAATAGGGCGTAGGAGCCACCTCCCTCCAAATTATGCGTGACAAGTTGCAAAGTTTGCGATAGGATTTAAGAGGACAGGGCCTTAAAAGCCCCAATCGCAAAGGTTGGGAGGCTTACCTCCATCGTCAAGGGAACCAGCAAGGAGGATATTTGATGGGGAAGAAGAGAAAATTGGTAGGGTTGATTTTTAAGTATTCTAAAACTTACTGTTTGTCTTTCCTTCAGTTATAGTTTCCGTTTCTAAAGTATTCGGTTACAAATCATAAAGTCCCCATTCTGAGACACCCTTAAAAAGCCCAGGTCGTATGCCTTTGGCGTGGCCCCGGCCCCTCCCGCAGCGCCTCTGGAAGCTTCCCAGGGTGGATGGCATGGGCACCTGTGAGCCAGGCCCGCCCTGGAGCAGACAGAGCCCCATGGGTGGGCTCCCAGGAGGCGCCAGGAGGCAGGGAGGCAGCGTGGAGAGTGGCAGCTGGGTGGCCACAGGAAATCTTTTTATTCACATTTTAGAGTATTTGTTTTCGTGTTTGTTTATTTAGAAGAGAAGGAGGACACAAGCGGGGAAGGGGCAGAGGGGTAGAGAGAGAGACTGAGCGTGAGCAGGGGAGGGGCAGAGAGAGCGAGAGAGGGAGACACAGAATCCGAAACAGGCTCCAGGCTCTGAGCGGTCAGCACAGAGCCCGATGCGGGGCTCGAACTTGTGAACCACAGGATCATGACCTGAGCCGAAGTCGGACGCTCAACCGACTGGGCCACCCAGGCACCCCCTCCACTTCCTGTTTTATGTCAGGATAGCCAGGCAGGGTGGGGAGGCGCACATTTGTCCGACGGGGGGGTTTATCGTCTCTGTTCTCCTCAGGAGTGATCATCAAGAGGAAGACTGGGGAGATCCCCTGCCCCTTGGCCGTGGAGGCGTTCGCTGCTCACCTTAGCTACATCTGCAAATACGACGACAAGTACAGCAAGTAAGTGGAGGCAGCCGCGGGGCTCACCGGCACGGCATGGAGATTGGTGGGTGGTCAGCAGTGCCCCGGTGTCCGAGTGGACAGATGTAGCCCCTGTGAGACAAAATCCCGAGCCCCATCCTGGTCTTCCAGGCTCACCCGCACAGCCCCCTCACTTCTGGGCGCCCTGCCTCCTTCCCTGTCACCCTTGCCCCTGGACGCCCTTCCCTCCGCTCACCCGGGGCTTGCCATCTCTCAGCACTCAGCGCAGAGCCTGCTCCCTCTGTCCCCTGCCCAGACCGCTCTCCTCCCCCACCCCGGCACCCACGGACCACGCAGCATCAGCCCCCGGTGTCCACACGCTGGGCCCCGTGTTCTCCAGCCCAGGTTGCTGAGCTGTTTCACCTCTGGGCACCTGCTCCGGGGGTGGCCTCGTCTGAAGCACACGCGTAACATAGACGGGATGCGTCACCCACGGCGCGGTGACAGGAGCTCGGGAGTGATGGCTGGTGAACCTGAGCGGGACTCTGAAATTGGTAGGGTTGAGCCTCCCAGCCTAGAATGAGGCTGGAGGAACCCCCAAAAGGCAGGTGGGCGCTTACTCCGCCCACTTGGAGGGTAACGTGCTGGGCTTCTCCGTGGCAGAGAAAACCGAGGACCCGGTTCCCCCTGGAAAACTCAGCCCAGGTTCGAAAGGCAGCCCCACGCCACCGGGAGTCATTGAACAAATGTTTACCGCGTGCTCTGCTCAGCACCTGCTGAGTCCGTGAGGTTATTACAGAGAAATCTGCATTTGTATCGCAGACACGTTGGGTCCGCTCTGCGCCGGCCGTGGCGGGGATGCTGACCCTCAGGCACGTCTGGGGGGCTGGGGCAGAGACAAACGTGCAGATGGGAGGACACGGCGTGGGCCTGAGTCGTAAGCCGGCTCTTGGCCCTGGAGGGACACCATCCTCCGTCTCGGGGCAGAGGCCTCCCTGACGTGATATCCGTCCTGGATCCGAAGGGAAGGCGGGGGTGGCGAGGAGACGTGCCCTCGGGAGGAAGGGGACGCATCGCAGGGGCCTGCAGCTGAGGGTGTACTTGACCTTGGGGAACGGAAGCAGTTCAGGATGCACGGGACGCGGCAGCCGAGAGGGTCCCTTAGCAAAGAGGGAAGCCCCCCAGGCCCTCTTCCCTTGGAGCTTCTGAGCCATCGGAGGCCGGGCTCCCGAGTTCGGCATCTCTTCTGGTGGCTTCCTCCCGCCGCACCTAATCCTCTGCTAGGAATTGTCTTCATCTTCTTTGTCTTAAGTGAAGCTGACCGTGACTAAGCTGCAGTGAGAGCTGACCCCCCGGCCCGGTTCCTACCCCCGCGGCCCCCCTGCGGCGGCCCTGACCGTGATGGGGCCTTTTGGGGGAACATCTCCCCTGACCCGGGCGCCCACGAACCATCCGGCTGAGCCTTTCTTACTCCTCCGCCCCCGCAGGTATTTCATTTCTCATAAACCAAACAAGACCTGGCAACAGGTGTTCTGGTTCGCCATCAGCATCGCGATCAATAACGCCTACATCCTGTACAAGATGTCAGACGCCTACCACGTGAAGAGGTACAGCCGGGCACAGTTCGGCGAGAGACTGGTGAGGGAGCTGCTGGGTCTGGAGGAAGCCTCCCCAGCCCACTGATGCCAGGCGGCCAGGCCTAAGTGAGGACCAGGTCCGGGAGGCCGGAGGAGGGAGGGAGCGGGCCATTCTGACCTGCCCAGCCAGAGCCCTGCGGGTGCCCCCCCCACCCCCCTTCCCGGGGGTGGCCCCAGCCCGGAGGGGTGCCCACGGCTTCCACGGGGACCAGGGTGGGCCTGGTCAGAGGACGGCTGCCCGTCCCGGTTCCCATTCGAAGAAGAGCATGTCCTCCCTCCAGAAGCGGCCACCCACCCGGTGCCGGGGCGGGCGCCGCACCCAGACTCCACGTGCCGGCGGGCGCGCTGTCCGTGGCATTGGCCCAGCAGGGCGCTGCCTCCTCGTGACACCCGTGGAGCTCAGCTCGGTACAGGGGCCCTGGGAAGGCTGTTGCCGCCGGAGGCGCCAGGGATGGGATGAGCCGTAGCACGTCCTGCTAGAAATGCCTGCTCTGTAAAGACGTAAAGACGTTTGTGACGCGGTTCAGTTTCCTGCCGTGTCCCGATGGTGACCAAGGCAAGCAGAGGTGGGGCTGTGCACCGCTAAGGCCGTGCCGGTGTGGACAGGAGACCCGAGCGTCGCCCCGAACCTGCCTCACGCAGGCGGCTTGGAACGGGCCTCCTGGAACAAGGAACGCAAACTGGGTGCCATTGACACGCAGGGATGAAATGGGGCAGCGATTGCCCGTTCTGAGTCAAGGATGAGGCGTTCCTAACTCATTTCATCTCCCTGGCTGGTGGACGGGGGAGAGAGGGAAAATGCCAACGGAATCGCAGTGACGTGTGATGCTGTTTTTTATTTTTCAATATATCTTCAGGTTATTTTCTTACCGTTGCTTAAGATCTTCTGTAAAAGGAAAATGTCCCCCTTCTTTTCCGCCCCCTCCCTTCGCCCCAGCCGTGGCTGTTTGCGTGGTCACAGTTCGGTATTCTGGGCCCCGTGACTGTGCCAGGACCGGAAAGGGCAGCTTGCTCCCAGAACGGACATGCTTCCACTCCATCAAGGGGCACGGGGGGCCCTGTGGGCCTTAAGCGTTGCCGTAGATCTGATCGTCGGCAGAATCACTTGTTTGGGAAAACACGGGGCGTTGCTGCAACGCACGCCAACACGTCTGGGGGTGACACTGGCCAATTCTCGCGCCCCGTGTGTGGTCACCTGGCTGGGTGTGCCCTCTGACCCCATTGCCCCAGAGCCCCGCGGCTGGCACGGGCAGACCCGGGAAGGTGACCGGGTGACCAGCTTTGTTGGGGGCGATCTCCCCGTAGGACCGCGAGAAGTACATGCCAAGGCCGCTGGCATCTGGGGCTCCTGCGCCCAGGTCCGCGTGCCTCCGGGGGAGACCCGGGCCAGGGTGATCCCCTGGTCTGACCGTCCCCCGCAGACAAGAAACGAGCGATTCCTGGAGTTACACGATCCCCCTGCAGCCTGGTTTACGTAGCCCCCTCATTTTTTTTGTTTTTGTTTTTTTTTTTTAACAAATGCAAAATCTATTCTACTCAGGCTTTGGGACGTTTTTCTTTGTTCACACTCAGTTAATTAAACGTGTTGCTGGCCGCATGCTCCTGAACTCCACGCCATTCCTGCAGCCTGCGTTCGTGATGATCCCCCTCGCCCTGTGGTTTGAATCCGACGCCACGGATTGTAGGCCAAATTTTAAATTGTGTTTCCAAACACCTTCGCCGTGTCCTTTAATTGGATTGAAAGCACTTTTACCACATGGAGAAATATATTTTTAATTTGTGATGCTTTTCTACAAGGTCCACTATTTCTGAGTTTAATGTGTTTCCAACACTTAGGGAGACTCTAATGAAAGCTGATGAAGTTTCTTTTCTGTCCAAATAAGTAAAAGAAAAAATAAAAGTCTATTTAGATGCTGATCCTTTGCGAATATGCGAGTTTGTTTCAATGGTCAGGGACAAGGAGCTCCCGGCTGGCTGCGTGGGTAGAGCACGCGGCTCTTGATCGTGGGGTCGTGAGTTCGAGCCCCACGCTGGGTGTCGCGTATGCTTACTAAAAAAAAATAAAAGATCAGGGACAAAACCACGGGCTACTCTTTTAAGACTTCTTGGTGTGCGAGCTAGTGTGCATGATCTTAAACTGTTTTTAGCGTCCTACGCCCCTGAGCAGTTTAAAAAAGAAATTCAGTAAAGTCTTGACTTAGAGAAATAGATATCGATACCCTGGTCCTGTGAGTCAAGCTGTATCTTGGGTGCCTGTGCCATTGAAGAAAACTCCCACCTGCCTTCCAGATGGGGGATTCCTCCTCCCTTCTGCCAGTTTCCGTGGTCGTCCGCATTAACCCAGAGAGACGCTCTTGCGACAGGCCGGTGGGTGGCTTTGCGTTACCGAGTAATTAGAGGGGACCTACACCAGTTTAGCGCTCTGGTTTTTAAACGGTAACCACCTGTTTTCAGATACGTGCTTGAAGCAGACGGCAGTTCCGCCGGGGGTCTCTTGGAGCCCCTGCAATGCCGGGACGAGTTTCTGTTCTTCCGGAAGGAGGACAGAGGGACCTAGAGTACTGATTAGGAAAGCCTGTAGGACCCCGTCCTGCAGATGTGAGTCTGAGAGCCTTGGAGAATTGCTCCAGTTCAAATCCACCTGGCTCCAGTATTTCCAAGGGTTGGAGAGACTGGTTGCCCCTGGATTGGCTCAGTTAGTAGCTAGCTGGCCACTGCTGGGGTCTGGGGAGGGCCCAATAAGTGTTTCTCACCACAGTGGGGGGGGGGGCAGCAGGTGGCATCCCGAGGCCAGCCATCACTGTGGGATGTCTTTGCTACAGAGTCTGAAAAAGAAAATCAGAACAAGGAGCATCCCGACCCTTATGGAGAATAAAACAACAAATACCTAGAAGCTTCTCCAGAGCAAAGCTCTGTTAGGCCAAATGCACTGAGCTTCACGTGGTTTGGGCCGCAGTCCCAGGGCTGCGGCTATAGTTAGAATCGGGTAAGGTAATCCTTCAGGGAACGGAACGTGGGTGAGTTTTTGTTTGTATTTGCTGCCTTCCTTCCCGGTTTCTCTGTTTCATTCACATTGTCTCTTGTCCCCACACTCTGCTTCCTAAAAAGCCTCAAGTTTGAACAAGGTCTGACTGTAGTCAATGGAACATTATAATACTAAGGTCATATTTCAGAACTGAAGTGGGTTATTGGGGTGGCTCAGTCGGTTAAGCATCCGACTCCTGGTTTTGCCTCGGGTCATGATCTCACAGTTTGTGAGTTCAAGCCCCATGTCGGGCTCCACGCTGACAGCACATAGCCTGTTTGGGATTTTCTCTTTCTCTCTCTCTCTCTCCTTCTGGCCCGCCCCCACTTAGTCTCTGTTGGTCTCTCAAAATAAATTAAAAAAAAAAAAAAACCTCAAATGAGTTACATAGGAAAACTTTGGTGTCTGGATCATTCTGGACAAGGACATTCAGTTTATTGACTCCATTAGACAAGGCCCGGCCACCAGAATTGAATGAACTCTACAGCTGTGCCAGAGAAGAAGTTCGCAGTCGCCAGGAGCCTGGAAGGCTCTGGCTCATCGTGTGTGGCCGTGCACCGCCGTTGTCCTGGGTTCTGGGTTCCTCAGGGAACCCAGCCTCAGCACCAGGCAGTGAGGGAGGCAGGCAGACCCACCCATGCCCCCTCTGAAATGTGGGGCACTTGACCCCGGCGGGCACCAGATGCACCTGGTGTGGCAGATTCTAGAAAAGACAGAATCGCATCCTCCCAAGAGGCTGAAGCCAGACCATATCTGACCCAAAATTGCCTATTTGCCATGCAGCCAATTATGCGTAAGCTTCTCTGGAAAGCACTGGCCCTGAGAGCCAATTCGACCTCAGTGTTTCTGGAACGTGCTGCACCACACGTGAGCAGCTAGTCAAAAAGGGGTCCTACGAGAAGTCCTAGCCAAGCGAAAAGAAAGTTTCTCATCTCCTAAGTACCAATCTGCAGCTACAAAAGTTTTATTCCTTCCATTCCCCCTGTGGCTTATACTTGGTTCTAATTTCCTCCAAGGAAATGGGGTACTGACCTCTTCAACCTGACAGCTGGTGTGAGGGTTTGCTTGCCCCCAGTTAACTTCTAATGTCCCACACTCCTCCACTAGGAAAGAGCCACAACTTTAGCAAAAGCAGCGCTAGAAAAAAACATTCACTGGGAAGATGAGATTTTAGCTACTTTAATTAGCTTTTTCACTAGCCCTGGCCGTCTTTTTAAAAATGCGTCTGTTCCTCAAAAAATTAAACATAATACTACCAGGTGTGCCTGGCTGGTTCAATCAGTAGAGCATGTGACTCTTGATCTCAGGGTCATGAGTTCAAGCCCCGCCTTGGGCCTAGAGATTACTTAAGAAAAAAAAAAAAAAAGAATTACCGGATGATCTAGCAATCCTTTTTTAAATTTAATTCCTTTTTAATGTTTATTTTTGAAAGAGAGAGAGAGAGAGAGAGACAGAGTGTGAGTGGGGGAGGGGCAGAGAGAGAGAGGGAGACACAGAATCCGAAGCAGGCTCCAGGCTCCGAGCTCAGGGCTCTCAGCACAGAGCCCGACGCGGGGCTTGAACTCCCAAACCGCGAGATCACGACCCGAGTCGAAGTTGGACGCTTAACCGACTGAGCCACCCAGGCGCCCCTGGCAATTCTGCTTCCGGGTATTTATCCAAAGAAAATGAAAACGCTAATTTGAAAAGGTATGTGCAGCCTCATGTTCATTGCAGCATTATTTATGATAGCCAAGACGTAGAAACAACCTAAGTGTCCATCAGTGAATGAATGGATAAAGATGTGGTGTGTATGTGTGTGTGTGTGTGTGTGTACATATATATGTGTGTGTGTGTATATATACATATATATGTGTGTATATATATACGTATATATACACATAAATATATATACATACATACATACATATATACATGTATACATATAAATAATATTCCATTGCCTATACATATATATGTATAGGCAATGGAATATTACATTATTTAACGTTTAAGAAGGATGAAACCCTTCCATTCGTGACAACACGGATGGACCTCGAGGAAATTAATGCTAAGTGAACTGAGTCAGAGAAAAACAGATATTGTACGATCTCTCCTACATGTGGAATCCAGAAAAATATACATATACAGTATATAGAAAACTAAGCTCGTAGAGAACAGATTGGTAGTTGCCAGAGGTAGGGGAAGGGGGTTGGGAGAAATGAGTTGAACTGCTTGGGTTTTTTTAGTTAAATTGATACCAAAAAAAAAAAAAAAAAAAAAAAAAAAAAAAGCATCTAGTTTCATACTTGAGAGCTGCCTCCCCGCGATAGAATATAGAAGGAGTGAACAAAAGAAGGAAGAAGAAGATGTGGTTTCTATTATTTCAATAGATTAGAAAGAACAGAACAGTTGTATTCATTTTTTAGGTAGAAATTTAAGATCTGGAGTGGTGGGATTGTGGGATTTTTTTTATTATTATTATTAGTGAGGCATGTTGGAGTCATTAATGCCATACATAGTCTATTGTGGCTTTTTAAAGTGTGTCCCCTCATCAATGCTTATCAGTGCTTATCAATAGAAGTACAGTGTCCAAAGTGGGACAAATGCTGTTTTAGTTCCTGTCCCCGTCAAGCCGTGAGTCTAGTCCTGCCCACCATCCTACAAGAAGAGACTTTGACCAGTGAGGGGGTCCCGGAGGCTAGGACAGTGGGTCCACATAGAAACCAAATGGTAAGAGGAGCAGTTGGGAAAACAGGGCGATTAGCTTGGTTGGTGAAGCACTGACTCAGGAGGGAACGTGACATTTGTCTCTGGACTGCCTAGTCCCCTTCTCCATGTGGTGCACGTCACCAGGCTTCCGCTCAGTGGGGAAAGCAATTTGCAACGCGTAGAGCTGCCCAACATTGGGACAGGACACCCCAGAAAGCATGGAACGCTCTGTCAGTTCCCGGATGTCTCCAGCCAGGGGCAGCTCTCAACACAGGAAGGTCCCGGAGGGCATCCTGTGGGCAGGAGGTGGCCTTAACTCCGGGCTGTGGGCTGGAGCGGGACACCCCTGCTGGCAGCTGTCATCTTAACTGAGGAGGAGCGGAAAATAGCCATGAATCGAAGCCCTGACTCCTGGGCTCCTGGGGAGAGGTGATTTGGGATGAAGAAGGACCAAAATTACAAAGACGACTGCCTCTCTCCAGAGGATGCCGGCAGCCAGCTCCCAGCCGCTCACCTTCTTCCTCTTCCTCAGGTGGGGGTCCCCACTGACCCCAAGTTCAAGGGCACCAGCCATCAGCAACAGGGAAATCCCTGCCAAAGAATCTGGGAAGATTGCCGTTTTATTTGAAAATGCCTTTGCACCATTCCATTATTTTGCTTTTCCTTACAGTTTTCAGTAAAGAATCTTTAGGAGGGGGCGGCCTGGGTGGCTCCGTCAGCTAAGCAGCAGACTTCGGCTCAGGTCATAATCTCGCGGTCTGTGGGTTCGAGCCCCGTGTCCTGCTCTTTTGCTAACAGCTCAGAGCCTGGAGCCTGCTTCGGATTCTGGGTCTCCCTCTCTCTCTGCCCTTCCCCCACTCATGCTCCGTCTCTCAAATAATAAACATTAAAGTTTTAAAAAAAGAATCTTTAGGAGGAAATTTGTAATCTCGTGAACTGCACATATGTAGCCCTCAGGGGACGTCACACAACTACGTCCCCGTCCCTTTTGTGAAGATAAAGCCTACCCTTTTGTCAAGACTTTGATTTCACCCTAAGACATGCTTGCAATACATTTTTACAAATTTTGTATGCCATGAGCTAATTTCTGAGTTCTAAAATGTGAAGTATGGCATATACATACATACATACATACATGTGCATATATATATATATATATATACAGTGTAATTCAGACTTCTCATGTGATTTTTCTTCAGTTTGTCTACAGTCAGCAACTTTGAAATACAATCAAATATATTGCATTTGCGGGGCGCCTGGGTGGCTCAGTGGGTGGAGCGTCCGACTTCCGCTCAGGTCATGATCTCACAGTCCCTAAGTTCGAGCCCCGCGTCGGGCTCTGTGCTGACAGCTCGGAGCCTGGAGCCTGCTTCGGATTCTGCGCCTCCCTCTCTCTCCGCCCCTCCCCTGTTCATGCTCTGTCTCTGTTTCGAAAATAAATAAAAACATTCAAAAAAAAACTTTTTAAATACATTGCTTTTGCTTCTCTCTGGTGGTTTCTTCTGGGGGAGGGAGGGTATGATGAAGGAAATTCGTGAAAAGCATCATGGGATCTGTTGTCAGACTAATAGAAGAGGTTGGGCAAAGCCTGGTGAGCCCACCCTAGGGACGCTCCCAAAGGAAAAGAGTGTTGGCAGATAAGGGGGCCCCGGGGGCCGCAGGCATGTCTGGACATCTGAGCCTTCTCAACTCTGCTGCTAATCCTGGGGAAAGTCAGAGGGGTTCCCGTGGGGGCCTCCTCAGGCTCCCCCTCCCATTGTTCATGTTGGGGGTGGGGGGCAAGTGGGAACAAAGGGTCTCTACCCATCAGAGGCCGGATTGTGCAGCCTGCCACTTGTCAGCTGCTGCCATCACCACAGCCTGTCATTCTCCTCCCCCTTTCCAGAAGGTTCTAGAATTGGACGCATGAAACGGGGGTGAAGTTTCTCAGAAATTAGGTCCTTGTGAACGAGGGAAAATGGGAGGTGGTAGGTGTGGGGGCATCAACAAAACACAGGGTCCGTGACTTTGGCTTTGGTGGCGATATCCTACAAGGCCACAAGATGGGGCTCGTCGTGAACACAGAAAATACTTATGAGGGACGAAATGTCAGATCCCAGTTTCCAGTCTTCTTTTGACACATCACAGAAGAATGGAAAGATTTGGAGAAGCGTGTGCTTGTCAACTTAAAATCCGAATTAAAACATCCTCACCGCACATACTTGGCAACGTCTTAATTTTTGAGAGAGAGGGAGAGAGAGAGAGCGGGGGGGGGGGGGGGCAGAGAGAAGGGGGGACAGAGGATCTGAAGCAGGTTCGTGCCGACGGCAGAGAGCCCAGTGCGGGGCTCAAACTCAAACCTTGAGATCATGACCTGAGCCAAAGTCAGACGCTTAACTGACTGCCACCCAGGCGCCCTGCTCGCCAAATGTTTTTGTAAGTGATGAATTTGTCTTTATTTCATGATGTCTTGTTGACCCCTGATGTGATTATTTTCTAACCTCCACCGTCTTTGTATCCCTCCCTCCATTTTTCCTTTCTACATCTCTCTGCCTCTGACTCCTCTCTCTTCCCCTCTCCATTTTCTCCACCCTCTTCTACCCTCCCCTTCTCCCCTCTCCCTGCCGCTTCCTTCCCTCCTCCCTTTTCCTCACATAACTTTGGTGAGCCCTGAAGTCGTTCCCTGATTGTCCTCTCTGAGCACAGGGGACATTGTGGGATATTCCTGCTCTATCTGGGTTCTTCCTTTCTGTTCTCTCGTATCCCGGTTTTCAAGTCTCACTGCCCCACAGGGACTCTTACCTCCTCTCAAGTAGGGGTGGGGGGCGTGACCCTCTGTACCAAAGACATGAGGGCAAGACACCCCAGAAAGAAGACATCCAACAAGGTGGGGCGCCTGTGCTGACTGCTCGGAGCCTGAAGCCTGCTTCAGATTCTGTGTTTCCTTCTCTCTCTTCCCCTCCCCCACTCACATTCTGTCTCTCTCAAGAATAAATAAACATTAAAAAAAAAAAAAAGAGACTTCAACAAGGAGACAGAAGACCCTTTATAGCCGGGAATGGATGACAAAATTTATTTTACTGATACTAGGGTCCCAGTCTTCCCTGCCATCTCTTGGGGCTCATGGGACTACTCAGAAAAGCTAACAGCTGCTTTCTGGTTTGAGAGAGAGGAAAGCTGAAGGAAAGCGGAATAAAAGCCATTCATTGAAGAAACTTTTATTGAACTCTTCTAATCTACTAGCTACTGGGGGCGAACAAGAACGCTCTCTTCCGTCATGGGTTGTCAAACAGTGGGAGACACACACACACACACACACACACACACACACACAAATACCTCGTGACCAGAATAATAATAGTATGTTAAAAAAATAATCAAGGAATGGGGTACCTGGGTGGTTCCGTTGGTTAAGCATCTGATTCTTTTTTCTTTTTAAGTTTATTCATTTTGGGGGGGGGGAGAGGGAGGGGCAGAGAGAGCGAGAGAGAGAATCCCAAGCAGGCTCCAAGCTGTCAGCACAGAGCCCAAGGCAGGGCTCAGACACATGAAATGTGAGACCTTTGGCTCATGACCTGAGCCAAAGTCAGACACTTGACCGACTGAGCCACCCAGGCGCCCCAAGCATCTGACTCTTGATTTCAGCTCAGGTCGTGATCTCATGGTTCGTGGGTTCGAGCTCCATATCGGGCTCCGTGCTGATAGTGCAGTGCCTGCTTAGAATTGTCTCTCTCTCTCCCTCTGCCCCTCCCCACCCTCAAACTATATTAGCTTTTTTTTTAAATTAAGAAACAATGACTATATTTTCTCACCCACAAATGGGGATACATTGGCTGAACCGTGTTCTGTCACTGGGGTAGCATATTTTTATAGGATTTATTACAGGAGATCTATACGGGCCAGAGAGATGTCAGGTGTGAATATGACTTCACAAAACGAATCGTGCTTGTTTCATGGAGTAAAACTGGGTGACACTGGTTCATCTTGGGCCGAAGGCTCTGGGATTTGCCATGGGGAGAGTCTTGGACTAATAGGTACAAGCCCAACAACTGTGCCCCAGTTTAATCACCCTGACGCCACAGGGCAAGAGAACGTGAGATCCGTCCATGTTAAAACTTACGCTTAGAGAAGAAATATTCAATCTGGAGGGAGAAACCTGCTCCTGAAGGAGTCAAAGTCGATTGAACACGGACGCTCTGCACCAGGCACACCCTGATTAGGGGACAGTGGCCGACTCACCCTCCCTGTCCCCCTCCCACCCTCTCCCAAGTCCCAGGAACTAGAAAAACATGGGGTAAGACTTGTCATCAAGACTCCCTCACCCGGTTGCCCCCGCCCTTAGCCACCTGACCTTGGACACCTTGTGGTAGCAGTCACTTTTTGGTCACATTCACCATCCAACCGGAGAAAAAGTCTAGAGACCATGAGTAATAAACCCCCCAGTCGACACCCATGACCTGCAAATATATTCATGGAGATAACGGGATGGAATATTTAAAAATCCAGAAGGATTGTTGCCCACGATTGGAGTTCTGGAAGAATGAAATGGAGGCGGCTTTGTCTGATCTCAACAGTGTTAGAATGAGAAAAAGAGGAATATTTAACAACCTGGTCTGACCTTGATTCAATCACCTTCCAGACCCAATTTTTGGTCTGCCGCCCCTCCCTCGCCCCGCCCTCCCCCCACTGCCCTCCCGAAATTTGTCCTCCTTTGAGATGACGCCTTTCCCATGTCTGTCCAGCAGAGGGCAGCAAAGTACACCTTATGAGCCTCAACGAAGGTGAAACGTACAGAGCCTTCGTTCAACAAGTATGTTCCGAGTTTGGGGTCCAGGGATTATTCTAGGCACTGTGGATACACAATAAATAGGACACACAAAGTCTCCATTGGTCCAGAGAAAGGAGAGAGACAATACACAAGTCATCAAGACCATAAACCATGATGCCATGGGGCCAGGAACGGGGAAAGTCCTTGCTGCTGAATTCGGCATTCATTCAACCAGCAAATGTGTACTGGGTGCTGATTAGGCAACAGGCACTGGTAGAGACGCCTGACAAATCTCTGCCCTCCTGGGGCTTATGTTCTAGCAGTTGGGAGAGGACGCA
This sequence comes from Panthera pardus, assembly GCF_024362965.1. Lineage (NCBI taxonomy): Eukaryota > Metazoa > Chordata > Mammalia > Carnivora > Felidae > Panthera > Panthera pardus. Next base: position 1,576,659 of record NW_026526788.1, on the reverse strand, counting down.
GGAGCCTTTTTAAAAGATGTCGGGTATGTGGAAGAAGAAGAAATAGGTTTTGCAGGATGCTGGGGTATGAGGCAGAGGGAGGGTCAGGTTAGGTTCAGAGGCTCAGATCAGAGAAAGTTCCAAGGAGGAAGTCAGTTGAGCAGCATCAGGGACCCACTGCGGCTTACGCTCAGGCTTGCTGTGCTGGGATCATGTGGGGATGCCCGGCCCACCCCAGGCCAAGTGGGGGACCACTGGTCTAGAGCAAGCGGTGCCTGGGGCAGAGCAGGGCTGCAGGGCTGTGCAGGGCTGTCGTGGGGAGAGGAGGGGCTATGGTTAGAGAGGCCCCAAGAGGCCCAGCGGGACAAAGACAGTTGACTCCAGTGCTGCGGGAAAACCAAGAACATGAGCACAGACAAGCAAGGAGCAGTGAGGGGGGAGGAAGGGGGAGGGGGGGTTACCTGGCCTCAGGGATAAGGACAGGAAATGGTTACTAGACTAGGGGAGGGACGGGGAGGAGAGACGCGGAGGGAGAGGAAAGGGTGGGGTGGGAGCAGCCTAAAGCCCATCATGCAGTGGGGCCAGGGGAATAATTAGCCCCATATCTTTCTTCCTGCCCCTCAGGTCCTGCCATGCCCCCAGGGGGCCAAATCTGGGCAGAGGACTGAGAGGCTCCCCCAACCAGGGGGAGGGCGGGGAGCGGCTCCGCAGAGGGGTGTGCAGCCCCCGGGACCGCGCCGGGGGCGAGGGTGGGGGGAAGGTGGAAGGAAAACAGGGCTGCAGTGTGTATGGAGCCCAGCTCTGGAGGGGCTGGGCTTCCAGGGCCTCCCCGGAGTACTGCCTGGAGGAGGCCGAAGGGCCCTGGCTTCTGATGTGAAAATGGGACCCTATCTGCTTCCGTTTGGGGGGCCGTCCCGAACAGCCAAGGGGAACGCAGAGTTGGTGGGTTGGACACGGGGCTCCGACGCGCCCGGAGGTCGCCAGAGGGCCGCACAGGGTTTGCAGCGGGTCCCCTGGAGTCCCTGCCGCTCGGCCGCGCAGTACCTGCGCTTCACGGGAGAGGGCAGCCTGGAACAGCAGGAAGGTCCTCCGGGCCAGCCGTGCTCAGAGCCCAGGAGGCCCAGAGTCCAAGTGACCAGAAAGGCGGGGACGACCCTGGTGCAGGGGAGGTGTGCGGGACGGGGCGGTCTCCCTAGGCCCCACTCCTCCCCCCAGAGCAGGGAGCCAGACAGACCCAAGGAATCCCTGCTGGTCCTGTTCCGCCAACATGGCCTTGCCTGCTCCGTGGGGGTCCCAGGTATGTCACACGGTCAGCCTCTCCAGGGACAGGCTCTGCTCTTGTGGCTTCTGGGGTAAGAACACCTGCCTGGCTTCCTTCCCAAGGACCCGGTGACGACACTGGGGATGTGAACATCCGGGCACTGCCGTCCTCATTACCAGCACCACGGGCTCAGCCCGCTGAGTGACAAACCCAGGGCACACGGGAAGTCAGCACTGTCGCAGGCCACCTGCTCTCTGTCACCCAGTTCCTTGTACACAGGTGGGAGGTGGGTGCTGGTCCGAGGACAGTCCTGCAGCCCAGCCAGACGAGCCCTGCTTCTCACCTCACCAGGCCACCTGTGTCCGCGGGGGCTCCAGCTCTGTCTGGTCCACCTGTCCCCCCGCTGGCCAAGGAAAGCCTAGCAAATAAGACATTAAATCCCTAACAAACTTGCTATAATTGGACGCGCCCGGAGTCGGTTAAGCGTCCGACTTCGGCTCCGGTCCTGATCTCGCAATTTGCGTGTTCGGCCCCGCGTCGGGCTCTGTGCTGACAGCTCGGAGCCTGGAGCCTGCTTCGGATTCTGCGTCACCCTCTCTCTCCGCCCCTCCTCTGCTCATGATCTCTCAAAAAGAAATAAATGTTAAAAAATAAATAAAAAATAAAAAAGCAAGCAAGCCAGCTGTCTTTTTGCTAACATAAACTGTGCCTGAAGCTGGCCTGGGCGTCCCATTCTGGATCTTTTCTATTTCTGAGATCTCATCCTTAGCTTTCCAGGATGTTGTGGATCCAAAGCAACCAGGGTCCAGGCGGGGAGGGTCACCTGCGCAGGGAAGGCCTCCGGCGTCCACATGATGCCCTCTACTCCTGCTGCCTGTTGGCGGTCTTGATGCCCTGGGGATGTCCTGTGATGCCGCGTTGGCCGTAGGTGCCAGGAGGCCCAGCAGACCTCCCTGCCCCTACAAGGCAGGTGGCCTTGCAGAGAGCTCCCCCTATCTAGATCTGAGGAGGTGGGAGGGGCAAACAGCTCTAAGACCTCCCCCACCTCCTCCTCCCCCTCTCCCTACCCAGCACACCCCTCGAACCCTAAGAAGTCACCTGCTTCTGAAGTCTGCGTGTTTTAGCAGCTGCCCCTGTTTGTGGAGGGTGTTATCCTCGAGCTTTAGAAGAGGGGCTGCCTCCAGGTCAAAGCAAAACGTGTTCACAGAAGTGAGGATTCCAGCTATGCTGATCCGCAAAAAGTAGAGAGGAGCCTCCAGGCTGTTTCCACGGCAGCTGTGCCATTTTGCATTCTCAAGGAAGGCGCACGGGGCTCCAATTTCTGCACGTCCCCCGCCTCCCTCGCTGTCTTCTTTCTTTGATAACAGCCATCCCAGCAGGTGTGAAAGGGGATCCCATGGTGGTCTCGGGTCGCATTGCCCCGACGGTTAGTGATGCTGGCCTTTGTTTCTCGTATACTTGTTGGTTGCCTGTGCGTCTTCTTTGGAGACCTTGAAAACAGAACGACCACAGGACCCAGCGATCGCTTCTGGGCATTTATTCAAAAGAACCGAATCCGGGCCTTCAAGGGTTCGTGCTCACGTGTTCACGGCAGCGTCTTCCACAGCAGCCCAAGAGGTGGGGACAACCCAAATGTCCACCAACAGGCGAAGGAACAGAGAAAGCGGGGAAATGTACACAAGACGGAATACGATCCAACCTTTAAAATAAGAAAAGTCTGCAATACGTGACAACATGGATGAACCTTGAGCACATTATGCTGAGTGAAATAAGCCAGACGCAGAAAAGGCAAGTAATTCAGGACCCCGCTTCTAAAGGCATGCCTCGGAGATATGGAGGGGTCTCTTCCAGGACCACTGCAATCAAGCAAATGTCACAATTGAGTCAAATAAATTTTTTGGTGTCCCAGGGCGTAGAAAAGTTATGTTTACACTTTACAGGATGTTTGCTACAGATTGTGGTCTATTAAATGTTCAATAGGATTATGTCTAAAAAAACTGGGTGGCTCAGTCGGTTAAGTGGCCGACTTTGCTTCAGATCATGATCTCACGGGTTTGTGAGTTCAAGCCCCGCGTCGGGCTCTGTGCTGACAGCTCAGAGCCTGGAGCCTGGTTTGGATTCTGTGTCTCCCTCTGTCTCTCTCTCTGCCCCTCCCCGCCAACCCCCCACCCCGTCTCCCTCTCCCCACCCCCCTCTGTCTCAAAAATACATAAACATTAAAAAAACAACATACAGACCTTAATTTAAAAATACTTTATTGCTAAAAGTGCCATCATCATCTGAGCTTTCGGCGAGTTGTAATCTTTTTTGCAGGTGGAGGGTCCCGCCTCGATGTTTTTGGCTGCTGACTGATCAGGGTGGTGGCTGTTGAAGGCCGGGTGGCTGTGGCCATTTCTTAAGGCAACAATGAAGTTTGTCGCATCGATTGCCTCTTCTGTTTGAGGACGATTCCTCTGTGGCCCGCGATGCTGTTCGATAGCATTTTACCCCCAGTAGAACTTCTTGGAAAATCGGAGTGGATCCTCTCAAAACCTGCCGCTGCCTTCTCAACTAAGCTTATGTGATATTCTAAATCCCTTGTTGTCATTTCAACAGACTTCACAGCATCTTCACCGGGAGTGGACTCCAGCTCCAGAAGCCACTTTTCTCTGCTCGTCCCTAAGAAGCGACGCCTCATCCGTTCAAGTCTGATCGTGAGAGGCAGCCCTTCAGTCCCGTCTTCGGGCTCCGCTTCTGAGTCCGGCTCTCTTGCTGTTTCCACATGCGCAGTGACTTCCTCCGCGGAAGTCTTGAACCTTCAGCCCGGAAAAAAAAAAAAACAAACAAACCCAAAAAACAACAACACCCAATATCTGCAAAGCGCAACAAGGCTAGATGTCATAAAACGAGGCATGCCCGTCGAAGGTGCATACGGCGGTCACGTTCACAGAATCAGAGGGGGCTGGCGGTCGCCGGGGGCCGGGGGAGCGGAATGGGAAGTTACTAATCAATGAGCATAGAGTCTCAGTTACGCAGAATGAACACGTGCTAGAGATATCCTGTATAACTTGGTGCCTAACGTACTGCGTTGACCTTTAAAAACCGGTTCGGGGGGTAGATCTTTTGTTGTGTCCTTACCACAAATAAAATAAAATCGAAAAAAAAAAAAAGAGTCATGAACCACGAGGGGTGTAGCCTGAGCGGCTGGAGGGGACCGTGGCCAGCAGCGAACGCCCCTTCCCGGCCATCAAGCCTGCGGGGACCCGGCGCAGGCTGGCGGGAGAGATCCTCAAGCGTTTTGAGCGAAACAGATCCTGTCTCCATCGCCCTGAAATGGATCCAGGCTTCTGGGGACCTTCCCAGGGAACCCTACGCTGACCCGGAGGGCCGTCCGTTCCGTGGCGACCTGGGGGCCTGCGTGTCATCAGGGCCTGGGGTTGTCGTGGTCTGGAAGCGGCTGGATGCGGTGAAGCCCGAGTGACGCTTGGGGAGACCATCCCTGCGGACTCCAAGCCTGGGGCCGTCCGTGGGGCCTTTTGCATCCAAGGTGGCAGAAGCATCATCCACGGTGGCAATTCCGTGGAGAGTGCGGAGAAGGAGACCGGCTTGTGGTTTCAGGCTGAGAAGCTGGGGGAGGAGGAGAGCCGGATCTCCGAGTGAACTAGATCTCCCGAGTGGCAAGAGGGCAGACCCCAATGCCTCGCCCACTCTGGTCCCTCTTCCTGGCATGGGCAGGGGCCAGGCTGTAGCAAATCCATTCGTTTTTGAGAACTGCCTTAAATTTTTTTGTTTTTTTTTTTTTTAACATTTAGTGTTGAGAGACAGAGACAGACAGAGCATGAGCAGGGGAGGGGCAGAGAGAGAGAGAGAGAGGGAGACACAGAATCCGAAGCAGGCTCCAGGCTCCGAGCTGTCGGCGCAGAGCCCGACGCGGGGCTCGAACCCACGAACTGCGACATCATGACCTGAGCCGAAGTCGGGCCCTCCACCGACTGAGCCACCCAGGCGCCCCCTGAGAACTTCCTTATAATCCGGAGGGGGACGCGGAGCTCCCTGCACGGTATTATGCGCTACTCTCAGATTCAAATGTTTCGTCCGATAGAAAAGCAAATGAAGGAAAGACAGGAAGGAAAACGGAACCGTGAGCTGGTCCCATGGCGGCTGGACACGAAGCAGGCAGTTCGAGTCCGCCCTTCGATGTCTGCCTGGCTTAGTCAATGAATCAGCAAGGTGTCTCATCTGTGCACAGGTCAGGCGCCCGGTGTGGAGCCAAGACATCTGTTTCTGGACATCTTCGGTACGAGGATAAACAAACGGCAATCTTTCCAGAATGGGGGGTAGGTTGGGTAAATCTTTCTGTATAGCTGGTGGATTACTCTTTTTTCTTTAGTATCTATTTTGTTGAAGTGAAATCCGAGTTCACTAACATACAGTACAATAATGACCTCAGGAATGGAATGAAGTGACTCATCACTTCGATAGAACACCCAGCGCGCATCCCAACGAGTGCCCTCCGTCACGCCCCTTTGCCCCTTTAGCCCATCCCCCCCCCCCCACCCGACACCCAGCCAGCAGCCTTCAGTTTGTTTTCTGTATTTAAGAGTCTCTTACGGTTTGTCTCCCTCTCTGGTTTTATATTATGTTTGCTTCCCTTCCCTTATGTTCATCTGTTTTGGCTCTTAAATTCTGCATGACTGAAATCGTATGGTATTTGTCTTTGCCGGACTTATTTCACTCAGCGTAATACACTCAAGTTCCATCCACACTGTTGCAAATGGCAAGATTTCATTCTTGTTGCTCGCCAAGTCCTACCCCATTGTGTACATATACACATCTTCTTTATCCGTCCGTCGATGGACATTTGGGCTCTTTCCATACTTCCGCTACTCTCGACAGCGCTGCTATAAACATTGGGGTGCCCGTGCCCCTTCGAATCAGCACTCCTGCATCCTTTGGATAAATACTGGGTAGTGCAATTGCTGGGTCATAGGGTGGTTCTATTTTAATTTTTATCTTTTTTCAAATGTTTATTTTTGAGACAGAGAGAGAGAGAGACAGAGTGCGAGCCGGGGAGGGGCAGAGAGAGAGAGAAGGTGACGCAGAATCTGAAGCAGGCTCCAGGCTCCGAGCTGTCAGCACAGAGCCCGACGCGGGGCTCGAACCCACAAACCGTGAGAGCATGACCTGAGCCAAAGTCGGACGTTTAAACGCCTGAGCCACCCGGGGGGCCCCAAACTATTTTTAATTCGTTGACGAACCTGGTCCATGTTAATCTTGCCAAGGACTGGCGGCAGAGATGGAGGGACCCCTCGGGGTCTCTCTCCATGATCTGATGATTGGCACTGAGTGCGTCGGAGTATCCTTTCTCTGCTCCTGCTGGCAGGGACCCCGGGGGTGGGGGCTGCCGGCCCCATGTGATCTGGAAGCCTTGGCAAGTCCTCCTTTCCCACATCACTCACACCTCAGAAAATGCCTGCTTTGGTCTTCTGAGCATCTCCGATGTAAGATACCAAGCCCCCACCACTCTGAGGGTGATAGCTAAACCGTCTTCCATTAATGGTTTAATGTGAATTAGTTAATTGCTATCATTCATTTTAATTCATCTCAGCCGGTCTTTCCAGAAGAATCTTCCATAAATCAAGGAGGCGGGTTTTAACTATTGCCCGGATGCCAGCTTGCAAAGACCAGTGAGACCCAGGTCCCGGCCTCCCCAGCAGTCGAGGGAGGGGCGGGTGCAGACACAGTGAGCCACCGCAGACCCAGGGGACAGTTCCGCACAAAGCGCTGTGGAAACCTGAAAGAACATTCCAGAGCGCTGGAGCAGTTGAAAGCTAGGACTTCGGGGAAGCTGAGCAGAGCCCTGAAAATAGAGCACATTCCAGGGAAGGGCCCAGCAATGAATGGGCCGGAAGTGGTTGGGAAAGGGTCCAGGAGGTTGATTGAGACGTGGTGATGACAAGTCAGGGCAGGAACACGTTTTCCTTTGTTTTGTTTTGTTTGTTTGCTTTGCTACAGGGCAGGCGTCATTGCTCTGTGAACGTATATGCGATTTTTCTTTTTCTGGGAGGAAGGTCCACAGAATTCCTCAGACTTATAAAGCACATATAGAGGCGCCTGGGTGGCTCAGTCCGTTGAGCGTCCGACTTCAGCTCAGGTCGTGATCTCACGGTTTGTGGGTTTGAGCCCCGCGTCGGGCTCTGTGCTGACCGCTGTTTCAGATTCTGTGCCTCCCTCTCTGTCTCTGCTCCTCCCCCCACTCGCACTCTTTCTCTCTCTCTCAAAAATAAACAAACATTAAAAAAAATTATAAAGCATATATAGTCTGAATAGTTGGGCCCCCTGCCTTCCTCAATGGCAAGACTTGGAGAGCTTTTTAAATTTTATTTCTTTTTAGGGAGAGAGAGAGAGTGTGAGCTGGGGCGGGGGCAGAGAGAGAGAGAGGGAGACCCAGAATCGGAAGCGGGCTCCAGGCTCCGAGCTGTCAGCACAGAGCCCGACGCGGGGCTCGAACTCATGAACTGGGGGATCACGACCTGAGCTGAAGTCAGAGGCTCAACCGACTGAGCCACCCAGGTGCCCCAAGACTTTGAGAGCTTTTAAGCAGGGGTGTCTCTCCACGGGGACGCAGCTGCGCTCTGGCCGTTCCTCCTTCGGCCACGGGGACCGCTGGGCACACACTTTCTCCACTTGAGAGGAGCCAACATTGAAATGGATTTTTTATAAAGTTGCTGCCAGCATCTTCATAAAGGGAAACATTCAGCAGAGCGCCTGGCTGGCTCAGTCACTACAGCATGCGACTCTTGATCTCAGGGTTGTGGGTTCAAGCCCCACATTAGGGGTAGAGCTTACTTTAAAAAAAAAAAGAGAGAGAGAGAGAGAAACATTCATTCTTCATGGAGTTCCTTACGCCTCTTCGATAGACTTGACACTGTTCTGGGCATCGGATGTCCCTGTTCTGAAGGATCTCATGTGCTGGGGGAGAGAGACATACAGTGGACATCACACAGAAACAAGAACATTGCAGAAAATGTCATGGAAATAGAAGAGAGGAGGGGCAGGGGCATGAGAGCCATCACAAGAGGCATCTCTGAGGAGGGGACATTTGAGGCTTCTCTGCCAGTGAGGAGGAGGCGGGTCCTTCAGATTGGGGGGCAGAACATTCTAAGCAGTGGAAATGACCAGAGCAGTGGAAGTCAACTTTGTAGCTAAAACGGGCAAAAAAAAAAAAGAGACGGGGCTGGAGGGGCCAGAGTGACTGGGGGGAGCTGGCAAGTGGCAGGGCTGAAGGCGGGGGGCACAGGGACAAAGCCCAGACTGAGCAGGCCCCGGGCGGGAGGGACTAACACTAACAGTATTTCGAAGCCTTTGCAGTGTTTTCGTTTTGTTTTTTAAAATGCGAAAGCTGGGGCGCCTCGGCGGTTCAGTCGGTGGAGCGTCTGACTCTTGATTTTGGCTCAGGTCATGATCCCAGAGTCGTAGGATCGAGCCCGGCGTCAGTGAGGAGCCCGCTTAAGATTCTCTTTCTCTCCCTCTGCCCCTCTCCCCCGGCTCATCCTCTCATCTCTCTAAGATAAAAACAATAATAAAAAAAATACAATGTGGAAGTAACCTCATCTGATGTCTTTTTTTATTTTATTTTATTTTTTTAATTTAAAAAATTTTTTTTTAACGTTTATTTATTTTTTTTGAGACAGAGAGAGACAGAGCATGAACAGGGGAGGGTCAGAGAGAGGGAGACACAGAATCTGAAACAGGCTCCAGGCTCTGAGCCGTCAGCACAGAGCCTGACGCGGGGCTCGAACCCACGGACCGCGAGATCGTGACCTGAGCCGAAGTCGGCCGCTTAACCGACTGAGCCACCCAGGCGCCCCTGATGTCTTTTTTTAAAATTATTTTTTATTTCGGGGCGCCTGGGTGGCTCAGTCGGTTACGCGTCTTACTCCCGATCTCACGGTTCATGAGTGTGAGCCCCGCGTTGGGATTCTCTGTCTCCCTCTCTCTCTGGCCCTCCCCTGTTATTTCAAAATCAATCAATCCACTTTACAAAACACTGACATAATTGTTTATTTTGAAGTAGCTCAAGACTCACAACGAGAAGTGGCAAAAGTAGTCAATTTCCCATGTACCTTTCACAGGGTTTTGGGTGGACAGATATTTCCCTTTGTCTCGGGCAGGTGCCTTGGGGGTGGAATTGTGGGGTCCCGTGGAAACCCTAGGGCCCAGCGTCGAGAAGGTGCCAGGCTGTTTTCCAAGGCAACTGCGCCACGTCGCATTCCCACCAGTCATGCATGAGCGTCCCCAGTTTTTCTACGTCTTTGTCGACGTCTGTCCTTTCCGTTACAGCCGCCCCGGTGGCTGTCACGTGGAGCCTCATCGTGGCTTCAATTTGAACTCCCCGCCCGATTACTGAGGTTGAGCGGCGTTTCACGAGTGATCTCTTTTTTGAACGTGGCTTTCGCTCTCGGTGGAGACAGCACTGGGGGAAGGCGATCGTGGACACGAAGAGGCCAGTCTGGGGGGCGGCGGGGGAGGGGGTGCCGCCTGGCACCGGAGGGCAGGAGCGTGTTCTGGAGCAGCTGAGGAAGACAGGAGCAGCCTGTGACCTGGGATACATCTTGGAGGAGAGAGTAAGGAGACATGACTCTCAACCACGTGTGGACCACAGGTCAAAAAACAGAGCCTCTGTTTTCCGGGTTCCGTGAACTTGGCTATGGGGCCCCGAGTACTTCACTTACTTAAATCACTTCTTCTTGCCTCGTAACTTGGAGCGCCACTCTGGGCCCTTGGAAGAGTTCCCAGTTGTCGAATATTTGAGGCGCTGTCAGGACAAACGGATTTATCCGCTACCGCTCAGAATCAGGGCCAGCGCTGGGCTCCATATGAAAGGGCTTCTCCTAATAATTTGAACAACCTGCAGCGGGTTGTGCTGCCCCGGCGGCTGCGAATCCGTTCACTGGACGGCAAGCTGCTGGTGTGTCTTAAATCGGCAGCCCTCGGAGACGGTGCGCCCTTGACGAAGGGCGAGGTCCACTACGACCCCAAGCCCTGGATGCTTTTGGACTCTAATTTCACCACTTGTAGAGTGAGAGTTGAGACCGGGTAAGGTGGAAAGGCATGCAGGTGCTTTCACACTGGTGCTCTCTCCGGGTCTGGAGGCATGGGGTGCCCAGGACAGTTCTGGGTGGCATGGGGGGGGGGGGGGCCCGACGCGGGACTCGAACTCATGGCCTGAGCTGAAGTCGGACGGTTACCTGACCGAGCCCACCCAGGCGCCCCTCCATTAGCTCTCTTCGACCCTGACACTAACCTTATGAAGCAGGCACTTTTATTACCACTAATCTACAGATGAAGAAACGGGAGCACAGAGAGGTTAAGCCACTCGGTCAAACCTCACAGCGCGTGGGTGATAAAGCCAGGGTGTGACTTCCCACAGCCCCGCCCCCCGAAAGCCCAGTCTCTCAGTCATGACATCACATCACTGTCGCATCAGTAAAGTGTGGCTTCCGGGAGACTTTGAGCCAACTGGGGAAAATCTGATTTTACCAGGTAAAGCTGTTTCGAAAATACGCAAGGCAGCATTAGAGTTCACGATCGTTGTTATGGCTTCTTCAAGTGGCCGCTGAAGGTGAGAGAAAAGAATGTTCGGAGTACGAACCTCTCTCCTGCCAAGCTGGTTTTCCCTGAGAGGAAGGCTGAGGACGGTGGGGAGGCTGTCCTGGGGGTATCCCATCTGGAAAGCAGTTCCATGAAGGGGGAAAGCTGGGAGAGCCTTGCTGTGGCCTTAAAGCAGCTCACCAGCGCTCCAGGGAAGGTTCTGGAAGGAAGTCAACAGATTGTGGACAGTGACAGCTCTGGGAGGTGGGTGCTCCATTCACTCATTGACTGGGGACACCCCATTTTTAGCAGAGAACTTGCAGAGAAGGGGTTTAGTGCCTTCCCACCATGCAGAGCTCGCACCCCAACGAGAAGCTTCCGTCCCGATGTCCTGCTGGCCTGACCCTGGCGCTCGCTACTCTCAACGGCACGGGAGCTGGCTCACTCTGGGGCATCTGAGGGACACGGTCCCCAGGCAGGCCTGCCTGGGCCGCCCGACAGTATGTAAAGCAGCCGGAAGCCCACAGACCCTCAGAGATGCTGAGTCCCTCTGAGGCCGCCACGGGTCCAAGGTCAGGCCAGGAGGTCAACCGTGCTCACCGGAGAACGTGCCACGGGGCTGGCGGATACTGAGAACCCGGTCATAGCCCCGAGGTCACTCTGTGCCGATGCAGACACGGTATTGATAACAGTCCACCCCAACAGGTGACTCACGCTGAACTGGGCACATTCCTTGGGGGAAGAAGCTTCATGCAGAAAACAACCCCAGCTTTTTTTTTTCTTTTCTTTCTTCTTTTTTTTTTCTTTTCTTTTTTCTCTTTTTTCTTCCTTCTCTTTTCTTTCTTTTCTTTCTTTCTTTCTTTTCTTTCTTTCTTCTTTTTTCTTTTTTTTTCTTTTTTTCTTTTTTCTTCCTTCTCTTTTTTCTTTTCTTTCTTTTCTTTTTTCTCCTCTCTTTTTTCTTTTCTTCCTGTTTTCTTTTTTTTTCTTCCTTTTCTCTTTTCTTTCTTTTCTTTTTTTCTCTTTTTTCTTCTCTTTTTTCTTTTCTTTCTTTTTTCTTTCTTTTCTTTTCTCCTTTCTTTTTTCTTTTCTTTCTGTTTTCTTTTTTCTCTTTTTTCTTCCTTTTCTCCTTTCTTTTTTCTTTTCTTTCTGTTTTCTTTTTTCTCTTTTTTCTTCCTTTTCTCTTTTCTTTTTTCTCTTTTCTTCATTTTCTTTTTTTCTTTCTTTTTTTCTTTTCTTCTTTTTTTCTTCCTTTCCTCTTCTTTTCTTTTCTTTTTGTCAAATTGGGAAAATAAAGCCATCAGCCGCTTGGTCTTCCCTGTGGAAGTTCAGAGCTCAGGGGCGGGGCCCCGCCTCCAGGGAACAGAGGCTGCAGGAATGGGGGGGCACTGAACTTCTGGGGGTTCGGCCCCTGGGGATGGGTGGTCTCCCGGTCTCTGGGGCACGCTGCCTTCACTCCTCCCCGCACGGCCCTGCCAGCCCTGCAGCCTCTCTCAGCAGTCACGGTCACGGTCACGTGTCTACACTTGCAGGGCGGAGGCGGTGTCCCCATGGGAAGGCCGGCACCTTCCAGCTGGAGGGTGAGGAGGCCCCCGGGGCTCCCGACATTGGGGAGCAGCAGTCAGCGCGGTGGGGGCACAGCTGGCACGGTGACTCCCTCTCTCAGAACAGCTCATTTGCGAACAGCTTCACCTGCTCCTTCTCTGGGGTTTTTCTGGAGCGGGTACCTCCCTCTGCTGCAACATCACCCCCGAGGGACTCCCAACGTTTCAAAGCCCAGAGGCTCTCGGTTTCTCTTTCCTCCAGCTGCATGGACACCACGGAAGCCCCCCTTCCCCCTGCCGGCCTCCTTCCAGGATCCCCATCTCCATAGCTCTCTGGCCAGCAACCCTCTCATGACCAGTGGGCCAAAGGGCACGGGTGGTGAATGTGTCACCCTTCCCTGGGGACACCTTCTCTTTAGTGATGCCCATCAACACACGGTGTCTTTTTTTTTTTTTTTTTTTCTTAAGTAGGCTTCCACACCCAGTATGGGGCTTGAACTCACGACCCAGAGATCAAGAGTTGCGTGCTCTACCGACTGAGCCAGCTAGGCAAGCATCCCCAAGACACGATGTCTTAACAGAAGGAGCAGTAGAGAGAACAGTGACCCTCAAAGGTGTCTCTCCCTGGAATCTGTGAATATGCCACCTCACGTGGCCAACGGGAACTTAAGTGGCACACGGAAGTAAGGTTGCTAGGCAGCTCAGCTGGAGACGGCGAGCTGGATTATTCTGGATTATTCTGGATTATCCCAGTGGGCCGGTGTCATCCCCAGGGTCTTTATCAGTGAGCCCCTTCCCCAAGTGTGTTCACAGGGGAGGAAGAAGGGTAAGAGGTGCGGTGCTGTGGCCGTTGAAGGCGGAAGGGGCTGCACGTCGAGAGGCGTGAACAAGTTCTAGAAGCTGGGGAAGATGTGGCTATGGGATCCTCTCCCAGAGCCTCCAGAAGGGAGCACAGCCCTGCAGACACCTTGGTTGTAGCCCAGCGGACCCCAAGCCAGGCTCGGACCTCCAGACTATAAGACTGAGCCACCGGGTTTGAGGTCACTTGTTTCAGCCCTGGAGAGACCTGAGGGCAGTCAGGACATGGAGGAGTTTCTCGATAAGCACAGGGTGGGCGGCTACCCAGCCTTGCAGGAGCTCCTGGCCTTGCAGGAGAGCAGAGGGAGCCGGTTTTCCTGGAGAGAGTAAGAACCCGGAAAGACAAGAGCATCTGACTTTTGTCCCTTCCGAGAGCACGCGCGGAGGCCAGCCTCGAGACAGACTTCTGTGTTTCTGATCCGTGGGGGGCAACGAGCAAAACGAGATTTTAACAGAACTGCCCCAACGGCCAACCCGCGTGATCACGGCTGTTGTCTCAGGCGAAGCCCCTGCACGGAGCCCGAGTTTATCGCCACCGAGACCAAGGAAGACTGTAACGCAGGCAGGTCAGTTGTGATCGGGCCAGGAAGAGGCCTGGCCCTCAAGTGCCACCTGCCGGGACGGGACGGGACGTCACGCCTAGGACGGAGACGCAGCGGGCAGCGTGGAAGGACGTAGAAGGCAGGACCCTCCCACCAGGGGAACACCTCCAGCCCTTTTCCTGCCTCTCCCACCCCGCGTGCCTCAGGCTGACCCTGCGTTTAAGGACAGAGGCAGGACCTGGGCCTCACAGTGAGAGGCCACATGCCTACGAGAGGAGGCAGCTCCCATGTGGTGGGAAGTGTGACAACAGAGCCGGGACTCTCGGACTCTCGGACTCTCGACTGCATTTTTTAAAGTTGATTTTTGAGAGAGAGAGAGAGAGAGAGAGAGAGAGAGAGAGAGGGAAGGGCAGAGAGAGGGGGACAGAGGATCCAAAGCTGGATATGTGCTGACAGCAACGAGCCCAACGCGAGGCTCGAACCCATGAACCGTGAGATCGTGACCTGAGCCGAAGTCGGACGCTCAACCGGCTGAGCCACCCAGGCGCCCCTTCCTTCCCTCTTCTAACTTCTGGTGGCTGCTGGCGTTCCTTGGCTGGTGGCCAGTTTCTGCCTCTGTTTTCTCATTGACTTCCGTTCCGTGTGTATAGCTCCCTCTGTCTCTCTTTCATAAGGACACTGGTGATTCGATCGAGGCTCCACTTGGACAATCTCGGGTCATCCCTCCGCATCAAGATCCTTAGGTTAATCGCAACTGCAAAGATGCCTTTTCCTTATTTTTAGGCCCCAGGAATTAGGCCGTAATATCTTTGGGCGGCCATTTCTTTTTTCATTTTTTCTTTTTAATGTTTATTTATTCTTGAGAGAGAGACAGACAGAGACAGAGTGTGAGTGGGGGAGGGTCAGAGAGAGAGGGAGACACAGAATCCGCAGCGGGCTCCAGGCTCCGAGCTGTCAGCACAGAGCCCGACGCGGGGCTCGAACTCACAAACCACGAAGTCGTGACCTGAGCCGAAGTCGGACGCTTAACGGACTGAGCCACCCAGGCGCCCCTTGGGGGGCCGTTATTGAACCTACCACCATTCCACACTCTGGCGGCCAGATATTCACGTCTCTCCCACGTGCAACGTATATTCACCTCATCCCAGCATCCCTGAAAGGCTCAACCCACGACAGCTTCAACTCAAGTTGAAAAAAATCTCATCTTTATCTCATCGAAAGTTCCAAATCACATCATCTAAATGGGGTATCGGTGAGACTCTGGATATGGTCCAACCCGGGGAAAATTCCTCTCTCTCTCTCTCTCTCTCTGGGCCTATGACACTAGGAAATAAGTTAATCTATTCCCCAAACACAAGTGGAGGGCAGCCAGAGAATAACAGTTACAAGATTCTCATTCTAAAAGGGCAACAGTGAAAGGGAAAGGGGGTCACCAGTCCCAAGCAATCGGGAAACCCAGCAGGGCAGATTCCCTTAGGTTTCAGGGTCTGGGATCTCTCTCTCTCTCTCTCTCTCTCAAAAATAAACATTAAAAGAAAAGAACATAATACTTTTGGGGCGCCTGGGTGGCTCAGTCCGTTAAGCGTCCGACTTCGGCTCAGGTCACGATCATGCGGTTCGTGAGTTCGAGCCCCGCGTTGAACTGGAGCCCGCTTCGGATTCTGGGTCTCCGTCTCTCTCTGCCCCTCCCCCACTTGTGCTCTGTCTCGCTCTACCAAAAAATAAATAAAATGTAAAATAAAATAAAAAGAACATAATACTTTTAAGCACGATTATATCTTAGGTACAGGGCAAGCTTGCCTGATGACCATCACTCAGGGCCCTTACTGAACTTTCTTTCCAGGCCCTTCTTTCTTCCTGGCCTGGAGGTCTGGCGGATGGCCGGCGTGAGCGGGATCATGACGAGGACGGGCAGCGCCCGTTCTCTGGGGCAGCTGTGCACAGCTGGTTCCTGCCTCGTTTGCATCCCCTCAAACACGGCCGTCTCGGCCACTATTCAGGGGGTGACACCGGACAGCGACGAGAAGGACAGGGGATAGAGGGCGCCAGCCTTTCCTGAAAATGGATTTTACCGACTTGCTCACGGCAACACGGGAGGCAAATCGCTTCACGCAAGGTCAGCCGTGCCAGCCGACACGGGCTGCTTCTTCCATCACCGTGCCCTCCAAAGAGCAGGCTTTCCTCAGGGGACACCACGGATTCCTGCGTGAACAGCGTCCCCGCCCGCAGCCTCTTGCTCGGCCTTTCTGCCAAGTCGTCCCACACATCGCGCCGGGAAAGGCCCAGACGTGTATGCGCTTTGGAGACGCCGGCAGGACCGGGAAGAGGCAGGTGGGGACGTGGCCTCGCGGTGCGAAGGTTCCCGGGAGCAGCGGGACCTCCTTCGGAACCACAGATCCGTCTCCTTCCCTCACGAGGACCAGGAGGTCCCCAGGCGGAGGAGGAGGATGGGGCCGCAGTACGCGGCCCAGCAGCCTGGGTGCCAGCGTGGCGTTTAGGTCAGCCGGGTGTGCGGCGAGAATCCACCTGTTTTCCCATAATACAAAATGTCTTAAGAAAAAAGGACTTAGGAGCTCACTGGAAGGGACGGGGGGTGCTGGGGGGGCTCTCCATATCCACAGCGACGGTGGACACAACACAGAGAGCCCTGGGCCAGGCTTGGGGAGCACTGGCATCGTCCCTAGAGACCCCCGCTGCCCCGTCTTTATATGGACGGTGGACCTGGCTTCCTCGCAGGCGTCTGCCCCCTCTGGCTGCCCATGAGGCTACCATCGCTCTTCTGGAAAGCTCTGACATCCATGGGACAAACGATTTTAGTGGTAACACGGCAGGTGGTGTGACAGATTGACAGGTGGTGACCGTTTGGAGAAGGGGGATCTGTTGAACTCTCTCAATCCCATCACCCAGGCAACCTCTCTTCATAATCACTGGCCCTGGACCCCGGCCGCCGGGAGGCAGGCTGTGTCCGTGAACCTTCCCTCCGGCCCTCGCCTCCCCGATGGGGCCCACGGATGTGCCAAAGACCGTCCCTGCTTTAATGGGCTTCTGGACGTGGAGACATCTTCCGCGATTTGGATCTTCTGCCTCTGGGGCTAAAAGGACAGCAGGGCAAGAGAAAGGAGGAAAAGCTGAGCTGTCACCGGCGTGGCTGATGAAATTCAGGTCAGGTATGTGACAGCTGCAGTCCTGAGCAGTTCTTTCCCCAGAAGTGTCATCAGGGAGAGAGACTTTTTTGACAGACAGCAATGTTTATCACCCTGGCGACTCTGCTCCAGGCCCTGCCTTGGCGGGAGCCACGGGTCCTCTCGGGGACCCCCAGCAGCGGGAGGACACTGTGCGTGTCCCCGGGAGGCAGCAGTGTGCTCACTGCACAAAGCGAGGACTCAAGAACCCGCTCCCCACCCTCCACTTCCCCACCTGCTCCTGGCAGCCGAGAGTGCAGGCAGAAAGGCTGGGACTTTGTCGTGATAACAAAGGGACAGCTTGTGGGGGTGGGGGGTGAGGTACGGCTGCGAGCCTTGCCTCGGGAGTGAGGTGGAGAGATCTGTCACTCACAGGCTCCTGAACCCAAGGATCCCACACCGAAATCGTGAAGTGAGGATCCGTGATGTTAAATCCTTTCCACCAGCAGGTGCCCGGGGCGGGGGAGGGGGGGGGATGGTTTTCTGGCAAAGCAGGTCCGGGTCAAGGCCGAGTTGGAGGACCCCACCATCTCGTCCCGGCAACTCTGTTACTATCATATCCCCATTTTTACCGACGAGGGAACAAGAGTACGGAGAGGTGAGAACACTTGATCCAGAATCCTACAACCTGGGTTGGTGTGGGCATGGCCTTTTGCGTTTTTGCTTTTCAGCTCCCAAAGGAATGGCAAGATGCAGCCAAGGTTTGAGAATTACGGGTGTCAGACTCAGAGCAGGAGGTCTGGGATGTTGCAAAGCTTGTCATCTCCTGTCACCTTTTCACATTCTAACGTACTGGGGGTTAGCACTGCAGCAAATGAATTGCGGGGGAAGGGCGGACGTAAGTCCTTTGGGGCAGGGATAGAACACCCTGCTTCGTGACTCCCCACACGATGTCTTTCTTATACGCAAAACACATTCACCCCATCCCAACAGCCCCAAAGGTCTGGACCGATCCCAGCATCCAACACAGGTCCAAAATCTCATCCAAACAGCACCCGAATCAGGCGTGGGTGAGACCAGAGGTAAAGGTGTTCTCGACGGTCTCAAACTGGGGTCTCAGAGCAGACAAGTTGAAAGAGGACTTCATCCACCTCCATTCGGACCTCAGTCAGCACTAATTAAATTCGTTTCAGCTTCTCTCTTCACTCAGGCAAAAGACCCCCGACAGGCACAGCATCCCGTGATGAAACTACCCCCTGGAGAAGCAGGGCTGCTCCGAGCTGCAAGACCCCGCGTGCTTGACCCCGAGACAGTGGTCCTCCACCTGACCTTCATGCCGGGGCCACTGACCTTTGTCCCACGTTCTCCAAGTATTTTCAGCACTTTGGAGAGTCTTTGAGCCGCCAGTCGGCTGTCTTTCCGGTGTTGGCCTCACGGAAATAAATTCCTTGTTCTACCACCGCTCGTGTCTCTGCCTTTGGGTTTTGCCAGGAGTGAGAGGCTGAACCTGGTCTGTTTGGGACCCCCCTGCGCCCCGGGTGAAGTTAGTTATCTGCTTCCAAAATAGAACAGTGGATCAGAGGACAGATGTCCCCAAGCCCAAAGGGAGAAACTGGAAAGAAGAAAGGGGTGGCGGTCCCAAGCACGTCTGAAACCTACAGGGCGAGTTCCTCTAGATTTTAAGGCTCAAGAATAACCCTCTGGCTCCAGGCTCTGCCTTCTGGGCTCACCAGGGTGATGACCCTGACCCTTAGCCCTGACCCCTCTGAAATGGAGGAAGAGTCAGCTCTGTGCCCCTGGGGCTGTGCCCTCGGGCCGGTGTGGCAGTGAGGAACGCCTGTGACCTTTGAACTGTCTTCAGGGTCATCCTTCTCTTGGCCTGAAGGGCGAGGCATGCTCACAGCTGGATGACTGTGCTGTGCTGTCCCGCAGAGTCCCAGAAGTCCGACAGCCTTCCTCCGTTTTGTCCCGTCTCTGGTCCCCTTGGTCTAAGTTGGCATTTCTGCTGGTGTACAATTCTTTCAACACTTGAGATGGGTCTCAGGAGTCCCAGCCCTCAGACAGGAGGCTCGTCACAGACCTGGATAAGCCTGCTTCTATTCCCAGCTTCTGCGGAGATGGCTATTGGGATCCTCGGGTGACAGGCCTATATTCTCTTTAGCAAACTTGGCCCTGCCTCCTGTTGAGAGATCTCTCCAGAACACGCTTTCCCACTTTGGGAAGTGCAGATAGGTGGGGAGTTTTCCAAATCTTCAAGTTCTGATTTCTCTTCCAGTTTGTCTCCTTTCTCTTGCATTTTTACTATAAATAGCAAGAAGAAGCCAGGCTGTACTTGCAACCATTTGCCTGGAAACCTCCCCAGCTCCGTACCCGGCTTGGTCACGTTCTACTGTCCACAAAACACTGGGACACGTTTCAGCCAAGGTTGCAGCCACTTTTTGACAAGGTCTGCCTTCCTCCAATTTCCAGTCAATGGTGCCTCACATCCATCTGAGAACGCTTCGGGAGCATTTCATGGTCTTTAACTTTTTTTCTTTTTTAGTTTTATTTATTTTGAGAAAGAGAGAGAGAGAGCGAGCATGTGCAGGAGAGGGGCAGAGAGAGAATCCCAAGCAGAATCTGTGCTGTCAGCAAGGAGCCTGACTTGGGGCTCGATCTCACGAACCATGAGATCATGATCTGAGCCGAAATCAAGCATCGGACGCTTAATCGCCTGGGCCACCCAGGTGCCCTGGGAACACCTTTACTGCCCATATTCTAGCAGCATTCTGTGATGATATATGCATCTCCCTAAGGCGATGTAAGCCTTTTCTTTTTTTTCTTTTCTCTTCTCTTCTTTCCTTTTCTTTTCTCTTTTCTTTTCTGTTCTCATTGAGTCTTCAAAAGAATTGCTTTCATGCCTGTATTTCTACCAACTGTTTCTTCAAGGCAACCCAGGCTTTTTCTAACATTCTCCTCAAAACTCTTCCAGCTTCTACACACTACCTAGTTCTGAAGCCATTTTCATACTTTTTAGGTATTTATTACGCAGCTCCTGGTCCCAAAATCTGCATGAGTTTGCTGGGGGAGGGGGGGGCAAAAAAAGAACCACAGACCGGGTGGCTTAATCAATAGAGATTTATCTGCTCATAATTCTGAAGGCGCCAAGTCAGAGACAAGGTGTTGGCAGGCTTGACTCTTCCAGAGGCCTCTCTCCGTGTGTAGACAACCATCTCCTCCTTGTGTCTTCATCCGGTCTTCCTTACGTGTGTCTGTGTCCTAATGTCTTCTTCTTTTAAAGACACTAGTCATGGGGCACCCAAGTGGCTCAGTCGGTTAGGCATCTGACTCTTGACTGTGGTTTAGGTCACGATCTCACGGTTCGTGAGTTCAAGCCTCACATCGGGCTCTGCGCTGACAGCACGGAACCTGCTGGGATCCTCTCTCTCTCTCTCTCTCTCCCTCTCTCTGCCCCTCCCCTACTCATGCTCGATCACAAAATAAATACGAACTCAAAACAAAATAAATAAAACATTAAAAAATAAGATTACAAAGACACTGGAGCCTACCCCAATAACCCCACTTTAACTTATTCACTCGTTCCAAGACCTTACCTCCAAATATAGTCACATCCTGAGGTGGTGGGGGATAGGATCTCAACGTGAATTTTCTGGAGGTGGAGGAAACATAAATGGAGGCTCCATAATGAGCCTTGGACACTTTTTTTTAAAATTTTTTTTTAATGTTTATTTATTTTTGAGACAGAGACAGAGCATGAACGGGGGAGGGTCAGAGAGAGAGGGAGACACAGAATCTGAAATAGTCTCCAGGCTCTGAGCCGTCAGCACAGAGCCTGACGCGGGCCTTGAACTCACAAACCGCGAGATCATGACCTGAGCCAAAGTCGGACGCTTAACCGACTGAGCCACCCAGGTGCCCCAAGCCTCAAACACTTTATTTTCCACTTCCTAAGACATGACCCATGTGGCTTAGTGATGTCGCTGTGTGGCTGTGCCCTGCCCACCCCCCACTGTTGCCCCCTACTGGAGAGACGCGGGCCATGCTCTCACCGGGTCTTGCTCCTGGCATGTGGCTGGGGGAGGGGAACACATAGGATGGAGAGGTGCTTAGCTGTCCCTCTTCTGAGGCCCCTGGCGCCACTCCCAGGATGTGTAATGTGCATGGAGAACTCAGCGTCTCTAGCACGGATCGCCTCGGTTCCCCTGTTCGGTCGCCCTTCCCTCTGTGGCCCCCACGTGCCCACAAGCCCGCAGCAGAAACCACGCTGGCTGGTGGCTGGTGGCAGCCGCCGCCCCTGCCCGGGAGGGAGGCGCTCTTCACGACTCCCCTCTTCTTGGCAATCATCCCGCGTGAGCCGACTGTGCCCATTTCACGGCCCGGGTTAAATGACGCGCCTTGGGGGACACAGGTGGTGTGAGGAACCACGCCCGCCCTCTGTCCCCTCAGCCCCCTCCGGCCACCGCCCTATCCCCCCACAGCTCTGCGCTTGGGCTCCACGCTCCCCTTTAACCACCCGCGGCCCCTGTCTCTTCACTGCTCTTGTGAGCAAACTGGACGAATGGCTTGGCTTATGGGAGCCTCGGTTTCCCCGATGGTGAAATGGGGGTGACAACTGCTTTGTGGGCGGTGAAGGTTAGAGGGGATTCGGAGGATGGCGCTTTGGTTCCAGGGCCTGGCAGGTCACAGCCAGGCTTCTTGGGGTCACCCCGTTCCACTTGCCTTTCTCGCTTCCCCTCAAGCCTTACTCTCTATCCTGAAACTCCCGCCCCGCGTGGCACCCGGCAGTGGTGTTCCGTCGATCGCGCACCTCGCCCGTGTCGAGCGCTGGTGCGGCCCCGGGCGGGCCTGCGGTGAGGAGCTCCGTGGAAGCAGGTGGACCGTCCACGCAAGGCGGGCTTGGGGGTGACGGGCTCCCGGAAGAGGCCGTGCCAGTGGCGGTCGAGAAACCTCTCCATCCCTCTCATCCCGAAACACTTCTACAACATCCCCATTCTGCTTCCTTGCTCCCTGGACGATCTTCTGCCTCCTGCATTTCCCGTGTGGATCCAAGAGAGCGAGAAGTCAGTCAGAAAACCCCAGGCCCCTTGGCCCACAGGTCACAGGTTCAACCGGCGCTTGGACGTCCTGAGGACGAGGGGTTCTCCCTGCAGCCCTTCCTGGGCTCCCTCCCTCACCCGCCCGAGGCATTTATTACCTATTATTTCTCAACACGAGTGCAAATTCAGTGACCGTGAGTCTCGGGTGCGTGGCTCACACAAGTCTGTCGCCAAGGGGCACCTCTTCTCACTTGGCCTTCAGCATCAGGGCGGGGGCCCAGGTCCAAGGTCAACGTCCGATTCACCTCTGCTTCGCTCTGCCTCACACACCGTTCCCATGTGATGCTGCAGCAAGGAGACGAACCCCCCGAGGCTCAGAGATGGTCTCAGATCGCAGACGTAAGTCGCGAGTGTCATCTACACTGGGGTTCTTAGAATTCAGGGCATCCGGAAACTTCGGTGGGGCAAAAAATGACATCTTTATTTTCACGAACCTCCAGTTGAATTGGAGAACTCCAACTGAACCGAGAACTTTGTCTCCGGTTAAAAAAAAAAAAAAAAAAGGAAGAAGAAGAAGATCACAGGGGCATCTGGCTGGCTCCGTCGGTAGAGCTTGTGAGTCTTGATCTTGGGTGTTGTAAGTTCGAGCCCCGTGTCGGGTGTCGAGATTACTTAAAAAAATAAAATCTTTAGAAAAAAAGATCACAGGTATTTTCATATTACATTAATTATTGCAGATTTTTGAAAATCGTGCTCATGCCCATCACGACTTTGAAATAACAGTAGCTACGAGATTAGAAGCCTCGTTATTTAATGCGTTAAGAAGCACATATCACAAAACATTGTGATAACTGTGTCTCCATCTAATTAGTCGTCTCTGTAATCCCAGGCCACGTGTTTTATTCATTTGAAAGCCTCAGAAGAAACCCCACGTTGCCGGCAGACATCAGACACCGGGAGACCCAGAAGCCACCGCTCTCGAGGATGTAGGGACGCTGCGACCACATGGCCGTCCAGCTGTCCACAGGCCCCGCCTGTCCAGCTGCTTCCAGGACTCTTGCAGGGATGAGCAGTTCTCCCTTCCTGGTCCTCCTTGCCAGCAGAACCAATTTCCATGACTGAGGACAGCGGCCCTGGGATAGGACCATTGCTGGCTGACTAAGCACCTGAGTGCCCGGTTCTGCAGGGGTGGGGTGGGGTGGGGTGGTCACTGGGAAAGATGTGTCTTCTCCAAGGAGAGAAAGGAAGGGAAAGAGAAGGGAGAAAGGAAGGCAGGCAGGACAAAGAAGAAAGGAGGGAGGAAGGGGGGGTGGGGGAAGAGAGAGAGAGAGATAAAGAGAGGGAGAGAAGGAAAGAAGGGGAGAAAGGAGAAAGAGCCTGGGTGGGAGGGGGGAGGCGGGCAGTCAGGCAGAAAGCAGTTCGTTTTGTTCACGACAATGTCAAGCCCCAGGATTGACCTAGAACCCTGTCACCTGTGGATTTCTTGTTATACAAGGTAACAAGTGTCTCTTTTAATCTAATCTTGTATGTAACTAGGATTTCTCCCACCCAATCCAAAAAAGTGCTCTAACAGAGAATCTTCTGCAATTCAGCAGCAACACGACAGCTCATTTCTGAAAGTCCTTCGGTGACCCGCATCGGCCACTCCACGGTCTCACATCTTGACCCTCACCTGGTGACCCCTCCCCCAGGCAGTTGCTCACACAGCGGTGAGGCGGCCCGGCCAATAAAGAGACTCAGTCTTTATTCTCATGACTGTGTTCAAGGTCTGGTTCAAAGTCTGACTCCCCCGTGGGTGGAACCCGGGATGAGGACCACGGTGGTCCTTTCTGCAGCCCTGGCCCAGCAGGGCCCGGACCCCCAGGAGCTCAGGCAGGAGCCGACACGCCAATCTTTCTCATTACTGCTTTGAGACCCTACGGTTTTTTGGAAATGACGTACGTCATTTGCAGGCACACATAATACAGAAAATCAAGCATCTATACACTGTATTATTGGTAAATTAGTTAGGGATATTGGTAAATTGGTTTTGGGAGAGAATTTTCTTTCTTTCAGGTGCGTCCATAGACGGGAGAGAGCATAAAAGCTTTTATTTTGTTGGCTGAATGTTTTTTTAAGGTTTACTTATTTTTGAGCGAGTACAAGTGGGGAAAGGGCAGAGAGAGGGGGTCACAGGACCTGAAGTCGGATGCTCAACGGAGTGAACCACCCAGGCGCCCCCTGGCTGAATATATATGTATATTCTTTCAATGTGATTGCTGCAGAATCAAATAGCTGGGCCAAGTCACATACTTGATTATAAAAAATGTTGCAGATCTGGTCCTCTTGCTCCAGTCCAGAGCTCATAGAGCTCCCCTCCCCCTGGACCAGCCCAAACTCCTTCCAGAACATTCCAGAGGGCACAGCTGGCTGGACTACCCGGTCTCGGTCTCTGCAACGACCCCACTCAGAGGCTACAAAGCGTGCTGTCCTCTTTCCTGGCATTTAATGTTTTCTCCCCTCCTACGTCTTCGGGACTATCAGGACAACATAGTTTCTCAACAAATAACGAATAAGCTCTTCCCTGATGTCAAAGCAAGTCCCCCGCCCCCAACCCCACCATTCCTAAAGGACTCTGAGGGATACTGCACAACTATGCTAAGAGCTCTTTTTAAAAAAAAAATTTTTTTTTTTCAACGTTTTTTATTTATTTTTGGGACAGAGAGAGACAGAGCATGAACGGGGGAGGGGCAGAGAGAGAGGGAGACACAGAATCGGAAACAGGCTCCAGGCTCCGAGCCATCAGCCCAGAGCCTGACGCGGGGCTCGAACTCACGGACCGCGAGATCGTGACCTGGCTGAAGTCGGACGCTTAACCGACTGCGCCACCCAGGCGCCCCTAAGAGCTCTTTTTAAAAGACGGCAGGAGAACCAAGTTTTTAGTTGTCTCGAATAATGGAGAAAGGGGATGCAGAAATGTGGCTTCCGGAACATTAAAAAGACTCACCTGTCCAGCCTTTTCAGTGACTCCCCACACCCCCAATCGCAATCCAAATTGCTCAACAAAAAATCAGTCATTTCAGTGTTTTCTTGACATGCCGGTGGGGTTTTCCAAAGGTAGGTATTTCATTTTATTAAAAACAATTTTTAATGTTTACTTTTATAATTTATTTTTTTAATTTTTTAATGTTTTAATCTTTATTTTTGAGACCGAGAGAGGGAGAGAGAACGAGCGAGCAGGCAAGGGCAGAGAGAGAGGGAGATACAGAATCCGAAGCAGGCTCCAGGCTCCGAGCTGTCAGCACAGAGCCCGACCTGGGGGCTCGAACCCACAAATCGTGAGATCATGACCTGAGCCAAAGTTGAACGCTTAACTGGCTGAGCTCCCTGGGTACCCCAACGGTAGCTATGTTAAAAGACAGAAGGGAAAGGACCTCAGCCAGCCTCAGATGGCATTGAAGAGCCCCAGGAAAATGGTAAGCAGGTATATAGATTTAAAATACTATAGAAGCTGGGGTGCTTGGGTGGCTCAGTTGGTTAAGTGCCAGACTTCGGCTCAGGTCATGATCTCACAGTTCATGGGTTTGGGCCCCGCGTCAGGTTCTGTGCTGACAGTTCAGAGCCTGGAGCCTGCTTTGGATTCCGTGTCTCCCTCTCTCTCCGCCCCTTCTTGGCTTACACTACTCTCTCTCTGTAAAATAAATAAACATTAAAAAAAATTTAAATGCTAAGAAGCTGTGAAAATATTTGCCCCCTGCCCCCACCCCGGTTCGGTTTGGCATCCAGGCTCTAAGTGCCCAGGGCAGACTCCAGGTGAGCACTTAGAAGTGGCATGACCTTGAGCAGGTTATAGCCCTTGACCTTGAGGAGGTTAAGGGCTTCCAGCAGCAGCCTCTCTGACCAGCTATAAGAGGCAGCCCATCACTCTGTCTCACAGGCTACTGTGAGCGACGAGAGTATGTTCCGGGGCACGGCTCAGGGCCTGGCAGGCACATCGGGAACATTCCACAAACAATAACAGTAACAGTAATTATTACAAATAAGAATAAACCCCGCGAGGGCGCAGCAGTAAAAAGTGAATGCGTTTTAGAAGTGTGATAGGAAATGGTCACTGAGCGGGGTCCCCAAAGCAGACAGACCGTCTTCCTGGTCCTCCCACACTAGTCCCCTCCATCCTGTAAAGCCCAGGAATGACGTTAGCCACCAGCACAGAGCGTTATCTATAAAGTATCTTCTCTTTATTTAAGTTAAACAATTTTCGAGGATGGTTTCCATCTATAAAATGGACAAAGTACAAGCTCTGTACAGCAGTTCTTTTTAAAAATCAACTGGAAAAAAAATTACCAAACTATATTTTGAGTTTGCAAAACATACTCACAGATACCATCATTTTAGCGTTTATGAGGACGTAAGAAAAGACCACCACAGAGAAGACGACTCACTTTGCCACGCTTTGCTCAAAGGGCTCTTAGGAAAAGAATCCGTACTTGTAAAAACGGGAGAGGGTGGGATCGTCCCGATGACTAAAAAAATAACGCAACCACAGTAAGTCACTTTGGCACACTGTGTCATGTAAACATAGCTCACCTGTAGACACTGGTTCCCGCCCCGCCTGCGTCCCACAGCCTCGCGCGGGTACCCGACGCTCTCCCCAGGGGCCCACCTGGAGTCAAGACCAGCCTCTGAGGACACAGGTGTGCAGCGTCGAGCCGGCTAGGGCCTCCCTGCCCGCTGAAAGCACCTCTGGGTGCTCGGCAGGGGGCCAGAAAGGAAGACACAGGACAGTCACCCGGCCACGCCTCTACGCCTGAGCCCAGCGTCCCGGAGCAAACACGCGCAGGGCTTGTGCAGTGGAGGACAAAAGACCAGGAAGATCCCCTTTCCTAGAGGAACGGGCAGGGAAGAGAGTGGCACTTTGCAGAGCGTCAACCCAGCGGAATCTTCTGGGGACACTTCTCACTCTGTGACCTCCCAGTCTCTGCCCAAAGGGGCCCGAGGAGGTGAATTTCTGATGCGCGCCCCACGATGCCTCAGCTTGTGGGTGGCCGGCCTCTTTGAGACGGGGCCCGGGTGTGGGCAGCAGGCAGGAGAGGGGAGAGGGAGGCAGTGGCCGCGAGAATGACCAAGGAGCCACTCTGTCCCTGCGTGCAGGGCCGCCGCAAAGGCAAGGAGGACTCTGCGGGGACATTGCCGGGTGCCTCTTCCTGGTAGTAGCTTTAGTTCTGGTCTTGTGGTTTATACCGACAGCGGCTTCCTAAAGCACAAGCCTCGTGTTCCATGCCCTCCGTGTCAACGGATCAGGCGTCTTTCGGTTTGTAGCTTTCCTAACGGTCGACCCAACGCCCATGACCGACAGCAGTCACCTGGGCCCGGGAGGGGCAGTGTGGGCAGGCCAGATTCCAGAGCCCAGGGACCGTGGCCAGCCTGCCAGCTCGCCCAGACTCTCCCGATGAGTCCGGGGCTGGTCTCTGACAGCTTCCTGCCATCACCTACTGAGGGCCGTGGGAAGGGGTGGTTTTTTTTTTGTCTGTTTTTGTTTTTGTTTTTTGTTTTTCCCTAAGAGAAAAGAAATTGGAATTTAAAAAGACCCAAAGCAACGTCTGCTAAAATAAGTAACCCATCCACGTTTACAGATACCGAGGGCACGAAATGTGGATCCCAACATTTGGCGGTGACTTCCGGGCTGAAGGCAACAGAGGCGCCCTGTGTAGGGCAGCCCCCCCCCCCCGCCCCCCGCCCAGCGGCCCCCATAGCACCTGCTCACGAGGATGCTCCAGGGGGCAAGGGAGACCACCTCCTCCCTCCCGGAGAGCCCCGTTCCTCTTCCTTCCGGCTGTGAACTGCTCTGTGGAGAATTTACAAGATGAGAACAACCTACAGAAACCATAGGGAACTGACCGTACGTTCGTTCTATATACTTATATTTAGTGTCCCACTGTAGAAAAGTTCATACTCAGATACAGCAAGTACATCATGTGGAAGAGGGGGGGTCTGTGCTGGGAAGACAGCTGGGAATAGAGGAGTGGGGACAGGGGAATACGACGTAAACCTGCAAAGCGACGTGGTTCGCTGCTGTGGAAACCCGACGTGATTTCAATGGCATCAAACATGGAGATTTCGAGAGAGTTCTCCTTGTGGTGACGTAGCAACGACACCCCTTCCACCCTCCCTGCCCCCAACTCGTACGCGTTCGGGCCGCTTCTCCGCCGTCCCTGGGGGGTCGTCCGGGGCTTCCCCGGCCGGAACCGGGGGGGTGGGGGGGCACCGGGGGGGCCGTGGCCTCGGAAAGGGGGCCCGGCTGTCTCCTGTGAGGGGAGGAGAGCCGTTGCTCTCTCCTGGCCTCTTCCGTGTCCGCCCAGGCCCCGCGCCTCGCAGAAGTTCTCCGACTTTCAGACCGTGATGGAATACTGAGGTATATAGTTTCGCGGAAAGTTCAAGAAACATAATCAATAACGTGATCACCAAACTCAGCCCGACGGTGTAGGAGACAGGCCGGCGCGGCCTCCCCGGCTCTCCTACTGCTGCAGGTTGAGCGTGAACTTCCACTGCTGGGACAGGGCCGGGCTGCACACCTCCACGCTCAGGCCCCCGTTCTTGGCCGTGCGGCTGTCCAGGCACAGGTTGCTGCCCACGTGCCGCAGCTTGGAGTTGCCCTCGATCTGTTCCCACTTCTGCAGAAGACAGGAGAATGCCTTACAGTAAGGGCACGAACGGAACGGCACGAAACAGATCCTTTTGGCGGGGTCTTCTGGCTACATTAAAAACCCAAAGAACCAAGTATCTTTTTTGGGGGGGGTGGTCTCTGATCACGATGGATGGGAGTTACCAACGGGCCCCCCACAAAGCAGCCCCAGGTGCTGCGAAGCGCCCAGGAAAGAAACCTCCGCTCTCCGGCCTCGGTTTGCAACTCAAAGCCTCCTTTTCCAGGCCGCCAGGGACCGCTTCTCCTGTCCCGCCCTCTCCCTCCTGTGGCTGTGCCCTTGTCCAAGCACCAGCGCCCGGGCACCTGCTATCCTCAGTCATTACAAGGACTTGATGTAGGGACTCTGCATTCGTCCCCAAGAAGGCCTCATCTGATGATCCTTCACCTCAAGGAAGGAGCCCCAGGAAGCTGAACCAGCTCAGAGGGGACCCCAATCGTGCCCCTGGTTACTGGAAGGCAGCCCTGCCCAGAGGGCATGGCCTGGGCACCTCCACACTCTCACGTAGGCCCTCCTGCTCGGCTGAGCCAGAGGAACCGTGTCAGGTGCAGCGAGAGGGAAAGAGATGCTTGAGTGGCCAGAGTATCACCTTGAGGAACCTGTTTCTGGACTGTCCGTTTTCTCTACTAGTCTGCGGGCTCCTTGGGGGCCGTGTGTGTGAGAAACTTGCCTCAGCCACACTAGAGTCTCCCAGCGCTCTGCCTGGCACAACCGAGTTCCAAATGGGGCACTTGGAGAGCACAGGGCAGAACGTCTTCTTACTCAAGCGTGCGCACCCTCCCCCCTACCAAAACTAAACCCAGCAACCAACCCGCCAACCTCAACCCACCAGCTAACCAAACTCAATCAGCCAGTCAATCAACTCACCAATCAATCAACTCATCAACCAACCAACCAACCAACCAACCAACCAACCAACCAACCAAGTCAGGAGACAAAGCCCACAGCCTAAAGGAAAGGGAAGGAAAGGCAGGAAATCTGAGCCCCCCCACCCTGCTGTTTACCCCCATGTAGAAATCTTGAATGTTTGTTCTTTAAAAAAAAAAAAAAAAAGTATCACACTTTTTTCTCCCCAAAGCTCTCCCTTCATTAACATAGTCTGTGATTCTAATTAATTTTTTACACTGTGTGCGCTAAAGCTCCTTTCCGTAAGTATTTTTGCAAATCCTTTTGACACCGTGGAATTGAATTTTCTTCCTCCTGCCTCCCTTTCCCCTCTGACTCTGCAAATGCACACACAACACGAGCACACAGACGTGCCTGGAAACCAAATGGTCCAACTGGCAGGACGGTGCGGCTTCAAGATAAATTTAGCTGAGAAGCCTCGTCTCAAATGGCACATGAATGAGGTGGGGAAGGAGGCAGAAGAGGCAGAGGGGAGCCCAGCTCCCTGGGAACCGACCTTCTGCACAGGGACCCTGGGATACGCATTCGCACAGCCCGCTAACCTGGAGTTTTTGCCAACAGTGAAATTCAGCGTGATCAGATGAACACGGGGGAGGTCATGGCTACCTGCCTGTCATCTCCTCCTTTCTGGCTCCCTGGCCGTCAGTCATTCCTCACGCAGGTTTCCTCCATTGTCATGGGAAGTGTGTATGCCCTGCCCACATCCCCGTGTCACTCTGAGTGGCCAAGAATCGGGTTTGACAAAGGACACGGAATGAATGGAATCTGATTTCCTTCTCTGGAGGGGCTCTGCCTGTCATGTGTCAAAACATCAGCTAAATGGAAGGTCTTTAAAAAAAGAACCCAACCCCAGCTGTGTCTCTGGCAGGCAGCGCCCTCCGCCCGGGCTCACGGGTCAGATTTCTGGGGCATCGAGGCTCTCCTGAAACAGCCCCCACATTTCCACGTGCCACACAGCCCGAAGAGTCTGCAAGAATTTTCCATCTCCTGGTGTGAGCCTCTCGGGGGGTCAGTGACACTTCCTAAGACCTGGGACTACAGCAGGATTACCTGTCAACTCCTGAGATAAGACCAGCTCCCGCTAAAGTAGCTCCTCTAGAGGTTACGCATCTGTTTTGTTCTGTTCTTTTAGGAGGTTTGGTGACCAGATAAAATCATCAATTTGTCCCTTCTTTGTGCCTCCATGGACGCCCCTGCCCCGTGACACTCCACGGTAGCGTGGCTGCAGCCTGGGCGGGGGGCATCATGGAATCCTGGGTGCATCGATGCCCAACCAGCAGGACTGTGGGCGGCCCGGGTCCAGGGGACAGGGGCCTCCCCGTTGGGCGGTCGCGCTCGCGGACCAGGGGTACCGTGCACTCCTGAAACCGTGCCGTCAACACAGATGAACATTTGAGGACGGCAGACTGTGGGCAGACAGCCGTGCGGGGGAGGCACCCGCTGCTAAACCAGGGATTCCGCTGAGTAGAGGATGCGGGACACCCAGTGGTCAGGCCAGCGGTGGCCAGAGGCAAGCGTTTCTCCGACAACGGGATCTAATAAGCAAGGGACCAGGTTTTGGCCTCGGTCCTCCCAGGGGACCCTGGAGAGAAGATGCGGGTCTCAGCCTCCCCTTTTGTGAAGCCGGTGTTGAACTAGAAGCCCACTCAGGCTCCTGGCTCTGTGCCTCAGTTTCCCTACACCCATCTACCTGAGAAGAAGGGACTGTATGAAGACAAGCCCGCTCCACACGTTGGCATGTGGAAGGGCCTTTTGCGGCTACGTTTCTATTTCTGACACTAGCCATTACCCCAGTCAAGAAAGGGCATGTCTCCATGTTACCCGCTGGGAGTATGTCAGAGAAAACCAGCTTCAAAGGCAAAAACATTCTAAACTGTTTGGAAAAATACATACACATATATGTACATACATGTATATATGTGTGTGTATATATATACACACACGTATACACTTGAGAGTGTGCGTATAAGGTTTCATCCACTGGAACTTACATAGCATTTTTGTAAGTTTAAAAAGCAAAGATATTTAACAAATAAGAACGTAAGTTTTCTTTAAAATATCCAGCGGCATGGAGAGAATGTGCCCCCACGTGCAGGGGGGTCTGATGAGGCGGCAAGTTACGGGGTTGCGGTCATCACGTCCAGCACTCAGACCCACACATCCGCGGCCACCACCGTCCGTTATCTCCTTGGTGCTCACCGACGTCACCAGATACTTTCAGGGTGCCCACAAACAAGCAGCTGCTACAGAGAAGCTTCTGGACAGGGGACCACCAGCCCTGCTTCCCTTGCACAGCACGGAGGGGAGGAAATGACCTGCCCCTACCACCGTGCCCGGGCTAGAGAAGGCAAGGCGTTCACAGACCTTCGGAGGAGCCGAGCATACAATCACGAAACAGATCGGTCAAGAAGTTACGGGGAGCCGTAACCCAGGACGGGGCACTCATGGGAGAGCGGCCCACAGGGGGCAGAGGAGAGAAAGCACGCCATCCAGAGCCGGTGCCCACGGAGACCGAGGAGCCTTCGCAGCACTCGCACCCCGCACCCTGCAGAGACACGACGATCCCACGTTCGCCCAGCACAGGATTCGCGGGCAGCCGGCCACACACCGGGGGCTGCCCAGCAGGGTAGGGGGACGGCGGGCAGATCGCGGGAGCTGGAGTCCGGTAGGGCAGCCGGCACGGCAACAAACACGGCGTACGCGCTGCCCGTCGAGGCCACGGAGGAGGCACCGGGAGGCCAGGCCGAGGGGCACGGGCACCCTACCTGTCTGCTGTCGTTTTCCCGGCAGCCCTGCAGCTTTATGACCGAGCCCGGCGTCCGGTCCACCACCGTCAGGCACAAGTCCATGTGTTTCACCGACTTCTCCTTCGTCAGGGCCCATTCCTGGAACGCAAAACTGCAGGTCAGGGGCGGGCCATGCGCGGGCCCGTGAGGGGACGGGGCCCCCAAAGGGAAAGGGTCACGCTGTGGAGCCGGGATGTGGAGCCCCCTGGGCCAACGCAGGGCCGACACGCGACTTTCCGCCTAAGGGCGGGTCCTCAGCTGGGGGTGTCCGGGGGTGCCTCCCGGCGCAGCACCAAGATTTTTGCAGACCGTCATGGCAGCAGGGCTCCGAGAACGCCAGGAACCAAGATAAACAGTATTAACTATGTTAGCCCCAGACGCAAATCAGAGCACCGCGCTCATCTTCTACCCTTAAATGCGAGCTGGAGACACCGTGGCTCGTGCGTGGTTCCCACAAGACGGACGGTGCAGGGCCAACTCTTCCACCCACGTCGTTTTGGGGAAGGCTCTGCGCCCCCTGCAGGTGTGGTCTGGAAACAGCCTTTACGAATGCGGATTGTAACGTGTGAAAATTATAAATTACACAGGGCCAATCTAGGCAAAACGTACAGCGTGTAGCCTCACTCCTGGGCGGTGGGTGATTTAATGCTCAGGAAGGTCTGAGATCCCTGCGGCTGGGCCTATGTATTTACACACACACACACACACAGCACTAGTTATTCTGAGTACTCGATAAGACTGTCTCAAACGGCAGGAAGCCAGAGAATGGGGAAAAGGTGGGAGTGTGGCCACGGGCAGAGGGCTCCCGGCAGGGCAGCGGGTGGGACAGGAGGAAGGTGGCTTCTGACCTCTGCTCTAGGGCGGGACCCTTTCGAAGGGGTAAACACCCAAATGAGCGCTCGGGATCCAGAAGCAGCAAGGCGTCTCCCGATGCAGAATTCTATCAGGACAGACCACCCGCGGCGTCATTTCTGCTGCCACGATACAGCCGTCCTTGCAATGACCCCACCGCGCCCTGCAGCGACCCAGGTGCTCTCGCAGGGCCGGGCCCAGGGCGGTGAACAGGCAGGCAGGGCCCCGACCCCGTGGGGCTGGCTCTCCAGCGGGGAACACACATGAATGTACCACGGCCACTTAGGCGTATTAAGTGCTTTGGAGAAATTATTTTCCTTTTCTTCTAAGGGGACAGAGATGAGAGAGGGAATAAATTATCATTTTTTTAAAGTGTATTTATTGAGAGAGAGAGAGAATGAGTATCTCAAGCAGGCTCTGTGCAGTCAGTGTAGAGTCCAATGTGCAGCTCAAACTCACGAAGCGTGAGACCATGATATAAGCCAAAGTCAAGAGTCAGACGCTTAACTGATTGAGCCACCCAG
This sequence comes from Panthera pardus, assembly GCF_024362965.1. Lineage (NCBI taxonomy): Eukaryota > Metazoa > Chordata > Mammalia > Carnivora > Felidae > Panthera > Panthera pardus. The sequence goes on along the minus strand of NW_026526788.1, from coordinate 1,542,999 downwards.
GCACCCAGGGAATAAATGACCTTGTAAAGAAGCCTCACTATTCAATACCCAGGTCACCCTGGGACAAATGGTGGGCCCCAGACAGGCAGCCCCCGCAGGGACCGGAAAAGCCGTTAGCCTGTTCTCCGGCTGCCTCGCTCCTAACAGGGAGGCTGACTTGGGCCACTGCCCTCACTCCCCTCGCCTTCAACGTCCTCACCTTTTAACTAGTGTTTCTCAAAGTGTGCTCCATGAGGAATTCTATGAAGTTAGTTCCAGGTCAAATACATTTGGGAAACGGTGAGTTTGGGCCATGTTTCCCTCCGCAAGTTCGGAAAGAAGTCTCTTAAAGGCTCTGAAAGTCCGAGGATAGAAGAAACTGCCCGGGCTGTTTTCCTTTGAGACTCTCAGGCTCGGGAGCTCGGAGCCCTGTCCCCACCTGTCCCCGCCAGCGGCTCTTGGCAGTGAGCTCTGCAGAGCGCCCTCTGGTAAGGGCCACGTGCCGCCTCTGAGCGGCGACTGCAACCTTCCACGATGCCGTCACTCAACAGTCGGTGCTTCTCAGGTGCCAACAGGTGCTCAACGTCACCGGCACTTGAGGGCGTCACTCACGGCACAAAGGCCCCTGAGAAGGAGGACGTGCATGTGGTCTTTCGTCACGTGTCCAGCGAGGCTTGTGTGAAACAATGGCACCGAGACACCCCCCACCCCCACCCCCTGCTCCTGTCTAAGATTTTACATGGTTCCGGGAAGCAGGTGTCGAAAGCCGCTGGAAGGGCTGCAAACAGATACCCAGTTAAAGCTCACGTCTCGATGTTTCTACGAGCTTCTTGCCACTGTGCGCTTAATTATTTTAAAGCCGACTTTAGGCTGAATTTCAGAAAAACTAATTCAGCTGTGCAAACAACACAGCTAGTTGCCACTTTGTTCTTCTGTGTTGCATTTCAATGATCTGGATTTGTCAAATAAAGTTCATAAATATTTAAGGAACGCTTTTTTGAGCCGCTCCTCTTAAAAAAGCCAGGCCATTAATTTTCCCATTTCCTGTGTGTCTGCTGGGGCTCAGCCAGAAACCACATAACAAACCTTACTCTTCCAGAGCACGGGACCCTATTTTCAGTGAGGGAATGTTATCTACCCTCAGTTTTCACCCATGTGGCACACTCCTCAAGAAAGCATCACTTTGCGTCAGATCAGATGGGGCTCACTCGTGGCGGGTTTACGAGTCGGGTTCTCTGCAAGCGGTAGGCGTGAGCTCTGCCTTCCAGAACCACACTCCCCAGTACGGTGGGAAAAAGAAATTTTTTTAATCCTTTTTGAGACACACACACACACACACACACACACACACACACAGAGTGAAAGGGTGGGGGGAGGGCAGAGAGAGAGGGAGACACAGAATCCCAAGCAGGCTCCAGGCTGTGGGCTGTCAGCATAGAGCCCAACGCGGGGCTCGAACCCATGAACCAAGAGATCGTGACCTGAGCCGGAGTGGGACGCTTAAGGGACTGAGCCACCCAGGCGCCCCGCCTCGGTTCAGTTAAACAGAGCAAATGCCTCACACCCTCGGTCGCGTTAGCTACGTTCTGAGTGCTCTGTAGCTGCAAGGGGTCGGGGAGAACCGCACTGGACGGGGCGGACTAGAACACCGTCCTCACTTTACAAAGCACAGCTGGACGGCGCTGATCTAGAAGGCGGCTCTCTCTGGGCCTCAGGCCGGTCCACGGAGGAAGGTGTTACCAGGCGTATGGGTGAAAGTACACCACGTCGTCATACTGCCTCCCGGTCCCTCAGTGATGTGGCCTCTCCCTCGAGGAAACTCTTCACTGTGCAGCTGCTCCTTTAGAATCACCCGCCTCGGGAGCTTTCGAAAGCCCCAGTGCTCTGCGGCCCCAGGCCAAGTGAAATCCCAGGCTTTCTGGGCATGGGACCTGGCGTCGGTATTTCTTAAAAGCTTTCGGGGCTATTCCAGCACAAAACCACAGGAGGAGTGCTCAGAGCGAGTGGAAACCTGCTCCCTGGAGAGGCGGGGCTGTGTCCTCCCGCCTATGACCCCTGAGGGGGCAGCACCTGGCACAGCGGGTCCCCCGCAAATATCTGCTGAAAGGGAGGAAAAGTCACCCCGTGCGAGAACAGCAATGGTCTCACAATAGGAAAGGGGAAAAAAGAGTGGCAACGGGTTGGCTCCGCACAGGCCGTCACGTGTGTTTGTCACGACAGCCCCAGGCACGGCACCGGGGTCTGCTTTGCGCAGGCTCTGGGACAGGCCAAGGTCGGGGCTGGGCCACGGCACAGCACTGTCGCCTGTGTGCACAGCTGGGAGCAGCCGTGTCTGGGGGGCCTCCTCCACTGTCCCCAACTACTTCCTCCCCCGAAGACGGTGCCCTGAGAGCAGCTCGCCACCAGCGAGCTCCGATGCCTAGACATCAGGGGACTATAACCAGGACACCTCGGAGACTGAGAGGGGGAGCAATGAAAAATTTCACGGGGAGAAACAGGTGTAAACCGAGAACGTCCGGGCCAGGCCAGAGGAGTGTTCGTGGGCTGAGATACCAACATGCAGGCGGGATCTGGGGATCCAGAGCCACAGCCACCAGCCGTCACTGGTGGGGGTGATCACATGGGCCACTGAGTGGTCGAGAGCCAAGCACAGAGCCCGGGACAGAAGCTGGTGCCTGAGACACTGAGGGCAGGGTGGGCGGTGACGGGAAATCCTTCACGGCCGGCCGGCACACTTACTTTTAGAATGCCCTACAGAGGGGCACCCGGCTGGCTCAGTAGGCTAGGCCCCCGACTGGATTTCGGCTCAGGTCGTGATCTCACGGTCCGTGAGTTCGAGACCCGTGTCGGGCTCTGTGCTGATGGTGCGGAGCCTGCTTGGGGTTCTCTCTCTTCCCTGATTATGCTCTCTCTCTCTCTCTCTCAAAATAAGTAAAGAAATGTTAAAAAAATTACTTTCAGATGCTCTACAGAGTAAGACTTCTCACTGCCCAGGAGAGCTGCTAAAATATAAAGGACTGAGCCCTTTAACTTTCACTGGATCATCAGAACATCGCAAATGTGACAGAGGGGAACCCCAGGAATGAATTGAGTGAAGCCAAGGCGGAATTATAAAACGTCTAACAACAGGGCTGGTAAATAACTCGAAGGCAAACTTTCAGCAGTTTCATCATGGCTTTGGACAGAAGCAGATAAAACCCCCGCCTGTCCCCGTGCTCACACCCCTCCCGCCTCCCACCGCAGCCCCGAACCTCTACTGCTCAGCGTAGAGGGAGCCATCCCTGCACGGCCTCCCGCAGTCAGACCTGGGCCGGGACAAGGATGACAGCAACGCCACGTGACCCTGTGTCATCCCCTGTTGTGTGAGGCTGAGTATGTCACAGAGGCCATGCGGTCCCCAGCAAGAGGTGGGATCACACTTAATTTCACTGCCTCGGACTGAAGGGCAGGAAGAGTGCCTCCCCGCCCCCCCCCGCCACCTCCTGTCCCCAACCAACAAACTGCCCGACTTGTGTCCTCCCTCCGCCTCTCCTTCCTTCCCTCTTTACTGGTCCTCCTTCCAGCTGACCCCTCACATTTGGGGGGCCTGGGAAAGAGTACAAACGGGGACCCACATATCACAGGCTGAAATACTTGAAATCCGTAAATCCAGCTGTACCCAGAGGCTGGCCGTGCACTCACCCAAAGCTCACGGCCTGTCCAGAAGACAGAGGCTCTGGGGACAGAGGGGAGACCCTGGGAGCCCAGGCGGGGGGCGGTGGGGGCGGCACGCAGGTGCTGGGCCGGACCTGGCTGCCGCCTGAAGCTGGCTCTCCGCCTCTTGTCTGATTTAGGGTGTCCGGACCATTCCAAGCATCTGCTAAGATGCCATCACCAAGTGAAGGGAGCATTTGGGGATCGCAGTCTGCCTAGATACTCCCTGGGGGTGGGGTCTGGAGCCACCAGCTGTACATGGGAGCAGGGGCCCTCTTTTAAAAATAATCCTTTTTAAAGAAGGTTCTAGGATCAATAAACCTGGATACACCGAGTTAAACTGCCTCCCGACCCCCGCCTCACCCCGTTTAAACTGCAGGCCCTCTGAGAGCTTGGCATATTTTCAAAGAGGTAAGAGTACTTAGCATTGCCCAACCTTTTTTTGCGTACAAAGCCCATGGTTTCCCAAATACCTGTTATTATCTCATTACAAAATGGCTTTCTAGACCATTGTCTTCTGGAACACGTAGGCCACGGTTAGGCCCATCAAGCCTTCTTGGTCTCATTTTCAGTGAGGATAGAAGGTGGTGGGGTTTTACGCTTCCTGGAAAAGTTGCGTGTGTGTGTGTGTGTGTGTGTCAGACCGAAGCTAGTAATTATTAATTTTTCTATCTAAGCTGTTGCTGTCTAACAGGCAGGGGGACCAGGAATGACTCTGGCGGCTGCCACAAGGACTGTGGTTAAGTACCCATTTAACTGGGGCATAGGTAGGTGTTGACAAGCACATTCGGAGACTAGACACAGATGGGGACACAGAACAGGTGCTCTGGGGATGAGCACACATCACAGGGAGGACGGAGGCAGCAGGAAGACGAGGAAGAGGAGGAGGAGGAGGAGGAGGAGGAGGAGAGGGAGGAGGAGGAGGAGGAGGAGGAGGAGGAGGAGGAGGAGGAGGAGGAGATTAAGACTGGCCCAAGGCTGCTGACAGGCTCCACGCCTCTGATCCGAGACACCCCACCCGATTTGGTGGCTGTCTGCTAGCGGGTGACAGGCAGGAACTAGGTGCTACCTCACGGACAACTGGGGTCACAGGAGAAAGGCAGCAGCTAGGACTTGTAACGTCAGGGCCCCTTCCCCGTTGTCTCCGGGTCTCCGGGAGCTAAAGTCCACCCCACGCACATACCTGGTTCCCCCCTGCATTGTGGCACTCGTAAACTCCGACGACACCGTCAGCAAAATGTCCCAAAGTGTCCAGGCAGTTGGTTCCCTGCTGCAAGGCCCCAAAAGCTATATCCTGGTGGTCGGGAACCCTGGAAAGCAACGGGAGAATCGTCTGCTTAATTCCGCGGGAGCCCCCAGCTCCCGCCATCCACTTCCTCGGCTTGGTGACTTTATCTCAGGCAGCAGGAACCACGAGAGGAAGGCCTCCACTAGGCCCCGTGCCCCTCCCCCACTGGCGGGCGGTCTCAGCGGGGCAGCGTTTCGCCCACGTCCTGGATTTCTAAGCCCGACTGAAGATCACGTTGGAGGACGAGTCTTTGTATTCCATGTCAGGGAAACGTTTCTGGAAAGGAAAAGCTCCTGTATTCTTCCGGTGTTGGTCCGTTGGAAGTTCTTTAGGAAAGCAATGAATGAGGGGCGCCTGGGTGGCTCTGTGGGTTGAGTGTCGGACTTCGGCTCAGCTGACGGTCTCGCAAGTTCGTGAGTTAGAGCCCCACTCTGGGCTCGTTGCTGTGGGCCCAGAGCCTGCTTCGGAGCCTCTGTCCCCCTCTCTCTGCCCCTCCCCCGCCTCGTGCTCTCAAAAACAAACATTAAAAAAAAAATTAAAAAAAAAAAAGATACGTATTTAAAAAAAAAAAAAAAAAACAGTAAAAGAAAAGCAGTGAGCATGGTCATGTGCCGCTTGAACTTCCCAGAAAACTTAGGATCTGACCTTTGCCTGGAAGAGGGGAGAACCTGAGTGGCTTTGTCGGGCGGCCTTGCCACAAACAGACCCAGGGCATGGCGGGGGGGGGGAGGGGGGGGGATGACACGCCTTGGGATTCGACCCGCATCTGCACCCAGCCTGGGCCCTGCACCAGCTGCACCAGTCGTCTCCCAGACCTCCCGCTCTCTCCACACCTCACCCCCCTCTTCCGCACGGCACCCGAGGAACAGGCCAGCTGCAAGTTATCATGTAAAAATACTGCCTCGTAAGCCGGGCTCTTGGGAAGCACTCGGTAAGTGGCAGTGATTACCACGGCCACAAACATAAGTACGAAGTTGGTGTCTCCCTTGCCTGGTGCAGGGCGGGGTCGGGGGCAGCGGAGTCACCTGCCGGCACGGTGTGCGATGCTTTGGACACGGTCCAGTGTCACCTCGGGGTGAAACCACATTTGATGTCGCTCTTGCCTGGCATCATTACCCACTAAGACCCAGGCCAGCAAATACGAGGTGGGCGCCACTGGGGGGCTACGATCTGCTGCTGGGAGGCCCCGCGTGAGCTGAGAGAGAGAGAGACGACGACCGGGGGCTCCCGCTGGTGACCGACACCGTTCCCAATCCCCAGCGAAAGCCATCCTTCACAGAGGGGGCCGGAGGGAGGACACGGTCCCACTGTGCCGGCTCTTCTGGCTGGGGGTGGGCGGGGGGAGGGGGGCAGGACGTCGTACGTTGCTTTAAAAGCCGAGGCAACGGTTCCAGGGGGGGATGTGCGCGAGTAGCCGCGATGAGGCCCAGCCGCATCATCTAACCCTCCCACGCGTCTCTGTGACGAGGGCTCTGGAGGAGCCGTTAGTGCAAAAGATCACGGTGGGGGCTTGTCGCGTTCCCGGTCCCCGGGCTGGGAGACACGGGACTCGCGGTGAAACGCTCTGGGCATATTCAGAGTAAGGGATGTGCCGCATTAAAGCCAAGAGCTGTCTGGCAGCCCCTTTACGAAGATGAAGCGGAGATGGATCCCGAAGGCCGGAGGCCCGCGCGCCCGCCGATGAGGGTATCAGTGCTCCCTCGGGACGCGGGGCTCACATTAATTTATAAGGAGACGCCGGGTGTGGACAGAAGGCGTGGAAGAGTGCTTCTGATGAGCTCTCCTGGAGGGAAGCAGGGCGCCGGCGTCATGACTCCCATTTTACGTGGGGTAGAGACCAGCCTGGAGGAGGGAGGCGCCGTGGGCGGGGTCCCGGTCCCCGCGCCCCTGCTGGGTGCCACCATCGGCGGTTGCACAGGAGGGGGCGGTGGTGCCCGGGCAGCAGGGGCCAAATGGCAAGCGGCAGAGCGGAGGTATTCTTGGACCTGCGCCCGGGTCGGTGCTGGGTCTCAGCTCCCGACTCTCGCCAACTGGGGCGAGACACGCGAGGATGGGGAGGCCGGGGGCGCCAGAACCGGGAGGCCGGACGGAGGCACCCTGGGGCGAGACACGCGAGGATGGGGAGGCCCGGGGCGCCAGAACCGGGAGGCCGGACGGAGGCAGCCTGGGGCGAGACACGCGAGGATGGGGAGGCCCGGGGCGCCAGAACCGGGAGGCCGGACGGAGGCAGCCGGGCAGGGTGGGCACAGCGCACACACCTTGGGGGGGGGGGGCGGGGGCCGGGCGCTGCTCCTCGGGCCACTTACATGGCCGGTTAGAGCACAGTCCTCGGCCGCTTAGCCCCTGCCCCCCTTGCCAACGGGGAAGGAGTTAGATGAGGGGACACCTGGGACTGTCTCCACCTCTCCGGAGAAGGGCAAGGGAACGCGGCAGGAGGCCGCCATTCAGGGAGCACATTCTCAGGGCTGCTTGGCGACAACGGGGGGGCGGGGGGGGGGGGGGGGAAGGACACACAGCTCTCACTGCGGGGGGGTAGTGGGGGGTCCAGCTCCTGGCCTCCTGTCCGAGGTGCAATCTTCACTTCCTCACCTTCCAAGGCCTCGCCGCCTCTCCGACATTTGTTGCTCCTAAGCTCTGGCGAAGTGAGACCCCCCCCCCCTTGCAGGTCCCCCCGGGGGGCTTACCTTAACTCTGGGTAGACGTTTTCGAGGTACCATTTGAAAGGCTTGCAGCTAAGCTTCTTCCTAAGCTCCAGTCGGCTCTGAATACTGGAGAAGAGGGAAACAAGATTCCTTTACCAATCTGAAGAACTGACCAGCTCCCTCCATCAAATCTGCTCCTGAGAACAGCCCTGAGGCGGCAGTGGACCTTGGACCCCGCACACTCCTGTCCCCATGACCCCGGGCACCTCCCGCACCCCGCCTGCCCAAGGCCCTCGCCCAGTCCCGAGCAGAGGCTCCTGCTTCGACCCCCGGGCGCCTGTTCTCGACTCTGGAGGCGGTGTGGTTCTTGGGGTGCGGGCTGACCACAGGGCTCCCCCCACCCCCAAGGATCCCGAGCAAAGCAGCACGAGAGGGCGCAAGTTACACTTACTTTCCATAAGGGACGTTTCTGGCAGAAGGCACTGCTGCGTAATAGAAGTTTTTGTATTCGTCCATCCAGACCTCTGCTGCCCGGCGGGTGTTACTAGAAACAAAACAAATCTCCTTGAGCTGTGATCTGCTTCCTTTCCATCAGCGTCACGCCGTGTGCACTCGTCCGCTCGGAGTGCCACTTAGGAAGGTCCTCCGACGCCGGCCGGCAGCTTGGGCAGCGGCGTAGAGAGCGGGCTGTCCCCGCTCAGCACCCAGGCCCGTGTCTGCGGGTAGCTGGCATTCAGCGGGTGCTTACTGAACAAACAGAGCTCGCTTTCTCGGGTTGCGCGAAAACGGATTGTCAAAGGGCAAAAGTCGGAGTCAGAAATGCAGCACAGGCAGGGACTGGGAAGAAGAGACTGGGGCTGTACCATCGGGAAGGACAAAGCGTCACGGCAACAACCCGTGCGAATGTGTGCGCAGAAGGAAGCACCAGGGAGGACAGCCGAGAACCCCTCGGCCTCCACGGCCCTTCTCATCACGGCTCTCACCCTACCAGACGGCCGTGGCCAAAAGTTAAAAATAGGTAAGAATTCCTATTAAAAAAGACTTTTTTTGCCTGCAGACCTGAGCTGACAGAGTGTCCTGTTTGGACAAGGAATCGTCACGTGAAGGGGACAGCAGCTTTACGCCCCACACGTGGGGCTCTAATTAGCCACCCCGTGCTTTTCTAGAAGGCAGGAAAACCACATGCTTCAGTCTCAAAACCATGATGCATGATCAATAAGGCCGCTGGAACAAGCTACTTTTGCACACACGGCCTGTGTTAAAGGATTCACGCGCACGGATGTCCACATCTGACCCTGCCGGCATTCTTTGCAAAGCATGTATAGAGCAGCATTCATACAAGGAGCCTCTCTGCTCCCAAGTCCTGGACTCAGTTCCAAAGTAGACTCACCCCTCCTTAAGAATCCGTACAGAACACACGACGTTCTTCCACAATAAATTATTAGGGAGGCAGCGTTCACCTTGGAAAGGAATTCCTTTTCTCTACCAAAAAGGTCTCTTTTTAAGTAGGGAGGCTTTCAAACGATGTGAGCTACAATTATGAAGATAATTTCTAGGCGGGGCATACATCTTTCACCTAAAGCGATGCAGAGCCCCTTTTTCTCTTCCCGAGATAGAAGATGAACTGTTCCAAATGCCATTTACTAGACAGACAAGACAATACGAAATAACACGGCTGTCCTCTGATCTGGCAAGTTCCCGCTTCGGAAGGGAGGGGGAGGGGAGGAGGCTGGAGAGATGGACCTACCACATTAGAAGACTACCATCTTTGTTAATGAAATTGGCGATATTGTTTATTTTCGCTCTGTAAGAAAGACGTTCAACAACGGGCATTTAAAGATCCGAAGTGCCCGGGATGCTGGATCGTTAAGTATTATTTCTCAGAAGAGCCATTAAATATTCTTACTGGGATTCGGAGTCTTACTAAGTGGCCCATGCCTCAACTTAACACCCAGTCAATCTCCAACAGGCTGTGTGACGTCAGTCCTCTGGGACCGGGATCGCTCATCAGTTGGATGAAACGGTCAGATTCAAGCATCTCCTAGGTCCCTTTCAGCCCCGAACGCTTCCAAGGTTTTCTGAATTCCAATCACACAGTGGTTTTGAATCACCTAAGTCATTAACCCATTTCACAATCCCTAAACGCAAAGCAACATCCTTCTGTCTGCTGAATCGAGAAAGATCCATAGGTAAGACCCAACCAATAAGCTTCACGTGCTTACTTCGCCCCAGTTTCCATTCATTCATTCAAATATTTATTCAGTACCTACTATATGCCAGTCTTCTTGGTGCTACGGATACAGCGGCACCCAGAAGGGTCCACTTTGATTTATCCAGGTTTTCCTTGCCTTTGCTTCCTCTCTGCCCACCCCTACGCTCAGCGCAGACAGGGTAGCTCTCTCAGAAAGCAGGCAGCAAAAGAAGGTGTGAGTCACACGGGCCAGTTCTACTGCACGGTGGGAATAACAGAAAACAGTCCGGTAAGAAAGTAAGTTAACACCGCTGGGTTTCAATCGCATTGGTGAAGTCTCGCCATTAACTCGAAACCTAAAACCCAATACCCCTCTCTAAGGGATGTGCCCCACCGCCAGGCTGCTCTTCTGACTGGGGCCATCTCTGGCCTCCGGGTAGATTCTAATTCACACATACACTCCAGCACGCACTCAACACCCTACAGTCTCTTGAGGGGCCTGTAGGAAGCAAACTGGACATGTCATGACGTCACCCAACTGGCCCACTCTCAACTGGTCTTGAGGGATGTGGCTGCCACAACCAGAGACGTGAAGCAAGGATTTGCAGGTGGGTCAGAGCCTTACCCTTTCTAAAGTGCCAGTGCCCACATGTGCACACGGGAGGGGCAAAACAAGGCAGGATCCCACTGGGGCTACTTGCTCCATTCATTAACTCATTCATTCATTCATTCATTCATTCCTCACTCACTCATTTGCTGACAAACTAACCTACATAGGGGCGCCTGGGTGGCGCAGTCGGTTGGGCGTCCGACTTCAGCCAGGTCACGATCTCGCAGTCCGTGAGTTCGAGCCCCGCGTTGGGCTCTGGGCTGACGGCTCGGAGCCTGGAGCCTGTTTCCGATTCTGTGTCTCCCTCTCTCTCTGCCCCTCCCCCGTTCATGCTCTGTCTCTCTCTGTCCCAAAAATAAATTAAAAAAAAAAAAAAAAAAAAAAACCAAAAAAAAAACGTTGAAAAAAAAAAAAACTAACCTACATAAATGAGATCGTCCTCTGCGTGTTGTTCTATCGCCTCTTTTAGCATCTAGATAAAAAGATCGGTATGTGGTAATGCCGTGGAGTCCAGAGCCCGGCTCCCCCAGTGGCAACCTGGCTCAAGTGCTTTCCGGTTGTGTGAACTTGGCCGGAGGGATGACGCTTTCGCCGCCTCAGCTTCCCTTATCCCTGAAGCGGGGACCAATCAGAGTACTTCGTTCATAAGGTTTTAGAATGACGTAAGCTAATGTTGGCAAAGTACTGAGAAACAGCCCGACGCACACTAATCGCCACATACGTGTTAGCTCTCGTCGTGAAGTCCCAATTGTTAATGGTGAAATACTTACACACTTAATGCCGCATATCGGAGGAAACCAGAGAGAACGCGGAACTGGAAAGGGACCTCAGAAACCATCTAATTCGGCCCCCTTATCTTTTAGATGAGTCAGCCGAGGCAGAGGGCCGCGGAGATGCGCCGAAGGCCAGCAGATCTCTGGGGGCCTGGGTCAGTCTTTTGTCCGGGCCTCTGGTGCGCAGACTTCTCAGGGGCCATAAGTTATGGCGAAGAAGTTTCCCTTCTAAACGGCTTAAAAATGACACTGCATAAAGCAATGTTCTGTGCATGTGTATGTTAACGGATACCTTGCGCTGGTAGCGACCAAGGGCTTTAATACGTCCACACAAGAGGCTTTTGGGAGGAATCTCATGTTGTCCCCGGGAAAGAACAAACCCCTCACTGTTTATTTTGTGGAGCTCGCTGTAGAAGAAATACTTCTGTTTCTAGTAAAGAGCAGAAATGACGTCAGACGGCATTCGGGAAGGGACGTACTGTTGAAAGAGGGTAATTTGGCCGGAAGTTTTATTTGATACTTGGCCTCGCTGAAGGCTCCCAGAACTCAGACCCTCCGTGCTGACATTTTCACTTCTGCTGAAATAATTTTCACTTCCGGGTAAGAATAACGTGCGTGGTGTGCAACCTGCACTTGAAATCTAAGCTGTAAAACAGCGGACCAGAGAGAGGCTGTTTGTTCTCCCGGGCTCACTTCTGCTCTCTCTCCAGCTCTCCGGGTTCGGTGGGGGCACCGGGTTGGCAAAGCTGACCGCAGGCCTGGGGCTCGCTCATCATAATTCCCGGCTGCCGGTCTCCGGCCACAGCCAGGCCACCGTAATCGCTGCCTGTCGGCGCTCCGCTGTCACAGCCACAGCCCCGTCCGCGCCACCTTCTCTCTGCCTGGGCCCCCGCCCCTGCCATCGGTTCCTCCTGATGTCACCTCCTCACCACCCTCTGCCCAGAGGCCATGAACACTTCGCTAAAGCTTAAAACAGAGAAGTCAGATACCTGCTCAAAAGTCAGGTGCCTACGGTAACTCGCGCCCCCCCCCCCCCCCCCCCCCCGGCATCCAAACATCATCCCGAGTTTCCCCCCACCTACAGGGTGCTTGGCTGGGGCCGGTCGAGCTCTCCCACCCTGTCTACTGTCCCCTTATTCCCTAGGCTCTGGGCCCACCTGGTGGCAGACACCGATCTCAGCGCCGAGGACCTGCTCGTCCTGCAGGGAGCGCTGTCCCCCAGGAGCCCAAAGCCCCTCCCTCCCACCTCTGGGTCTGAAACGAGGGCGCAGAGGGTCCCTCCGTGTCCAGTCCGCTCCCGCTCAACCACGTGACCACCGGTGATCCTTCTCTGATCCTTCTCGCAGCATTTATCAGTGGCTGCAGTCTTACTTAGCTATTCAGATGTGGGGCTGACCGCTCCCGGCTCCCTGGGGCCAGGCTGGCCACGGGCCTGCGTGCCGTTTTATCTTTAGCATCTGGAAGAATTCCCCAGAAGACACCCGTAGGCCCACGATGGGTAATTGGCCTGTCTTCTTCAGAAAATTCTTGATTTGGTATCTTCACGTTTGCGAAGATATTTCTGTTATCTACCATAAATCATTTCCATACGCCGCGTCTTTTTGGCGTGAATTTAGTATGGCCTGACTTTCGCGTTGTTCACATACGGTGCCCTGAATGGTAATATATCAAGTTCCTCTTGTTCACAATAACGTTTTCTCACACATTCTGCCAGCGGGGGGGCGGGGGGGGGGGAGTGTCTAGTTGTCTGAGCCTTCACACGGGTACAGACTGGTGTCATTACTACCACATCAGGATGCAGGAAGGCACGGTCACCCCGGACACCCCTCAGGCTGCCCCCCTGTACTCACGCCTCCACCCCACCCCTGTCTGCTCCCTGTCACCGTAGCTGTGTCCTTCTGACACCGTCCTAGAAACGGGATTAAACACCATGCAACTTGTCACTCAGCAGAGTGAGTGGCACCCGTGCTGCTGTGGGCACAGTCGGTCCCCGTCCTTGCTGAGTGGCACCCCAGGGAAGGACACCTGCTTCTATACAGCCCGAGGTTAAGTCCCGTCTGGGTGGTGGTGGCCACCGGTGTTCCTGTCCCCGCTCAGCCCCTCATAGCCACTCACCGGGCGAAGACGGTGCCGCTGCCACCCGGGAAGGTGTAGGGGTGCTGCTTCCGGAACACGTGTCCCACGCGGCTGCAGGGGACGATCTCCAGGCTGCCGCCGCACTGCCACACGCGGAACGAGATCTCTGAGGCGATGAATGAGACAGGGTGACTGACGGAGCCCTGGACTGTTCTGAGCAGCAGCCACCCCAGACAGGGTACAAGACATCCACCTGCCAGTATCCCATCAAAGGGCTCTCGTGCCCTCGCCTCCTGAAGGAGATGTGAACAGGGAGCCTGCCTCCTTCCAGAACCTGGTCCTGAACATTCTACGGTGGGGACACTGGACACACCCAGTATCTCCTGGCTCCATAGCACAATCAAGAAAGTATGTGCAGGCAGATCAGCCTGACTGTAGCGAATATAAGTTGCGTGCCTTAAATATACACAACGTTAAATCGTCAACGGCACCTCAATAAAGTTGAAGAGAAAAAAAAAAGAGACGGAACGAAAGTTCGTACTGCGGTTCACCAAGAGGGTGTCTCCACAGCAGTGTTTTTTTTACAGAAATGGGAAGTGGTGTAGACAAAAAGAAGAATGTCAAACAAACTCCCTACCCTGGGACACTTACTAGCTTAGATTTGAGCACAGATCCAAATTATGGAGTCAGCTAGATCCGTGTTACCAAATCCCATGTTTGCATTCAAGAATTCGGTTCCAAATTAAAACAAAACAAAAAACAAAAAAACAACAAAAGAGCATGCAGAAACGTTTTTCAGATTCAGACGAGACACCTGCAGACAAGTGTGATTCTCTGGTCTATTTTGAACATGGAGGGACTCCGGGCACAAGACCTCGCGTATCCGTGCGACATCACAGGTATTCACTGATGAAATGCTTGCCCTGAGTTCTTCACCAGCGGGTTCGTGATCAGGGGCTATTACGTCCGCACTTGCTTTGTATCGACACCGTGAGAAAAGGCACCAGGAAGGGGTATAAACATCCATGAATTAAAAAGCATGAAATACCCACAATGGAGCTTCGATGTCAGATATAACCGGCCACCATATAAGCCAACTTCCTCTACAGCTTATTTTCAGGGCACTGACCACGAGTAAGCAGCTGGACTTTCTCTCTTCAGGAGAAAACGACCCTCCCCTTAAATTCCAAAATTTATGCTTATCCAGAACTGTGCATTATTAGCAGGCTGCAAGTCACCTGGAAAGTTCACAGGTGCCTTTGGACTGTGGTAATGACCAAAGACGCCCGAGTAGCACAGAACCCTCAGAGCTGGCCATGGACTTCACTGGTCAGTAACCAACGGTTCACCTGCTTCGACACAGAATCTACCTGCAGGAGCAATGAGATGCTCAGGCCAACTTCAACACACACACTGCCCTGAGTGTCTGTACTGGGGAAGAGCTCGGCGCGTGGCTGGCTTCTGGAACAGCCTGGCACCCTCTGACCAGGCACCTGTCCTCCTCACCAACCATCTCAGCGACCGCAACAGTCTTCATGGTTCGTATAAAAGGGCACTTCCTCGGCATCATTTCACACCCGTAAGAACACGGTGAGGAAGCGAGCTAGAATGCACAGAGTTAGCAGTCACTGCTGGAAGTATAAAAGGGTCAGAAATAAGGTGGGATTAGGGCACACCACAAGCGAGCTGCTGGATAAATCCTCCAGGCAGAGCCCTGTCTGTGGCAGCAGGTGCCCAGACCGCACCGCTGAAGGCACGTAACACCCCCTCGGGCACGACGGGAGTTCCCAGGACTGGATCTAGCAAACTCAAGTAGGAAACCCCTCGTTGGCTAGAGAGGAGCGATCCATGCAGCTGCCGTGGGCCTTTCATAACCAATTCCCTCGCAGCCTTGAAAAATGTAGGGTCATGACCAACCCAAGTCTCTGCCGTGACGGGTTTCTGACTTTCTCCGTGTCCAACAAAGCTTTGAATAAGAAGTTCTCTGCGTTTCAGGAGAATAGAAATTTAAATATACGCTTGCCTAACTGGAACATTCGATCTGGGGGCTAGGAAGGCCCCGAGGCTTCCGTGGAGGGCATGTGTTAAACCAGGAAGGGACCCATTCAGAGACCTGGCGGGAGATTTGGAAGGCCACACAGAAGTACGACTACGTTCAACTCTGATCGCACTTGAACTTGGGGACGCTACAACTTGGGAACGATCACGCAGGATAACTTGGTGGCTTTTGGATCAGGCCACTTGTTTGCTTCTCGGCTCTGCTAACAACCGGCCGTGAGGTCTCGGGCAGGACCTCGGTCCTTCAAGAAAGCATGAAACGAGACGCACAGCGCTGGCGAAAGTCTCTAGGTTGCGCACCCGCAACTAACGAAACCGTGGCGCCGTGCCTAACTACACCTCAACCGAAAAAAAAGAAAGCAAGCACAAAATGAGATGAGGCACCGGAAGCAGTCAGCATCTGGCTAATGCTGTGGGGACACGGCACAGAGGACAAATCACGTGTCCAAGGAGCCTAACGCCTACGTCTCACAGGGGCCGGGGACCAGCTTCTCCGTCTTTCTTTTTCACTGCTTACGTTAGACTTACGTTGCCAGCTAGGAAAAGCGGAAGGTGCAGTGGTTTGGGGGGGGGGTGCACCTCGAGGTGGGCTTGGGTGTTACCCGGAGCACCCCTCCTCTCCCGACACACGTCCACACCCACCGGTGTGCACCCACCCGGCGCTCAGAAAAGAAGTCAGAGAGGTGCCAAACGGACTCAGATTGGGGACTTCTCTTGCTGAAGCCCTACGCCTGTTCACCCTCCAGAGCCAGTGGGAGACTCCTCGAGAGCGGCTTTACGGAGCCGGGCAAGGGAAGGGACGATGCCAGACGGCACCCACGCAGGGACTGTTCCAGCCCCTTCCTCCCTGTCCGGCCCCACCCCCACCGAGGCCCCTCAAGCCCTTCCGCGGGACCTCACTCATGGCACAGCTACATAAATACAAAAACCAAACCAACAAAAACTCCAGGGCATTTAAGAAAACGGCCTCCCCTCCCTCAGGTCTCTGGTGAAATGTCCCCTTTGGTATTTATATCGACACTCTTCGGTGACACAAAGGCTGGCTGCCACATCATCGGCCTAATCCGTGCTTTCAGCTGACAGCACACCTTTTGAAAACCACGGTCACCTAAGTGAAGCCCTGTCCTGCTGGGTGGTCCCGGCCGGCGAGATTTGCACGAAGCCATCAGGAGATGCCTGGGGACCGAGGGTGACGCGGAAGTCTCTTCAGAAGGTTAATCATTCTTCTGAAGCCTTTCGTGCTCAAACGACTTTCACACAAGTCCTCCTACCTGTCACCGTGTCATTAAAAAAACAACCAAAAGGAGTTTGACTCATGGTCCTTTGTCCCAGTGTTGTTACTGAGCCCAAAGAAGCTTTCAACATCAAACCGAGGCAGACAAATCTCCACAGAGGAGACGCCATCACTAACTTTAACATCATAAAGTCAGAGAAATAAAACAGGCGCGGCAAGCTTTTTTCTTCTAAACTAACAAAAAATGTCAAAGTTTCTGTTACGGGTAAAAACTCCTAAAACTGACGGTGACATCATTTGTCCTCTCCTTTGTCCCTGCCCTGCTTTCTCCCAGGGTTTGCCCACCCAAGGGCGGATGGTACCGAACAGCGTCAAGAGCTGAGGAGAATCAGTTCAGGACTGCCAGCAAAAAACGACGACGACAACGACAAAAAACAAAACCAACCAAGCAAAAATCAAACAAAACAAGAAATCTTTTCATCTCAATGCAGTAAGTATGGTGCAGGTACTAACCCAGACCAAAGTCTATAAAATTTCATTGTATAGAATTGGGCGCCTGGGTGGCTCAGTCGGTTGGGCGTCCGACTTCGGCTCAGGTCATGATCTCGCGGTGTGTGAGTTCGAGCCCCGCATCGGGCTCTGTGCTGACAGCTCGGAGCCTGGAGCCTGCCTCGGATTCTGTGTCTCCCTCTCTCTCTGCCCTTCCCCTGCTCAAACTCTGTCCTCTCTGTCTCTCCAAAATAAACGTTAAAAAATGAAATTTCACTGTCCCTAAACCTGAGGAAAAACGATTAGCATGGGTTAGTAAAAACAAACAAAAAAATCAAACTAAATGAGAACCGTTCACAAAGTAGTCAAGGAGGGATTAAATGCCAAGGCCTCTTCACGCCGTCTGATTTCCGGGACTGTGGTCAACCCCACGAGGCTGGCCCGGACTCACTTTCCACTCTACACGGCTGAAAGCAAATCCTACAGCCTGAAGCACTTCCCCACGTTTGTTAAGCTCGCTTTCCAAACCCTCGGGTCCACACGACTTTGAAAAGTTTGCATTTTCCTTCAAAGACAGTGTCTGTCCTCTAGCATCCCTCATTCTAACTTAGGGTGACAGATTTTAACGCCCAACCCAAAAGGGGCGCCTGGGTGGCTTGGTCGGTTAAGTGTCTGACTTCGGCTCAGGTCATGACCTCACGGTCCATGAGTTCGAGCCCCGCGTCGGGCTCTGGGCTGATAGCTCGGAGCCTGGAGCCTGTTTCAGATTCTGTGTCTCCCTCTCTCTCTGCCCCTCCCCTGTTCATGCTCTGTCTCTCTCTGTCTCAAAAATAAATAAACGTTAAAAAAAAAAACAATTAACGCCCAACCCAAGACACCCTGAAGAGAGAAAGGTATGTTATCGATACTTATTCGGGGACGGACGGGGTCTGATGAACGGTGACTAACGTCTTTATAGCTGGTTGCCAACTGGCCGCCTGTATACCACAAGCTCTTGCCTAACAGCCTCTTCCAAGCTTCCGCTTTTCAGTCGGGCGCCCTTGCTGGGCGGAAGGCCACGGCTTCACCAGGCTTGGAGAGCCAAGATGCAGGCTCACACGTACCCAGGTTCTCTCCTCCCCACACGTCCATCATCATGTCGTACTTCCCCAGTTCTTCAAAATAGAGCTTGTCCATCACGAACAGCCCTCCAGCAATCATAGGGGTTCTGAAAAGGCAGAGAGGGTGGAAGGGAAGAGAGGGAGAGGTCAAAGGTCAAGGACAGCGCTCCTGCATTCTACTGCCAAGGTCAGGTCTATAAGGTGAGCTTAAAAACGAAGCCACAGCCACCGTTCCCCAGTCGGGGCTCAGGATGCTGTCGCTGTTTTTCCGCTGCTGACTTCAAATGCTTCCCACCTGCCCTGCTCAGACGCTCCCACAGCGCAAGGGGCCGGACCCGGTCCCCTATGAGAGAGTGACCACTGAAGCCGGGGGCACTCACTGACAGGTGGCCTTTCCGTGCCTCCATTTCCTTAGAAGATTACAAAGAACGATACGTATAAGCTCTCAGGAGACTCTGCAAGCGACCCAATAATATCAGCTGCCCTTATCCTGGAGCTGGTTCCTCACGTTAGATGCGACCCATCACCTCTGTGTCTCCTGGTCAGCCTGAGAGGCAGTTAACTGAGCCCCTACTTCCTTCCCAGTAGATGCCCTGAGAACTCAATGTCAAGTGCCAGCAGGGAGAGGAAGGGCTTAACTAAGTCTCTAGAAAACACGGGGCCTGGGGTCTCACCTGTGAGGGCACCCCAAAGGATGCCCGGCACTTACTTTATGGGGGCGACCGGGTTCCCCTGGCGGGATCTTCTCTGCTCGGGCGTCATGTAATCCCATTTGAATACCAAGTTCCAGTCAAAACCTGCCGGCCACAGAAAAGACACAAAACACAAGGCGCCGATAAGTACGAACTGTGCTCCTGCACCTCCGTCCCTCACGGCTTAGACGTATTTGTATTTGATGTTTGGACTGGACTCACTGAAACCACACACAGCAAAAAAAAAAAAAAAAACAAACAAGAAAAGAGCGTGACCACGAAAGTCGCAGCAGGAGGGAGAGGGCGCCCGGGGGACCTGGGCAAGAGACCGGCAGGGAAGGCGCATGCTGGAGAGGCTCCCTCTGAACAGAAAACGCGGGTCAGGCTTTCCTAGGATGAAAATGCCTGAGGGTAACGGACCCAGGGAGAGAAGGGGGGTCCGTGTGGAGACACCCTGCACACCCGAGGGCTGTAAGGAGGCGAGAGAAGAAAGAGGGACAAAGTCAAATCTGCCACCGGGCCTCCAACACTGTCCTGGGGCAAAAGAAGAACCCAGGGGAGGGGACAAGAACACAGGGTCCCTGGGCCTGCAACCTGGGATCCTCTCAGCATCTCCTGGCTGCAACCAAACCATATTGGGGTGGGGGGGTGCAGAGGGACCACTTTTTGACGAAAATGAGCCAAATACTTCCTTTGGCTGCCAGCGCAGCAGGCAGCAAGCTGCAATTTCTGAGAAATACGGCCGCCGTCCCAAGTCACTTCTAGAAGCCACAGGCTGCTTGGACAGCCGAGCGTAGGCCCGGTACCTGCCCGTGGTTTCTGATGTTTGTATTGCCGTGTCTCGCCCTTACTCAGAAGGCACCCCGCACCGAGCCGTGGGTGCCCACACACCCCACCCGCTGATGCTCCAGAGATGCACGAGGAGACCACTTCTTGGTGACAGGGGGCTCACGATACTGCGTTTCCAAGGGTCTGGCAGCTGAACCTAATTACTCTAGGGCCATCTGTCCTCCAGCTCTGTGCCATGGGGCCTGGACCAGCAGGGACCGTGCAAGGCCTAGGTTCGGATCTCTCTTCGGGGTGCTCTGAGGTCAAGGTCTGGCTGTCCCGCCAGCCCCCACGTCTGTAGCCTGAACAGGGCAGGGTGGGAGGCGTGAGCCGGGGGTCTCCCGGGCCAGCACGGTACGCCAGATGGCCCCTCCAGAGGCATGGGACCACAAAGGCCCCCCCGCTGGTACCAGCCGAGTGCCACAGGCTAGCAAAGAAGAGGCGAGTGGCTGGGGGGGCCAGGCGGCAGAGACGGGAGCCCAGGGAGGAAACTGAGGCAGGCCCCACACTGGCTTTCCCGAAGAGCCCAGCTCTCCCCGAGGCCTGCCTCAACCAGGGAAACGACAAACGTCCTGCCTGTGTGGTCAGCAGACAACGCAGAGGCCCCAGCGGGCCAGGTGACGTTACCACCGCTCGCTGCTTGTGAATGTTCATTCTTATTTTATTAATTTGGTCCAAACAGACAAACTATGTTAGGTTTTGAGAACGTGCTAAAAGTGCCGTCCTTGATTTTTTTCCCCCCTAAAGGGATCTGACAAAATGTTTCTGGAGTAAACCTGGTGCCTCTTCTTCTTCCGACCCCGGCAGGAGGCCTGAGCCCCGCCCCGCAGAGCATCTGGGTCCCTGCGCTGGCTCTCACACAGGAAGCTGCTCTGGGAGCAAGAGAGCCCATCAAATCTCCGCTCTTGCAAGTCCTCGGGGACGAAGACATTCTGAAGACCGACGCTTTCTTGATAACTAAGGATCTGTCCCCTTTAAAGCGGCCAAACCGCCTCACTGTTTGCCGAGAATCGTTTTTGAACTCGGTGTCTCCTGATGCGCGTAGAGCCCTCCCACGGCGACGGCCCCGATGCCGATGGCTCGGGACGGGGGACCTGCCTGGCCACATCACGGACCTCATGCCGGCGAGGCTCATCCCTTCGCTGCCCACGACACTAGCACCCCACTTCTCAGACGGGCACGCGGAGGAGCAGAGGTCAGCTGGCAGGTGGGGCCAAAAGCCGGAGTCGCCCGGACCGCCCCGGCATTCTGTTTCCTGAGGCTGCGCCCGGTTTGAGAGTTTCACGGTCTTCTTCTCTCCGTGCCAGGCCATCAGTGGCTCCTGTGTCTGTCCGCAACAGTCCGTCCTCCTGGCATCCACTCAAGGTGTTGGAAGACGGGCAAAGCGACCCCTAGGTTCACACAGAGCAACTGGGGTGCCGCTGGGCAGGTAGAAAAGACTTCGTGGACCGTAGGTGGGAAGGGTCGAGAGCAAAGACATTACACACGCAGAAGGCACAGGCTCTGACGTCTCTTTCAGCTGCTTTGAGCGGTCTCAGCTGACCTCCTGGCTCTCAGCCGGGCTCCGAGAGGCGTGACCGCCAACCGGCCGAGGTTCAGAGCACAGAGCGTTTATGACCGGGCGGTGGCAGAGCCCTGTGTCACCAGCCACCCCTGCCCCACCCCCACCCCACAGTCCCAGGGACAGAAAGACACTAGTAAGAGCCGCGTGTCACATGACCAGTCCCTTCGAGGGGCCAGTGTGATCCCTACGCTGCCACCAGCACCATGGAGCCCTGCATGAGACCGGCGTGTCCCCAGGCAAGGTCCAGGAGCCCGCGGGGGTCCACAGACCCTTCTGGGGGTCTGCCACGTCAAAACCGCGTTTATATTTACATGAGACCTTATGTAAGTGCCTCTTTCAGGCTCACTCTTTCAAAAGCCCATGATGGAGCTTTCCAGAAGCTGTAGGACGTACGAGATCAGCACTCTGATGGACAACTGGATGTATATTTGCATCGCCTCGTGTTTTAACAAGTTCTCGGCTTGAATTTCTAACCCAGCAAATGCCGATACGTGCAGCCAGCACGGTATAGTCAAACAGGGGTTCTCTGGGGCCTGTGATAATTTCTGGGAACGTGAAGAGCACGAGAAAAGTCACCAACGGGGCCCCAAGGGGGCTGGGTGTGACAGAACACATCCGGAGGCTATGAGGATCAACAGGAAGCTGGTGTGGCCACTTACACTTGAGGTGACCCAAAAGTGAAGCAGGATGTGAATGGTCGGCGGGGGGGAGGTGGGGTGGGGTGTAGGGGGGGACCTGCAACCAAGCCACGCAAAGGGGTAAAATCGGCAGGACTTGGTGACGAGCGGGCTTGGGTGGTCAGCGGGAATTGGGGATGACCCGGGTGACCCGGGCGGCAGGGCAGGTGACCTGGATGGCTCTGCCACCAGGGAGAGGCAGGCTGTCGCTGTCAGAGGAGCTGGCGTCACAGGCGAGGCAAAGCCAGGCCCGATGCTGAGCTCTGATGCTCACCGCACATGGCCTGTCAGCTCTGGCGGATCCTCATCCCAGACTCCGACCTGGGAAGGCTTAATCTTCCGATTAAAAATGACACCAGTCGTGTGTACTGAGCCACACGTGTCATAACAGCCACAGAAGGCCAACGAGATAAGAGAAGAATAGGAAACACAGGAAGTCCTCTAAGGGAAATAAGGCTATTTTTCGCTCTCTTTAGGAGATCCCACTTGTCGAGCACAGAGACACCCTTTGCTCGCGGCGCGTGCACCGGCAGCGTGAAAGCTGCTGTCACTGTCACTCGAGACGCTGAGAAGGAGCAGCGATCAGACGCCACACAGAGAGCAAGAGCAAGGCGGGGGGGGGGGGGGACCAGGAGCCGTGCTTACCGCCTTTGAGGTCAGCGGATGCCCCCACGTACTGAAAGTTGTCCATATTGATGACGTCGATGATGGGGGACACGACCCGAGTCCTGTCCTGGAACACAAATGAACAAAAGACAGGAGTAGGTATCACAAACAAAACAAAGGATCCCACCCCACAAAAGGCAGGCATTCGTGGCAGGCAGTTTCAGTGAAACCCACCGCCTGCCATCGCTAACCACGCTGTGCTCCAGGGGACCTTGGGGCCCCCCATCCAACGCGCGCGCCCTGCCCTCGGCCGTCCCGTGGACGGGCCCTATTCTGTGCCGAGCAAGGTCGAGGGTGAGCGGGCAGAGAGAATCACTCCCTGAGAGGAGGCAGCCGTGGGCACGGGGTGCCTCAGGCGTTTGCTGCCCCGGCTGGAGGCAGGGACCGCGCCAGGGTCCCCAGCGCGCTCTTCCGTTTTTCCCAGATGTCAAAACGCCGACCACGGGGCTGCTTTCATCCTGACAGAATCTAAGCTCAGCTGCACTGAAACATGAGAACTGTGAGCTGCGGCCTTGGGAGTGGACTCCTGGCCGAGACACCCACACGGCAACGCTAGGGCATGAGCAGAGCTACCGAGTATTATTCCGGCAGAACGGAAGCCAAGTCGGCTAGAGAATTCCAGACTCTACGCAGGTCTTACCTGTGATTTCTATCAAACAAGAACATTTTTTCCCTTAGATGGAGGCATTTCTTTATGCCGCGGTTATTATTCTGGTAAGAGTTTGTGAACATAAGGCCTTTTAACCTTCCTGCCCTCTTTCAAACGAGATGCTTGATGCTGGGGACAGGCGCTGCCCCACGCGGCTAGTTAACGGAAGAGGAAGTGCTGTCCTCCAGCCATTTACAGAGCCCGTGTTAACCAGGGGAAAGACTTCGAAAAACAAATTGGTAACAGAATCAGCAGAGCTAAGAGCCTAATACATCACAGGAACACGTAAAAGAACAGTATAAAGTTCTGACATCACCCAGGAGCGAGTTTACGGGACACAAGACCCCGTGCGCTGAGAAGGGAGAATCAAGTCTTCCCTTGCCTGGCTCAGTCCGGACCTGGGGATGGGCACCAAATAGCATAATTTGCTCTCCTTCTCAGTCCACTTCTTTTGTTTTGACTTTTTTTTTATTTTTTTTTTTTAGTTTATTTTGAGAGAGAGAGAGAGAGAGAGAGAGAGCGTGAGCAAGAGAGGGGCAGAGCGAGAAGGAGAGAGAGAGAATCCCAAGCAGGCTCCGAACTGTCAGCGCAGAGCTCAACACGGGGCTCGAACCCACAAACCGTGAGATCGCGGCCGGAGCCGAAATCCAGGGTCAAACGCTCAACTGGTTGAGCCCCCCAGGTGCCCCTTGGCCTCTTCTGATAGGACTGGAATTGGTGAGAGTGGCAATTTTCCACTCCTTCTGCCCTTACTTGAGGAGAGAGTATTTGAAAGAATTCTGACAGTTTGATGGCAGAAGCCTGCGGTCTCCACACACGCTAATATCCTGGCTGTGGCCGTGTCCTCCGCGACCAGGGAGGAGTCTGGTTGTGTGAGAACGGGCCTGGAGAGGACGGGATTCCAGAGGGTTCTTCTCTCGGCTAGGTGCATGTATAGGTGTAAGAGGGCTCAGTGAGAGGGGATGCAGCAGAAACTGCTTTGCACCCCTGGCTGGGTCTCCTGCATGAATTCTGGATGTGTTATTAAACACGTTAACCCCCAGGTTCCTCGAGGGGCAAATGGGGTCAATACGTAATTTATCTAACACATAGTTAGCGCTCGGTGAACAGTCCCGAATATCGTGGCATCACTGATAACTGGGACACGGAGTCAAGATCATCAATACCGTCATAGCATCATCATCGCTGGTAGCTTGTGGTTATTGAGTATTTCATGGTTTAGTGCCCCTCAGCTACCCGTGTCACGCGTGACTCGTAAAAGGCCTCACTTGTTCGTTTCTGTACTTTCGTTAGGTTCGCTTTATCACCCCAAAGAAACCCTTTCTCAGTACGGAGAAAAGAAAAGTCAGGAAAGCAAGCAAAAGGCAAGCGAAATGACAAAAGGCCGAAGGTAATACCAGTGATGACGTGTCTGGAGACAGAGGTGCACAAAATTGCGCCCCGGGGCACCCTGACAGCCTCTAACGGTCAACTGTGCGCTCACGGGCACCCTGTTCTGCCACGAGCCGGCAGGCTGGGCTCGTCGGCGAGCAGCATGGCTGGAGGTGGCCAGCCTGCCCTCCCGGCCCTCTGGAGGCAGCGATGGCATCAGCCACTCCGAGCGCACTGGCTGGACGCCGGGCGCTGTCCTCAGCGCTCGGCCCCTCCTGAGCTCAGAGAGAAGGCAGACCCTCCTAAGAGGAAAGGGACCGTGGGAAACTGATCAGGCTCTCGCCAGCCTCCGCCGCTCCTCGCCTCCGACTCATCAAAGTGATTTTCTCTCCAGTGATAAGTTTCCTACAGTGAACGGAATACTCTTGGAGCGGTTGTGCCAGAGGCACGCTTCCCCCCCCACCCCTTTCCAGCACGCGGGAGGAGCCCAGCACGAGCCCCGGGCCTCACCTCAGCCACCCTCTCCAGGAGGGGCTCCAGCCAGTGCTCGTTGCACTCACAGTGGCTGTCCAGGAACGTCAGGACCTTGGCCTGGGCCGCATCGGCCCCCCGGACCCGTGAGCGCATCAGGCCTGCGGAAGCGATTTCAAAAGCGCATCAGAGTATCTGAGAAGAAGGCAACAAGACAGCACATACAGCATTGACATCCCCCCGCCGCCCCCCACGGCTCTGTGGCCCCCTTGCCGGGCACAGTCTAGTACAGAGTTGGGGGGCAGGATCAATCCTGCCCCGTGGTTACCAAGACAGGCTGCTGTCAGGATCTCCGTTCCTGAGTTCCTTGGAGGACGAGGAAGGCAACTTTCTTAGAACGACTGCCCTCTGAGTCAGGCCCTTAAGAACCTGAAGTCTCCTTTATCAAGCAACTGAACCGTGGAACTTTTCCGACTACCTTCTTCTGACGCAGCAACGGTTTTCTCCTTAACTGGGGCAAGGGAGGTGTTACCCAGACACCTTCAGGCGCTGGTGGTACCGATTTTAATGGCGATGACGTAACGCTCAGGGCGCTGCAAATAGCTCTGCCTGTCCAAGACCTACCACAGCCAAAGAACATCGGTGGCAAATCCCGGCTGACCGGGTTTTACAGAAAATTCGTTCCACGACAGGTCAAATTTCCAGAGTTTACGTACTGTGGTCTGTTAATAATATAGATTTTTTACTATCACGCCGAGTCTTATCACAAGTCGTATCTCTGTCACTGGATGACACGGCCATAAGTGGCTTTTGCTGCGTATGCCGGGCCTTCCACAGTGTCCCCTGTCATGATCACCTGGGGTTGTGCATTTCACAATTTCAGGTGCCTGTGACCAACGGAGGTCTGGAAGCCAGGGGATCCTCCTTCTGACATATCATCAGAAGGTCAGCAGTAGCCTAACGTTAGGTCACAAGTCTGTGTCATCCCCCTCCCTTCATCTTATCACGGGGGCATTTTATCACCTCACATCATCACAAGAAGGGTGAGGAAGGAACGAGAAGATATTTTGAGAGAGAGAGACCACATTCGTGTAACTTTTAAACAGTACAGTTATAAATGTTCCATTTTATTATTAGTTATTATGGTTTATCTCTTATTCTGCCTAATTTATAACTTACACCTTGCTGGAGATACGCATGTATAGGGAAAAAGTTTATTCAGGGTCCCTTACTATCCGTGGTTTTAGGCGTCCACTGGGGGGTCTTAGAACGTATTCCTGTGGATAAGGGGGCACAACTGTATATGAAGATGATGTGACTATTCACGACCCGTGAGGACAGCGTTTTCAAGTTCCTTTATACAGAGTAGTCAAAATGGGTTTTCAATGATTCTTCTAGGTCTGCATGCTATGGGAGGGGGAAAAAAGATAAAGGCTTCTAGTTCTGGTAATTGCAAAGTCAAGAGTCTTAGCTTGTATTAGACAAGCTCTTGCTCAGAGAAGAGTTATAAACTCTGACCAAAAGAGAAAAAGCAAGAATCGGAAAGGGCCAGACAGCAGTGAGAAGCAGGCAGCAACTGGAGGGGATTCAGTCCCTGAAAGGAGAAAATCACAGGGAGTGAAGCCCAGGGGTGTGTGGTGTTTCTCCCGAGGTTACGCTACGACCCGCTGCGACACAGCCTTTTTGGCTGGAGGTGTCAGAGGACAGAGTTCAGGGTTTCGAGAGGGGCTAGAAACTGAAAGGAGGAGATCCCGGAAAGGAGGTTCGTTCGTCCCAAATCTGGAGATAACCTCCTCAAAAATCCTCGGCTGACTCCTGAACTTCAGGCACAAGGGAGACCCCGTGGAGTCCGTGAAAAGAAACAATCAGAAGGCAGAGAGAACTGAGATTTCAGCCGGTAACCACCACGGGGACTCACAGTTTGGCACAGGGCTCCCACCAAGTTAGAAGGGCTGGGTCATCTTTGAGGCTCCCCAGCCGATTCTAATAAGCAGCCAGATGAAGTCACTGGCACATTAAAACCCCCACTAAACAAACCGAAGGCCGTTCCTTCGCTGCCATAATATTCACGCAACTGATTTTGTCTGACATCTAGTAGCATTACGAAGCACATGTATAGATGTTCAAGTACATGGGAGACATACATGCACACACGGACACCCAAGCACACACATACATTCCCGTGTGTGCTTTTTCTCACTCAGTACCACCCGCTTCGTTTGCTTACAGGTTTCCTTCCCACACTCTGTCTTCCCACAGCGGCCCCTCCCCCTCCCTTTCCAGAACAAAGCATCAACTCACGTTCTTACCCAAGTGAACATCCTAACTTAAAGCACTCAGAGGCACTGATGTCTAAGGTTAAACTCTGACAAGGCCAGCAAGTGATCTGTCAGTTATAAAATGCCACCATGAAAAATAATTTCTTTCTTTTCCTCCTCTTCTTCTTTTTTCTTTCTTTCTTTCTTTTTTTTTTTTTTTTTTTTCTCCTTGTGCTAGCAGGCACTTTGGGTTTCAATTCAAAAAGTTATCATGCAGTTTGTTTGGGGGCCCATGTAATGCAAGACTTCGGTTTGACCTCAAGGTTTTGGCTTATTCTAAGCTTGGGAGATAGACGCGAGTCCAGCAAATAGAGCTTCCCAAGGGCAGGGCTGGTGCCACTGTTTATGTATCTTGAACCTGAGGAACGAGGATCTTGGTTGGTTAAAACATGGTGCTGATCGCACTGTCCTAATAGGCTCAATCACTTTATCGCTGATGAAATTCCTGCTAAGAAAAGCTGCACGGATTGGCTCTGACCGGGCTGCACGGGAACCAGAAGAAAGAGTATATACGCTGATCCGAGAATACAATCGCCACTCCAGGATCAGCGGAGTCATCCTCAAATAACTAAGATAGCATGTTTTAAAGCTGTGCCGTCCTCCTACACTGAAGGAGTTCTCTGGACCATGGAGGAGCCTAGAATCCAGCCACCAAGCCCTTCAAACAGCATCGATACACTGGATGTTAATTGCATTGTGGTTTTAGCTTCCTTTCCGGACACTTCAAAGTAATACTCCCCCCCCCCCCACCTTTGGAGTCTCTCTCCTAACTGCCAATAAAGAGGACTCGATAAGCCCAGCTCTGGCAGACAAGACTGACCGCAGGTTTTGCGGCTGGCCTTTGCAAAATCCAATAAGCATGTAATTGCAGCAACATCTCCCTTTTTGGGCTGGTTCACCTTCAGCAGGCTGTCAAACTCGAATCCGTTATTTTATCAGATGCCGGGAGCCTGGCGTCACCAAACTTCTCATTGCTAAATCTTTGTTTTCCTTCTAAACTCTGGTACTCCAGGGACTGATAAGACTTCCTGGGTTGTAAAAGGAAGAGAGACGCCAATTTTCTAAATACATAAATAAAAATGTAATTTGAACTCTTGCCCTAGTATACAAACAATTTCAATTAAGCTTTGAATGTCCTCCCTCGGCTTTGCTGGGAGAGGCTCCCAAGAGGCTCCCGGAGAGAGAGAGAGAGACACACACACACACACACACACACACACACACACACACGAAGACTAGAAAGTTAATTGTTCTTTTATCTGAAACATTTCGGGCTCAGGAAAAGTCAGCATTCAACTGTCTTGATAATTGAATTAAGAAAAAGAGTTTAAAAAAAAAAAAAGAAAAAGAAAAAGAGTCTTACCTTCTCGCCGATCATTTCTGAGAACCCGCACCTTCTCAATTTTCCCCAAGAGAGCCCCGTCCTCAGCTAGGGAAAGAGAGAAGCAGAGAATTTGGAACCTCGTTTGCAAGGGCTCTGTATTCAAGTATTGTGATTCCTAGTCATCCGTGGGCGGATCTCCTGGGGCATCAAAGAGGCATCTCTTCTTTACACGGCCCAGATTTCTGACCTTTTCAGGCACTAAGGAAGGCCGGCGCCCAGGAGAAGGGCCAGGCAAGGGGCAGGAATCCGTCTTGGTACTTACGGTCATTGCTGTAGTCATCCACCAAGATGATCTCTTTTATGAGGTGGGGCGGGCTCTTCTTAAGCACGCTGAGGAAACAGAAAGATAAAGGTTGGGGCGCCTGGGTGGCTCGGTCGGTGAAGCATCTGACGTCGGCTCAGGTCATGATCTCACGGTTCGTGAGTTCGAGCCCCGTGTCGGGCTCTGTGCTGGGAGCTCAGAGCCCGGTGCCTGCCTCGGGTTCTGTGTCTCCCTCTCTCTCTGCTCTTCCCCTGCTTGTGCTCTCTCTCTCTCTCTCTCAAAAATAAATAAACGTTAAAAAAAAAAAAAGAAAAAAAATAAAGTTTGGAGGCCTTGTAGGGGTATCACTTGGGGTGGGGGATTCTCATGCGACGGTCCCAATCCTTGGCTGGAGAAGCCATCAATCAGCCACTCCTTGTGCTGCGGTCAGGTGACCCATCTGAACCCCCAGCAGACAGCTCTGGCCTGGCACGCCGGGGATGTCCAGCAGCCCTGCCGGGGACCACCGCCCGTATGGTGCAGCAGGTGGGCACTGGGTGGCCTCTCCTGCCCTTACCTGACCACTGTCCTCAGCAAGGCCGACCTGGCTTCGTTGTGGAACGTGATCACCACGCTGGTGGCTGGCAGGTCCACCCGCCACTGCTTCCGCTGACACCTGAGGGAAGAGAGACATCGTCCTCTGAACGCACCCGGACCAGCCTCGGAGAGGCCCTGGAGGGCACGAGCCCGAAGACCCGCCGGGATGGACGTTCTCGGGTGCGCCTGCTGTCTGCAGGAGGGACTGGCCTATTCTGAGAGAAAGTGACAACAGGACATAAGGAAGCAGAGAAACACAACCGGAGTTACACGTTAAAAGAGGATTTCGGCGAAAAGTAACATATTGAGAACATGTTTCTAACGCTGAGAGAGAGGAAAAAAAAAAAAAGCGTGTTTTAAAACAGGGAAGTCCCATCTCTTCCCACATGCAGATACACCTCTAGAGATGTGCTTTTCACAATTCACAGTGGTTATTTCCGAGGGGTGGAACCGACTGCGAGTCGATGTTCTTTTCTCATCTCTCCGGCAAGCACGTGGGGCCTCTTGTGGTTCTCGGCAAAGCTGTATCTGGAACCCGGCTCTGTCCCCCTGACTGCTCGGCCGCCCCCCAACCCCCCCCCCCCCCCCCCCCCCCCCGCCAAGGGCAGCAGGGACACACGCCTGTCACCCTGCCAGCCTGTGTCCCAACAAGGTAGGCGGGAGTGGTGCAGGCTGGGGCGGGGTGAGGGGCGGGCCCGTGGGAACTTGAGCCCGGCCGCTCTCACGGGCGATGTGAAGCATCCTGAGAGAATCCAGGGACCACGGAGAAGCTCCGGGCAGATCGAAACGAGTCACGTCTCGGGTCTGGCCTCCACAGACAGACACAAGACCGCAAGGACACAGGATGGCTGTGTTAAAAAACGGGACCCCGGCAGCTCTAGGTCGAAGATGCTAGAGACAGAAACGACCCATCAAGGTAGAGCCGGCTCAGCAGAAGCCGTCTTCAGGGACCCTTCAGGGCAGGCTCCACGGACTTGGAGAGCACAGAACACGCCAGCATAAAGGTGATGGTTCCAGAGAGAGAGCAATACATCTGGGGTGGGCTCACAGCCTGTCAGGACCGCCGGCAACATTCGGGCAGTTACCAAAATGATGGGACCACTGATAACCCGCTTGGAAAAAAAAGGCTGGGAAGACAGGAAAGCATCTTTGCCCTGAGGGAAACGGAAACAGTTCTCAACATCTTTTTTGTGTGTGGAAGCGTGCAAGTGGGGGAGGCGCAGAGAGAGGGTGGGGGGGGGGGGACAGAGGATCGGAAGCGGGCTCCGTGCTGACAGGTTGACGGCAGTCAACCCGATGTGGGGCTCGAACGCACGAACTGCAAGATCACGACCTGAGCTGCCGTCGGACGCTCAACCGACTGAGCCACCCAGGTGCTCTTTGACCAGCCGTGTTAACACCCCAGGCCCGAAGGGTGAAACGGTTGTGCCATGAGCCTGCAGGAGGGTAGGAACCTGTCAGGTGGCCCCCAACGCGGTCCCTCCACCCCGGCCTCTGCGATAGCTGCACAACCTTCCGTGAGGCCAGTGCATTTGACAAACCCTGTTTTTCCCTGTTAGCTCTTCACGCAGGCTACCACAGCTGTTGAGCGATGGGCTTCCAGAATTAAAGGGGTCTATCTTAAATGGCCAATCAGTGGGAAAGGGAGTCGGGTTAGAAACAAACAAACAAAATCTCTGGCGCCCAGCCACGGCTGAAAGCGTGTAAGCAGTGAAGGACCGAAGCGTTCACACTAAATTTCCATGACTGGGAAAGACGACCTCAGAGAAGCAAATTTGGCAAAGGAGCAGAAAAGCGGTGCAATTAAAAAGCAATGAGGTCCAGAATCGCAAAATGGGCTTCCTTTGTTTATTTTGGTTTATCTGGAGAGCCTGATTTTAATTACTCACGAGGACGCCGCATAATATACCGGTCATGTGTTTGGGGGGGGAGGGGGGAGGGACGGGAAATGCATTCTGGAATTAATAGCGGACCTCGTTACGGCTCCCGACAGCTAAGTCCTTAATGACAAGTAGATAGACAGGCTGGTTTTGTTGTTTTTCCTTTTCTTTCCATTTCAAGAATTAGCTAATTGTTGGCCGAAGGAAGGAAGGAAGCCAACTGGTGGATGCCAGGTTCAGCTGTAAACAAATTACCGACGAGTGCTGTTCCCCAGAACTCCATCCGTAATGCTAATGAGCAAGAACTCGCGTTAGGAGGGTAATACCCTCTCCAGTGAGGTCCCACCTAACACAGCGTGAGGTGCTGAGCTAAGCAGGTTGCGCCCTGACTTACCGAGCGGGCGACGCGGCCACGCGAGGATTAAAACTGGGAAGCATTTTTCATGCCCAAATCACAGTCCACTTAGCCAATCCGATCACGTCCTATTCTCCCAGTTTGCTGTTCTCCGCGGGAGCCTCATTCTCCGTGAGCGCTGGGAAGTCTCACATGTTTCAGGACCCAAAAGGGCTGCTGCAGGCACATTATTTTATTAAAACTCTTCTACGTGTCCATAAGGCACCACGTTTTGCCGGGATTTGGCAGTCAGGAAATTTAAGAGGCATCCCGTTATTTTTTTAAAGGTTATTTTATTTATTTATTTTTGAGAGAGAGAGAGAGAGAGAGAGAGAGAGAGAATATCCCAAGCAGGTTCCACACTGTCAACGCAGAGCCCAGCAATGGGGCTCAAGCTCTCGGACTGTGAGATCAGGACCTGAGTCGAAATCAAGGGTCGGACGCTTAACCGGCTGAGCCACCCAGGCGCCCCCAGGTATCCCATTTTCCAAGGCAGAGGGCTAACAAGCAAAAACGGAGAAATATCTTACCCCCCTCCCCACCATGAGTTCACAGTGGATGTGTGTATGGATGTGGATGAATTCAGATCCGAACTCCTCACGCTGAGCCAAGAGAAGTGGAGGGGGAGACGGGTGGCAGGGAGTGAAGAATTTCTTTAAATAGAAACGGAATCAATCTTGCATTTAGAGTCCCATCCTTGCCAAGCAGTCTTCACTACTCCGGAGCCAGCGAAAGGCGGCCCGATTTCGAAGATCACCAGGGGAGCTGGCTGCCGGGGGCACGTTCATACTTGAGCGTTCTTTGGGAAAGGAATACAAACTGCAGATTACTTCAAGTCAGCGCAGGAAGAGTGTGCGGCCAGTCCTGGCCTCCAGCTGATGCAAGCTGGAAGCGGTGCGAGGCCGAGGACACGACACGGGGCTCTGGGTCAGGCGCCGAGGACTGGAGCTCGCTGGAGTCTCCACGGGCCTGCTACTAAACTGGTCATTCTGGCAACTTCCTGTCTGGTCAAACGGACACGTGAAAAACTGGAGACAGAAGTTGTGCTTTGGTTTTTTTAAAATGCTTAATTTAGTTTCATACTTCTCTGAGACCACATGGCTATCATGATCTGAACTCGTGATTGGCTGGAAATGAGAAAAATGGCCCATCTCAATGACACTGTGCTCCTGAGCCCTTCAGGGGGATGAGGGGATTTGTCTCAGGGACAGACTCGTCTCTGATGCAGGTGTCATATTTGGGGCTGGTCACAAAGTTGCTCAAAGAACCAAATGCGCTGGGACGCTAGGGGCTCTGGGTAATAATGCGGACGAATAATAAGGGATGTTTTCTACGCCGCCCCCAGCACACCACTGCTCACTGTCACCCAGCTGATCTCGTATTTCTGCAAAGGGCCTGCGGTAACCTTGGTCACTGACTGTGTCATCTGTGAAGATGGCCCTCATAATCTTGCATGGTTGTCGGGAGAACCGAATAAAAACCTATGAAAAAAAAAAAAAAACTCCGAAAAGGGGAAAGGTCACTAATTGTAATGCAGGGTTAATAACAGGTGTTTGGTGGCTGTGTGTCATCGGTGCGGGGAGCTTAGCGTGGAGTTTTCTCTAGTACCTTGGAGTTGAGGCCGACGTGATGGGCATGGGACAGACAAGCACACATGATGGTCTACAGGAGGACAGTGTGGTCACTCGGTGGGAGAAGGGTTCCCAGGTCTCCATGAAAAGCGCAGTGGATAGAATGGTAGGGGGATGGAAAAACAGGCTTCGGTAAGAGAGAGAGTTCTAGAACCTCTACAAGGTGCAGAGCAAGGTCACGCTTATTCTGAGATGGGCATGATGGCCAAAAAGGAGGGTCACGGGAATGAAGACACACTGGGTGAGTAAGTTCCATCTCCCTGAAACGCCTGTTCAACTCAGATTTTGTAAGGAAAATACCGAGCAACTTGATCGATGAGTAGTTAATTTAACAATTAAAGTAGTAATTAAGCATTATTCGATGTTAGCATAAAGACGGGTGTCTATCATGGAGGAGATGGGATATGTATACCCTTTAAAAGAATAAAGCAAAGTTAAAAGCCACGTCAAGCTCATGAAGGCATCTTCTGGGTGCCCGGCACTCAGAGGCTGCTTGGCTCCTCTGTGAAGCCAGTAGGGCACTTCCAGCCGGTCCCGCAAGGGGGATGTGCAGACCCCAGGACCCTGAGCATTCGACACACAGCCCGTGACCTGATCACAAGTCGGGATTCTGGAGTAGGTGGAAATTTCCCGGCAACGGGAGCCTTGAATGATTAGTTTCTGCAGCCCAGACCTTACTGTGTGGCCCCCCAGCCGCCTTCCGGCCGCGTCTCTGCTTCCCGGGGAGCAGCTCAAGGGGAAAAAAACACCCGGCTGAGGCAAGGCCACGGTCACGTTCGAGGTTCTGGTTGCTGTCGTATGCATTTCTCTGTATAAATTGTGAAGCTGGCATCCTGGGTTCCTTCAATCTGTGAGCGCAGTTCGAGTCTGCCTCTGAGAGACAAAGCTGGCTCTGGTTTGCGGACAGTGAAACAAAGCGAAGCGGGAGGGTGGGGGGAGCGAAGCTTCCGTTCCTGGGTTTGCAAAGCCAAGGGTCCAGCCTTGGACCACGATGCACTCGCCGGGGCCTCTTGGGAAGAGGGGCAGATGCCGCCTTTTCCCCAGGCCGCCTCAGCACCGGCACCCGCATCGTGTGTGTGCGGAGAACTTCACACCTACGATCCGGACAGCAACATACAAGCACCCGTGCGCCCCCCGCTCGGCTTTAGTAAATCTTGGTATTTCACGCTCACCGCTCTAAGGCTTTCCACTGCGGGCCAACGCCACGCCTCATCCCTTCCCTGCTGCTGGCTGACTTCTCCCTGTCAGCAATGACACAGCAGTGGACGCGGTCTTCTTACATAAAGCTTCTCGGCCATTAGGTCCCCACAAGTGGCCAGTCACAGATGGATGTCCCTCTTCAACTGAACGTGAGACAGTCAACTGCTCTCTATAATGGCTGTTACCAGTTTCGCTCCTGCTCCCAAGGCCCCGAGTTCATGTGGCTCCACGGTCTTCCCGCCCCTTGGTATCGCCGGAGTATTTTTATTTGGCCAGGCAGGCT
The DNA here is from genome assembly GCF_024362965.1 of Panthera pardus. Taxonomy (NCBI): domain Eukaryota; kingdom Metazoa; phylum Chordata; class Mammalia; order Carnivora; family Felidae; genus Panthera; species Panthera pardus. Next base: position 1,508,020 of record NW_026526788.1, on the reverse strand, counting down.
GGTACGAAACAGCTGTTCGGGGTTCCAATTTTTATTACCTCATTACTACTTGATGACAGGAATTTAGATCTTCTGGACGTCATCCTTCTGTCGGCCAGATGCACCGTAGAAACCTTTTCCAAGTCTGTGGCAGATCCTTTAATTTTGTTCGCGATGTCTTCAGTCAAACATGCGTCTTAAGTCGGACTTTTCAAACTGTGGCCCTGGGGTAACGTTCTGATGACCTAAGGTCATTAATATATTCTTTGTAGGTTTTCTTCCAGATGTTTTAACTTTTATTCATTTATTTTATTTGAGAGAGAGAGAGAGAGAGAGAGAATCCCAAGCAGGCTCTGCACGATCAGCACAGAGCCTAACGCGGGGCTCGAACCCACGAACCGTGAGATCATGACCTGAGCCAAAACCAACCAGCTGTACGCTCAACCGACTGAGCCGTCCAGGCATCCCTGGATGTTTTAAAACTTTTACAAATACGTTTCACATTTACATTCTCTAACTGCCCATATATATTTTTATGAATGGTAGGACTAAGTGATCTCATTTTTTCTACACGGATGATTCGTGTCTCAGTACCGCTTAACAGCTCATTACTTCACCCCTGATTTGGAATGTCACTGCTGTCACATTGCATTTTTTATATGCAGACGTCTACTGCTGGTTCCATTTCTGCTCTGTTCACGTAACCTTGCATTTGCGCCATGCTGCCTTAACTGGAGGTAAGTCTTCGCCTCCGACAAGGCAGGCTGCCTACGATGTGTAGTTCTTCATTCAAGATACTTTATTGGCTATTCGGGGCCATCTGCCTTTCATAAATTTATGAATTTAAAGATCAGTTCTTGAAGTGCCATGAGAGAAAGCACCATAGGACACTGTACTGAATTCACAGATTAATTTGAAGAGAATCAGTATCTTTATAATACTGAGTGGGTTTGGGTTTGTTTTTTTTTGCCCTTCAGTTATTTTTTTTTTTTAAGTAATCTCTACGCCCAACGTGGGGCTCGAACTCACGACCCCACGATCAAGAGCTGCACACTCCACCAACTAGGCCAGCCAGACACCCCCCCCTTCAATTGTGTTTTGTACTTTGCTAGTATTCTCCAGAAAAGTTGTGCACATCTTTTGTTGAATTTATTCCTAGTTACCCCTACATTATGCTCGCTATACACAGTGGGACCTATTTTCCCATCTTCTAACAGGCCAGTGCTGCTGCTCAGTTTTGCACGTGGCCGCAGTACTGAGCAACCTCACCGAACTCCTTAGTTCTTTTGTTTTATAAACATTTTTTTTTAGAAGTTTATTTATTTACTTTGAGAGAGAGAGTACACGAGCAGGAGGAGAGGCAATAAACCGTTTATAGGTTCTCTTGGATTTTCCACTAATCAATTCATCCACATTTTGTTTTTTTCTTTCCATTTCTTACAAATCTTACGTTTCTTGTCTTAATAAGGCACTGGTTATATGACCTACAACATAATATGCGATTTAAAAAGGGGGGGGGCTAGAAAACATCCTTATCTCCATCTTATCTTTAATGTGCTCACAATTAGATTTCTTTCTTTCTTTTTTTTTGAGAGAGAGTGCGAGTAGGGGAGAGGGGCAGAGGGAAGGAGGGATGGAAAGAGGGAGAGGGAGGGAGGGAGAGAGGAAGAGGGAGAGAGAAAGAGAGAGAGAGAGGATCCCAAGCAGGTTCCACGCCCAGCACGGAGCCCAACATGGGGCTCGATAAGATCATGACCTGAGCCGAGATCGAGAGTTGGATTCTTAACTGACGGAGACACCCCCACGCCCCCAGAATTTCATCATTAAGCAGAATGCTTCCTGGAGATGTTTTATAGACTACCTTTAATTAGGTTAAGGAAATTCCCTTGTAAGTGCTATATTTTGCTAATTTTTTTTCTCTTCCATCTATTAAAGATGACCATATAGCCTTTCTTCTTTACTGCATTGAGGTGGTAAATTGTATTAATATAGTTTTCTGTTGCTCAATCCTCTTTTCCTAAAATAAACTCTAACTGGCCATGAGTTTTTTAAATAGAGCTGTGTTACACTTGCTAGTATTTGGTTGAGATCTTTTAAATCAGTAACGTAACTGTGACTGGTCTGCAAGTTTCTGTTCTTATACTTTCCTTTTCCAATCTCTAGCAAGATTCTCCTGCCCTCACGAAAGCATGCACGATAGCTTCCCTCTTTTTCTATTCTTTAAACTAGTCTGTGGTGTATGTAAACCCACCTGAGCCGTCAATGTGGGGAAGGCAAACTTTTTATTGCCCAGACGGTCTTTCATGGCTTGTATTTATTCATATTTTTAATTTCTGGAGTGATTCTGGTAATTTCCATGTTCCTAAAAAACCATTCCATGTAAGTCGCATTTATTTGCATAAAAGTGTACTTACAACTTTCTTATGGTCATTACAAGCTCTACTGTGTTAATAATAATGACTGTGCTATTTTCCCCAATACTATTTTATCATGGTTTTTCTTTATTTTGGTTAATCAGTATTCTTGGAGATTTCTATTTTTTGAAGATCAAGTTTTACATGATCCTATTTTTTTGTGTATGTCTTTCTAGTTCATTAAATTTTTCTTTTTCCCAATGGAGTACTACATGGCAATGAGAAAGAAGGAAGTATGGCCCTTTGTAGCAACGTGGATGGAACTGGAGAGTGTGATGCTAAGTGAAATAAGCCATACAGAGAAAGACAGATACCATATGTTTTCACTCTTATGTGGATCCTGAGAAACTTAACAGAAACCCATGGAGGAGGGGAAGGAAAAAAAAAAAAAAAAGAAGTTAGAGTGGGAGAGAGCCAAAGCATAAGAGACTCTTAAAAACTGAGAACAAACTGAGGGTTGATGGGGGGGTGGGAGGGAGGGGAGGGTGGGTGATGGGTATTGAGGAGGGCACCTGTTGGGATGAGCACTGGGTGTTGTATGGAAACCAATTTGACAATAAATTTCATATATTGAAAAAAAATTTTTTTTCTTTTTCCTGCATTATGTCCTTCCTTCCACTGTTGAGGTTTTTTTTACCCTGTCTTCTTCCACCTTCCAAGGTCACAGAGTGGGCCGGGGTTAGCCTATGCAACAAACAGGTGGCTTCAAATCCAGTCAAATTCTCTAGACGGAGAGACAAAGGTAGTTCTGTGCTCAGCCAAGAGCAGGGCGGGGTGACGTGGGGAAAGGTGGCCTTGGGTTTCGGAATGACTGGCTGTTTAACTCGGGGAAGGAGCCGCGGGGAACAGGTCTTCATCCTCTGCCAAGGTACACAACGAGGGCCGGGCCCCGGGGGAGACAGGGCCACCCTGGGGGCTGCTCTGACCCCAGTCTCTCCAGCAGACCCAGCGTCTGAAAGTGTGCCGGCCCCCTCGCACACCTGTGGGGCCGGGGAGACAAAGCAGGAGAAGCTGTGTGAGGGTCAGGCTCAGACAGCAAAGCCCCGATGTTTCGGAAACCCTGACATAGATGAAAACAGATCCTGTCACTTCCCAGCCCCTTTGCTCTCTGCTTGTGTATGGAGTATGGGGGGGGGAGGGGGGAGGTTAACACACAGGCCACTGGGAGGAAGGCTGTCAACAGCAGGTGACCCCAAACAGGCCCTGAACACACATTTGTCCCCTTGCTCTCACCCACAGAGACCACACTTCCACGATTTCCATTCCAAAGGGAAAACAGGGTGGGTCTATTTGTCCCCGTGGGAGCCACAGAGCCCAGATGGTTAGTGTCAGACTCTCAGAAGGGCCTATTTCTTTTATAAATGTTTATATTCATTTTTGAGACAGACAGAGAGAGAGAGAGAATCCCAAGCGGGCTCTGAGGTGTCATCTCAGAGCCCGATCCGGGGCTCAATCTCAGGAACCATGAGGTCATGACCTGAGCCGAAACCAAGGGTCGGACGCTTAACCGACTGAGCCACCCAGGCGCCCCCCCCCCCACAAGAGCCTATTGAAAAGTAGATGCCTTGGCCCTGCCCACCCGAGTAAGTCTGAGTGACGCCTGAGAATCTGATTTCAGAAACTCCCTCTTCCCCAAGTGATGCCGATGCTGGCTGCTCTCAGGCCTCGTTTTAGGAAAGTTTGCAGAAGACTGAGCGACAATGGTCCTCTACTATGGAGCTGTAACTAGACTCATCTGAGGAGCTCTGGAATTATCCATGGAATTCTGATACGGACCACAGGGCACAGAGGCTAAAAACCACTTCTCTAGAGGACTGTGGTTTCCCATTCCCCCTCCACCTCGACCTGAGTCCCCGTGTCCGTCACGTAAGGACCCCGCCTGTGCTGTGTTCCTCACACTCCGGCCAAGGCGAGAAGCCCGACACTTAGAGGGTCAGGTGTGAGGCTTTGGAATAAGGCTCCAACGCATCTGGGCCCTGTGGATCGAGATCCGGCCCACGCCTCAGATCTGGACTCACAACAAGAGGCGGGCGGGCCTTGCAACCGATCGTTGTCCCTCTACCTTCAGAGCATGAGGAACATTTACAGGCCAAACTAGGTGGGTGCACCCTTCACCCCCGGGCACTTCCTCTCTGGCCACCCACGGAGATCAGCCTCCCGTGGCCATGTTCACGGTGCGTTTCGCTACGGAGTTCTAGAAAGGTTGGACAGACCATGGGGTAGAACGGGTATTAGAAACGGGACAGAAGAAAAAATTGAAAAGGCAGAAGAAGAAAAAAAAAGAAGCAAGCTAAAGACCTCTCGTATAATGTTCATTTAATTAAAACACACTCTTAGTACTCCTCCAAACAGTGATAACGGCATAATATTCCACCTAATCAACTAATTTCTGGTCAGTCCTAATAGCTAGAGAGCTTAGTCTACAGAGGTCTTTTAAAGCGGAAGAGAACCAAATCCTAAGACATTTGAAAACCTCTACAGGACTCATCTGAAATTAAGCCTCTTAAAAATCTAGTTGGCAGGAGATTTGAATAAGCCCCATTAATCACCATGGGTCTGTCTCGCTTTGAAATTACGAGTCTAAAACGGCCCCCTCGCCTCCCACAGGTTCTCGTATTCCGTACCGCATTGCGAAAGGGAGCATGTTCTAAGACAAAATATTTATCCTCGCTGTGACGCCAGAAGCTCAAGCCGTCTGATCTCCCACACTCCCCGTGGAGTCCTCTAGACGCCCCGGAAAGGCAAGGGTTCCAGAGGTGAGAGCGCACACATGCCCGGGGCGGGCGGAGGCCATGCACGAACACACACTCTTCACGCACCAAACACTCCAGGCTCAGCACCGGCTATAGGAAGGGCCGCCCGGATGCACACGAGTGCTCTCCTCCCGAGCCGGGGGGACCTCAGGGTTCCCCTGGCCGCCTTCAGCAAGCACGCCGTCTGATGGAACCCAACTATTCTTTCATTCAGAGGGCGTCATCTGCCCTTTACTGCCTCCGGTTTTACAGACACTAAATGGTAACTGAACGCTTCTTCAGGAGTCAAGAGCCGTTGCAAGCTGAGAAAATAACAGCCCTGGACGAAGCCATCTGAACTTCATCAAGCGTCCGAGAGCACTTGAGCCATCAACCTCCTGCCCACCGATCGGGCGGAGGCAGCTCAGAGGCAGAAAAGCGCAGGACTTGAAACGATCCTTCTTCCTGATGCCACGGAAGAACGCTGTCCTCTCGGGATAGAAGCCCACGCCGCTCACGAGACACTAAGAACCACGTGCTCCATTTCTCGCCCCTGGTCTGTCCCCCTGGGACACGAGGAACCCACTGATCGGCTCAATTCCACCACCTCTGTTCCCAACGGCTGCCACCTTCCTCCCTGATACGCGAACTCCGGTTTCCAAGCTGCCGAGGATTTAGTTTTTATCTTCACTGCTCTGCGAAGAGACGCTTCTATTTTTATCTGCTCCCCACAGTCTCGAAGCGGCTAATCCTTAGGAGCGCGCCCTCGTAGGGATTCTTCGGGCAGTTGGCTTTCTTTTCGTCCCCGTGTCTTTCTCGTTCAGCCGTCGCTGCAACACTCGGGCCAAATACTGGACTGCGGGTGGCCACTGAGCCGCGGTCTGACCTCCGAAACTTGGCAGGAGAAAGCTACGTCCTGTCGAGGGTGCCGTCTGAAGGGACCGCCCTTTTCAAAGATACCGTCAACTGCTCCACGCTGCTGACTGCCGGAACAAAGATCGACCGCTCGGACAACAATGCTAGGAATCAGAGGCTGTAGTGGATCCATTCCCTCACAAAGCCCAAGGCAGACAGCTCAGTCAGGCCACTGGACAAGCCTAAGAACGTAACCCTGACGTAGCAGGTTCCCCATTCCAACTGCTCCCTTGGTCCTGGCCTATCGGCGTTCCACGTAGAGAACAGAACGGAACACCCAGCGTCTGTCTGTCTCGGCATGGCCTGTTCACGTTTTTTCCAACCAACGTCCGGATGATTTGTTTGCTCGTGTCAAACGTGAACAGCAATTTCTGGAATCTTGGGGAAGAAACATCAGCTTCCAGTTGGGGACAGAATGGTCTGCTATGGTGAAGAATGATAAGGTTATGTGACCTATCTGGGCACTGACAGTTACTACGTGGATGCAGAGCCTCAGTCCTGCTGAGGCTACCGATCCGTGGGATGTCTTCTCGGCACACCTGAACGAGGGGGTACATGCTTCCTGGAAATGCAGAGATCACCCTCTCTTGCTCCTTTCGGACAGATTTTGTTTGGGATGAATTGCCAAGTCCTTGAGGCAAGTCCTGATTGGCCCAAGACAAACTCGTTTTTCCCCGCGTCGGTCATGGTCACAAATAGCCGTGACTTAGTTCTGGCCGATGGACTGTAACAGAAGGTCCACTGGGCAGACTTCGAGAAAAGTAATAAGCTGCTGAAGGAAAGACCACTTCTGACCCCTTTACTTCCTGCCTTCAAAGTGATCACGATGCATGGAGCTATGGCAGCCTTTTTATAATCAGAAGGCAAAAAGGATGGCGCTGAAAAAATACTGAATATGGTGGTGAGGAAATCAGAAAGTTCTCAGTCCACCCGAAGCCTTAGAGGGTCACCCCCACACTTCTTAAATAATTTAATAAGCTGTCTTTTTTGCTTAAAGTACCCTAACTGATATGACACGATACATAACATAAGCAGAAGGGCTTTGGACTTCTTGGTGACAACACTAACAGAAAACAATGAAACAACATACACAAGAGTTTCAAAATAAGACGTCCCACTAGAATTCTGTGCATTGTGAATTTACCATGCGAATACAGAGTGGAAAGTAATTCTCGGGTGAGCAAGCCCACAAAGCATTTCAGTTATCTGAGCTGCCTGAAAACATATTTGAAGATCTACTTTAAAATAAATAAATAAAAAATAAATACATAAAACCAAGACTCCACTTACGGCCTGATATGGTAGGATGCATGAAAACGACTTCAGCATTAGCGTCTAACAGGCTTATATAAATATGGTTATGCAAATAAAAATTGCTTAAAAGATCGTTATGTAAAATAGAATTTTATTAAGTGATTGTACAAAACCACGTTGACAATAATCTGTGTCGAATTCCAGATAAATCAAGCCAATCAGAAAATGAGTGGGAGAAAGTAAAAGCATATTAGTTCCTGACCTGAAGATACATACGGTTTCATTCTTGGCATAAACCAAAGCTCCTTTAATTTCAGTGGTTTCGTTGAACTTTTTTAAGTAGGCTGCACACCCATCGCAGAGCCTGAACTTCCACCTGAGAACAAGACCTGAGCTGAGATCAAGAGTTGGAGGCTGAACCGATTCAGCCACCCAGGCGCCCCGTTGAACTTTTATAAACACGTAAAGCGGCAACTAGTTGACTCCCATGTAGGAAACAACTTTCCATGTAGGGGGGGAAAACAACCGACAAAACAAAAAGACCAGCAAAGTCAAGCATTTTCCACTGAATAGAAGAAAGAAAACGGTGGCAAAAACATGCATTGAAAAAACAACAACAACAACAACAAAAAAACCAGAATGACATAAAACATCAGAGAACAGATCTACCGTGAAAATGGCAAAGTGTTCTATTAGACCATCAGGTTGGCCTAAAAATAAAAATACAGTGCTAGGGTTGCTTAGAAAAGACCAACCTTAATCAACAGGACACCGACACGGAAGGAAGGCAAAAATATATCAAGAATAAGCAAAATCAAGAGATTAACTTTATAAAAAAATAAAACGCATGGCAAAACAGAAAAACATCAGGTGAAACGCCAGAGGGTAATTTTATGTTAATAAAGGTATAATCCATCATGAATATACAATTTCTAGGCTCCGAATCACTGTCTTCAAACGTATCAAGCAAATACTCTTAGAAAAAAGCAAACAAGCAGAAACTCATAGAACTGTGGTAGGAGCTTCGAACCCTTCTATCAAGTAGACGATAAAGATCAAGGGATTCTGAATGCAATTAATCCCGTTGGTTGAACACGTACATTTTGAACTTTGAAACAATTAGAGATACGACTGGCCTTAAAAAAAAAAAAAAAAAAAACAAAAAAAAACCAAAAAAAAAACAAAACAAACCCACACACAACAACAACAACCCATGAGATATTTATAGAAATGAGAAGTGAAGAACGTAGCCTCCGGAGTCAGGCTGCAGTCGTTTATAGACTCCAGCAACCCTGAGTTATGCAACCTTGTGGATTCTGTTTCTTCACGTATGAAATCGCAGGACCCGGAGGAGCACTGACTTCAGAGCCGTTGCAGGAATGACATGAATAAACGCCTAAAAAGTGCTGAGCATGGCGTCAGGGAACAAAAAACACAACTGCACAGAGTTGCCACTGCTGACACCAATCTCATGCCACAAATAAAGCCCCCCCCCCGTATCTGCCAAGTCAAATGACCACTACTGGTGATTTCTTCAAAAAGAAAAGAAAAGAAAAAAAAAAACCCACATCGATTTCTTACAATTTTGAAACTCTCTCAGAAATACGCGTGGTATTAAAAAAGAAACCAAAAGAATTCCAGAAGAGTGAGAAATAACACTTTGGTCATTTAAAAAGTAGGTTTAAACATAACAAAAATTGTAATGCTACATTTTGTAATACGGGGAAATTCAGCCAAAGCTGCATTCCGGAAACAAATGTAACAGATGTGAAATACACATTCAATTCTGATGGGGGGGGGGGGGAGGAAAGCAGAAGGAAGAAAATATAAATAGATAATATAAAATACAAATATAAATAGCTATATAAAATATAAATATATAAAATATTATATATACTTAATTCAAATATAAATTTATATAAAAATATAAAATATAAATAGCTAGATAAACAGATATTAGAATTTATATAAAATCCAAGCACTTGGTTCCTAAAGGATGTAAAGGAAGAAAGAGTAAAAGGCAAAGAAGAGGCATAAGGAAAAAAAAACAAAAAACAAAAAACAAAAAACAACTCCAGAGAGACAAACCCCAGGCATTTCTAAACAAAAAGGAAATTTAAGTGCATATGCACACAACACTATGCCAATAAGTTTGAGAAGTGAAGCTTATGATCTTCTGGGAAGATATAAATTATCAAAATTAATTCAAGTACAACATAGATAAACCTACCATATGTCAACATCCAAGGAAGCATTTTAAAAAGTCATCAAAGGACTACTTTCAATCAAGCAAAAACAGTTCTAGGTTCAGATGACTTTTATAGGTGAATTTCAAGAAACAATTCCTTTGTAAATAAGTTTTTCTTAAGCATCTTTTTAAAAAAGACAGTTGTTCTAAAATTCATTTTACAAAGTTAGCTTAAACACGAAGCCAAAACCAGATGAAGGGAAGGGAGGAAGGGAGAAGGGGAGAGCGAGCGGGAAACCACAGATAATTTCAATTACGGATCTTAATCCAAAACCTAAAATAAAGTAGTAGCCAAACTCAGCAATATATGGGAGACATTCTGCTAGATTCTCAGAACCGAGTAATACGCTGACATTTAAGACAGGACTTCCTTTCAAGTGAGGGGGCAAAAAAGGTTGTTCAAATATACGCACCCCCAACACTGCTGGCATTAAAAATGAAAAGAAACAATCCCCACTTCCGTCCCCAGAGAATTAGCCACATAAACATAAAACGGAATACATAAAGCCACGAGAAATGAAAGCTATATTTAAAATGTTTCCTATGGATCACTGAGTGAAAAAAAGCAGGATGCCAAACAGCAAATATAGTATCGTATTTTTATATAATTACATGCACCTCGCTATCAGGGGATGTAAGAGACACATGAGGAAGGTCACTTCCAAGAATGCTAATGCTTATTCCAGTCTACTGAGGTTTTTTTGATACGGTTAATTCCTTTTAACCCTCTGGTGTGATTTCCTTTTTTGGAGGGTGGGCTATACAACAAACAAACACGTATCTGCTTTTTAATAGCTATTAACGAAAGAAAAAGAAAACTGTTTAAGAAACTGGGTGTCTTTTGGGAGGGTCTGATACGAGCTGTCCTACGCAAGGCAGAGCAGATCTTCTGGTGGGGATCGCTGCGGTGTAGACGGCACAGGGACAGACTGCAGAGATTTTGAGCTACTATTTGCTTAAGAGGCAGTTTGCCAACAACAGGAGGGGGCGTCACCACCACCACCACCAGCACCAACATCCGTGTCTGACCCTGGGCTCCTTGGGGCTCGTACTGCTTACACCCCAGACTGGACAGATCCTGGGGTTGTCTTCCCCTCAGAAGGCTGTGACAAAGATGTGTTCCAAGGATGACACCACCGAGCACTGGTGGACACCTCTTTTTTTTTCTTAAATTTTTAATGTTTATTTTTTGAGAGAGACAGAGACAGAGACAGAGCATGAGCAGGGGAGGGGGAGGGGCAGAGGCAGAGGGAGACACAGAATCCGAAGCAGGCTCCAGGCTCCGAGCCCGATGTGGGGCTTGAACTCACGCGGTGTTCCGAGATCATGACCTGAGCCCAAGTCAGACTCTTAACCGACTGAGCCACCCAGGCGAGGTGGACACCTCTTTACGAGTGAGATTCTAGAGCCGACAGTGCCAGCGGAGTTATTTCATAAAAGCAGCCGCCAAGGGAGATCCAGGGGAATATACCAAGAGCTACGTATTAGGTGCTAATCTCCAGGGTCACCTCCAGGTGACTCCAGAAGCCTTCCAGGAGGTCAAGTTGGCTGAAGACGACTCCTGGCATCTCTACTCCCCACTACGGCCTCTCCTATCCCACGGAACACACCAGAGCTCATACATCTGGTAACTTGGGTGGTCTTAATCTCAAGCTATGCTAACAGAGGATGAGGCTCTGACCCTCCAGGACTAGCTATGCATCATGTGGCAGCAGAATGACATTTACTTTGCCACTCTGCTCTGTCTACCTAGCAGGACCCCATAATCCCTAATTTACAACTCCGAAATTTGGCACTCTGTACAACAACAACAACAACAACAACAACAACAACAACAACAAAAACCCTCCTATCCTATCTGGTGGCAAGACCTGGGCCCACGTGCATTCATTTGGCAGGAAAACCTGACCTGGACTGCTGCCTGTCATCTTTATTCATCTCGCTTCGTGTGAATGTTCATTAAAGTTTTCCTGCAAAAAATACTGGCGCTTAATTGCAAGGTAGTGCCCCAGATTAAGGATCTCATGTAATAAAACCGTGAAATGTATGTACCGCGATATCTGTCCGGTGGAAAAAAAAAAAAAAAAAGAATTCCTCAGGAGTTTAAGTGAGGGATTGGGGACTCGTATAATTATAGACAGTCTGTCCCCGAGAAGCTTCCTAATAAAATACCTGAAGAAAGACTATGGGCAGCTCTGGAACAAGGGAATACTTGCAATAATTCTTTCTTCCTTCCTTCCTTCCTTCCTTCCTTCCTTCCTTCCTTCCTTCCTTCCTTCCTTTTTCTTCCTTCCTTCCTTCCTTCCTTCCTTCCTTCCTTCCTTCCTTCCTTCCTTCCTTCCTTTAGGGGACAGTGCAAGTGGGAGAGGGACAGAGAGAGAGGGGGACAGAGGATCTGAAGGAGGCTCTGGAGTGACAGGGTGACAGCAGCGAGCCCAATGTGGGGCCCGAACTCACGAACCGTGAGATCATGACCTGACCCAAAGTTGGACGCTCAACGGACCGAGCCACTCAGGCGCCCCAGCACGTGTAGTAATGCTGAGGGGGAGAAGCCAGGGACTGGACTGAGAGGCAAGGAGAGAAGGAGTTCACTTGGAAGGCATGCCAGGAGAACAGAGAGGCACTCCAAGCCCCGTGGATGGTTCACAGTCCCATGTTCGACAACCAGAATCAGACAGGCTTTCCTCTAGCTCCCGACAACATACGGGGGCCGTTCCGGGTTCCACACACGGCACCTGCACATCAACATCAAGAACAGGCAGCACCTTGGCCTTTGCACTTAGTGTAAGAGAACATAAAAAGGAATTGCCAGCCATAAAAAGGTGTTGGCTGCAAGGGTCACAGCGTGGATACCGGAGGAAATACAACAATCACCACAAAGGGGAAAAAAAGCCGTGGAGAACAAACCTGCTAACGTGGAAGCCATTGTGGCGATCAGAAATCTCTCCGTGCTTAATAACGCACATTCAGGGATGGATAACGGAATGGTTTTAAAGACCACGTTGAGCTGTTTCCAAATCCCAAATGTCTGGCCTCTATGCAGGCTTGTGCCCTGAATTCTAGATTTTCACGTATCTCCACTGCCCACTTGAGCCTTCCACTTGGATGCAAAGTTCCCTCCTGGGCTTTGTAGCAAGGCTGCCCTACCCACGGCTGACGCTCATGCAGCGCCTACTGTGTGCAGGTCACCGTGCTGAGGGGCGTACAAGTGTTAACCCATTCATTCCTCACCGCGGCCCCATGGCATGCCCAACTTATACCAAAGGAAACTGGCACAGGGGGCTCAGCGCTGTGCCGAGGTCGGGCAGCTCAGAAGGGACACCGGGATTTGAACTTGGGCAGTCGGCAGCAGCACCCGCTAGCCCTCCTGCTCCTCCTCTCAGGAAGGGGCGAGTCCCTTCTTCAGGCTGTTGAGACAAGGTCCTTGGCCTCATCCTTCAGCCCTCCACACCCAGCCATTCAGCATCACCTCGACTCTGCCTTTAAGATGCATCCAGAATCCAACCACTTCTCATCAGCTCTTCTGCTAACCCACGGCTCTGAGCCAACGTCAGCGTCCCTTCCGGGGGTTTCTCTGCTTCTGTTCTCGCATCTCCCACTCACACCCCCAAAACAAGCCTGGTCCTAACACAGCCACCTTGAAAAGACCGACGCTTTGCACACCTAATTCAGACGACGTTCTTCTGCTCTAAAACCTGCAGCGGCTCCCCTCTCTCAGAGGAATGCCCAGCGTCCTTACAAGAAGCCTCCAAGGTTCCCAGGGGCCCTGACCCCTCTCACACCTCCTCCTCCCCCTGCTCAGCCACGCCGGCTTCCCTGCCACCCGGATATGCCTGGCACACTCCCTCTTCGGGGACTTTCCCTTGCCACGTCCCCTAAAGGGCATCTTTTCCCTGTTATCCAGATGGCACTCCCTTGTCCCTCCCTCAGATCTTTGCTACATGCCTTCCTGCCAGTGAGAGCCTTCCCTAATGACCTGTTTACTTTCCCCCGGTTTTACTGAGATATAATTGGTATAAAGCACCGAATAAGGTGTGCGGCATAACGATTTAACATATACTGTGGGGGCGCCTGGGTGGCTCAGTCGGTTAAGCGTCCGACTTCAGCTCAGGTCACGATCTCATGGTCCGTGAGTTCGAGCCCCGCGTCGGGCTCTGGGCTGATGGCTCAGAGCCTGGAGCCTGCTTCCGATTCTGTGTCTCCCTCTCTCTCTGCCCCTTCCCCGTTCATGCTCTGTCGCTCTCTGTCTCAAAAATAAAATAAACGTTAAAAAAAAAAAAAATTAAAAAAAAAAAAAAACCATATACTGTGAAGTAATTAGCACAGTAAGTTTAGTTCACACCCGTCATCTCATATAGACAGACACAAAGGAACGAAGGGAAGAAAAGCTTAGTTTTCCTTGCGATGAGAACTCTTAGGGCCTACTCTCTCAGCAAGTTTCAAACATGCCACACAGCAGTGTTAACGAGAGTCACCATGCTGCATAGGACACTCCCAGTACCTATGGATTATTGCCACTGGACGTTTGTGTCTTTTGATCACCTTTCTTCAGATCTCCCTCCCCCACCCCCACCTCTGGCAATCACAAACCTGATCTCTTTTTCTAGAAGTTTGTTCTTCTTTTTCCTTTTTTTTTTTTTGGATTCCACATATATGGGAGATCGGAGAGGAACAGTTGCCTTTCTCTGACTTATTTCACTTAGCATAATGCCCTCAAGGTCCATTCATGTTGTCACAAATGACAGATTTCCTACTTTCTTATGGCTAAAGAATATATCAGTGTGTGTGTGTGTGTGTGTGCGTGTGAGACATTTCTTTATTCATCCACCTATGGACACTTACACTGCTCCATGTGTCGGTTGTTATAAATAGTGCTGCTATAAACATTAAAAATGCTGCTGCTCTCTCTTTGAGACGCTGATGTCATTTCCCTTGGATACATACCCAGGAGCAGAGTTGCTGGACCAAAGAGTAGTGCTATTTTTAATGTTTTGAGGAACCTCCATGCTGTTTTCCAGAGTGGCCGCACCAGTTGGCATTCTCACCAACAGCGTGGAACAGTTTCCTCTTCTCCACATTCTCACCAACATTTCTTATTTCTTGTTTTGATGACAGGCATGCGAAGAGACGTAGTGGTATCTCCTGGTGGTTTTGATGTGCATTTCCCTGAAGATTAGTAATTCTGAGTACCTTCTCATGTCCTTGTTGGCCACTCATATAATTTCTTTGGAAAAATGTTTATTCAGGTCCTTTGCCCATTTTACATAAAATTACATATATATATGTATTTAGAGGTACATTCATATGTACCTATAAATATATATGTATTTAGAATTATATATATTTAAAATTTATATGTATATATAAATATATATACTTAAAAGTATATGTTTTAATTATATTAAATATTAATAAAATAGATAAAAAAATACATAAAGAAAAATACCCAGAAAGAGCTATTGAGTTGTATGAGCTCCTTCTATGTTTTTTATATTAATCAGATACACGATTTGTAAATATTTTCTCTCATTCTGTTGGTGCCTTTTCATTTTGTTGACTGTTTCTTTCACTGTGCCTTACCACTTATTTAATATTGGACCTCTGACCTTGACTATCATACTCTCTGACCCCACGCTTAGTTTATTTCTCTCTGTTGCATTTAACATCTTATTGTCATAGAGCTGAATCACTCGTTTTTGCTGTCTTCCACTCCTACCCCCTCAGTCTATGCTCTAGGCGGCAGAGAAATTTTACAATCAGTTTTGTTCATTATTGTTTCCCTAGTGACCAGAAAAACACCTGTCACACAGGAAGCTCTCGAATGCCTGCTAAATGAACGCATGAATGCAAGAGTCAAAAAAAAACAAAAAACAAAACTCAATATAAAACTTCAAATCTGAGTGCAATTTTCTTATTGGGGTATTCTTTTAACAGATTCAAATTTCCAAAGACGTGGGTTTTCTTCTCCCATCATTGCCTGATAGAAGAAATCACAGTTGATCCAGCGTAGTTGAGTGTTAATTTTAAAAGTCTGTACTTCTATTTTTACAGATTGGGACAGAGATCGGGGTTCTCAAAGATTCGGCCACACCGCTTAGCACTCCAGGGTATGTGGGGACTGGTCAGCTCTACCAGCGAATGGGCAGACGTTCCAAGTGCAAGAACGCAGGTACCATGAGCTGGCAATGCCGCTCCTCTCAAGCTCATCAGAGAAGTCACAAGTGATCTCTGAAATCACAGTGTTCCAGAAAAAGTAAAATATACAGCCTAAGGGGCTGAGAGAGTCGAAACACATTTTACACTGTTTTGACTGTTTCCTAAAATAGACAAAATCCTTCCCATTAAAAAAGAAGAGAAAAAATTTTAACAGTTCCATGGTGGTGGCGAAGCAACGGGTTTAAGACGGTGGCTGAAACAGGATGGTTTGTTCAGACCCAAAGATTCATCGCATTTACCAAGCAACATACAAAGGACCCCTTCTCCTTGCTCTACTTTCCTTTTGAAACAGGTGGAAATCGCTATTTCAGTTACGTCCTCAACTGTTTTCGGTCAATGCCAACAAGCTCCAGGGTTGCGCTGCACGACAAGACCCAGACCTACAAGACCTCAGCACAACAGAGCCGTTCAGACAAAGAAGGCTGAACGTCTGCCCTCAATGGCACACACGTATCGAGAGCAAAGCTCTCAAAGCTGATTTCACATATACATAAGCTGCTCGTCACACACGATAACAATACGATAATATTCTGTGGGGCTGTTTGTAGTTTATGAAGCTCTTTCACACATATCTGAGCCTAACAACTATGTGTAAGATGGACAGGGCATGCACTGTTGTGGTTTCGCAGATAAGAAACTCAGGAGTTTAGAGAGATTGTTCCGACCTTAGTCTGGGAGTTAAGTGACAGAGCCATTAACCACTCAAGTCCACAGCTACTTCCTTTTCTCCTTTTTCTTTTTTTAAGTTTATTTATTTATTTTGAGAAAGACAGGGAGAGTGAGCATTGGAGGGGCAGAGAAAGATGGGGGGCGGAGAGAGAGAATCCCAAGCAGGCTCTGCACTGTCAGTGAGGAGCCCCTTGTGGGGCTGAAACTCACAAATTGTGAGATCATGACCTGAGCTGAAACCAAGAGTCAGACACTTAATCGACTGGGCCACCCGGGCACCCCCATAGCTATTTCTACTTATTCGGACTGGGGATAGACAGTGCTGCTCAGAGAAAAATTTATGAACTGTCAAGATTCGGACTGAATTTGGATTCCAAACAGAACACTCAGGGTTTTTTTCCCTGCTTTCAGTAATAGCAAAGTTCCTTGGTATAGACCAATCTGCCCACAAGAAGCTACTAGAAACGTTGGATGAAACACACAAAAAAGTCTATTTGAAGGCACTGGAGAGTTAACAAGGCAGCTGGGTGTTACAGGGCCGGGTTCCCAGAAAGAAGAGAGGCCCCCAGAGTAAGGCCAACATTCTCTGATCCCTCTTCCCCTCACGCGGCGTGAAGCCGACAGACTGGAGAAGCTAAGCAGAAGTGATGGCTTTGCAGGAGGCAAAGCAAGGTAAGTTTCTGCAGGTGTCACGGAGCTGTGGAAGCCAGAACTGCCGTTCAGGTCTCGCCAAGGAAAAAGGGGCTCTAATAAACATCGCAGACTTCCAGGTGGAATCCCAAAGGGCTCCCTTCCAATAGCAAAAGAGAACTGGGAACTCATCAGTGTTTTACAAAAGACTGAAACCCAGCTGATGCCAGCTCGGTGCCAGCCCTGCCCGAGGCGATCTGCCCTTTTTCGCCTGTCACAGAGCAAAACGAAATCCTCTTTGGAGGATGAAAACATCAAGGAGGCCCTTTAAATATCTCTATTATTTGTTCATACACAACAAAATAAAATAACTAAAATTAAGAATTCAGCAGATGGACTTAAAAGCCAAATAGGTATGGGAGCACCTGGGTGGCTCAGTCAGTTAAGTGTCTGACTTCCGCTCAGGCTGTGATCTCACAGTTCATGAGTTCGAGCCCTACATGAGGCTCTGTCAGCCCGGAGCCCACTTCGGATCCTCTGTCCCCTCTCTCTCACTGCACCTACCCACCCCCCACCACTCTCTCTAAAATATGAATAAACGTTAAAAAAAAAAAAAAAAGCAAAATAGAGATAGCAAAGAATCAGTAAACCAGAAGGAAAGCCAATAAAATTATACCTAGGTTAAAGCACAAAGAATAGAAAAGGATACATAAAATGGAAAAGAGCACAAGAGGGACACAGGACATGCTGAAATCTCTAACAAAGATGTATTTAGGGCCCAGAGGGAGACAGGAGAGAAAATGGGGCAGAAGAGAAGCTTGCCAAAGACAGGAAGCAACAGATTCAGGAAATCTACAAACCCAAACAGGTTCAATACAAAGAAGACACTTAGGCACATTTCAGTGAAATTTCTGAAAACCAAAGACAAAGAGAAGTATCTTTAAGGAAGCCAGAGGAAAAAGTTAAAATGCCTTCAAAAATGCTACAGTAAGATCAACAGTTGATGTTTTACCAGAAACAATGGAAGCCCGAAGACCACAGAATGACTATAGAAAAGTTGCCCAAGCTTTGGTCAACCTGGAATTCTAAATTCAATGAAAATACTTTTCAAAAGTAAAAGTGAAGTAAAGGACAAATTTATTTTGAGACAATAAAGGGAGAGAATTCATTGCCAGAAAACTGGCACTAAGAGAAATACTAATAGTTCTCAGGCAGGTGAAAAATGGTCCCAGGAGGAAAAGTGAAAATTATAAGAAATAAGGAAAAAACATAAATACGTGAATAAATCAAAAGGATATTTACTACACAAAACACCAGAAGATGTCCTGTGGAGTTTACACATAGAGAGAATTAGACCATATGGCAATAAAGAGTGTCAAAGAGGGTAGGAGAGCTAATGGGGTCAAGTGCTATGAGGTCTGTGCATTATTCAGGAAATAATAAAATTATTCATTTATATTAGACTCTCATAAGTAAAGAATGCAACAAGCTAACAAAGAGAGAAATAATCTAAAAGAAGCAGGAAAGAGGAGGAAAAGGAACACAAAACGTGGCATAAATAGAACATTGACAGAGATGCCAGTGTTAAACCCAAATACATCAGAACCTGCACTAAATGTAAATGGAGTAAATATTCTAATTAAAAGACAAGATTGTTGGGACACCTGGGTGGCTCAGTTGGTTAGGCATCCGACTTCAACCCAGGTCATGATTTCTCGGTTCGTGGGTTCGAGCCCTGCGTCAGGGCTCTGTGCTGACAGCTCAGAGCCTGGAGCCTGCTTGAGATTCTGTGTCTCCCTCTTTCTCTGCCCCTCCCCTGCTTGCGCTCTCGCTCTCTAAAAATATGAATAAACACTGAAAAAATTTTTAAAAAGGACAAGATTGCCCTTCCCGGACCACCCAATGGACTGGACTACGCCACTGTCCATTAGCCACTGCCTCTCCCCCTGCACTGCGAGCTCCTCGAGCACCGAGAGGACCTTCGTGCACACCGCTGTATTCCCAGGATGCTGGTGGAAAGGGGACCGAAGAAGAAAGAAACAAAATCACGTTACTCATTTAGGACCATCCGTCTCTGCCCAAACTATAAGCCAGAGTCCCAGCCGGGGGAAACTGAGCCACACGTGTGCACAGCCACTCAGGGATTGAGCTTTCAAAACGTTTGCTGCTGATCTTTTTACGAGAAGGCCTCCACCAGGCCCTTCGGAGCTGCTCACACAAGGCACAGACAGCGTCCACTGTCTTCGCCTTATATCGTCTCCCAGTCCGGGGCATTCTTTGTTTTAGATGCAGAGGCGGCCTCAAATGGTCAAAAAGGGGAACGGATAAGGGGAAAAGGAAGGGTAGCCTATTGCCGGAGCTGGTTTTTATAAAAACACTACAAATAAAAGCAAGCAAAACAAACACAGAACACAACAGGCTGGTGAACGGTGGCGAGGCCGTGGCCAGGATTACACACGTCAGGTGCAGGTCAGGCCGTGGGATGGGGCGGCGGGGGGCCCATGAGAGCAGAGAGCCTGGAGGCCGGCCGCCTGCGACTGTCCAGGTGGCACGCAGGTCCCTCCCCCGCCCCCCGGGGAACAGAAACGGAGCACACTCTTCTATCACGTGACCCGCGGAGAACTGACACCGGAAAGACAGAAGCAGAAACCTTGCTTCTTCTCAACCTCCCGGGATTCCACCAGCAATGGCAGTGGCCAATCGGGATCGATTGCTTTTTGGGTACTTTCGGGCCTCGTGCCTGAAGACCAGGCGTGGGAAAAAGCCACCTGCCAAGGGCAAGGGCGAGGGGGCACGCCGTCAGCGACTCTGCTTCCCGTGGGGGCGAGGCTCCTGGGCTCTCTGGAGGCGGGCTCTCCATTCCCCCCGCTTCTGGAGACTGGCGGATGATGTCATCAGGAGAAGGATCTCCCCACCCACCTCGCAGGAGTGCCAGCAGATTAAATAAAATCAATGCACATAAAAGGCTGAGCGCAGGTCATGACACTGATAAAACGTCCCAATAAATATTTTGTTGCCGTTACTATGCAACAGAGCTTAAAGCCTCGCTGTTGTGCCGCAGCCAAACCCCCTCTGCCCCACCGGCCACAAATGCCCGCGAGGCCACCTGAAACTCAGAGGGAGCTGGGGGGGCCCCTGCTTAGAGAAGCACCTGTCTCCTGTCCCAGGACCCTGCAGGTGGGACACAGGAAGGTGACTTGGGTCTGCCAAAGCAGGTCTGAGCCCCGCTGAGCTGCCGAGGGAGCAGATCAGCTCTGTCCCAGAGCAGCCGCCACAGAAGAGGGTCAGCTGCTCATGCACGTTTGTAAGATGCCACTTTTATAAGAAAAATGTGAAATGAAAACAAAGCCCCGGGCCCCAAGAGACCCCCACCCCCCAACTCACGAGAAGCCAGACTCCTCCAGAGCCACACTCCTCTCCTCTTGTTTCCCCGGATCTTCTGCTCTCCTAAAAACCAAACTCTGTGTCCCCCTAACATAACGGCCCACACCAAAGCCTCACTCCGGGCAGCTGAGTTGACATAGAAAACTTTTTCTTGGCTTTCACGGTGTTTACGCTCACTGAGTAACAATGAAAAGTTGGATTGTATCTTTCCCCACAACCCTTAATCCCAATTAGCTACTCTTAAAACCACGGACATCAACGCGGACATTCCAGCCAGACTAAACAGCCCAGCCGGTTACTTCAATGCCTGCCCTCGTGTTGAAAGGTTTCTAAAAAATAAAAGCAGGAAAGAAAGAAAAGAATGGCCCCTCAAGAGTCCCCCTCTCTGGGTTTGGGCTGCATTACAGCTAGACGTTTAAGAAACTGGTTCAAAACACAGCCCTTGGGTGATTATCCTGAACGGAACAAAACCAAACCTTACAAGTAACCCCAAATTTACAGACAGAGTAAACACAGTGTTCCCTTGATTTCAAGGCTGCCATTAGGTGTGCACCTTGGACAAACTTCTCTCTTAGAGAAGGATCCTTTGTGGGATGCAGTTGAGATCACCCGTGGTCAGGAGCAGTATTTCAGTTTTAGACACAAAAATGTTTCAAAACCCTTCATTTTTAATTTAGTGATCAAAAAAAAGACGGGGGGGGGGGGGGGGGTAGCACAGAGAGCAACTTGCTAGAAATTCAACTTTTGAGACCTGAACAAAATCTGCCCTTTTATCAAGCGGTTCTCGTTTTTAAGGGACTTGGATAAATAAATGGAAAGGAATGGTGTGCGGCTGACAGGGAAAAGAAGAAAACAAGGGAATAAGGCTTTCCCCCCTAAAGGTTTGTTTGATTTTACTTATATACACAATTTTAAAGCAAACCAGCTCCAGCTTTCCCCAGCAGACAGAACGATACTCTATATAAACTCCTTGGGTTGCACCTGATTCCTGTACTTGACTTTCCCGTCAGATGCATTCCTAGGCAAACAAAACAAAATACACACGCGTGTGTGCGCACGCACTAACAAAAAACAGCGCAACACTCTTCTGAGTTGGACTCGGGAGGGGCTTTAACACACCCCTCCTCACCCCTACTCTAACAGGGTAACAAGAGTACTCCTCCCCTGGGGCCTCAGCACCCAGAGGACACAGTCAGCGGTCGACCATGTTGGACTGTACTCCAAGTGTTGGCCTTGGCTTTAACCCACAGCTGAATTTCAATGGCGGTCTCTGGGCCTCTCCTCCTTTCTGTGTTTGTTGCCCTGGGGGGTGATGTCCATCTCATAGTTTTAAATGCCACCCGTATACTGACCATTCCCAAGTTTACATTCCCACTAAGACCTTTCTGCTGAACACCAGACACGTATCCGATCACAGACAATGTACCTTGGACTTAACATGTCCAAACGTTAACTGCTGACGTGTCCCCCGCACCCGCTCCACTCAGCCCCCTCATCTCAGTTAAGGCGACCCATCTCTTCCCTTGTTTTAGCCATACATCCTGGAGCTCTGCTTCACGGCGTATCACACCCCTCATCGGACCCACTGCCACATCCTGTTGGCTCCCCCTTCCATACGTATCTATGTCTGTCCAACGCCGTTCTGTATGATCTTTCGTCCGGGCACTAACAACAGCTTCCCAAAGGTGGGAAGGGAAAGACCTAAATAGTCGGAAAAAGCATTTTCAAAATTCCCATTGGTCTTTAATTTGCTTTTAGCCTTGGTAATTTATTTGAGATTTCAAATAAAATTAAATGAAGTTGGGGGGGGGGGGCGCCTGGGTGGCTCAATCGGTTGAGCATCCGACTTCGGCTCAGGTCATGATCTCGCGGTCTGTGAGTTCAAGCCCCGCGTCGGGCTCTGTGCTGACAGCTCGGAGGCCGGAGCCTGCTTCAGATTCTGTGTCTCCCTCTCTCTCTGCCCCTCCCCTGCTCATGCTTTGTCTCTCTCTCTCTCTCTCTGTCTCTCTCAAAAATAAATAGATATTAAAAAAAATTTAAATGAAGTAGGGGAATTTTTTTTTTTTTTGAGTGGGCAACTGTACTGTTAAGACTAGGATGGGCTCCTATTTTCTAATTTCTAAGGCTTATTAGAATAAGCCAACATTTCCTGTATGTCAGATCTAGGATTTCACTCCTGACAAGCTTTTCTAGGCTACTTGCTTCTATGTATGTATTTTTTTTTTTTTTTGCAGGGGGCGGAGGGGGGCCCAGTACATTTTATATACTTAAAAAAGGTAAATAAAACATTGCCCAAATATGTGAAGTTTTGTTTTGTTTTGTTTTTGTTTTTGCAAAGCTCTGAACACCTGATGCCTTGTATCTATCCCAAAGGACAAGAAATAAAGGGTGGGATGTAATTGCATTGCTTTTCAGTCCTGGAAGAATGTAAACACGTTATGTTTATTTGGGGTTCATCATGGGGTTCATATGATCTCTACTGCTAAAAATCTCCCTTGTTCTTTTATGACTCTTAGTATCACTGATGACTTAGTAGGCGCTCACCATACGTGCTGAGCAATACATTCACTCAACAAATATTTACTGAATTTCCCGAATGCCGTCAGTCGTCCAGTAACGATCCTGGCGGCAGTATCTCCCTATTCTAATGGGTAAAGACGGATGAACATGTAAATAAGTAAAACATATGGTGTGTGGGTGGTGATAAGAATTATGGAGAAAATCAAGGGTGGGGGCCAGGCGGCTGCACTCCTC
This sequence comes from Panthera pardus, assembly GCF_024362965.1. Taxonomy (NCBI): domain Eukaryota; kingdom Metazoa; phylum Chordata; class Mammalia; order Carnivora; family Felidae; genus Panthera; species Panthera pardus. The sequence goes on along the minus strand of NW_026526788.1, from coordinate 1,484,825 downwards.
GGGGAGGTGGTCGAGGTCAAGGGCCGCCTCGCTGCCAAGATCGTGACCAAGATCTATGTGACTCCAAAAACCTTGTTCTTAATGAACCACGTGCATGGCTTTCGGATTTATCACACATGAAGGCTGAATTCAAATGTTTCCATAATCCTAGACGAAGGGAGAGATGGTGAGACGGAAAAAAAAAAAAACAAAAAAAACCCCAACAAAACAAAACAAAACATTTATGTAGAAGGTCAAAGTCTTTAAAAGTTCTCAATGAGAGGTATGGTGGAGGTCGGGGGAGATTCACAGAGGCAACTTGATCTCCTTAACCTGACATTCAGTATGAGCTTACGCTCCGAGGATAGCACATTGGCTCAGTTTCAGGCATCTGACTGACTTGGGGAGACATTAATTTAGCCAAAGTCAAACCAACACGGAAGGCATCCCAGCTGTTCCTTTAACACATGCAAATGAAAATGCCACTGTCGCTGGCACTAAAATTAAACTCACCTCTAACACCTCCCACCATGGGAGGAATAGTCAAACATCTGCTTGGACAAACTCGTATTTCAAAAAACTGGAAAAAAAAAAAAGCTATATACGCACATATATTTAATTTGGGGGACTTTGAAGCCCACACACTGATGAGCCATCACAAAGACACTACTTTCTCTCAGCTCTAAGGAAAAATCACAGCAGGAAAACCACTCACAACCCAACGGTGCAGTGACACACCGTCTCATGGAGATGTGATTCGAAGCAGTTGATTCAAAGCACCAGGTAAGGTTTCTGAGCCAGATTCTGCTGGAACGTCAACCACGCTCTTGAGTTTAGGCCAAGCCCCTCTTAAAAGCCACAGTGCCCCTTTCTGGCCTTAAGTCCGCTGCTCCTAATCACTGGGCAGGTTTTTAACAAAGGGGGACCCTCCCCTCCCTCTCCGTGCAATGAAGACAACCTTTGTGTCCAGAGTCTGACTTTCAAGGACCGTGTAAGTGCCCCCGAGGAGCGCTTCGCACAGGCGGGGTGCAGACAGTCTGGTTAGCCTGGGGATGGAGGGGGGGTGGGGTGGGGACACCGGCACTCATGACCTCTCCCCAGGGATGCAGGCATGTGCATACACACAGCTCCAGGACTCGCAGGGTCCCAGGGCCTCCGTGTGGGCTCCCTGGGGTCCGTGGATCCCAGGTCAGCAAACCTTTTTAGATAGGCTGTTCAACAGCTAACCCTGCTGAATTTAATCGGGAGCACAGCCTAAAGACTGAACAAAGCTGCCTATGAAAAAAAAAAAATTAATGGATTATAGGACACATTAAACAAAGACCATCTCCTGGACTGGATTCAGAAAAACGGTAAGATTCTTAATATTATGTATCACATATAATTATATATCAGCCATATGTTTCATATATTAAATCTCTCTCTCTCTCTCTCTCTCTCTCTCTCTCATGCACATACACACACACACTGTCCACTTAACTCCTTGGTCCAAAAGTCCTGTAAATTTACCTGCTTATGAGCTGCTGTGGGAGCACAGAGCTGTCTAGAACACGCACACACAGTAAAACAAACACGCAAAAAGACCGTTAAGCAAAGGGAGTGATAACCTGGCAGCTAAATGGTTAACCGACACGGTTAAGTCAAGTTCCCCTGAAAGCAGGAGAGGAAAACACCCTTTCCGTGCATGCTACTAATTTACAAAATCAAGCCAAACTTGAAGAAGTGTTCACGTGAAAGGTAGCTGACTGTCGTCCCTCGCCAGCTTACCCTCCTCTCAGTCCCTGGGACACACATGCAGGGCGATCCGATCGCTGATGGGCTCTCTGGAAGCCCAGCACTGCCTGTCACAGCCTTGCCCCTGTCCTTCTTTCTGGATGCCTCCAGCTCAGGACTCCCCCCTCCTTCAGGCGTCTCCTGACCTTCCCACCTCCTGGGGGCCCTGGCTGCACTGCTTTAGAGCAGACTGTCCAAGCCCTGGGGTACCACCCCCCCTCGCTTCCTGGTGCACCTGTTACCCACCCCACCCCACCCCCACCCCATCCCCAGCCAGAACGGGACTGGGGCCAGAGACTCTTCTCTCTGGAATCCCAGGACCCGAACACAGTGTCTGAGTCGCAGTGGATGTGTCATCCAGGACGATGAATGACTCCCTAAGTAACCCGGTGAGCAGGAACGCCTACCAAACAGCCAGGAAACAGCTGTCCTCCAAACACAACTCTTTATTTTTTAACAATCTGCAACAAGCCCAACCCCCGCAATGATCTCCATGTGACCAGCCTCCCAGTCAGAGCTTCTTACCAGCAAGGCTGAGAGGTGTAGCGGCAGTGAGGCCTGACAGTAAGCGGTGACAAACTCACGTTAGAATGCCTGGAGACCTCATCAGCCGAGCCCGATGAACCCTGGAGTGCCCTCTGCCCTCGGGTCCCAGATCCCTGAAGAGTCAAGAGAAGGACATGGTCCTCCTCTGTCTCTGTGTTTCAGCTCAGTTTCACATCCGCCCTGCCGGGGTTGTTCCTTTCCCCTTTCCAGTCTCTACAACATTTCTTTTTTTTTTTTTTTTTTTTTTAATTTTTTTTTTGTAACGTTTATTTATTTTCGAGACAGAGAGAGACAGAGCATGAACGGGGGAGGGTCAGAGAGAGAGGGAGACACAGAATCTGAAACAGGCTCCAGGCTCTGAGCAGTCAGCACAGAGCCCGACGCGGGGCTTGAACCCACAAGCTGTGAGATCATGACCTGAGCCGAAGTCGGACGCTCAACCGACTGAGCCACCCAGGCGCCCCTCTACAACATTTCTGAGTTAAGCTGTCCTAATAGAGCAAGAATTCAGATTTCCTTCCTTCCGACGACGCTACGAACTATGGCAAATTACGCGTGTTTGGGAAGGGGTTTGAGAGATGACATGCCCTTCTCGTGCTGACCCCCCACCCTCTGGCCAGCCACCCACGGCCTCTCGATACTGCCTTAGGGGATCCGAAAGACTAGAATCCCATCCCCAGCGGGCCTGTCTCTTCCAGGGAGTGGAGCCCCAATGCCGTATGCCTTTTCCGAGTTTTACCGCCCCGTAGAGACACGACGCACGTTCAGTGTCCCAGAGCAAAAGAAAAATGCTGCGTCGTGGTCAAAGCTACTTACCAGGTGTGGGAAAGCAAGCAGAGGCCCCAGGCCGACACACAGCTTAGTACTTACTGGTCATGTCTGGTGTCCGGGATGGCTCTGTCCATCCGCAGCTTATCACTTTCCACTTGGTTGAATTTGTTGCGGGCGTAGGGGTCCTGCCCGGAGCGGACCATTGTCCCTCCGACGTAAGCTTCCTGGTTAAAGTCCCGCCACCGCACTTTTCCTAAGAGAAAGAGCAGACAGAGGGTGTGGGACGAGGGGAAAATGAGAGCAGAGGCCAGCACACGCCACGTGAACGGTGCTACCAGAAGCCCACGGCTTTCTCTGATGGCAGTTTTCGTCCACAAACTAGCTGAAAACAGCCCAAGCGAGCATCGTCACGTGCCCAGATTGGAAAGCCGGATGCTGACAGTTTGCAACGAGACTCGGACCTCCTGTGTTGTCTAGTGAGCGATATTCTGTGCCAGCCAAGGTATCCGTAAGCATGGTTCCACACACACTTGGTAAGAAAGGAGATCACTACCTGCTTGTTGCACCTTTCCAGGGATTACGGTAAGGCCCAGAAGCATCCCAGATACGGTGAAAAAGATAATGTCCAAATTACACGCAAGGCTATCCTGTCGAGTCACATCGGGTGACACGAAAGTAAGTGTTTAAACGTGAAATGACAAAGAACAGGCGATCCCCACATCCCTCGGTGAGACGCTTCTCAGGGCTTCTTCTCGAAGCTGCTGCCACGTCTGACCCCACGAGGAGGTGAGAGGAACCAATCCTAGCACGGACACCTCCTAGCACACGTTTCAAGAGGGAATGGGGCCCAGGTGACCTGTCCATGCGTGGGTCAGCCCTGACTCGTGATCAGATTAGCTGCTGCCACTCTAGAAGGCCAAGCAGGAGGTTCTCCAAGAACACGACAGCGGAGTGGGGAGTTTGTACTGGGACCTGGGGTAGGGGCAGTACTGGCTGTAGCTGGATCTAGAGGAAAGGGCACTGCAGGCTGGGGCGAGGCTGGGCAGGCCTGGGCATCATGAACGCAGACCCAGAGACACAGCAAAGGCATCAGTGCTCAGAGGGAAAGACAGAAGGAAAGGCCGACTCAAGGCAGAGAGAATATTCAGGACTTGAAGTTCGCCCTGGCTTTTAGGCCCCTGTCTACCGCTTGCTACCTTTATGATCTTGGGCAGGTTTTTTTTTATTTTATTCTTTGAAATAAGAGTTTCCTAAAGATCAATGAACTTAAAACAATAAAAAAAGGTTTTTCGTGAGGACTGAATGGCCTACGATGTGCCAGTTTGGTAGGTGTAGCAAACTTGAACCAAACTCAAAAAAAAAAAAAAAAAAAAAAAAGAAAAAAGAAAAAAGAAGAAGATTAACAAATCTGTCCCCAGGAAGCTTATGAAATTCCCAATGGTCACAGTGCTCTGAAGAAAAGGCATTAAGGGGCAAATAGTTCTGGGGTCATTTTCTGTGGGGTGTCTGATAGGGGCTCTAATGTCCGAGTAGACACCCAAAGGGAGGGAGTGGGCCACGGAGCCCTCTGGGAACAGTATAGGAAAATGCTCAGGGAACTGCGGTGCAAAGGCCCTGGGGTGGCAGTGAACTACCTTACCCCATTCAGGACCGGCCAGGAAGCCAGTTTAACAAAGAGTGAGGTGCTGGCCAGAGACGTGAGAGCAGGCCTGTTGACAGCTACCCACAACAGGCACATGTGTGCAGGCCACAGGTCTTCTGCCTCCTGTCAAACGCTGGGCTGTTCAGTTATACTCAACAATACCTACATGCGTGCTTTTCCAACATGGATCTCTCCGTGTCCAATCAAAGGCACGTCCTGTTTCTTTCTCTGGTTCAGAGATGAGGAAACTGAGATTCGGTTACATGAGATCTGTTCAAGGCCATAGAGTAAATTTTCTATCTACAAGCTCATCTGTTTCTTGCTGCGATTGTCCCGCGAGGTCAGAACCCCCATCTCATCACAGCTGGTTGCCGTGGAAATGATGCTTGGGGTCACAGAGGTCCAGTCTCTCAAATGGAAAAGCAGTTTCAAAACTCACGAGCTCCCTGGCTATGACGACGCTGTGCCCCCGAAAAATGTCTGGTTAGGTTACGGGAGCTGGCCACAGTGTCAGCGTTTTCTCCCGCCTAAAATAAAACGTTTCCAAAACACCTTTTTGGAAACATGTCTTTCATGCTAGGGCAACCCTGGAAATACTTCTGGATCCTCCTCTCTCCCCACCTTTCTGCCTTCACCCTCACAGACTCTTGAGGATAGGGAAGAAAAAAACCACCCATCTGTGCTTGGACTAACACAAATCAGAGCCTCAGCTAAGATCTATGTCTGCAGTACTCACTACGGAATCCAAATGAGCCGGTTCCAACTAATGTGTAAAGGCCTGAATATTCGTTACTACCACGAGGCACCAGGAACCGTGGAGCCCCAGCCACAACCAGAGAAGGGACCGTCACCCAAGAGAAGTTCTGTCTGTCACTCTGCTTATGCTCTCCGTGACCGTCACCTGGAGCGCTGGGGACAGTAAGAAGGGAGTCAGCTTACTCCTGGCCTGGTGGGGCAAGGCTTCTGCTGAGTTCCTGGGGCTTCAATCCCACCTATAGGTCTCCTTGTAATAGAAAACCTTCCCCCCTTCTAGAAAAGACATGAGTACAGCAGAGGGTTTTACGGGGTTCCTGATGTCGGGTGACTGTGGGGACTTGGCCCCAAGCCATTGGTGTATACGAAGTGTGGACTATATGCTAGGCATTGTGTTGGCTCCTGCAGACACAGTGAGCGAAAACAGACCTGATGCCTGCCCAGTGGAGGTCATGTTCTAGGAGATGGAGGGAGACAGATAATAATAAAATGACTATACCGAATCACTGTCTCATTAACAACCGAGCTAGGTGTTCTGATACTAAGAAATGTAGTTCTACGGAGGCACCTAACAGAGGAAACTGATGTAGACAGGGGGAGTAGGGAAGGCTTCCCCCGGGGAAGGAATATTTGAACTGAGAAGTGAAGAATGAGTAGGAGTAATGTAGGAGAAGCCATCCTCCAAAGACTGCAGGAACCCCCTCTGAAGCAGCCCACAGTGACCCCTTCCGGCTTGGGAACATCTTCCACGGGACCCTTGCGGACTCTGCCTTGCCTTGGGACACTTTTCCCAAGGCGTGCGACCATTTTACTGGAGACAGGTTATAACTGGTTTTTCTGTCACGGAAGTTCAGCAGTATGTCAGAATACGGCAGGGACTCTCAAACACGTTTGACTATGACACACATTTTATATCATGTCCCCGACACGTGAACACACATACGTAGGCACACAATTGAAATGAAGGTTTCAGCCTTCCTCTGTATGAACAGATGGATCCATTTGACCTGTTCTTCTTACGTGGGTGCAGCACCACAAAAGTGGCTTCATGCTCGAATGATGGGTCACACCCCATAATCTGAAAACCACCGGGCTAAAGAACCGTTATAGAAATCAGTTCTGTATTCTATAGAATTCCTAAGGCTGGAGCCACCCAGAGAGCAGAGGCAGGAAAGAGAGAGCATGGCTCTCAGAGGGCATGCGTGCCCCATCCCCACCCGGGCATTAGGGGAAGCAGCCGGATGCAGAGACAACGGAACACGCTGGGCCTAAGTTACAGGTTGGAGAGAAACAGTCAAAACAACACGTACAAAGTCTGAAGAGCCTGACTTTTAAAAAATGCCATCCATAAATCATCGTGTACTTCTTTCACGTTAAAATTTTTAGAAAGTGCATTGGAAATTAAGAGCTTTAGAAAACGGACAAACAAAAAATACACGAACACCTACAGACAGTGCACTTGGCTAGCTAGGCAGAAGCAGAGGCCATGAAATACCCCAAAGATATAAAACTGTACAAGAAAAGGGGGTGCCTGGGTGGCCCTGTCAGTTGAGCGTCTGACTCTTGATTTCAGCTCAGGTCATGATCCCAAAGTCGTGGGATCGAGCCCCGCATCGGGCTCTGTGATGAGTGTGGAGCCTGCTTAAGAATCTCTCTCTCTCTCTCTCTCTCTCTCTCTCTCTCTCTCTCTCTCCCGTTCCACCCCCTCCCCTGCTAGTGCTTTCTTGCTCTCTCTCTAAAATTAAAAAAAGAATTTTTTTAATTAAAACAAACAAACAAAAATCTTTGCAGGAGAAGCCAGAAAGCAGCTCCATCACCAAAGACCATAGAAAACCACCTGCGACTAAAGAACACAAGAGGAGAAAGTGGGCATTATCCTAAGAACGCCTGGGAAAATTGTTTGCTTACTAAATGAGTTATGAGAGTATTTAAGAAGAAATCGATTTCTGGACGACAGACAGATTCTCTGAGAAGGAGGAGCCGTGCGGCCCCATGAGTGTGGAAACCTAGGCTTCTGTCAAACAGACTCTTCCCAAAGATTCCTGCGCAGGCGGGACAAGCCACCTGTCTGGACCTCGCGCTGACTTATGGGGCTGGGTGAGGATCCCCACCCGATTCCAGATTCCAGTCCTCTGGCAGCCTCCCTGGGTCCCCCGTTCCCCTCTGTGAACAGCACAGCCGGCTCAAGCCTTCCCTGTCCTTCAAGGTCAAGCTCCTCTGAGAAGTAGGATCTTTGGATCTGCCCCACCCCCAATGCCTGCCACAGGCACACCCCCTCCCCTCCCCTCCCAGCTGGACTGGGAAAGAGTTCCTCACCGGAGGGCGAAACCTCCTGTTTTGTTGCTAGTTCTTACCCACAGACGCCAGCACGGGACGCACACTGCATGCACGAAGACTGGCCAACCCTACAGGTGGTCTCCACCTGGGTCCAAGGCACCCGAGACTGATCCTAAAAAAGCACCCCAAATCCTGCACGCTGCTCGGAGGAACCCAGCCTCATACCGGCTCTCAGGGGTGGCATCGCGGTGCGGACACCCGCATCTGAGAAGCGCTCTCCGCCTGTGCTGGACAGCGGCTTTTCTGTTCCTCTGGCTGACGGCGCTGCTCTCTGGAGCCTGCTGGTCAGATCACGGGTCCCAGTGCAGAGAAGCTGAGGACGCGGGGTTAACAGCGGTCCCATGCCAACCCCCGGGACGGATGGGGCTTGGAGGCCCACAGCCAGCGTTCACGGAACACAGGCCGAGGAGCAGGGGCCCAGGGGTGAGTTCAGCTCACCCACCCTTCCTGAGCCTCTAGTCTGTATGCAATCAGAACATTCTGCCTCTGAAGTTGTTACAAAAAATGATAGTGATGACAGCGATAATAATTCCTAAGCCACTGACGACCGTCCAAAATGAACTGGCTTAGTAGGAGGAACGGCTAAACACAAACACAATTACCTCCACTTTGCGGGTGTGGCCGCCTCACTTGGGAGGGTCGCCGGGAGCTGCTGAGCCCGTCCAGCCCCTGCCCCTCCAGGGGGGTGTCCCACCTCTGCAGCTGACCCTGAGAAATGAGTGGGAAGCACTGCAGGGGATCCTCGTCTGCCAAGGTTCCTGTGGGCACCTGCCCAGGTGAGCACAGGCCGGAACGTGCAGGTCAACAGAGTCCACACCTCCCTGCTGCCCACGAGCACCTTCTGCCTCTGATCTTAGGGAGAAGGGGGCCCGTGGCCAAGTTCATCTAAGTCTGCGCCTCCGTCCTTCCATCCCCATCTGCTGTGCCCAGGAAACACGTGGCGAAAATAATAAACACAATGTCGTTCTCCGCTTGCTTCAAGCAGGGGAACCATGTCGATACCATCACATTTCAAAGGTGGGGCGGCGGAGAGGGGAGAGAAGCATGGCTGTCAGTGACAGGAAGAAGAGTCAAGAACACGGAAGTTCTGGCGGCCTATTCTCAGATCATACTTGTTTTACTGTCGGTCACGTCGTGATCGGCGAGGCCCCTCAGTGTCTCACTTGAGTGGCTTCGGAATTTCTCAGGGGGGACATCCCAGGGGCGTAGGCAGGAAGTACAGTGCTGAGCAGCCTATCTTCCATTCCTCAGGGTGCCCCCCCTGTCCTGCCCCCTCCCCACCCTGAGGCCAGCTGCAGACGGAGATGCCACCCTTCTGCCCAGAAGGGGAAGGGGAGGGAGGGAGAGGGTCTCCCTGTGAAGGCCTTGTGTGCGTGGGACAGGGTGGGGTGGGTTTCCCGTGGAGCCCCAGAACCCATGGTGTCACATCTTATGGCTGGAAGATTCTATTTTTTTTCTTGAGAGAGAGAGAGAGAGAGAAGAGAGAGAAAGAGAGAGAGAGAGAGAGAACACTCGAGTGGGAGAGATGGGCAGAGAGATAGAGAGAGAGAGAATCCCAAGGAGATTTCACACTAAGTGTGGAGCCTGATGTGGGGCTCGGTCTCATGACCCTGGGAATCATGACCTGAGCAGAAATCAAGAGCCAGAGGCTTAACCAAGTGAGCCACCCATGGGCCCCACGAAAACTCCCTTTTAAGGGGCATCTCAGCCTTTTGTTCCTGCTAACATTTGCAGTCCTGGGAAACTACTCAGTTCGTAAGACAGCCATTCTATTTTGGGCAAACTCACTGTAAGGAAGTTCTTAATTCTGGAGAAAACATTCACTGCCTTCTGTTTTCCCCAAGCTGGGTGAAATGGGCCAGTACGGAGAAGACGCCAAACCCTGAGCGAGTGAGCACACATAAAGGAATGTAGCCTCTGTCCTCGAGCTGTATATGTCATTAGTGGGAAAGGGATGCCAACAAGTGGTGCGGACAAGGAGTCTATAATCCAGGGACAGGGGCTCAGAAAAGTCCCCAGAGAAGGGGCATTTGGGCTGGGTCTTGAGGCACGAGCAGAAGCCTGACGCACGGAAGGGCTGTGTGGGAAGACGCAACAGGATGGAGGGAAGGATGTGTGAAGACAGGGGTGACAGGAGAGGAGAAGGCCAGTCCGTGCCCAGCCCCGAGGCTCACCCCTGGCTCAACTGCTCAAACTATAGTCCACGTTCTGGGGAGCACAGAAGTTTCGAGCGGGTGAGGGCCGATCAAATTTGCACTCCAGGAATACGATTCTGGCCGCAAGAACAAGGACAGACGCTCAGAGGGGGAACCTCCAAGGTAAAGACGTAGATGATCCCCCCAAATCACCTGCCCCCTCAGCTCCCTGCTCAGGAAGACCCTGCCTGCACCCGAGGATGAGTCCCGGGTCCCCACAAGCACATCTTTTCTCCTCGAAGCCCAGCCCTCGTGGACCCTGAACCTGTGAGGGACTCGGCTCACCCAGTGCAAGGTAGGGCTGCTTCTCAACATGGCCACCACCTCCCAGAGGCCCTCCCGTGTGTCCGCAGCTGTGGCCTCGTCCTAGGCCATGCCTCTTCCCTCTTCCTCACACATGACTCCATTCCAGCCACAGCTTTTCCACAGACCTGCTCACAGAGGGCCTTGAAAGTGCTCCCTAACCCTCTAATAATTTAACTCCGAATTCTGCCGAGGATGGGGCCCAAGTCCACCCCTGAAAACAGAGATGACCGCGTATGCCCCGTCCTCCCCCAGGAATTGCAGACAGCCGTGGGTCCTCGCACACCTCTTCACCCAGCTGAGCCCACAATATCCTACTAACGCATCGGTGCCCTTTTCCGAGTGAATATCAGTGTCTATCGAAAGGCGATGGAAACTGAATGGAAACTGACGAGCTCTGCACTCTCTCCTTGATGCCCTGGCTCTGAGCACAGAGGGTGGGTGGAGTGGGGGCTGGCCCTACTCTCCGGCCCATCCCCCAGCCCCGGTGCACCTTGCACCCGCTCTCTTCGCTGCCTGGTTTCTTTGCTCTTTTTCCTCTCCGCTTCTAGGCAGGGGCCTCAAATCTGCCACACGGTGCATGTTGAATAGCGCCAAGCAGTATCCCGCAAATCCCTTCTACGGCCTGGCCACCCCCCGAAGCCTCGGCTTGTCCTGTCGCCCCTCTCACGGATCCGCGGTGCAGCTGGAAACCTGGCCCTCCTCTGCTGCCCGCCCGCCTGCCAGATCCGGTCTCTGCTGGGAGCAGAGGCCAGTCCAGGGAAGGGCCGGCTACTTCCCACCGCCCCCCACTCCCCGCACCCTCGGGTTGACCTCCGAGGCCTGCCAGTGTGGGCTAGCTGAAGGGCACGGTTCCCTTCTTGCCTTCTAGCACAAGAAACAGTGTCTGGAGACGGGGGAGAGTGAGGCCCGGGGCAACCGCCTGCTGGGACAAGAGCCCGGGCCTGAAGGGAAAGATCAGACCCTCATGAGTCTCGGCTTGAGGGCCCCGTGGGGAAGGGGTCCCTAGGGTTGGCAGTGAGAAGACACTTCCAGCCACCTGTATGTGCTGGTCCAACCTCAGACACGTACGTGCCCGCTCTGTGCCAGCCGTTACCACAGTGCTCCCCTGACCACACACACCTCAGCCCCAACGATTTCTTTCGTTTTCTGTTCCCATCCTTTTTTTTAATTTTTAAAAATGTTTATTAATTTTTGAGAGGCAGAGAGAGGCAGAGCGTGAGCAGCGGAGCGGCAGAGAGAGAGGGAGACACAATCCGAAGCAGGCACCAGGCTCCGAGCTGTCAGCACAGAGCCCGACGCGGGGCTCGAACTCACAGAAGGTGAGATCATGACCTGAACCAAAGTCGGAAGCTCAACTGACTGAGCCACCCAGGCGCCCCTGTTCCCATCTTTGACTTACGTGTTACACCTGCCCACTGACATTCTTCTGTTACACCTGCCTCCTTCACAGGACAAGCTTTGCAGCCTTAAGTTTCTTGAATCCAGAGGTTCTTCTCTCCCTCCTAATCCCCCCAAGCAGCCTCCTGAGCTACTTCTAAAAGCTTTTCCCAATCTTCTTCTTCCTAGTTGAGGGTTAGCAGTCCACCCGCCACACACACATGCCCCAATCCAATCCACACGGGAGGACAGCAGGGCACCCCGCGGGCAGAGAGACCAGCTGGTCCTCATAACCATGCATGGTCCACGGGGCCCAGACGGAGGCTGCAGGCGGGACAGGTGCTGAGGTCCATAGGGGGGAGCCCCCTGCTCTGTGGCCTGAGGTCGGGGCCCGTTCCAGCTGGTGCGGGGGTCCTAAGTGCCACCCAGGACAGCATTTCCACGGGAAAGCTCATTCTCGTCTCCTAAATAACCAACCCTACAACTGATCTTTTGGAAAAGACACTTTTAGAGCCAGGCAATTGCTCGCATTTGGAGGACTCGTTCAGTTGTTCGTTTCAGTTTAAAAGAATACATTTCCAAACCATGCCATTTCTTTCTTAAAAGTTTTTCCCCTAGGCCTCATCTTTAAGGAAACAATGACCTCCATCTATGCAAATGAACTTCCAAAGGGTTAACTTCACAAAACGTGTGAAAGCCCAAGTGCTGACATGTGCCCCCAGGCACCGGCCTGTTGTCCACACTCACAGGCCTACGAGGGGAAGGAAAACGAGGGGAAGGAAAATGATGTGGCTGGTGCATGGCTGGTGCGGGTCCCACCGGGCCAGCGGACTCGGGTGGCTGGAGACTTCTGGATGCTGCGGTATCATGGCCGTTCCGCAGTGCCTCACTCAAATCCTCCCTGGGAAGGACGGCTTAAACAAACTGAACGCTAGTCTGTATAAAACAGAGCCGCTTCCTCCCGGAAAGCAGCCAAGAAGGGAAACAGAATGTATTTTACATCAAAGGACAAAGCTCTCAGATTTATTGTGACCTCCTGGTTGATCTCAAACGGAATGTAGTTTTACTATGCTTCAAAGAAAACAAAAATTCTTCCTATTTTTCCTCTAGAAGGTCATCAGGCTACCAGATGAAGGAAGAGAATGGGTCAGGGCTAGGATCACAGACAAATGTGTCCATTTAAATGACAACGACACGTAAATGACACTTTATGCTCATTCTCCCTCTATGTGACAGTGTCTAATTATGAATAATTTGGTTTGATGTCCATGGTCTCTCCTGATCATGTCTTCCATCCCGAATATTAGTACAAGTATCAGAGTGAACAGAACCGAAGCTGACACACGGGTGGGAAAGTCTCTTCACCAAGACCCCTGTCCTCTAAGGGGCGCCCAGGCAGCTCAGTCAGTTAAGTGTCTGGCTCTTGATTTCGGCTCAGGTGATGATCTATCTCATGGTTTGCGAGCTCGAGCCCCTCGCGGCGTGCGGACAGGGCAGAGCCTGCTTGGGATTCTCTCTCTCCCTCCCTCTCTCTCTGCCCCTCCCCTGCTCATCTCTCTCTCTCTCTCTCAAAATAAATAAACACTTAAAAATAATAATAAAAGAGGCACCTGGGTGGCGTTAGTCAGTGAAGTATCTGTCTGATTCGGCTCGGGTCATGATCTCATGGCTTGTGGGTGCGAGCCCCACATCGGGCTCTGTGCTGACAGCTCGGAGCCTGGAGCCTGCTGGGGATTCTCGGTCTCCCTCTCTCTCTGCCCCTCCCCTGCTCACGCTCAGTCTCTTTCAAAAATAAACATTAAAAAAATGTTTTTCAATACTAATAAAAAAAAAAAAAAACCCCTAGCATCTAGCCACCGCTTATAAGTTTCCAATGACGGGGAAATCATTGCTTCAAAAGCAGCCCGTTTCATCAGACAGCTGGGATTGTTGACATCGGCTTCCTTATACCGTAACAAAAATTGCTTGCCTGTAACTTTCACTCTCTGGAGTCTCAAAAAAAAAAAAAAAAAAAAAAAATTAGTCTTCAGCCTCTTTTGTATGGTTGCCTTCCAAATATTTGGACATCACGATTCCATTTTCCCCTCCTAGGCCCTTCCGTAGAAACATCCAGTTAATTGAAGTGCTCCTCATCAGATGCTGTTTCCGGCCCCCTCACCGTCTGAGTCATCATCATCATCTGGGCCTGCTCTAACTTATGAGCGACTCGGAAAACCCTGTGCCCGGAAGGGAACGGGATACTTCAGGGGTGGCCTGTCAGCACACACAGCGCTAGATGCCATCCGGATTGTTCTGGATGCCGTACTTCTACCTAGTCAAGCTTAAGCTCATTCTACTTTATTTAAAAAAAAAAAAAAATTTTTTTAACGTTTATTTATTTTTGAGACAGAGAGAGACAGAGCATGAATGGGGGAGGGTCAGAGAGAGGGAGACACAGAATCCGAAACAGGCTCCAGGCTCTGAGCTGTCAGCATAGAGCCCGACGCGGGGCTCGAACTCACGGACCGCGAGATCGTGACCTGAGCCGAGGTCGGCCGCTTAACCGACTGAGCCACCCAGGCGCCCCAAACTCATTCTACTTTAATAGCTCTATCACACTTCTGGCTGCTGACCTGATCTGTGGCCTCGCTTTTGCTTTGCTACTTGTTGGAAGGTGGGGGGAAAGGACGTTAGAAGGTTTGTTTTCGGATGGCGGCTGACATGCAAGGAAATGGTTCCCCCTGGAAGACCATTTGGCGATTAAGATGAAAAAAACCCTTAAATACACGCACTGCCATTGACCCTGCGGTTTCAGTTTTAGGAATTTATTTCAAGGAAGTAATTAAGGGATCCCAAGAGTCACCTCAGAAGATATTCGCTGGAAACCCTCTCTGTGTCCTACAACACAGGACAAGTTCAAGGAGCTTATGCCAATGGATACACTGCGGTCATTGAAAATGCTGTCGAGGGGGTACTGACGGACACGAAAAGGTGTTTGTGACGGAAAACGCCAGGAAGAAATGGGTGGAAGTACGGTGCGGTGCCACATATGTAAAAATCTTGACATAACCAGCTGGTAGGGGCGGTCTGTGGCCTGTCCTGAGCCGAACCAGGAGGAAGAGGGAGGAGGGGGGAGGGGGGAGGGGGGAGGGAGGTGGCCTCCAGGACAGACGCAGGGAGAACCCTGAGGTGCTACCGCTGGGAGAGAGGGGCATGTGTGGGGACACTTCTCAGGTACTCCTCCAAATCCTCAGCAATGTTACCTCGCAGACTTGGCCTATTTTTTTTTCCTAAGAACTCACAGAAACGCTGAGAGGCCCAGGAGCTGACTCCGAAATTGTGTCTAGGGCTCCAGGCCTCCTGTCCCCGGGCTCGGCACAGCCGAGGGGAGGCAGACGCCGGCTCACCTCAGTCAGGTGGGACACATGCCCAGAGAGAGTCCAGAGGAACACTCGGTGGGAGAGTAACAGTGGTTAGTGTGGGGTGGTAGAATTATGTGTGAACGATTGTCTTCTTTTTGCTTATCTGAATTAAATGTTCCACATAAGTATATTACACTTATGTATGTGCTTATTTTAACATTTATTTATTTATTTGGAGAGAGAAAGACAGAGAGGGAGAGAGAGAGAGCATGGGGAAGGGGCAGAGAGAAGGGGGGGGAGAGAGAATCCCACACTGTCAGTGTGGAGTCTGATGTGGGGCTCGATCTCGTGACCGCAAGATCACCACCTGAGCTGACGGCAAGAGTTGGACGCTCAGCTAAACTGAGCCACCCAGGCGCCCCATGTTGCTTGCTTTTAGGGTATCCTTCAAGGATACTCAGCCACTTACTTTCCTAACAATGACCCTGTGCAGACCTCTGGCTCGGGCCCGGGTCACAGCGAGCCACACAGAGTTAGCCGTCCCACGGCTGTCCCACCGTGCTACCCAGGCAATGCGGCTCACCGGGCGCACGGCGCACAGAGATACAGGGGAAGTGGGTTCAGTCGTAAGAAGCGGGGAAACCCTAACACGTGCTACAACATGGATGAGCCTGGGGGACGCTGCACGGAGCGAAACATGCCAGTCACCAAAGGACAACCTTCCCTGGGGTGTCTGGGGGAGTTGAGTTCAAGGAGACACATAGGAGAGCGGTGGCTACCAGGGGCGAGGGGGGGTGCGGTGGTGGGGAGAACGGGGGTTAGTGTTTCACGGGGACAGAGTTTCAGCTTGGAAAGGGAGAAAGTTCTGGAGACGGATGGGGGCGACGGCTGCACAACGGTGTGAATGTACGTGATGCCACTCAGCTGTGCACTTAAAGACGGCGGCCACGGCAAACGTTCCATTGTGTGTATCTCACCACGATTTGTTTAAAGAACGCACGACGCCGGAGCCCCGTAAATCCCTCGAAAGGAGAAAAGGTTCAGGAGAGCACTTCTCCTGACTCTGTAGCAATGCAGCCTAAACACACAAGTGGCTCAGCTCCTCTTTCTTCTGGCAGGTGGGAAGTAGAAACGCTAAAACGTTTCCATTAGCATCAGCGGCAACTTGCACCGGGACTTGGGTTCCATTATGCATGTCGCCATTCCCGTGTCATTCGTCTCTGCGTAAATGCAAGCAATTTCTGTTTTGAGAAGTCAACTGTCTCGGGTAATGAGGCAGCGGCGGGCAGGGGAGGGGCGGGAGGAGACACCCCGAAGGATGGGGGTCCTCCCAGACGACGCACACCATAATCAGGACTCTCCTCTCCCTACCCGTGTCTCTCCGAGGCCTCGCCCCCTTCCACGAGGTTGTAACGAACACAAGAATGACACCAAGGTTTCGGAAAGGCAAAAACAGAATCTACTCTCCAAGGACACGTCCCCATCTGAAGGATGAGAGCCCTTCAGATGGCCCCTGTTCCTCGCTGTCCTGGATCATCGGCCATCCTGCCCACTGGTCTCATCAGTCAGATGGAGAGAGGCGGAGGGCACAAGAGGAGAGGACACAGGAGGGCATTTACTGGGAGAGACTCATTTTTCAAACCAGAGAGCTTTTTCTGTACCCAGGGGCGGGGAAGGGGGGGGAAGATAAAATTCGTCTCCATCAGATAAATTTTCAAAAAAACACAAAACCTGACTAACACTCTATTTGCCAGAACACTGAAAATCAGCACTGAAGGGTGCCCGGGGGGCTCAGCCGGTTAAGTGTCCCACTTCGGCTCAGGTCATGATCTTGAGGTTTTAGAGTTTTAGCCCCGAGTCCGGCTCTGTGCTGACAGCTCGGAGCCTGGAGCCTGCTTCGGACTCTGTGTCTCCCTCTCTCTCTGCCCCTCCCCTGCTCGCACTCTGTCTCTCTCTCTCTCAAAAATAAACAGACATTAAAAAAAAAAAGAAAAAAAAAAAAACGAAAGAAAGAAAGAAAGAAAGAAAGAAAGAAAGAAAGAAAGAAAAGGCAGTCAGCACTGAAAAGCAACTTCAGTGACCAAAAGGGGCCCAGAACCTAAGGACCAGAGGCTTTCTGCTCCAGACCTGAAATCTACAAGGAAGGCAATGGGACACGAAGACATATCCTCACCCCGTCTCCAAGACAGTACGATTGGTGGTCTTAATCTGGGGACAGAGACTGGAAGGCAACAGAAAGGTATAGTTTAAACAACAGAGTTGGGGCGCCGGGGTGGCTCAGTCAGTTAAGCGTCTGACTTCGGCTCAGGTCATGATCTCGCGGTTTGTGAGTTCGAGCCCCGCGTCGGGCTCTGTGCTGACAGCTCGGAGCCTGGAGCCTGCTTCAGATTCTGTGTCTCTCCATCTCTCAGCCCCTCCCCTGCTCATGCCCTGTGTCTCTCTGTCTCTCAGTAATAAATAAACGTTAAAAAAAATTTCTTTTTTTAAACATAAACAACAGAATCAAGGGATCTCACAGAAGAAAGTGTGGCCATTTTACAGATAAGGAAAATGAAGCTGTAAAATAGTCACTATCTGTCTAAGGTCAACTACCTGGTGGTAGCGCTGAGTGCTGCGCCCCAGTGCCTAGCTCAGTGGACAAGTGTCCTTGTCCTCGAGCCCCGTGCTTCTCTCGGACAGCTCTCACATTCCAGTTCCTATGAGGCCACTATTTCAGAAATGGCCAGAAAAACTGGAAAGTGGACATGGGCTGGGCTATCCCAGTGCATTCGGGACATCAAGAATCTCACAGTTCCTCCTCAACTTCTAGAAAGCAGTCGCCGTAGAAGGACATGTCCACGTGAGCATGCTGTGCTACCTCCGTGAAGCCAGCGGCCTCCCAGGAGGCAGGACTCTCCCCATGAGCATGACCACAGCCTTCTCTCCAAGGCTGCAGGAAACCGGCCCAGGGAGCAAAGAAAACAAACGACTCCTTCCTTCTTCTTCTTTTTTTTTTTTTTTTTTTTTGAGACAGAGAGAGACAGAGCATGAACGGGGGAGGGTCAGAGGGAGACACAGAATCCGAAGCAGACTCCAGGTTCCGAGCTGTCAGCACAGAGCCCGACGCGGGGCTCGAACTCATGGACTGTGAGATCATGACCTCAGCTGAAGTCGGACGCTTAACCAACTGAGCCACCCAGGCGCGCCACGACTCGTTCCTTCTTTAGCCAATTTGCAGGCATCTATCTGACTTCAAGTGCCTGTGACCCAGACCAGGTGCAGTTCTACCAAGGGAAATGCAGGATTCATTGAGTCACCCTTGACCTTCGGGAGCTTTGACAGAAGGACTCCTGGCCAGCGTGACCTGAGTGAGATGGGAAGCAAACTGCTTCATAACTGCCCCCCACCCCCAGCCCCTGGTCTCTCCCGATGACAGTGGGATCCAAATAAACAGAACTGGAAGATGACGCCGACCAGAGCTCTCACTCCAATTTTCAGATCTCCTTCACGGACCGGGTTGCGACTCAAGAACTTGGTGAGGAAATCCTAGGTCTCTAACAGGCAAACGCTAGATTTGGGCTGTTCATAAACCCAGCTGCTGGTGCTCACGTTTGCGGTTCTGTTCCTGCACCCTGGTCACAAAGCCCTTCTAGGCTGCGCTCTGGCTCAGCGTACAGGCTCCTCTGTGCTCCTCAAGCCCCGTGAATCGACTGCTGAGCGTGGACGACTGAGCTGCCACCAGAAAATGAAGGCCAGGACCCCAGCCTCCGGGCCTCCCCTCTGCCACAGCCACTTTGCTGGTTGGCTTTACTAAAAAATCCCAGAGTCTACCGAAAAGCAGCGCGGGCTGGGACAGGAAATCGAGTTGGGAACAATAATCTGGGCTTTTGGAAGCCATGGCGGACCCAGGAGCGGGATCCCCAGAGTGGGGCCACGCAAGGCAATCTTTAGGGGTAAAGCCACAGTGGGTCTTTCTGAATCCTTCATAATATTTTATTTAAAATGTGCTTTGGAACGTATCACTAGATTCGCGTGATAATATGTGTTTAATCTGTAAGTGTTTTAATATAGATGGAGGAAGGAGAGCTATCCTCAAAATATTTTTGCTAATAGGGCGTTTGGTCAAAAAAGTGGGAGCCGTCACGGGGGGCATCACTGCTATCTTGAATCTGGTTCCTACATCTGTCAGTGGGTTTTGTGGCCATGTTAAAAGGCACGAGGCTCCTATATTTGGCTTCGTGCTGCCTCCTCCCACCCATCTGTCTACAACTGCTAGATATCCAACACCTAGAACACAGGAAGCTGGGTTTCTGAACAACCCACTTTACCCAGAGGAAAGAGCTGTGCACAGTGGTTCCTTGCCGACCACAAAATACTGGCAGTGTCCATCATTCTTGCGGAAAATGTGTTTCGCAGCCAGAGCAAAATAACTTTTTTTTTTTTAATTTTTTTTTAAGTTTATTCGGTTTTTGAGAGAGACAGAGCGCAAGAGGGGGAGGGGCAAAGAGAGAGGGAGACACAGAATCCCAAGCAGGCTCCAGGCTCTGAGCTGACCGCACAGAGCCCGACGCGGGGCTCGAACCCACGCACCGCGAGATCGTGACCTGAACCAAAGTCGGATCCTTAACCGACTGAGCCACCCAGGCGCCCCAGAGCAAAATAACTTCTAAAGAAAAAACTCATGTGTACGTGGGTTTAGCGAGGAAAAAGGTTACAACTCAAAAGGTCGAAGTCCTTCGGCAAAATAAAAGGACACGGTGCCTTTAGCAAGTTATCGGTAATAACTCAAAAAAAAGGGACTGTCAGTATATTCCTGTCCTATCTCTGAAGAAAATCAACTGTGTGACAGCTACAAACATGACAGCCAGGGTCAATACCACACTGAATTGATTTTTAACTAGAGTATGACTCTTTTTTTTTTTTAATTTTTTTCTTTTTAATGTTTATTTTTGAGACAGAGAGAGACAGAGCATGAGCAGGGGAGGGGCAGAGAGAGAGAGGGAGACACAGAATCCAAAGGAGGCGCCAGGCTCGGAGCTGTCAGCACAGAGCCCGACGTGGGGCTCGAACTCACGGACTGTGAGATCATGACCTGAGCCGAAGTCGGCCGCTTAAAAGACTGAGCCACCCAGGCGCCCCTGACTCTTAATAGTAGCAGCTGGTATACACCCTGAAGATGGCCTCCCCCTCCCACTCCATATAGGACTTAAAACCCACTAGAACACTTGGTTTTAACGGAAGACAACCCACAGGAAGTCTCTCATTAATCCACACCGTAGAAGCGTATCCTATTATTATAATAAAGAAATCCTTATTAGCGAAGTATTCCATTCAGATGCTCCCCACTGCGTGGGAAATGCCTATTTTACATAGGAAGGAACCTTGGCTCAGAGCTGCATGACTCATCCAGGAGTTGGGGAAGAAGAGAGGGGGCCGGCTTAATAGATACATCTAATGTGCTCACACACGCGTGCTCCCGTCTAGCGCAATTGGGACAACGGAAGGGTATAGACAAAGGGTATAGACCTGCGCTCCCTGGGGTGATACTTATCCAACCTTGGTTAGACACATGAATGTACAAACTCCCCGTCACCACGAAGTAAAAATTTCGTGAGCCAACTTCTGGTTTTCCGGGCCAGCGTGTGAAGAGTTGGGAAGTTATCACTCCATCCATCCTAAGCTATCGACAACTCTTCTGAGTTCCCTCAGAGAAGTGAGATCATAGAGCAAACCGCTACTCCAAAAACTGGAGACACCCAAAGGTGAATACAGAGAATCACAACTTTCTGGAGGACCCATCTGTGCAGGAACCTTGTCCGGGTAACGAAATCAGAACGGTGACAGATGAACTGCTGGAGGGAGGTCGCTGTGGACAAGCCTGAGAGCTAAAAACTCCAGGGGCCTCAGTCATAGGTGGCCCCCCATACCTCTGTGAGTTTTTACCTCCAGGAGCTTAACTAGGTTTCTGGACGACAGACCCCTTCCTTCATGCTTCCAGCAGGAGAGGAAAAAGGATCATTTGGAAATATGCCAGAGCATTCTGTTCTTGACAAGGCCTGCCCTCAACAGAAACTATTTTACCACAGCCTAACCCCATGGAAGTTTATCAGAGCCTAACCGACCTGGAGAAAGGAAAATGCTGGACCCCAGCCTGCCCCTAGCCTTCTGCGTGGAAGAAGGGAAATACTCCTTTCTAATCAACTTTAGCTGCCCTGTCCCACCCATGTGGGAGAGAAACTGGGAAGCAATTGTGAAGTTCACAGCCCAGGGGCACAGGCTCACTAAAAGATGAAACCTAGCAAATGACTATAGAAGGCTTCCCCTGCCCCCACACCTACCTTATCACTACAGGCCTATTGAGTTCCTTCTACCCAGCACATCATACTCGGCTTTTAAGAAGAACTTACAAGGCATACTAAAAGGCAAAAAACAAAGTTTGAAGAGACAAAGCAAGCATCAAAACGGGCTTAGATATGGCAGGGATGTAGGAATTACCATACCAGGAATTTAAAACAACTACGATTCGTATGTTAAAAGCTCTAATGGAAAAAGTAGACAACATGGAAGGACAAATGAAGAACAGAGAAACAGAAATGAAAATTCTAGTCAAGAATCATACAGAATTACTAGAGATCAAAACACTGTAACAGAAATGAAGAGTGGCTTTGATGGACTCATCACTAAACCGGGCACAGCTGACGGAAGACTCTCTGAGCTTGAGGATATGACAGTAGAAACTTCCGAACTGGAAAGCAGAGATTTAAAAAACAAAGAACAAAAGAACACTGAAAGGAATCAGAATGGAGTTATCCAAGAAATGCTGGATAACTACCAAAATGTACACACATGTATAATGGGACTACCAGAACGACAAGGAAGAGAGGCAGGAATAAAAGATTTATTTGAAGTGGTAATGACTGAGAATTTCCTCACGTTAATGTTCAGATACTGAGTCACAGCTGCAGGAAGATCAGAAAATACCAAGTGGGATAAATAACAAAAAGACAGAAAACATAAAAAAACCAAAAACTACACCTAGACATAGCATATTCAAACAGCAAAAGTCAAAATTTTATTTTTATTTACTTGTATTTATTTATTTTTTTAGGATTTTATTTTTAAGTCATCTCTGCACCCAACATGAGGCTTGAACTCACAACCCCGAGATCAAGAGTTGCATGTCCTACCACGTGAGCCAGCCAGGTGCCCCTTTAAAAAAATCTTGAAAGAAGATGGGGAGGAAGGAAACAGAGAAACAAGATAAGAATTCTATCCAGCTTCTCATAAACCGTGCAAGCAAGAAGAGAATGGAATGAAATATCTATAGTTTTGAGAGAAAAAAATTGCCAACCTAGAATTCTATACTCCGTGAAAATAATCTTCCAAAGTGATGGAGAAATAAAGACTTTCTCAGATAACAGAAATTGAGGCAATCTGTGGCCAGTAGAGGACCTGCCTTGCAAGAAATACTAAAAGGAGCTCTTCAGAGAGAAGGAAAATGATACAGGGCAGAAAACTCAAATCTCCATAAAAAAGTAAGAACATCAGAGAAGGAGTAAGTGATGGTAAAATTACAACTTTAATTTTTTTTAAGTTTATTATTTTTGAGAGAGAGAGCGAGCACACAGGGGAGGAGCAGAGAGAGAGAGAGAAAGGGAGGGAGGGAGAAAGGATCCCAAGCAGGCTCCGCGTTGTCAGCACAGAGCCCAATTCAGGACTCAAACCAACAAACTAAGATCATGACCTGAGCTGAAACCAAGAGTCAGACACTTAACCGATGTAGCCAGCCAGGCGCCCCCAACTTTAATTTTTCTTATCCTCAATTGATAAAACAGGTAAAGATTTGTTCAAAATAATAATAGCAACAATTTTGCATGCTTATCTATAGTATATATATTTAGGTACACACTATACATATGAAATGAATGACAGTGATGATTCAAGGAACAGGAGGGAAGAATTCTTTTTTTTTTTAATTTTTTTTTTTTTAAGTTTTATTTATTTTTGAGACAGAGAGAGACAGAGCATGAATGGGGGAGGGGCAGAGAGAGGGAGACACAGAATCTGAAACAGGCTCCAGGCTCTGAGCTGTCAGCACAGAGCCTGACGTGGGGCTCGAACTCACGGACCGCGAGATCGTGACCTGAGCCGAAGTCGGCCGCTCAACCGACTGAGCCACCCAGGCGCCCCGGGAAGAATTCTTAATATGTTGTTATAAGATACTTACACTAACTGTGAAGCAGTCTAGTGTTATTTGAAATTAGACTTGGATTAGTTGTAAATGCATATTGCAAACACTAGGCCAACCACTAAAACAATGGGAAAAAATAGGAGAGAAAAATGGAATTCTGTAAAATGCTCAATGAAAGCTACAAAAGGCAGAAACAGTGTAGAAGACAAAAATAACAGAACAAGGCAAGGAATAGAAAAGGCTAACAAATATGGTAGATATCAATGCAACTATAGTAATAACCACCTTAAATAGCAAGGGTCTAATACACCAATTGAAAGACAGAGTCAGAGAAGATCAGTAAACAAGACCCAACTAGCTGTATATTGTCCTCAAGAAATCTACTTCCAAGACAGAAAGCATTGAGCCTACATGGGTTTACTGATGAGGTCTACCAAACACTTAAGGAAGGAATCATTGCTATTTCTCTACAATCTCCTTCAAAAGACAGAAGCAAAGTTAATACTTCCTAACTCATTCTATGGAGCCAACATTACCCTAATAACAAAACCAAAGACATCACAAGAAAATGGCAAACCACTATCTCTTATGAATATAGATGCAAAAATCTTCAACAAAATATCAGCAAATTGAATCCAAAACCATGACAAAGTAGGATTGATCTTAGGTATGCAAGACCGGTTCAACATGTGAAAGCCGATTAATGTAATCCATTTGACAAAATCCAATACTCCTTCATGATAAAAACTCTATTCTAGGAATAAAGGGGAAACTTCTTCAGCTTGATAAAGAACATCTACAAAAAACTTAGAGCTAACTTCATACTTAGTGGTAGGAAACTAGAAGCTTTCCTGCTAAGATCAGAAATATGGCAAGGAAGGACACCTGGGTGGCTTGGTTGGTTAAGTATCCACTCTTGATTTCGGCCCAGGTCACAATCCAAGGGTTGTGGGATCGAGCCCTTTGTGGGGCTCTGTGCTGAGTGTGGCGTCGGCTTGCAACTCTCCCTCTCTCTACCCGCCCCACCCCCTGCCACCCCTCTCCCCTGCTCATGCTCGCTCTCCAAGATAAGAAATCATACGGCAAGGATGTTTACCACTTTTCACCATCATACTAGAAGTCCTAGCTAATGCTAGGAAACCAAAAGTATGCTATAGATTAAGAAGGAAGATGTTTGCAAATGGTATGTCTATGTAGAAAATCTGAAAGCACTGAAACCTCCTGGAACTAATAAGTAATTACTGCAAGGCTGCAGGATACACGGTTAATATACAAAAACCAACTGCTTTCTTAGATACGAACAATGAACAAGTGGAATTTGAAATTACAAACACAATACCATTTACATTAGCACCCCCAAATGTAAACACTTTGATAGAAATTTAACAAGATAGGCATAAAATTTGTACGAGTAAAACTCTAACACCGACAGTGAAAATAAAGAAAGAACTAAATAAATGGAGACAGTCCACGTTCATGAGTAATAAGACTCAATACTGTCAAGATGTCAATTCTTACAGCTTGATCTATAAATTCAACACAAACAAATGAACATCCCAGCAAATTATTTTCTGAGCATCAACCGATTCTCAAGTTTATACAAAAGGCAAAAAAAAAAAAAACAAAAAAACACAAAAAACACAAAAAACAGAATAGCCAACACTTCATTGAAGATGAAGTATGAAGTTGGAGGACTGACATCACCCAAATTCAAGAACTACTATAAAGTTAAAGTAATCAAGACAATGTGGTATTTGACAAAGGAGCAAAGGCAATACAATGGGGCAAAGGTAGCTTTCTAACAAACGGGGCTGGGACATCAGGACATCCACATGCAACCCATCAATCAGCCCATCTAGACACAGATCTTCCAGTCTTCTCAACAGTTAACTCAAAATGGATCAAAGACCTGATTATGAAGCCAAACTATAAAACTCCTGAAACAAAATGTAGGAAAAAAAATCTAGGTGATTTTGGCAATGACTTTTCAGATATAACGTCAAAGGCATGATCCGTGAAAGGATTGATAAAGCTCGATCTCATTAAAATTAAAATACCTGCTTTGGGAAAGACATTGTCCAAAGAACAAGAAGACGAGCCAAAGCCTGAGAGAAAGAATTTACAAATGACATATCTGATGGGGGATGGTTATCCAAAATATGGAAAGAACGTTTAAAATTCGGTAAATGGGCAACCCGCTTTAAAAAAAAAAATGGATGAAAGACCTGAGCAGGTATTTCCCCAAAGAAGACAAATGGAGGATAAATAAATTTATCAAAAGAAAGTCAGTATCATATATCGTTAGGGAAATGCAGATTTAAATAACGAGATTCCTCTTCCAACCTATTAAAACAGCCCAAATCAAAAACACTGACTGTACCAGACGCTGCTGAGGAAGCGGGGCAAAAGGAACTCTCATTCGTTGCTGGTGGGAATGCAAAACGGTACAGCCACTTCGGAAGACAGCTTGGTAGTTTCTCGCAAAACCACACGTACTCTTACAACGTGATCCAGCCGTCTTATTCCGTGGTCCGCACCCAAATGAACGGAAAACTTACACGTACACACAAACCCGCCCAGAGATGTTTACGGCAGCTTTAGTCACGGCTGCCAAAGCTCAGAAGCAACCCAGATGTCCTTCAGGAGGTGGATGGGTAAACTGGGGTCCACTCAGACAACACAGTCGTATTCAGTGGTGAGAACAAATACACCGTCAAGCCACGAGAAAGCACGGAGGAAGCGTCGATGCACGTTACTAAGTGAAAGAAGCCAATCTGAAAGGCAACGGGCTGTATGATTCTAACTAGATGACGTTCCGGAAAAGGCCCAACTATGGAGACAGAAAAAGGATCGGTGGTTGTCAGGGACTGGGGCGGTGGAGGGATGAATAACTGGAACACCGAGGACATTTAGGGCAGTGAAACTATTCTGTAGGATAAAGCAGGGGTGCGTTCACGTCACCGTACATTTGTTCGGACCCACAGAACATACGGCACTAAGAGTGGACCGTAACGTAAACTAGGGACTTTGGGGGATTACGACGTGCCGGCGTTGGTTCCCTGAACGTAGCAATGGACCATTCTGCAGGGACATGCTGACAGCGGGGGAGGCGCGCATGTGTAGGGGCAGGAGGCATGTATGGGAATCTCCGCACTTTGTGCACAATTTTGCCGTCAAGCCTAAAACTGCTCTGAAAAATAAAGTCTTTTTTTTTTTTAATTTTTTTTTAACGTTTATTTATTTTTGAGACAGAGAGAGACAGAGCATGAACGGGGGAGGGTCAGAGAGAGGGAGACACAGAATCCGAAACAGGCTCCTGGCTCTGAGCTGTCAGCACAGAGCCCGACGCGGGGCTCAAACTCACGGACTGCGAGATCGTGACCTGAGCTGAAGTCGGCCACTTTGAACCGACTGAGCCACCCAGGCGCCCCAGAAAAATAAAGTCTTTTTAAAAAAAAAAAAGTCTGTGAACCGATATATACCATCCTGTATTTTCTATTTTATTCCTTTTTTTTTTTTTTTCCCCAACAAATTTTGGTCACCTCCTAAGTACACTTATTTCACCACCCGCTAAGGAGCTTGAAGGAAGTCAGCCAAACGTGACTAGAGGGCAGTGTCTCCAGCAGCCCTCTGCAATCCATGCTGTCTACTCCGCGGGCTCCACAGGCGACAGAGGGCCACGCGCGACTCATTCGTGGTTTCTGAGCAAGAGGATTTCCCAGCCCCCAGCCCCCAGCTCCCAGCCCGAGGCTAGATGGGTCCCCCAGGGGCTGCTGCAGTTACCTGGAGGGAGGGTCTCCATGCTTTGTGCTTTCTCATCCCCGTTGCTGTGATGTAGGTCTTTCTTTTTAATTGGGTCAATTTCATTCCAGTCCTCCTAAGGGGAACAAAGACACGAAATGGGTTGATCAGTTCCTCAAGCACACCTTCACTCACCAGTTCAATAAACACGTGAGGTCTTGGGACGCCAGAGAGCCCTGGGGATGTAACAAGGAGGGAGAGAGAATTCCCATCCCAGAACTTCTCGGAGGGTGGAGGTATGAGGGGAGCAAAGCGTGGGAATGACCTTTTCCAAGGAAGGATTTGCAACTTCTCTCTTCATTTTATATTTACACTGCATATCTAGGGGAAGGCAATACTCCGGAAAACCCAGGGCTTTGTGGATTTGTGAAGGTAGGGGAAGGGAGGTAGGGAAAGTAGATTAAATAAGATAATTCAGTAGTGGTTAAATTAAAGCCATTAAAATGATGGTAGCTCTCCAGACATCTTAGATGGTTAAGGACACCTTAGGACCAGATTTCTCCCTCTTGGGTCCCTTTGAGCCCTCCTCTGACGTTGCTAAATGATTTGTTTAATTCTGCTGAGTAACAGTGGAGGGAGGAGGAAGGACCAGCCCAGCTTTTCCTCGGGCTTCACTCTAATAGGACTGCCAATGGAACAGGGCTGTAAATTAAGGGTTTAATGTGAAACCAGAATAAGATAGAAGCTCTGGCAGAACTTATTCAGCTCATCTGCACAAACAATTTACTCTAATCCATCAACATTAAATCAAACCAAAAAACATCTCCATGACCACAGAGCTAAATATATCTTTCAACCACTTGGAATCTGATTTCTCTGAATCAAGTAAGAAAGATTTCTGTATAAGAACCCAGATCAGAAACGTCCTATGGCTAGTCATTTTCCTACACAGATTTCCGTGAGCCAAGCCGTGTCGACTGGCCATTCTCTGGAGCAGATGTTGTCGGGATGAGCCCTCCCTGGGGAGAGACCAGGCCAGTTCTGCACAGGTTTGTCCGCTAGCACTCCTCCAGACCAGCGTGGGCTGCGTGTTGTGCAAAACGGGGCCACTGGAGACATTCTGGCTCTTTCAAACGTAAAGTGAGATCTGCAAGGAGGGTAAGTCTCAGGTGCTGGGCCAAATCAGGCATTTTTCCCAAATGCGGCTTGCTTTGCCAGTAACCTCCATTTTTACTCAAACGGTACAGTAACGAAAGAGAAACCATGCCTAAGCTTCCCCCCACCTCTTGAGGCCAGCTTTTTCTTCAGCTGCTTCTTCAGTGCTATAGCTGGGTTTATCCCACCAGGGCCACCGCGGGAATGATGGGTTGGGGGCACCCGGGAGGTGCAGAACAGTGGGCTCGAGACGAACGCTCCTGTGCCTTGGTGGTCCTGCCCCTCCCCACACCTGTCACAAGACCTCTGCCCTTCAAATGCCCCAAGTCCTGTGACTTCTGAAGAGTTTATCCTGCATTTTAACAAAAGTATTAAAATGCACCAGTATCCCAATTTATTTTTTTGCGGCAAGCAGTTTTTCAAAGGTATATTCATAATTTGGCTTTTGAGACCATTTGGTTAAAAATAAACTTTCAATTTACTATCAGTGATGATTTCGTGGAAAGCTTGGCAAAGGCGTGGGAGGAAGAGAATCTAACCTACTGCCTTTACAATATACGGAAATGTATGAATACTAAATCCAGCAAGTAATGAAGTTACCAGAGTCATGCTGTGCGTACTTTTAATTAAGCATTATTAATTTTTATTTTGTAGCTCGCTTGTAGCCTTTTGTGGCTAATAACTCTCTCCCCCCTGCAGGCATTACAGTGGCGAAATGGATCAAACCATTTAACCTTGTACTTGAATAAAATCAAAAGTGAAGGGTGCTGCTGGGGCCAGTGCCCCAGAACCAAGGCATTGTCTGTACTGTTGACAGAATCAACATTGAGGCAGGTCAACCATCAGTGCTCTCTCAGAAAATAAATGCTTCCTTCTTCCCGCAGGCAAGACGGACTGGGTCCAGAGGCGACATTCCTTAGCCTCCCTTCCCCCTCCCAAATCCACCATGCCCACCATAAAACCAAAGCTGGGGATGGGAACATGTTGAACGGCAAAGTCCCAAGCAGGTGAAATAACGCTAAGGGCCAATTATGAATGCCTGTGACACAGATGCTTCACAGAGAATTCCTAGTTCACAACGGGACGTGGAACTACCTGGGTCCCATAGTGGGTAAGAAGCTAAAGTTGGCCTTTGATGAATCAGGCCTCAGTTTAAACCAAGTTAGAAGAACCCGATTCTCACAATATCATAAAAGTCCAAGGATACGGGGCGCCTGGGTGGCTCAGTCGGTTAAGCGTCCGACTTCGGCTCAGGTCATGATCTCGCGGTCCGTGAGTTCGAGCCCCGCGTCGTGCTCTGTGCTAACAGCTCAGAGCCTGGAGCCTGCTTCGGATTCTGTGTCTCCCTCTCTCTCTGACCCTCCCCCATTCATGCTCTCTCTCTGTCTCAAAAATAAATAAACATTAAAAAAATTAAAAAAAAAAAAAAGCCCAAGGATACGGTTCCAGGAGGTCGTTCGCAAAGGACTCGTTCGTTCTGGACTCCCAAGTTAAAAATTGCAAATTACCACGTAAACTACCTGCTCCCAGAGTAACATGAGGAGGAGGAGGAAGAAAAGGGGGAACTGCCTAGGCCACTCAAGCCCCATTCTAGCCACGGCACACACACTGAACTTCCTTCCAGTGCTATTACTAACCCCATTTTACAGATGAGAAAGCCGGGCACTGGAAGCTTAAGCACATAAAGAGGTTAGATTCAAACCCCAGGGGATGGATGGACGGATTGATTGATTCTAAAATTTTTAATGTTTATTTATTTTTGAGAGAGAGAGAGAGAGAGAGACAAAGAGAGAGAGAGAGAGAGAAACAGAGCATGAGCAAGGCGGGGGGGCGGGGAGCAGAGAGAGAGAGGGAGACACAGAATCCAAAGCAGACTCCAGGCTCTGAGCTGTCAGCACAGAGCCCGACGCGGGGCTCGAACTCACAAACTGTGTGATCATGACCTGGGCCAAAGTCGGACACTTAACCGACTGAGCCACCCAGGTGCCCAACCCCAGGGGATTCAGTACCGGAGTCCATGGTCTCAATCATTCTACTGTACTGCCTTTAGGTAAAATAACTTCCCCCACTACCAGTTAGATAGACACGAGTAAAGCAAAACAATGTATTAGCCATTCATTCATCTCAGGATATGTCTGATCACTGTAAATTCCTAATTGTTCAGGATGATTGATCAGATTCACTGGCTGAGACAGCCGGTGCCCATGTACAACGCACCCCCTGTCAACAGCTCACCCTTCCAGACGCTTGTCATGTTCCACTCTCCTCCTGTAACCCTGACCCATGGCCTTTGCTAGATGGAAGAACGTCCCCAGGGATACAGTGAGGAGTGGGCAGGTTCACCTTGGCTGAGCGTGCCCACTCGGGCGCAAACAAGCATCCCACCTGATGGCACAGTGCCACAGACCCTGCAGAGTGTGGGGAAGGCTCTGAGAAGCCTGTGGCCAAGAAGTGACACCTTAGCAGAGATCTGAGGGGTCAAGAATGGACCTGGCAAGGAGAAATGATGGGGCTCTGGGGGAGATGAGGATTCTGGTGGAGGGGAGAAAATGACAGGTAGAAAATGGGAAGGCATGGAAGTGGTGAGATACTGAGACTTGAGACTTCCGTTCCAGAAACATCGCGTTGGCTGTAGTGTAGGGAGCAGACGGAGGGGACAGAAGAGAGGCCAGGGGGCCATGAGGGCAATGCAGCAAGGGACGGCGGGGAGCCGGCTCAAGCCTGGGTCCTAGAGATGCAGAGAGGAGACTGGCACAACCACAGGGCGAGGATTGGAAGAGGAAAGCAGGAAGTAAGGAAGGAATCCAAGATGGAGAGTTCTGACCTGGGCGTTTCAGACAGGAGGCGCATTCACCGCTAAGGAACACAAGAAAGTTGTCTGGGTGGGGCAAGGAGGGGAGCTGGGAGATGCAGACGAGCCTGTTCAGGAAATGTGGAGGTTCCCGCAAGATACCGAGAGGAGGTACCTGGCAGACACAGGAGACACATGGCTGGAGTTCTGGAAAGGCAGGAGGCCATCGAAGCTGCTGGCGGGCATGTGAGACCATCGGGTGGGGGTGGGGGGTATGAGCCAAGTGAGAACGGGTCCCAGGGCAGAGGGAGATGCAGGACACATGACAAATTGGGAAGAGCCCTGGCCCACGAGCTGGAGCCTCGAGGTCTCGCCACAGGGATCTGAGGAAGTCACCAGCCTCCCTCCCTCCACTGGGGCACCGGGCTGAAGGTCTCATGGTCCCTGCCTGCCCTTGGCGTTCCTGGGTACCGGGTATTCTCAGCACTTTTTTATACTTTCCACCCATTTCACATGGTTGGTATGCAAAAGCTCTTCAGGTCCTTGGAGGGGAGGAGGGCTCTGTCACATTTCTGGTGTATCCCATGGCACCAAGTGTGGCACTGGTCTCAGGTTGGTCACATGATAATAAACGGAGTTGGGACCAAACACCCTCACGCTACTTACTCGGATTGATCTGACTGGCTTCGCCCACTTTGCAGTAGAAGCTTTTCATGACAACGCCCCCCCCCCCCCCCAATACATCTACATACATGATGAAACGTATTTACACCAGCGGGGGGGTGGGGAGGGGGTGTGGTGGCTCGTTTCAAAGGGGAAACATGTGAAATGCAACAGTGTGGAGAAGGCTCCAGTGCCCAGGACCCGCTGACAGGCGGGACGTGTTACCAACTGATCTGTTTGTTTCCTCCCATTTAAGAGAAAATGATGCGGTGACAGGCAGGTCCTCTTTTCAGTGACAAGTAGAAACGGCTAAGATTAGAGGAATAATGATGTGGTTTGATGCTGGGTCAGAAGTTGCAGAGCATTCAAGGCCTGGGATCCGGTCAGCCTGCTGTTATTTCCCCGGGGGCAGCAGCCTCCTCTCTGCTTTGTGTCTCTGGCTTGCAGAGGAGGGATACTGACATGGAACTGACATGCGGCATGACTAATGCTGGCTGAACCAGGGACTGCCGCTGAATGTGGACCAGGGCGGGCTCAGCGGGTCTGGCTGCAAAGTGGGTTCCGTCAGGGAGGTTTCTTTAGCCAGATGTCTGCCACCCGTATCAACGATCATGGAGCAGGGAGGATGCTGCTACCCCCCACCCCACACCCCCCACTCGTCTTCACTGTTTGGACCACAGTGTGGGAAAGACCCGGAGAGAGCCTCACCTCTGGCACTGAGACTGTCTCTCCCTTGGGAAAGGGCATCTGAGCCCAGATAATGCAAAACGCAATCTCCTGTCCTCCCACTTACTCACGTACCTGGGCTCATAGCTATTATTAAGTGTATTTGAATTGGGTGAGTTTTCACAGAGTCTTTAGAAGTTCTAGATACACACTGTGCCCACGCTGTTCTTACGAATGGGTAACAGAAGCAGTCTGTTACCTGAAGCACAAATGGTGATCAAGTCAGGCTGGGACTGAGATCAGATGGAAATAAATGACGGAGTGATGTCTATTTATCTAGCATAATTAGAGAGAGCAGCAGCCAAAATTCATCTCGTTTCTAAGAAGACAAAAGAGCAATAGGTTTTAATGAAATGACACGTTTTTCAGAAATAGTAAATCCAATAGGTTGGTTTATGGCATAGTTACGAAAATTAATTCAGTGTAAATATAGCTTTATTTATTTAAGGAATATTCCCCATCGTATTCCCTGTATGATCTGTCTTTGTTTCAAAATAAGAAGAAATAAAAAAATAAATTAAAAAAATTAGAAGCGGGGGCCTAGGTGGCTCAGTCGGTTACGTGTCCGACTTCGGCTCAAGACCTGATCTCAGTTTGTGAGTTCAAGCCTCGGGCCTTCTGCTGTCAGCACAGAGCCTGCTTTGGATCCTCTGTCCCCACCTCTCTCTGCCCCTCCCCCCCCACTCGTGCGTGCACTCTCTCTCTCTCTCACAAAATAAGCATTAAAAAAAAAAAAAAGTAAGAAGAAATAAATAAAAATTGGGCTTGGCTTTTGCCAGAGAGGTGTCAGTGGCTGCGGAGGGAAGGGCTGTGAAAGCTGCTTCCGGGTCACGGGTGTGGAGGCAGAAAGGCCTCTGTGGTGGTGTTGGGGCGGGGACAGCGAGGGTCAGCGGGCTGTGTAAGCAGCCTTTTCCGTACTAACAGATCGCCATCGACTTGTTAAGGGCACCGATGGGTCCAACCCTTCTTGTCCCAGATGGGAAAAGCGATCGGGAAGGGCTAAGTGACTTATCAGGTTATCAATCAGCGCAAACGTTTATTATCTCACCCAGCTTCTCAGAGTCAGGAATCTGGGTGGTTCCGGCTCACGGTCTCTCAAGAGGCCGCAGTGAAGACGGCGGCCAGGGCTGCCAACCATCTGAGGGTCTGACGGCGCTGAGGGGCCGCTCCCAAGGGTGTTCACTCACACGGCCGTGGGGGGAGGCCACAGTGTCTTACCACAGACTCCTGCCCAGGGCTGCGCGAGTGCCCTCGCAGCGCGGCAGCTGGCCTCCCCCACGGTGAGAGATCTGATGGGAGGGGAAGGTGGGGGGGAGACAGAGGGAGGGAGGCAGACGCCAGGACTCCCTTCACCACTTAGTCTTGGAAACCACACACCGTCACACTGGCCACATTCTGGTGGCGGGGAGCACATCCCTACGTCCAGCCCACATTCAAGGGGAGGGGAATCAGAGCCCACGTTCTGGCAGAAGAAGACTGCCAAAGAACTGGTGAACATGTTCTGAAACCACTACGTTCGTTCCATGCCCAAGACCTGAAGGGTGGCGGAGGGGAGGACAGAATACGGCTACAGCCCAGTCGGTTACCCACACATGGGGGCCACGAGGCGATGAGAGCCCGAGAGCAGAGTCACAAAAGGGTCAAGCCTGTGCAGTAGAACGACGTTGCCTTATCTCACGTGGACCTCTTGTCCACAGGCCAACATAAAGACTAATGCCACTTAGAGTAACGTGTTTGGATCCCGAATCACCCCGGAAGCAAACATACCTCCACGCGTAAAACCAAGACGAGAAAGGTAGATGCACATTGTGGGCGCATCAAAGGCTGCCTTTGTAAATGTTAAGTGGCTAACACTTGTATTTGGTAACAGAGATAAAAATATCACCGTGGGGGGGGGGGGGAGAAAATAAATAGGTTGTTTTTAATCTCCCGTTACTGAAATATAGTTTCTCACTGTTAATTTTTTTCAGCTGACTAGACCATATGCTCGGAGGCAGATTAAGTAACCAAAAATACCTTCTGAATGACTACTTGGCTTTTTTTCTCCTCAATTGTCTACTTTCCACTGTTACTTAATGACTGCTCAGTAGCACCTCGACCACAACCAATCCGTACAAAAACATTCAAGTTCTGGGGGCGGGGGTGGGGGGAAAGGCCAGGTTGCCAGATTTGTTGAAAAGATGTGATCATTTATATTTCCACAGCCCAGTGACACTGAAAACTAACTGAATTGTTTACCTGGGGGCAAATTTAAAAAAAAAATTGTTTTTTAAATATTTTGGAGAGAGAGAGAGAGAGAGAGAGAGAGAGTCAGAGCGTGAGTGGGGGAGGGGCAGAGAGAGAGAGGGAGACACAGAATCTGAAGCAGGCTCCAGGCTCTGAGCTGTCAGCACAGAGCCCAATGTGGGGCTCGAACGCACGAACCATGAGATCATGACCTGAGCCGAAGCTGGATTCTTAATTGAGTCACCGAGGCGCCCTGCAAATTTAAAAAAAAAATTTTTTTTTTAACGTTTATTTATTTCTGAGAGAGACACAGCATGAGCAGGGGAGGGGCAGAGAGAGGGAGACACAGAATCTGAAGCCGGATCCAGGCTCTGAGCTGTCAGTGCAGAGCCCGACGTGGGTCTCGAACCCACAAACCGTGAGATCATGACCTGAATCGAAGTCGGATGCTTAACTGACTGAGCCACCCAGGGGCCCCCACCTGGAAGCAAATTTTTTTTTTTTTAATTTTTTTTTTTCAACGTTTTTTATTTATTTTTGGGACAGAGAGAGACAGAGCATGAACGGGGGAGGGGCAGAGAGAGAGGGAGACACAGAATCGGAAACAGGCTCCAGGCTCCGAGCCATCAGCCCAGAGCCTGACGCGGGGCTCGAACTCACGGACCGCGAGATCGTGACCTGGCTGACGTTGGACACTTAACCAACTGCGCCATCCAGGCGCCCCTAGAAGCAAATTTTTAAGAGTCGACTTAGTTCCCTGCTAAAGACCAAGAACTCCCACACCCCAGCATTCTCACTATAAAGTGATCTACAGAGGAACCAGAAGGACTATTTATTGTTTCTAATGTTTCCGGGTGGGTATCCCCCCCCCCCCCCAGAATAGTGCCGGGAAATAATTCCTAGGTCTTCTTATGAGAGGATGAAAAAAACCTGCTGATGTGAGGTGTCACTATTGAAATTCTTCTTTCCAAATAGGGTGTGTGACCTGTTAATAAATTGGTGAATGGAATTTTAACTCACTGGGAAACAGTCTAAAAATGTTAGAATACCCAAGGAAAGCCCCTTTAGTTAGGCTAGTAGTCAGATCACTTTGAACCCTGACCAAACATCTGTTAAAACCGGAAGCCTGTACCCTACAAACACCATGCATTTATAAAAGAGAGAGCTTCTATAACATCATACGGCAACTACACTTAAATAACATTTTTTTAAATCAAAGCAATGAGACATGAAAGTAATTGGAGGAAAAAAAAAAAAGATTTCCACTTCTAAGTAAGTTCCCACTGAAAGCAATAACTTGACTTAAGAGGAAAAGGATTCCCCTACCTCCCAATCAGAATAGAAAGGGGGCATAACATACTGTAGGGACCAGAACTATGCTGGCTCAGTCGCTCAACCATTTCTGAATATTCTCCAAGGGCACCAGTGAGAACTCCCCCACCCCAGGTTTCATTGCTGGGGGAGAGCTGGTCACACAAGCTGGAGGAGTAGAAAAAGCTCAGGGTGAGCTTCCAACAGCAACCTCCAGACAGTTTCCAAAACCTTTATTCAGGTTAGTGTCAAAACACAGGAAGGGCTGAAGAATCGGGACCTGTGTAGAGCAGCGGGGAAGGAAACAAGACAGAAAGCCCAAGTCTCCCGGCTTTCTCCAAGGCCTGGTCCTGCCCCAGCCAACTGAATCACAACCTCTGGGGATGGGATCCAGCTGGACTGTTTTCCAGACGCTCCCCAGGCAGCGCTAACGCACAGTCAGGGTTAAGAGCCACCAGTCTCGCTGATGCACTTACGGTTTTTCCCATTCATGACTCCAACTGAGCTCATGAAACCCAATGCTGCTAAAATGGAAGGGCCAAGTGTCTACGGTGGGTTCAAGTCACAGGCTGCTTCGTACATGATCGCTTGCTCACAAATGAAAAACACACTATGATAAAGGTCACGGCTTTGTTTGGTTCACAGCGTCGTCTCAGAGAAATGCAGGCTGCCGAGCAGTACCGTGGGGGCTGCTGGTTATTTGGAAGCTGTAACGATCCCGTGGACCGAAGTCGTGAGTCAGAATAGCCCTGCTATTTCTCCCCTGTTATTTAACTTTTCTAACATGCAGAGGGCCAGGGGCATCACCCTGCCCACTCTCTCTGTACACGGCCAATTGCCTTAATTTAGTCATCATCTTTCTGTTTAGATCCCCGTGGCCACGGGTCCATCGGTGCCCCAGCCCGCTCAATCCAGAAACTCCAGAACCTGAGATGCACCGAGGAAAGGTTTTGGGGTGTGTCGTGGGCATGGCAAATTGATCCGTCCTAGCCCACGAAATGTTGCCAGGGCTCCGCTAGACTGTAAGGCACCGAACAAGTTAGACATGAAGTCTCATCGTTGAGAACATCAAACTTGCCTTCCTCCGATTTGAGGGACCTGCCTTCCCTCATTAGCTCATTCACTGATTGGTTAACAGGTATACGTCTGTTACTTCTGTGGTCTTCCTCCCCAAAACCCTTAACCCCAGTCTCATCAGGAGAAAAACATTAGATAAACCTCAAACACGGGGTAGTTTTTTTTGGTTTTTTTTTTTGGTTTTTTTTTTTACCAAATCCTTGACCAGGACTCCCCAAAACCAACCAGGTCACCAAAGGCAAGAAAGGCTGAGGACCGTCATAGCCCAGAGGAGCCTAAAATGATCACTCAAAGAAAAACTCAAGAAATCTGACTAAAGTAGGGATTCCAGTTCATAACAACATATCAGTATTGGTTCTTTAACTGTAACACATGTATCATACTCATTTTTTTAATGTTTATTTTGAGAGAAAGAGAGAGAGAGCATGTGCACACGCGAGGGATGGAGGGGGGGAGAGGGAGAGAGAGAGAGAGAGAGAGAGAGAGAGAGAGAGAGAGAGAGAGAGAATCCTAAACAGGCTCTGAGCTGTCAGTGCAGAACCCAACGTGGGGCTTGATCCTATGACCTGTGAGGTCATGATGTGAGCCTAAATCAAGAGTTGGGACGCTTAAGCGACTGAGCCACCCAGGTGCCCCTGTAGGATACGAATTTCAGATGGTCGTAATAGGGAAAACTGGGTGCAGGGTCTATGAGACTCTCTGTACTAAGTTCCCATTTTTTTTTTTCTGCAAATCTAAAGCTATTCTAAAAAATAGTTTAAAAAATTTTTAAATTAAATGTGTGCAGAGATCTTATTTACATAAAAGGAAAATAATTACATTAAACACTCCTGGTTCAACGTCTGTCAACTACGTATTTCTAGGGTGTCTTGTCACTTTCTAATAGCAATTTCAATCCCACTCCCTCTCCCGGCAGGGAGCTGAGGTGTGAATCTCTTGATAAATGCTGATTTTAAAGCCAATTTTTGCAATGAGACACAGAGCCCAGGAGCAATCTATTTCACACCACCATTTTCTCTTTTCAAGAGCAATCAATCCATCCTAAACGCCCATGCTCACAGTAGATGACCAAAGCACTAGGTGGCCCAGGGCAGGGGGGGCACGAGGCAGGCTATTAACATGCAGCTTTTCTGCATCCCTGCTCCTAAATAAGATTTTATGAAGCAAGACGGCTCTGGGGCCAATTCATAAACATTCCCGAAGGCAAGAGCAGCAGTTTTTTAATCCAGAGCCCCCAAGTTAGCTGAGCACCTGCTATTTTAAGGAGTCGTTTACAGCCTCATTTTTTTAATTGCGTGATCGGATTCCACCTCTTTCTTCCTAGAATCAGAGAAATAGCGTCTCCGATTTCGGGGAGGGAGGTCTGCGACAAAGCCGCTTTCTAACTGCTGCTTCTTGTTCTGGAATTTTCAACGTTAGCTGAAGCAGGTTCTCTTACTTTAGAGAAATGATGAATTTCCGCAAACTTGACAAGAAAATGGCTTTTTAAGAAATGTTTATTTTGGAGAGAGGGAGCGTGT
Organism: Panthera pardus; assembly: GCF_024362965.1. NCBI lineage: Eukaryota > Metazoa > Chordata > Mammalia > Carnivora > Felidae > Panthera > Panthera pardus. The sequence goes on along the minus strand of NW_026526788.1, from coordinate 1,446,425 downwards.
GCACAGGCATGAGCAGGGGAGGGGCAGAGAGTGGGGGGGAAGGGAGAGAATTCCAAGCAGGTTCTGCACTGTCAGCGCAGCAGCCCGACTCGCGGCCCGATGTCACAAACCGTGAGATCATGACCTGAGCTGAAATCGAGAGTTGGACGCTTAACCAACTGAGCCACCCAGGCGCCCCAAGAAAATGTCTTTTTAGAAAAAAAAATGGGTGTTTTAGAAATATCATTTCTCCTGTGACGTGTGCAAAAATCAACTGCGTATTAAAGTGTTAATAAATGATTAATTCCCAACAGAGGAGAAAAAAGGGGTGAGAGAGAGGTTAAGCAGGCAGTCAGCACGGCAAGGTGTCGAGCAGCCAGCAGGGACACACAGGTGGCATCCTCACCAGCCTTTTACCACCAAGATGTTCCCCCCCCAACCACTGCCCTCTACCCACGCTGCCCCACCTTCTCCCTCACCCCGATCACCACCAGGATTCCCCTATGCCTGGCAGCAGCCGGACCTCTCTGTCAATACCGTGGCAAAGCTGCGTCCCCGCTTTGCTTCAGCTCAGAGGTGTATGGGGTCTCACAGAACTAACCGCGCTGCAATGCTTGCTACCCTGTCAAAAGCAGGTGCCACTAACTCGTACATTTACTGATGAGATCCCTCCCCTGGGCACCTAAGGTCCATACAGTTGGTTCCTTCCTTGCTCGGTTCTGTAACCACTGGCGTCAAGAACCGTCTAAGAGAAAGAGCCTCCCTGGGCATCAGATCTGTTTTCAAGAGCATCTCCGGGAGAAAAGGGAGTTCTAGAATGACACGCCTTAAAGCGCTCCAAGGGGCCCCGGGTTGGGAACTAAATGGAACATTTACAATTAAGTTTTTGTCCCTCCCTTACGTAATCCCAGAGCGTGAGGGCCAGAAGTTCCTAGCACAGCCCAGGTAAGGCTGACCAGGTGCGAGTGGGAGGGAGGATCTCTTACCAAACCCTCGCCCCATACCCAGCACTGGGCCAGAACTGGTGTTTTCTCGCTTGCTCCTCTGCCCACCAAGGCGGATACGGCAATTCTTCCCCACCCTGAGGCTCCCCTCACAGCACCTTACCCGTGCCCCTCAAAGGGGAGACGCTCAGTTCAAGTACAGCTCGGATTTCAATTCCTTTTCCTTTGGGGACAATTAAATTCAGGGAGACCTGGGCGTTGGAAAAAGGAAAGAAACAGAGAAGCGAGGGGGAGAGGAGGTGGCTTCCCCAAAGCTGCCCTGGGAGAGAAGGGGAGGGTAGCAGGAGCCCAGCACACCTCCATGGCCAAGGCCAAGGCCGTGCAACCTGAAGGCTGAGGAGGGAGGTGTTGGGAAAATATATGATAATTCGTGGCAAGGTGAGTAGGTAGGACAATGGTGACCCACGTGGGTCTTTTCAGAAAACCAATGAATGTGGCCGGAGGACCGGAAAATTCCACGTGTGAGGCACGCAAAGCAAGGAAAACACACTCAGGAGCATCTCCGTGAGGCGGTGGGGAGAAACCATCTCAAGTTTCTAACAAATGAGCAGCAGCACACGGGAACTAAACAGCATTCACCTTGATTAGTTTAAAATTTACATGTTCTCATGAGCATTCTCTTCATTCAGGGCACGATGGCTCCCTGCCCGCCGTAGGAACGAGACCCCCCAGCCCTAGGATGGCTGGCCCAAATCCGTTTTTTCTCACCGGGACTTCCTTTTATTAGTTGCAAATTCTTCTTTCACAAAGGATTTGCGCAAACAGAACACGGTCATACATCGTTAGCCCACTTTACGGATAAGTAAACAGGCAGGGAAAGTAGGTTGCCGTAGTACAGCCTGAGCCCGGGTTCCACGCCAGCCTGTCCCAAAACACTGTTTTCTTCCACTGCTCCACGCTCTTTTCTTAGGAGGTTATTTAGATCAGATCAGAGGGGGCCAAGTGGGGCGTTCGCATCCAGCCCCCAGTTTGTGTGGCACGTAGTGGAGCCCTGCACCCCAGAACAGGGAAAGCCCCAGCCCAGCCGGCAATGTCCGGTCCAGGGATGCTGGTGCCCCGGGAACCTCCCTCCCTCTTGTGTTCTGCCAGGGGACAGGACGGACGGTGCCGGTCGGGGGCAAGCTGTTTGATCCCTCAACCCCCGGCAGGTTTATTTACACGTCCATTCTCTGCCTGCAACAGCTGGGACATTTTCCACACTATTCCAGCACGCGGGATTACAACATGGGTGGCAAACATCCCGCTATCTTATTAAAAGGCAAAAGGAGACAGTGTAATTAGCTCAACCTGACCGGAACTCAACTGGGCACCACGTATCAAGAGCTGGAAAGACACTTACAACCTTTAAGCTGAGAAATCTCATTTCTGTGAGTTTATCCTAATGAACTAACCCGAGATCAGGAGCAAGTGTTCTGCATGAATGTTGTAGCATTGTTTCTGAGAAAAAAAAAAAAGAAAGAGAAAACTTAAAACAGTCCCCAGTAAGAAGGCTGGTTAAATTGTGTTATAGCCCCTCAAAAGAGTATTATGCAACCATTAAAAATTATAATTATAGGGATCACACAGCCATATGCAAATGCTTATAATGTGTTAAAGGGAAAAGCAGGAAACAAAATTTTATGTACACAATGAAACAACTATATAAAAATACGTAGCCATATGGATTAGCTTGGAATGAAATGCACTAAAATAAAAAAGGGTTGTGTTAGCGTGAAGAATAATGAGTTTTTGTCTCCACTTCTCAAACTTTCTGTCATGTTTTTAAATTACCTTCATGAATAATAAATTTAAACACAGACATGTTTAGGTTGGAACTTCAAACCTATGCACTATTTCATATCATTAAGGCATTATGGCAGTTGGCTCGTATCTGGCGGCAGGCTGGGAAGACCGCCCAAAGCAGCTGGAGGACCCCGGGGCGGCACAGGAGCTGTTTCTAGAAAGAGGTTGTGAGCCTGGCCTCTGCTCTCAAGGCGTTAGGTGAAGACGCTATTCTAGAACCCAGGGAGGTCTCCATCTTCCCTCAGGAATTGGTAAGGTCCCTGCTGTCCCGGACAGGGTTTGGCTCTTCCAGGCCTGCCGAGGGGCCCTTCTTCTCTGTGTCCATCTCCTTCCCTACCGAGCATTCCCTCCAAGAAACTGGTCAACAAAAGACGAAACTGATCTTGTGTGCTTACGGCCACTGCTGGCACTGACCTTTGGAACTAAGAGGTACACTGGACACGAACCTTGAGTTCGCAGGAACCTACGTGCTCAACTGCCCCTGTCCCCTCCAATGCAGAACATGGACGGGATGAAGCTAACAATAGCAGCGACGCCACCTCCACAGAACTGACATAACAGAGAAGTGGGGCCGCTCTGTGCCATGAGTGGTAGGGTAGCTGTAGGATGCTGCTTCTCTCATTCTTCACTGAGATGCAGTATTAATGCCCCCACTCAAAGACAAGAAAACGGAGAACCAGAAAGAGGATCAAAGGCACGCAGCCACGTCCAGCGTCACACCCCGATCTGAGTGGTCCAGGTTCCGTGCTCTATCCACAATGCCCAGCCAGTTCAGGGATGGACTGGCTGACCCAGTGCCTGCTCGGATGGTTAGAATAGCTAAATCCGGCTCATCTAAGTGAAGTGTCTGGCTCACAGTTTGTTAGACAGTAAGTGGGGACCGCCCATCCTTCCTCTTACCGTCTCTGATTCCATTTCAGAAAAATTGTAAGTTACGCTAATGTTGCGTTTCAAACGTTGTTCTCCTTACTCACACACTTTATCTCGTTTAATCATAATGGGAAAGATGGGGAGAAGGTGATTTGCTGCAAAGAGCTCAGGCCTTGCAGGCAGCTTCAGATTTCCTGAGCCGGAGCTCACGGCAACAGGAATCACGTCTTCCATCCACAGCGAGGTTGCAAGAATAAAATGAGGTAACATGCATCATGATGATGCTGGCAAGGACCGACAGTAGGTTCTCAATGAAAAGTGAGCCCCTGTCCCACACAATCACCTTATAAGTCATACGGCACTCCATTTTGTAGCAGAGAAAACTAAGGCACAAGAAATCACCTGAGTTACCCAAGACCCCATAGTTACTGATAACCAGTCACAAGCCTTCGTTCCACTGCAGACCCACAGAGTCTATGCAATTCAGGAATCACCACCAAGAAGTGCGGACTCCACAGAATCTGTCCAAGTGGTGCTTGTATCTCATCGCTGCACTGAGGTCTGAGAAATTAACACTCTCTTTCAACGTAGGGTTTTGTTTTTTTAATGCTGCATTCCAAAGAGCCTATTTACATGCTAATTTACTCTCTACAGGCCAAAGATTGATGTGTCCATTGGCTTTGAAACAAGAAAGAACTAGATGCGAATCCAGGTTCCAGAACTTTATAAATGATCCATCTAATACTTTTTTTTTTAATGGTTCTTGTTTGTTTTTGAGAAAGAGTGAATATGTATGAGCAGGGGAGTGGCACAGAGAGAGGAAGAGAGAATCCCAACCGGGCTTCATGCTATCCACGTGGAGCCCGACATGGGGCTTGAACCCACAAACCGTGAGATTAGGACATACGCTGAAACCAACAGTCAGACGCCCAAGAGTAAGCCACCCAATCACCCCACAGTCTCTCTAATTCTTGGCAGCATTATCCAGAAGGCTAGACTCTGAGAGGATTAGAGTAGGTGTATGGGAACACCGCATATGCTCCGATATCCAAGCCGCATCGTAACAACCTTGACGATGTGTCCGACCAGATATAGTAAGTGCTGGGAGGAACGCTCTAGAAAGCTGGCTGGCTTACATGGTTGCGAAAAACGGCAAAGTTCATCTGAGTCCAATCAAGCAGGACATGCAAACTCACTTTCATTCCTGTGTACACGGGCTTATGCAATAGCACTATAACCCTGAATCTTCCCAGCACACCGTCCCAATGAACTAGGAGTGCCGGGAATTTTTTAGTTTTTAGGAAATTTTGCTAGTGGGTCTTACCCAAGGTTTATACCCGATCTGCTTCCAAAAGGGATTGGGTAGCTTAAAACAAAAGACCTAAATAGCAATGTAAAAGAGATGAGACACCGAGACTGAGGAAATGAGGAAGCAAAATGCTGTGGTCACCTTGAATTTTAATTCTGAGCTTCCCAGGGACAGAAGTAAAAACGGAGTAAGGGGAACGAGAACTAGGATATAATGAGACTCCGTCATAAGCCAGAATATATGGATGCAAGTAACCCGCCAAAGACAAAATGGTACATGATCAAGTCGGAATCTCAATTCAGACCAGACTCCGAAGGCTATGTATGCTGCAACTAACTGCGTTTTCAGCTCCCAAGTGAAGTCATAAGTACCTTAAGAGAGGCTGAATTTCTGGTGGAAAATCCGCAATTTGTCCTGAAAGTAACGGATTGATTGCAGTGGATTAAACAGGGTCGCGTTTCTCGGCTCCTCCTCCCACGGGCGCTGGAGTAAAAGGGCCCTCCCCTCGCGGACGCTAGGCTTGGCCACGTGACCTCCTCTGGCCAATCGGAAGCCTGGGACCACCAGGCAAGGCGGGGCTTGTAACCAGACTGGCCCTCTGGGAACACAGCCCCGGGGACCAGGCCACCACGTTCAGGGTGACTTGCCAGGCAGCACCAGATGACGACAAGGATGGGGAATGAAATAATACAGGAAATCCTCAAGAGCAGCTAACACAACACAGGAAGCGATCTTCCATGGCCGTCGCCCATAAGAACCCTGGGAGCGCGAGGTGAAAGGCCAATCAGTCAACGGATTCTGCATGAAGCAAAACCAGTACCGTCCACAGTCGGAGCCAACAGCCCCCATTTTAGATATTATACCTCCCCCTGAGTAAATAGAAAAAAGGATCCAGGAGAGCCTGTGTATCAGCCGGGCTGAGTCTCTGCGCTTCAGAAGCCATCTCTGATGTAGTTATGCATTTAACAAGTTTTGGGTTTTTTTTCTTACTTAATGCTTACTCTACGCCAGGTCCTTTGCTAGCTAGCTGGCAGAGAGGCAGAGATAGCTGTGCATGGTCAGGCCCTGTCACCGAGAATATCACAGGTGTAGTGAGCATAAGGTGTGTGCTGTGCTCTTGGGCGTGACCTAAGGCTCAGCTCTCGTCCGTAGAGTGGGGACAGCGGTCGCTGGTCACCGCACAGGATTTCCTGCTACAGTGCCTGACGGATACTGTATATTCAGTAACATCGGTACTGCTATTAAAACTACAGCCTTGAAACTCGTGAAGTATCCCTTCCCTATGATACGGACGATGGGCTGGAGAAGTCATCGGTGGGAGGAAGTGAGGAGAGGCTTTGAGACGACAGTGGTCATCCTGCAGAAACGAGAGGAAGGTCTGACCAGTGAGCAGAGACTTACGACACTGGCCCAGAAGCCAGGGAGGAAGCACCCGGGTGGGTGGCTCCTGGAGAACACACCCCACGAGGTTATGACTTCAGCCTCCTTGCCCTACCCTCCAACACTCTCGGGAGTCATTCTGGGTCAAAAGGCAGGAACGGAAGGCCTGCGGGCTAACTCCTCCAGAGCTAGAAACAAACTGGCAAACAGGGCTTGGCCAAGGGCTTGAGAAAGCTGGCACTCCCCCAGGATTCCGGCTCCCGAGAGGCATCTTGGTCTACCAGGTGCCAGGAGAAAAGGGACGAAGGGAAGAGGGGGAGCACTGTGGCCAGAGCCAGCCTGCCTACAGGTGGTGGGGAAACTCCATTTCCCTCTTGGAGCTGACCAATTTTCACCTGGCCCGGCCCCACTTGAGACATCCAATTCGGTCTCCACTGCGTTTAGTGGTACAGCCACCCAGTCGGAACCAAGATGGCCCTGGGTCATGTGGCACCCCGAGGCCACCGCGCACCCCACGGTTGCACCCCGAGGCCACCGCACATGCCACGGTTCCCTGTGGACTCGGTGTGTGGTCCTCCGGCTGGCCATGGCAGCGTCCAGCCCTGGGGCCGAGCACAGAGCAAAGTGACCACCCTTTTCCCACTGAGGAAAGTCTGGCTCGTGTGGTCCCAAACGAGGCTTCAGTTTTACATGTTTTGCTCAGCCCCGGCTAACACGCCGAGCGGGGATCCATGTAAAGAAACAAAATAATTAGGTGAACGTCTCTCGTTGACCCCAGTCTCACACGAGTATCTCCTTTCTTGAGACCCTTCTAACAAACTCCAGGGATTACTAAACACGGGAGAGAAAGCAGCAGGACAACTTGGCTTCAAGGGCAAATACAAGTCACGCGCATATAACATTTTCTGTGGAGGCAGGAGCAACCAGGAGGAGAAGGGAAGACAGCTCCCTGGGTAAATAAAATAATCACATCGATTGCAGCCCAGAGTGCAGGGCAGCTGGTGTTCTCCCCGGGGCTGGGCAAGCTCGCGTGTTTACAGACTACGGGTGAGACAGCACGCTTGTGATATGGCTCTATTTCAACCCCGGATTTTTGTCTCATCAAAAGACAGTGTCGGCGTCCTCAGCAGACACGTGGGGTCTGCCCCTTCACCCACTTCAGGCACGTGATGCAAGAATCAACAGACCGCTGCCCAGGCGCCGGCCAAGCCAGCGGCAGGGGCCAGGGCGCCGCGTGGAAACACTGCCTCGGAGGCCGGTGGTCCACAGCTCTGCGGATACGGGGGCAAAGCCATCAGACAGCATTCATCCAACCGACTGTCGGTGCACAATTTTTAGCCGTGCTAGGATGGCAAAAGGCACGAGCTCCCGAGGGAGAGTGAACCTGACTTGATTGGCCTCCAGGGAGAAATGGTAGGGACTCTCACCATAGGCTAGGCCGGCTGTCTCATGGGAATGTCTCAAGAACTGCCCGCCTACTGGCCGATCCTGCTCTCATGGGAAGAGGGGGCCCTCTGGCTAAAAACGTTCTGCAGACCAGCCACCGGTCCAGTATGCAAAGTCTGGCAGTGTCACAGGAGGCCTGAGCTTTCGCTCCAATATCGGGCATTTTTCCAAAGCAAAAGCCTAGGGACTTTGCATCTTAGTGTCCCCATCTCCAGAAAGGGGAGCATATGTTAGCGATGGCCTCAACCTCCCCCCCCCCCCCCCCGCAATCCCTCAACAGATCCGCTGCGTGCAGGCTTGACCCACAAGCTGGAGAAACGCACTGGCCCCTGGCTGGGCCCTTATCTGTACCCTGTGCGACACAAAATGCCACCATCACCCTGCCACCCACTGGCTGGGTGGTCCTGAGGGCTCACTGTTTTATGTTCCCTCAGGTACAGACACTTCCAATCCCCCTGCAACCAGGCTCCACCCGACCCACCCAGGATCATTTCTTTCTTTAAAAAAAAAAAAATTTTTTTTAACGTTTATTTATTTTGAGAGAGACAGAATGCGAGCAGGGGAGGGGACAGAGAGAGAGAGAGGGGGAGACACAGAATCCAAAGCAGGTTTCCAGGCTCTGAGCTGTCAGCACAGAGCCCAACATGGGGCTTGAACCCACGAGCCGGGAGATCATGACCTGAGCCGAAGTCGGACCTTCAACCGACTGAGCCACCTGGGCGCCCCATTTTTTTTAATATTTATTTTTGAGAGAGAGAGAGAGAGAGAGAGAGAGAATGAGCATGAGTGGGGGAGGGGCAGAGAGAGAGGGAGACACAGAAATCTGAAGCAGGCTCCAGGCTCTGAGTTGTCAGCACAGAGCCCGACCTGGGGCCGAAACCCACCAACTGTGAGACTGTGACCTGAGCCGAAGTCAGATGCTTAACCAACTGAGCCACTCAGGCGGCCCACCACCCGAGCTGATTTCTTACTGACCCTCCCAACTGCCCACTCCCGGGCCTGTTCCGGCAGGTTCCCCACATATGATGCGCTCCTTCTCGGTTCCTTCACTTGGCTCATGATCTGTTTTCAATTAAGGTATGCTTTACATGCGGTGAAATCCACTCTCGTGTGCGGCTCTGTGAGTTTTGACAACTGTGCACATTCATGAAACCACTTCCACAAGCAAGACGTAGAGCAGTTCCCCCACTCAAAAAATTCTCCCGCATACCTTAACTCGGCCTCTGGCATCCCCTGAGCAGCCTTCTGTCTCTATAGCTTCGCCTTTTCTAGGACGTCACGTGAGTGAAATAATACGGTAAGTGACCTTTTGATGTCAGCTTATTCCCCTCACCTTGCGGATGGAGATCCGTCCATCAGCACTTTCCTTCTGCCGCGCGGTGGTAACCCACCGTGTACTGCCACGCTCCTCGTGGGGGTACCACAGCTCGTGCGTCCGATCTCCAGCTGGGGACAGCCAAGGGACTTCCAGTTTGGGGCAAATGTGAATGAGGTCGTCATGAATTCCGTGAGCACACGCGCTGCCACTGCTCTTGGAGAAACGTCTAAGCCGGACTCCTGGGTGGTACGGGAGCGTATGTTTCGCTTGATAAGCCGCCCAACTCTTTTCTAAGCCAGCCACGCCATTTTGCCTTCCCACCAGTAACATGAGAGTTCCAGACGCCCTGTATCCTTGCCAGTACTTGGTATTATCGTTTGGGGTTGTTTTTTTTTTTTTTATTTATTAGGTCATTCTGCATAGGTATATAGTGACACAGGGCAACTTTCTTATTTGCTGGAATTATGCTTACGACATGCTGGGCGCTGTGCTCAGTGGCTCATTCCCTTTCAATTAATGCCCATTCCAAATCTCCACAGTGAGTTCCGGTATTTTCTCTGCTTTTAAATGAGGAAACGGAGGTGGCGTTCGATCCGAGGTCAAACGACCGCAACATTCGCGGCCTTAAGTAAGATCTCTCCGAGGATGGCCTTCCTTACACCTTCACGGATTCTCTGTAGTCTTTTGGGCTCTTGCTCAAATTTCACCGCCTGTGTGACGGTTTCTCCAAATCGTAGCGTAATACAGCCCGGTCTGACCTTGCCTTTTAGGGCCCTTGATCAATTCCCTAATTATTTCCTTTCTCTCCAATTAGAGAACCAAAGCGTTCTTCAAGTAACGCACGTGTCTGGTCTCCCCAACACTGCTTTTCATCTTCTCCATTTTAGGCACTGACTGAAACGAATCAGAACACGTAGCAAGTGTCTGGAAATTGAGGGAGGAGGCGTGCTATAAAAAACAGAGGCTACAACTTGCGTGTCAGGGCCCAGAGTTCCACAGTGCTTTATGCAGCCACAACCTGCGGGTCGTATTCTGCCCCACCAGGGGGATCAGAAAGTTCAGCCAGTTATTTAGAGAAACTGTGGCAGGTTATGGGTCACTGCAAAGCACCCCTGTCCCCAGTTGCCACAAGCTGCTCCATGACCAATGATAATAAAATAGCCGGTGTCTGGAAAACAGGGTGAAAACAGCTGGTGACATCACGAAGGACGAACCAGTTTTAGGAAACAACCTTGAAAGCAAAAGAGGCACAGGACGGACTACCGGGGACAAGGGAGACTTCTTAGGACGACAGTGCAAACCAGTGCTAAAGCCAGACCACATCCCAAAACAACACAGCAGACCTCGGCCATGGAACCAGAAGCTGCTGGAAGGCAGTCACACCTGGAGGCCAATTAGCACACGCAACCAATTCGTCATGTGCTTGACCCCACCATGTTCCTTTCCCTACAGGATTCAGAAGCCAGGACTTTGCTACAAATCTCCGTGCTCTGCTCCCTCCTCTTCCCCAACCTCAGCCCCACATCATCGAACCAGCTAGGCCTACGTGCTGTCCTGTCCGGTGAGCGTTTCAGATCAATGACCCCACATCCTAGAGAACGAAAGCCTTTCCCTCTATTTCTATCCATCGCCCACAGAAAGCTCCCGGTCACTTTCACCTCCTCCCTCCCCTCACCCCACCTTCTGTGTTCCAAGGGTCCTACCAAAGTGTCTCTCACACCGCGCCAGCCATCCACAGGGCCAGCGCGCCCAAGTCCATGGCACGGACTGCACGGTGTCTCCTGACCGGACGCAACGCCTCCCTCTTCTGTCCACATGGAAGCCACCGAGGAATCTGCCCTTTTAAATTTTTTGTACATTTGCTGATTTTTGAGAGACAGAGAGAGACGGAGCACAAGTGGGGGAGGGGCAGAGAGAGAAGGAGACACCGAGTCCCAAGCAGGCTCCAGGCTCCCAGCTGTCGGCACAGAGCCCGACGCGGGGCTCGAACTCAGGAACCGCGAGGATCGTGACCTGAGCCGCAGTCGGGACGCTTAACCGACTGAGCCGCCCAGGTGGGGAATCTGCCCTTTTAAAGCAACACTTCCATCCTCTGTTCAGAGCCCTGGAGCAAACCGTGTGGGCCTCGATGTTTCATTTCTTAGAACTCGCGGGGCCTTCTCTTGACCTGGCCCCTTATCTCGGCTCTCTTGGTCAGCACTCCCTCCTCCTGTCAGCCTGGGTGATTCCTCACCTTCTGTGACTTCCTCCTTCTGCACTCCTCACTTGGAAACCCCGTTTGGGGTTTATAATCACTCTTCCTCTTGGAAATGGTCTTCAGATTATAAAAGCTTTAGACCCACAAAGCCTGGATCTGCCCGTGGGGCTGTGCCCGGAGGGTCTCGAGCCGTTGCTACCGGCTCTCCCAGGGACCAGACGCCATTTGGCCACACACACCCGACGCTTTACCCCCCTCGTGGCACTTGGGGTGGAGGGAACTTAATGACCTACGCCCGAACACTTCGATTTCTGATCTGTTTTTGAAGGTTCTGGAAGAAGCCAGAATTTCTTTATCGTAAGCATCTGAAGTAAAGGCCGTCCTGAAAGAGCTCTCGGTTCGCGGACAGCCCAGCTGAAGCACCGAGTGGGAGAGAGAGGTGGGCTGTGATGGGTCAGAGGCAGTGGGCCCATGTTCGGGAGCAGACAGAGATTCTAGACAGAGAACCAGAGGCAGGCGGGGCAGAGAGAGCCAGAGCTCAGCACGCACGGCTTCGACAACCCTCGGGCAGAGCACAGTGGGCGAATGCCCTCTGATTTCTGCTGTACAGATGTGGGGGAACGTGATGCCCTCTGACAGGCTGGAACCCACAAATCCGGGAAACTGCTTGGAGGCCAGACACAGGCCCTGCACCTAAACTCAAGTGCTTTCTCTTTTCTTCCTCCAAATTTGTTAGTGAACATACAGTGTAATATTGGCTTCGGGAGCAGAATTTAGTGATTCGTCACTTCCATACAATGCCCAGTGCTCGTATGTTCGTCCGTTTTGTTTCCTAAATTCCACGTGTAAACTTTAGTGCTTAAAACCGAGCGGAGGGCCGCCCTACCTGGGAGTGCTCTGAGGTCTGGAAAACAAAGTCCCAAACCTAGACCCTCCCACCCCCCCCGCCCCGCCCCAGCAAAGTCTCAGTCCAAATTTCCCCATATTCTAAGGACACCAGCCATGTTGGAATAGGACCCACCGTAATATAATAACCTTAGCTTCATTTGACGACCTCTGTAAAGACCTTGCCTCAAAATGAGGTCACATTCTGAGGCCACGGGGGTTAGGTTTCATCAGATCTTTTTTGAGGGGACACCTATAAATAGCACCTCTCTCCCCGAGATTTCGCAGTGGGGGGCAGAGTATACAGATAGAAGGGCCCAGACACCTCTCACTCAGTGGCTGGTTTTCACACCGACCTGTGCCTATTCGTTGGCATTCCGTCTGGCTCAAGGCTGTTTCTTTTTTTTTATTTATTTTTTTTTATTTATTTTTATTTTTTTAATTTTTTTTTTCCAACATTTTTTATTTATTTTTTTTGGGACAGAGAGAGACAGAGCATGAACGGGGGAGGGGCAGAGAGAGAGGGAGACACAGAATCGGAAGCAGGCTCCAGGCTCTGAGCCATCAACCCAGAGCCCAACGCGGGGCTCGAACTCACGGACCGCGAGATCGTGACCTGGCTGAAGTCGGACGCTTAACCGACTGCGCCACCCAGGCGCCCCGCAAGGCTGTTTCTTAAAGAGGCAGGAGGCACAGCTCTGGCCCAGCGGGGGAAAGCGGGCACAGAGGTCAGTGAGCTAACGGCCTGTGGCCCTTCTCTATTAAGCATCCGCCCCACGTGGAGAAAAGCTCATCCATCGTGGGACGAAGGGCACACATCTTGATTCCAAGCACAGGGTGTTAGGGCAGCTTGATTTCTGACAGGACTGAACAGTGCACTATTCAAAACGTACAATATATACATTCCCCTTGCACAATGGGGAAAAGTTCTTGGCATAACAGCTCAACAGACACTCTGATTATGCAAGCTCTTTTCAAAAAGCGTCGGGCCTCCAAGAAGCTAATCTGACAGAGACTTATTGTTCTCTCCAAATAATGGGTGAAAAAAGACACCATTTCTGAGTCTTTAGAAGACAGACACCCAGGCAGACAGGCCCACACAATCAATCTGTGCAGAAGTTGGTAAGAGGCCGGGGCACCAGTCGCTTTTAGGAACGTATCAATTCCACCAGACTCCAGGGAAGGAAAGAGAGTGAATGTTGAGGGCCACCGGCTGGAGGCCCCCAGGCCCCACGGCCTCCTGCAGGCTGCGGGCGTGCCAGGAGGGCCAGAGACCAGAACAATGGCTGCAATCCATTTCGCAGGAGTGGGGAGCAGGGCCACGGCCAGACGGGCTGAGCTCACCGTGTCTGACAAAAGGAACTTTTTCACAACCGAGACCTTTGGGTTGGAATTATGAAAAGAGGGCAGGGGTGGGGGTGGGGGGTCGGGAGGGCACTTTGGGAGACGGGTGACTGGTGAGTTGAGAAGGCGTCCTCAGACAAAACTGGACGTTCTCTACGACTTATTTTTCAAGAGGACTGGGGTAAATTAACACCAAGGTCACTGTAATGCTTGTTTCAACGCACTACCGGTATGTTTTCTGTTTTTCTAATATACTCGAATGTGCTTATTGTAAAAGAAAGGAAAGAAAGAAAGAAAGAAAGAAAGAAAGAAAGAAAGAAAGAAAGAAAGAAAGAGAAAGAGAAAAAGAAAAGAAAAAAGAGAAAAGAAAAGAAAAGAAAGAAATAAAAGAAAAGGAAAAAAGATCTTTAAAATGTTAACTAAGGCTGAACCCTCATAAATTGCTCTTTAGGGCATCTGTCGAATCTGACCATAGAAATACTCTCATATGTAAGAAAAACTGAACTGACGATCAGTGTGTGTCTGCTGCATCCCAGGCATGGCACCAAGCAGATTTGTTTTCATTATCTCTTTTCCTTTTCTCTCCTTTAAATGTACTTAGAAGGGCTGAATGCATTTTAGTCACGTCACCAGGTATTAAGTTTTACTCACAGTGGTGGACGGGAAAACCCAAGGCTCAGGGAGACGCGAATGATTTTCTGTCCCGAACCAGAGCCAGGCACAAGGCAATAAAACAGGTGACAGGGTAAGAAGGCAAAGCCTGAGAATGTGAACGAGGGTGGGCCAATCACTATCCGGGCAGGTGCACCCGGGAGCCGGGGACGGGGATGGGGCCGGGGTGGGAAATGAAGGGAGATATGGGGAACGGCCATGGAGGAAGATGGACCCTTCCTCATGACAAGTGATGTGAAGGAACCATCTGAAGGGCGGACCAAGGCTGCACATGACGATGACGGTCACCTTGTCACACACAAAACATAAAATACCCGTCCTTTTTTTTGGTAATTTTATTTATTTGAGAGAGACAGAGACAGAGACAGAAACAGAGACAGAGACAGAGAGAGAGAGAGAGAGAGCACACTAGCAGGGGAGGGACAGAGACAGGGAGAGAATCGCAAGCAGGCTCTGCACTGCACAGCCCAGTGAACCGTGAGATCATGACCTGAGCAGGAACCAAGGGCACTTAAGCGAGTGAGCCACCCGGGTGCCCCAAGTATGTGTTCTAAACCAGATGAGCTACTTATCCTGCTCCCCGTCTCTCCCTTTATTCCTCTCCCGGCCATGCACTAGCCCAGCAGCTTTCAAATTTTTTTTGACAAAACCGACAGTAAGAAGTAAATTCAATGTAGAGACCCAGTACTCAATTCATACGTCAGTATATATACTATATATATATATATATAGTATATATATATAGTACATATACCTGTGCACATATGCACACACGTCCCTATATATGTGACAAGCCTTATAAGATATACCTCTTTTTACCATGTGTGATGTGCCCCAATATCTTCTACTTAATTTTTCTTCTAAATACGGATGCCATCCCTCCTAAATGAGTTTCACGACCTACTTTGTGGGTTGTGACTTAAAATCTGAAAAACCTTGCTCTAGCCTTTGGAAGAGTCACGGTCAAGGTTCCAGACTGGTATCAGGAACACTTACAGGCCACGGGTTCGAGCCTGAGTCAAAGAAGTAAAAGGGAGCCCGACACCCAGACCCGGACCCTCCGAGGGCCTTCCTTTTGTTCACCTGTAGCTGAGGACCCAGATGAACACCAGGGGCTGTGCTGTCCTTCTTCACACCTGCGTGGCAGGGGCCTGGCCCAGGAGGGAAGGTGCCCCAGGGGAAGGCAATCCTGAGATCGGAGAACTGGAAATTCTCCTCCCGGGGCCATGCTGGGGAGGAAGGGCAGTCAGGGTCTCAGTGCCCTACTAAGGAAACATGGGCCATGCACTACCTCCTTAGGATCCTGAGGACATTACATTTCTGGCTGGGCTGTCACCACTGGCTGCCTGGAGGCACGCAGAGGGACAAGCCCACCTTTGTCCTACCCTCATCTGGATCTAACCGTGCCATGCTGTGTCTCTGAATGGGAACGGTCAAATCAAGAGATCCAAGCAGGAGGCTCCACTGGAACCCGTCCTCAAGGCTCCTCCCTCCCAGAGGATGCAGGGACTCGAGGCACAAGGAGGGAGAAGGCGACCACAGGGACCATCAAGTCACTATGCTGACGAAGCTACAAAATCTGATCCAGGAGGCCACACAAAACCTGAACGTACTTCCCCAACAGGAAGAATGTCATGTTCCAGGAAGGAAACAACTCAGGTAGTGGAATTTAAACAGAAAAGAGCAGAGGCGCCTGGGTGGCTCAGTCGGTTAAGCGTCCGACTTCGGTTCAGGTCATGGTCTCACGGTTTGTGAGTTCGAGCCCCGCGTCGGGCTCTGTGCTGACAGCTCGGAGCCCGGGGCCTGCTTCGGATTCTGTATCTCCTTCTTTCTCTGCCCCTTCCCCACTTGTGCGTGCTCTCGCTCTGTCTCTCCCTCCCTCTCTCAAAAATAAATAAATGTAAAAAAAAAAAAATCTCTTTAAAGAGAAAAGCACTGAGTCAAGTCACACAAAAGCACGAAATACACCTGCACCCCAGTCCTAAGAGTTGCATACAGTGGCCCTAACTGGGGGTTATGGGAGTTGCTTTGAGACTACAGGAACAGACTCCTCAGGGAAGGAAAGGCAAAGGCGAGCTCCTCTGTGCTCAGAAGACGGCAGGCTTCCATCCGGGAAACTCATCAGAGACGAGCAACGGAGCAGCCCCCATTCAGAGGGCTGACTCCACTCCCTGGATGGGAAGGCGGCAGTTTCTGTGCCTCCTGCCATCTTGCAGGGGTGAGGGGAGGGCCGGGTGGTCCAGCACAGCCTCTACGGGAAGAACAGACACCGCAGAAAACTCTACAGAGGTGCCCTGGACAGGATTTACCAGCAGCGCTTTAAGTTTCAAAACAAGACCAAAAAAAGAAGAAAAACAAAACCAAGCAACCCAGAAGAACCCTGAAACCGCTGCACGGGGAGGAAAGACATCTCTAGAAGAAAGGTTTATGCGACAGAAGAGAGGAGACGTTCCTTTCAGAATACAAGCAGACACGCAACCCCCCCCCCCCAACTCCCAACTCCAACTCCAACGGAGACATTCACTTCTCAGGGCGGGCGGGGGGGGGGGGGTGGGGGGAAGCTATTGACTAAAACAAAAGCAGAAGAAAAGAGGAAGCTCGAGGTAGCTGTTTTAGCGTAGCTTCCTAAAGTAGCTTTCAGAAAGAGGTTCAAAAGTTTTTTGTTTTTTTTTCACAAAAAGGATTTTTGTCCGTTTTATCCAAACAGAAGTCTCTGGGAGCGGGTATGCCACCTCGGGATACGTATGAAATCCTGTCTTTTATTTCAAGCCTGTCAACTGTCTTCTGGGTGCTCTATCTCTGGCGTCCTTTGGCGGAAAAAAGGAGCGAGTCCCCTGCGCAGAGAGAGAGGAGCACAGGGAGGCAGGCAGCTGCCCAGACACCAAATCACCTGACGGCTCCCTGAGTGAAGCCCGGGGGTGGACGGCAACCTAGCAGGTGTCGGGCGGCCCAGTGGCTCCCCAAGCCCGTGCAGCCATCCCCACCCTGGAGGCTGTCACACTGGGGGGGCTGTCACTCTGAATTGCAGCGTAACTAGGGAAGGGACATGAAGGGTCCGTAAGGATTAAATCAGAGCGGGAGGCCCGCAGGGGCACCCCGACACGTGCTCTGATGCCCCCCAGGGAAGCCCTGCCGAACTCGTTCGAAGGCCTGCCCAGCCCCCCGGAGACGAGAGCCCGGAAGCAGAGTCTCCGGTGTCCCGTCACGCCACGCCCTTCTGAGAGCGAAGGGAACTTGGCTGCATGTTTTCCGCTCTGGACACAGAACCGTTCGATCGATCTGTCCGTTCGTATTCACACGGCTGAGATGTGAAACAACAAAACCAAAACGGAGCCCGTCGCCCACCTCATTAAGCCGGTCTAGGCGCCACCTCCCCCCCTGCCCCCCCCCCCGCCCCCGCCCCGGAGAGGGACGACACCTCGAGCAGGTGGAGCTTTCAATCCCCTAAGTGCAAGGATCCCCACACTTGTGTTGTACTCCCGTGTGCCAAAGGAGTCCTGCGTGCCCCTGTCACGACCGTGGCCTGTCCCGGAGTCACTGCAGAGGAGAAGGGAGGCATTCAGCTCTGGAACCTCCCTCCCCGCAACACCAGACCCGAGAGCCACCACAATCACAGAGCGCCCCAACCACTAACGCTGCACACACGCTGTGGGCCCCAGAAGCCTGCAATTAGGCAGCAACCACGGCCGCTGCTCCTAAACCCTAAGTGGCCCTGCACTGCCTCCCTGCCGGGAGACACGAGATCTGGGCCACAAGACAACCTCAGGAGCTGGAAAACGGCGGCAGCAGCTGTTGCAACCAGACGACCAAGAATCCGACGAGGAAAACCCTTGAGGAGGCTGCACGCCCCAGAAGTGACTTCGAGGGAGCGAGACATCTAGCCATCTCTGCAGCAGGGCGGGGTGGGGGGGGGGGGGCGCAAGGGGCTTCTCCAGTCTGGCAGGTCCTGAGGAACACCTGACTCACAGGTTGAGAACAGGGTTCGCCGTCACAGAGACTGTACTGAAGTGTTCCAGAAGGCCCCTGGTGGGTATCATGTTTCCCGATTGCAGTCTGGGAGAACAGTAGCTCGTTGCTGTGTGCTCGCCCTGAGTGAGCACTGGGTTGCTACAGGGCTCTCTCGGGCGATCTGGCTGTCCTGGGGGACAGCCCTCATCTGTGGGCCACTGCCTCTGTCAGCTGGGTCAGCGCCTCGGTCTTTTTTTTTTTTTAATTTTTTTTTTTAACTTTTATTTATTTTTGAGACAGAGAGAGACACAGCATGAACGGGGGAGAGGCAGAAAGAGAGGGAGACACAGAATCGGAAGCAGGCTCCAGGCTCTGAGCCATCAGCCCAGAGCCCGACGCGGGGCTCGAACTCACGGACCGCGAGATCGTGACCTGAGCTGAAGTCGGACGCTTAACCGACTGAGCCACCCAAGCGCCCCAGCGCCTCGGTCTTTTAAGACTCAGAGCCTAAACACAGGGGAGGGGGAGGGGGAGGGGCGGCCTGTGTCCCCTGGGCTGGGCACCGGCACGGGCATGCCGAAGGCTAGCACCTGCACTCGTTACCGACGACAATCGTCTTAAGGGCCGGCAAGCGTAAGAGTTTCAGAAGTAAGCTGGATGGCGCACGGGGTGGTGTTTGCCACGAAGATCCGGGACAAGTGCCTTCATCTGAGTCCTCTGATCTAGGGCCTCCAGTGAACAAACATCCTTCGGGATACTGCTCAGCCAGAGGTCCCAGGCTCCAAACCATGACACCCTCTAGGTGACACTAACAGAGAAGCTTCCCATGCAAAGGAGAGGATGGCAGGGGCAGGGTCACCCCCACCCCCAACCGCAGGAGGAGGCAGCCTCTATCAACAGTGACCCCAGACCCTTAGCCCCGGCCGGGCAGCCTGGTGAGGTCATCAGCCAGCAAATGCTCCTAAATGGAGACAGGATCCGCTGAAAGCGCCCTGGCCTGAGATCCCACAAGAGGGGAGGGAGGGAGGGACGAGGGACCACAGGGCCAGGAAAGGGCAACCAGCCCCGGATGTGTCCGCTGCTTCTCTCCCGGGGGGGGGCGCTCGCCCACCCGACTCCGCAGTAGTCCCAGTCAGAGCCTGACCAGCTCTCCAGCACTTTCTGCCGGGAGTCAGGACAGGCAGAGGGAACCCCGGGCAACACCACACCTTCGCCAGGAAGGAGGCTGTCGTCTGTGACAAGTTTTCAACCATAATGAATGTTTTTCACGAAATGAAAATCACTACGACTCGCGATCAGTCGAAACCAGGCAGTGACAGAGGAAAAGGCTTGTGGGGCGCGTTTCCTTTTCTTTATCCTTTGCATGGGTCAGGGGGCAACAGGCTGAAAGGAATACAAAAGCAATTTCTCCCAACCGAGGATCGTGTCAAATCACAGAACGGCACGGGACTGTCCTCGTGGGCCATCTCCCTGGACTCAGTGACGCCACCCCCCTCCCCCAATTCTCCAGACTCAGCCTCCATTTCCCCAACTCCACCCCTCCTTCCCGATCCCCTCAGAGAGACCCTCCTCATGGCCCACGTGCCTCGAGTCTGGCTTCTCGCTCCTCCCGCACATGCTGCCAGGGGAACATCCCATGCACGTGCAGGGCCCTCCGCGACTCTCACCTTCTGCCTTCTCACAGGTGCATTTCCAAACACCCCCCCACCCCACCCCCACCCTACCCCCGCCCCAAGCATCCGAGGCAACAGGAGCCACGCCAACTCCCTGACCTGCCCTCACACTTCTTAGACAACACCCCCTGCCCCACCCCAGCACGGACCACACCTCCGGCTCAGTCCCGATCACGCCGCACCGAAATCAAATGATTTGTTCGGGGTGCCCTTCCTTCCCCTAAAGACATCAGCCCCCTGACCGCAGGGTGGGCTCCCCGCTCGGACAGCCAGCGTGTGGTGCCCACGCAGTGACAGGCGGCCCGGCAGTAAGGGCATTCCTGAGTGCTTCCCCAGCAAGCTTCCCAGGGCCGCACCTGCCTCCCCCCAGCCTGGCAGGGAAGGGAGAGACGCAACGGCCCGCACGCAACACTCAAACAGAAAAGGAAGAATATCCTTCTCGGAATGAGGACAGATTCCGAAACGTGATTGAATCATTAACAAAAAACCGCTGGAGGCGGAGAGGTGGTCGAGCTCTCGGCCCGGGGGCCTGGGGACGGGACTCGGGACCCTCCAGCCCTGCTCCTCCAGGGCCCCGTAACCAGTCACATGAAAAGGGACGGGCAAGAATAACCGGTCGGCCTTTATCCGCTTCTCGTGTCCGACTCCAAAGGAACAGAAGTCCGACGGCTGTCTTTTTAATTCCCGGCTCAGGAGGAACGAGGAAAAAGTGCTTATTTTTAGCCGAGCCGAAAAAACGTAAGCGTCCACAGATCAATAAGGAGCCAAGGCGAAGAGAGAAATCTCACAAGAGATCAGAACTGCCAAGAGAACCCCCCTCCCCGGGCAGCACGGGAGACGTGTGCAGGGACCGCCTGAAGCAGCCTGGACAAGGCGGGGACCGTCCTCTCTCTTCTCTGGATAATTAATCTCAGGATGATGAAAGCGCCTGCCACAAGCTTCTCGAAAACACACACGCTTCCCAGAGGAGCTGGGCAAGTGGGTAAGGAAACGAGCGGTGTGAACTCCCGTTTTCTCCGTAATTAAGTTGTTTACAGAGACCTCGTTTCACATGCGATCTTTCCCAGTCCAGACGGAACCACTGCCACCAAGAGGACAGCCGGTTCTCAGCGGGGTGTCCGAGCTGGGCCTGGAGACACCACTCGGCTTCCTCCTGTGCCCGCTGCTCGGAGGCGGGACCCAACACCCACACGGCCAAGCACACCAAGGGGGGTGGCTTTCAACACCAGCTATGAAGCGGAATTTTTATTTTTTTTAATGTTTACGTATTCATTTTTGAGGGAGAGAGAGAGAGAGAGCGAGCCCAGGAGGGGCAGAGAGAGAGGGAGAAGGAGGATCCCGAGCAGGCTAAGAGCCAGATGTGGGGCTCGAACTCACGAACCGTGAGATCGTGCCCTGAGCCGGAGCCACAAGCTCAACCCACTGAGCCACCCAGGTGCCCCCCGGAATTTTTTAACACGGAGATGCCTAAGCCCCGGCTTCAGCAACTGAATAGCGGCGTCCAAGCACCCCCAGGTGATCTGGCGGGCTGAGAGCCACTGACTCGGCTGCATTGCCTCACCCACCCACAAAGTGTTTCAAAAACAAAATACAAAGGGAACTGGAGACTGGCTTCAAATACTAGACACACAGGGGGCCAGTGGTTTCCACGACAAACTACCTTTCGAGGCCGAGGCCTGACCCAGAGGCTCCCAAGCCTTGGGTGCCCAGGGCAGGGACTTAAAATGTGGATTTTACCCTCAGGGATTTGGATTCAGAGGGTCTGGACTGAAATCGGCCTGCTCTCAAGCAACACAGGGGCACTCTGGGCAACGGCGGTCTGAGGACAGTCTTGGTAGGAAGGTGGAAGAAGGGGGATAATGAGTGAGAAAGTCCGCGGGCCTCATAGCAGAGCACATACCCTGGCCCGGGAGGGGCCGCCGGGGAGCTGCTGGGGCGCTCGGCCTCTGCTCCCCCTGCTTCTGCAGGTTATCAAGCAGGGAGGGTCCGACTTCTCTCAGAGAACTTTCCCGAAGGCCTGAGGAGAGATCCCTGAGGGTCGCCAGAGGCAAACTGCATGGCCACCCTCCCTGCGATGTTTGGCAGCCATGATTTCAGAAATGCTCGCCATAACCTCTACGCCCATCAGCCACCATCTCTCGGGGGTTCTGGCACTTCCCAAAGGCAGCTCCTCCCCAGTCTTCCAGTCTCTTCTCCTGCCCTTGTGAGAATACAGACACAGGCCAGCGAGGCTTCCTTTGAAGTAGGCATCGCAGGCAGAAAAACAATGCCTGGGATTTGATTGAAACTACAGTGGGGGGGGGGGGGGGAGCACAAATAGGAAAAGACAAACCAAGCACAGCAAAATCCCCATAACTACTGATGGGGTGGTTGGCACACAGGAGTTCACTGCTTCCACTCCTGCGGGTTTTGCAAAATAAAATAAAAAAAAAACTGTTGAGAAAAATTACTAAAAGCCTATATATTTATTACAATCAATAATCGTAATTCTAGTGGCAAGGAACAGAGGCCACATGGAAGCCACTAGATCTGTGGTCTTTTGGATATAAACAAGTGACCCCAATCGCCCTGACCTGGAGCTACTGCCACCCCCCCCCCCCCCCGTAATCATTCACACTCCTTTGCTTTCACTCCCCAAAGCACCCTGGACCCTAAATTGCACAGTCCCTCTAGACACAGGGAACAGTGAGCCTGTAATAACAGGGTTGGCTCTTTGAAACGCAGCCCCAAAGCAGCAGAGTAACATTTACTCCCCTGACCTGCTCTACATCATGATCTAGGTCAAAATACTGACCCAGATCTGCTTTCACACACCTCCTCGCTATAGACACCAGGCTGTAAAGCGTTCACGACTGGGTGATGCTTTTGGAAGCTGAGTGTATTTCAGCAGACTTCAGACGCATGGTTGTGTTCGAAAGGGTGCTATTTTAAAACTGATTAAGATTCAAAGGTTAGCAATTAAAGCCATTAAAAACAAAACTCCTGGTATCTGACAAATGCCCAAATGACAGGAGGAACATCATCTGGGAGAAGCAAAACGAGCTATTTAACGCCGAACGCGGTGACAGTCAAATGCTGCCCGAAAGAAACGTCAACAAACAGCTGTTACAGCTGGAAAGCCTGGCCGTCTTATGAATGTCACCCACTTGGTGTCACAGATAAAGACAGGCCCAACCCCCTCTGAATTATCAGAGCAGCAACAGAGGCCTGGGAAAACCAGGGGCTTCAATAAGGGCGTGGGACTGACATTTTCCCAGGGGAAAAAACAATATGCTGCATAAAGCCAAGGAAAAAAAAAAAGTGTTCAGGGGCAGTCGGATGATCCCTTTCTCCTTGGTCCCTTCTGCATCTGTCACATCTCTTTACAGAGCAACAGCGGCATTCACGGAAAAGGCAGCTGGTCTCCAAGGTGGGTTCCTCCCGGAATGTCAGGGTCACCTGCAGGGTGGGAGCCGGCACAGTGTGCTAACGTGCCCACCTGCGCACACCCACGCTGCTGCCCCTCCCGTTTCCCCGAACGATCCAGTTTCTGGGTTTCATTCCTGCGGCTGCTGCAAGCGGTGGACAGATGGACAGAGTGCCCCGTTCATCTCTTGCCAGAAAACAACTACTCGCGCCACAGAGCCAGTCAGATGGTGTCTTCCCTGGGGTGCTCAGATGTGGACACCGAGAGCCAGAGAGTAGGGACCCTGTCCAGGTCGCGATGCCCACTGGTGACCGGGCAGAGAGTGCCCCAGGGCCCTGATTCCTAGAGTCCACTGCTAGAAAGGACTCCTGGGTCCTGCCTCTGGGGTCAGGCTCCAGGAACCCCAGAAGCCAAGCCGATCAAGGACCATTCCCTCTGCCAGCTGCTCACCCAAAGTCAGCCCTCCAGCCCACTCCTCAAAGACCAGCTGGGCCCAGGGGCTGACCTGCTTACACACTGGGGGGCAATCAGTGGTAGCCACTGCGAGGACCCGGTGTGGGGGGGGACTCCCCACCTTTTCCTGGTATGGATACAGGCCAATCCCCGCTTTGGGTTTAAAATGAACATTAGAATAATAGAAGTAAGTATTCAGGGGAAAGAAAGAAAGAAACAAACAAACAAAAACCCATGAAAACCAGCCTACCCAGGCACCTGGGTAAGGCAGGGGGCTGAGAAGTACCCAGAGAGCATTTAGCAAATAAACAATGTATTTTATTAAGGAACTGAACAGAACAGGCAATGCCCAGTTTATAAAAGACTCACCAGCAGCCTGGCCTGTCTTCACACTGCATCTCTACCTCGTCTTCCCCACCCTCCCCTGTCCCTGCAGGGGGGTGGGTGGAGGTTCTTGATCCTGAAACGGCCCAGCCCTTTGGACTGACACAAACACCAAGTGCGATGATTTTTCAAGTTCCAAATTATCAACTCACAGAAAACTAAAAAAACAATTGTTTTAACGTTTATTTATTTTTGAGAGACAGAGCGACAGAGCATGAGGGGGAGAGGGGTGGAGAGAGGGCGAGACACACAATTCAGAGCGGGCTCCAGGCCCTGAGCTGTCAGTGCAGAGCCCGACGCGGGGCTTGAACTCACGAACGGTGAGATCATGACCTGGGCCCCAGTTGGACGCTTAACCGGCTGGGCCACCCAGGCGCCCCCCTAAAAATGTTTTATAGTCCTTTTGAAATCACTTGCCAAAAACCAGGAGGCAGCCTGTGAGGACGCCAGGAAATAGAAGAGAAGACTTTTCCCATCCCCCATCCTGACGTGGCCCCATGGTGACTCCGGTGCCGCCCCTGACCTTCAGCAGGTGGCCCTGAGGAAGGGCGTGTGTGGCTGTAGTCAGGGTCTCGCCTCAGCTCCCCTAGCCACAAACTTACACTTGGCACAAATCGCTCAGCCAGGCTTGCGGAGAATTTCCTAGGCTCTGTGTTCTTTACACGCGTCACCTCCTCTAACTCTCTTAGCTGCCCGAGGTCAAGAAGCCAAGTAAGCCCATCCGAAAACACATTAACTACATAAAAACAGAAAACAACCAGTGCTGGCCAGGATGCGGAGAAATCAGAACCCTTGTGCGCTATTGGTGGGAAGGCCAAACGGCGCAGCCACTGGGGAAAACCGTATGGAGGTTCCTCATAAAATTAGGTGAAAGTGGAATTACCCTAGGACCCAGCAATCCCACTTCTGAGCACAGACCCAAAGCAACGGAAAGCAGCGACTTGAACAGACACACGCAGACCCGTGGTCATGGCAGCTTCTTCGCAAGAGCCGAATGGTGGAAGCAACGCCAATCGTCCATCTGCAGGTGAACGGATAAACCAATCCTGATACGTACGTACGATGAAATACTACTCAGCCTTAAAAGGGAGACCGATTCTGGCCCAGGCCATGCCGCAGAAGAACCCTCGGGACATTACACACGTGACACAGGCCAGTCATAAAAGGGCGAATACTGTGTGACTCCACTCGTATGAGGTACCCAACAGCAGTCAAATTCACAGAGACAGGAAGTGGCCTGATGGGGGCCGGGCGCTGGGGGAGGCGGAGCGGGGAATGAACGGGGAGTCAGTGTTGAATGGGTTCAGAATCGTGGTTGGGGGAAGGTGAAAACGTTCTGGAGGTGGACGGTGGCGAGGGACGCACGACAGCGTGAATGTTCTTAATGCCACTCAACTGCACACTTAAAAAATGGTCACGTGGAAATTTTTATGTTATACATATTTTACTACAATTAAAAAAAAAAATTCGTTTTTTAAGCCAAGTAAGGAGCACAGCCAGCATCTGAGGCCGGCGTCTGGACTCGGAGCCTGTGGCTATCTTAAATGATGGGTAAGGCTCCTTCTTTCAGTGGTAATATTAAGACTCACTCTTGCGGCGCCTGGGTGGCTCAGTCGGTGAAGCGGCCGACTTCGGCTCAGGTCATGATCTCGCGGCCCGTGAGTTCGAGCCCCGTGTCGGGCTCTGTGCTGACAGCTCAGAGCCTGGATCCTGTTTCAGATTCTGTGTCTCCCTCTCTCTGACCCTCCCCCATTCATGCTCTGTCTCTGTCTCAAAAATAAATAAACGTTAAAAAAAAAAAAAAAAGACTCACTCTTGAAAATAGGGTGAACATTTCTGAAATAGATCAGCTCCCACCGCTCTCCCGTAGGGTGACCGAATTCATGCGTGGAAAAAAAAAAACGTCATCTGTTTTCATGTTTTTAAGAATCTTTATCACTGGCTATGCATTCTTATTCAGTTTGCGGGTTATTCCCGAAACACACACCTTTGTAAGGAATGCTGATGTTTTCCCACGAAGGCACAAAACCAGAGAAATAAGGATACAGCTCTTCCCAAACCACAAAGGATCCCGGAAAGCAGAAGTCTTGTTTGTAATTCCCTTTAACACCATTGTTCGGTAATCAGAGAGGAGAACCTCCGCATAAATTTAAATACTGTGTAAATGGGTTGTATAAAGGCACACGCTATGGGCATCACCTTATTTTGCGTTATGCTAAACGATTCAGACAATTCATTTACCAGGGAGATACACACAAGCCTCTCCCTGAGGAAAAAAAAAAAAAAAAAAAAAAAAAAAAAAAAAAAAAAAAAAAAAAAAAAAAAAAAAAAACACAGACAGAATCAGGCGTAGGAGGGGAAAGGATGAAACTGTAATACATTTGCAAAAAAGCCTCCCGCGGTGGAAGTTAGCCACTCTAGAAAAAGCAGACACAGACGGATGCACCTGTCATCAGAAGAACACACAGGGAGAAGAAAAAGCACTCGGGCTTCCACACTGAAACCATGACTCTTCCGATCTACCAGTCAGACCTTGGTGTGCCGAAACTTTCTAAATATAAAATATGTCCACGCTTAAATTTCACCTAATTTCCTCCTGCAAATATAAAATTTCCTAAGTTCTCCTCTCAATTTCCGAAATTTCCTCATTTAAACATATAAACTCAGAGAAGGGGAGTCTGTTTTAGAAAGCAAGGAAAGGGACGCGTAGGGATGTGGTGATTGCCAGTGGTCGATGGTCAACAGTGGCTAGAAAAAGCCAGAAGCTTCTACTGGTCTCAGAAGACTGTAACTCCCTGAAGGCGCTCTCCGCCTCGGTCCCCAGCAGGTGCCTGGTCATCAATGGGTGAAGCAGGAGGGCGGGGCCACAACCAGAGAGCTGCAGACAGTGACCCGCGAGGTCGCTTTTTTTCTATCAAGCGGTGCTGGGACAAAACCCAAGGAGAAAAAGGTGAAAGGGATGGGTGAGAGAGATCAGGATGAGGCACAGCTCCCTGTAAAAGAAATCACAACTTAAAAGCTAGGGAATAACCACAACATCGAAAGGCTTGGAAGGAAAGCTTTTTCTCCAACATCAAGTCAATCGAAATCCAAGAAGGGTGCGTTCCAATGTTCATTAACGAAGGAGAATAAAAGCGACGCCACATACAATGGCAATCCTGCGTCACATCCTACTTTACCTCTATTCTCCCTTCTTTTCAGTGTGTCTAGTTAACTCGAGCTGGGCACATCCAGAGAGCCCAGCAGACCCCATGGGGGTGGCAGGCGAGGGAGTCTGTAGCAGCGGGCCCCCACCCCGGAGCCAGGAGAATTCAAATGACGGCAAGACCCTTCTGCAAAGAAGCCAGTGATTCACATCCACTCCTCAGCCTTGGAAGAGAAAGAAAGAGATGCTCCCCTCGCGGCTAGGACAGCCCCGGGCCGGCGGCCCAGCTGAAGGTCACCAGCAAGCGGCCTTTCGGGTGGCGGCAGGTGAGGAGGCGCAAGGCCCAGCCTCCGCGCCTGATCACGCGCACTGCTGGGCGACAGCGCTGAGCACAGTATGAGTCAGAAATGGACTTGGCTCCCGGCGACATCCTCCTGCTGCGTCTGCCGCGCAGCACAGGCCCAGCCTACACTCCGTTCCACGATGGGGCCCACGTGACTCCTCTCCACAAAGCACCTGTGCCTCCTGGCACCCATTCATGCTGGAGTTAGTGATACCATCTGGCTCCACCCAGTCAACCCTGGAGAAGCCCCCTTGCTCCCCTCAGGAACCGAGTATCAAACGGAAGCTCCTGGTGGGGAAGGATCCGCCTTTGTCTCAACAAAATGGTCTCTCAGCGGGGGCGCCCGGGAGGCTCAGTCAGGTAAGCGTCGGACTCTTGATTCAGGCTCAGGTCTCGATCTCACGGTCTGTGAGTTCGAGCCCCACGTCGGGCTCTGCACTGACAGTGCAGAGCTTGCTTGGGATTCTCTCTCTTGCCCTCTCTCTCTGTTCCTCTGCTCTCTCAAAATAAATCAAGAAGCTTAAAAAATAAATCAATAAACTTTAAAAAAAAAAAAGGGTCTCTTAATGTAGGGACAACCCACTGACCACTGGAAGCTGCTGGCTGTCATCCCCAGGCCCCCATCTATCTGACTCACTTCCCCCGTGCACAAAGCCTGATGATAAAGGAAGCCAGGTCAAGAGCTGGGCTAGGCTGTGGGAAAAGCAAGCCGATCTCAGCTGTCAGGTCGAGGATGTTCTTGCTGAATGACCTTGGACTAGATAAATGACATTTTACTTTCCTGGAAAATGGCATTACCAGAATCTCCTCCCTCTTGCCCCTCTCCAAGTCCTGTAAGGCTACAGACAAGCAGTGGTTGGAAGCGTCTAATAATAGCATCAAAGCAGAACACTGCCTCCAGGATTTCTCAAGTTACCCTGTCACGCCCGGTGCTCCAGAAGCAAAGCCCTAGACATTGGCGATCTGAACAAAACACCTTCCTCTTTAGGTCTGAATGTACTGTGACAAGGAAGGTTGTGGGTCTGGGTCAGCAGGAGGTCAGGAGGCCGCTCTGTGCTAGAAATCACATCCGGAAGAGAACACGAGACAGGCCTTACGGACTTCACTGTATTTGGAAATGCGAGGCTAAATGTGAAAAGTACAGTTCACCGACTCGGGCCACAGGGTAGGGACCTTAACTCTCTCTCGGGAGCTCTGTGCCGGGGTCATCTGTAGACAGCTGGCAGCCAGACCCAGCGGCTCGAGGGGACGCTGGACAGAGAGACGAGAAGGAACGTGGTGTCGATGGAGTGTCTACGATGCGCCCAAGAAACGCCGCCAGGGCTTTGCACACATCAGCTCATTTCACTCTCTTGACAAGGCTCCGGGAAACATCCTTTTCACCCTTATTTGTTAGAAGAAAAAAACCGAGGACTGAAAAGATGGCACGGGTCGCAGACCCCTCAGACGATAAACGGCAGAGACAGAGTTCAAATTCAAAGCCAGACCGCAGAGGGTCCTCCCCGCCCCCCGCCCCCCAATCTCTGCAAGGGGACAGGAGGAAGGGCCGACTTCCCCCTACAAGGCAGAGGCTGGTGGCTTCTGTGGCTTAACGCCGGACAATTCAAAGAAAGACCGGAGGAAGACACCTGGGCCGAACTCAGAGTTTCAAGGTCAGCATGGTGGAAATTCGGAGACACCCGGGCCGAACTCAGAGTTCGGAATTCGGAGACTAGCGTCTTCTCCGAGAAAAGCATCACAACGTGACGTTCCAAAGAGGAAACACAAGCCTCAGGAATCGGCGCGAGAGGAAAATTCTGTATTGGAGGAAAAAATGTGGGTGTCTCCGTGACTGCCTTCCTCTGCGGCCCTTACAGGTGCACCCAAAATCCACGCTGGCGCCTCAGGCTTGCATTTCCAACTCTCCCCCCTCAGCAGAGTCAGGCCCACACATCGAATGTCACCTGCTCAAAGATGCACGGTCTTTCCCATCGCGACGTCTCTGAAATGGAGAGGCGCCCTAAAACCGATGGCGGAACACGCTGGTCACAGCTTTCTTTTCTCTTAGGGGTAACGAAATAAATGATGGCGCCTCTTACAATCCGTAGCGCCTAAGAGTGAATTTTTGTTTTGTTTCGTTTCGTTTCGTTTTTCTAAGATTGAGTTTAACGTTAGAACGCTCTGAAGTTCTGTAACATTTCACCGTTTAACATTTAGATGATTCAAAACACTCTAAAGTGTCTCGTTGGAGTTTCGCAAGAGGTAGTAAGCCAGATAGTTTTTTTTTAATTCCCATTCTTCTTTACTTAAATAAAAATGGAGAAACCGAGGCAGACCGCTCAGTGATTTGCTCAAGCAAGTGGCAATACCAAGCCTGGGCTTGAATCTTCCTCAAGCTGGGCCCGCGGGGAGGAGCCTGGAAGTCAAGTGCAGAGGACAAAGGTCAGGATGCCCTGACGCCCTGTGAACTCACTGTGTTCTTCCCCAGCCCCGCCATACCTCTCCCTCCGGTAGCGAGAAGGGTGAAGATTCCAACCAAGAGAGGTCCCTTGAGCGGATGTCGGGGGAAGAGCTTTATCAATACAGATCATCACTGGCGTCAAAAGAGGCTGAGCCAAGGCAGCTAGTCCTCCCCACCCATCCTGGGACTCCTTCCACCTGGCCCCAACCCAGAAGGAGGGCAGGACAAAAGAGGGACACTTAGAAGCTGCTCCCCTGGAAACGAAGAAATAGTAACTGGCTGTGAAGCCTGGACCACTGGTAGCTTCCTGCAGGGGAGGGGGAAATCAACTCACTTTCACTTCTCAAAAATACTCAAAAAAAAGGGGCACTGGGGTGGCTCAGAGGGTTAAGCATCTGACTCTTGATCTCGGCTCAAGTCTTGATCTCAGGGTTGTGAGTTCAAGCCCCTCACTGGGCTCCGTGCTGGGCACGAAGCCTACTTAGAAAAAATAATAAGTATAGGGGCACCTGGGTGGCTCAGCTGGTTAAGCCTCCAACTTGATTTCAGCTCAGGTCGTGATCTCACGGTTCATGAGTTTGAGCCCCGCATCAGGCTCTGTGCTGACAGTGCAAAGCCTGCTTGAGATTCTTTCTCCGCCCCTCCCCTCCTCACACACATTCTCTTTCTCTCTCTCGAAAATAAGCAAACATGTAAAAATAAATAAGTAAATACATACATACATACTTGGGGCACGTGGGTGGCTCAGCTGGCTGAGCATCTGACTTCAGCTCAGGTCATGAGCTCATGGTTCCTGAGTTCGAGCCCCACGTCGGGCTCTCTGCTGTCGGTGCAGAGGCCACCTCAGATCCTCTGTCCCCCTCTCTCTTTGCCCCTCCCCTGCCCATGCTCTCATGCTCTCAAAAATAAATGAATAAATAAAATTTAAAAAATAAAAAAAAATTTAAATACCAAATAAATTCAGATAAAGAGTTAAACACAGAAATCAAGCCAACACGCCAAACACCAGAGTAATATGTAAGTAAATATTTATTTGAGTTCTAGATGAGAAGGCCATTTCTGAGGTTTAAATCGATGGAAGGAACCATGGAGGAAAAGACTGGGAATCTGCACATAGCAATGTCTCCCTGTTTAAAAAAGAAAAGAAAAAAGGGGAAAATACCACCCCTAGAAATAGACAAAGGGATGTAATCTGTAACCTCTATTACAAGGCGCATACAAAGTGATGGGGAAAAAAATGGGCTACAGAATCAGTTAATACACGCGGGAAGCTATTGAATTCAATAGAATTAAAGTATTGAAAATGGCCATGTCTATCTCCCCTAGGCTACGAACAAAGACTCTATTTGCAAACGTTAACATTTCCACTGGCAAAGGTATAAAAGAGGCTTCTGGTCCAAGTATAGACTGGTTCGACCTTTCTGGAAAGGAGCGGACAACACCTATCAAAAGCCTTAGAAAGGTTCGAAAGTCTCTGACCCTGTAATTCCACTCCCAGGAATTTATTTGAAGGAAACGGTGAAAAATGCAGCCAAGGTTTGTGTAAAAATGTGTTCGTTGTTAAGTTAAATGACCAGCAGGGAATTAGCCAGGTAGACATATCCATGCAATCTTAATAAAAAAAAAAAACTTGTCAGATCATGTAAAAACACTTATGAGGTAGGGTTAAAATTTTCCAGCGAGGGGGAGAAAAAAAAGGGAATAGGTTATTATTACCTCTAGTATATTCTTTTTTAATTTTTTTTTAACGTTTATTTATTTTTGGGACAGAGAGAGACAGAGCATGAACGGGGGAGGGGCAGAGAGAGAGGGAGACACAGAATCGGAAACAGGCTCCAGGCTCTGAGCTGTCAGCACAGAGCCCGACGCGGGGCTCAAACTCACGGACCGCGAGATTGTGACCTGAGCTGAAGTTGGATGCCCAACCAACTGAGCCACCCAGGCGCCCCAACCTCTAGTATATTAATAAAAAAGAAAATCAAGCTTAGAGGGAACCATGGCCATGGTGCTTATACCTATGGATGATGTATTACTCCTTTCCGCTTCCCATGGTCTTCTGGAGTTTTATCATTAACGTGTGGCCATTCTATAATGGGGGAGGGGGTGTAAGCACCCTCTCACCCCACGCTCAAGAAACACAACTCCAGAGCAAAGGGAGGCCGGCACAACAGCTACTAGAATATTCCTAGAGGTATTCAGAAAGAAGAGAAACCTCTAATACGGCAGGCCTTTATGCTGCAACAAAATGCTCAAAGTGTGTTTTTTTTATTTTTTTTTCTTTAACATTTATTTATTATTGAGGAACAGAGAGACACAGAGCTTGAGCAGGGGAGAGGTAGAGAGTGGGGGAGACACAGAATCCGAAACAGGCTCCAGGCTCTGAGCTGTCAGCACAGAGCCCGACGCGGGGCTCGAACTCACGGACTGCGAGATCATGACCTGAGCTGAAGTTGGTTGCTTAACCAACTGAGCCACCCAGGCGCCCCTCAAAGCGTGTTTTTAATCACCCATTTAATTCTTTCAACCACTGGCTTGTACAGGATTCAGGAAACGTACGAAAATTGCCCGTTTTCATTGGAACGCTGCCGTCCCGTACTTCTTTTTTTCCCAAGTCAGCTCCAAGACAGTTTGCAGGTCACCGCGGCTCACTGTGGTGGTCCCTTCCTTAAGCCTCCTAATTTCATATTTACCAGCGAGACCCAGCCCTGAGACAAAACCAGAGGAGGGGGCCGGGCAAGCTGACAGACAACTCTGCTGCCTGTCCCACGGACCCCCTGGGGGGTCAGGCAGAAGGGGCCCAGGACCCAGAGGTCCCACGGGCTTTCCGGGCAATCCATGTAAACCAGGTACCCACGCCACAGGCCCAGCCAGATGGCCACCAAACCCCTCCTAGGAAAGGAGTCGAGGATGTTCTTTCCCCAGAAATCTGGTGAGCTGGTGGGTTCCTGGGTCAGAGGTCCTGACGTCCCCATCTCTGTCATACAAACCGGCTCAGAAGACGACGGTTACCCCAGGGACCCCACACCTGGACCATCCAAGTCCCTGCGTTCCTAGATCTCTGGGGCTCACCCTCCATGTTTCCACTCCCATGAGAAACAGAAAACAGAAAGCAGTCGGGTGTGGAGGGAGCGTGGGGCTGCCCCCCCCCCGCCCCCCCGCTGCCTCGGCCGCGATCCACCCAGAGCTCATCCTCCCCCCCCAAGGTCCACCCATCCCCCCAGCCGCCATCCTGACCCAGTTTGCTGCTTTGCTGGTGGCCCACAAACTCATGAAAGCGATTTAGCCATCATCAGCCAAGCGTGACTCAACACACGGGGCTGTCTCAGAGACTATCAAACCTGTCTAAGTGGAAATTCCAGACACTCTGTGGGGCACAGCAGGCAGGGGCTCCCTGCTTGGGCAAGGAGACAGGGTCGGCGGAGGCCCCAGCGGGCTCCAGATACAGCGTGGCTGGTGCCGGCTGGCTCCCCCCTGAGCCCCAAACTGCCTCTATGTGCAACCGGTGTTCCTTTAGGCAACCCAGCCAACAGCGGGGGTAAACACAGGGCTCCTACCCCTCCCAGCTGGGCTCCCAGCACAGTGGAGCCTCTGCGTCAGTTAGCGAGAGCGCGCACAGCAGCATCTAGAAAGGAGCATTTAATGAGTACTTTCCAACTGCCAGACCCCGTGTTAAGTGCTTTTCCAAAGCCACTTAATTTACCTAACAAGGAAAGCAATAGTGGCCTCTGCTCCGCGCTGATAGTAACTACAACGGACGGGGAGATCACACACAAAGGGAACACCGCTCTGGTTGAAGGAACTTCTCAAAATCCTAACATGTGAAGGATCCGGAGAGGATTCTTGCACTTGCGGGTGGTAAGAGAAGGTGGTAGGAGAGTCGTTTTCAAATATTTGGGAGGTTTTCAGGTGCAAGACGTGGGAGGGCCAGGAAGTTCCAAATTGGTGGATGTCAACTAACCAGAAGTTTCAGAGGCACAGAGGACTTCAGGGGTTGTCTACCCGACCCCCGCACTTCACCATCAGGAAAATGAGGTGGCCCAGACCTTTCTGCATGGCTCAGACAACATCCTGAGGCTGCTGGGCTGCCTGCTCAGAGTGTTCCAGCAGGAAGGTGGTGCCCGTCCTCAGGGATGCTGCAGAGGAAGCATCTGGACCAGACCAACTGTGGTCCCTTTCAGTTCTAAGACTCTGACGCCAAGTGAATTGCAGGACGCAGGCACCTTTTCAGGACCAGGGCGCGTGGCCACTCCTGAAGGACACTCGGGTATCCTGTCTGTCCTGTCTCCTCTCAAAAGGTTCAGATTTGTGGATTTTCTCCCCAAATAGCACACGGGCTATAGGATAGGAAAGACAGAAGTATTAAGAAATAGCAAAATTCACAGCCTATCTGCAGTCAGAATTTGGCTTTAAATCCTGGCAACATGATCTATTTTGAGCATGAGACAAGTTTGCTAATTCCTAATGAGCCAGATTAGAAACAGACTACAAACGAACAGCACACTCATCACAAAAGTATGAGAGTACCCAAAATACACCGCATTACTTATGCACCGCTAACAGCGGCATGTGGCCACCGAGCAAAAACAGTGTCACAGTGCTGCAGGAAGAAAGGGCTTGCGGAAGTATGACAGATCATCCAGAAAATCCTCTCTGCCGATTCTTAAGTATCCAGAACACGCCAGGCTGAGCTGCCCCGAAGGATGCTGAGGCGCAGGAAGTCCCAGACAGGGCAAGCACAAGGTGCTCTGGGACAGAGTTTAGGGGCACGGACCCAGATTTGGAAAGATGGAGGTTCAAGAAGCCTCTTCTCGGCTAGGCCCTTCACGGAAGGGGGCTCTGGCACAAGCGAGGGGGAATTTCAGGAGAACGGGGGTCTGGGACGCAGAAGGGGCTGGGAGATGCTTCCCTGTCCCAAACTCAGGTCCTCTGACCGTTCAGGCAAGACACATCCAGAAAAGAGAAAGGTCTCACGTGGATGCCCCAAAGTCCCTTCTCTAAGATAGTTCCTGCTTTTCTCTGTCCCCTCCCCACCCGAGAAGTGGTGAGTCTATGGAGACAAACCTGGAAACCAGTGGTTCCAACCGCACTACCAGAACCAACTGAGGATCTTTATTGAATAAATGGGAAGGACCACGGATGCCTGGGCTCCATGCCTTCTGACTGACGGGCACTCTGGGGGACAGGCGGGGCTCCACCAACTCCCAGGGACTGAGGAGCCCAGAGCCAGTCAGCCTGTGGCACCACAGCACCTGCGTGACCCTGTCGATGCCAGGACAGCGAAAGGTTCTGCAGACACCGCTCTTCTCTATGACCCCACGGATGCAATTCTCAAGCGCACCTGCATTTAGAACTAGCTGCATATGGTGAGTGGGGTGTGAGAGAGCAGCTATAACAGGAGGCCTGTTGGAAGGCAGGACAGATGGCCTCACGTGGGCTGGGAGGGCGCTAAGTCACAGCCGAGCCGCACAGTGGCCTCTCGGGGGCCCAAATGCCGCCCCCCCCCCCGCCCCCACAGGCACTAGAAAGGACCCAGAGACCATTCCTGCGACCATCAGGCTTGCAGTGAGAAACTCCAGAGAAGAAAAATGACATCTGAGGCAAACGGCCCAGCTCTATTTGTTCCGGCACCCCACAAAGGCCACGGGGTTAATGAGTCCTCAGCGAGCACAGAGGGCCGCAGTCGCCCGCATTCAGGGCAGGACCACGAGGACACTCTGTCTTCGCCTGCAAAGACGCTCTATATTACACACCCTGGAAGCAACACTCTGGCAACAAGGAGTGAGTTATAGCACAATTAATTCACACCTGGAAAGAGTTCACGCAGCCAGCGGTATGCACGGGGTGGCAGACAAACAGCACTGATGAATGGAGAGCGTGGGCACGTCACTGGGGACAATTAAGGCACACAGCAAGGTGCGTCGATGCATTCGGTTCTTTCCAAAAGCGGCTTCTCGCGAATTTTAAAGCAAACGATTAAGACAGTTCTCCAAAGCAGGTGAATACAGAAAGCCACCAACGCCAGGCTTGAGGAGGGGTCTCTGACCCCGTCCCTCTTTCCAAACGAAACACCGCGCGGCACCCAATGGGGGTGGGGGGGAGCGTTTGCTTTATGGATCTTTCTCAGGCTCTGGCGCTCTGCAAAATGTTACCATCCATCCCGTTAACCGACCACTGGGAATATAAAACCCCCAGACTGAGCAGTTAGGTTGGAAGTTTACAACCTCGCGGCTTAGGTCTGGAAACCAAAGTCAGCCACGTCAATCCTCCCCGCTCACTCCCAGCCCCGAGGGGGAGAGCCATCAAGCGGTGCCACATGTCATCACCCCCGGGGCGCCCTGGCTGGCCTCAGCAAAGCAGACGGCCTCTGCCCCCCCTCTGCCCCGCGGGCCCCCCCCCCCCAAGCCGATGGCCCGAGGCCCTCGTACAACTCAAGAGACGGGCCTTTTTGGGGCCTGGCCCAGAGTGTGGCCATTGACGGGTCCCCTGCGTTCCGGCTCTTTGGCCTAGTGGTGCTGGCATTTTTCTACTCGCCTTGGGGTGGGGTGGGGTTTGGTGGGGGAGGGGCCTTCTCAAAGCATCCGCATGCATGAGGCCTCAGCCGAGGGCCCCTATAAACTAAGGTGAAGAGTCACGTGGTCCCGGGGTTGGCAGGCTCCTTCCTCATCCCATTCACGCCCATTTTCTCACAGCACCCCAGGAGCCCTTGAAGCCCACCCTGACCTCCCCCTCTGGACTATACACCTCATCAGGCACCTCTCTGCCTGCCCTACAAGATCTGGCCCTGTCGGTGCCCCCACTCCAGGCTTTGGACTATCCCCGCACACACCCCTCCAGGCACCCCGCTCCACTTAGTTCCCCATCTCGGGGTCTCTGCTTGGGCCGTCCTGTGCACACCCACTCTCGTCTGCGTAACTTGCCTCAGGCTTTAGGTACGGCTCAGGGGTCCCCAGCTCCAAAAGGCCTTCCAGCGTCCTCCCTCCCCATCAGTCCATTAAGGGTCCTTCCTCTTTCCCCTTGACCCCCCAGCCTTCCCACACCGCAGGGCCGTTATCCATTTACACGTGGCCTCCACCTACACCCCGTCCTACCCCTCTCTGGCGTATCTGGCCAGTGAAAACACAGACTTGACGGAAGGAAGGACAGACAGGAGGGGGAAATAAGAACTCTGCCGAAAATCCGTTTTAGAGGGATTGGCATACGTGCTCCAGTTCTGAAGAAATGATGATATAAAGCATGACGAGAGGTTTAAAAACAGCTTAACTTTTCACTTAAACGGAAGACTGGAATATCACTGGAAGAGCTCTCAGGATCTGGCCATCCGACACAGAGTTGCCTCGTTACCCTTCACACCCCAGTATACCTTGCTCGTTGCCTGGAGGCAGCTATTGGCCTGCTCAGAAGGCCCAGCTCTGCAGCCTACCCAAATCCAGGACCCCTGAGAAGATAGTCCCACGATCCCGCCACTCAACTTTGGTTTTTTTGTTTTTTTTTTTAATGTTACTGACCTTTCCATGGGTGCGATACCGCACAAAATTTAAGACACAATCTTGGCCGAAAGGCTCACAGTCCAAACACACAAAGTAAACCTTTCATCTCACATTATTCAATCTGCCTTTAATTTAAGCCGCGTGATGCTATCAAACTCCAGCCCGGCCTGGCGTGACATCCTCAGGGAGGGGCGCCCAGCAAATTGCAGAATCTGGAGAACACAGAGACCTCTTACCAGCTGCCCTTTCTTTCTTTCTCCACGGCCCCCCACCACCCTGTACAACTTCCTTCGCCCCATCTCGGTTAGTTTGCTTTGGGGAAACTGACGCTACGTTGGAGCTGGGTGACGGGTTACCGCATCTCTGTTTACAAATGCTCTAATCTGGTCCTGACTTCAAACTCTGGCAGTCTCCTTTGGAAGTCTACTGACTTCAAACATTTTTCCGCCAACAAGGCATAAGCAGGCTTGGGAAGAATTCACATGTAACAAGAGTAAAGAATAACAGCTTGGTGGGGATCAGCGTACACAACACGTCAAGTCTTTTCAACCTCATCAACAAATAAAGCAGCTCTGAAGGTAGGGCTGTGGTCTGTTTGGGAGAGAAGGAGGCCCGTGAAAACAGACGGGGGTGCAAATGAATGCTATGATCTTTCAGTATTCGTACGATCGATTAGAGCACAGCAACCTACATTTAATAACCACACAGTTGGGTTCTCAGAGGGAAAGACCATGGTCCCGAATGGACCCTAACCTGTCACGGGGGGAACTGGGTGGGGCTGTCGGAGGAGGTCCTGCTCACCCTGAACACCCTCATTTGGGTTGCTGAGTTCACGGAAAGGACTCAGCCCAAAAATCAGTAGGAGGTTCCAAGATCCCGTCCATGCTTTCTCCAAGGACCTGAAGAAATTCTGTGTATTCTGGAACACAGGGCAAGCACCTTCCAGTCCCTCTAAGGGGAACTGCACCTGCTTCCTTGAAGCACCAGGAGCCCTGCGATTACTCCCAGTATGTGACACTCACAGCTACTTCCCGACAGTACAACCAGAGGGACGTCTCATGCCGTCGGCAGATCTGGGGAGAACTTCTAATTATATTTTCTTCGCTTTTTAATAAACGTAAACATTCCACTGGTGACAAGACGACACGGTAGCTTGGCCCAAGCCCAGTATGACCACAGCTTGGGTCAGGAGGGCTCTTCTCGTGGAGGGACAGCTCTCTCCGTGATGCTTACCAACAAACCAACACACCGAATTCTCAAGACCAAGTGCGTTCCCCTCTCCTAGTCCCTGCGCCTGCATCAACATTAAAGAGAAAAATATGATAAAAATTTACTGCGCAAAAGTACCTACCAAAACTTGTACTTAATTTAAGTCCATCTAACTCTATGCTGGATATTTCTGACATCATGCAGATCTGAGAACACCTGTGTTTCTTTTTAAATCGGAGCTAGACGTGTGAATTGTTTACGTCCCACCGGAAGTCCAAAGGGCAGGGACAAAATCTTTAGCTCATTTACATGTCACTGTGGGCATGCTTTAATTACATGGTGAGAGCTGTACTTTGGGGCCTACAAAGTTCACCACCAAACAGAATGACTAAGAAAGTATTTTTATGGCATGCTCACACTTTCAGAGTGCTTGCACAGTGTGGGTTTGTGGTTTGGTTTCTAGATCACACCTGCTCAGTGTGCAAGTCATTTTCAAAGCTGCAGATGCTAAGAAACAAACAAACGAGGGTTACGATCACGGGGCTAGAGTAGACAAAAGAAGGTCATTAAAATATTCTGTTCCCCGAGGCGCCTGGGTGGCTCAGTCAGTTAGGGGTCGGACTCTTGATTTCAGCTCAGGTCATGATCTCACGGTTCGTGGGTTCAAGCCCAGCGTCAGGCTCTGCATTGACAGTGTGGAGCCTGCTTGGGATTCTCTCTCTCTGCCCCTGCCCTGCTCGCTCTCTCTCTGTGTCTCAAAATAAATATTTCTTTAAAAAACCATTCTGTTTCCCACAGTACAGAAGGGCTTAAACACACCTGCTGCCTTATAAATACACACACACACACACACACACACACACACACACACACACACTTCCCCTTTTCACATTAGCAGAGAGCTAGGAAGCAAAAAAAAAAAAAAAAAGCCTCTAAGAAATGACATAAAGGTCTGTCACAATAGGGGCTTAGGCAGGACAGTCTCAAATGGGTACAAAACTGAAAAGAGGTAAGGGCGCCCGCTCCCAGAAGCCTAAAACACCTAAGAGTCTAAACTTAATCTTGGAGGCAACACCAATACGGGCGTCACTGGGTACAGAGGGGCTGTTTTCAGATCCTGGAACTCACACAGTGGGACTATAGGCCACCCTTCAAAACAGTCCCCTTGGCAGGACTGGCTTCCCCCAGAGCCAACGGCATACTTTTCATCCTTTAAGGCACACCTGATTTTTGGAAACAGCTAATAATCACTCAGAGCCGAGAGTAAAATAAATAGGGCAAACGATCAAGTTCAGTAATTTCATTCTTGCTCAGAAACTCACAGTGTGTCCCAAAGAGCAAGTGCAATTTTCTCATGCAAGCCCGTGAACTAGGTGTTGGTGGCAATGCCAGAAGCAGAGCTCCACCGATGCTCTGAACAATGACAGTGTCGGGAAAGTGAGTGGGTAGCCCCTTCCCGAAACAACATCTTTGAAGATGGCCCCTCCTCTGAATGCACACATGCTGATGAGTCTATGACATCCAGTCTCGTGATTTTACAGCCATCCCTTGAAACAGCAATTCGACACGTTCCCCAATTCAACGTAACCCCAAATAAGTTATGCTTAACGAGGGGACATTGGGCGCTTCAACAGCTAATCAAGAAAATCATGAACCACAACCCTGCAGAGACATTAGCACCCCTGTAGATATGTGCCAAAGCCCAGAAGCGTGTACATGCATTACACATGTGCGCGCACACATACACACATACACACACACACACACACACACCCCACAGGCTGACAGCGCATCCCCAAATCATCTTTAGTGGGTTTATCATAAATACAGATAATAAATTCAGTGTTAATAATAGCTGAGACCTTTAGGATCCTCTGGAAGAAGACACACACTCATCCCCCTCCATTGACTGATCGACTGTGGTTTTCTGCAAAAAAACAATGTATTAAAAAGATACAACTAAGAAACAAGATCAAGCCCGAGCACACACGCTAACACGGGACTTCCCCAGGACACCTGCTTCCCAATATTATGACTTGATAAAGTGTGGGTTTCACTGAGAGATCAGGTTGGGGGAGAGGTAGGATCAGTGTGCAGTCACTGATTTGGGGGCCTCGAGGCTTGGGACTCCCAGTTTGTAAACCCGGATCTAACGGAGAACAATTTTTTTTTTTTTTAAGGCAGAGGTACGCCGCTTTTCTTTTCCCGCCAACTATGAATGAGTCGGTCTATCAACCTCTAGTTAAACAAATACACCTGCAGGAAGTGACAACAGCCAACCGACACTTGTGGGGCAAAGGCTCATGAGGACAGTGGCCCTCTGCCAAGCCCTGGCAACTGGGCTGTTTACAAGAGGCAGTGCTGCCCAGGGGTTCAGGGCGAACATTAGGATCAGAGAGACCTGGGCTCAAATTCTAAGTCTCCCCTCTGCCCTTCTAGCCCTGTGACCCAGAGCCAAGCTGCTATCCTCCCAATGTCCCCTTTACAGGAGCTGCATGAAATGCATTCCGTGATAGCGTGTGTCTGCCCAGGGCCACCGGGAGGACTGGATCTGTACGTTAAGTGCCTGGTGCAGTGACTGGGAAAACATCCAGCTGTTGTTCCTTATGGTGAGGTCACCAAGCCTCCTCCAGTGTAACTTTCCTCCACAGGGGACACACACACAGCAGTAGTGGGTTCTAAAGGCGACACCGTCCATCTTCAACAGGATCAGGGTGAAGGCCACCTGAGTGACTCAGTCGATTAAGTGTCCGACTTCAGCTTGGGTCGTGATCTCACAGATCATGAGTTCGAGCCCCATGCTGGGCTTTCTGCTGCCAGCACGCAGCTTTGGATCCTCTCTCCCCCTCTCTCTCTGCCCCTCCCCTGCTTGGTCGGTCAGACTCCCTCCCTCCCTCCCTCTCTCTCTCTCTCAAAAATAAAACTAAAAGAGGATCAGACTGAGACAGGACACTTGCCCAGAACCAAAACGGATACAAGTGCTCTCCTGCCTGGCAAAGCGCATCCTTGCCCAAACCTGGAGTATGCAGAAACGGTGCTGGAGCTCTCCCCGCTAACCACATAGCCCATCAGAAAAACAGATGAACAAAAGGAAGGAGAGATCCAGGGAGCTGAAACAGGGACTGAGGCAGAAGCAGAGAACACAAGAGAGAGGGAAACAAGGAACGGAGGAGGTGAGGACAGGGAAGCAGAACGGAGTTGCCTGTTCCTGCGCGAACACCCGGCTGGTGCTTCTTCCGGGGTTGGGAGCTGTTCTCCAAGAGTGGTTCAGGGACTCCTCACGTCCTCACGGGCCTCGGCCGGCACACGGCAGGCACGCAGAGGGCTGTCTCTCCAGCAGAAAAGAGGGAAGAGTGGGAAGCAAACATCCAGATTCAGAAGCGGATCCAGACCCGGGTGGCATCAGGGGAGGTGGCTGCAGCCCACCTGGACACGGGCTCGAGCTCACTCACTGCTCTAAGATCACGGCTCCACAGGGAGCACCAGAGAAGGGCCGTGGCGCTGGCACGACACAGCACCATGGAGAAGCACCTGGTGTAAACCCACCCCAGGCAATGCTTTCAATAAACCTGGAGAGAGATGGGGCAGGGGAGGCGGGGGGGAGTCCAAACAAAGTTAACCAATTTCTAGCCTGGTGTCCACATCAAAGTTTGCTTACGAGCC
Organism: Panthera pardus; assembly: GCF_024362965.1. Taxonomy (NCBI): domain Eukaryota; kingdom Metazoa; phylum Chordata; class Mammalia; order Carnivora; family Felidae; genus Panthera; species Panthera pardus. The sequence goes on along the minus strand of NW_026526788.1, from coordinate 1,404,088 downwards.
ATTCCACCTATCAAAGAGTTAAGGAAGTCACTGGAAGTTTTCTCTTAAACAAGCGGTGGTAGGTGTGCCAGCACGACCCAGCCTGAGGCTCCGCCGTGTCTGGGCACGTCTGATGACCGGGGGCCATGGGCACCGGAGAGAAAATCTACTGGAAGGTATGTGTGTAAGAGAGAAACTCTCCCTCCCAGGCAGCCTGCAGAAGACGAGAACAGTGACTCCTGCGGAGGGAAGGGCAGAAAAGGAGCTGAAGGAGCATTTCAACATCCAGCCTTGAGCCCCCGGGGTCTAGACGGTGGCGTCCTGCTGGCACAGCGACACTGGAAGAGGAGAGGCATGCGGGTTCCATTTAAACATAGAACACAGTGTTCTGCAAAGCAAAGACTCCAGGGACACAGTGATAGGGCTGGGCACGGGGGGGCGGGGGGTGGTTTGCAGCTGGGCAGCCCCAAGAGACGCACCCTTGGCAGGGACCTCGTTGTTCTCAGGAACAGTCCTGGCCAGGGCCGATTAGGGCGTAGGCAACATCCACAGGGCGGACCAAGACGTACAACGTCAAAAGGCTCTTCCTGAGCAGCACGCCCTGGACCGCTTAGAGCCAAATGGATGGGCTCTGGCAGGAGACGGGGGGTTACTCTTACTATATAATAACCTCCTCCTAATCCCGGCTGGGAGTGGGGACCCGGAGAAACTCAGGTGTAGCCTTTAGAAACCTCTTGCAAACCTGATGAAAGATTGAGGCAGCAGGTGTTTGCATTCAGCCGTCCTATGTGGTAAGATGCACGCTGGGGGCAAAGCATCCAGAGACGGCTGAGCCAGATACTGGCCCTGGGACACTTACAGCCTCGGTCACAGAGGGGATGGCGGGGATAACAGATCATTGCAACCTGCGGTGGCTACGCCTGCAGAAGGATCCGCCAGGTATCCAGAGAGTGTAGGGGAGGAGCATGAGAAGCCGGCTGCCCCAGGGCCCGGACAGCAGCGGTAAACATCACCTTCTGATAAAAGGAGCCAAGGCTCCCTGCGAAAATGGCGGATTCCGGGTCGGGGGTGAGAAATGCACAACGTGACCCCAGCAATCTTTTCATGCCAGGTAGCAAGACAGTGATCAAAGGTGACCAGGAGCCACCTAGAGAAGGGCTCACTGACTGAGGCTGCGATAACTGGAACATCAAAAGGAATAAAAACTGTAATAAACTGAAACAGCTATTTGAATTTTTTTTTAGGTTTTTTTTTTTTTTTTGAAAGAGCATGAGCAGGGGAGGGGCAGAGTCGGAGAGAGAGAGAGAGAGAGAGAGAGAGAGAGAGAGAGAGAGAATCACAAGCAGGCTCCACACTGTCAGCCCAGAGCCTGATGTTGGGCTTGAACTCACGAACTGTGAGATCATGGCCTGGGCCGAAGTTGGATGCTTAACTGACTGTGCTCTCCGTGGAGAGATCCCGGTCACGTCTTGCAGGGTCAGGGCCACAGGTCGGCACGGTGTGGCCACAACGATGGCAGGAGCAGAGGATCTGAGGTAAGGAGGAGCCACGTAAGAAGCAAGCTCCCCACCGGTCTGCTATGGTGCAAACGTTTGTGTCGCCCCAAGTTCACGTTTAAACACCAACACCCAATATGGTGGCGTCAGGAGGCAGGGCCTCAGGGGAGTGGTTAGGTCACGAGGGTGGAGCCCTCCTGCCTGGGAGCAGTGCCCTCACAGATGAGACCTCCCTTCCCCAGGTCCCCTCCACCAGGTGAGGACACAGCGAGAAAGCGATCTGAGAGACGGCTCTCGCCAGGGCCCGACCGTGCGGGCACCTGACGTCAGCCTTCCAGCCTCCAGGACTGCGAGAAGCGAATGCCTGCTGTTGCCCCGCTGTGTGGTGTCGTGTGGCTGAGACACACACAGTCCGTGCGGGCGCGACGGAGAAAAGCCGAGACGAGCCAGTGGGGGGAAGCTTGCTCACGCACAGCCCTTCCCCCACCCCGCCGCCAAACGGAGACTCTGATGGGGAGCCTGGCCGCGCTTGTGGCTCAAATCCTACAGGTCACGCCGATGACTCAGCAGACGGTGGCGCCGAAGGGGACCAAAATGGAGGGGGGACCACCCCCGAAGGCAGGCCAACGGTCCCGGTCACTACGCGTGACTGACCGCCCTCGCCGATGTTCAGGCCCGCACAAAGGAAGTGGTGACGTGACACGTGACCGGCCCCGCCTGTCATTACTGATGCCGCACCACGTGTGTACCGTGACCAGGAGACCAAGCCAACGTTCCGGACTGGATGAAAAGGTGAGCTGGGGACACGTTCCCTGGGCCCCGGTGCCGCTTCCATCCCAGAGAGCCAGCTCACTGGGTCACATCAGGACGCACCAGGTCAGCGGGACTCTGACCCACGATCGGCCCAACCCTATTTCCGGCGTTCGGGTCACCGCAGGGCCTACTTGAGGCCAATCACCCTCCTCCTGCTGAGGAATCCCTCCCACCTCACTGCCACCTAAAAATGTCTCTTTCCAAGATAAAGAGGTAATCAGAGGGGAAATGTCAACGTATTAACCTCAAACCTCACCCCGCATTTCACTGAGAAACAGTCACGTGGGCGGATCCCTCCGCGAGTCAGTCTGAAGCGACCAAGTGACGGCAGAGAAAGGGCAGGAGAGAGGACTAGAAACGAGGCATGAAATCATCAGGAAGCTAAACTGAAAACCTGATATTCTGTGGCCAGAAAGGAATCGTGGCGGCCCAGCTCCCAAAACCTGGGATCGCTGGGCACACGGTGAAGCGAGTGGGAGGCTCCCACTCCAACTGGAGCCGGCTCCGAAGCTGAACAGAATATATGTCAAAACTGGCTTCCCTCAGGATGCGAATCTGCCACCCAAGGCTTGTAACACGACGACTCTCGCTCTGTCACACGGAGCGCCGCACAGAGACGAAGTCCTCCTTCCGCGGCCTCACCCTGTACGTCAGAGACACGGCACAGGCTGGCAGTGCCGCGAAGAAAGGAACCGGTGACTTGCCCTCAGTCGCGGCGACAGGTCAGGGCAGCACCGGAAAGACAACGCCCCCCTCCCCATCTCCCAAATCGGCGCCCCGTCCGCAGGCCCAGGAGCACCCCTGACCCCCCTCCCCTAAAGGCACCTTCACAGGGAACACGGCCTTTTGTCTCACCGGGTACCGACAAGCTCACGTCACTCCCCGGGCTCCGAAGGCCACGAGGGGAGAATCTGAACCCCCCACGTGCCGGCCACGGTGGCGAAGTCCCGATGGGCACCACCAGACACCGTGCCATAGCGGGAGAGACGCCTGCTCGGGGTCTGCTTCTGTCCTGCCCGACAGCCCCAAGCAGACAGCGGCCAGACGGGGGCCTCAGGGCGCTCCCCGCCCCCTCCCTGGGCAGGCCCACGGGGGACGAGTCGCTGGGCGAGAACCCAAACCCGACAGCCCTGCTCCCGTGCGCCTCGCCCCCCCTCCCTCTTCTCCGGTCACCACCCCCACCCCACAGACAGGAGGAATGGCTCATGCTGAGACCCCCGGGAGAGGACGTGACAGACAGTGCAGTCCCTGGGCCTGTGCTGCCACCCTCTCCCCTCCTCTCCACCTGCCTGTCGGCGCAGGCCCGGGAACGTCTCTGACAGACCTGGAAGCAAAATGCTTTCAGAGCCTTCGGGCGCCCAGGCGCCAAGGGCAACCTACGTGCCTCGGACACACGCTTGAAATGCAGGCACTCGGAGCATCTTCAGAGGGAGCACCTCCTTTCTTTGAGAAGTGTCCCGGCCCGGGCACCGGCACCATGACGACCCCCCCCACCCCCACCCCGCCACTGCCGGAGGCACCGATCGGGCATCCGTGCTAAGCCAAGCCAATCAGTTCCTCCAAGGAGGTGCTGGGTTACCCTCCACGCTGGGAGGCCGAATCCAGGATGAACAGGTGGAGGCTTCCCAAGCCGGCGACAAGCCCTCTGCAGAGAGGAGAGCGCAGTGACCCAGCGTGGCTGCTGCGGTCTGGGCCGTGACCCAGTCCGTGCCCTGGGCTGCTTCACCGTCCCGCTTCACCCCTGGCCTTCTGAAGCCAGGCAGCCTTCCTACGCTCACTGATATGAGATACCCCACATCCCCGTAAGAAATTCCCTTCTCCGCGTAAGATAGCCCTCAGCAGGCTGCTCTTACTTGTAACCAAGAGGATCGTTTAAAACGGGACACATTAGGGGCGCCCGGGTGGCTCAGTCGGTTAAGCCTCCGACTTCAGCTCAGGTCGCGATCTCGCGGTCCGTGAGTTCGAGTCCCGCGTCGGGCTCTGGGCTGATGGCTCAGAGCCTGAAGCCTGCTTCCGATTCTGTGTCTCCCTCTCTCTCTGCCCCTCCCCCGTTCATGCTCTGTCTCTCTCTGTCTCAAAAATAAATAAACGTTAAAAAAAAAATTTTTTTTTTAAATAAATAAAACGGGAAACATTAAAAATCAAAGAACAACAAATACAGGCAGCTGGCATGCGAATCCAGCGGCCCTTCCCAGGTAACGCAGGAAAAGAACAAGAAGCATTTTGCACCCAAATTTCAGGTCCTGAGCTCCAGACTCCGCGTTCAGGGTACTTTTCTCTTTCCGCGGGAAGACCATCTTCCATTTCGATCCTGCATAAATTTCCACAGGGAAACAGTTTTCATTTTAAGAAGCTTTGGTTCCAGGCAACCCGACAGTTAATTTAATGCAACAAGCTAATCACGACGAGAGGCGGAACAGCAAACGTATTTCCATTCAAGGGCTGGCTCTGGGGTTTACGGGGAAAATCAGAAGCCAAAAGTTTTAAGCAATCCCTGACGATCTCAGCTGGCTAGAGGAAGCCGACCTGGGTCCCTGGGGGCAGGGCTTTCCACAGGACGGTGTCTTGGGCAGCCCAAGAGCACCATCGGTCAGAACTGAGTGGGGGGAGATTCCCCGTGGAACGAACGAACACACACACACACACACACACACGTGCACATACATAGGTGCTTACACAAATAGACACCCACCCACACACACATATTCTCAAAACGCCTTCAACTCTTCCATTATCGGCTTCTTCCTGGTAGCCACGTTTCTTGTATTCGAAAGCCCTGTGGTCTGCGCCCATGACCTGCCCAAAGAAAACTATATACCGTGGCCTCTTCCGCTTCTCCACGAAGGCCAGGCTCATGTCCAAACCCCTCTGAACTCATACTCAGTGCATCTGTATTCCTGGTCTCACTTAAACCGGAAAAGTCCCTAGAAAAATATGTTGGAGACAGAAACAAAACAAAAACAGAAAAGCCCAAGTGGGGGGTGGGGGGGGGGGGACCCTCAGGGCTCAGGCAGAGAGGTCTAGAAACCAAATAAAGGACAACAGCAACGTGTGCAGTTTCTTGCGTTACGACTACGTCCAACACCCTGTTACACTCACTCATCCGGTCCTCACACGAGCCCTTGGTTACCCCCACTGCGTAAGAGGAGAAACTGAGGCCAGGTAACAGGGCGGGGGACAGACCCCAGTGAGCCATCCTGGGGTCACTCCGTGTCCTGCCCCAGGACGCCCTGTTCCCTGGAGTTCATGGCAGCCCAGTGACTCAGACAAGAACAGCCCAGAATATTCTCTGCTCCATCCTCAGAGCATGCACGGAGATCCTTTCCTTCCCCCTAAAATGTCCCTACCACAGGGGAACACCGCAAAGGAGAGGTGAAGGAGGCAGTCACAGAGTTTAAAAACCACCAGAGCATTTAAACAACGAGCTACAGGCCAGACAGACAACCAGAGGGGCCACTCGGTTTGGAAGCCATCCAGGAACCCACAGGTCAGGGTTCACTGGCAGCACTCACCAGCTGCTCGGCGCTGGCATTCTGGGCAGGAGAGCCGCCCCCGGCCAGGGGGGGAGCATCGCCCCCCAGTGCCTGCAGAGGGCAAGGGGGCAGGCGAAGGGGGCGCGGGCCTCCCAGGCGGTGCTCCGCCGCGGACCCCGCTGCAGAAACAGAAACAGACCTGGGACGATCGGTAACCCACGTCCAAAACGAGGTAGGGGTCAGCACGCTTATGACACAGAGTCATTCGGCCTTCTGACTTGGGGGCTCACCGCCTGGCTCGCCCGAAGGCTCCTCCCTACGTGCGCCCGCATCCCACCACCCTGCGTCCCACGGCTGACCCTGTGCCCCGAGGCCTCCTGCCCCAAGAAGCGCCCTCAACCGGCCCGCCCCGGCCAGCCCGCCTCTGCGCTCCCAAACCTGCGCTTCTCCTGCTCCCGTCCCAACACCGAGCAGCCTCTGAGGCCCTTCCTCCTGCGAGCACCGTTCCTCCCCGCTGGTCTCCACTGCGCTGGCCCCTGCGAACCGCACGGCTCACGCTTCGCCAGGAGGCTTCCTTGCTCGCTCCTGTCTCTTGTGGTTACGCGGGGGAAACGGCCCACGGTGTGAAATCGTAGCCACCAGGCCACCCCGGCTTTGGGAGCCAAGCGGCAGTGTCGACGTGTGGCCTCCACCACACCCTGAAGACAACGTCCTTCTCTTCTGTTTCGAGTGTCCTCCCGGGACACTGGGCAGAGTAGCCGAGAGGCTCGGGGGGAGCTTTGCACACCGCCTCAGGGCGCTCTCTTCTCAGCTCTCCAAGCCAACTCCCCGTCTTAAAAGTCTGGACCTCGCTGCTTGTCGTGTTCCCGCCTCCACCCACCACCCCTTGCCACACCTGCTGGGGGGCACCCGCAAGCCTCCCACCATGGTTGTGGGTCACTTTTCCGCGGACCCCTACTTCAGAACCGTGAAGCGCTAAGATTCGCTAGCATGTTCTGCCAGCTGAAAGATACTTGCTGAGCAGATGCCCTGTGCTGGGCGTGGGGGGCTGAGTGGGAGATGGGGAAGGTCATCTGGGGAAGAAAGCGGTCTTCTCACAGTAGCAAGAGCCCTCCTGCCTCTCCCTGGGTGCTCTGTGGTGTAGGAGTCTGGGGGTCTGGAGGCCCTGGGTTGGGGGAGGCAGGGGGCACCAAGAAAAACAGTAACATTCACTGTGCCTGGTCAAGACCAGCACTGAGCCTTTGCGTGCACCATCCAAGGTGGATGTTTCTATTTTCCTCCCTTCCTAAACAAGGAAACCGAGCAAAGCAGGTCAGACTCCCAAGTCCACTTGCAGGCCAGACGCCTGCCCCCCTCACCTCCCCTCCCCGGAAGACGGCTACGGGCTAGGCGGGACCAAGCCAGCCCCCAACCGCAAGAAGGTGGTCAGATCTAGTCACACTAGTTACCTACCAATCCAGCTGCATCAAAATATCCAGATGGGCCCCAGCTGGGCGGCATGAACTTGAAGCAAGAGGTGTGGGCTCCCGCCTGGGCAAGAGAATTCAAGGGGAGCTCTCCCACCGCCCACCCCGGCCAGTGTGAAGGCAGCAGTGACTGAGAGGGGGCCCCAAGGGGGTGTGAACCTAGAAGGACCGTGTGGGGCTTCCTGCCCCCACCGCCCATGCCCACTTGGCAGATGCCCCTCCACACGCTCAGATCCTGGCCTTACAAATTCCCAGGGTGGAAATAAACAGGTAAACAATTCTGCCAAGGAGAAAGGAACCAAGTGTCCTCAGAGATACAGGAAAAGGCTCTGGTAGCAGCAAAGGGGCGATTTATTTTAGGACGATGGTTCTTAACCTTGGCTGCTGATGTCCATCCCCCTGCCCCAGCAGACTGCGAGCCTGAACGAGGGCTGATCTGGCACCAGGCCTTCCGTAGAAGCTGCCGCTGGGTTACTCGTAGCCTGGGTCACTCCTTGCTCCCTGCAGGTGAGTATGGTCTTGGCATACGTTACGCTTCTCTTGCATTCCACGGAGCCTAGGACAGTCTCTGAATAAACATCAGTTGGTTTCTGATGAATCCTGATGAATGATCTGCCAGTCAAAAGCACATCTCTAGGGGAGCCTGGGTGGCTCAGTCAGCTGAGCACCCGACTTCGGCTCAGGTCATGATCTCACGGTCCGTGAGTTTGAGCCCCGCGTCGGGCTCTGTGCCGACAGCTCAGAGCCTGGAGCCTCCTTCAGATTCTGTGTCTCCCTCTCTCTCTGTCCCTCCCCCCTCATGCTCTGTCTCTGTGGGGCATCTGGGTGGCTCAGTCGGTTAAGGGTCTGACTCTTGATTTCGGCTCAGGTCATGGTCTCACGGTTTGTGAGATCGAGCCCCAAGTCCGGCTCCTTGCGCTGATATGTATGGAACCTGCTTGGGAATTCTCTCTTCCTCTCTCTCTGACTGACCCTCCCCCGCTCATGGGCGCACGCACACACACACACACACACACACACACGTTCTCTCTCAAAATAAATAAAGAAACTAAAAAAAAAAAATAAAAATAAGAAGGGTCCACTTATCAGTTTAGTGTTAACACTCTGGTATCTAACCTGAGCAGTTTTCACCTGAGTCATTTCACCACTGTCTCTAAATGTCAGTAGGTCTAAATTTTATAGATGCTGGAATTTCACAATGTTGCAGCCAGAGTCGTGACCTAAATGGTAATCAAGCCACAAGGCGTACATGGGAGCCAGTCAGGCCGGGCCAGAGGATCCAGGTGCAACCCCTGATGGTTCCCAGACATAGATACGTGTCGCAGAGAGGCTGACCGTGCAACCCCATGCACGCGGCAGGGGCACTGGCCCTCCTCCCGCTGACCACTGATGGGTCCCCTGCCGCAACCCACAGGGAGCCTGTGTGGCCCCAAGCCCGCTGCTGTAGCGGACCGCCCACCTGCTCCTCCCACACTGTGCCTGCAGCAGGAACACCTGGGTGTGCTCCCTAAGCATCTGGCCCCAAATCACCCCTCTGAGAAAGCCTCCCTCTGCAACCAGATCCCATTTACAGGACTGCTGCGGCCACTTCTCTCGGGGAGACACGGATCTCAGGGCAGTGCTTTTCAACTGCCAGGGGAGGCCGGCAGTGGCGTGTGAAGTCAGTTCAGTGGGTTGAACAATTCCATGTGGCTCAGAGTGAGAGCTCCGGGTGGCAGTGAGCTTGTCTTCTCCTGCTGTGCTTCCCCCAAGCCCATATCCTGTGCGATGCAAGCCAGTGAGCCCGATGAATGAGCCTGTCCCGACCGCAGCCATACTCAGCAACACCCTTCGCAGCACTCAACGCTTTACACAGATAACATCCACCTGTCCGCACCTGCGCGAAGAACGGGGGCCCACGACCCGCCCGAGGCCACAGAGCCGGCAGGGCAGCCAAGTTCAGGAATCCAGGCTCACAACACAGCTCGTCCCAAGAGGCCACCTCACCCTCGACCACCACAGCTCCCCTGGGGGACTGCTCAGGCTCTGCTTCTCTCCGCCCTGATCTTTGACTCTGCTTTCCAACACCTCAAGTCTAACGCACATCTTCTGGGAAGACTTTTTGCCTCGATTATTCATATAAACCAAACCACCTTCCAAAATTCCTGCTCTGGCAGCAAATGGAAAACCTATTTGGAAGTTTAAAGACCTCTGTGATTCTCTTTAATCAACAGCTTAAGATACAGCTTAAGATACACACACGCACGCTCGCACGCATCGCACACACACGCGTGCTTGCACCCATGTGCGCACACACACGCACACACACAACCTGTGAGAAGGAACTACAATCCCTCTTTTCCTGACTACAGTCGCCTCTCAGTCTGTGCAGGTAGCTGACCGCCCCCCCCCCCCCCGCCCCCACAGAGGAAGCAACCACCTGCATTTATCAGCCGCTGTCTGTGCCACCGCCACCCCTTATCTCCACCCCTGCCAGTCTTCTCACCACGACAGTTAGGTCTCTATACTCCCAGAGCACCCATTCTGCTGACAGGGTGCAACCTGCTGAAGAGAATGCCCGAGGAGCCCAGGCTTCCTGGCACTGAGGTCTAGTTTCCAGAAGCAGCTCCTTCTTGTGCAGGCCTGAGCACTGCGTTCGGGGCTCAGCCCACATGGATCCACGGGGTGACCCCCGCGCATCGCTGCCACGTGCCCACCAGCAAGCCTCACAGATGCTGGGCCTCCGTTTTATCACTGAAATTAGCGGGAGAATAATATTGCCTTTTCCGCGGCGCTGTTATAAGGATCAGATGAGACGGGGCACGTGACCAGGATGAACGCATGCATTGCATCCACACGGGAACACTTGTGCAAGTGAAAGGGAGTGTGTTAATCGCCACGCCGGGGCAGCAGAGCATCCTGGGACGGCCCAGGACACTGGCACGCAGCCAACCTACTGACTTAGCGAGAGGGACTGTTTAAATGAGGGCTGATGAGGAGGATCACCGATGCCTGGCTTACAGAAAGTGTCCGATCCTTGTTCATTACTGTTACGTCATCCGATACCCCTCTCGAGCCCCAAAGCCCACGATGTAAAATTCTCAAGAACAGGCATTAAACACAAAAGGCCAGCACTGAGGCCACAACCTCCGTGGCCGGGTCCCCGGACAGTGGGCCAATCACCGCTGGCTTCTGCAACTGCAGGGACACGGAGGCTCGGGCGTCCAGGGACCCGCCCCAGGGCCACAAGGATGCACCAGGTCCCCGAAGCAGGCACTGGGCCATTATCTCCACCCACGGCCATTCCTCGCGCTGAAACCTTTGGGTGATGGGAACACCCTCCCCCCCAGGCCTGGCCAAGTTCACAGAGAGGAGTAAACTTGCTGCCCAGAGATACGCGGCTCATCCACGCGGAGAACGCAGAACGCTGCTATCACTCAAAGTCCAGGAAACGGGGGAGATGGTGCCTGGCAATTCTCCGGTGCGGAGCCCTGAGCAAAAAAAGCTTGCATACCCGAGTTCGTGGAGTCTCCAAGTGGTTAATGGACAACTCTTGCACAAGACTGGCTTCTAAGAAGTCAGGCTGGAAGACAGGACGAAAGGAATCAACCGTCTCTACTGCGTTCACCCGAACCGCTATCGGGAAACGAAAAGGGCCGCCAACAAAGGTGACCGGGAAAGGCTGGAAGGACACGGTGCGTGCTGACACCGGCTACTGGGTTCGGTGGCAGAGCTACATCCGCCACTTAACTAGGGGTCCACCTCGTTGTCCAGTCACTCCTGGGGGGGGGGGGGCGGGGAGCAGCGCCCGGCGTGTAAAATGGGCATCATCATCCTCACGAGCCAGTAGGACATCGATCCCAAAGCAGAGTAAAACACAGGTACCAGTCTCCCCTAAAGCCACAGTGTGATGACGGGAACCGAAGCCCTCACGGTCGTACGCCGCCGTTTACACAGCTTAAGCACTTCGCCTGCATGGACCACCAGGAGTTACGTAGGAGGCGGGTCAGAAAGAACACGCTCCCACAGGAGCTTAAGCGAAAGCAACACGGGGGTCACTGAATCGAGACACCATCAACTGTGGGGCACACCATTACTTTTCCATACCACTTAGGAGGAAAAATTGTATCAATTAGACCATGAAACACTGTCCATCGTGAGCATCCTGGTCTCAGAGATGTTAAAACACCGGGGAGGGGGGGGTGCATTTTAGAATTAATGAGACACAGTGTGACGAGGACCCCAGGGTGGCCTCGAACCCAAGGTCTAGTCCTCACTGGACAAGGCTCGAGGCCAGTTTGAGCCCACTGAGCAGTGGGTGTCCGGTGGAGAATGCAAGTTAATCAGCCCTGGGAGCTCGCACGCATTCCAGACTCCCGGCGCCTCCTGCAGCGTCTGACTCAGTGGATCTGGAATGGGGCCTGGGGATCCTTTTCTCAAAGCTCCTCGGATGATGTGTCATACAGGCCCTGGAAGGGTTCCTGCCGCCCTCCAGCTGGCCCTCGCCAGCCGCCCCACTGCCATGCCCTGGGCTGAGAAAGCGAAGAGATGTTCCCGTGCCTAGGGCGCCCTGTGCCAGCCAGGGAAAAAGCCCGGCTAAACGAACAGAACAGGATCCGCTCGCACAGTGGGCCCCCTCCCCCCCGCCTTCCGCTCTAACCTCTGGGTTACATCTTCCGCGAGGGACGAGCCAGACCGAAGGTGTGGGTCTGTATCTGCAGTGCCATTCTGTGGCCCTCCCACACTCCCATTTCTGTTGCGTTTCTCATGCACGCTTTCTCCCGACTGTGATTCATTTTCTGACTATGCAGTTGCAAACCTCCATTTAGAACAGGGGGGGAACTGAAGGCGTCCTGTGTGGCATTTCCCTAAGTCAGCTGTGACTCAGCCTGGCAAAGCCCCAAGTGCCTTTACAGAGGCTTCCTTCTGCCCCTTTATTAGCTCAGCGAGCAGCCAGGACTGGTAATAACAGGCCAATCGCCGCTCAGGGGCGCATTTGCTGCCCCCCCGCCCCCCCCCCCGGGACCCGGGGAGAGAGCAGGAATGCGGGGCCCCTTCCTCCCAGCTCTGCAAACTTCATTTACATTTTGAAGCGTCAGGGGACACGGGTATAGCACTCCAGGATTCCTGAAGCCTATTAAGAAAGGAGAGCCGAAGTGGGTGGCGAGGGCACGAAGCAGCTCCAGCCACCTGTTCCCGCCTCCCACCCCTACTCGGCACACGTTTTTTTATGACTCAAGGTATCCAACGAGGCAGGGGTTTCAAAGCTTCCCATGTCTGATGCTAGAGCAGCAGGGGGTTGAGAACCCGGATCATCAAGCTACAGCCCTCTGACGGCCACCAGCTGGTTCTGACAACCCAATGTACCGTGGGAGGCGAGGGATTCCCCGGCCGGCCATGCCGCCCGATTCCCCACAAGACAGGATTTCAGGTTTTTTTAAGAGAGCGGTTCCATTAACGAAGCTTTGGGGAAAGGAGCCAGGGTGACGCTGGGTGAGGGGGCCCCTGTGCCAAACAGAGGCCAAGCCCATCTGCCCTGCCTCCCGGAGCACCTCCCGGCCGCCCCGGGGCCACCGGCTGCAGGGGTCTGGCTTCCCCATCCCACATCGCGGGGGAACGAGAGAAGCCAAGGGTGCTGGGGTCAGAGGGAAATGCAGCTCTGTACCGAACAGGAACGCAGGGCGGGCCCCGCGTGGGGAGCGCGCAGTGAGCACGGATCAAGTCGACTCGTTCATTAAACCCAACGCCTGGCTCTTTGGGGCAAGCGCTGGCACCCTGAGTAAGGAATTGTGCTGGAGAAGCGCGGCGTCACTCCGGGAGACACTGGCCAGAAATCAGCGCAAGGGCAGGTAGGAGCGACTCTCGCGGAGGAAATGACCAGGGAAGGAAAGGAATAAATAACGAGCCATTACCTAATAAGGGGTTTGTCTACACCAGCGAACTTGTTCCAGAACCGAGGCCAAAATCAGGGTTAACTACCACAGTGCCTACATGATCATTACGCGTTTGGGGGTTTTGGGGTTTTATTTTGTTTTCTTTGTTTTTTTTTTTTTCTTTGTTTTGTTTTGTTTTGTTTTGTTTTTAAACCACCTACTCTTCTCCTTAGAGCCACAGAGAAAATCCTGCAAGAATCTCTTTCCTGGAAGGAGACACGGCCTTGAGACCCCCAGTGATATAGACGGCCCCTGCAGTCCACCCACCTCTGCCCCAAACCCCACAGGAGGGAAGCCCACTTGTATTTCTTCTCAGCCCAGCGGCGGAAGACGGAGGCCTGCTCGTGGCTGTCGACGGTCGTCCGGGGGAAAGGCGGCGGCTGCCGGAGAGCATCTCCGGGCTCAGCCCAATTCTCACTCCACAGAAAGTGATCACCTTCGCACAAGGGCAGCACAGTCACTCATATCCACGGCCAAGAACAAGACAAACCAAGGTGAAGGGAGTAAAAGCCCCATTAGGTCCCGCGATGTGCAAAGGGAGGTTCCACCACTGTTGTCAACATCCATTAAGGGGATCTGGGACTCCTTGAAATCTAAGGAATGATTACTAAAACATGAAGGACCACAACCCTCTGCCTCTGTAAATAGCTCTTTCTAGCAACTGTTTTTCTGGACAGCCTTGCCCAGGAGGAAGCAGAGGCTGTTGACAGTTTCTCTAAAAACGGACTTGACTTGTGCCCCTTGCGGCCGAGTGCTGTGTCCCAGGCACCGCCTCAGGGAGACCTAGGTCCCAGCCTCAGCGTGACCTGCGGAAAGCAAAGTGTCACTACTGATCCCACGGAGGGAGGCCTCAAATACTAGCCCTCCCCATGCCACTTCTGAGTAGTCCCCACCCTCCTCCTGGGCCCCCCCTCTCACCCCTGCCCCCCTAAGACAGTCCCTTGGTGCTTGCACCGTCACGGCTGCTGCAATGTCAACCAAGCCTCTCTCTGACACCTGCCCAACGAATCTGCGTTTCCCTCCGCGCCCACGACAACAGCTGGCAGTGACTCAGTTTACTCTTTGAAAAAGAAGAGCCACACGCCGCCCGAGCCCTCGCGCCAAGCGCCTGTCAGTCCGACCAAGAAGCCCGCGTAGCCTCGTGTCAGATCGGCGAGGAATTTCCACCTCGCTCTTCCAAGATCCCGAACTGGGTCCAAACGTTCCCCCACAAAACCGCATCGGTCCCAAGCTCTTCCGGAAAATAACCTGGGAGTTCCCAAACCGGAATGCGCCCACTCGGGCTTATACTTTCAGAGAGGCACTGCTTCACTCTCTGAGACCAAAGTCATGGATTTATCTTGAAGCTGGAGTTACCGTCTCCAGCAGGAGCTCCCCTGAGCATGCCCCACCCCTGCGTTTAGAGCACGAAACCCGCGCTGCCAGCCAGGGGCTCCCGGCTGCCCGGCGTGCCCAGCCCTAGTCGCTCTAGGGAAAGTAAACGAGCACATCTGCCCTCAAGGGGCTTCGCCGGGTCTCCCCTTTCCTGACGTTAAAACAGAGTCAGGCTTGTTTTCCAGGCAGGAAAAGTGCTTCCTCTAAAAGAGGAGGAAAAGTTTTAGAACTTAGTAGCACCTATAATTCACTCTCCTCCCCGATAGGCAATCTGTCTTTGCACTTGAACGCAATGCGGACGGCTCACCAAGAAGGGCAAACAGCGCAGTAAGAGCGTTCGGGAACCGAAGACAAGAGAGGCTAATTTTGGAGGCAGCAATCCACTCTCCAACCACTTCCGGTGCTCCCGTCTGGCAAAGGGAGGAACAGGTGAACCGTCCCCCAAATCTCCCCTATGAACCTCTCCCTACGCATCAACCCTTTACCCCAGGCCAACCGGCCCCCAAGTGCCAGGAGAAGAGTCCACATCATATAGCTTCTTGAGGGAAGAGAGGGAGCTTCTCAGGAAGAACACACACCAAAAAAGCGGGAACGATAATCCATCACAGATTCACAGAACCCAGAGTTTGACTTGAGACTCGTGCTCTCCCTCCGTCACCCTTACGTTGTTTATTAAACATTTACTCCTGTTTATTAAGCACGTACTCCAGAGTTTGGCTGACCAGGACCTGAAAACCTATGAAAACACCCTCAGGATTGTGTCAAGAATCTTTTAAGTCATCTGAAAAGCACTCGTTTTATCTGTCTTGACAAACTGGGGACATACTCTGCAGGCTTAAGAATTTCAGCTCAAGACACACACGCTGGCATCTGACAGACTCAACGGCAGGCAGACGTGTCTGGGAAAATGGGTGCGCGAGTGACCAGACCCAGGGAGCACCTGATAGGGGCTGACCACAAGGGCCAAAGGGTCACAGCCACTCAGAGAAGGAAAGGCTGGTGGACGTGATGGTGCAACATTTATTGCGAAAGTCAGAATTACAGTGAGGCGCCCTTGGCGTTCAGCACGTTCAGGAAGTGTCGGGGGAAATACACACACACAGATACAGCCGACCCTTGAACCACACAGCAGTTAAGGGCACCAACCCCCTACAGAGTCGAAAATCGGAGTCTAACTTCAGACTCCCCCCAGATTTAACTATTAATAGCCTACTGGTGACTGGAAGCCTCACAGAGAACGTAAACAGTTGATGAACACGTCTTGTCTACGGTTTAGGTATCACGTGCTGTATTCTTTTTTTTTAATTTTTTTTTAAATGTTTTTATTTTTGAGACAGAGAGAGACAGAGCATGAGCAGGGGAGGGGCAGAGAGAGAGAGGGAGACACAGAATCTGAAGGAGGCTCCAGGCTCCGAGCTGTCGGCACAGAGCCCGATGCGGGGCTCGAACTCACAGAGTGTGAGATCATGACCTGAGCTGAAGTCGGACGCTTAAACCGGCCGAGCCACCGAGGCACCCTTCACGTGCTGTATCCTTACAATAAAGTAAGTTAAAGAAAGTGTTATTAAGAGAATCAGAAGGAAGAGAAAATACATTTACATACTGCACTGTATTTATCGGGAAAGATCTCTGCTATCAGTGGACGTGAACAATTCAAACCTGTGTTGTTGAAGGGTCAATGGTACATACACATGGAATGTGTGTGTATATGTGTGTGTGTGTGTGTGCATAGTTCCCCACACTTCCTAAACACCTGGGGTGTGTGTGTGTACATTATGCATGCATATATGTATATTACCCCCTACTTCCTAAATGTGTGTACATATATACATAGGAGTATGTGTGTATGCAGACTTACACGTACACGAACACACACACACACACACACACACACACACACACACACAGATATTCTGGAGGCAGCCTTGCATGTTAATTACACCTGTCGAACTGAAGAGCACTGTGACTTTGGGGAAGTTATTCAGCAACCTGTGCCCATCCATTTGTGGAAGCAGGTCAGTGATACCTACACCTCACAGGATTTGCAATGACAGAAACCCTGGACGCCCCCCTGTGCACAGCAGCAGGCGCACAGCAGGTGCAGAACCAAGGAAGTTTCTCCAATGTCCTTTGCAGCCATTTGAGGAATATGAGCTACCCCTTAGAATTTGGAAAACTGAGGCACAGAGTGATGGGGCAAGTTGCCTGGAATTGTAGCAAATGAAAACCGCTTCCCGGGGCTCCTGGGTGGCTCAGCCGGTTAAGTGCCGACTTCGGCCCAGGTCATGATCTCACGGGTTCGTGGGTTCGAGCCCCGCGTCGGGCTCTGTGCTGACAGCTCAGAGCCTGGAGCCTGCTTCGGATTCTGGGTCACCCTCTCTCTCTGCCCCTCCCCTATGTGCTCTCTCTCTCAAAAATAAACATTAAAAAAAAATTTTTTTTTTAATTACTTCCAGAACTTGACCTTTCATTTTGTAATCACTGATTTAGCAAACAGTATGTTGAACTCCTACTCTTCACCACAGACTGCATGAGAAACTGGGAGAAACCATGGGCCATGCCCTCCGGACACCTACGTCCTAGAGGACAGGAAAGAAATACTATTACCTAAACATCCACAGGGTCTGGGACACCAGGCCATGGAGAAAGCAGTTCCTTAGGGTCGGACATCTCCTAACCCTGGAATAGAAAGAAGCTGAGAGGGGCGCCTGGGTGGCTCAGTCAGTTGAGCGTCCGACTTCGGCTCCGGTCACGATCCCGCAGTTTGTGAGTTCGAGCCCCACGTCGGGCTCTGTGCTGGCAGCTCGGAGCCTGGAGCCTCTGTCTGGATCCTGGATCCTGTGTCTCCCTCTCTCTCTGCCCCTCCCCTGCTCACACTCTGTTTCTCTCTGTCTCTCAAAAATAAATAAACATTTAAAAAAAGAAAAAGAAAGAAAGAAGCTGAGAATGACAGCAGCAACCGGCCCCTGGCAGGCACCTGGCCCAAAGGAAGGACGATGGAGCCCTCTTGCCTGGGTTTGCAAAGCCATCTGCAGAGCCAGATGGAGGGAGACTCCAGGAACTCCTGGCTGGCAGCCTCACAACATGGGGGAAGAAGAAGTGTCCTTCTAGGAACGAAGGCCAAAATGCCATTAAGCTATCCACAGTGAACCCTCCGAGGGCAGGGGCAGTTGCCAAGAAACAGGCAGGGCCCGTGGCCATGGCAGTATAACATATGGTACCCCCAAACCGGGTTTCCCTGCTGGCATCTTCAGGGCGTCCCAGCTTGGGACATGTGAAGAGCTCTATCAAGGGGAGAGACGTCTTCCTGGTGAGAGCTACCGAGCTGCACGGACTTGCTGTAGAGTCACGAAACATACTGACGGATTAAGCGCTTTCGAGAAACTTGCAACAAAGAATGTGTCTTAACTCCGTTTGTTGTCCTAGACTCCCAAGACATATGACGTGACACGCCCCTGCCCTGCACCCCCCGTCTGGGGCTTGGAGAACTCCGGCATCGCTGTGGTAGGACGACGGGATAGCCTTTGTACACGACTGGGGATTAGCAAAAGGGGCAAAATGGTGCCAGTAAAGAAAACAAACCTGGGCCAGGGGACACGAAGACTGCTCTCGGTCCACAAGCAGGCCCAGAGCACAACGTGGTGGGCGGCTTGTGCTTTGCAGAAACGTCAACATCAAAGATGCCCAGGAGGATGTGGGAGGATAAGGAAGGCCAGCTCTTCCGAGAAAGCAAGTGAAAGTCTACGGTGAGATGGCGACGCTGAACACGAAAACTCAAGGAATGACGGACGCGTGACATCATATCAGTTAGACTTTCTAGCCAATCTCCCAGACTCATCGAGGAGTGAATTCCCCCAAGCCTCATGCCACATCTCGGGCAGTCCATGGCATGCAGTCAATAAATAAATATATCCTAGAAAGGGATACAGCAAATCCACAAGACGTCTGGGTGGCGGCCTCAAAGCCTATCATCCCGGATTAATTTTTGTGGCCCTGGGAGAGTCTTTCCGGCTAGGGCCAGCCCCCAGAGATCCCAGCAGCCTCCAGGAGCCTGCAACCCTCACGATGGCTCAAATATGGTATGTTGTGGGAACTTGTCACTTCGGGTCAGGCTGGGCTGCCAACAGGGTCAGGTGGTCCAACCCGGCTAATCACTGGGAGGAAGGACAACCGAGGCATAAGGTAGACACCCAAGTTTGGAGAGGGACGGGGTGAGCCCAGTCCCCTAACACTCCTAGCCTGAGCTGGGCTGTCGAGGTGTGTGGTGAGCGGAAGCCAAGTGGCCGAGGACAGGACGTGGCCCATGTCCCTTCTCAGAGCTGCTCCCCTCCCCCGCGTCGTGAGGGACCTTCCTGACTGGGAACCTATTCTTCAGAGGATGCCAGGCCCAATACTCCCAGCAGGACACTGGTATGCTATGGGGGTCTGGTACCTCCTGCCACATTAACTCTGGAGAAAACACACAGTATTTAGATATGCCTTCGAACCTCATCATCCCACAAGTAACCCCTTATAGTTCAACTCTCTGCTGAAAAGTGTAAAGGGCTGGAAGTTTCTAGAAAAATGCAATTATAAATGGCCACTTACCCAGAATGCAAACAAGGAAATTCAGAATTTATTGTGGTGTTGACTACTAACATTTATATACTCTTTTAAACAAGGATACTCCTAGATATTAACTCATATTTTTTTATCTCTGAAACCAAAGTAGAATTTGCAGTGTTACTGATTTTATAAAGCCCGACCTAAAGACTCAGATGCAAGCGTTGCCGTAAGCTGCCCATCAGGTAAGTGCCATACATGTTACCATAATTCTCTACTAAAGACATTTCAAAGTTCCACAATGCCAAAAATAGATGATTAGTTCATTTTTAAGCTTAAAAATGTAAGGAACGTTATTTACAACAGCCAAAAGGTAAAAGCCACCCAAGCGTCCACTGACAGATGAACCGAAAACGTGGTCTATATCCACGCGACGGGGTGTTATTCAGCCTTACAACGGAAGGGAACTCTGACCCCCGCTACGATGTGTGTGGACCTTGAAGACACTAAGCTAAGTGAAACACATCAATGGCAAAAGGACAAACACTACACAATCCCACTCATACGGGGTTCCTAGAGGAGTCAAACTCATAAAGACACAAAGCAGAAAGGTGGTGGCCGGGGGCTGGTAAGGGGGTGGGAGACCGGGAGTTAGTGTTTCATGGGGACAGTTTCACTTTTACAAGACGAAAGAGTTCTGGAGGCCGATGGTGGTAAGGGACGCATGACAACGTGAGTGTACTTAGTGCCACTGAAATGTACACTTAGAAACGGTGGGAGAGGAAATACACTTGGTTTGCCAAAGAATGGTAATCTCAACAGGATAAAAATTGTACCTCCCGAACGAAGTACCTGGTGTTTTAACAGTCTGGGTGAAGCGTTCGTTAAATTCGGAGTCTGGCGGGGAAAGCTCCTGAGGTCCCCTGTGATCCCGGGTCTGAGCTGTGCAATCTCAGACATGCCCTTTCTCTCACTCTCCATTCCCTCCTCCCAGACGTGGGTTTGGACAGTAACTCAGTATGATCCTGATGTTCTCCGAACAAATTTAATAGGAGGAGGGAATCATTCTGTTTGCTTCTAAACAAACCATTCAGACAGAAATGAAGGAATTACTCATTCCGCGGAATCTTTTTACCATCTGTTGCTTGAAGGGACGTCTTCACTGAACGGGAGCCTGAGCTGGAGGACCTCAGAGTGAATTAAACCCAAGGAGGAAACGTGCCTTCCAGGTTTCGGGTCCCGCTGATTCTATGCGTATACAGAATTCAGGCCAAGTGGGTTTTCCCCTCGAGAAGAAATAAATGAAAGGACGACTCCTAAGGAGATTCGACCTGGACAGCAGTTCCCAACCTGGTACCCCCCGCCCCCACCCCCACCCTGGGGCCGCTAACGATTACAAGGAAGAGGCTGGAAAACGGAATTAATTATGGATCAAGAAAGACTTTTTTGCTTAATGGATTAAAAAAAAAAATCTCTTAAATAAGACGAGGGTCAAACGCAGAAACATTTAAGAGGTCCTGGAAAGGAGGACGGAGGGCAGGAAGGCTGAAGTGGGGCCCTCAGGACATCCTGTGGCCCCCTCAGTGATAAGCAGCCAGCATTTTCTCCTCATCACCCTGCCCCTCCTGATTCCCTTCGACAAGACATGCATATTAACAACTATCACGTTTGAATCGCTTAAGCAGATGACTAAGCTGCATTGATAAGGAATCCTTTAGTCATAATTATCACAGATAAGTACATATTTAATATGCTCGGTTTCAGTAATTAAAATCCGAGGGGAAAATCTTCTATCGTGGCTCAAGCTGCACTGGCAGGTTCTAGAATGAGAAGAGCCACAAACTGGAGCTGGCCTGGCTCAGCGAGAAGAATCGTGACGGCAAATATGGAGCTCGCGGCTCCCCGCTCCCCAGCCTGGGGTGGCTCCGATTACCTTCCTGCACAAAAAGTCCCCCTCAAGTGCAGTGGCTCAGACGACGACGACTGATGGCATCTCGGGGGGTTCTGGGTCACCTGGGCAGCTCTCATAGCCCACCGGCGTCACCGGGGTGAGGCCACAGGTACCTGGCGTAAGGGGTGGGTGGCCTCTCTCACCTGAGGCCTAGGCCTGGGGTTCTCCTGCATGTGGCCTCCCCCCCACCCCCCCCAGAGTCTCCTGTCCTCCTGGCAGCTCCCCAGGGCCTCCTGCATACCTAACACAGGTTAGCTTCCACATCTGAATCCGTTTCATCTATGTGGGGAGATCGCCAGCCCCCTGCAGACCTGTGGGGACGATTCACAATCACCTAACGGTGACTGGTTAGTCCCCACCCGCCTGGCTCTTTATCTCCTTTCCCTAAACTGTTTGGCTCTCTTTCTCGTTTGGTAGTTTTTAGGTCCACTACACATATGCCTTTTAACATCAGATGTTTTGGGAAAGTGTATTTAAGTCAAAAGTAACACTGTTATTACCCCCCCCCCCCCATCTACTAAGTGATGGAACTAAGGCTCCATAACAGGTGGCGCAGATCACCCGAGTTTACATGGCCGATAAACGGTAGAGGGTGGGTTCAAACCCATTTATCAAGACTGCCTTCTTGGCACCCCCTTTGTGCTGCCTCTCAGGAGTGAAAGGATACACAGTATGAGGGGTGTGGCCAGTGGCGCACCCCCCCCCCCCCCCCCCCGCAGGTCTCACCCTGGACCGGGTCAGAGCTGTAGGAGACGGGGCTCTCTCAGAGAATGCCTTTACCCAGCAACAAAACTCCGGGCCCTTGCTTCAGCTTTAGGTGTTGGCCTAAACAAAGGGCTCCATGTGAATCCCCGCATTTGGTTTCTGATATTCTTTTCCCCAACCGACACTATCCATTAGGATGTTCAGTGACCTTTAAAGTCCAGCAGATTCTTACCAAGTGCAAAGGCTATGAACAAGTTGGTCGCTCACAAGCAAGGGCTTCGTTCTATTAGAAAATGAGGACTATATAACCCAGCACGCTTCCTCTGGCTACCGAGATACAACTCTGTGTTCCACTGAAGGAGCTTCCCTCGGTTCGGTGTCAGGAGATGTGCTAAAAAAAAAGTGCATGGGACTGCTCTCTTAATGGGGATCATAATGCCTGCCAGGTAGGATTCTGTTGGGGGTTAAACCCAACACAGATGGGCAACATCTAACCAGAATCTGGCCCAACCGAGATGCTCGATGTTCATTCCCCTATTCTCCGCGCTCTTCTATTTTCTTCCCCCGTCTTCTCCTCACCCTATGCCACCACCTCCCCACCCCTGCAAATTATCTGGCCGATTTTTCGTTTTGATGAGTCTGTGTTTACACATAACATATACGCTTTTTCTTCTGAGCTGCCTCAAATCTTTTTACAAGTGCGTACAGCTTAAATACACAACAGCCATCATCTAGAAGTTGAAGGAAATTTCAGGGTTGTTGCATAAGGGACGTGGAATTTGGAGATAAGGTTGGAAAATGTCACCCTCCGAAAATAAAGCCAAAAAGAACCAAGAGAATGAATGGCATTAGCCATCTGGGGCCATCTTTCCAGGAAACAGCTCAGTCGAGCTGATGATTTAGAAGTGTAGTTGATGAGAAGCGAGTATGTCTCCAATCTCACAGAGGAATCAAAAACAAAATCTCATCAGGATAACTTGAGCACAAAATCTGAGGAACGTAACATAAACTGTAATCTAATTAAGTACAATATGTCTCAGGAAATGATTCTGCCGGCTGAATACTGAAGAACGCTGAAAACAAAGTCAGATTTATCAGCCAGGATCCAACTGGAAGTCAGGCACCACACAAGCTTCTGGAACGGAGGGGCTTTAATATAAATCGTTAACTAGGTGTGAAGTTGTTAACTAGGTAACTGAGAGGAAGAAAAGCCTACGGTATCAGGGAGGCAGCAACCACAGCAGCAGCCGCTGCCCCTAGGATCGAGGGAACAAAGGCCAGAAGCGGCAAGGGCTGAACCTTACACACTCAGGGAAGGGGCCCTGGCACCCAGACCGCTGAGGAGGGGGCGCGAAGGCGGGTGGGAACCGTGATGGTGGTTTCTCCGGCACTGGGAAAACCAGACGCAGCTGGTGCAGGTGAAGGGGACAAGCGTCCCTGAGGGCCGCTCGTGGGAAGAGGCAGCCGAGGGGAAGGACCAAGTCCCCCGACTGCCCCTCCCCCAACTCCCCCGGGGCCTCCAGGGGAGCCGCTGGCAGAGCAGAAATGGACTGATGGGCAGAGTCCTAGCTCAGGCATCACAGAGCAGAGTCCAGAAGGATTTGGGGCTGAGATAATAATAGTTTAATAAATTGCACATTGGGTTTTTGTGAAAAATGAGTCTCCACTGCTACCCTAGGGAGACAGTATTGATTCTATACACAGAAATATCCCCAGAATGGTGAAGGCCAATTCATCAGGCTTCACAGGCAGAGGGAAATACGCCTACAGAAAACATAGCTGCTCACCCAGCTCTGTTGTGGCTTCCTGAGTACATAAGCCCCCTGGAGCCTGCTCCCAAAGGCATGGTTCTCGTCATGAACGAATGAACTGCCATTCATTCGTTTTACCAACGAATTTTATTTACCAACACTTTACAACTCTGGTTCATGGAAACCCCAATCTTTGACTGATAACTTCCTAGGTGAGCTAATAAAATTGAGTTTCCAAACCTGTGAGATCCTGGGCCCGTGGCAATTCACTCTCTCAAAGCTCTGTCTGAAACAGCTTAGTGGCTGCTCTGATGTGACCACATGTGACTGACGTGTATTTGACCACATGTGACTGACGTGTATTTGACCACATGTGATTGACCACATGTGATGCACGCGCTGGATAATTCATCAGGTGTTCTGAAGAAAGTGATCATGGAAGTTTCAACTGTTTCTACAAATGTATTACACACACATACACACACACACACACAAACTGTGCAGAATAAAGAAAAGAGACGCAAAACTTCAACCTCCCCATGAATAAACCTACTCATGGCATTCATACATTCTCACCAGTTTATCCTCCAATAGAGAATCAGCCCAAGTCCGTGGACTTCCGAAACCTCAGAAGCACAGGACCTCCAGCCCTTTCCTCCCCACTGTATTTCACAACGTACATAAGGCGATCCATCCTAAGAGTTGACAAAGGACAGATATGCTACTGGAGGGTCTCCTACCTTTAATTCAAATGGGCAACGGCAAGGCCGTGGAGGGGAAGCAGCCAGGCTGCTGGGCAGAGCTCTTAGAACCACCAGTCAATTCCAGGAGAGACAGCTTTGTTTATTTCCACCCAGAAGATAGTGGCTCACAGGCAGTCTGACGACAAATGTCATGAAAAAGTTCCCAACACTCCCAATCAGATGGTACATGATCCAGAATAGGCTGTCTGGAATTATTTTTTTCTGGAGATTTAGAACCACACGGTCACTGATATTCAAAAGTATGGGGTCAAACCTCCATCCTCAAAAGACCAACAAAGCCCCCCAGATTTAAAAAATGCAGAGAAATAACATCCATGGACTGCTCAACTCCTGAATACCCTACTCCCTATATTCATCCAGTCCAGAGCCTATAAGAAAAGTCATATTTTCTTTAAGCTCTAAACTGTCATTTTGGTATCTTTTGATTATTATTTTTATTGCAGACAGCAAGATGCTTAGAGATTCCAGAATAACTCCTATGACTAAGAGCCTCATTCACTAATCCAATGGGCAATCCATTATACGCTCATCCATATTCAACTCTGAATATAACAGCAAGCACCCAAAGAGAAGACCCAACTCAAACCCAAAGCCCACAAAACTGACCAAACATACGTGCAGGGACCCCATGATGTTCAGCAGTTACAGCCAAAAGATGGAAACTCTCAATAACGCCCCCCCGGACCAATTGTTTCCAAATCTGACTTCATGAGAATCGTGTGTGGGGAGCTTTTTCTAAAACATGCCTCGGCCTAACGGCCCAACATTCCAATTTAATTGGGCTGGGGTAGGTTCTAGGCACCTGTACTTTTAAATCTCCCCAGGTGTTTCTACTGTGCGGTCAGACTGAGGAACACTGGACGACAGCGAGGGGGATGGGCAGGGATGAAAGGTGCAAACTGCAAGGAAAACCAATTTAGACACGGGGGAGAATCAAGTGGGGAGAAGCGGGAAGATGATAGCACACAGAGTCTGAGGCTACTGCAGTCCTTGACGTTTCATTTCAACGCAGCAATCGAGTGCAAACAATGGGCAATTCCTTCAGTCTGTGTATATCACATTTGTGAAATTCACTAATAAGCACTGGTCATCAGATGCGGCAGCTCATAAAATATGGAAACTACGCACGTCCTACAGGCCACGTCCCCTTCTGTCCGGGGACAGTGTGCACAGACTGTCAAGGAGCTGTGCCAGATGCGAGCTTGGTGCCCGCCCCACGAAAGAAGGGTGCAGGAGCCCTCCGGACCAGGATCTTCATTCCCACCTCCGCAGACACCTTCCCTGGTGAAATTTCTCCCTGTGGTGGAAGAAAAGCATGCTGACCTCCACAAAGTAACTTCACAATTCTGCTGAAATGACATATGCACCTTTTCAGCCAGGAAGACGCAAAGGTGTGGGAGCGCATGCCTCTATGTGCGTGTACATCCACGTGCACAAGTACATGTGTCAGTAGCTGCAGACAGGGGCTTTCCAGCTAAGTACCCCCCCCCCCCCCCCCACACACACACACACACATTATACTGAGCACTTTCTACCTACATGCTCGGCACAGGGTTGTTACTAAGTGCTTGACAGACGACATCTCATTCCATCCTCATAACAAAGGAGGCTCTGTTATTTCCACCTTACAGGGGAGGTGACAGACTTAGAAAGGGGAGACTGGACCCAGGCAATGCCTCCAGAGCTCAAAGCCGCTCAAGCCACCTCTCCACCCACACTCCCAGGGTTCTCCAAAAGCACCAGGAGCGCGGCAAACATACAGCTGGGGAGAAGGTGCTATGCCCTAAACGCAGTCTATCAATAGTAGGTCATTAACTGCGTCAAGAGATCCAACCCAGGAGATTCAGCCTGCAACTGAATCCTCACTCTGCAAAAGGGAGGTCCTGTGTTGGAGGTGAAACCGAAGAGGAGGAACAAGGAGTGAAAAGGCAGATCAATGCCCTTGGCACACAAAGGACTCATTTTACAGCTGTTTTCCTCCCCAGCCAACAACAATACCACCCTCTCCCCCCCCCTCCGCCCCCCGCAAAATGTAAAAGACAGAAAGCTCCAACCTCCAGAGGGGGAGGTAGTCAGGCTGCAGATTTTCCCTCCAGGCCTGCCGCTTCCCCTGTTCTCCCTTCTCCCTTGACTTACATGTTCTTCCAGCCACCTGCACCCCATTTACCCACCAGGAGGTTCTCTGCTAGTTGTCGAAGGCTGAACTAACCACTTCTCAGCGCAGGGCAGAGCGATGTGCCGTTATCACTAATCGCCACCATCCGCTCTAAATTCTTGCTCAAGGGACTCCAGACGCCATCCCCCCAGGGTCTCATTATTCTGTACCTCCAAACTCTCCAAAAGAATGGAGGACAGAATTTTCTCAGCTCCTACGGATGCCAAGTCCTGGAATCAAATCCTATTGCCGGGTCTCTGCATTCCACGACGGCGGACAGAACGCTCCCCTGTTGCTCCGCACATGTCCCCTGGCACCTGCATCCCGACCTGGACTCGGCGGGTTGGCTACGAACACTTCGCGGGTTGCTGGAGGCATTCCAACATGCGCTACGGCTCCCCTGGCGAGCAGTGTCAAATTACTTCAGGGGGGCCCCCCGACCAAAGTGTGAACAGACCACACGCCCACCCAGTGGCCCTCCAGAAGGACTGCCCGGAGGCGCCCCCACATTTCACAACATAAATCCGCCTCCGTCCCATCTAACGCCCTAAACCTCCCATCCTCTACATCAGAGGTCAGTGGTGTGTCAAAACTTCTTACCCAAGTGGCCACTGAAGGCACAGAGCTTTAAAATAACCAATCACAGGCAGCTCCAAAAGCTCAGGAACGTAACGTGCAAGAGAACGTCAGATGCCTAATCCGGAGCCCAGCAGTGTGTCTAGACAGCCAGGCAGCCTAGAGACCACTTTAACCTAGGTGCCTGCCTAAAGATTACCATCTAAATGCACAGCAGTTTTACGATGATGGATTGGTGGAAGGGGAGTTCATAATGAAAAACTCTTCACTAAATACAGCTGGAAGGAACGAAGACGGTTTAAAAACAACTGATAATTCTATCGCTCAGTATGTCTCTCTCTTCTGCCTCAGCATCCTGCATGGTCTCCCTGCACTCCTCGGGAGAGGTGAAGCGGCACCCCGCTGATTAAGGCGCGATGATTTAACAGCATACATACAAATACAGCTGGGGCCCGTTGGGCCGCAACAGCAATGCAGCATTTCTGGAGGAAAGAAATGCTCAGGGATGCACTGCGCTTGGGGGAAAGCCAGACTTGCACCCAGAAACGATAACGGCTCCCTACCTTGACCGCTTCTGCCAGACCACAGCTGTTACAGACCGGAGACAGTGCAAAAAGGGGCAAATGGCTTGAAACTCAAGGCTAGGGCACGCCGCAGGGGGGAAAAGCTCAGGGGAGAGTGGAGGCAGAGGCCAGGATGGGTTCGAATAGTATGACGTGGTTCACCAAGCAGCAGACCCTCCACTGAGTCTGGGCTCACAGCCATTCTCACCACGGTGGCTCCCACCAGTCTGAACTGCATCTCACTGCCCAATGTTTACAGAGCACCAGCAGTGTGTGGGGTGCTGAGCTACCCTGGGGGAACCCAATGACACACATGAATAAATTCCTAAATGCTTACTGACCCGGTGCCTCCTTTGCCCACCGTGCTTCTATTCGCAAGCCTTCTTTTGCTTTTCGTTGCCCAAGCACACCAAATCCAGTCTGGCCTCAGGACCTTTGCACATGATCCTCTCCATGACTGGACGGTCTTCCACCACGTCTTCGTGGCTGGATCCTTCCAGTCATCAGATCCTCCCCAAATGTCCCCTCCTCGGTCCTTTCTGCTGATTATCTGGGCCCCCTTGGAGCTCCATGTGGGGCTATCCAGTACCGGTCTGGTGGGCCTTCAACCTGCACCCCTCCCAGAATGCAGATTCCCAGATCCTTGGTGGCTTCGTTCCCCAAGGTCTGACACACCATGGCCGCTAGTGCAGTTCTCCAGGAGGGAGAAAGGCAGGAAGGGGAGGAGCTAAGCACACGCCAGGCCTCAAGATGCTCACAGGCTAGTGGGATGCAGGCGATTAGAACTTACACCACACTGCTCAGCGGTGCAAGAG
This sequence comes from Panthera pardus, assembly GCF_024362965.1. Taxonomy (NCBI): domain Eukaryota; kingdom Metazoa; phylum Chordata; class Mammalia; order Carnivora; family Felidae; genus Panthera; species Panthera pardus. The sequence continues at coordinate 1,375,753 of NW_026526788.1, read as the reverse complement.
CATCAAGGCTGGCACGCGGCAGGGGACCCAGGGATGACGGAAGGCCGCGTCCCACTATCAGGATCCGGAGACGCACCCCTCCTCCCCCAAGGGCATGCAGCCCAGTGTCTGCAGCTGGCGTTGAAGGGCTTGGGCCAACCCACAGCTCCGGGTCCTCTCCTCCTTTGTCCCTCTGCTCGCACACAGATCAGAGGACGGGACGGAGCGGTAGGGCCCCCTCCCCGGGGAAGGCGCTAAGAGACACCCACAGGGCTCTTCAACGCTTCACACACACCCAGGTATGGTTGATCCCAATCATTCCAGAGACGCCGAGCACAAACATACTGCCCCCATCGTTACCACGCAGGAGAAACTAAATGCTGAACGTTGTCCGTCTCTTGAACTCTCTGGGCACCACTCCACAGTCCCGACAGCCTTTTTAAAGGAAAGGGCAACGCCTTAAAACAGGGATTCTCTATCTTGATACGTTTCTTCGTGCCGCCAAGTACCGGAGGGCTGCCGACAACCTTTAAAGGTCATCTCTTAGCCCGGCTCCCCCCACCCCTTCCCCCCCCCCCCCCCCCGTTGCCTAATTAACACTTAAATGTGTATGTTCTGTGCGGACGGCTTCCTGACCAGCACGCCAGGCAAAGGCCAGATCGCTAGGCCTTGTCCGCTACTTCTCTGTGTGCAGACCTCCCAGGCCAGGATTGCTCTTCTCACGGCGCGACATTCCCTTCCTGGAGCAAATAAATAGCCCAGACACAGGAGGGAAGGCTCCCAAGCCAGACTCTCCCCCAGCTCTGACGGGGGAGGGATGAACAGAGCTCGCCACAGGGAGCACGGTGGATCTCCAAGGAGCACGCTGGATCTCCTAGGGTGGGCCAGCTCCTGAGGCCTTGGGAGGAGGTGACCAGCCTACACGTCTGGGGGCCGGGAAGGCAGGGCGTGAAGCCAGACAGCCACGCAACTGCCGTCGCATCAGCTCGCTCCCCCGGGCCATTAATCCAGTCGGTCTGCTTTGTTCTGGTGCCTCTGGGGACCACACTGCACTCTGACCAACTACAGCATCTTCAAAACGTAACCCAAACGTGACACTGCTGGCCTCGCTCGGTGCCACAGCTTCCCCTTAAAAACAGGGACCTCCCCAGGGCCATGCGATTCCATGTGGCCCAAGAAAGGGAGACAGACCGCAAAGGAAGCGGGCTGCACCTGATTTCGTCCCTGGTCCAACGACTCACACCACGACGTCACCATCAGCTAGGGTCTCTTCCTCCGAGCAAGCCCCCTTGTCCATCAGAGAAGCCTGGAGTCAGCCCCAGAAGCATCTGCGGGAAAGGAGAGTGAGCACGCGCAAAAGGCAGGACGCTGGCTAACCCGTGTCAGTACGGCCGCCATCATCTCGTGAATCTCCAGCCACCCCCAGTTTACAGATGAGGAAACGGAGGCCAGTAAGGGTGACGGCAACACCTGAACCCAGGCTCTTCGAGTGGGCACAACCGAACATCCGGGTTTTTGCATGGAGTGTTCTTCTCGACATCATCGCACGGTTTATCTATTAATCTGCAATCTGGTTGTACGTTGTCTTCATTAGAGGCATCAGAGAAACCACACGAACACCCCGCTAATTGACAGAACTAGTCCTCAGCCCTCACTGGGGGGGCTCTGTCGCGTTGCCACAGATTATTAATTTGTCTCCCGCTTGTCACTCACCTACAGTTTCAAAAGCAAGCCAGAAACTGTACTGATGAAACCAAAAGAACATTTCCTAATTAAAACCTTGTGGAAAAGTTTCCAAATAACACGCCGCATTCAGATAATAACAGCTCAAGATATTGAAAAAGCCAATTGCCTATTAGAGTTAAAAAAATTAATTACACAGTCACAGAGTTAAAAACCACATCCTGGGGTAGTTTCAAAGACGAGAGCTTACAGGGTAAAACCGGGAAATGAGCTCCCGGGAACCTCACGCTGGAGAAGAAGGCTCCGGCCTGAGCTTCCTGCCTCCGGTCTGCCAGACCCCCCCCCTCCCCCCCCCCCCCCCCCATCGACTCAGCGCTCACACCGGGGCCCCTGCCCAGGTCACCCACCACCTCTGGGGCTCGGCTTCCTCACTGAAGAAGGAGCAAAGGCTGCAGGAATCCCTTGTGTCCTTACCCTCTTTCTAAAATGAAGGTCCCAGGCAAGCTCCACGGAGGTGCAGGTACTTTCCGGGAGGGCAGGCTCGTCTGCTTAAACACGGCAGAGGGCGGCTGGCTCCAGTGAGCACAGGAGCCCTGGGCTCGTGAACACCTGCCACGGAGGGCAGCCCCACCCGGCTCGGGCGCCAGCACCTGTCACTCTAACATGAGAGTTTTCCGTCGGCACCAGCAGGTGTCAGAGGCACTCGCTACAGAAGTACCAGGCCCCACTCCGCCTCGTTCTTCACTGAATCACCCGAGGAGATCCATAAATGAGGAAACTGAGGAACAGAGGAGTTAAGGGACTCGCCTGGGTTTACACAGCCACCTGGAGAAGCCAGGCCCACGGCTCCCGTGTATGCATCCCCTCAGCCCCGTGCCCCCAGGGCCAGCTGTGCCTTCCGGAGCGCCCCTGCCCAATCACCCTGGGCTCCGCAAGGCGGTTTCCAAATGCCCCAAGGTGGATTTACCGAGTTGCCCTGGCAACCCCCCTGAGACCCGGGCTCCCCACTGGACACCGGCTCTTAGGCGGCCACTGGCCAGAAGTCACGCCGCATCGCGCACGGAGCCCGGGTCATCGAGGACTCCGCTCTGCGGGCAGCTCAGACCCTGAACACACACCGGCCCTCCACAGGCCCCTGTTTCCCTCTGCTGAAACCCACATAAAACCTCAAAGTACTGAGGAGAGCTTTGCTTTCAGAGACCGATGGCGCAGGTGGTAAGGACACCAGCACTTTGCGATGCTTGCGTGAAGCACCAGGCGGATTAGATCATCAGACGCCCCACCTGCCTCTGTGAACCCGTCGGCGAGACCCGGCGGACCACAGCGAGGCTCCTTCTGTGATGCCCGCCCTCAGGCCGGAGCTCAGACCACCTAAGAACCCAGAACACACCCCCTCCCAGCTCACTGCTAGCTCACCCACATCCGCAGCACGCAGTGATAAAGGTCACGGAGACGATCGCCAGCCCCAGCAATCAGCACCTTCCAGGTCTGAAGCTGCAGGCCTGCATTAACGAGACAGAAACCTGCCGTTTGGCACGGCACACTCTTGAGTCAGGGACGGCAGCTCTAAGATCAGGACGGCCACAGCTGACTCTCACCAAAGCCGTATTTTAAGTAGGTGGGGAGCCATTACAATTCTAGCCCCAACACTGCCACTGCGTGACCTGTGGGGCAAGTTCATAACCTTGGGGCCCGCTGGAAACTGCACGCATGAGTGCAGGAGGAAAACCAGTTCCTGACATTCTTCCGGGCATGCAGAAACGAAAGATAAATGAGCAATGCCTCCAAAGTGCTTCGGGCAGCTCGGTGACAAGGCTGACATAAATTGGAAGTACCAGGAATTATACCTTACAGAAAACATGCGTTATGAGGAGCGCCTGGCCGGCTCAGCGGGAAGAGCATTTGACTCGTGATCTCGGGGTCGTGAGTTCAAGTCCCACGTTGGATGTAGGGATTACGTAAATAAAACTTACAAAGAAACACATGCATTATCATACGTTTGTCACAAATGTCTCATTCACAAATCCAATGTAAAATATGAGGTGTTACCAACGATATCCTGCTGGGGAAGAAAGGAATAATATATATTTATTAAGGGTCTCCCACCCTGGCTTCCCAAATCATCCATAGCTCCTAATGGATTGTTTATGACAGCAAGCAGACCGCCCAGGATGAGTGGAAAAGCTGGCAGGACTAAACATACACGTTTTCTGCCCACTCGCACCTGTCAAATGAGAAGGATACAGTCAATGTAACACAACATTCAAGTCAAACTCAGGTAGGTGACAGGGTCTCTGGGCCACAAAGAGGCTGGTTAGGTGTAAGCGATCTCACAGAACACCTTGAACTAACAAACACTCTCCCACCAAAACATTCACCAAGGTTAGTAATTTCCTAAGAGTTTACACAGATAATTCTTATAGAAGAAATGGTACCAAATATAAGAATATTTTCCTGGTGATACAGGTGACAGTTCAAGATCTTAGGCAACCTCCGAAGCATCCTTTGAAAAGAATCACCACTGGGGGCGCCTGGGTGGCTCAGTCGGTTAAGCGGCCGACTTCGGCTCAGGTCATGATCTCGCGGTCTGTGAGTTCGAGCCCCGCGTCGGGCTCTGTGCTGACAGCTCAGAGCCTGGAGCCTGTTTCAGATTCTGTGTCTCCCTCTCTCTGACCCTCCCCCGTTCATGCTCTGTCTCAAAAATAAATAAATGTTAAAAAAAAAAAATTTAATCACCACTGGGTATTCCTAAATTACTGAAGACACACAAGGCTGATGTATGTCTTTACTAACGGTGATGCTGATTTATGAGAAATATATATTCGCTCTTCATCCACAGGTCCTGGCTCACGACTCCCCAAACCCTTGAACTGCCTGTTGTCCTCAGTTCCTGAACACCCTTTAGAGCCATAAAGGTGAAATGGGTGTCTCATGAATCTTAACAAGCCCCCTTTAACAACTGGGTTTATGTTAATGAGGTGACTTTGGAGAAGCTCTCAAGATGGGGGCTGGTTGGCAGGGGACCCAACCGTGTGATCAGAGGGCTGGAACTTTCAGTCCCACCTCCCCAATTTCTTGGGGGGGGGGGGGGTGGAGAGCAAAACATGGAATCGATCACCCATGGCCAATGATTTGGTCAGTTATGCCTATGTAATAAAACCTCCACAAAAACCCAAAAGGAGGGGGTTTGGAGAGCTTCTTGGAGAACCAGAATGCTTCTGTGTGCCACCACGCCAGGCCTCAAACTCCATGAGGACAGAAGCTTCTTTGTTTGGGACTTTGCCCTATGTATTTCTTAATCTGGCTATTCATTCATATCCTTTGATATCCTTTGTAATAAATCAGTAAGCTAGTCAGTAAACAGGTTCCCTGAGTTTTTGAGCCGTTCTAGCAAACTAACTTTTTACCCAAGAAAAGGGCCTTGGGAACCTCTAATTTTTAGCCAGCCCGTCAGAAGCACAGGGAACTGTCTGGGCTCGTGATTGGCCGCAGAAGTGGAGGACGATCTTGTAGGACTGAGCCCTTAACCCGTGGAAGCGGGCACCGTCTCCAGGCAGACACTGTTAGAATTGAACTCGTAAGGCGCTCAGCTGGTGTAGAAGCACTGTTTGCTAGAAACCTCCCTACAACAGACATGTTGGAAACTGGGACCAGAAACCTTTCACTGACTCTATCCCTAAGCCTTCAAGTTGCTTTTTGAAAAATTTTGGTTTTCAAGGGTGCCTGGGTGGCTCAATCAGTTAAGCATCCGACTCTTGATTGCGGCCCAGGTCATGATTTGCATCCACAAATACTCTAGTTTGTACCTGCAAAAGATAAGGATTTTCAAAAAACAATCCCAAGACCATTACTGCCACTAAGAAAATTAATGATGATGCTTAACATTTCAACTGCTATCCAATCCCTCTTCATCTTTCTTTCTTTCTTTCTTTCTTTCTTTCTTTCTTTCTTTCTTTCTTTCTTTCTTTCTTTCTCAGGTCTTTCTCTAGTTGGCTTGTTCAGTGATTCTGAGCTCCATGAAGGAAGACAGAGTGCCTTGCTCACCCCTGCAGATCCCAGCATTCAGCAGGGTTAACTTGTAGATAGAAAACGCTCCAAAGTGTTTCGGAAAGGGTTCATGCTCATCACTGCTCACCTCTCAAAAATAAAAGCCAAGAAGTACTTCTGCTTCCATGGATCCTGGGGATTGGGAGTGAACAGATACAGATGTACACGTTCCAATGGGGGCTACCAGTTCCCTTTATCAAGCACAGAAGGCGCGGAGCCGAGTTCTCATGAAGGGGAGTGATCTCACACGTGAGAAAAAGAAGACCGTAACTCATCAATTCTAAGATGCACTATTTTTCACAGCTTAACATGAAATTGGGACGCATCCCACAATGAATGAGCCTGATGACGCTGTGGGCCAGGAAAAGGGCCACAATGCACCTGTCATCACAGCACCTGCTCAAACATACAACACACCAGTGGCAAAGTCCACATGATGCACGTCAAGTGGCCTGGAAGAAAACCCCAGAAACAACAGTAAAGCACTCGTAATCCTTAGAAACCAAACCAAGTAGGATAGAAATGAATGGGGAATTGGGGAATTAGGGAAAATTCCCAAATGAGTTAAAATCTGGCTAACTCTATATAACTGCCATGCTATGTTAACAGCCCAGAACCAAGAGCTTTTAGAGCTTTCATTGATTTTTTTTTTTTTTTTTTTTTTTTTAATGCTGCATCACCAAAGGTCTTGGCAGTGCAGATGACTTTGAGGAAAACAGACACAAATATCTCGGAGTCAAAAAGTAGACACTGAGAAAGTTTTAGGAACACCTTACCCAATATATTTCATGTGTATTTTCCTTTTTATCTATGCACAAGCGTGATGTATGGAAAAATCAATGTCTAATTAAGTCCAAAAGAGCTCTTTAAATAAGTAGAAAATAAAAACGTTAACTGATAAAGAAACCATTGTGTCACAGTTCAATGAACAGTGGCTTTTTTTTTTCTTGCCCAGTGCTACATAAAATAATGGTTTTATGGATAATGGCATCTTAGACTTGATAAAAAGAGGTATATTCCAGATGAAGGGGAAAATCGGTGATTATCAAAAGTGAGCAGTGCCTGGGTGGCTCAGTCGGTTGGTTGAGCGTCCAACTTCGGCTTAGGGTCATGATCTCATGGTTCGCGGGTTCGAGCCCCGCATCGGGCTCGCTGGTGTCAGCACGCGGCCCGCCCCCCTCTCTCCCTGCCCCTCCCCCTCGTGCTCTCTCTCTCTCAAAAATAACAAATAAGCATTAAAAAGAAGTGAGCAGCAAGAAAAACAAGTGGGTGGGTTCTCAGCACAAGGGAACAGGGAAGGGCCAGAAGGGGGCACGGGGTGGTGAAAAGAGGGTAAGCCTTGTGAAGGTTACAGAGCAAAAGCTCAAAATCTAGGTCGAGGGGAGAGCCCTTGAGGCGGGAAGCGCCAAGACAATGAGTGTTGAAGGCATCCCACGCAGGGCCAGCCAGCTCACCATCCAGGACAGGCCCGTGCATCCCCCACGCCCCCCACGCAAGAGTCACCGCCTGATAACACGGTACCTAGTTTATGGGCATCTCCCAAATGCAGACCTCTAATTTACATCAGCTCCTCCAGCTGTCCCTGTGATTCAGCTGAGACAGGCAGACCCTGCCACTCACGTGTGTCTGCCTTCTAGAGCAGCACCCTTCCACGAAGAAGGCCCCCGGGGCAGAGCTAAAGAAACCTCCACAACTGCTCCAAAGTCTGAAGGTCTTTAAAAGGACCTTTCGTTTGCCGCCACGCAAATGCTCCAGTTGTCTTTTCCGGAAACACGCCGGGGGCGCTGCGCAGAACCCCATGACGTATCTAATGACTCCTCGTAAGTGCCCACAGTTTCCCTGAAAAGCAGCTGGGTAATCCCACATGAGAACCGGGAGGATGTGCAATTTCCCACCGTTCCCCTCCCTACCACGGCTGTGGGCAGTGAAGTCACATGTCCATTTTATTTTCCACAAATACTATAGACCACGGAGCCTCAGTGTGACCAACTCTGCCAAGAACCACCTCTCCAAAGCCCGGGTGCCAGGCCAGCTTCTGCCCTCTGGTTTCCTACAGACTGGTTTTCCTGCAGGAATCAACAACCCCCATCACCCAGAGCAGCTCACAGAGATGACGTCACAGTGGGAATCCCGTGCCGCAGCAGGTGCACAGGGACCCGCGAGGATTCCTCATTAAATGAGAATACGCCTGGAAAGCGCTCCGCCAACGTGCAATGTCATTTAACAGTGTACTCAACAATGGACCATGGACGCCGACCGGGTCCAACTTAGCATTTCGCACAGATCGGCTCAGAAATCAAGCAACGGGATCGTTCCACATGCACGTTCTACCGAGTCGATGCACGTATTAACCTCCAGGAGCCTAGAGCGGTCTCAAGCCCGAAGGGGGAGACGGGGGCGCGGGAGTATGCACACCGTGGTCACTACGGTGGGTACGCGCATCACCCGAGACAGCCCTGCGACAAGAAGACCCAAGATTTCCACGTCACAGAGAAAATTCCACCAGTGACAGACCAAAGGCGACAACCTTCGGGAAAGAAAACTAGCTCTCTTGTTTAGCAAAAGCAAGTGAGAAGACAGACCACCAGAGGACAGGACACAGCTGGAACCAGGGGCAGCGTGCGAAGCCAAGGGAGCCACAAAGATTCACCTGCTTCCGCAGTCTGGGCTCAAACCTGCTCAAACCTCACTTCCCCGTTGAGCCTAAGGGACCACCGAGGTACCACAACAACCCCCACCCAGCTCCTAATCCCCTGACGCTGCTTTTTTCTCCCTTGGCACTTAGCACCTTTCTCCACCCAATACCATTTACTAACCTCTCCTGTTTCTGTCTGGCTCCCCCCACCCCCAGAATGAAAGTTCCATGAGAACGGGGATTCTGTCTGTTACATTCACCGCCGTATTCCCAAGTACCCAAACAGTGCCTGTCACGTAGTAGGTGCTGACGAAATACTCACTGAAAGAAGGAATGGAAGGGAGTAGAACCTGTTTTCATTTCTGCTCCTGCGGGAAGGGCAGCTGACGACTATGGTCTTCAGGACCGGCTGATGACCGACGGATGAGAACACGTAAAATGTAATCACACAGCGCAAAAAGGTGAAAATGAAGAAAAGAGCCAAACGGACCTGATACCACCATCGAAGCATTATGTGTGTGCTCCAAAATGCCTTCCGGGAATGTTCTGACAGGGCGCAGCAGGGCGAGGGCGCTGCCACAAGGCACGGAAGGGGCACGGACAGACCAGGTACCAAGAGGGAGCCACATCCCACACCGCGGGCAGGCAGAAACCCTCCAGGCCTCGAGCTGTAGGCAAACCCCACCGCCTCCGGAGGCCCGGGGATTCCTCCCATCAGACAATGCTGGGTCGGCCATCCACCAGCTCTGCAACGTTGGGAAAGTTACTCACCCTCTCTGTGCTTCAGTCTTCGTTGGAAAAATGAGAGGAATAAAAGGGCTGCTACGAGGAGTCACCGAGTCGACATCGATAAAGCATCAGGCCTGGGCCTGGCACACAGCGGGTGTGCACCCAGGGGTCCACCCTGACCGCACAAAGAGGCCATCCTGTTCGGCAGGGGTCTAACCATAAAGGTCGCACGGGGAAAAAAAAAAAAATCAAAGTTTACACAGACACTGCAGCGGTCCTTAATCAGGGGCGATCCTGTCCCCCAGGCGGTACCTGGCAGGGCCCGAAGACATTGCTGGTTGTCACACACGAGGCGGAGGCCAGGGAAGCCATTAAACGTCCAACAACGCACAGGGCAGCCCCACACAACAAAGATGAACTGGCTCCAAATGTCCTCCCGGCCAAGACTAAGCAACTTCTGATCCGGAGTGACCGCTGCCCCAAGGGGACCCTTGACCCTGACAATACACGTGTCCTGATGTGGGCTCTGGAAATACAGTAACCCTGTCCCGGCCACGCTGACCATACCTCCTCCCAGAGTCACCGGGCAGGAAAGTGCCCGCCCTGGCAGGACCGGGCGGCCCGCGCTCAGGGCCTGAGGGACTCGGGGGAGGGCAGAGGCAGGTGGCACGTCCCCAGGCGGCCACCCCTGAGCCGCTCGCTGCTTCCCGACAGCCAGCTCCCGTAAGGCGTGGCACCCAGGGCCCGTAATCCCCAAAGCCCAGGAAAGCTGCTTCCATGTAAGCCCAGGAGTGAACAGCCCTGTGTGGGGCCTTTTTGGCTTTTCCAAATCCAGCCTTCTGGATGAATCACTGCCTTCTCCATTCCAACACGCGAAGAAACCCAACCCGTATAAGATGACACGTTCCCTGGGCCCATTATACTGGACATGACAGAATGCAGAAACACCGAGGCAGAGTGAGGGCAGGGGACCGATGGGGAGGAGGAGGGGCTCCAGCAGGGAAGGCCTGGTTAGCTCGAGTCCGGTTTTTCATCTAGAAACGGGCACATGGTCAAAAAGGAGAAAGGCAGGGGAGGCTCTCCTGACCGGACAGGTAAACCAGACAGGCATTCACCTGGCGTTGATCCTGAAGGTCAGGCACATGGCCAAAGGCTAGAGAAGCCCCACACTGGCTAAGAGACAGGGTCAAGTTCCACTCTGAGGACCTGAGTGTCCACCGGAGTGCTCCCTCCAACCCATTCGATCTAATTCTCAAAGGAGGAGAGGCCCTCGCCAGGCCCAGCCTCTCCTGAAACCCCACTCAGGAGGGTTTGCTTGTGGAAGGACCAGAAGTCCTCCCGAAAACGCTTCACCAACAAGGCAGTCTGGAGGCAAGGATCTGAGACAGGAGGAGTGAACACGGATCCCCAGCAGCAACAGAGAATCAAACACTCCCGCCTCAAGGGGAAAGGTGACCTTTCGGGTCAGGGGGGTGACACCAGGCCAACACTTCCTTGGCTCTGAGTGGCACACCGACGGGGGTGGCACCCCACATGTGTAAGTCCCACAGCGACGTGGACACAGAAGCGGGGTCCAAAAGGCCCCTGCAGTGGCAGGTTTTTAGTTCTCTGGTTGCTGAACACGGAGAAGGGATCCCAAGGGAGGACCAGGGCGGCCAGCGTCTCGGGGGCATTCGGGGTCTTGAGGGTGGCATTTATTTCACAAGCAGAACGGAAGCATCCCCCTATTTTAATCTGTGTGGCATCGCTGTGCAGGTGCATTTCCACTTGGACATCCACCCAGCTCGTGCATCGCAGCATCGCCCAGGCAAACCTTCCAGAACAGGATTCACAAGGAGCACAGCGGAAGAACTAAAACAGGGGAGCGGATCTGGCCAGGTTTGGCAATTTTGTCATCCCAAGAATTCAGCTGGGCCAGCTAGGAGACTTCATAGGTTTGGTCTGGTTTCGTTATTTCCCCAGGAATACCCTACCTCCTTCCCCGGGATCTCAGCCAGCATCTCAAAGTCAGCTCCTGCCTTTGCCTGTGTCTCTGCCCCAGGCAGCCTCACCGGCACCACCACCCACACCCCCTCCCTCTTCCCCCTTCTCCTCCCCCTCCTCCTCCCCCCTCCTCCTTCCACTAAGCCAACTGTCTCTGGATTTGCTAGAAGGTAGGCAGCACAGCATTGCCTGCTTTGAAGTCGACCTCTTCCCAAACGTGACTTCCAGCTCTGGCAGAAACAAGATACTATGTGTCCACATAGCTACCTATAGGAATATAAATATATAAATATCCCTGGCCAGTCATTTCCCCGACCACCTCTCCATTTACCTCTCCCCCGGTTCCAAACAGGAAACCCACCATTCACCAGGAGGTGGGGTAGAGGGATTTACCGAGGGCCTGAAGCCCACGCCCAGCCTTTACCAGCCAGGTCTCCCCACCCCTACCTCGAGGTCTGACTGCGTGAGCCAGCCGACCCCTGGGGACAGCAGCTTCTTGCTGGTTTCTGCTAGAGGGTTAAGGCAAGCGCCCGTTACTTCTGCACGGCTTATCAGCCACAACCTGCTTCCCTCATGTTCGAGCACCCAGAGCCAGCCACGACATAGCTCCGGAACAGGGACCCTGGACTTGCCTTGGAGACAAGTTGGTATCACGGTGCCATGTGTCGGATTCTCTGGCTGTAGCCTTCTCCCCCCACCACTGCCCTGCCTACCCTCGGCTTCACACTCCCATCTCAAACAGAATTTCCTTCGACTCTACCCTGCTCATAGGGGTGGCTAGGTGTCTTCTGGGTACCCTCCTTGGCCTCCACCCACAGACAGGCTCACAGACCCCCATCTAACACATGGCAGCCTCACGTTCAACCTCACACCACTCACACTGGAGGAAACACCAGCCATCTCCCCTCCTGCCGGGGGATGCAAGGCCGAGGAGGGCCGCCCGGATCCCAGGTGGGGACCCCCGCTCTGACACCACAGCTGGGCACGAGACAGCTGGCGCATCCTGACCCCTTCCCAGGAAGGCGGTCCTTAATGTCACTCTTTGATACGAGCCCAAATGAACCAAACCAATCAATCTTGGAGGAACGGGTGAAGGATGAAAGCACAAAACAAAAGCATCAATGGTTTTCCAGAGGACAAGAAGACACTTGAGATTCCTGGTTCACTGTATTTTCAAGGAGTCATTTGGGGGGCGCCTGGGTGGCTCAGTTGGTTAAGTGGCCGACTTCAGCTCAGGTCATGATCTCGCGGTCCGTGAGTTCGAGCCCCGCGTCGGGCTCCGTGCTGACCGCTCAGAGCCTGGAGCCTGTTTCAGATTCTGTGTCTCCCTCTCTCTGACCCTCCCCCGTTCATGCTCTGTCTCTCTCTCAAAAATAAATAAACGTTAAAAAAAAAAAAGATTTTTTTTTCAAGGAGTCATTTGGGGTTTTTACTTTTTCTTTATTCCCCCTACTGCCCCAAAACCATTCATCCGGTGTCTATTCTTTCTCAACACCTTACTAATGGCATCTAGCACTCTGCCACGAGGTGGAAATGGTTATCCCCGCTGTAAAGATGAGAAACGGAGGGTCGGAGAGGTTCAGTTAAATTAGTAGAGTTCACTAAGCAGAAGCGGGTAGAGAGCTAGGGTCGCTCAGTGCCCATAAATGGACTCATTGCCATGCCTCTTCTTGTGAACGTCCACTGCCCAGCTCAAAACGCATTATTGTCTCCCTGTGATCAACCAAATTAAGAACCAGCCAGTCAGCCTGGCACACGAGGCCCTCTAGAGCCTAGTCCCAAAATCCAGTTGCCCTACGACGTGTACCCACACTCCCCCACCACTCCCCCCATCCCCCACATGCCTCCTACAGGACCACTCCCGAAGCCCCTCAAGGAAGGGTGGTGGAAAGCGAACGGGCTGCCCGGGCCCGGGGTCCGTCCTTCAGCTAACACCTTCCCTTCCCTCCCGAGGACGTGAGCAGCGCAGACCAGGGGTCTCAGGTTGACGCACTTTTTTTTTTTTAATGTTTATTCATTTTTGAGAGACAGAGTATGAGCAGGGGAGGGGCAGAGAGAGGGGGAGACACAGAATCCGAAGCAGGCTCCAGGCTCTGAGTCGTCAGCACAGAGCCCGACGCGGGGCTCGAACTCGCAAACCGAAAGATCACGACCGGAGCCGAAGTCGGACGCTTAACCTACTGAGCTCCCCAGGTGCCCCTCGGGTTGACACAGCCGTCAACTTTACATCCCGGGAAACCCTTCCCTTTCTGTCCTCCACCGCCACCCTTAACCCTTAGGCAAGTGCGCTTCAACAGATATCCCTTCTTCTCTCCTTACAGCCTCACCCACGGCCAACCTGCCAAGGCCTGGGGGAGACTTAACGTGATTAAAATTGTAAAGCATTTAAGATGCTCAAAGGAGAGACATCCTTGAAGTGCAAATTATTAATTCAGGGGGACAGAGCCAACTATGGGAGGGGTGATCTACATAAATGTAAAGGAAATACTTTTAAACAATATTACATGTAAACCGATTGACCTCACACCTGACGCCTCAGCACTGAGTCCCGAACGGTGTGGCAATGCCCACGATGCTTCTGAGCACCTGCTCCTCCCGTTCGCCTTATTAGATCTGCAATCCGAGGTGCGGCGGCTTTCTGGGTTTTGCCAAATGGGAGAGTGATGGTCCTGGGATGAGTTATTTAACAGGCAGGGCACACAGTGACAAGCCCGGGCGGCGGTGCTGAAGCAGCAGAAATACCAGGCAGGCTCCCATCAGACAATCCCCCGAAGTCTAATACTGAAGCCTGGTACCCCCGTGAAAAACATCAGGGCCGAGAGACACAGGCTAAGCATTGACTTGCATACTATGAAACAAGAGAAGAAACATTAATTCCACTTGCACCTAAAACACTATAGCTAGTATTTAAATTCTGCCTTTCGTCCCACATTATCTTTTTTATGTCCATACTTTACAAGCTAAAAAAAAAAAAAAAAAAAAAAACTACATATTTCCTTTTATCATAAGGATGAACTAAATCTGAAGAGAGGCTTTTTAGTCTTTAAATCCCTGGAAACAGTTCAGGAGGAAGGAAGAGTACACAGTTTTATACTCTAGATTAGGAAATTCAAGACGGCGGGGTTTTCTATTCAGGTCCTCCAGAATGGTCTCAGGGCTTCGACTTTCATACCAGGGTCCACAACACTAAGTTAATGAGTCTTTTACTGCGATTTCAAAACCTATTGCATTTACACACCTCTTCCTCAACTGACAAATCACTAAACCATTCTAAGGGCCGGGATTAAATTTTATGGTTCGTTGACAGAAAGAATAGAATCCCAAATCACCAATCCATGTATAATTGTTCATTTCCCACACATTTTTTCCTACCTGATCTCTTATCTCCCACTAGGTCACAAAGAGTTCTTAGATTTTTTTTTTTTTTTTAATTAAGGATACCACTTCAGAGGCCAACACAGGAGACCCCCTCAAAACCCTGCAGCTGAAGCCCACAGGGGAGAAGTCAGCTTCTCTGGATGCTAAGGCCATACCGTTGCTGTTTCTAATCACACGTTTCTCATGAAAGCGGCAAACCAAGGAAAAGAGCTCTACCAGTGTGGCTTATTTGTTTGTTTTTCTTTTGCATGAAAGGCAGAAGGCTCTGCCAGGTCCCACCAGCACACCAAGCCATGCAGGCCCTGCCAAGGCCCGGTTTACTGCACAGCAAAAGTTTTGAAAATAATTCCAGGTTAACGCGAGCACAGTTTTCAAAGGGCCACACTGCTCCTGCTGCTCGCCCGCCGGGCTCTTTACCATCCAAGAACAAACAAAAGCCTTCAGGTACATATACAGCACTTCCCTGCATTACAAAAAGAACGGGGCTAAGGGCACACTGTTAGCTCAGAACTCAGCTAGGCCATTTCAGCACACGGAACGACTTCATTTCTGCTCCCTCCAGACAAAGCAACTCCACACGATTCCCCAAGATTAAAACAAGATACCTATCTCTATCTAATACCTTCAGGTGAGAATGAATGAATGAGTTGAAACAAACAAACAAACGAGGGAAACCTCTGAAGCAGCCAAACCCCATCACGGACTTTACAGGTCTGACTGTATGGCTAAAAAAAGTCCGTTCATAGACACTCGGTCCCGTTTGGCTTGTTCCAGAATACCATTCCCTGCTTCCTGCCCAACCGGCGGTCCACCTCCATGAACTCAGAATTTCCTGGGTTTGCGGTGACACCAAACATCACAGCGATGAGGGTTCCAGGATTGTGGAAAAGATAACGCTGCTTTCAAAGCCTATTAGCCACCGAACACCACAAGCCAGCCGGCAGCAGGTCCACGGCCAAAGCCCTCCTCTCCCAGCACGGCCGCAGGACCGCACCGTCGGGGCTCCTCCGGCCGCTCGATTTCCTCCCGGATACGCCCGGCTGTCCAGACTGGCTTACACGGTCCCCACGGCCTAACCGCCCGACCCTTGGGAGCCTGCTCAGAGCGCCCACAGAAAAGGGACCATCCCCGCGTAACGGCGAGCGGGGCTGGGGAAGACAAGCGCAGGCGGCCACGTCCGGGCCGCGCCGGGGGCCGAGAGGGGAAGGTCGGGGGAGGGTGGGGGCGGAGATGTCCGTGGCCGGCCTCACTCCGGGCGCAGAGGCGCGCTGGCCCTCCGCTGACAACCGCCCAGGGAGTCTCTTTTACCCGGCACGGGGCCGGCTGCGCCCCCCGCCCCCAGAGGTAAATGGCAGAGAAAGGGGCAGAGACCCCCGACATGCACCCCCCCCCCAACACTCCCCGCCACGGGGTGACAAGGGGGAAACGGGTGAGGATTTGCAGCGGCTCGTATCAAACGCAAGGGAAGAAACTTGGACTCCTCTCTCCCGTACATGACACTTTGGAAAGGCAGCCGCCTCTCCCTCCTCTCCTCCCCACCCCCTTTTGTGTGTCCCACACCCCCACCGCTTAAACTTCCCACCGCAGGGGTTGGGGCTCCCGGCGGCCGGACAGGACTCAACTTCAATTACGTGTGGCAGACGGAGGGGGCCGGGCGGAGGGGCGGGGGGGGGGGGGGGGGGGGCGACGAGAAAGGCGTCCGGGGCCCCCAGTCCTGCGGGGCCGCGCCGGGTCGCCCTCGCCCGAGTCGGACCAGCGCAGAGGGGCTGGGTGCGCCCCCTGCCCTGGGGACTCGGCCGGGAGGCCCGCGGCGGGGAGCGGGGACCCGAGAGGAGATCGGGACGGAGGAGAGCGGGAAGGGAGGGAGCCCCCCTCGTTGCCCCGCGGCCACGTCCGAACAGGGGGGTCCGCGGCCGGGCGGGGGGCGCGTCGGCGCGGGAGGGGCCGGCGGGGGGAAGGGGAGTCGGGGGCTTGGGTGGGGGGGGGGGGGGGAGCCGGGCCCGGGCAGGGCGCCCCACTCACCTTCCTGCCGGCGCCGCCGCCCGCGCCCGCGGCCAGCGCGGAGCCGCCCCCCGAGTACATGTAGTAGGCGATGCCCAGCACCCACAGGAAGGCGAAGCAGAGCAGCATCCGCGAGCGCCGCCGCATTCTCCCCTCTCGGCCGCCGGCCGCGGCCGCCGCTGCTCGCGAGTGCTGCCTGGGGCCGGCGCGGGCGGGGAGCGGGCCGGGGGAGGAGCGGAGGAAGGGGAAGGGCGCGGCGGCGGCTCCTCCTCCGGCGCGGGCTGCTGCTCGGCGGCGGCGAAGGCGGCGCGCGCTCGGCGCCCGAGCTCCGCCCCGGGCCGGGAGCGCGGCGCGGCGCCCGAGCAGGAAGCGGCGGCCTCGGAGGCGGCGAGCGGGTCAGGGAGCAAAGGGCGACCAATCGGCGGCGGCTGCGGGGGCCGGGGCGCGGGCCGGAGGAGGGGATTACCGCGTCTCCATGGCTGCAGCACGCGGGGCTCCGCCGGGAGGGCCTCCGCGGGGCCGGCCTCGGCGCCGCCCCCGCTCGGGCCGCCGCCCCGCCTCCTCTGCGTCCTCCCCGCCGCTGCCCTCTCCGCCCCCCGTGAGTGACAGGTGGCTGCCCGGGACCGGGCGGAGCGCGCGCACACGTGCGCACACACACGTGCACACGCACCGGGGACGCCGTCGGTCACGGCTGCCTTGGCGCCGCCCCGCCGAGGCTGTCATCTCCTCGGTCCTGGGTCTTTGGGACCGCCTCAGACCCTTAACGGGCTCGCTCTTACCACTGGCCGGCCCACCTGAGTTTTTTCGCTGCAAACCCGCCTCCTGGCCCCGACTTAGCTGCTGCTCGCTGCAGTTTTCTTACTAATTTTACAGCAAAACATCCCCGATCCCCAGGTGTCAATTTTATGTATCCATTTAGTCAGAGGTGGGCGGGGGGGGGGGGGGGGGGGCGGGAGGGTCTAGCGGTCGAATGAGAGAGGTCAAGGGAACATTTTTCCGAGGGTGCACAGCACTTGAATAACAGGATTATTTTGTTTTATATTGTTTTTAGTAACCATGAAAGAGGAAGAAGGGAAGCAATATATATTTTTTAAATCTTTTCCTTTCCGTTTGCTGCTTTCTTAAAAGAAGAAAGGAGAGTTACGACATAAGCATCTTAGGAAAACACTTCTGTCTTGTGACAGAATCGCTGTCACCTTGAGGATGCCCTTGCAACACGCGAACTTTCCCGTGCTCCTAGGAAAGAAAGAAATGTTACTTGGCACTCGATACTTCAAAAGTGATATCGGGGGCTTCCGGGTCTGGAGGATAATGGCAACTGCCTGAGTCTGAATCCCTACTCACATCTTCAGCAAATACAAACACAAACAAACAAGCCTTCAGCGCGACTAGGCGAGGGAATGCCGTGATCTGAACTTCTAATTGCTTCTTAAGTAGAAGAAAGAAAAGACATCAAATTCCGGCACAGCTCCCTCCACTGTTGCCAAGGACTTAAGTGAAGTCCAGGCTTAAATCCTCTACAAAGAGAAAGTCCAACACCAAGCACTAAAAACTGAACACAGGTCGGGTACTTAACAGGGAAGAGGCTTGAAAGAGAATGGGACAGGAGGTGGCCGCCTTGAAGAAGCCTTGCTTCTGGGAAAAGTCAAATAAATAAAGAAAGGGTAATGCCCTTTGGAGGCCTGGCAGTAAAGGGAAAGAAGGAAGTAAAAAGGGCAAATTAAAGACCCTGCGGAAATAAAAGACAGCCAGGCCCTCCCCCGCCACTGTTATCTATTAAAAACTGCACTTCACTGTACAGATAGAAGAGAACATTCCTGAACTAGGAACCCTGTGTCAAAATTCCTAGTAACAGAATAACATCAAATCGACTGCATACCCAGCCACCTCAAAAAGACAGCAAAACATTATTTGCATTTCCTATGATGAAAAAATGAATCCTAACGTTTTCAGCTGATGAAAATACACACACACACACACACACACACACACACACACACACACACACGAAACCATGAAGCAGGAGAAATTGTAACACCACACATCAAACTACCAAATTGAGCAAAGTATCGTGTATTTGGACACACGTGTGTGCACATATGCCTACATATCTACAACTACAATCCGAAATTCGAAAACTAAGAACAGACTAGACAAAAATGAGGAAGAAACGCAGCAAAAGTTGACCAAATGCAGGAAAGAAATTGAAAATAAGACAAAACTGTCCGAGAAACAAAGAAAAATTACAAAATGTCCGAGGGAGAATAGAGTCAAATAAAAATATGTAAAAGGACCCTGAGGAACGGCAAGAAAATAATCAAGAAGTTGAAAATGAGATAAAGAAGTAAAAAGTGTTCAGAGATAAGTGGTTGAAATGAAAGACAGTAAAGAAGAACCAAAATACATATAACCGGAGCCCTCAAAGTAGAAACACAGTGAAACTGAGTGAATATTAAAACTGTAATCCCAGATGTCATGTTCAACATGATAACTCTATTATGAAAGATACATGGTAACATGTATGATATATTTGAAGGTTATTAAGAGAGTAGGTCCTAAGAGGTCTCATTACAAGGAAAAAACATTTGTTGTCTTTTTTTGTATCCATATCTCATTTGGATACATATGACGGATATTAACTAAGCTTTAAAGTGGTAATCATTTCACAGTATAAGTTAGTGAAATCATTATGCTGTGCCATTGATACAGTGCTTATGCAGTATGCCAATTATAAAATTAAAAATGGGGGAAAGCTATAATCCCAGGAAAGAATTCGGAAATAAAAGAAAATTTGAATTACATATCAAAAGTCACTTCCGTGTACCTTAGAAAACTCTTCTGGAATAATCAGCTCCAAACGTATCTTAGTCAAATGATTAGATTTTAAAGGCAACAAGATCAAATTACTCGTAGAGTAATACAACGCAAGGCAACAGGGAAGCAGCATTTACAAGAAACTCAACGCAAGGAAATACCAGCCAAGGACTTTTGTGTCCAGCTCCAGACAGACAGATCGGAACTGGGTGCAAAATATCAGAGACCATTATATGCCTTTCCTGGAGAATGAGCTTCCCCCAACCAAAAGAAAACTGAGGAAACAGCAAAATGACTGACGGAGAGCATTTATATATTTAATTGAGAATAGTATGTACGTATTATACTTTCTGATTAAGTAAGACGGGTGCCACTAAAGCAACTGAAGGAGAAGGGGGAGAGAAAAGGGAAAACAGAATCCTATCATTGTCTATTAAATAGGTAATAGATAAAAGTCACATAATGATAGTCACATAATGATCTCATCTATGTGAGACCACATCAAATGGATAGATAGACCAGATGTCAAAAGGTTCAGAAACAGGGGTGCCTGCGTCGTGAGTTCAAGCCCCGCATCCGGGCTCTCTGCTATCGGCTTGGAGGCTGCTTTGTATCCTCTGTCCTCCTCTCTCTGCCCCTCCTCTGCTTATTCACTCTCTCTCAAATAAATAAACTTAAAAAATGATTAAGAAACAAAGGAAGGAACTAAAGGTGATATAAAAATGTAAAACGTAAAGACAAAGCAAAATGCAAATATCCCCAAATATTGGAACCCTATTCTAAAATCCTAAGAGAAAAAAATTTTAGAACAGCAAAGAACAGGGGTGCCTGGGTGGTTCAGTCGGTTGAACGTCCGACTTCAGCTCAGGTCCTGATCTCACAGTTTGTGGGTTTGAGACCCGTGTCAGGCTCTGTGCTGACAGCTCAGAGCCTGGAGACTGCCTCGGATTCTGTCTCCCTCTCTCTCTGCCCCTCCACCACTTGTGTTCTGTCTCTCTCTCTCTATCAAAAATAAATAAAAAATTTAAAAAAAAAGCAAAGAATACATACTAGATATTGGGGGGGGGCACAGTAAGTATGGCATAATACATGTAGTAATTATAAAAGAAAATAAAATGACAGAGTTGAGACTAAACCATATCACTATATCATTTACAAATGGGCTTAATTTGCCTATGAAAAGATTTTCAAATTTGTTCATAAAAGAAAACCCAAATCTACAAAAAGCAGGAGCTGTGATCCTAGTATCAAAGTAGAACAGACCAAAGGAGACCAAATGAAACAAAGAAGGACACTTTATAGCCCAAACTTCAAGTCCCAATGAAGGTGTATCAACTACCTATCAGTTAGGATGTACAGTTATTGATCAGAGAAGTAAAACCATTATTAAGGCTATAGAGTAAGGGACCTATGATAGGGCTTAAACTTTGTACAATGTTGAGGGCAGAAAAGAAGTCAGTGGAAGTCTGTTTCCAGTGTGTGTGGTAACAGGTCTAAAATCACTATAACGCGCACACGTGGCATTCAAAAAAAAAAAAAACAAGAACAGAAACAAAGCTGGATGTGGCGGTCTGGAGTCACTGAAGTCACCGAATCTTGAGCATGTGGGGTCAAGGAAATAAACAAGTCACATAAACACAAACACTGTATGATTCCGCTGATATGAGGTACCCAGAGTAGTAAAAATTCATAAGTACACGGTTTCGGTTGGGGAAGATGAAAAAATCCTGGAGGTGGATGGGGGTGATGCGTAGCACGGCAGTGTGAATGTCCTTCGTGACACTCAACTGCACGCTTGAAAACGGTTCAAGTGGGAGATTTCACGTTACGTGTAGTTTCCCTCAATTAAGAAAATGACGTGGCAGATGGTTTCGCACACATCGTAGATGTGGGGATAAAGGAGTAAGATCCAGCGTATAAAGAACTTAAATATGGGGATGGGCCAAGCACATAGTAAGACAATGCGTGGTAAAGATCTTAAGGGTCTGTAAACGTATGAAAAAATATGTTAAATTTCACTCATAATAGAGTTGCAAATTAAAACTACAGAGAAACTATGAAACCAGCCCCCCCACCCCCTGCCCCGAGACATTGGCAAAAATTCAAAAGCTTGAGAAAACGGACCATAAGAAAGACTAAGGAAGGCTTCTGAGAACAGATATGGATACATTATATTTAATAATGTATTATAGGGGCCCCTGGGTGGCTCAGTTGGTTAAGCGTCTGACTCTTGGTTTTGGCTCAGGTCATGATCTCACGGTTTGTGAGTTTGAGCCCCTCATCAGGCTCTGCGTTGACAGTGCAGACCCTGCTTGGAAATCTCTCTCTCTCCCTCTCTCTCTTCCCCTTCCCTACTCTCTTTCTCTCTCTCAAAATAATAAACTTTGAAAAGTAATATCTTACATATTATATTTAATAATATATCCATATCCATTTCCAGAAGTCTTCCATAATATGTCCATATCTGTTCACAGAAGCCTTCCTTCTTCTTGTTATTATTAAATTAAAGGGTATTCTTTTTTGTTTTTTTACAAATTTTACACATTTTTTAATGAGTATCTGCTTATTTTGCCAACACACACACACATACTCAGACGCATACAATAATGGTATACCAGAAAACAATGAAATTAGTCACCTATAAAGGGCGAGAGGATAAGGTAGAAGGGATAAAAGGAGTTACAGTTCCCTCAGTATACCTTTTTCCTAGCTTTGACTTTTGGAAACATGTTCAAATAAAATCAACAAAGACGGCAGGAGGCGGGAACCTAAAAATGGAATCCAAAGAGAAAGACCTGAACCTAACTATGTTACAAATGAATAACATACCTATACTGCAAGGAGGTAAAAGAACGAATATGCATACCTTTTAAACAAAGTACTTGGGCTATATAACCTCAGCCTAGAGAATGAAAGAACTTCAAACAATTTTTGAACTCTCCTTTATGGTTTTTTTCCCATAGTGTTATGATGTGGCAATTAAGCTGTTTTATGCATATTGTGTGATTGAGCATAAAAGAAAATGTATTGCTTGGAGAGCTAGGGTTTTCACTGTGGAAGAAGGGAGATATGAGATGGAATGATGTATAATGAAAGACAAGGAAAGGGTGAGGAAGGCAAGGAAGATTCCTGTAGAGTAAACCTGGAATTAGAATGAACAGTATGAACTGTAAATATATACACATATATATACGTACACACATATACATATACCTATATGTACATATTTCCTGGATCTGTCCACTGAAAAGATCCCAGAGCAATGATACCTCAGTAGCAATGAGCACATCTTGCAACCAGATCTTGGTTTCTAACACCATTCTCCACCATAAGTTTTCCTTGGAGAGATGACTGATTGAACGACTAGAGCCTAGAAGGTACTAGATGAGCCTAGAAGATCCTGTTGTAATGAAAAGTAAGAAATAGTGGTGGAGGAATGTTAGAACATCCCAGGTGCCAGCTGGAAGGGTCCCCACTGGCTAAATCTAGCCAGTGTATATGTATCAAAATAAATATTAAATAAAATAGTGATCTATGAGTACATGCTGATAATAAATAGATAACCAAATGAAGGAAATCGTTTCCATAGCATGCCAACTGATAAATGTGAAGGAAAGGGTGAAATTGAGGAATCACTATCTTGCGACCATCACAGTAAAGATTGGTTGGTGAAGACCCGTCAATGGACACTAAAATGTGTGTGTTTTGGGGGGGGGGGGCGCATGGGAAAGGGGAGTTTGATGAGAAGGAGGATATTCACAATGACCTTCAAATTATCGTTCAACAGAGTACTTATTCATCGCAGAGGGAACTTAGTAACTGGATAGTGGGAAAATTGGACAACACCTTGGCCAGGTGATCCAAATTAACATCACTCATGAGGGTCGGATAGATACCCTGTGTCTGCAGATACCCCAAGAAGGACACATCACTGTTTGGGTATTCTGGCCAAGGATTCCTCACTTGAATCTAATCGTGAATCAATATCAGAAAGAAAAAAACCACCAACCTGAGGAACATTCTGTAAAATAACTGGCTTGTCTTCTGCAGAAATGTCACTGTCATGAAAGACAAGGAAAGGGAGGCGCCTGGGTGGCTCAGTTGGTTAAGCGTCGGACTTCAGCTCAGGTCACGATCTCGCGGTCCGTGATTTCGAGCCCTGCCTCGGGCTCTGGGCTGATGGCTCAGAGCCTGGAGCCTGCTTCCGGTTCTGTGTCTCCCTCTGTCTCTGCCCCTCCCCCGTTCATGCTCTGTCTGTCTCTGTCTCAAAAATAAATAAACGTTAAAAAAATTTTTTTAAAAAAAGAAAGACAAGGAAAGGGTGAAGATCTGTTCCAGATTAGTGTACCTAAACAGACATGCTAACTAAATGCAATACGCGATCCTGTGTGAGGGACCAAAGAAGCCTGTGGAGGACATGAATGGGACAATTAACAAAATTGGACTGCGGACTACAGAGTAGGAAACGATAGATAGCATTACGTACCCTAGCACGCCTTAGCCTATCGTACGGCGTTGTACTTCCTGACGTTGATAACCGCGTTCTGGTTACCCAGGAGATTCTTGTTCTCAGGAAATGTGAACTGAAATCCAAAGTTAAAGGGGCAAGACATACACGAGTTACTCCCAAAATTTCCGAAGAAATATACACAGAGAATAATGAAACATATGGCCAAGATACTAGAAAGTGGTGAGTCTGGGTAAAGAACGTGTGGGAATTCTCTTTGCAACTTTTCTGGAAGGGCGATATTATTTGATATCGATGTTGGTTTCTTTATATTTTTAAATTTTTTTTAATGTTTATTTTTGAAAGAGAGAGACAGACAGACAGACAGAGCGTGAACGGGGAAGGGGCAGAGAGAGAGGGAGACGGGATCCGAAGCAGGCTCCAGGCTCTGAGCTGTCAGCACAGAGCCTGCTGCGGGGCTCGAACCCGCCAACCGCGAGATCAAGATCATGCCCTGAGCCGAAGTCAGTCGCTTAACTGAGCCACCCAGGCATCCCTCAAAAGAGCCACTCGTAGGGACAGAAGCTCACAACTCCCATACCCCGTGGATACGTGTGGCGGCCACCTGCCACAGGCTTCCCAGAAATGTCCTGACTTGCATCGTGACTGAGAAATAAGAATTCATCAATGTGATTTAAGTTAAGGAATCCAGTTGCCCTAAAAATATAAACATTAATGATGTGCTTACTGTATGCCAGGCATTGTTCCAACACCGCTGGAAACGTCCCCAGCAACCTGCACGCAGCCTCCTGGGCTCGTGGACACGGAGCCCCTCAGCCCGCGTTAGGGGAACGTCAAGCCGTTGAGGATGGTGAACCTTGGTGCTCACGCGCCTGGTTCTCGCTTTTCATCTCCTGGATCATTCTGCCTGGGGCCTCACCCCAGCCTCTCGGTCCAGAAGTGTGGAGAGGAGCTCCAGATAAGAGCCAGAACGGCGGCCCCGTAGTCCGTCAATCCCCATAGCTCTTGTCCCCACCTCCCCACTCCCCGAAATGCTTGGGTCATAGACCACATGGGCCTGGGGGAAAGAAGGGCATCACCGCAACAGCCCTAAAAAGGAATTCTGGTTGATGGCTTCGAAGTGGCCGCCCCCCCCCCCCCCCCCCCCAGGCACTCCAAGTCCTCTGCAGTAATTCTCTCCAAGCAGTGTCATGTTGCCGGATGAAAGGCCTGGGCTGCCTGTGCGCTTGAGAGCTGGCCCAGGAAGTAGGGGTCCAGTGTCGGGACCCCTGAAGGACGCTTGGCACCTTGCCCCGGCCGCATTCCACAGGGATGACGGAGAACCGGTTCCTTTAGATTTTGCACGCTCTTGTATGGTAGCCCTTCTCTCCCTGGGCCCTGGACGTCAAGGAGAAGAAGGAGCGGAAGCTTCCCCGACCTTAGATGCTCCTCCCCTTCCTCCCCTGCAGCCTGGGGAAGAGCTTCTAACCAGGGGGCCCCTCCGTTCATCGGGTGAATGAACTCCCGGTGCCCCTGCCCCCACAGTCCCCCGGAGAGATCTGGGATCCCGGGTGAATAGATCTTCAACTCAACTAGACTCTTCCTCCATATTTCGTGTTCCCCCACACACCATCCCATCGAGTGCCTCACGAGGTACGTATTACTCTGCTCATCTAGGAGGCCCGGAGAATTCGGGTAAGCTCTCCCAAACCCTTCGCGCAGCTAGAGGACAGCAGCACCAAGGGCAGAGCCTGGTCACCTCACTCGAAACCCGCAGCCTCCTCCTCCACCCCCTGGCCGCGCCAGCTGCAGAGTCCCAAGACCGGCTCCGGTACGCGTGGATGTTCCGAGGAAGTCTCTGGCTTATTTATAGTTTATACTCCACTCACTTCCAAAGATAATTGGAACCATCTTACGAAGCCCACAAACACACATACATAAGATGTTCAGAGAAGTGTTGTGTAGGCAGACCATGTAATGGGGGATTTTCCATTCCCCCCCTTCCCCCTGCCAGATTTCTAATCCTGGAGAGCTTTGTAAAAATATAATTTCCTGAGATTCCCATCCCAGACCTACTGAATCACAATTGCCAAGAAAGGAGCTGACTTGTAGATACTGTTTTTATTCCACAATACAAGGAGATACAGGAGACTAGGGACAGATTTAAGAGAGAGAGAGAGAGAGAGATCATACATCGTATAGCTGCATGGACTGAGAAACTCTTATGGGCCCAGGGCAGCTCCCCATGTCCCAAAACAACACTTCCCCTGCGCCTGCTTGAGGGTGGACGTGGTCTATTCCGGAAACAACCCATCTTTGGGGCCCAAACAACCTTTCATCACCCAAGGGCCAGAGAACACAACGACGTCCTGTGAACCACAGGTCTTTACCACACCTGCAAAACCCTGAATCTACAAGGAACAAAGCCTAGAATTCGGTTTGGGAAAGCACAATCGTTAGGTGGTCCAAAAGCAAACATCTCCGACTCGAGAATAAACGAAACGATTCTAGACTCTAGTTTGAAGTGATCATTAATTGTTTAGCTGTGAGAATGCTGTTGTGGCCGTAGAGAAAATGTTCGCATTCTTGGGAGGTACAGGCTGAAGTATTTGGAAGGTGGAGTGTCATGACGTCTGCAACATCAAATGACCGTGCGACCAAGTTTTTGTATTTATCCAGGCTTATAAAAATATAAGCCTGGATAGATCTATGGTATATAGAGAGAAAGAAAGAGAGAGAAAGCAAAGGTGGAGAAGAGTTCATTGTTGAATCCAAGTGGAGAGCATTAGTGGAACTACTGTTCTATTCTTTCAGCTTTGTCTATATTTCCAATTTTTCAAGATGAAAAATTGGGAGAAAAAGAAAGAATAGAGAACAAATGAGGGGAATCTGGTGAATAATTACAGTGAAAAGAACCACAATTTTTCCTGAAAAAATAAACAAAAACACAGACATTGTAGCCAGACGGAAACATCCGGCATGCTTGGCTGGCTGTCGGTCGATCAATTATTCAACAGGTGTTTATTACAGGCCTGTGCTGGGTCTAGAACTTCTCTAAACAGTAAAAAGGAAACAAAATTGTACACTATGGAGTTCCCATCCCCGAGGCCCTGATGATTAAATTCCGTTTCATGAAACTTTCTTGCTCTGGATCTAACTCCTTGGGAGAGTCTAAAACGGCACCTAAGCTATACCTCTGTAGGCAAAGACTTTTCAGTCCCAGGAAGACTGTCTTTGTCAGAAATTTAACCAGGAAGAGAAATAATACAGGACGTGCCAGGATGTCAGAAAGGAGAGGTTATGCTAAGAAAATTCCTGAATTCCCCCCAAAGGGCCAGATGTTCTGGAAACGTGACATGCTGTGTCTGGAAGGCCTAGGAAGGGAGGTGAGAGCAGAGCTGGGTCAACAGCAAGGGTGAACGGAAGCAAGGTCTGACCTCCGCCAGGATGAGGGATGCGGGGAGCCCTGGAGACAAGAGAGCTCAAGAGTGAGGCCTAAAGAGCCTGTAGACGTGATCAAGACAGTTCCTGAGAGAGGGACACAGCCAAATCCCATCCTCCTCCAGGGACCAGCAAGGAGCAGGGAAGGCGGGGGAGTGAGGAAGTCTCTGGGAATCACGTCACCCCGGGGCCGGTCAGGCCAGCAGTCAGGCCAGGGATCAGGTTAACAAGCCTAGTGGTAATTTCAGGGGGTATTTTTGCTTACCAGGGCGTAGAAGAACATTTCTCCCCATGAAGATAATTGATCATTCCCGAACATTTTGTGGAATAATCGGGGATAAAGGGTTCAGAGTATCAACTCCTACAGAGATCACAGTCACCCGTTCCGCAAAGACGTTTTTGAGTATGTGCTTTGTGGCCAGGCTCTGCTCTAGATTACTGGAGCACACTGATGGCGAGAAAAGTCTCTGCCTTCAGAAACACCTCATAGCATCTAGGGTAACGTGCACAATAATTCACGGGTGAACAAGTAGGACAGTGTCCCCGACCCATCTACTCTAGACCGGGCTGTGGGAGCAGGGACCTGGGGGGTACGTCCGCAAGAGTAGCCTGGGGGGCCTAAAGATGGTGGTGAAGAGACGCCAGGCTCAGGGACAAATCTTCTAGGCTGCTGTCACCCCCCGCGGTGACGGGCCTGTTGACTTCAGTATCCGCGGAGACAGACAGAAATTGCATTGAAGTATTTCTGACACGCAGCTGTAAGCAGGCGGCTCTGCTTAGAATGATTTATGAAAATGCTTTGTTTTTCTTTTTTGCACATAGTTGACTTTGAGTAAATGAGCCTTGTTCCTGAGGAATTTCTAATCAAGGTATCGCTGTATAAAACAGCCTTTGCCCTCAAGGAACTTACGGCCTTGCTTGAAAGACGGGGCACACACCCGTGGAGTAGACAGGAAGGCAGTAAATAAAGCGACACAGGGCCGGGTACGGACAATTAAGGGGGCAGTGGAAAAGTTAAAATGCAATATACATGATAGAGAGCAAGCCAGGTTGCTTTCGGAGTCTCTTTGGAATTTCCGAGTGAAAAAAGGTTTAATGTGCTTAATCTCCTGCTGTATTGATCGGGCTCTAAATCAGAGGCTGCCCTGGATGGCGGCTAGGAGAAGTCAGAGAAGGGACAGCTGCGTCAGGGTGACCGCGACATCAAATTTGACCCAACAGGCCGTGGGGGAGCGAGATAGACCACAGGCAGCGTTTTACAAAAGATGGAATAATGGGTCATTCCAGGACGCCCTGGGATGGTCGGCTGCACCGAGGGGGTAGGAATGTTGAAGAGGGGAAGGAGGCTCGGGGTGAGAGAGGCCTCCAAAGCCTCAGAGTTCAGGAAATAGGAGGACATAAGGGAGGCTTCTATTTCTTCCTTCAACAGAAACCTGTTAGGCAGGGGGTCCTGGCTGGCTCAGCCAGGTAAGCGTCCGACTCTTGGTTTCAGCTCCGGTCATGATCTCACAGTTCATGGGTTCAAGCCCCGCGTCAGGCTCCACGCTGACAATGCGGAGCCTGCTGGGATTTTCTCTCTCTCTCTCTCTCTCTCTCTCTCTCTCTCTCTCTCTTTCTCTCTCTCTCTTTCTCTCTCTCCGTCTCTCCCTCTCTGCCGCTGGCATGCACGTGCTCTCGCTCTCTCTCAAAATAAATAAACTTAAGAAAAAAAAGCCCATTAGGCACATGCTCGGTGCAGGCACTGTTCCAGCAACTTGGGTTACGCCAGGGACAAACACACTTAGGTTCCTTCTGGAGTTTCTAGTCTAACAGAGCGATGAGACGAGGGAGGGGAGGGGTTGGCCCCAAGCGTTGTGTATAATCAGGAAGTAAACAGCATGCCGGGAGCTAGAAGGTGTACTGGACAGGGGACCAGCAGAACCAGGGAGGGGTGGGCCATGTGCGTGCCTGGTCAGGCAGGCCCCGTGGAGCAGGTGAGATCCAAGCCTGGATGGGGGGGGGGGGTGTATGCGTGAGAAAACTAGCCAAGCAGGTACCTAGGAGAAGGGCCTCCCCAAGCAGGAGCCAGAGTGGCCAGTGCAAAGGCCCTGGGGCGGAAGCTTGTCTGGCGTGTGAGATGAACCTAGGGAGGCCAGTGTTGCTGGAGCAAAATGACGGTGAGGGAAAAGAGGTCAGAGATGGGCCAAAGGCGCAGTTGAGAATGTAGGCTCCTGTGGGCTACCCTAAGGACTTTGGCTTCTATTCTGAGCGAAGCAAAAAGCCTCCAGGGGTGGGGCTTGGGGCAGCAGAGTGACCCGGTGTGGCAATGACTGCTGGGTTGAGATTTGATCGGAGGAGGCGGGGACGGAAGCAGGAAGATCCTTCCGGAAGGGACCCAGACGGGATGCTAGCTCAGACCAAGGTGGGAACAGTGGAGGAAGCGCTCTAGGGGGGCAGCCTCTGGATGTTTTGAAGGTAGAGCCCACAAGATTTCCTGCGAGGAAGGAGGTGGGACACGGGAGGGAAGGAGCAGCTAAGGTTGATCCCGAGAATTTGGCCCTGAGACCCTGCCAGTCGGGAGCTGCCTCAGCTGAGAAGGGAAGGGGGCAGGCAGGGCTGGCTCTTGAGGGCTGGTCAGCAGTTCACGGTGGGATGTGTGGAGTCTGAGACGTGTCCGAGAGTCCCCAGTGAGCAAGTCAAGAGACCGTTGGATGCACACGACTGGAGTGGGGAAGAGAGACCTCTGAGGGTCTGGCTGTAGAAGGGGCATAGAAGGCAAGAGATGGCAGAAAACACCATGAGGCAGGCCAAGGACTGAGCTCTCTCTAACATTACTTGAAAGTTAAATACGGCAGGGGCGCCCGGGTGGCTCTGTTGGCTAAGCATCCGACTCTAAATTTCAGCTCAGGTCCTGATCTCGGGGTCATGGGATTGAGTCCCCATGTTAGGCTTCATGCTCAGCATTTTCTCTCTCTCTCTCTCTCTCTCTCTCTCTCTCTCTCTCTCTCTGCCTCTCCCCTGCTTATGCACGCACGCTCAAAATCAATAAGTAAACATTTTTTGGAAAAAAGTTAAATACAGTCAAATCCACTGTAAGCCTAGGATGCAAATGAAGAGAATGGAGGAGGGGCATCGGAGGGAGAGAACTGAACGGACGCCGACGTTTGGCTGCGAACAGGAACAAAGCAATGGGGCGATCGGTGAGACGGGGATCCAAAAATGAGCATTGCATTTAATGACGGGGAGTCTGTGAACCAGATTGAACAGTGAGATGACTTCGAGTCTGAGGAGATGGCAGGCCATCTGGTGCAAATGCCACTCACCGTCAGCAGTGTGACGGCCCCCTGAGAATGGCCATCGTACGGGCGGGGCCACCGGTGCCCTACTCAGCTGGGTCTTAGCCTTGCTCAACTGTGGATCCCAACAGTTGAAGTCGGAAATAGACGAGACTGCTTAACTCCTTCTCTACCTAAACCCATGGTGCTTATTTCTTATCATACTTACTTTAGGCATCGATGAAGGTGTTTTGCGATGACCGGAACATCCCAACCTCTGGAGCAAAAGAGCCTGGATGGCAACGGACTGCCTGGAAGACCACCCCGCCCCCCCCCCAAACATCTCCTTCCCTGCTCGTCATCGTGGGCTGAACACGTGCTCTCTGCCTGCTCTCTCGCACATGCCCCCTGAACCTCTCCCATAAAACTCTGGTGTTTTATGAGGTCAGTTAAGGCTTGAGCCGGCTACTTCCCCAGGCTGGTGGCCCCGAAATGAATTTCCCCCTTTCTCTCATCCAAACCCTTGTGTTATTGCCTTCTCTTGCGACAAGTTTATCCGAGTTTGTTCTGCAACAGGGTTGGCGAACCCAGCCGGGAGCTACCCTTCTGATTTGTCCAGCTCCCTGGGGTCCCCGGGATGGAGCAGTTGGCCCGAGCAGTGCCCTGGGGCTCCCCCATTCATTTCCTCAGTTAGCCGCCATGACGGATTGGTCTCTGACATGAGGGAGGGGGCAGAAGGGAGTTAAAAATGGAGAGAAAGTGGAAGGGACCCCCCTCTGTGTGGCCTGTGGAAGGAAGGAAAGGGGTGACACGGGGCCGGGGGAGCCTCAGCAAGAGACATCAGCCTTGTGTGTTGAAGGACAGGGACGGACTCCTTGGAAGGGTAGAGACTGGCCTCGTGAGTAATGGTGAGAGTGGGCCCCAGACAAGGGGAATGGAGGTCTACAGTGATCAGTCTGCTGGGGCCACCATGACAAACTATCACAGAGTCAGGCCTTCAACAAGTCATTCAACAACAGCTCTGGAGGCTGGAAGTCCGAGGTCAAGGTGTCGGCGGCCCTGGCTCCTCCTGAGGCCTCTCTCCTTGGCTTGTCGATGGCCGTCCTCTCTCTGTGTATTCACATGGTCATCCCAGGGGGTGTCTGTGCCCCAATGGCCTCTTATAAAGACACCAGTCAGATTGGATTAGGGCCCACCCTAACGACCTCATTTTACCCTCTTTAAAAGCCCCGTCTCCAAACAGTCACACTCTGAAGAACTGGGAATTAAGACTTCAGCATAAGAGTTTGGGGGGTGGCACAATTCAGCCCATAACACATAGAGATTAGATGAGGACCACATTTCCTCCCGAGATGGCAAAGCCCGTGTCAGAATAAAGCCGCGGTGGAGCGAGGGGCGGATGCCGTCAGCGAAATCTCCCCACCAAATTAAAAGTGAGGTCAAGAGCAGCCACGGTTAGGGGCCCAATAAACAGAATTCTCTCTGCTTAAGCAGAAAATGGGGGGGCAGGAAATGTGGCCGGGCTCCAGAGGAACTGATTCTCGGAACTGAGAATCCCACAAACCGGCTTCTCTGCCCCTTCGCGTAACCCCCAGTCCTGCTCACGTCTTCGTTCTTCTCTCTCAAGCATCTGTTTTCTTTCTTTCTTTCTTTCTTTCTTTCTTTCTTTCTTTCTCACTTATTTTAGAGAGAACATGCAGGGGAGAGGGACAGGAGGAGAAAGAGAGAGAGAGAGAGAGAAAATCCCAAGCAGCTGCCACACCGAGTGCAGAGCCTGACACGAGGCTCGATCTCACGACCCTGAGCTCATGACCTGAGCCAACATCAAGAGCTGGAAGCTCAACCAACTGAGCCACCCGGGAGCCCCTCAAGCACCTGCTTTCTGCACTTCAGGGCTGACGAGACCAGGCATGGCCCTCCTCCGCCTGGCCTCACGTGACTTCCCAGCCCTCCCACCTGCAGATTGTAGGGATGCTCTCTGAGGCTCAACTCTGAGGAACTGAAGATTTGGCTGGTTTGAGTAACATGCATCCCCCTCTCCGCGTGGGGGAGGCACCACGGAAAACAAACCCAAGCGAGGGTCCGTTGTAGGCTGCTGGTGGAGAGGGCACGGGCAGGTGAATTCAGGCGTCTCCTGGGGCAGGGAAGGAGTGGGGCGGGTGGGGTGGAATGAATCCGAGCCGGGGGCTTGCAGAAAGCCAGAGGGGCCTGCGTACAGATCAGAGGAGAGCAAGGAAAGCCAAGACGGGGTCTGAATGGCTATGGGAGGGTGAGAATCAGGAACACGCAAGAAAGAAAGTGAAATTTCCCCAGAGGAGGACAATTTAGGCTAGGTAATGCTTTGTCAAGTGTGATTGCGTATAATGGGGCAGAACAATAGAGAAATGAGTGAGGCCTCAGACACTTTGCAGGGGCTGCAACAAATATCTTGGTGTCGTTCCTTTCACGGGCTTAAAATACAGGCAACTTAATTTTTTTCTGGATGGAATGAAGGGGGTGGGGGGGCGGGGCAATGCCGCGGAGAACGGGTTTATCAAGTACTTCAGCCCCAGGGCAGAAACCCATCCACTCTAGAATGAAATGAATCTGCCTGAACCCCCAACAGGGGCTTCGCCTCGGGCGTGGCTACAGCGCAATCCGGCTGGCTGGCTGGCTGGCTGGCTGCCTGGACCGGCTGGGGACTTGTCATGTCATGTGTATTTCAGCAGCAACTGTCGGTGACGTTGACCAGAACTCCACGCGCCGAATGCTACGGTGCAGGTTTATAGAAACGATTAGTTGAGACCACGTCTCCCACGCCCTCATTTGCCCATTCAGCACTTTGCAGAGATGTACAATCCAGGGTCTCCTGGGCTTTACTGC